>NC_134091.1:57242244-58550994 GCF_000715075.1 Nicotiana tabacum | reverse complement strand
GGAATGGAATTCCGGAAGTTGGAGTAGCTTCGTAGTGTCATTTGTGACGTGTGTGCAAAATTTGAGGTCATTCGGATGTGGTTTGTTAGGTTTCGGCGTCATTTGTAGAATTTGGAAGTTTAGAAGTTCTTAGGCTTGAATCCGAGGGTAATTTGGTGTTTTGATATTGTTTTTGAGTGTTTCGAAGGTTCGACTAAGTTCCTATGTTGATATATGACTTGTTGGTATGGTTGGTTGAGGTCCCGAGGGCCGAGGGTATGTTTCGCGTGGTTAACAGATCAATTATTGGTGTTGGAGATATGTGGTTTGCTGGTTTATGAAGCTGCTGGTGTTTTCCGCACCTGCGGAAGGGGAGCTGCAGGTGCGAGGTCGCAGGCGTGCGTGGAAGTTTGCATGTGAGATAGTTTTGAGGTAGGCTGAGTCCGTAGGTGCGTAGGAGAGGTCGTATCTACGAGTCCGCAGATGCGGATAGGTGCCCGCAGAAGCGGAAGTGAGGAGGTCAGACAGCGTCCGCAGGTGCGAGGTCTTTTCTGCACCTGCGTGGTCGCAGATACGGATATGGAGCGCAGGTGCGAAGTTGGGGGAATTAATGATTTTCCACAGGTGCGCATATTTGGCCGCAGGTGCGAAAGCCCTGGGCAGAAAGTATAAAAAGAACACTTCGCAAATTTTGGTTCATTTCCACCATTTTCAAATTGGTTTTTGGAGCTTTTGGAGTGATTTTTGAAGAGAGATTCAGGGGGTCTTCATTGAGGTAAGTTGCTTGAGCTCTAATACATCTATGGTGATTTTTCGTTTTTTAATCATTTAATTAGTGGAAATTAGGGGTGAAAATGAGGAGTTAGGGCTTGGGATTTTGGAGAGTTTGATGGGAGGATTTGAGGGATCAAACGGTGTCGGATTTTGAAAATTTTTGTATGTATGGACTCGTGAGTGAATGGGTTTTCAAGTTTTATAATTTTGTCGGATTTCAAGATGTGGGCCCGGGGGCCGGGTTTGAGCCAATTTCAGGTTTTTGGTCTAAATTGGTAGTTTTTCTTGTGGAATTCATTCCTTAGCATAAATTGATGGTATTGTACTGATTGTGAATAGATTAGGAGCAGTTAGAGGCTGAATTGAGGGGCAAGAGCATCGCGGAGTAGGGATTTGATCGGTTTGAGGTAAGTAACAGCTTTAAATCTGGTCTTGAGGGTATGAAACCCGGAGTTTGGTATAATGTGATTGATTGGAGGTGGCACCCATGCCAGGTGACAGGCGTGTGGGTGTATGCCGTGAGGTATTGGGACTTGGTCCGTCCTGGGAGAATGTGAAGTCTAATAGCCTTTAATTGTATTTATACGCATTCCTCTCTACTAGAACTTGACTGTTTTCATGTTAGAAATTATGCTTAGGCTATAGTCCTGCTCATGGTAGTTTTACTCAGTTATAGTGATTCTTGTACATGTTTACGTCAGTCTCTGTTATTTGTTTTCCCTGATAATATACTGTAACACTTTGATTTGGGATGTTTTCCCTTTCTTTATTGAGAGCTGTGAGACTAGAGAGGTTCATGACTGAATAAGGCCGAGGGCCTGGTTGTGAGGTATCGTTTTATGGCACGTTAATTGTCCGTGCGGATCCTTATAGTTTATACTAGGGCATGTGAGTTGTCCGTGATCCAGATATGATATTATAGCACGTGAGTTGTTTGTGTAGCACGTGAGTTGTTCGTGCAGCACATGAGTTGTCCGTGCAGATTATAGCGCTTGGGCTGTAGGAGCCCCTAATTGAGTCTAAACACCCCCAGTGAGCGCAGGTACCTATTGGGCGTGTGTATTGAGGGTTGAAAGTTGAGTGTCGAGTTGATGAGAGTTGGAGTGACTGTTGCCCTGAGAGGCTGTACTTGTTTTTCATTTGTTGATGCACTTAGTTTCTATCTGTCTTTGTTGTGAAATTTCTGAAAGTTTCTATATCCGGAGTACCTGCATTTTTACTGTATAAAACTGATTTGACTTAAACTGTCGGATTTGAAGGTATGTCTAATCCTTGATGGAATAATTGAAAATGAACTCTACTGTATAGCTCATTACTGCTTCTCAGTTCCTTATTTATTTCTATTACCTGCTAAGTTGGTTGTACTCATGCTACACCTTGCACTTCATATGCAGATCCAAGTATGTTTGATCACGGAGGTCATTGAGTTTGGGTGCGATTGAGTACCGGAGACTACGAGGTAGCTGCCAGCGTCCGCAAGACCTTGTCTCTCCTTCTATATTTCTTTCTGTCTTGTATTGATACTTAGACACTGGTTGTATTAGTTTGGTTATCTAGATGCACATGACTTGGTGACATCCCGATGTTTGGGGCTAGTTTCTGCATTTTGATTATATATTGAGTTCGACTTTGGTTTTTATGAAAAATTTCTAATATGAAAAAGTTTTAAACTACCTTTTCTATTGAATTACTGGAGTATTTTGGGAACGTCGGCTTGCCTAGTACCATCGATAGGCGCCATCACGACATGTTAGGTTTTGGGTCGTGACACATAATGAACCGCGACCAAGATGTAGGTGTTTCAAAAAGAACTCACAAAAGGGCCCATGAAGTCAATACCCCACACATCAAAAATATCAATCTCCAAGATGGTTGTGAGAGTCATTTCATTCTTCTTTGAGATTCCACCGGCCCCTTGTATTCATCACATCTTTTCACTAGCTCACTTGCATCCTTGTAAAGAGTGGGCCAATAGAACCCACAACTAAATACTTTGACCGCCGTTCTTGCTCTACCATGATGACCACCATATGGTGAAGAATGACAAGCCCCAAGAATTTTACCTTTCTTTTCTTCCGGTACACATCTTCTAATCACCCAATCCGTATAAATCCGGAAAAGGTATGGTTCATCCCAATAATAATCTTGACAATCCAGTTTGAGCTTCTTCCTTTGGTTTGAAGAGAACTCATCCGGAATGATTCCACACACAAGAAAATTTGCTAGATCCGAGAACCATATCACCCTTTTCATTGAAATAGCCAAGATGCTCATCGGGGAAGGAGTCATTGATTTTGAGGCCATCATGCGGCCTCCCCTCCTCCTCCAAACGAGACAAGTGGTCCGCCACTTGGTTTTCACTCCCTTTTCTATCTTGGATGTCAATATCAAACTCTTGTAACAAAAGCACCCATCTCATCAACCGATCTTTAGAGTCCTTCTTGCTCATAAGATAATGAAGCGCCGCATGATCCATGTGGACAATGACTTTTGCAACCATCAAGTACGGGCAGAACTTCTCAATTGCAAACACAATGGAAAGGAGCTCTTTCTCCGTAACGGTATAGTTAACTTGGGCAGTATTCATGGTCTTACTAGCATAATAGACCGGATGAAAATTTTTATTGATGCGTTGCCCCAAACCATCCTAACCGCTACGTCACTTTCATCACACATGAGTTCAAAAAGGACACTCCAATTTAGAGAGGTAATGATGGGAGTAGTTGTCAACTTGAACTTTAATAATTAAAAATCTCTCATGCAATCATCATTGAAGTTGAACTTAGCATCCTTCTCAAGAAGCTTGCACAACGGGTTCACCACCTTAGAGAAATCTTTGATGAAACACCGATAAAATCCCGCGTGGCCTAATAAACTCCGCACACCCTTCACCGAAGTTGAAGGTGGAAGTTTAGAAATCAGCTCAATCTTTGCCTTGTCAACTTTAATTCCATTCTTTGAGATTTTGTGGCAGAGGACAATGCCTTCATCGACCATGAAATGGCATTTCTCCCAATTAAGCATCAAATTTGTTTCTTCACATCTAGCCAACACTTTATCCAAATTTTCAAGACACTCGTCAAAAGAATTTCCAACCACCGAGAAGTCATCCATGAAAACTTCAAGGTAGTCATACACCATGTCCGTGAAGAAAGCCATCATACACCTTTGAAAAGTCGCCAGTGCATTGCACAAACCGAATGACATCCGCTTAAAGGCGAAAGTACCATAGGGACATGTAAAGGTTGCTTTCTCTTGATCTTCCATAGAAATAAGAATTTGGTTGTAGCCCGAATACCCATCAAGAAAGTAATAGAAAGCACGTCCGGCCAATCTATCAAGCATTTGATCTAAGAAATGAAGTGGAAAGTGATCCTTCCTTGTGACTTTGTTGAGCTTGCAATAGTCCATACACACCCTCTATCCGGTCACCGTTCTTATAAGAATCAACTCATTCTTGTCATTGGTGACCACCGTCATGCCCCTTCTTTGGGACACATTGAACCGGAGAAGTCCACGAACTATCGGAGATGGGGTAGACAACCCTGACATCCAACCACTTGATAATCTCCTTCTAGCCAACTTCTTGCATAGCCTCATTGAGTCTCATTTGATATTCAATAGATGGTTTGGCGCCATCCTCCAACTTGATATTATGCACGCAAAAGGCGGGGATTATCCCCTGAATATCTGCCAATGTCGACACAATAGCCTTCTTCCTCTTTTGTAGCACCGCCAATGTGGGATCTACCTGCACATTAGTCAAACAAGAGGAAAGAATAACTGGTAAAGTAGAACAAGGACCAAGAAATTCATACCGAAGATATAGAGGCAATGGCTTCAACTCCAAGGTAGGAGGCTCTTTAATAGAAGGCTTTGTAAGAGGAGTTGTCCTATTTTCAAGATCCAAGGCCAATTTACGGGGTGAATAGTTGTACGACCCCATTCCTTGCAAAGAGTTCACACATTCCATGAAGCCTTCCATCTCGTCATCATTAAAGTTGAGCAAGACAACCTCCAACATATTACCAACATTGATTGTAGCACTTGTGTTTTCAATAATAACATCGGTCACCAAGTCCACAAAAGAGCACACCTCATTGTTATTTGGTTGTCGCATGGACTTACACACATGGAAAACCATTTTTTCATCACCAACCCAGAATGTAAGTTCTCTGGATTCAACATCACAAAGAGCCTTCCCCATAGCAAGGAAAGGTCTTCCAAGAATAATTGACACCTCATAATCAACTTCACAATCTAGAATGACAAAATCTGCTGGAAGAATAAATTTATCAACACAAACCAAGACATCTTTAATCACTCCCAAGGGTCTCTTCATAGTACGATTGACCATTTGCAATCTCATAGAGGTGGGTCTTGGTTTCCCAATCCCCAAAGTCTTGAAAACCGAATAGGGCATCAATCGTTTCAAAATTCATTGACCGTTTCTTTGTCACGAGATCCTTCATGAACTTTGCATAACTGGGAATTTGCTCCAAAGCTTCAACTAATGGCATATTGATTGAGAGACTCTTCATCATTTGAATAAACTTCTTGAATTGGTTTTCACCATTTTGCTTGGAAAGTCTTTGAGGGTATGGAGGTAGAGGCTTAGGCAATGGTGCCTTAGCCTTTTACACTACCGGCTTCGGTATGTTAATAATATGATCCCTAGACGGGTTTACCTCCTTTTGAGTCTCTTCCACACAATCATCAATATCAATCCGGACTTCATCATTAGGTTGCACCTCAGTGCTCGGGATCTCTTTTTCTTGCACTACTTGCTCATCATCCATAAGTTGCCTTTGACTTGAGGTGGGTGCATTCCCACCTCTTCCACTTCTTGTAGTAACGGCCATGGCATGCCCCGTGTTGTTTCCACCCTTTGGGTGTACTACCGTGTCACTTGGTAGTTCCCCTTTAGGACGAGAATTTAGAGCTTGAGAGATTTTCCCCATTTGAACTTCTAAGTTGCGGATTGATGTGTTGTGTGAGGCAAGTTGGGCATCCGAATCGACATTCTTTTCCATCATTTGCTTGAACATATTTTCAATACGCCCCATCTCGTTGTTTGAAGAACTTGAACCATGGGAAGGATAAGGAGGCGGGTTGTTTGGTTGTTGATACATTGGGGGCCTTTGAAAGCCCGACCCCCGGTTGCCTTGATTGTTATTATTCCAACCCCCCCCCCTCCCAATTTTCTTGATTATTTTCACTCCAATTTCCTTGATTGTTGTTGTTATGCCAATTCCCTTGATTGTTGCCACCAATCCAATATCCTTGGTTGTTAGAATTTCAATTGCTTTGATTGTTTTGAGGTCGCCATTGTTGTTGGTTTGGGCCTTGGAAGTTGTTTCTTTGCCCTTGATAGTTGTTCACATATTGCACCTCCTCTTCTTGTTCATTATAAGAATCATCTTGATCAAAACCACTATCTTCTTGCACATAATTCTTCACTCGATTTTGTACTTGTGGACCTTTAGTCCTCCTCTTGTTCACCATCATGTTCACTCCCTCCATGGCATTGACTTGCTCGATATTTTGCACTTGATTTAGTTGGGCCTTTGCTAGTTGCGTCATGGTGGTTGTCAACTTGGTAATGGCTTGCCCATGGTCTTGCAATTCGTTGTGAAAGTGAATCATGTTTGGGTCACCTTGTGGAACATTGGCCCGAGATTGCCAAGCCGATGATGTTTCCGCCATTTCATCCAAAATCTCACAAGCCTCCACATAAGGCGTAGTCATGAAATTCCTACCGACAAGTTGATTCACTTCACATTGGTTGGTTATGTTAATCCCAAGATAGAAAGTTTGTAGAATCATATTCTCCGTCATATCATTGTTGGGACATTCCTTAACCATTGTT
Organism: Nicotiana tabacum; assembly: GCF_000715075.1. Classification (NCBI taxonomy): domain Eukaryota; kingdom Viridiplantae; phylum Streptophyta; class Magnoliopsida; order Solanales; family Solanaceae; genus Nicotiana; species Nicotiana tabacum. The sequence continues at coordinate 58,544,372 of NC_134091.1, read as the reverse complement.
CTATAGTGTTCCCATATCTCGTGTAGTGGTTCATTTGGCTCTTGCTTGAATGCTAAAATCTCATCTCGAAGTGTAGCCATGTGCTCCGGAGAGAAGAACTTAGAAATAAAATTTTCCGCTAACTTATCCCAAGTATGAATGGAATGGTTCGGCAATCGTTCCAACCAATCTAAAGCTTTCCCCCGTAGAGAGAAGGGAAAAAGCCTTAGCCTCAATGCATCATCGGAGACATTTGTTTGTTTTCTCCCCCAACAAGTATCCACAAACCCCTTCAAATGATTGTACGCATTTTGAGTTGGAGCACCGGTGAAGAAACCCCGTTGCTCAAGCAAAATGAGCATCACATTGGTGATTTGAAAGTTGTCCGCCCTAATATGGGGAGGGATTATTGCACTTGCATATCCTTCATTGGTAATATCCGGTGTGGAGCCGCTCGTGGTGGAGGTGGGGGTGGAGCGGGGACATTGTCATGAGGAACTTGGCCTCTTCTATTGGCTTGAGGTTCAAGAAGAACCTCATCAACTTACTCATCCTCGACGTCCACATCCCCCAAAGGTAAATTTTCGAGCTCATTGTTCGCCATGGTTGTACCTATGATTTCTCAAACAAGTTAGTAACACGGAAGGAAAAGAAGATATTCCAAAAAATACACCCAAAGAAATAGCTAACACCGTTTTAACTCCTCGAAAACGACGCTAAAAATTGATGACGTCCACAACACACCTCTATAGGAGATATGATACGGTTGTATGTAATAATAATTACCCAACTATGAGTCGGGGTCGAATCCACTAGGAGTTATGAGGGGTGCTAGGAGTATATATTTGAAGCAAGTAAATGGGTTATCTAAGATTGCACTTCCACAACAAGGTTTTGCTTTCTATTTCTACTGTTACTCTAATGAATGCAAGTTAAAGAAAATAGATTATTGGTAAATATTTTTGGGGTTTTTTCAATTGGATTAAAGGCCTAGGGTTGTATCCATAACCTAGGTGTTTGCCTAATGGGATAAAGGTGTTTATACTTATTTTGTTAATTGGGGTGTATTATAGCTCTCAACTCCACGTTACCCACTCAATACCTCTCGGTCAGAGAGTGATTTTGCCCAATTTGGCTTTCTCAAGTCCAAATGGGTATCAATAAAACAATTAATAAGAGCTCAAGTCGGGTTCTTACTATCTCTAGTTTGAACCCTTTAATTAGGTTAATCAATCTCTCAATTAACCTAATTCCTTGTTAGCTAAGTTATCCTAGACTAGGTCCCTCTTTCTCAAGTAGAGACTAAGTCAAATAGGCATGAATCAATATTTGCAACCATTAATTCTAAAATTTAAGCATGAATTAAGCTAAATAATCAATACCCAATCATAAACAAGAATAAAACTAATCACCCATAAGGTTTACACACTAGGGTTGGGTCACAACCCTAGTAAAAATCTAGCTACTCATAATGGGATTTGAAGAAAATAAAGAAGAAAAGCTAATTAAACCCATAATGAAATATTAAAATGATAAAATCTAATGTTAATACACCAAAATAATGTAAAACTTCCTAAAGTAGTAAAGAAAAACGGCTACAATAGCTTTTTGATGTTCAAACTTGACCTAATTTTATGAAACTCATCTATTTATACAGGGCCGAAAATCGCGAACAAAAATACCCCTTGGGAGGTTCTGCGGCCGCACAATTCCATGTGCGGTCCGCAGATTTCTTCAGTTTGCGGGAAGGTGAGTTATGCGGCCGCATATTTCTAGACTGCGGATGCGAGGCAATCTTCTGCGGCCGCACATTTCTGGATTGCGGTCGCGAGGCAATCTTCTGTGGCCGCACAATTCTTTTGCGGTCCACACTTCACAAAGGCTCCTGGACTTGGTCTTTTTGCATACTCTCTAATCTTTGACTCTTAAGCCAAGTTCTGCGGCCGCACAATTCATATGTCGTCCGCATATTGCTGGAAGTTCTGTTAGATTTTTCTTCTTTGTTTGCGGCCGCAGATGAAATTCTGCGGTCCGTAATTTCTTCTGCGGATCACACATTTGTGCTTTTGTGCCCTTTATTGCTTTGTGCTTCGGAACACTCCTTTTTGAGTCGGTTTTCATTTCGGGAGACCAAACTTCCAGCATTCCTATAATTTGTACAATTTTATTAGTTTCGGGAACACAATTCAATACTTTCGGACTAAAACAAAAGCTAAAAGGTGCTAATAAGCAGTCAAAATTCTCACTTATCATACACCCACTAGTCCTGCTCCTGATATTGATCTAACTAGTGATAACGCTGCTAATCCTAATGATGACCCAATTGACACTCTCGTTACTGCTCCTACGTTTTTTTAGAGAACCTACCAAACGACAGAAAATATCTCCTCTTTGGCCTTTTTTACTCAACTAGTTCAAAAAAATAAGACTAAGTGTAAAACTTGTGGTCTAGAGTTATCTTTTAAATATGCACCAACGCAGTCGGGGATAGGATCTTTGGCTAGACACATAGCTAAACACCCTAACGATAACGTCAAATATCTTCGTATGAAAGCTCTGGCCGAGGGAAAAAGTGCACCTAGTCCTAGTCAGGCTGACCCTAGTACCGGTTTAAATTAATTTTAACTGGGAATTAACACTGTTATCGGTAGTATTTTATATTATGATCCAAGAAAAGATTGGGAAGAATTAGCAAAATTGGTAACTGTTATGTGCTTACCCTATAGGTTTCCTTCTGACCCTGCATTTGTGCATTACATTAGAAAAATCTGTAATCCTACTTATAAAAGTTTTCCTCGCACAACTGTAAAGAGCGATATTTATAAATATAAGCATGAATATGAACAATATTTGCGCTACTTATTTACTCATATAAATTATCGTGTTGCTATTACAACTGATATTAGTAGAATTAACAACGACTGTGATTACCTTATTGTTACATGTCATTGGATTGATGAGGATTGGATAATGCAAAAGAGAATAATTGCTTCACGTCACACAGGGCAGTTTATTGCTAGCACAGTTACGGATATTTGCAGATATTTTTGTACTAGTGATAATATAATGTCAGTCTCAATGGATAATTCTTCTAATAACACAAATGCTATAGACTTGCTTACCACAACGCTAAATCCTGCATTTTGTAACATTTTTCATGTTAGATGTATTTGTCATATTTACCATTTAATTGTGGGTGATGGTATGAGAATTTTAAATATTCAAATTGAATTCAAATTGAAAATGATTGTGGCCTAATATAAAGAAAGGTTCCTAAACCTTGTCCAACTAGATGAAATTACATGTATGAAAGTTTGGTTGTTGCACATGAATATAGAAGCCCCATAAGCTCAACGTTTAATACACATGTAAGTGATGATGACAATTACCTTACGAATGGGGATTGAGCTAATGTTAAAATGCTTGTTGATTTTTTAGAAAAATTTCATATTGCTACAAAAGAATTTTCGGGAAAATATTATCCTACTATTTCTAAATGCTTAGTTTATATTTGCAGAACTTGCAAATTTATTTGCTCATTTTTTACATGGTGGGGTAATTTATCAACTTGCTATTGATTCTATAAGAACAAAGTTTAAAAAATATTTTTTTCCTATTCCCCCTATTTATGGTGTTACTAATTTATTAAATCCTTATATGAAATTAGGAGATCCTCAATTTTGGTATGAAACTGTTTATAAGGGTTTAGCACTTGCAGATGATGAGGAGCCTAAACTTTCGGAAGCAATAGCCTCAATTAGAACAAACACTGAAACTATTTATAATGCTTAGCAAGTTGCATTAAATCAGGCTAGGCCAAATGTTCCAACTCCTTCTTCTTCTGATTAAAAGAACTGCGGGACTAAGAGGACTTAGTGTTTGGGTGGGGTCTAGGGGTTCTAGTACTAATGATTTTTCACAACTAAATGAATTTGAAGTTTATTTGTCGCAGGGGCTCGACGAAGTGAATCCCGACGACACCTTTGATATTTTGCAATGGTGGAGGGACAAAGAAAAACTCTTTCTGGCTCTTTCAAGGATGTATCGAGACATTTTAACTATTCAAATTTTAACAGTGGCATCGGAGAGCGCTTTCAGTCAAGCAAGACTTCAAATCGGTGATCATAGACAGTCTATGAGGGATAGCTTGAAAAAATTAGTACTTTTCAGAGATTGGATCCGTTTAGAAAGAAGAAATTTTGGACTTGCTGAATCACAACTAGAGGTAGACGAAGTTTATGAAGAATTGCTAGCTGAACTTGCTGAGGATGCTGCTTCGTCCAACAATGGAAGTGGCGATGAACAAGCTACTTTTCCGCCACCACCAACGGAACTTCCTCCGAGCCTTGAAGGATTTATGAAATTTGTAAGAGATAGCATGTAACTTGTATGAACAAAAATTAGTATGTAACTTGTATTTTTGGCACTTCTTGATTAGTTCCTTTTTCTTCTCAATGGTGGTATTAGCACCTTGTTGTGAACATTTCATAGGGGGGGAAAACTAAGAAAGATGTTATTATATTTTTTTATTGCTATAAAAAAATTACAAGGCATTGCTTTGAATATTGTTTTACAATATTTTTATCTTTAAATTTGAATTAAAAAATTAGGTTACAATTCTATAATAAAATTATAAGGCATTGCCTTAGATGTTTTTTTAACATCTTTTTATCTCTAAGTTCTATTTAATTAAAAAAAAATTACTACATAGCTGTTGGGCCCATTTAGCCCGTTTGAACCCCGGGCACGACCCATTTACCCCGGGACCATGAGTTAATGGGCCCGATCCTGTGCCGGTTCCTACAAAAAATATATTTAGCCCGGGACCATTTAGCCCGTTAATTTAGGGACCGGGAGCGGCACGGGACCGCGGCTCACAAGACCGGCCCGTTTGAGGCCCGACCCGACCCACTTGCACCCTTAGCTTTGATTTTACCCCAACACCAAAAGACTAATACACACTCCATCTATTTTATTTTATGTGACATTCTTTATTTTTAATCTGTTCCAAAAAAGATGATCTTTTAATTTTAAACTTTTTATTTTTACCCTTAATAAAATGCTCCTTTAGTTACAGAAATTTTATAGTATGCTTAAAATCACAAGTTCCAATGACCTTTTTGGTATGTAGCAAGTCTTTCTTTCATTTGAACTTTGTGGCCATTCAAACACTTGCATATATAGGGTGTGTTTTTTTCTCTATCAAATGCAGGGAAAATATTTTCCAAAACTTTTTTTCAACATTCCTCACCCTATTCCTCATCCCTACCAATCTACCCCCACCCCATCCCCACCCTCGCCCCCACCCTAAATAAAAATATTATTAATAGTACTTTCTTTTCATGTTATAGATAATTTTTTTTTTATTGTAACAAATGAGTATTTTCTTTTTATGATATAAAAAAAGTATATTTTTTCATTTTAACAAAAAAAGTACTTTCTTTTCATGATGTAGAAAAAATATTTTCTTTTATTTCAATAAAATAAAGCAGTAAAAAGTATTTTCTTTCATTTCAACAAAAAGAGTATTTTCTTTTTACGATGTAGAAAAAATATTTTCTTTTATTGCAACAAAATGAGTATTTTCTTTTTATGATGTACAATTTTTTTTTATTTCATTTCAACAAAATGAGTAATTTATTTTCATGTTGTAGAAGTACTTTCTTTTCAACCAAAAAAGAGTATTTTCTTTTTAGTTATGGAGCACAAATTTCAAAGTTGTTTTTGCGTAAAAAAAAATAAAGCAACACATTAGTTCCTTTGGCTTTTGTGAATTTTTGGAAGAATAATTAAATTCTTAAAAAAAATAGTCCTGAAAACATTGGGTATTTAGGGGGAGAGGCACAGGAAATATAGGGACTTGGGGGAATGGAGTGAGGAGAGTAGCATAAAATATTATTTTCCTAAAAAAAGAAATTCTACTCTCTAACCAAACACTAAAAAATATTTTTCGGAAATTTTTTTTCACTAACTAACCAAACAAGGAAAAATAAGTGATAAAACCCCTCATTTTCCACGAAAACATTTTCTACATTTTCCATGAGAAGCATTTTCCTTCGTACCAAACACACCCATAAAAGGGAGTTCTGGCACGGATGAGTTCTGGCAAACGCAATTGGGAAAAAGGGAGTTACACTTGGTTTTCGTTGAAACTGGAAAATTTATTAAGGCAATCTTCTATATAAAAAGAAGTTAAATCGGATCCATTCCCAAAAGACCTTTTATACATATTACACATGAACATGAAAAATGAACTATGTTACAATGAGAACTAAGATCATATTCAAAGTTATGTAGCTACTATCATATACCTGTATGTATATTAATATATATAAACTGGCAAAACTGGCATATTATGCATAGTTCACAACCCATTCACCGCTCGTGGCTACTCCCCAAAAAAGAAAGAAAAGCAAGCTAATAGAAAAACCATCTTCGCGCTCATTACTTTCCTTTGACACCCGATTACCTTGCATTGAGAAGCATGCGAAGCACGCTCTTCATTTTAGGTCGGCCTTCTGGGGAGATGCTAACACAAACTAGAGCCACTTTGAGGACAGCTAACATCTGGCTCCTAACGTTGAGCGACGTCTTACAAATGCTAGAATCAAGAATGTGATCCCACTTGTTGTGCTGCTCAGAGTCGCTCAACACCGACTTGGCTAACTCAGTTCCCTGACTAACTGCAGGCCTTCCTGTCAGCAATTCCAGCAGGACAACTCCAAAGCTATATACATTTCCCGCCATTGTGACTCTCATTGTGTATGCATATTCTGTTACAGAAAAGGAAATGCATGCATCACTAATTATATGCTTAACTTTGAGGCTTCTCATGTTATAGATCTACAGCTGGGAAAAGACATTTTATTATACCCCTCCCTCTCTAATTTACACCGAAACGCTGTTTCACTTCAGATATCGAAAGATAGTTCAACACCGTTTCAAGAATCCAATTAACTAAATCATAATTAAGGTTTGAAATAATGTTTTCTCTATTACTTACTTTTTAACTATTCCTTTAGCATTTATTTTCACCTACTACTTATATAATCCACGGTCAACTAATATCTTATGTTTATGTACAATCAAATGGTATCGCATAAAATGGTATAGTGGGAGGATATAATGCAGTCTTTCGTCTGTAAACAACAATAACTGTATGAAAATTTCACACGAAACACATTTTTTTAAGTATGGCACGACTGTTATGACAAAGAATGTATCATATTTTCTTCCGGAACATGTCACATGCAAGAACGTCAGTTCATGGAAAACGAGGAATATAAATCAATATTTAAGGATCTTTAACTTTAACCAAGTAATAGTTCATTACCTGGAGGAATATAACCGACAGAACCAGCAACAGCAGAAAAGCTTCCTGTGCTCTTTGAAGGATCGATCACCTTGTAGAGTTCAATGTCTCCTATCTGAGCCTCATTCTGGGACTTCAAGAGAACGCTCTTGCTGGAAAGATCGAGGAGTAGGATTGGACCGGAGTTGTATCCATGTAGAAAAGCTAAACCCTGAGCCACTCCAATAGCGATGCTGTAACGACTTGCCCAATCCAACGAGTATCCCAAGCTACCACGAAGAACATCATATAAGGTGCCAATAGGGGAAAACTCATAGAAGAGATAAGCACTATCAGCAGCCAAAAGATAGCCTAGTGGAATCACGATATTTGAATTATTCAGCTTTCCGAGATTCTTGAGCTCTTCCCCGAATAGTTCATGGCTTCCCAACTGAAATATTTTGTCACTCCAATTAAGCTTCTTGACAAAATAGGTTGTCCCCGACGGCATAACAGCTTTATAGTAGGTCGAGAATCTTGTCTTGAACACAACATTTAAGGGATCAGACACTGCTACCATGGCTTTCGTGAAGTCTATATTAGACTTGTGAATGCTGTTTGCAGTCAAAACCTTTTCCTGGATGACAGGGGATTGAGAACCTTCCTCTCCCGAGTGAAAATGATCATCATTAATCCTGTAATATCTTCTAGATATTGAAATAGCAATCAAGGTGAAAAGGGCAATTACCGCTACGCCTGCTATTGGGACAACAACTGCAATAACTATAGATTTTCTCTTTTTTGCGGCTTCAGGTGGAGTGATCGGGGAAGGATAGATCAGACCCCTATTTCCACTTGTCTCAACAATGACAAAGCTTCCAAACTCCGGACGAATTCCAGAGAGTTGATTGTCTGAAAGCACCAACCTAGTCAAGCCTCCCATTCTAGTCAGAAAGTCGGGAATCTGACCTGAAAACCTGTTGTAAGAGAGATCCAAAACTTCCAATGAAGTCAATCTAGATAGAGTAATTGGTATAGGTCCTTCAAAGAGATTGTGACTGAGATTCAAAGCAATCTGCAAACTTAACGGCATCGCTGGAATAGCCCCACCAAGTTGGTTCCCTCCAAGTTGGAGTTCTAACAACAAATTTAAGTTACTAATGTCAGGCGGAATTTGACCACTTAGCTTATTCCCCTGCAAATTCAAGTTTGTGAGGTTTTTCAAACTGGATATTGAACTTGGTATGGTACCATTCAATGAATTCCAGCTGATATTGAGCCTCTGCAATCTATTCAACTGCGAAATGTTACTCGGAATATCCCCAACTAGGTTATTGGACTGAAGACTCAGTACCTGAAGATTAGAAATATCACCCAACTCTACTGGAATAACACCACTCAGCTTATTCTGGGCTAAGTTCAAAAGCGCCAAGTTTTGGCACTTCCCCAATTCAGAAGGAATTGGTCCACTTAGCTGGTTTTTGTCCAGCTCCAAGTAGGTCAAACTCTGAAGGCTTCCAAAAGAAGCAGATGTAATCGACCCATTCAAAGCATTGTCCCCTAATCTCAACCGAATCAAATTTATCGACAATTTTGTAGGAACAGGTCCCTCCAACTTATTGGAAGTCAGATCAACAAACTGCAAGTTCATTGGGGATAACAGGTCCTGAGGTATTATACCAGTTAAATTGTTAAAACTGAGGTCTAAATTCCTCAGGTTCTTGGTTAAGCCAAGGGGTATATTTCCAACAAAACGATTCTGATTCGCAGCAAAACGCGTCAATGTTTTGATATTCCCAATGGATTGTGGGATTGTTCCACTCAAATTATTGGCTGATAAAATCAAAACTTGCAATTTGGAAAGTTCTCCTAATCTATCAGGAATGACACCAGATAGAAAGTTAAGAGAAAGGTCAATCAAAGTAAAGTTGCCAAAGTTCACAATTTGAGTGGGGAATTCACCTTGAAAAGAATTTGCAGAAAGTTGAAGCTCCTCCAAAAGATTAAATTTTCCAAGACTGGTAGGAACTGAACCAGAAAAATTGTTGTAGCTAAGGTTCAAACTTTTCAGTAAATTCAATCCACCCAACTGCAAGTCAACTTTCCCATTCAATTTATTATGAGAAAAGTCCAAAGAATCCAACTTTCCAAAACCAGTAAAAGTAGGCAAAGAACCCTCCAATTTATTCCTACTAAAGTTCAACAATTTCAACCCACTAATTCCCCCACAACCAGTAATGAACCCACTTGGGATTGAGCTCAAATGGTTCTGAGAAATATCAAGAGACTCTAAAGTATTAATTTGACATATAACAGGCAAGAAGTCAGAGCTAGAAATTGAAAACAATGAAAAGGAGACTTTGGTAATGGAAGAATTATTAGAATTGCAAGAAATCCCTTTCCAAGAACATGGGTTTGAACTTTTATTAATCCTATCCCATACAAAAGAAGTAGCAGTATCATTCTGAAGCATATCATAGACCTTTCTCATGGTATTAATTTGGTCTGTGGGCAATTGGGAAAACACTAGTTGAAGAGGAAAAGATAAGAATATAACTATATAAGCAATATGGGGAACATACCTTAAGTTCATTTTGGCTTTAATTTGTAAAGCTGAAAACTTCAAGAAAATAAGAAAGGGTATCAAGAAAATCTATAAGGTTGCATAGTGTTTCAGTTTCAGGTGGTTTTGGGAACTGAAAGAAAAGGAAGAAGCGTTGTTGTATTTCATACGGAAAAAAGAGAGAATGGGGAAAGGGAAATTTGTTGTGTGGGGGAGGGGGAGGCGGAGGGGGAGGGGGCGTTGACTGGACTTTACTGTTTTTGTATTGGAAAAACAAAACAAGCGTAGACTAGACCAGTGAAGGTCGTGCGTGTTTAGCGTGGGGTAGAGGATTGAGTTCAACTTACTCCCTCTATTCCAATTTTACATAATTAGTTTGAGAGTTAAATGAGTTTTAACTATTCTTTTATATATATTTAAATATTTTAAATTATTAATTATTATATCTTATAATATTTTTTATGAATTTTTAAATATACAAATTTTATTTCAAAAAAATTAATTTTTTTATTTGAATTCGCGATCAAAATTAAAAAGTTTGACTTTCAAAATCCGAACCGTATCATATAAATTGGGACGAAAAGAGTATACATTGTCGGTTTAAGTAATATTTTTACCATCGGGTCATACTTATAGGCTATAGCTAACGTGTTTTATTTTTAATATTATAAATTTCACATTTTAAGGAGGCGCATGTAAATATTCTTTGGATAATCCGATGCATAACTAATTTTTAGATTAACAATATACATAAAGTAAACTCAAAAAGGATTATATTAAACTAGATATAATTATATGTCGACTTTATTTGATTTTATTCAATTCTGAACCAAATCAAACAAACTACATTTCATTGTTTTTGTTAGTTTGATTCGAATTGTTGTTTTAAATCACCTCTAATTGTAAACAATTTTAACAATCAAAACCTTATTAATAGCTGGAAATGAAAAAAAAAAAATCATTAGTAATTGTATCCACAATAGTGACTTAATATCCATATTATCGTGTTTGAAACTGTAAAAGTCCATCTAAATAGGTCGTACCATAGTAGTGTGTGTATACATTATATATTATTATATAATCTGATGGAAAACAACTTTCCTATAAGAATACCACACAAAAAAATTTAAATCATTTAATATATTCGATTATTTTTCTGTGAATTATATCACATGTTATTAGCGGTGCAAATGAACTTTTTGCTACAACAAAACGTAGAAACGTATCTCTCATATACTTAACCAAAAAAAAATATCTCTCATATGTATTACAAATTCTGAATTTCCTTTTTGATAATTTTTTTTCTTTTCTTTGATTAGAACTCATCCATTCCACTACATTGCACGTACTAATTTGAGAGCTGAATATTTTTTTTAACCACAACTTCTCATATTGTATTTCAAACTAATAGTAATTTTAAAGGCATATACTTTATAGTACTTTTAGAAAAAAATAATACCTAAAATAAAACTAAAAAAGGAAAATGGGAGTGAGTAGTGGGGAAATTTGGCATGTCTTGTTTTTTTCATCTTTGTTGACTGACGAAGACTGAGACACAAACACTGCCTTACTTGATAGAATTTCAACTGTCAAAAGCTTTTGCTATATTTCCACAAGGAGTCGACCCCACTTTTGACTAATTGGAGAGAAAAATAAGAAAAGTTTGGAAAACGCGTCTGCATTATTGAAAATCGTACGAAGAATTGAACTGGTCAGCCTTTGTCATACAGTTAATACTCACACCAAGAAATAATGTAATGGGGGAAGCAGATATATGAGTTAAAAAAAAAAAGGCCTATAGAGACCGATGATAATAATGAGTGAGTGTGGTTTAGTAGCGGAATTAGAAATTTTAAAAAAACAAGTAGAATGTTGTATTTGACAATTTGAATTTGTAATGTGAATTAATTTTTGAACTCATTTGCCACTACAGTACAATCTTTTCTTATGTCAGGGATTTAAGAGTCCATATATAACAAAGAAAATTGTGTTTGTTTTATTTGTGCAAAACAAATTTTTGATGAAGGAGATTCAATTGTATCCCCTTGCCTTCCTTTAGCTCCGGCCCTAGTGCGTGGTGAACTCGATAAAGTTTGAGAAGAGCAATTAGGTATTCCAACAATCCTAGCACTAAAAGATAAATTAAAACATATGCTAGGGGTCTAATCAGGAAAAAAGATAACTGTATTGTCTTGGAAGAAAAATAGGTCGCTCTCTAACCGAGTGATCTCATATCATATAAGTGGGAGGTGACTCACTTTATTCGTGATGTTTTATAGTTCAATACCACAACGGACGTGGTGATTTGTATGTTGTTCAATTTTTGCGTGTACTGATTTATAAAAAGATTTGATTCTTTTATGTGTTCTTTAATATATTGTTGTGTAATAAGTAATGTAGAAAGTAAAGAACATAAGTATTTTTACGTGGAAAACAACCGTCTCAAAAGATGAAAAAATCACGACCTACTTCCCAATAGAATTTTTTCCAACACTTCACTACAACTCTGAGCCAAACAACAATGTTTACCAACCTCTTGTAGACCTAAGGATTAAACTCTAACCCTTGTAGCAACCCGCCACAGGCTGTTGCGACTGTTTCAATTTAACGCTAACTTGAACAATACAACTCAAGTACCTAGTACAAATGCTTCTAAGAAAAGTTGAAAGGTACAATTCAAAAGTTTCTACTACAATGAAACTAGAATTAAAGACATACACATGGAACTGATTCTTCAATCTGGTTCATGTAGCTTCAGGTTCACATTCTTGAAACACACAGGAATTGCTTGCAAAATGCCTTGCTATTTGTAACGACCCGACCGGTCGTTTTGAGTATTACAACCTTACTTCCCCCATTACTACTAAAATTGGGCTTTACAGTTGTTGTGTGACTTGTCGGGGTAATTGGTTCGGGTCCAGTGAAATTTTAGAATGAATTGGAACATCTAGTTCCAAGGTTTAAAGTTTAAGTTAAGATACTGATCGGATGTCTACTTATGTGTAAACGACCTCAGAATTTAATTTTGATGATTCCAATAGCTTTGTATGGTGATTTTGAATTTAGAAGCGTGTCCGAAAAATTATTTGAAAATCCGTAGTGGAATTTGGCTTGAATTGCCGAAAGTTAAATTTTTGAAAGGTTTGACCGAGGTTTGACTTTTTGATATCGAGGTCGGGATCATATTTTTGAAATTGGAATAGCTTTGTTATGCAACGCAAAATTTGAGTTCATTCCGGATTGATTTGCTATGTTTCGGCATTGAACCTAGAATGTTCGATGTCGATTCCTCATGAATATATGGTATCACATTAAGCAAATGAGCTCCAAATTCAATTTTTATTGAAGTATTAGATCCGTATTGAAATTACGGAGCCACAGCAAAAAAAATCGTTGAATTCGGACATCGTATGAGAGAGTTATGCCTATTTCCGTATCTGAAACAATTTTTCCGTCGCCGCGAGCGCCCAGGGTAGCGTGGGGCGCTAGCCCTGGCGCTGGAAATTTTGGGATGCTGGAAACTGCGTCACAGACAGCGCCCCACGCTACATGTGACGCTCGAAATAGCTGAGGGTGTATAAAATGGGGTTCTTGCCATTTTTACTCATTTTTGAGTTTATGGAGCTCGGTTTAGGCGATTCTTGGGCGATTTTTACAGAAAAACATTGGAGTAAGTGTTCCTTATCCTATATTGATTATATTTCATGATTCCATATTCATTTACATCATGAATCCGTGAATTTATGGAAGAAAAATCAGATTTTTATAAAATCTTCCAAAAATGTAAAATCAAGATTTGAAGGTCAATCCGATGTCGGAATTTGATAATTTTTGTATGGTTGGACTCGTATCGGAACGGGTGTTCAGATTTTGTAACTTTTGTCGGGTTCCGATACGTGGGCCCCACATGCGATTTTTGAGTTAAATTTTGAATTTTTATGGAAAATTAGCATTTTTATATGGAATTGATTCCTATACCTCGTGTTGATTGTATCGAATTATTTTGACTAAGATTCGAGGTGTTTGGAGGCCGAATCACGAGAAAAAGGTTTATTGGAATAAAGAATTTGCTTGGATTGAGGTAAGTAACTCTTCTAATCTTGGAGTTGAGGGTATGAACCCTGAATATATGTATTTTGTGAATTGTTAGAAGGTGACGCACATGCTAGATGACGGGCGTGTGGGCGTGCACTATAGAAATTGTGACATAATTATTTATGTGGAATTTTATAGTTAAATAACCTTGGTATTTTCCATGCGATTTTATGTGTTAAAGAAATTGAGCTGAAAAGCATATTACAAATCATGTTGAGGCTATGTGCCAGTATTATTGGGACCCACAGAGGTCATATTGCTGTGAATTATTGTGTTAAATTGAAAAGTCATACTCAATCATATTCATTTCATTGCATATCATAACTCAGTTTTATGACTCTATTTTGATGCATATAAATATTTTGGGCCGAATGCCCTGTTTTACTGAGATGCCCGAGTGGCTTGAGAGGTTTATGACTGAGTGAGGCCGAGGGCCTGATTGATGTTTCATATTCATGGGATCGGGATGCACGTCACAGCATGTTGCATATTTATGGGATTGGGTTGCACGCGCGCAGCATGTTTGATATCGGCCGAGGGCCTGATTTGTGAGGATGAGTGTGGATCGGGGCTGCCCGCCTGCAGCATACCTGAGTGAGGCCGATGGCCTAAATTGTGAGGATGAGTGTGGATCGGGGCTGCCCGCCTGCAACATACTTTATTATTATCGCACATGAGTTGTCCGTGCAGATTATAGCGCTTGGGATGAAGGATCCCCTCCGGAGTCTGTACACACCCCCAGTGAGCGCAGGTACCTACTGAGTGCGAGTGCCGAGTGTCGAGTGCTGAATGACTGGGAGGCAAGAGTGATTGTGAGGTATGCCCGAGTGGCAAGAGTGATTGTGAGGTATGCCCGAGTGGCAAGAGTGATTGTGAGGTATGCGCGAGTGGCACGAGTGACTGTGAGGTTGCCCGAGGGGCTGTATATGAGTGTTGTTCTGCCCGAGGGGCTGTTTATGATTTTATCATTGAGTTGCATTGCATTGGCATGCACACATGACATACATGCATAGAGATGTATTTTTCCTCATGCTGTACAACATCACATCATTCATGATTTCTCACGTGTTTTTGACAGATGGGCATAGTGATTCATTTGTTTTACACGGGTTATCCGGAAGGAAAAATGAAACATATTATTTATTATTGAGAATAATTTTGGAGAAATTTATTGTTTTCAAACTATTCATATTATTGGCAACTTCGACAAATAATTTGGGTTTTTACTGATGTATTTGAAAGAAAGAACTACTATTTTTGAAATCATTATCTGGCTGAGTATTTTATCCCTGAGTTACTTCTCGTATTATTTACTTTATGTTGTTATGGATTATTGTGTACTATTGGTTGTGGACCCGACCTTGGTAGAAGCCCGTCACTACTTTCAACCTACGGCTAGGTTTGTTACTTACTCGGTACATGGGGTCGGTTGTACTGATACTACACTTCTACACATTGCGTGCAGATGTTGGCTGTTGTTGTTGCTGTGCTCGCTGGTTGCGGGACTTGAAGATGTACCTGCATTCCTGTTGTAGCTGCCTCTTGTTTAGGGTAGCCTTAGATTTATAAAAGCTCTGTTTATGTATTATTCAAACAGACTATGTATTTATTTCATTTCCTCTTTGTATACTCTATTCTTAGAAGCTCATGATTTGTACTACCAGTTCTTGGGGAGATGTATCGGTTTTAGATATTTTCTTTTAATTAACTTCATTGGAATTAGATAGTTGGAAGTTGGCTTACCTAGCGGGTTGGGTTAGGTGCCATCACGACTAGTTGGATTTTGGGTCGTGACAAGTTGGTATCAGAGCTCTAGGTTCATAGGTTCTACAAGTCATGAGCAAGTGTCTAGTAGAGTCTTGCGGATCGGTATGATGACGTCCATACTTATCTTCGAGAGGCTACAAGGCATTTAGGATAATTTCCCATCTTTCTTTCCTTATCGTGCGGAATTGATTCAGCTTGAAATATAACTCTTTGAATTCCTTCCACGTATTCGTATGCGCACATGAGCGCTCGGTATCAGCTGTGCATCGCCGGCTTGTGATTCTATGAATGAGGTTCAAGGTGTGTATTTTGTGTTTTGGTGATGGGCCAGTTTGGAGGACTTGAGGCCAAGTTTAGACCGCAGCTTAGGCTCGGTAGCTTTAGTTGTAACTTGTACATTTGGACTCATATATCCGGTAATATCCCTATGAGTGGAAGTTGTGGCTCGATGAGCGGTGGAATGGCTTTATGATGAGTATGATATAACTAAGGGATGTTTTAAGATGATGTGAATATGACGAGAAGTGTTTCCTTGAAATGTAAAGGAAAGGCCATTGGGTGCTTGATTTTCGAATTGATGTGGCGTACAGTCTCTAGTATGAATGTTTTGATGGATCTTTCACATTGTTAAATTTTGGGGTAAAACTAAATTCTCACGTCTAGTTAATGAGTTTGAACTCAGATAGACTAAGTGATTGCATAGTAATTGTGAATGCGAAAGGGTATAACAAGATACCAGATTAAGGCTAAGTAGGTGGATTATCCCCTGCGGAGTAATCTACGTAGGAGTATTCCTTATGATGCGAGTAGAGAGTTTCTTTTCTGCCGACAGGGTGTATGGGTGGAGATTTGAATCTGAATCTGGTTGAGAAAGTTGACTTGTGTGTCAAGAGGATGAATACGATCTTAGCGGATGATTGAGGTATTTTTATGGTTGGCGTTGTATGAACTTGGGAAGAAGTTTCAGTGGACTGACTGTGGCATTATGGCGGTAAGAGAGTATTGGTATTGTGAGTTATGGAATGTTTTAATCTATGGCTTTGAGCCAAGTGGGGGAGTCTGCTATCGACAATTTGATTTAATGGTTAGGTGTTAAATTTTAATTTTGGTCTGAGGCATACTTGTGGGTTAGCTATGACTTGCAGAAGTTGAGATCGAGTATGACTCGAATAAGGAAATTCCTGGATAAGGATTATATTGCACGTATGAGTAAATGAAATTCGCGGGATGAGTAAGTTGTTATTGGTGAATGATGTAGTGCGCACGGAGTATGAATTTGATATGTGGTGTTAAAGTAGAGTTACTTCTTTGAGTGCTGTGGTGCTAATGGGGCACATGTCTTTTGGCCCATTTGGGCGGTGCAATTAGATTTGAGTAAAGTGGGTGACTCCCGAGAAAATTTCAGTGGGTTTGAGAATTATATGTAGCAATTGAAAATATTTTCGGACTTGTGTATGGATAAAATCCGAGATTTGCGTTTGATGGTGCCTGGACTTGCGGAAATTCTATATGACTAAGGATTCTACATTTTTGTATAAGGAAGGTAAGAAGAACAATTTCAAATTCGCATAAGGTATTCTCAAAGTGAGTGTTATAGTTGTGGTATTTTTTAAGGTGCTTAAGAAGAATACAGTTGCTTATGGGCCGTAGGGCATTGTGGTTCTATGCTAAGGTTTGTAGGGTGAGTTGTGGTTAAAGATCATGGTATTTTAGCAAGAAGAAGTATCAATCTGAAGACAAATTCGGAAGGGACTCGGAGAAAATAGGACAACTAGGTAGTAGGTTGGATCAGTATGGTAATTGATATGATCGGTTCTTTGGGTGCTTATGATGTGGGGGTTTTCTACAGGTGCATTGTCACAATACACCTGGACTTGGCGATCTGCATGGCTTGATCGAGTTAGAGGTATTTAGTTTTAAGGGCTTGATTATGTGCAAATGGATTCCAAAATATTCTTGATGGTTTCTACCGGTGTGGAGAACATGTTATGTATTGTGATTTCCTCCTGGAAAGAAGCAAGAGAAAGGTTTCTAACTAAAAAGGTATGTAAATTATTAGTGACTCAAAGTTGATAATGGGATTCTTGTGCTTGTCACATGATGTCATAATAGATGCGGTGAGTTGTGTGGGATTAAGGTTGGCGTATGCAAGGTCACGGTTTAGCCTTGAAAGGGAGGTCATAAATTCTTAGAGGCATGAACAGTTTTCGATGTCTAGATGAATACTATTACTACTTGGTGTTGTATGAGAAGGGAGCGGACTTCAGAAGACGCACTGTATTTTGACTTACGGATGTATAAATTGGTATTGCGATACTCACACTGTTGATAGAATGCTGATATTCAAATTTTGACAAGTGGCACAGAAGAATTTTTTTAAGTATTTCTCGTGGGATGATCTTGTATTAGAGAGGTGTTAGACATTCGGGCAGTGGAGATGGAATCAAATATGGTGATTCGCGTGTTCTATGGATTTGGAGATTGGGAGTTCTCAAGAGCGGATTGTTTCATGGTTATGGATTGTGAAGTGGTGGCCAGAGCTAGCCAGATGATAGAATGTGTTATGATTCAGACATTATGGAGTTTCGAAAGAACTTTTATCTATTTATGGGTAACCCGAGTTGATTTGGCGGTCCATTGGTAGGCCCAATTAAGATGTGTATTCTACACCGAGCCGGAATGGTTGGCTCTATACTGCTATTGTTGAGGGATGTGTCATTCGGTTGATGTTGAGCTTATTTGTATTCTGAGATGATCTGTGAGTTGCTCCTTTATGCTACGAGGAGTTGTGATTCATTGGTTATGTGCACAGATGGTGCGGTCCTATTTGAGTTTTATAGTCGAATTTGAGCGTGATGAGTATTTGGGTATTGCATGATCGATTGTCTAATGGTTATGTCCTTTCAGGTTTTGTGTCATATTTTTTTGTCATTTTTCTCTCCGACGTTATTGATTTTGAGCAGGGTGGCTCGGGGTATATTATATGGACCAACGTTTGGATAGGGACACACATTGCAGCGGAGCTATGTTAAGGTATGAACCTTGTGTTAGAATCGAGTGATGGTTCTACGGTGTATGATGAATTTTCAGCATTTCGTTATGGCGGTACTTATTAATATTGCGGGGCAGTTCTCTCATTTGAGTCATTTTTCATGACTGAGTACATTTGAATTGTTGCGTATTGGTGTACAGATGGCACGGGTTGTGCCTCTGAGTTATATTGGTGCGGCATGTCTGTGGAAATAGTTATGTTTAGTAATATAATGTCATTGGACCTCGAATGGGTACTATCATATTTGATTACGATATGTTAGAGAGGATAATATTGAAAGTCGGCTCAAAAAGCAATTATGGTTCTGGTTAGGGCGAGAGAGCTCTGTGACTTGTTTATTTCGCGTGTTTCTTTTATTATCAACAGTGTACGAAGGTTTTGGGATGAGGTTTGGTTCGATATGGGTTTAATACTAGTACGCGGTTTGTTTTGGAGTAGTCACTGCGATCGGGAATGGTGCTACGAGCAAGCGAGTTGTGTAATATATTGGTTGATTATATCCGTGGTGATAGTTATAGCTCGATGCAACTTGTTCGGATTTATACGGTGTGTAAGTTTAAGACTTGTGTCTTGAAAGAAATTCTAAAGGTTGGAAATAAAATTCCAAGGTGTATGGGCTAGAGTTAAATTAATGAATTCAGTTGGATTGTGTTGTCAAGCCTATATAGAATAGGGTGACATGGGTTCACCCCCGGGTACGTGTGTGGTAAGATGGAACGGTGATTTGATGGCTTGGAGACAACTCTTGGCACGTTCGAGAACGAACGTATGTTTAAGTGGGGGAGAATGTAACGACCCGACCGGTCGTTTTGAGTATTATAACCTTGCTTCCCCCTTTACTGCTCAAACTGTACCTTACAGTTGTTGTATGACTTGTCGGGGTAATTGGTTCGGGTCCAGTGAAATTTGGAATGAATTGGAACATCTATTTCCAAGGTTTAAAGCTTAAGTTAAAATACTGACCGGATGTCGACTTATATGTAAACGACCTCAGAATTTAATTTTGATGATTCCAATAGCTCTGTATGGTGATTTTGGATTTAGGAGCGTGTCCGGAAAATTATTTGGAAATCCGTAGTGGAATTTGGCTTGAATTGCCGAAAGTTAAATTTTTGGAAGGTTTGACCGGGGTTTGACCTTTTGATATCGAGGTCGGAATTATATTTTTGAAATTGGAATAGCTTTGTTATGCAACGCAAAATTTGAGTTCATTCCGGAATGATTTGCTATGTTTCGGCATTGAACCTAGAATGTTTGATGTCGATTCTTCAAGAATATATGGTATCACATTGCGCAAATGAGCTCCAAATTCAATTTTTATTGAAGTATTCGATCCGTATTGAAATTATGGAGCTATAGCAAAAAGAATCGTTGAATTCGGACATCGTATGAGAGAGTTATGCCTATTTTCGTGTCAAGAACGATTTTTCCGTCGCCGCGAGCGCCCAGGGTAGCGTGGGGCGCTAGCCCTGGCACTGGAAATTTTGGGATGCTGGAAACTGCGCCACAGACAGCGCCCCACGCTACCTGTGACGCTCGAAACAGCTGAGGGTGTATAAAACGGGTTCTTGCCATTTTTACTCATTTTTGAGTTTATGGAGCTCGGTTTAGGCGATTCTTGGGCGATTTTCACGAAAAAATATTGGGGTAAGTATTCCTTATCCTATATTGATTATATTTCATGATTTCATATTCATTTACATCATGAATCCGTGAATTTATGGAAGAAAAAAGCTCATGATCTGTACTACCAGTCCTCGGGGAGTTGTATAAAATTTATTTATTTCCTTCTTGACTCTTAGCATTATTATTATATTGTGTTTTATTGTTATTTGGTTTACCTAGCGGGTTGGGGTTAGGTGCCATCACGTCAAGTTGGATTTTGGGTCGTGATAAGGACATAATGTTCCACTAAGCAGATAATAAATGAAGTATTTGGGGCATCTATTATATAATGGGAAAAGTAAAAGAAGTCTTTCTAGCTCAAAAGGCATTAGACAATTATGTTAGAGTGTGACCAATAAAAATATTTCTTGTTGTAATGATATACATGCATCATGTGTATACCAAAAAGAGAGTTTTTGTTATAGGAAATTCTCTAGAATTTTATAATTATCATCAATTCTTTTACAACTACAATACAGTAAAAATATAATAAACATTAATACTTACTCAAAAGCTAAATCAATTCTAGAAATCAAAAAATATTTTGTAAATACCTGATGATTCCACCATGTCTAGCTTCATCTCAAACTAAATACGAAAAACTTCTTTATACACCACATTTCTAGCTTCATTCGTTATTTACACATCATCATCATAAACTAAAATCTTCAACCCTTTTCTACTTATCACGCTTGAAAAAGCAACATACAATTGTCCATGAGTAAATACTGGCTTTTTGAAAAATAACCCCACATGAGATAATGACTGGCGTTGACTTTTATTAATTGTCATAGCAAAAGATACAACAATTGAAAATTGTCTTCACTGGAACTTAAAAGGTATCCTTGCATCTGATGGTGTCAACGTCATTCTCGGGATAAACACTTTTTGTCTAGCCATATTACCATGTAAAACCTTGGCTTCAATAACCCGATTTTCAGGTCTTGTGATGATCAACCTCGTGCCATTACACAATCGTGATGATTAGTCTATATTTCTCAGCAACATCACAGGAACACTAACCTTCAAAGTGATAGAGTGATTTGGAATTCCAGAACATTTAATACTATTTAGGAATTATGGTGTATGTACGTGCTCCAAAGTTGAAAAAGAATGATCAGATATACAAACCGTATAAGAACTAAAATATGTCTTCTCGGGACTATGATTGAGTAAAACCATATATTCATTGATTGATTCCACTATATCAAGAGTCGGAGCAAGAATTGCTCTTTGCGGGAGGTAATCTATGTCACTGGAATGACTAAAGAAATCTAGATATGTAGCTTTAATAATTGCCAATATTGGATCATCACAATTACTTATAAGAAGATCATCAGGGATTTGGACCTTCTCAATGCCATCAATGGAACTCCCAATCCTTCCATCAGCGATTGCCAAAATCCGTTCAGAAAAATTTCTTAACTCATCCAAGTGTGCATCTAACTGATCTCTTTGCAACCTCATATTCTTTGTTAGATTTAAGACGTCGCAGTGGGTCCACAAATACGAAGAAATAAGAGTAACGTTAACAATATCTTGCCTAGATCCTTTTGCAATGACATGCAAAGTTTGTCTGAAGTCGCCACCAAGAACAACTGTTTTACCTCCAAAAGGTTTATCAGCACTAGATGCGTCTTTAAATCTAAGAATATCTCTAAGAGTTTGATCAAGAGCTTCAAAACAATATTTATGAATCATCGGTGCCTCATCCCAAATAATCAACTTTGTCTTTATAATCAAATTTGCTAGAGGGCTACCTTGCTTTATATTACATGTTTAATCTTCAGTTGGATTGAGAGGATTTGCAAATCTCGAATGAGCTGTTCTACCACCTGGTAACAAAAGAGATGCAATGCCACTTGATGCAACACTTAACACAATGTCTCTTATAGATCATATGTCAGATGTTACACTTCACATCAATTTATTACGACGATGTTACGCTCCGCAGTAACTTGTTACGACGATGTTACACCTTGTAGTATTGTACGTTGAATTTACCGTAAGATAATTGACATCCGTTCAAGGACAAGATTATTTGGAGATTATAAGTATTGTGCAATTTCAAACAAGTGATAAGTTAATTCGTGAAGGTGAGAGGGTAAGCGAATCGAAGAAAATGAATTTCGTTGAAGTTTGTCATTTTGGAATAAAATACGACCCGAGCTAAAATACCTGATATTTATGGACTAGTGCCATACAATGTACCACATGACCATGATATTACGGTGTATAAATTGTATTAAAAGTGAGTAGTATTTTAAGTAATTTGAGATAATTCTTAATTATTGGGTAATGGGATATTCCTAATTAATTAGAGAAATATGTGGATAATTGATTAATTATGGGGATAATTATGGTATTAATTAGAAATTTGTGGATTGTCACGACCTAATTTTTCCTCTGTTGGGTATCGTGATGGCACCTAGTCTTAGGGACTAGGTAAGCCTAACAATAATTAAAACAACAATATTATTTAAATAGAATCTCTTAAAATTCTCAAAACCAGTAGTACAAGTCATAAGCTCTACAGAGTGTTTACTAGAAAACTCTAAATACAACTGTCCAAAAATAAGAATAAACAGTGCAAAACGAAAACTGGAAGGTGACTCCGAAGCCTGCAAACGCAGCAGCAGGTTTACCTTGAGTCTCCACAGCAACAGTCCACACAGATAGCTAACAAACAAGTACCTGGATCTGCACAAAAAATGTATAGAAGAGTAGCATGAGCACACCACAGCGGTGCCCGGTAAGTATCAAGACTAACCTCGGTAGAGTAGTGACGAAAAACAGTCATTACACCCACTGGTCTAATAAACCGAACAGATATAAGTACATGAATAACAAAAGTATGATGTCTACATAAAGACTATGCAATATGGCTCACAATACAGTAATGGCATTAAAGCAAGAAACAACAAGTATCAGCGGAATATCATGAAAATGACGCAGACAAAGTGAATGGAACACAACCTAAATCCGGAATCACGAATACAACAAGGACAAGTAATAACTCAGTAATTACAACCGCTTTTACATCAGGTTTTAGTCAACAACTCCACGAGGTACCAAACCTCGGACAATTCACAACTCACGGGTCTCAATACCTAAACCATAACACTGGGCATCATGTGCCCTCATAACCACACTGACGACTCACGTTCCAATAGAGCCATTCTCACATAGAAGACAAGTAAACAAGGGTGAGCATCTTTGCTCAACAATATCAAGAACACCTCTTATCCGATAAGAGTGCTTAACTACGTGTATGCTTGTGCAAGTGTCTTAACATAGTCCATACCAACAAATAAGCATAAGGAAGAAGAAGAAGAACGAACATCACGTAGAATATTTTCTCACAGCTTTCACAAGATAAATCTCACATAGGTACGCATACCATTACACAAATATCAACAACAAGAATGCCCCCAGGCCATAAATCATCACAAATCAATCCCTGACACAGTCCACCTTATCTCGCCACGTATGCAATAGTAACATAAATGCCCGCCTTGTCTCGCCACACGTGCATAATAATGTTCCTACCTTGTCTCGCCACATGCGCAACACACACATATATATTCCACCTTGTCACGCCGCATGTGCAAACATCAATAGTAACAATAGCATGGCAGAAACCTCATGCAATCCCATAACAATAATCGCACGACAGAAACCTCGTGCATCACAATAATAACAACCGCATGGCAGAAACCTCGTGCATCACCACAACAAATACAACAACAACAATGGCAATAATACAAAGTACGACAAGTAAATCAACTCAAGAACTTTTAAATCACAGGAAAAATGTGGGACCAAATCACAAGGAATAACCACAGTAAAGAATGCTAGGCCTAAAGAGAACAACTCAACAAATGAAAACTAATGTGTATCAACGATCCCACAATATACATTTCAACAACAGGGAAACTAACACGAGTCAAATAATTCCAAATAAAATAAGTCGACTAAGATATAGGATATCTAAAACTTCTTTTTAAGATTGAGAAATTACTAAGGATTTTCAACAATTTAATTAAGGATAAGCAGCGGAAAGATAATCATAACCTCAATTAAGACTGAATACATTATAAGATAATATAATAATAATTTCAAATAAAGATAAGCAGTTATGAAAAGATAGCATGACAATAGAGGAGGTAAAATTTACAATTAAGTCAAATAAGAGTCAAATAAGCAATAAGAGTGAATCCTGAAAGCAATTAATTCTAATTAAAGCATGTAGAGGTGAAACTAGTGAATAGAAACTTAATCATATCAAGGACAACTTCATACTCAGTGAATATAAGGACCTAAGAATCCTAAAAGCCCAACTTTTCACAAATAAGTCCGAGCACGCACTCGTCACCTCGCATGCATGGACTACAATCAACATAGAAAACTCAACCCTAAGGGGAAAATCCCCCACACAAGATTAGGCAAGATGCTTACCTCAAACCAAGCTCAACCAGTCCGTAAGAATGCCCTTTTTGTTCAATTATCCGACTCTGAATGGCCCAAATCTAGCCAAACACAATTGCATAACATGAATACAACCATAATAGACTCATCTAATTAATAAAATCAATACTTTAACAAAAATCCCGAAATCCGCCCTAAAGGTCGACCCGGGCCCACGTCTTGGAATCGTATAAAAGTCACAAAATACGAACACTCATTCACTCACGAGTTTAACCATACAAAAATCATCAAATTCCGATACCATTTCGTCTCTTAAATTGTGATTTTTTATTTTTAATTTTTCTTTCAAAAATTACCATTTTCCTCAACTCAAAACATAAATTAAATGATAAAAATAAAGATAGAATCATGGAAATAAATAAATTCTAGGTGAAGAACACTTACTCAATCGATTTGCATGAAAAACCCACAAGGAATCGCTCAAAACCGAGCTCTAGAACTCCAAAAATGGTGAAAATGGCAAACCTTCGGAATAGAGGACTTTATATTCTGCCCAGGGTTTTGTGCATCGCGAACGCAGAGAAAGGGACGTGTTCGCGAAGAAGAGAAACAAAAGCTGCCCAGTTGTTCTTCGCGAACGCGACAACACGTTCGCGAACGCGGAGAGTGTAATGGAATAGCTACGCGAACGCGTAAGTGACACGCGAACGCGAAGAGGAATTATTTCACCCTCCAAAATAACACTACGCGAACGCAAAGGCAAGGATGTGAACGCGATGAAGGAAACCAGATGACAGATAACATCGGTTCAAAAATAGGGGAAAAAGACCCGTAGCCCATCCGAAACTCACCCAAGGCCCCCGGGACCCAATCTAAACATATCAACAAGTCCCAAAACCTAACACAGACTCGCTCGAGGTCTCAAATCACATCATACAACACTAAAAATATAAATCGCACCACGAATCGAACTTATGAACTTCCAAAACTTTCAACTTTGAAAACTCGTGCCGAAATCAATCTAACCAACCCAGAATGACGTCAAATTTTGCAGGCAAGTCCCAAATAACATAACGGAGTTGTTCCAACTCTCGGAATCGTATTCCAACCCTGATATCAAAAAGTTCACTTCCGGTCCAAATTTTCAAAAATTCGACTTTTGCCATTTCAAGCCTAAATCAGCTACAGACCTCGGATTTACAGTCCGGACACGCTCCTAAGTCCATAATCACCTAATAGAGCTAATGGAACTGACGGAACTCTATTCTGGAGTCGTCTTCACATAGTTCCGACTACGGTGAAAATTCTAAGAGTTAAGCTTCCGTTTTAGGGATTAAGTGTACCAAATCATTCCGAAACAACCGATAACTGAATTCAACTACGCACGCAAGTCAATACATATAATATGAAGCTGCTCAGGGCCTTATGCCATCGAACGAGACTTAAATTCTCAAAATGACCGGCCAGGTCATTACATAGATAAATAATTAAGTGAGAATTTTGGATAAATACTAGGGGACAACATCCACGTGGGAGTATGGGAATTTGGCAGCAAATGTCATCTATTCATGACTTTAAGAAGGTGGTGGCAACATTAAAGATATGTGCACCTTTATTTCATTTTCCTAAGAATTCCATTAAGAAGACAAAAATTGTAAGGCATCAAATGATCTCTCTTTCTTATAGAAAGCAACGTCCCATTCCTACTTAATGATTTTGTTCATAAATTTTAAAGTGACTTGGGTTATTACTTCATTGTGATGTAAATTAACGTGAAGCTATCACGAATGCAACCAATGTTTGATCCAACGTTTATGACCTTCAACGAGTTCATATGAGCATTCGAGGTTAGATGTTTATCAAAAGGATTTACTAGTCATAGTCATCAAAAAAAGGAATTGAGGTATGTTAAGGCTATCCATTCTTTCCTTTTGGCATGAATAATACGATTCAAACGAAATGAGCAAATGCATAATTTTCATAAATGACTCTATTCATAGAAATACTAGGGGTGTGTATATTCTTGATTTCCCATGTGAATTATTATTATTATATCTTCTGTTCATGGGTCTCAGAAAAATATGTATTTGATAAAGTTTATCCGATAAGCATATTAATTTTATGACATTCTGAGAAATCTTATTAACGTAATTCTTATGCATTTCATGCATTTATACATGCATATTGACCCATGACCAGATGGCGTTATATACACGTATATATATATATATATATATATATATATATATATATATATATATATGTATATATATATATATAGGATATGGGAAAATGTTACGGCGTTATATACGCACCACCACCTGATTAGCTGGTATACGTTGATGATTTGCCCACAGTGGCCGAGATGATATGATGGGATGCCCTCAGAGGCTTGATGATGTTATGAACGCATATACCTATGCATGGTATGACATTTATACGCATATGCATGATATTATAAATATGAAATGATTTACAGAGCTATTCAGACATACGTGTTGAGACTTTTACTCTGTGTTTCTCTCATGACTTTTATTTACTAATGTCATTCCTTACATACTCGGTATATTATTTGTACTGACGTCTCTTTTTCGGGGGACACTGTGTTTCATGCCCGAAGGTCCCGATAGATAGGTTGAGAGCCCTCCAAGTAGGCTATCAGCTCAACGGAAGATGTTGGTGCGCTCCATTTGCTCCGGAGTTGCTATTTGATCAGTATGATTAGGACATGTATTGTTTGGTATGGCGGGGATCTGTCCCAACCTTTATGATGTTTATGTACTATTAGAGGCTTGTAGACAGATGTCAGGTATATGGAAGAGTGTATGGCCTTGTCGGCCTATGTTAAGTGTAAGAGTGATCATTTTGGTCTTATAGGCCCGTATGTCTTAAGTATAAGTTCGTATTTCATATTGTATTCTACTTGTCTCAGGGCAGCCTCTCCGGCTCAGTTATCTTTGATAGTATAATATGAAAAGATATGTTATGTTGGTACTCGGTTGAGTAAGGTACTAAGTGTCCGTCGCGGCCCATCGGTTTGGGTCGTGACAAAAGTGGTATCAGAACAGTTCTGTCCTAGGGAGTCTACAAGCCGTGTCTAGTAGAGTCTTGTTTATGGGTGTGTTGTGAACCATACTTATAAGCAGGAGGCTACAGGGCATTTAGTATTGTCATTATTTCTTCGTACTCTAGATCGTGTGGTAGAGCTCAATTGTAAGAACTAAATTTTCTAAACTCTATCTTATTCATAATACGACGATGCCTACATCCAGAAAGACGGTTGGTAAGAAATATAGCTGCAGAAGAGTTGAGTAAGAGGAACTTAATTTTTGCATCATGCTTATGATGGATAAATATGAGGTATTCAACAGATCATGTGTGTACTAAGATGTGTAAGCTTCTTGATGAGGATGCCTAAGGCAAGAATATCTATCCACTCTTACGGTAACAAGGAATAAGAGAATTGGAAGGTAGACACAAGTTTTAACAAGCAAAAGAAGCAAGGTGAAGAAGGGTACGAGGTACCCAGTTAATGGAGGTTAACAGTAATTACAATTCAAGCAGAGAAATATAAGCACTCTGAATTACTTTCAACAGTAACGGAGATATATACAATTGATCACGCCCATCTCATTTATGCCATATGGGGGCTAACAGAAGTAGTATAAAAGAAGGCAGAATATCATGATCTAGCTGGGGTTAGGGTAACCCAAAATGGTAGATGGATTGTTAGCGTTAGCTGACATTTCCAAAGGATATTGCAAATGTGCTAATAGATCTCCTTGTGAGACACCCAGATGGAGCACTCTAAAATAATACAGGTAGATATGAGTAGTACAAAGACAAGCAATGGAATCCTGGAAGGGATAAATATTACCTTAGTATGGCTCCTGTCCCTAATAGAACGAGATTGTTAGGCAACCCTAAGATGGAGCAAGGGGAGCTAAAAGAAAAAGAATGTCTTGTTGGAGTTTTCAGAATAAAGTGATAGGCGTAAATGTTAGCAAGGAAATAAGAAGAGAGTTAATGAAGCTTTATGAGTAAGATATGATACATGGACGACAACGGTAGAAAAAAATAATGATGAAAATGATGACAATATTATAGAGTCTATAGCCATGGGAAGTGTAACGACCCAACCGGTCGTTTTGACTTTTCGAACCCCTTCCCCTAAATAAAAACTTCTCGTATGTGCTTTAAATGATTTATGACTTGTGGGATGGTTGGTTCGGGATTTGAAAGTGTTTGGGTTGAAATCGGAATAATTATTTCCTTAAGTTGGCTTTAAAATGCCAAGTTTGACTTTGGTCAACTTTTTGAGCAAACAGACTCAGATCAGTATTTTGACAGTTTTGGTAGGTCCGTATCGTGATTTGGGACTTGTGCGTATGCCCGAAATCAAATTCCGATGTCCCTAGCCCGAGATATGGAATTTTGATTAAAAATAAAATTTAACTTCAAATAGTGACCGGATATCGAATTATGTGAAAACGATACCGGAATAAAATTTTGATGATTCCAACAGCTCCATATGGTGATTTTGGACTTAGGAGCGTGATCGGGATTTTATTTGGAAGTCCGTAGTGAAATTAGGCTTGAAATGGCTAAAACAAGAATTTAAGTTTGGAAGTTTGACCGGGGAGTTGACTTTTTGATACCGGAGTCGGAATACAGTTCCGAAAATTTTTATAGCTCCGTTATGTCATTTATGACTTGTGTGTAAAATTTGAGGACAATCGGAGTTGATTTGATAGGTTTCGACATCGAATGTAGAAGTTGAAAATTCTTAGTTTCCTTAAGCTTGAATTGGGGTATGATTCGTGGTTTTAGCGTTGTTTGATGTGATTTAGAGGTTCGACTAAGTTCGTATGATATTTTAGAACTTGTTGGTACATTTGGTTGAGGTCCTGAGGGTTTTGGGTGAGTTTCGGATGGTTAACGGATCACAAATTGGACTTAAACAGCTGTTGCAATTTTTTTTCTCTTCTGCTGGAAATTCTGGGCTATGATCGAGCTCCCAAGATCGAGTTCCCGAGATCGAGCTCCCAAGATCGAGCTCCCGAGATCGAGCTCTCAAGATCGAGCTCCCGAGATCGAGCTCCCGATATCGAGCTCCCGAGATCGAGCTCCCAAGATCGAACTGGGCAGATCTGTAAGTTATAAAAACAGAGGCATTCGACCCATTTGCCATTTTTGACAAACTTGAGCTTGAGCAGAAGCGACGTTTGGTAGATGTTTCAAGGAAAGACATTTGAGGTAAGTGATTCCAACTCGGATTTGGTTTATATACACAAATATATCATTGTTTTTACCATTTAATTAGTGTTTTGAGATTGAAATTTGAAATTTTTTAGAAATCTCATAGAAACGAATTTTTGAGATTTCGGTATCGATTCGGAGTCGGATTTGAGTGAAACTGGTATGGTTGAACTCGTAATTGAATGGGTTGTCGGATTTCATAACTTTTGCCGGATTCCGAGATGTGGTCCCCACTGATGAATTTTTATTAATTTCGGAATTTTTATTAAAAATGTAGTATTTTCTTATAGAATTAATTCCTATAATTTTTAGTGATTGTATCAAATTATTTTGGCTAGATTCGAGCCATGCAGAGTTGGATTATCGTGGAAAAGGCCTTATAGTGGATTAAATTGGAGCAAGACGAGGTAAGTCTCTTGTCTAATCTTGTGAGGGAAAAATTACCTCCTAGGTGATTAAAAATTAAATAATTATTGCTAATTGTGGGGGGATACGTATGCACGAGGTGACGAGAGTCCGTGCGTAACTACTATTAAATGCTAAAGTCCGGGTAATTTAGGACTCAAAGCATGCCTTACTTGTGTAGGTTGTATTCTTTTATTTATTTATATTAATTGATATCTATATGAATATATTGTGAATTGTTAGATAAAGATATTAAAGGATGGAAATCTCATATGCCTAATTTTTGTTTAAATCAATTAATTGTTTAAAAAAACTGTTCTCCTCCCAAATTTATCTTATAATAAACATACTGTCCTTCCGGAGGCACATAAGAAAATGTCCTCCTTTCTTGTGAAGCGGGCCGAACGCCTCGGCAGGATAGATGCATCTATAAATCGCGCCCCACGTCCCTCGGCAGTGTACACGACACTCTGGATCGGGTCGTACGTTCTCGGCAGAAATCGTGCTTAATAATAATAATAATAATTACACGATACTTGGACAGTTTATTACAGCTTGTAAAGCTATTTGATAAATTGAAAATTTATTGAGATTGAATTGCAGCTTGTAAAGCTATTTGATAAATTAAAAATTTATTGAAATTGAATTGCAGCTTGTAAAGCTATTTGATAAATTGGAATTTTTATTGAAATTGAAGGATTTAATTAATAGATTAAAAATTATTTGAATTGAAGAAATTTAATTAATATAATGAGAATTATTGGAATTGAAGGAATTTAATTACCTCTGCTGGTACAATAAAATTATTGTTAACTCTATGAATCACGCTGATATAAATATTTCTATTTTCATGATTATTTAATATTATTGACCCATAGTGAGTGTCATAGTCGGCCATCTCGTCTCTTCCTCTTCGAGATTAGGCTTGATACTTACTGGGTACACGTTATTTTCGTACTCATACTGCACTTGCTGCACATTTTATTGTGCAGGTACATATATGTATAGTGGCCTTGTGGGCGCAAAGATGTGGTTAATAATTGTGGGGACATAGGTGAGCTGCATTCTATATTATGATCCGTAGCTAATAGAGTCTCCTTCAGAGTTATTATATTTTCCTGTCTAATTTGTATTCTAGACAGATGCTGTATTTTATTTTAATTCCCTAGTAAATGCTCATGCACTTATGACACCGAGTTTTGGGATGATTATGGGTTGCACTGTATTGGAAATTTTTAAAGATATTAGTACGTATTTGGTAAATGTCATCTTCTGCTATTTAATTGAGGGGAACAACTATGACTTCAAAAATATTAAAATGAGAATTTATTTAGTATTTATTGTTGGCTTGTCTGACAATGGTGTCCGATGCCATCACGACCTATAGATGAAATTGGGTCGTGATAGGAAGGAAAAGATGAGAGGTGGCAGGCCTTGAGATAACAAAAGAGTATAGGCCATAAAGTCATATCTTCATTTCGAGAAATAAGTTCGTGACTCTAATGCGACTACCAGAAGGAAAAGTTAGACCCCAGAATAATAGAAATCGGTATGGGCTGGTGAACAAAATAAACTAAACATGAATTAGGGACTAGGTGATTTGATAATGGTCGGCATCATGAAAATTTTAGATTGCGTTCCGGAGATAATGGAATGGACAACAGAAGAAGATCCATGAGAAATTCAGAGAATGGTCA
Organism: Nicotiana tabacum; assembly: GCF_000715075.1. Classification (NCBI taxonomy): domain Eukaryota; kingdom Viridiplantae; phylum Streptophyta; class Magnoliopsida; order Solanales; family Solanaceae; genus Nicotiana; species Nicotiana tabacum. The sequence goes on along the minus strand of NC_134091.1, from coordinate 58,512,171 downwards.
TTCAGGAAGACGCTTCCCTAAAGCAAGCAATGTGAGCAAAGTTAAGCTTAAGGGACTGTGTGTGCCAGTTACACTGTCACCCTCGTGAGTAAGGAATTCTGTTATCCTTGGTACAGAAGGATTACCGCAAGGCGATTGAGGATCATCAATGATATGAAAAGAAGACAAAGATAAAGAGGTAAAACATCTATACGTAGATCGTCGTAGCTCCAATTCTTAGTACTCCCCTAAAAGGGGCGAATATAGAGTGATGTGGCATTAAGTCAGAATTAAGTGGTTTTAGTAACTACGGAATGGTGAAGGGAGAGTGCGATAAAAATGAGAAAGGGATGAGATTGCAGTCATTCAAATCCTACAGATGTGCAATGATTTCAGGACATTATGCAAACACGACGTCAAAGAGAGGAAGTAAGGATTCATGCCCGAGATGTTATTAATAGATAAGGAGCCAGTGCGATATGTAAGTTAAGACAAAAGAAATAACCCAAGAAAGATTACGCGAAATATTAATATGGGAATGGACCAACGAGTAGTTAGTAGTTGATTCAGGAAGAGTCTAGTTATGGCTAGACAAGAGGTTAGAGACAAATCAACAGATCGTGCAAGATAAACATAGTGAACCCCAAAACTGGGAATTCAGTCTCGCAGATATGACATCGTGACCCTTGAGAAATATTCAGACAAGAGTTAGGATAGTTAAAAGTACCATATGAATGTTATAGAAATAAAAGATAGTCTCACTGGGAAGACAGTCAAAATATCAGCTCTGACGCAATACTTCAAGCACAAGGGCATGGAAGTAAGTAACTACGGATAATTATAGGCAGGGAAGGACTTCAAAAGGTTTGTCGAATATATAATATAATAAGCTCACAGCTTTACAAGAGTCAGAGGATTCTCCCTAAATACTACAATGAAAGACTAGATGAGAAAGTAAGGAAGAAGGCTTCAACCTAAGCTCAGTAACCTAAGGAGGAAATGGTCTTATAACAACAGTCTCACAATAACATTGTATGCACACCAAGAAGGTGGTGCCTACCGTGGCTATTGAACGGGGAGTAAAATCAGAAGTGATATTCAAGATCATATGAGTTGTATGGAATTCCAATATGTGTGGGCACTAAGATAAGCTAAGTATGCATGCAACAAATGGAAGAATGACCAGGAAAAGTAATAGTATACGTTTAAAGAAAGCTGAGATGGAACGAAAGGAATTATTCGATCAATGATCCAGATCTAGTTACATTATAAACACACTTAAGATTTCAGAGTATTATCCATGTGGAATATATATTGACATTCATACCGCCGTAGAAGACTCCGGTATAAGTTAAATGAAAGAATTAAACCCAGGACATAGACAAAGAATTGACTTGTCAGAAGATTGTATCATGGATATTCCATAGCCCCCATTAAAGGCTAAAGAAATGCCATGAGCCACAGATCAGGAGATAGCTTACGCCTATATAAAGGCTGATCAGAAGGAAGAGGAAACTAAAGAGTTACATCAACAAAATAAATCAGGAGTCTGATTATTGGACCTAGAAAATTATAGAAATCGTGATTGAAGACATTGCAGAATCACTCTTGATATCAGAGGTACAAGAGAGATAGTACAGTAGCCATATTCTATAACGGCTCTACAATAAAGCCAGTCACAAAAGTACCAGCCTTATAAGAAGTCAGTATGAAGCTCTCACCGGATTGTGTATACAACAGAGGTGCAAGTATTATAATAGAGCTTCAAGTTGTGGATGTGAACTATACCTATGTGGAAGGGGGTCATGAAAGAAATAGAAGATACAATGCAAGATTTTAAGGTAGTAAGGTAAAGGTGAACAACGCACGAGATACTCAAATGCAGAAGGTTGTGGATAGTCCATACTTCGGATAGAAGGCTAAAAGCACTAGGATTCAGTATCCAGGAATTATCGCGGCATCGTCAGCTGCATGTCTTCCAGCCTATGGTTTCTAGGTATCGAATAGCCTGATTAAGAGAGTAACGAAGAGTTGGAGACGATGTGATGTCTCGCTTGATGTTACAGAATGACATAAGGAAATCTATGGTGCAAGCAAGTTGAAGAAAGGTTGCGAATAGTATAAATAGATACTATAGGTCGCAAGCTAAAGTATAGTAAAGCGACAAGGTTTTGTGACAGGAGTAAGGATGAGAAAGGGCGAATGAGATGGTGACGACAATGGATAAGTCCTCGGGATTAAGCCCATGTAAACAAAAGAGCTAATGGTTTCTCTAAGTTATAGAAAGTTCAGTGTAGCCTGAATGAACTCAAAGAAATCTAAGACTAATAGCATTTAGAAGAGATGGAATGCTGCCTGGTAGTAGAATAAGGGTGTAATTGTGATAGATAAAGAATGACGTTTGGGCCTTCGATTGAGTAATGACTTGAAGAGGATATCATGAATTGTACGGGATTAAAATACCCATGTAAAGTGAATCACAATGAGATGCTATAAAATACGGTTATTGAAGTACGGTATCACCGCTAAATGGATCAGAAAAATCACTTCAAATATTTCTTGATACAACGTAAGCCCGGGTGATAATGTATTACGTAAGAGGTTTCAAGTTATCACTAGTAGATTGCAGATCAACGTTAAGGTGAATCAACAATAGATGGATAAAAGTTCAACAATATGAGATGAGATCAGGCCGTCATACTTAAGATGAATAGTAATGAGAAAGCATTAAAGGATTTAGATTTATATATATGGGATAAGCAACGAGAGTAACCTGGAGTTTGGTAGCAGACCTCAGTAACAATGGGGCACCTACTTAGATGTAGTAAAGCCATAGACGCCCAGAAGGACAGCTTGTCATAATTTTATATATATTCACAAAATGAGGCCTAGAGATTGGCTAAAAGCTGGAGGAAAAAGGAGAGAAGAGTCGCATAGGCGCACGTACAAGGACAAAGTCATACAGGCTGCATGACAGAAGGTAGCAGTAGTTACGAGATTGGAAGAATTCCGACCACAAGTCGTGGTATGAGAAAGGGGCCTAGAGGGGGAATGCCTTGGCCTTTGGATTTATTCACAGAACAATTGCCTAGTTGGCAAAGAGAGAATACTAAAGTATTCAGAAGACATAGGTTATGAAAATGATAAGTGCATTAGTCAACATTCGAGGACGAATGTTCCAAATGGGGGAATGATGTTATGCTTCACAGTAATTTATTACGATGATGTTACGCTCCACAGTAACTTGTTACGACGATGTTACACCCTGTAGTATTGTACGTTGAATTTGTCATAAGATAATTGACATCAGTTCAAGGACAAGATTATTTGAAGATTATAAGTATTGTGCAATTTCAAACAAGTGATAAGTTAATTCGTGAAGGTGAGAGGGTAAGTGAATCGAAGAAAATAAATTTCGTCAAAATTTATCATTTTGGGATAAAATACGACCCGAGCTAAAATATCCTATATTTATGGACTAGTGACATACAAGGTACCACATGACCATGATATTACGGTGTATAAAGTGTGTTAAAAGTGAGTAGTATTTTAAGTAATTTGAGATAATTCTTAATTATTGGGTAATGGGATATTACCTAATTAATTAGAAAATTATGTGGAAAATTAATTAATTATGAGGATAATTATGGTATTAATTAAATATTTGTGGATAAATAATTAAGTGAGAATTTTGGATAAATACTAGGGGACAACATCCACGTGGGAGTATGGGAATTTGGCAGCAAATGTCATCTATTCATGACTTTAAGAAGGTGGTGGCAACATTAAAGATATGTGCACCTTTATTTCATTTTCCTAAGAATTCCATTAAGAAGACAAAAATTGTAAGGCATCAAATGATCTCTCTTTCTTATAGAAAGCAACGTCCCATTCCTACTTAATGATTTTGAACATAAGTTTTAAAGTGAATTGGGTTATTATTTCATTGTGATGTAAATTAACGTGAAGCTATCAAGAATGCAACCAAAGTTTGATCCAACGTTTATGACCTTCAACGAGTTCGTATGAGCATTCGAGGTTAGATGTTTATCAAAAGGATTTACTAGACGTAGTCATCAAAAGATGGAATTGAGGTATGTTAAGGTTATCCGTTCTTTCCTTTTGGCATGATCAATACGATACAAACGAAACGAGCAAATGCACAATTTTCATAAATGACTCTATTCATAGAAATAATAGGGGTGTGTATATTCTTGATTCCCCATGTGAATTATTATTATATCTTCTGTTCATGGGTCTCAGAAAATTACGTATTTGATAAAGTTTATCCGATAAGCATATTAATTTTATGACATTCGGAAAAATCCTATTAAAGTAATTCTTATGCATTTCATGCATTTATACATACACATTGACCCATGACCATATGGCAATATATATATATATATATATATATATATATATATGGGATATGGGAAAAGGTTACGGCGTTATATACGCACCACCACCTGATAAGCTGGTATACGTTGATGATTTGCCCACAGTGGCCGAGATGATATGATGGGATGCCCTCAGAGGCTTGATGATGATATGAATGCATATACCTATGCATGGTATGACATTTATAGGCATATGCATGACATTATAAATATGAAATGATTTACAGAACTATTCAGACATACTTGTTGAGTCTTTTACTCCATGTTTCTCTCATGACTTTTATTTACTGATGTTCATTTCTTACATACTTGGTACATTATTTGTACTGACGTCCCTTTACCGGGGGACGCTGTGTTTCATGACCACAGGTCCCGATAGACAGGTTGAGAGCCCTCCAAGTAGGCTATCAGCTCAATGGAAGATGTTGGTGCGCTCCATTTGCTCTGGAGTTGCTATTTGGTCAGTATCATTAGGACATGTATTGATTGGTATGACGGGGCTCTGTCCTGACCTTTATGATGTTTATGTACTCTTAGAGGCTTGTAGACAAATGTCAGGTATATGAAAGATTGTATGGCTTTGTCGGCCTATGTTTAGTGTAAGAGTGCTGCTCCTTTTGGCCTTATAGGCCTATATGTCTTAAGTATAAGTTGGTATTTCATGTTGTATTCTACTTGTATCACGGCAGCCTCTCTGGCTCAGTTATCTTTGATAGTATGATACGAAAAGATACGTTATGTTGGTACTCGATTGAATAAGGTACCAGGTGCCCGTTGCGGCCCATCGATTTGGGTCGTGACATCAGAAGACAGAGTCTTCCAAATAAAAGTCTTGCTAGTTCCTCCATAACTATACAAAAAGAATAATCCACCTTTGGCTTCATTCACTGCCCTCATAATTTTGTCATAAATCGACTTTTGTTCAGCTGTCAAATTCATTAATAATTGTTGATGTTCCTGTAACATAGAATGGTAATTATAACATAATTCATCATGGATTAATCTATTTCTATGGTCAACTTGTTCCTCATTGTAAAGAGGTCTTGGCATTGTTGGAAAATCCTGAAAATTTCTTCCACAGCTTTTCAAAACTTTTTCCAACTTTTACAAACAACGATTTTCAATTCATCATCTGTTAACTCTCTGAAAGAACAAAAATAATTATAGAATTTAAATAACCATAATATAAAAATGATATTACATGATTATACAAATAAGGTATATTTAATTTAGCTTTTAGTTAGGATAGTTGCTTTTAATTATGATTTACACAACAAAAAACTTAATGCTATATCCTGCAACTCCATATTATCTTAGAAATAAAGGTCATAAATTAAAGAATATCAATTATAAAAAAAAATAAGCAAAGAATCAAGTACAAAGAGTTAGAAACTGTGTTTATATAAAAATAAAATTTGCAGATTTCATTTTAAAGTTTATGCAAAATTTAGTCTTGGAGTTATTAAAGACTATATTTGTTAACCCTTTAAATATACTTGGAACTAGACTGGTTATATCCTCACATGTACACTCCAATAACTATAAGGATATATAAGTATGTAATTTTTTGTCCACTTATCCTCTTTATAACTATATTTAGTTATTATACTACAAACAACTACTTTATTGATATCCTCATATACACACTGAAACATTATTTGATAACTTGAAAATAGAAAGTTTATATTTATACCTGGATCAGTCAACAACACTCTTTCTTCATGAAGGATATATTCTAATAATAATTGCCATGTTGATTGTCAAACATATTCTGGCCGAGACATCAAATTGGATAACAGCAATATAGCAAATAATTGCTTAAGATACGATGGCATTCCCCAGTTACTTGCTTCCTTTATGGCATCCATATATTCTTTATCATCATCCAATAACCCAAGTGCATAACATGCATCTCTAAAAGTGAGAAGGTTATGATTATTAATTCTTTTAAGATTCTCATAGGATTTTGGACCTTCAATGACATTTAACAACAATCTGAGAGAATATAATTCGTCAATTCTAGGCGGAACAAAGAAAATTCTTCCAATGAAAAATAAAGAAGTTCTTCTATTCTCCCATCTTTTCAATTGTTTCTTCCAAACAAACTTAAGAGAGAATTTTGCATAAGTTAATTCTCTTATTTCTGGCAATATGTTATTTGTCTCAAACCAATTTAAAACATTGATTCCTTTACACTTGGTCTATTTGTAACACCATCATCAGAGAATATAACATTTTGTTCATTTAGAAGATGAAATGATAGTCTTTCCACAAGAGGTTCTCTATGGTGAATTGGAAATTTGAATATTCTCCAAGCATCATAACACATATTTATTTCATAAATATTTGATGAATCTTCCTCTTGCACACTTTGAGAAAAAGCAGCAGTAACAGGATCATTTCCTTTGTTAATATACTTAAATAAGTACTTAATAGATCTTGACTGATTGCACCATTCAACATTAATATGAGAACCATACTTAAGTAATAAGAACCAATTGTGAGGCACCACATACCTACTATCCAAGTCAATACCAACCTTTTTGATAGTTCTACCATTATCCCTTCGGCTATAAACAGGATAACCCTCTTCATCAATTGTTATTGACACAACAAACCTTTTTGAAAAATACTTGGTACATCTTTCGTTTCGCATGCAAGGAGAATATTTTCTGGCAGAACCACATGGGCCATGCATCATAAAATTTTGCACAGCCTTATAATATACATGATCGGCCAATTCAACTGGTATTTCTGCAGAAATGATTCGATCAATATCTGCAGCAGTTGGGTATTTATCATGCTCGTGAAGAAAAGGCAAGATGTGAGCATGAGGCAAACCTCATTTTTAAAACTCAACTGTATAAATCACTGCACCAAAAATATTATTACACCTCATAAAAAGTTGGAATATTTATTTTAAAATCTATTATCCTATGTAACATAAAAAGTAGTTATTATTTTTTAGAAATTGAATTGAATACCTGCTTTTGCTTTTCCAAAATTTTGATTGTCTCATAAATCCTTTATCAAACGGTCCAATTTAATTTTGAAAACCCTAGATAAAATGTCCGGATGACCCTCAATCTACGAATTTCAGGCCACTTTGGATTGCAAGTAAATGTGATGAAAAGATCAGGATACCTAGCCCATTTGCATATTGCCATAGCATCTTGATAGTTTTGAATCATGTATCGTGCACCCCCTGTGAAGTTGGACGGTAGAATTATCCTTTTTTCTTGAGAAGAAGGATTAATTTCTCCATGCAAAATAACATCTTGTAACCCTTTATACATGTGGCATCTCAATTTTTTTTTTGTTAAGCCTAATATACCTTAATCGAGAAGATTCGCTCATTGTATATGCATCAATCAAGAATTGCTGAAATAATCTTTTAGAAGACGCAATCGTCAGAACTTCATTCTTCCTTTCTTGAATTTTATAAGCAAAATACTCCCGCATGCTAAAACATTTCCTTCCTCCAGTTGATTCATCATCTCTGTCTAAAGGAATGTCCTCTCTGTATCCATCTTCACCATATAAAAATAGTAAAGGATATTATAAACCTAAATAGGCAGTATTTAATTCATTTATCCTTTGTAACTGTTCGGATTGGGTTTCGATAATGATGTCCCTATCACATCTAGATAGTTCAAAATCTCCCACCACCAAAGCAGCTACCTCTGAAACCGTAGGCAAGTTGTATCTTCTTCCATCGGTGCTCCTTTTTCCTATCAATCTGAGTCTAACATTGTAGCTTCTATCTTTTTGAAATCTATCTCTTACCATTCTAAATGTCTTTGCCAAAATATTGTTGCCATCAAGCATTTGCTTCAAGTCATTAACAATCTCAGCATGAAGCTTGTTCATGGTTTGGCCACGACTGCGAAGAAATACATACATATGAAATTATAATATATTGTATTTTCATGCAAAATATATTTACGTGTTATAATTCATTAATTGTAGAATCCAAACCTCACAGCATGAATTCTATTTTTGTCATGATCCCAAATTCTCTTCATAGGATGTCGTGATGGCACCTAGTCTCTAAGACTAGATAAGCCTATCAATGCGGAATAAAAATTTAAATCTGAAATAAATAAACTACAATTCAAATAATTTCAACTCCCAAAACCCGGTAGAAATAAGTTACAAGCTTCTAAGAATTTATCCTCAATGTCTCTATATATATCAAGGTCTAAAGAAAATAAGGAAACAACACAATAATGATAGAAGGGGACTCCGGAGTCTGCAAACGCTGGCAGATATACCTTGAAGTCTCCGTGCACAGGTAACTCACTGATGTCGGGGCTAGTAAGGAGTACCTGGATCTGCACAAAAAGATGTGCAGAAGCGTAGTATGAGTATACCACAGCGGTACCCAATAAGTGCCAAGCCTAACCTCGATAGAGTAGTGACGAGGTCAAGTGAGGCCCTACTGGAAAATAATAATTGCATGGTAAAATATTTAACAATATAATAAAATAAAATGACAATAGAAATGAATCAAGTAGCATGTCACCATTTAATTACACAAAATAATGGCAATTAATATCTCGTGGAATCAAAACAGAATTCCTTTCAACTTTATGAAAATCACAACAAATAATCAAAGGCAACTATGGCCATAAATCAATATCAACAAGGGCACTCACGAGGTACCGCCTCGTAGTCCCAAATCATAAATAAATTCACAATATCTCATTTCTTTATCTCACCACGGGAGCCTTCACAATTTATTTTAAAGAAAACCATTTTTCCCGAAATAGCATCCCGCGTTTTAGCCATTCTTATCACACCGCATGACTTCTTGTAGTTCCCCCTACTAGCCACACGTATCAAGCCACCCTTATCTCACCGCATGCGTTTCAATACCCAGACCTTATACTACCGCATGCGTATCAACATCACAACATATCACAATTTGCACTTCAAGTTCTCAATTAATTTAACTTGCCAAAATACTTTAACAATAATATTTTTCCACAATTAAGAGATCACGGCTCATGACAACATAAATCATCAATAATAGTTTTCTACAATAAAGAGCTCACGGGTCCATCACAATGAGTACAAAAATCTTACAAAATTATTCAGGAATAAATAATTAAGCAAAATAATATTTCAAAATCTTTAATACGTTGCTTCAATACCAAATTTAAAAATATCAAATACTTCATATTAATAATATTTAATTTAAAAAAAATTAACTTCAAATAGTGCATAGAATAAAAAAACCAATTTTCAACTAAACAGGTAAAATAATTAGCAGGAAAAGGTCAAGCAACTTTAAAACATTAAATCAATGACGAAGAATATATCAGAATAAAATAGTTTAATTAATGCGCAACTGTGATCTACACAATTTAAAAATATAATCTTTCACATTTAGCTCGTGTATACACTCGTCACCTCGTGTACACAACTTTCCAACACATTACAATTTATCACTTCAATACCAATCCTAGGGGAAATTTCCCCCACACAAGGTTAGACAAGTCACTTACCTCGACTTGCTCCAATTTAACCAAGTAGTATGCCTTTTTCTCGATTTTCTGACTCCGGTCGACTCGTATCTTGTCATAATTAATTCGATACAGTCAAATAAAATTATAGGAATCAATTTCATAAGAAAATATTATATTTTTCAATAAAATCCGAAATTAGTTCAAAAATTGCATATGGGGCCCACGTCTCGGAATTCGGCGAAACTTATACAATCCGATAACCCATTCAATTACGAGTCCAACCATACCAGTTTCACTCAAATCCGACTCCGAATCGACACAGAAATCTCAAAAATTCATTTTTATGAGATTTCTAAAATTTTCTCAAATTGCCATCTCAATACACTAATTAAATGGTGAAAATAATGATATATTTGTGTATATTGACCAAATCCGAGTTAGAATCACTTACCCCAATGTCTTTCCTTGAAAATCTATTAAAAATCGCCTCTGCTCAAGTTCCAGTTTGTTAAAAATGCCGAATGAGACGAATGTCCTCTTTTATAAATCTGCCCAGGCAGCCTTCGAAACTCGACCTCGATCGTGGCTTCGATCATAGCCCTCGAGCCTAGGCCTCGATCGTGGCTTCGATCACAGGCTCGAGCCTGGGCCTTTTTTCATGGCATCGAGCCTGGTCCTTCGATCATGGTCTCCATCCTGGCATCAAGCCTGGGCCTTCGATCATGGCCTCGACCATGGCATCGATCCTGAGCCTTCGACCAGTGGCCTTCGATCACTGGCCTTCGAGCTTGCCTTCGATCATGACCCTCGAGCCTTGCCTTCGATCCTCGGCTCGATTTTTGGGCTTGATTCCTGGGCTCGACTTCTGGCCTTCAATTTTTGGGCTCGACTTCTGGGCTCGATTGCTCAGCAGAAGAGAGTTTGCAGCAGCTGTTTAAGTCCCATTTTTGATCCATTAACCATCCGAAACTCACCCGAGGCCCTCGGGACATCAACCAAATAAACCAACAAGTCCTAAAACATCTTACGAACTTATTTGAAACCTCAAATCACATCAAACAACGCTAAAATCATGAATCATGCTCCAATTCAAGCTTAATGAAACTTAGAATTTCCAACTTCTACATTCGATGTCAAAACATATCAAATCAAATCCGATTGACCTCAAATTTTGCACACAAGTCATAAATGACATAACGGAGTTATAAAAATTTTCGGAACTGAATTTCGACCCCGATATCAAAAAGTCAACTCCCCGGTCAAACTTCCAAACTTTAAATTCCTATTTTAGCCATTTCAAGCCTAATTTCACTACAGACTTCCAAATAAAATTCCGATCACGCTCCTAAGTCCAAAATCACCATAAGGAGCTGTTTGGATCATCAAAATTCTATTCCGGGGTGGTTTTCACATAATTCGACATCCGGTCACTATTTGAACTTAACCTTTTAATATTTCATCAAAATTCCATATCTCGGGCTAGGGACCTCGGAATTTAATTTCGGGCATACGCCCAAGTCTCAAATCACGATACAGACCTACCGAAATAGTCAAAATACTGATCCGAGTCCATGTTTTCAAAATATTGGCCAAAGTCAACTTAGTTGAGTTTTAAAGCTCTAATTCATATTTTAATCTATTTTTCACATAAAAACTTTCCGAAAAATTTTATGGACTGCGCACGCAAGTCGAATAATGATAAATAGTACTTTTTGAGGTCTTAAAATACAAAATTAATTATTAACTTTAAAGATGACATTTTGGGTTATCACAATTTTGTACTTCATTTTCTGTATCATAAATATATAATTGCGCAAACTTCGGGTTGGATTCATCAGGAGGCAATAAACTTCCAATTTGATGATAGTTCTGACCAGACAATTTGAATGTTCTTGGTCCCCGTGTTTGATTGACAGAGACATCAATCTTTCCCCCATTGATGTAAATGAGAACATAGAATTATAAATCCTAATGTTCTCTCGAAAATGGTCACTTTTAGGACCTGCATTTTATACAACTGAAGACTAACGAACTACATATGAAATGCAATATTCTTTTAAAAAGATTAAAATAGATGTTTCTCCTTACCTGATCCAAATAATAATTGCGTTAGAATTTGAGGAGGGTCCTTTGGATTCGGCAGCTTTATCTTTCCACGATTATAACATAAAGTAAATACTGGTCGTTTAGACTTATACTGCTTATTGACTCTTTCTTCGAATAGAAAATATGCCCCACAATGTTCACATACATTTGTAGGATCTCCTATATCCCAATACTCTATTAATGAAAATATTTATATGGTTAGAGTCACCAATTTTATGATGTAGCTAATTTAATTAATCCCATATCTAAAAAAAACACATAATACATACCTTTATCGCAAATGTCCCAGCAGTCGATGTCATCCTCTATAAAAAAGTTAATAGTTAACTCAAATAAGTGACAATTGAACTACAACTCTAATTATCAATATATATTGGACATGATTTATCATTAATTGAGTTATTGTTCACGTACCATCACACTCATTTGAATATTCATCATCATCTTCACCTTTTAGGTTTCGTTGACCTATTATGCATGAATTATCAATATATATTGGACATGATTTATCATTAATTGAGTTATTGTTCACGTACCATCACACTCATTTGAATATTCATCATCATCTTCACCTTTTAGGTTTCGTTGACCTATTATGCATAAATATATATATATATATATATATATATATATATATATATATATATATATATATATATATATATATATATATATATATATATATATATATATATATATATTGTCTATAATAATGTAACAAATGGATGACAACTGTAATGATCCGACTGGTTGTTTTGAGAAATTGCACTTCCTTCAGCTATCTGAAGTGTTGAGTAGCTTCGTATAATGTATTATGACTTGTTTGAATCGTCAGTTTTGGTTTTCAGGTGTTTCGAAATTTGTTTGGAAAAATGAGTTTCAAGATTTAAGTTTTAAGTTGGAGTAGTTGACCAAGTTGGACTTTTGCATATTTGACTTCGGATCTGAGTTTTGATGGTTCCGTTAGGCCCGGATAGTGATTTTGGAATGGGTCGTATGCCCGTAATTTCATTTGGATATTTGTAGAAGGTTTCGGCACTAATTGGCGAAAGATGAAAATTTGAAGGTTTGAAATGTTCGTAGGTTTGACCGGGAGTTGACCTTCATGATATCGGCTTCGGATTGTGATTCCAGAAATTGGAATAGCTCTGTCATATCATTTATGACTTGTGTGCAAAATTTAAAGTCAATCGAAGTTGTTTTGGTATGAATCGGCATTAGTTTTCAAATTCGGAAGTTCAATAAGTTTGATTTGAAGTGCGATTCATTATTTTGATATTGTTATGTGTGATTTGAGGCTTCAAGTAAGTTTGTATCGTATTTTAGGATTTGATATGTTTGGATGGGGTCCCCGTGACCTCGGGTGAGTTTTGAATAAGTTTGGAAATTTCGGCACTTTGATGATGTTTTGGAGCAGTTGAAGTGCAGAAGGCACATTTTAGAGTGCTAAGTCAAAGCCTCATATGCGGACCGCAGTGGAAAATGTTCGAACCGAAGAGGAAAAGTGCGGACCGCAGCAGGAGAAATCCACAAGTTTGATGGTCTGATTTTGAAAGCTTATATATTTTAATCTATAAGGTATTTAGAGATGATATAAACATAAAGGTTGTAACCCTTTGAGTCTAGTTTCCAGAAAGTTAAACCATTCATCATTTAGATATTTGCACAGAATGTTAAGGTCAATTTACTAAAGCCTTGTAGTGCAGATGCAGCTGAAGTGCGGCCGCACAATTTGGATCATGGCCGCAGAACCTGGAAGTGCGGACCACATAAAACATGCACGGTCAGCACTGTGGGTTAGATTATTGTTTCACATTTGGACTTTGGAGCTCGAATTGAGGATACTTTTCGTGGGTTTTTCAAGAAATTCATCGTGGTAAGTGATTCTAAATTGGATTTGGTTAATATATATGAATATATCATTATTTTTATTATTTAATTAGTGTTTTGAGATGGAAATTTAGGAAAAATTATAGAAACTTCATAGGCTTTAATTTGAGGATTTGAAGGTTGAGTTGTGATTGGATTTGACTAAATTTGGTATGGTTGGACTCGTGGTTGAATGGGTGTTCGAATTTTGTAATTTTGTCAGATTCTGGGATGTGGATCACACGTTGACTTTTGATTGACTTCGGGGTTGTAATTATAAATTCGATCTTTATTATTTGGAATTATTTCCTTAGGCATTATTTTATATATTCGATCCGTTCGGAGGATGATTTGAGCGGGACAATGCTTCTAGTGTATCGAATTGGCTTGATTGAGTGTTTTGCCTAACTTTATTGAGGGAATATTTCCTACTAATTGCAATTGTTTGCTACATGCGGGGGTGATATATATATGAGGTGACTAGCATATATGCATGTGCCAGGGTTAATCATGCTTGGGGATAAATTATACGATTTATTGTGCTTTGTAGAGTTATGTGACACTCTTGTTTCATGTCTTCTTTGACTCCCAGATTTCTATGAATAAGACGTTAAATGCTAGAAATCATGATTTGGCTTATTATAATTTGATTAAAAATCTGACGAACTTTTGTGAAATAATTGATGTACTAAATCCGATCGTTATTATATTTAATCACAAATACGACGCTATGACCGTTATTCTTGAGATTTTGAATTCTAAACTTGAGGGGAAGATCATTTTTGAGACTTGTTAAAATACTTGAATAAAAAAGTACTTGAGATTTATTGAATTGTTATGGACTTGAAAGTCGTGATTGATGTTCAATTGGAACATTCATTTAAACGCTCTCCTTGATGTTATTTATGCTTCTTACCTTGCTTGTTAATGATATATATGTGCTTGGTAAGGAAGAGTGTAAAACACGAGGGTGATGTCGTGCCATTTTATATATATTATCATGTGAGGGAGAGTATAAAGCACGAAGGGTGATGTCGTACCATTTCATATATATTATCATGTGAGGAAAAGTATAAAGTACGAAGGATGATGTCGTGCCATTCATATACATTATTATGCACGAAGGATAATAACGTGCCATTTTGTTTATATTATTATGTGAGGATGAGAGTAAAAGCACGAAGGGTGATGCCGTGCATTATTTTATATTATCATATGTTTATGGCACGAAGGGTATTTCTCTGCAGGCGAGGACGAGGGACATACATTATATTGTGATATATTTTTGTTGTGTATACACTCATGCCTTTATCTTGAGTTGTTATTGTACACCTATATTTTCTATGTGACTTGTAGTCATTCTGTATGTGTCCTCAACCCCAATTGTTGATGCGTTATTCATGCCTTCTATCTGTTTAACTTGCAAATATTATGATTTTCTTCTTGTTTGTTATATTTGCATCTAAGCCTCCTACCATGCTAGTTAGTGAAATTTATATTCTTCTTTCCTAATTGTTGTCATAATTTCTATGCTGTTTTCCTAGTCCGTTCCTCTTGTCCATTTGCATTGCCTTGTTTGTTATTATTTCCTATGTGTCTCCCACCTTATTGTTATTTTTATTGGCATTTCTCCCACCTAGTTGGTACTGTTATATGTATACTCGATGAGAAAGAGATAAATATACGAAGGGTGTTGCCATGCCAATTGATTTGATTTAAAAACATATATTAGGTGAGAATGAGAAATATGCACGAAGGTGTTACCATGCCATTCTATTTGATATCTTGAATATATTCTTCACACTAAGAAAATTATGAATTTACTACTATGATTTCTCCTAGTAATCATTTACTACCTCGCACAGCTATTTTATCGTACTTTTATTTGTTATGCTCTATAATTGTTTCTATTACTAGTCTGATGTACAAGTTATGATCGTGAGTATCTTTTTAACTAAAAAACCTCGTCACTACTTCGGCGAGGTAAGACAATATACTTACTGGGTACCTGTCACGACCCAAAATCCAACTAGTCGTGATGGCACCTAACCCAACCCGCTAGGTAAGCCAACTTTTAACTATCCAATTCCAATAACAATTATTAAAGAAATTTAAGTAAATAATTATCTTAACCTTATACGTTCCCCAAGAACTGGTAGTATAAATCATGAGCTTCTAAGAATAGAGTATACAAAGCGGAAATGAAATAAATACATAGTCTGTTTGAATAATACATAAACAGAGCGTTTATAAATCTAATGCTACCCTGAACAAAAGGCAGCTACAATAGGAACGCAGGTACATCTTCAAGTCCCGCAACCATCCAGCACAATAACAACAATAGCCAACATCTGCACAAAATGTGTAGAAGTGTAGTATCAGTACAACCGACCCCATGTATTGAGTAAGTAACAAACCTAGCCGTAGGTTGAAAGTAGTGACGAGCTTCCACCAAGTCGGGTCCAAAACCAATAGTCCACAATAATCTATAATAACATAAAGCAAATAATACCAGAAATAACTTAGGGATAAAATACTCAGCCAAATAATAATTTCAAAAATTATAGTTCTTCCTTTCAAATATCTCAGTGAAAACCCAAATCGTTTGCCGAAGTTTTCAATAATATAAATAGTTTGAAAACAATAAATTTCTCCCAAAATGTTGTCAATAATAAATAAGATGTTTCATTTTCCTTCCGGATAACCCGTGTGAAAACAAATGCATCACTATGCCCATCTGTCAAAAATATGTTAGAAATCATGAATGATGTGATGTTGTACAGCACGAGGAAATACATCTCTATGCATGTATGTCATGTGTGCATGCCAATGCGATGCAATTCAGTGATAAAATCATAAACAGCCCCTCGGGCAGAACATCACTCATATACAGCCCCTCGGGCAAACCTCACAGTCACTTGTGCCACTCGGGCATACCTCACAATCATTCTTGCCACTCGGGCATACCTCACAATCATTCTTGCCACTCGGGCATACCTCACAATCACTCATGCCTCCCAGTCACTCAGCACTCGGCACTCGCACTCAGTAGGTACCTGCGCTCACTGGGGGTGTGTACAGACTCCGGAGGGGCTCCTTCAGCCCAAGTGCTATAATCTGCACGGACAACTCACGTGCGATAATAATAAAGTATACTGCAGGCGGACAGCCCTGATCCACACTCATCCTCACAAATCAGGCCCTCGGCCTCACTCAATCATAAAGTACGCTGCAGGCGGGCAGCCCCGATCCACACTCATCCTCACAAATCAGGCCCTCGGCCTCACTCAGTCATAAAGTATGCTGCAGGCGGGCAGCCCCGATCCATGCTCATCCTCACAAATCAAGCCACTTGGGCATTTCAGTAAAACGGGGCACTCGGCCCAAAACATTTATATGCATAAAAATAGATTCATAAAACTGAGTTATGATATGCAATGAAATGAATATGACTGAGAATGAATTTTTAATTTAACACAATAATTCACAGCAATATGACCTCTGAGGGTCCCAATAATACTGGCACATCGCCCCAACATGATTTTTAATATGCTTTTCAGCTAAATTTCTTTAACACATAAAACCGCATGAAAAATGTCAATATAAAATTCCATATAACAATTTTGTCACAATTTCTATAGTGCACGCCCACACGCCCGTCACCTAGCATGTGCGTCACCTACCAACAATTCACAAAATACATATATTCAGGGTTCATACCCTCAACTCCAAGATTAGAAGAGTTACTTACCTCGAACAAGCCAAATCCAATGTCGAGCAAGTTAAGCAATGCTCCAGCAAATTCCACTTTGCGTGTATCAACTTCCAAACGGCTCGAATCTAGTCACAATTAATTTGATTCAGCCCACAAATTTTATAGGAATTAATTCCATATCAAAATACTAATATTTCCACAAAATCAGAAATTACGCCCCAAAAATCACCCGTGGGGCCCACATCTCAGAATCCGATAAAACTCACAAAATCCGAACCCTCATTTAACCACGAGTCCAACCATACCAAAATTACTCAAATCCGACCACAACTCGGCATTCAAATCCTCAATTTAAACTAAGAGAGTTTTCAAATTTTTTCAACTTAATTCACCAATTAAATGATAAAAATAATCATGAATTTGGGTAATTTAACCAATATTGAGTTAAGAACACTTACCCCATTGTTTACTCTGAAAATCTCTCAAACATCGCCTCAATCCGAGCTCCAAATCATTAAAAATGGAAAATGGGACGAAGTCCCATTTTCTGAACTTAAACTTTCTGTCCAAACCCCTCTTCTTCGCGAACGCGACAGGTCCCTCACGTTCGCGAAGCACAAGATGTGGTTCCCAACATTTGCTCTTCGCGAACGCGAGATACTGCTCGCGAATGCGATGCTTAACGGAGCCCTTCTTCGCAAACGCGAGCTCCCCTTCGCGAACGCGAAGGCAAAAACCCATGCCCATTATGTTTCCCTTCGCGAACGCGATACCCCATACGCGAACGCGATGCACAACCCAGCTTCTCTTCGCGAACACGAGACCTCCTCGCGTACGCGAAGAGTAAATCCTGCCTGCCATAAATTCGTCTTCGCGAACGCAAGGGCCCACTCGCGAACGCGAAAGAGAAAATCTGAAAAATGCAGCAACAGATATCAGCAATCTCACCAAGGCCAAAAATGATCCGTTAACCATCCAAAACTCACCCGAGCCTCTCGGGACCTCAACCAAATATACCAACAAGTCCTAAAATATCATACGGATTTAGTCGAACCCTCAAATCACCTCAAACAACAATAAAACCATGAATTACACCCCAATTCAAGCCTAATGAACTTTAAAATTTCTAGTTTCTACAACTTGCGCCGAAACACATCAAATCACGTCTGATTGACCTCAAATTTTGCACACAAGTCATAAACAACATAACAGAGCTATTCCAATTTCCAGAATCGGATTTCGACCTCGATATCAAAAATTCAACTCCCCGGTCAAACTTCCCAAAAATTCAACTTTCGGCATTTCGAGCCTAATTCCACTACGGACCTCCAAATAATTTTCCGGACACGCTCCTAAGTCCAAAATCACCATAAGGAGCTATTGGAATCATCAGAATTACATTCCGAGTTCGTTTACATATAAGTCGACATCCGTTCACTATTTTAACTTAAGCTTTAAACCTTGGAACTAAGTGTTCCAATTCATTCCAAAACCTCAAAACGACCGGTCGGGTCGTTACAGTACCTGAGGTCGGTTGTACTCATACTACACTCTTGCACCTTGTGTGTAGATTTTTGGATGTTGATATTGCAGATGCATGGAGGGAGCTGACATTGAATATATACCCGCATTCCGGTTATAGCTTCCACTTATTCTTGGTGGCTTTTGAATCTTTAATCTGTTCTCGTGTATTTCAACATATGATGTATTTTATTTCTTACCAGTTTTGTAAAATTCTAAATCTAAGATGTTCATGATTTGCAATACTAGTCATTGATAAAAGTATAAAGGTTCAGATATTTTATCATTTACTTTCCTCGATAAATTTAATTAAATTGGATTGTAGTTAATTGGCTAACCTAACGGGTTGGGTTAGGTGCCATCACGACTGGTCGGATTTTGGGTCGTGACAGGTTGGTATCAGAGCCCAATGTTCATAGGTTATATGAGTCATGAGCAAGTGTCTAATAGAGTCTTGTGCATCAATATGATGACGTCCATACTTATCTTCGAGAGGCTACAGGGTATTTAGGATAAACTTCCCATCTTTCTTTCTTTATCGTGCGACATTGGTTCAACTCGAAGCATATAACTTTGAAATTTCTTCCACTCACTCGTATGCGTATATGAACGCTCGGTATCAACTGTCCATTAACGACTTGTGATTCTATGAACGAGGTATGAGATGTGTTTTCTATGTTTTGGTGATGGGGCAGTCTGGAGAACTTGAGGCCAGTTTTGGACCACAACTTAAGCTCGGTAGTTTCAGTTGTCTGATCTTGTGCTTTTGGACTTCTACGTTCAGTGGTATCCCTAAAAATGGGACTGGTGGCTCATTGAGTGGTTGGATGGAAAAAAGATAAGTATGATGTGACTGCGGGATGTGCTCAGATGGTTGGAAGGTGACAAGGAGAGTTCACTTGGGATGTAAAAAGGGCTATTGGGTGCTTGATTTCTGTGGGTGTGTATACGGTCTGAAGTTAGGAGGATTTTTAAGGATTCTTTCATGTTATTTCATTGGTGGGACGAAGTAGATTAAGTGATTGCATAATAGTTGTGATTGTGAAAGGGTTTAGAGAGATGTCAATTTGAGGCTAAGTATGTGGGTTATCTCCTGCAGGGTGGTCTACAGAAGTGTGATCCTTATAATACTGTGTGAAGGCCTTCTTTTCTGCTAGTGGGTTATAGGCGTTGCGAATTGAGTTTGGATTGGTTGGGGAAGTTGACTTGACGGTCGCGAGGTTGAATGTGAGTTTGGCAGATGATTTGAGGTATTATATAGTTTGTGTTATATGAGCTTATAAAGGATTTAGTTGAATTTCGGTGCGGGATTATGGCAGTAATAGAGTATGGATATTGTGAGTTATCGAATGTTTTACCCTTTGGCTTGGATCCAAGTGTGGGAGCCTGCTATTGAAGAATTGATCGCATGGTTATGTGGTAAATATTAGTTTTTGGTCTGAGGCACACTTGTGGATCAGTTATGACTTGCAGAGGTCGAGATCGAGGATGACTAGAGAAAGGAAATTCCTAGATACGGGTTATATTGTACTTTATGAGTATATGAAAATCATGGAATGATTGAGTTGTTATTTGTGAAGGATGTAGTGCGCATGGAGTATGAAATTGATCGGTTGCATTAAGGTGGGATTTACTTCTTTGGGTGTTGTTGTGCTAATGGGGCACAAGTCGTTTGATCGCTTGGGCGGTGCAGATGAGATTTGAAAAGAGTGGATAATTCTCGAAACGTTTCCAATGGATTCAAGATGTATATGTAGCAATTGAGAATTTTTTGGATTTGGATATGGCTAAGACTTGGGATTTGCATTTGATTTTGTCGGGGCTTGCGGTGATTATGTATCACTATGGGTCCTACATTTCAATATCAGGAAGGTAAAAGGAATATTTTAAATTCACAGAAGGTCTCTTCAGAGTGGGTGTCTCGGTTGTGGTACTTAAGGGGTGCTTAAAAAGGAATACAACGGCTTATGGGCCATGGGGCGGTGTGTTTTATGCTAGGATCTCTTGTGGTGAGCTTTAGGTAAGAATACTTTCTAAACTTGGTTGAGGCACTAATTTCCTGAATTAATTGTGGTAGCCATGTGCTATGGGTGTGCATATGTGTGGGCTTGAGCCCATGTGCAAGCACCAAGGTATTTATTCACGCTCAAAAAATGCTCAGGCTACGATATGCCTAGAGTTGACTGTAAGCTTAAAGCTATAATGTCTTCTCATAATTGGACTGTTGTTGTGAACTACTTGAGCCATACTTGAGGTTATGAAGAGGTTAACTCCCTGAATAAAATTTGGTAATTAAACATTTATGTGGTAACTTGCCGGGTTGAGCTATGATAGCACACATTGCACATGCCTAAACTTTAGCATGTTATTTATACCAGTCCAGGACCATGAGAATCTTATTTCATTCATCACATACGTGTATACTTGTTTAACTTCTCCTGTATGATATGTTCGGACTGGAGTCCTGTATGATATGCCAGGTGGATTATGTTATTATAGCACGTGAGTTGTCCGTGCGGATCAAGATATTGTGCTATAGCACATGAGTTGTTCGTGCAACACGTGAGTTGACCGTTTAGTTGATATTGATGTGAGCAATGGGAGAGCCAGTTACGGTTATTGGATGGGGTTGCATGCTGCAATTGTACTATGATGAGGTGTAATTCCCTATGCTTATTTCGTGTGTTTTGCTCTTACTTGCTTGAAAACAGTTCATAGGAAAATGTTAAAATCTCCCTACTTGCTTAACTTGCTTAGTAACCTTCTTATTAATTTTTTTAATATTATCTGTCATGTCTGAATTATTACTTGTTTGGTGTACGGAATCGCATTGCATGGGGCTTTATATGACTTTTGGTGTGACTTGTCAGTTGGGCTGCTTATATTAGCTGAGATAACGTTTCTAGACCTGAGGTTTGCCCTATCGTATTGGGATAAAGAATGTTTGGAAGAATGATACAATATTTCCACTAAGAATTTGTGGAATGGCCTTGGTCGGGCAAGTGAACCTCTCCGATTATTGACCATATAAGTAGTTAAGAGATTATGCGTGTTTCTTTCATCATCGGCAGTGTACGAAGGTTTTGAACGAGATTTTATTTGAAATGAGGTTACTACCGATACCGAATTTGCTTTTGGGTAGCTATGGTGGTTAGCAGCTATTCTTGTGAGTATCTGAGTGATGTGGTGTACCACGTGGTTGCATATTGGGTCATGGTTATGGCTTGGCACAATCTGCTCAGACTTAAACAATGTGTAAATGTGAGATTCGGGTCTTGTAAGGAATTCTGGATGTTGAAAATTGGGTTCTAAGGTTTACGGACTAAGGTTGAAGTAAGAATCTCCAATTATGTTGTGTTGGCAGGGTTATATGGAGCAAGGTGATGTGGTATCAACCTCAGGTATGTGCATAGTAAGGTTACACAGTGATTTGACGACTTAGGAATAACTCTTGGCACGTTCGAGGACGAACGTACGTTTAAGTGGGGGAGAATATAACGATCCGATTGGTCGTTTTGAGAAATTGCACTTCCTTCAGCTATTTGAAGTGTTGAGTAGCTTCGTATAATGTATTATGACTTGTGTGAATCATCGGTTTTGGTTTTCAAGTATTTCGTAATTTGGTTGGTAAAATGAGTTTCAGGATTTAAGCTTTAAGTTGGAGTAGTTGACCAAGTTGGACTTTTGCGTATTTGACCTCGGAGCGGAGTTTTTATGGTTCTGTTAGGTCTGGACAGTGATTTTGGACTCGGGCATATGCCCGAAATTGCATTTGGATATTTCTAGAAGGTTTCGGCACTAATTGACGAAAATTAGAAATTTGAAGGTTAAAAATGTTCGTAGGTTTTATCGGGAGTTGACCTTGATAATATCGGGTTCGGATTGTAATTCCGAAAATTGGAATATCTTCATTATGTCATTTATGACTTGTGTGCAAAATTTGAAGTCAATCGTAGTTGTTTTGGTATGAATCGGCACTAGTTTTCAAATTTTGGAAGTTTATAAGTTCAATATGTTTGATTTGAGGTACAATTCGTTGTTTCAATGTTGTTATGTGTGATTTGAGGCTTTGGGTAAGTTCGTATCGTGTTGTAAGACTTGTTGGTATGTTTAGATGGGGTCCCCGTGACCCGGATGTGTTTCGGGTGAGTTTTGAACAAGTTTGGGCATTTCGGCACTTTGATGATGTTTTGGAGCAGTTGAAGTGCGGAGGGAACATTTTGGAGTACTGAGGCAAAGCCTCATGTCCGAACCGCAGTGGAAAATATGCGGACCGCAGAGGAAAAGTGCGAACCGCAGAAAGAGAAATCCGCAGGTTTGATGGTCTAATTTCGAAAGCTTATATCATTTAATCTATAAGGTATTTGGAGATGATCCAAACATATGTAGCTCTTTGAATGTAGTTTCCAGAAAGTTAAACCATTCAACATTTGGACATTTTCACAAAAAGTTATGGTAAATTTACTTAAGCCTAATAGTGCAAAGGCTGCTGAAGTGCGGTCTCACAATTTGAATCGCGGCCGCAGAACCTGGAAGTGCGGACCACACAAAATATGTGCGGTCAGCACTGTGGGAGATCAGATTTTATACTTTATAAACGAGGGTTAGAGTATCAAGAAATTCATTGGGGTAAGTGATTCTAACTCGGATTTGGATAATATACATGAATATATCATTGTTTTCATTACTTAATTAGTGTTTTGAGATGGAAATTTGGGGGAAATTGTAGAAATTCATAGGCTTTAATTTGAGGATTTGAAGGTCGAGTTGTGATCGGATTTGACTAATTTTGGTATGGTTGGACTCGTGATTGAATGAGTGTTCGGATTTTGTAATTTTGTTGTTCAGCAGTTTGAGGCCATAAGTAGCTTCATTTCAGGTATTATGACTTGTACGTGTGGTCGGAATTTAAATTTCGAAAGTTCGGAGTTGATTTGGAAAGAAAACTCTCATTTCGGAAGCTTAAAGTTGGAAGAATTGACTAAGGTTGGATTTTGAAGTAAACGACCTCAGAATCGGGATTTAAAGATTCCAACAGGTTCGTATGATGATTTTGGACTTGGGCGTATGTCCGGGTCGAATTTTGGATGACCCGGGAACGTTTCGACACCTATTATGGAAGTTGGCATTTTAGAAGAATTTCATTAATTTGAGTTGAAGTGCGTTTCAATATTATCAATGTACGTTTGGGATTCCGAGCCTGAGAATAGCTGTGTATGGTTATTCTGGTATTGGGAGCACGTCTGGATGTTGATTTGGAGGTCCGTAGGTCATTTTGAGATCATTTGGCGAAAGTTGGAATTTGGGAGATTTTTGAGAAGTTTGACCGGGAGTGAACTTTTTGATATCGTGGTCGGATTCTGATTTCGGAAGTTGGAATATGTCCGTAATGTGGAATATGACTTTTGTGCAAAATTTGAGGTCAATCGGACGTAATTTGATAGGTTTCGGCATCGAATGTAGAAGTTTGAAGTTCTAAAGTTCATTAAGCTCGAATTGGGATGTGATTCATGATTTTGATATTTTTTGATGTGATTTGAGGCCTCGAGCAGGTCCGTATTATATTGTGGGACTGGTTAGTGTGATTGGACGGGGTCCCGGGGGCCTCGGTTGGATTCCGGATGGTTAACGGATTGAATTCGGCCTTATGAAGATTTGATAAGTCTGTTGTCATCTGGTGTAACCACACCTGCAAGGTCTTGGCCGCAGGTGCGGAGCCCCAGAAGTGGCCAAAAGGGGCGCAGATGTGATGTTGGTGGGGAAGTGCTGAGACCGCAGATACGGTCATCCCGTCATAGAAGCGAGACCGCACCTGCAGAAATGAAGGCGCAGAAGCGGAAGTGGGCAGCTGGGGGATTGACCGCAAAAGCGTAACATTCGCGCACCGGTGAAACCGCAGAAGCAGTCAAATTACCGCAGGTGCGAGGATCGCTGGGCAGAGGAGGATTCTTATAAGCGGGACTTAGCCCATTTTTCTCCCATTTTTATTTGATTTGGGCAATTTTGGAGAGCTTCAAGCGGTAATTTTCTTTAAGCATCACAAGTGTAACGACCCGGCCATTCGTTTTAAGAGTTAGAGCCCCGATCCCCTTTTAACGGTTTTCCCCACATTTGTTTCCACTATTGGGACTTTTCGGAGCGATTGGTTATGGAATTCAGAGAGTTTTGGAACACTTAGTCCCTAGTTGTGAGTTTCAGCCTTAGAGTTTGGACCGTAGTCGGAACTATGTGAAGACAGATCCGGAATGGAATTCCTTTGACTCGGTTAGCTCCGTTGAGTAATTTTGGGGTTAGGAGCGCGTCCGGAATGTGTTTTGGAGGTCTGTAGTAGATTTAGGCTTGAATAAACGAAAGTTAGTTTTTCGGCGATTTCGACCGATAGTGAAAATTTTGATATCGAGCTCGAAATTGAATTCCGAAAGTGGCTGTAGGTTCGTAGTGTCATTTGTGACATGTGTGTAAAAGTTTAGGTCATTCGGACTAGAATTTATGTGGTTCGGCGTCATTGGTAGAATTTGGGAAATTCTAAATTCTTAGGCTTGAATCCGTGCTTAATTCATGATTTTGGTATTGTTCGATGTGGCTTGAAGGCTCGACTAAGTTCGTATGGTGTTTTAGGATTGGTTGGTATGTTTAGTTGATGTCCCGGGGATCTCGGGCGAGATTCGGATGCTTAACGGATCAAAAAGTTGGATTTGTGTTACTGCTGAAGTCTTCAGGCTTCTGGTATTTTTGCACCTGCGGAGGAGAGACCGCTGGTGCGGAATCGCAAGTGCGGAGAGGCAAGCGTAGAAGCGGAAAAGTGGAGGAGTGCCAGGGGTCGCAGGTGCGAGGTGAATTCCGCATCTGCGATGCCCGTAGATGCGTTAGGGTCATCGCATGTGTGCAAGGTCCGCAGAAGCGGAAGGGATTTTTGCAGGCGCGCACGTGCAGGTGCGGCCCTTTCATCGAAGGTGCAGAGGCAGAGGAGGTAAATGAAATGCGCAGATGCGCCGTTGGACCGCAGATGCAGTATCTGCAGGTGCGAGAAACGGCCGCAGGTACGAGGATCGCTAGGCAGAAAAGGGGATTTCGAGGGTTTGAAATTTCATAACACAAAATTCGATTTAGAGCTTAGTGGGAGACGATTTCTCGAGGGATTTTGAAGGAGAACTATTGGGTAACTAATTCTAACTCTATTTTGATCAAAATACATTAATCTATTGTTGTTTTCCTCGTCTAATTAAGGAATTTTAGGGTAGAAGTTTGGAAATAGGGGAAAAGGTTCCCCAATTGAAAATCTGAGATTTGAATGGGAATTTGACGTCGGATTTAGATGATTTTTGTGAGTGAATGGGTGTTCATAATTTGTAAATTTTACCCGATTCTGAGACGTGAGCCCGGGGAGACTTTTTGGGCGTTTTTCCTAATTTCACGTTTTAGCTTCGAATTAATTAGTAAAATTAGTTACTTGTAGTTATATTTATATTATGCATTTAATTTGAATAGATTCGGGCCATTTGGAGTCAGATACTCGTGGCAAGAACGTGATATCGAGTTGATTTGAGTGGTTCGAGGTAAGTAGCTTGCCTAACCTTGTGTTGGAAACTTTCCCCTTAGGATGTTTGATATTAATTGACGTGTGGGCGCCGTGTACGTGAAATGACGAGTACATACACGGGCTATTATTACAAAAATCCCGTTTTTCCTTTCTAAATCATAAATTATTTTCCCTTATTAAATTGCACTAATACGTTTAAATTGTTTAGCTTAGATTAGAGAGCATGCTTACGTGTTTTAACTGCCTATTTGACATTCTGTGTGCCATGCTTAGTTAAGTCCCTACTTTCCTTATCTGTGTTCAGTGTAAACTGTACAACTCGATGTCATACCTGTTATTTCATCTTGCGTTGCATATTTAAATTGGGACTACGGACTCATTCCGGGAGATCCCCTTGTATTGCGTATTTAAATTGGAACTACGGACGTATTCCGGGAGATCCCCCTATCTTGCATATTTATTTTGGGACTATAGATGTATTCCGGGAGATTCCCATATACTGCATATTCATTCGGAACTACGGGACGGTATCCCGGGAGATTCCTCATTGTGTTTACCTTGTTCTGAGCCGAGGGATCCCTTAACTGTTAAATTTTTGAGAATTTCTTTAAATGTGTTACCGTAAACTTTACTTATATCTTTTACTGTTTAATTTATTATATTTACTCCGGTAGGGCCTTGACCTGACCTCGTCACTACTCGACCGAGGAGGTTAGGCTTGGCACTTACTGGGTACCATTATGGTGTACTCATGCCCTTTTCTGCACATGTTTTCGTGTGCAGATCCAGGTGCGAGCTACCAGCCTTGGGGTTAGTGCGTGCTGCAGATTCTAGAAGATTTCAAGGTACTTCTGCTTGCGTCCGCAGATCCTCGGAGTCCCCTTCTACTCCCTCACCTAGAGACTTTCTTTATTAGCTTCAGACTTTTGTATAGAGCTACATAGATTATAGCAACTTATGACTTCATGATGTTCCGGTGCCATCACGACACCTTACGGAGGGTTAATTTAGGTCGTGAAAAGTTGATATCAGAGCATCTAGGTTCATAGGAATCACGAGTCACAAGCCGATTTATTAGAGTTTCGCGGATCGGTGCGGAGACGTCCGTACTTATCTTCGGGGGCCCATGTAACTGTTAAGAACAATCATATTCCTTTGATTTCCTTGTCATGCAAGTTATTGACATCAAAATTCTAAAACTCTATTCTATTCTTTCTCACAGATGGTGAGTACCCGTACTAGGAGGACCTACGATCAGGCACCCGAGCCCCCTGTCAGAGCCGCCAGAGGCCGGGGTCGGGATAGAGGACGACCACGCGGTGTAGCCCGAGCACCTACGAGAGCTGCGTCAGAGGATCCCCCAGCAGCTCCAGCTGGAGGGCCAGCACCGGAGATCCCTATTGCTACTCCATCCCTCCAGGAGACTTTAGCTCAGTTCATGAGCATGTTCAGCACTCTGGCTCAGGCTCGACTATTTCCTATAGCTCCCGCTACATCTCAAGTCGGGGGAGGCGCACAGACTCCCACATCCCGCACTCCTAAGCAGAGGGTCCAGGTTGATCAGGCCCCAGAGCATATTCCTATGCCCCCGGTGGCTCCGGTTCAGCATGAGGCCAGGGTAGCTGCTTCTGAGGCAGAGCAACTCAGACTTGAGACGTACAAGAAGTACCACCCACCTACTTTCATCGGACTAGCTTCAGATGATGCTCTGGGTTTTCTTGGTCACCGTATTCTCCGCACTATGGGCATTGTGGAGACGAGTGTGGTTTCTTTCACTGCTTTCCAGCTGAGGGGAGCGGCATATCAGTGGTGGCGAGCCTATGAGCAAAGTAGTTCGGACGAGGTAGCCTCACTCACTTGGACTCAGTTTTCAGAGATGTTCTTGTGTGAGTATGTTCCTCAGGGCCTCAGGGATGCTTGGCGCGCAGAGTTTGAGAAGCTGCGTCAGAGTGCTATGACTATGTCTGAGTATGCAGTCTATTTCAGTGAGTTAGCTCGCCATGCACCGGCTCTGGTTGCTATAGTCAGAGAGATGGTTTATCGCTTCATTGAGGGACTCCACCCCAGTATTCAGACCAGTATGGCTAGAGAGTTGGAGATGGACATCACTTATAAGCAGGCAGTGAGCATTGCCAGGAGAGTGGAGGGCATGTTCGCCCGGGATAGAGAGGAGAGAGAGGCCAAGAGGTCTAGATAGACTGGTCATTATTCAGGAGCTCGTGCACCAGCAGCACGCTATGGTGGGGGTTTTGTGAGTCGCCATGTTCATTCAGCTCTTCCAGCAGCCAGCGGTGTTCCAGCTCCTCCTAGACCTCAGGAGCCCTATTATGTAACGCCAGTATTCAGTATGCCTCCTACTCGAGGTGCTATTACCGGCCAGTCCAGCAGGCCAGGTCCGAGTCAGACTCTATCCTTGTAAGAGGGAATTAACCCCATAGGTGAATTAAATAAATGTTTGTACCTAATTGTGGGGGCTACATACGTACGACGTGACGAGAGTCCATACGTAGCTACTATTATGCTATTTTCCAGGTAGCTTAGGACCCGTAGCATGCTATACTTGGAATGTTTTTACCCTTGCTAATATAATCACTTAGTCATGATAGAAATTGATAAAAGAATTGTATAAGGTTAAATTCACTTACTTGAAGGTTTGTATGAGATACTTGCCTATAAATGAGAAACTTGTGTTTTCTTGAAAATAATTGTTATTTGTGGATCGGACCGAGCGCCTCGGTAGTAAATAGATGCATCTATGGTTCACGCCATTCGAACCTCCGGCAGTGCACAGTTTAAATATTTATTGGATCGGGTCGTACGACCTCGGCATGATTTGCGCATGACTTAATTGATTGTTTTGGGAATTTTTGATAATTGATATGGCCTCATTATCCGGAGATTTAAATTGACAAGAGAATTATTTACCTGTCTCATATTATATTGTTTACCGTCGCC
Source organism: Nicotiana tabacum (assembly GCF_000715075.1). Lineage (NCBI taxonomy): Eukaryota > Viridiplantae > Streptophyta > Magnoliopsida > Solanales > Solanaceae > Nicotiana > Nicotiana tabacum. The sequence goes on along the minus strand of NC_134091.1, from coordinate 58,482,615 downwards.
TCATAAAAATTCATAATTTATCATATCATTGGTATATTGATTATAGCCCATAGTAGTGTCTGAGTCGACCCCTCGTCACTACTTTTTTTAGGTTAGGCGTGATACTTACTGGGTACGTGTTAATTTACGTACTCATGCTACACTTACTGTATATTTTTGTGCAGGTACACATATGTTTAGCGGCCCCGTGGGAGCAGAGGCGCGATTATGGTGGGGACTTAGGTGAGCTGCATTCTATACGACGCTCCGCAGCCAACAGAGTCTCCTTCGGAGGACTTACATTTTTTTTTTCTTGTCCAATTTATATTCCGGACAGTTGTTGTATTTTATTTTACGTTCCTAGTTAATGCTACCAGGTTTTGGGATGATTATGGGTTGTACTGTATTGAAATTTTTAGAGATATTATTATGTATGCTTTAACTCCATCTTCTACTATTTAATTGAGAGGGAAAACTATGATTTCAAAAATATTAAAATGAGACCTGAATTAAGTATTTAGCGTTGGCTTGCCTGACAGCGGTGTCCAGCGCCATCATGACCCTTAATGGATTTTGGGTCGTGACAAGTCATTATTTGATATATTTGAGTTGCTTTTGGCTAGTTTCGAGCCGTTCGGGGGATGATTTGTGCGGGACAGCGCTTCTAGTGTATCGAATTGGCTTGGTTGAGGTAAGTGTTTTGTCTAACTTTTTGAGAAATTTTTTCCTACTAATTGCAACTATTTTCTACATGCGGGGGTGATACATATATGAGGTGATGAGCATATATGCATGTGCCAGGGTTAATCATACTCGAAGATAAATTATACGATTTATTGTTCTTTGTAGAATTATGTAACACTCTTGTTTCATGTCTTCTTTGACTCCCAGATTTCTATGAATATGACATTAAATGCTAGAAACCATGATTTCGCTTATTATAATTTGATTAAAAATCTGTCGAACTTTTGTGAAATTATTGATGTACTAAATCCGATCATTATTATACTTAATCACAAATACGACGCTAAGACTGTTATTCTTGAGATTTTGAATTCTATACTTGAGTGGAAGATCATTTTTTAGACTTGTTAAAATACTTTAATAACAAAGTACTTGAGATTTATTGAATTGTTATTGACTTGAAAGTCGTGATTGATGTTCAATTGGAACATTCGTTTAAACACTCTCCTTGATGTTATTTATGCTTCCTACCTTGCTTGTTAATGATATACATGTGCTTGGTAAGGAAGAGTGTAAAGCACGAAGGGTGATGCCATGCCATTTTATATACATTATCATGTGAGGGAGAGTGTAAATCATGAAGGGTGATGCCATGCCATTTCATATATATTATCATGTGAGGAAAATTATAAAGCACGAAGGGTGATGTCGTGTCATTCATATACATTATTATGCATGAAGGTTAATACCGTGCCATTTCATTTACATTATTATGTGAAGATGAGAGTAAAAGCACGAAGGGTGATGTCGTACCATTATTTTATATTATCATATGTTCATGGCACGAAGGGTGTTTCCGTGCAGGCGAGGACGAGGGACATACATTATATTCTGATATCTTTTCATTGTGTATACACTCATGCCTTTATCTTGAGTTGTTATTGTACACCTATGTTTTCTACGTGACTTGTAGTCGTTGTTCTGTCTGTGTCCTCTACCCAAATTGTTGTTGCGTGATTCATGTCTTTTATCTGTTTAACTTGCAAATATTATGATTTTCTTCGTATTTGTTATATTTGAATCTAAGCCTCTTACCATGCTAGTTAGTGAAATATTCTTCTTTCCTAATTACTGTCATAATTTCTATGCCTTTTTCCCTATCTGTTCCCGTTGTCCATATGCACTGCCTTGTTTGTTATTATTTCCTGTATGTCTCCCACTTTATTATCATTGCTATTGGCATTTTTCTTACCTAGTTGGCATTGTTATATGTATGCTTGGTGAGAAAGAGATAAATGCACGAAGGGTGTTGTCATTCCAATTGATTTGATTTATAAACATATATTAGGTGAGAATGAGTTAAATGCACAAAGGTGTTACCGTTCCATTCTATTTGATATCTTTAATATATTTCTCACACCAGAAAAATTATGAATTTACTACTGTGATTTCTCCTAGTAATTATTTACTGCCTCGCACAGTTGTTTTATCTTACTTTTATTTGTTATGCTCTATAATTGTTTCTATTACTAGTCTGTTGTACAGGTTATGACATTGAGTATCTTTTTCACTAAAAATCCTCGTCACTACATCGACGAGGTTAGACAATATACTTACTAGGTACCTGGGGTCGCTTACTAGGTACCTGGGGTCGGTTGTACTCATACTACACTTCTGCACCTTGTGTGCAGATTTTTGAATGTTGATGTTGTGGTGCATGGCGGGAGATGACATTGAAGATGTACTTGCATTCCGGTTATAGCTTCCACTAGTTCTTGGTGGCTTTAAAATCTTTAATCTGTTCTCGTGTATTTCAACAGATGATGTATTTTATTTCTTACTAGTTTTGTAAAATTCTAAATCTTAGATGTTCATGATTTGTACTACTAGTCATTGAGAAAAGTAGAAAGGTTCGGTTATTTTATCATTTACTGTCCTCGATAAATCTAATTAAATTGGATTGTAGTTAATTGGCTTAACTAACGAGTTGGGTTAGGTGCTATCACGACTGGTTAGATTTTGGGTCGTGACAGCAGCTTACACCTTAACATTGAAAAAACACTAAGCGAAAATTCTTAAAGGGAAGGATTCAGCTAGGCCTACCATTATCAAAGTTTATTTAAGGACCTATTGCATCAATTTATCAAATGAAATATATTTCCTTTGTTTTTGTTGATCATAACGAAAAATGTAATTGAAAATAATCTAGCACAAACTCAAATTTTACATTTCTCTTAATAATAGTATGTTCCTCAATATTGCAGACAGTGCAAATAAATGGTGTAGGTGATACTCACAAACGAATAAGCACCCTTGAGTCTCTATTTTGCTACGATAAGTCTGTACTAGAGGAAAGAATTGAGAAGCCAACTGGATTGTCCTTGGCCAAGAAAAGTATTGGAGATAATCCTCATTGTCCCGAGTGTGAAGCTAAAGGTGATGACCTTTGCACCACCTGCTCTGGTACAGTCCTATATGTTGATTCTATAATGGAAAGTCAAGGGATTATTTGTCAACGTTAGATGCTTAGGTAAGTTACCTTTTTCTCTTTTTCCCTTCGCATTCCAGATTTTCTTCAATCTTTGTCATTGTGTGCTGGTTGCTGGACATAATTTTAACTTGTGTCCAGTATATTTCTGCATTTTATCTTTTAGTGTAGGTCTATACTTAATCAATTTATTTTTTCTAATTAAGGGATTTAACTCCCAACAACAACAACTACCCTCAATCCCAAGTTAGTTGGGGTCGGCTGTATGAATTATCAATATCACAAATGCATTGTTTAGGTCCATAATATTGCAATATTTCGTACTTGAAGATTATCTAAGGCTGAGGGGTTTAACTTCTAGAAATTGATGATATATTACTATCTTGTTGTTACAACTGAATCGTTTAAGAAATTTTGGAATGAGAAAAAGTGGACAAGTTTAACTGCTTTTCAAATTCCTCCTACCCTGGATAGTTGGAACTTGAAAGTTATTACCTGAGCATTTCTCATTTTAATTCTTTCAGCTTGCCTGATCAGTAGAAACTCATAGCTTTCGGGCAAGAGGCTTCAACTTTTAGCTAGCTTTAACGATCTGTGAATATAAAAACTATATGGTCGTACAACCAGAAAATCATAACACATAGACCGCTAACTTCTAGGAAACAAATGAACTTGCAAGCTGAGATTTCGCACCAACCCGATCGGTCATTTTGAGAATTAGCATCCCATTCGATGGCTTGAGGTTACGAGCAGCTTCGTATTATGTGTTATGACTTGCATGTGTGGTCGAGTTAGGTTTTCGGATAATGCGAGATCAATTTGGAAGAAGGATTCTTATTTTGGAGCTTAAACGGTGAGAGTTGATCGGAGTTTGACTTTTATGTAGAAAACTCTGAAACGATATTTTGATGATTCTAATAGTTTCGTATGATGATTTTGGATATAGGCGTGTGTCCGAATTTAGATTTGGAGGTCCGTAGGTTAATTTGGTGCATTTTGGCGAAAATTGGAAAGTTGAAATTTTGGAAGGTTGAGAGGTTTTACCAGGAGTTGACTTGGTTCATATTGGGCTCGGATTGTAATTCCGAGAGTTTGATCAGCTATGTTGTGTTATTTGAGACTTGTATGCAAAATTTGACTTCATTCCGGGTTGTTCGGATAAGTTTCGACGTGAGTTGTAAAAGTTGATAGTTCATTAAGTTCGATTTGAGGTGCGACTTGTAGCTTTATCATTTTTATGTGATTTGGGGCCTTGAGCAGGTCCGCTTTATGTTATGAAACTAGTTGGTATGTTTGGACGGAGCCCCAGTGTGTCTCGGATGGGCTATGGACCATTTTCTTATGTTTTGGAATGCTGAATTTCTGGTGTCTGACCCATTTTCCTTATTCGCGTTCGCAGTGGATGGTTCGCGATCGCGAACGTGTGAATTCTGCTGCATCGCGTTCGCGTAGTGCCTTTTGTGGAGCAGTGATATTTCTTCTCCGCGTTCGCACCTTCCTGCTCGTGTTCACGTAGCTCATAATTGGCAGCTGTTATTTTTCATCTTCGCAATCGCATACAAATCTTCGTGATCGCGATTCATGTTACCAGGGCTGCAGAATATAATTTCCAAAACCGAGGGTTTTGTCCATTTTTTTCATCTTTTGAGCTAGAGGCCTCGGTTTTGGGCGATTTTTGAAGGGTTTTTCATGTGTTTGATTGGGGTAAGTGTTCTTTATCCAAAATTGATTATATTTCATGATTCCATGATTGTTTTCATCATTAAATTAGTGAATTGAATGGAAGAATATGGGAATTTTGTAAAAATCTTTCAAAAATGTAAATTGAGAATTTGAAGGATGATTCAATTTAGAAAATTGAAAATTTTGGTATGGTTGAACTCATTATCGAATGGGTGTTCAGATTTTATGAATTTTGTCGGGTTTCGAGGTGCGAGCCCGAGGTTGACTTTTTAGTTTTAATCAAAGATCGAAACTTTATTATCCGGAATCATTTTCTATGATTTTTATTTATGATGTTAAGTTATTTTGGCTAGATTTGAACCGTCTAGAAGTTGTTTCACACGAGAAGGCCAATTTAGAGTGCCGGTCTAGCTTCTGTGATGACCCAAAATGTCATCTTTAAATTTAATAATTAATTTTGTGTTCTAAGACATCAAAAAGCACTATTTATCATTCATCAACTTCCGTGCACAGTCCGTAAAATTTTTCTGAAAGTTTTTAGGTGAAAATGGATTAAAATGTGAATTAGAGCTTTAAAACTCAATTGAGTTGACTTTGGTCAATATTTTAAGCAAACAGACTCGGATCAGTATTTTGATAGTTTCGATAGGTCCGTATCGTGATTTGGGAGTTGGGCGTATGCCCGAAATCAAATTTCGAGGTCCCTAGTCCGAGATATGGAATTTTGATAAAAAATTAAAAGTTTAAGTTCAAATAGTGACCAGATGTCAAATTATATGCAAACGACCCTGAAATAGAATTTTGATGATTCCAACAGCTCCGTATGGTGATTTTGGACTTAGGAGCATGATCGAAATTTTATTTGAAAGTCCGTAGTAAAATTAGGCTTGAAATGGCTAAAATAAGAATTTAAGTTTGGAAGTTTAATCGGGGAGTTGACTTTTTGATATCGGGGTCGGAATCCAGTTTTGAAAATTTTCACAGCTCCGTTATGCCATTTATGATTTGTGTACAAAATTTGAGGTCAATCGGACTTGATTTGATAGGTTTCGACATCGAATGTAGAAGATGAAAATTCTTGAGTTTCATTAAGCTTGAATTGCGGTGTGATTTGTGATTTTAGCGTTGGTTGGCTTGATTTGAGGTTTCAAATAAGTTCGTATGATGTTTTAGGACTTGTTAGTGTATTGGGTTGAGGTCCAGAGGGCCTCGGGTGAGTTTCGGATGGTTAACGGATCAAAAGTGGGACTTAGTTACTGCAAAAGCTGCTGCAATTTTTCTGCTGGAAATGCTGTCAAAATCCGGTTGCCTGTCAAAATCTGGCTGCCTGTCAAAATCGAGCTGCCTGTCAAAAGCGGGCTGCCTGTCAAAATCGGGTTGCCTGTCAAAATCGGGCTCCCTTTTCAAAATCGGACTCCCTGTCAAAATCGGGCTCCCTATCAAAATCGGGCTCCCTGTCAAAAATCGGGCTCCCTGACAGATCTGTAAGTTTTAAAAATAGGGGACTTCGTCCCATTTGCCATTTTTGACGAATTGGAGCTTTAGGAGAAGCGATTTTGATATATTTTCAAGGAAAAATATTGGTGTAAGTGATTCTAACTCGGATTTGGTCAATATACACGAATATATCATTGTTTTCACCATTTAATTAGTGTTTTAAGATAGAAATTTGAGAAACTTTTAGAAATCTCATAGAAACGAATTTTTGAGATTTCGATGTCGATACGGAGTCGGATTTGAGTGAAACTGGTATGCTTGGACTCGTAATTAGATGGGTTGTCGGATTTTGTGAGTTTCGCCGGATTCCGAGACGTGGGCCCCACGGGCAATTGTTGAGCTAATTTCAGATTTTATTGAAAAATATAGTATTTTCTTATGAAATTGATTCCTATAATTTTTGTTGACTGTATTGAATTAATTATGACTAGATACGAGTTGATCGAAGTCGAAACATCGAGAAAAAAGCATAATACTTGGTTAAATTGGAGTAAGTCGAGGTAAGGTTGTCTAACCTTGTGTGGAGAAAATTTTTCCTAGGATTGGTATTGATGTGATTATTCAAATGTGATTGAAAGTAGTGTACACGAGGTGACGAGTGTGTACACGGGCTAAATGTGAAAGATTATATTTTAAATTATGTAGATCACTGTTGCGCATTTATTAAATTATTTTATCTTGTTATATTCTTCATCATTGATCTGAGATACATACTTTAAATTTGTTTGACTTTTTCTGCTAATTGTTTTATCTGGTTAGTTGAAACTTGGTTTCTTTTATTCTGTGCATTATTTGAAGATTGATTTTCTTTAAATTAAATATTATTAATATGAAGTATTTGACATTTTTAAACTTGATATTGAAGCAACGTATTAAAGATTTTGAAATATTATCTTCCTGAATTATTTATTCCTGAATATTTTTGTAAGATTTTCGTACTCATTGTGATGGAGCCGTGAGCTCTTTATTGTAGAAAAATATTATTGATGATTTATTTTGGCATGATCCGTGAGCTCTTTATTGTGAAAAAATATTGTTGTTGAATTATTTTGGCAAGTTAAATTATTTGAGCACTTGAGGTGCAAATTGTGATATATTGTGATTTTGATACGCATGCGGTGGTATAAGGTCTGGGTATTGAAATGCATGCAGTGAGATAAGGGTGGCTTGATACGCGTGGCTAGTAGGGAAACTACTAGAAGTCATGCGGTGTGATAAGGATGACTAAAATGCGGGATGCTATTTCGAAAAAAATATTTTCTTTCAAATAAATTATGAAGGCTCCCGCGGTGAGATAAGGGAATGAGATATTGTGCATTTATTTATAATTTAGGACTACGAGACGGTACCTCGTGAGTGCCCTTGTTGATATTGCTTTATGGCCATAGTTGCATTTGATTATTTGTTGTGATTTTTATAAAGTTGAAAGGAATTCTGTTTGATTTCACGAGATATTATTTGCCATTATTTTGTGTAATTAAATGGTGACATGATACCTGATTCATTTCCGTTGTAATTTTATTTTATTATATTGTTAAACAATTTACCATGCAATTATTATTTTCCAGTATGGCCTGACCTGACCTCGTCACTAGTCTACCAAGGTTAGGCTTGGCACTTAGTGGGTACCACTGTGGTGTACTCATACTACGCTTCTGCACATCTTTTTGTGCAAATTCAGGTACTCCTTACCAACCCCGACATCAGTGAGTTACCTGTGCACGGAGACTTCGAGGTATATCTACCAGCGTCCGCAGACTCCGGAGTCCCCTTCTATCGTTATTGTGTTGCTTCCTTATTTTCTTTAGACCTTGATATATTTAGAGACATTGAGGATAAATTCTTAGAAGTTTGTGACTTATTTCTACCGGATTTGGGGAGTTAAAATTGTTTGAATTGTAGTTTATTTATTTCAGATTTAAATTTTTATTCTGCATTGATAGGCTTACCTAGTCTTAGAGACTATGTGCCATCACGACATCCTACGGAGGGAATTTGGGGTCGTGACAGCTTATTTGAGGTAAGTATCTTGCCTAACTTTGTGAGGCACTCTCCTGGCATCCGCAGACCTTGACTCTCCTCCCCTACCACTCAGTCTTATTTATTCAGTTTCAGTTTTCTTAGACATTATTTCAGACTTGTATTGTATAGATGCTCATGTACTCAGTGACACCCTGTTTTGGGAAACTTATGATTTGAGTTGTGTCATTTTATTCGGTTTATGAGATCGTTTACTTAGTTAAAAACTGTTTTAGTATATTCTAAATTTGAAAGTGTGGGAAGTGTTTGAGCAGCCGACTTTCCTAGTACCATGATAGGCACTATCATGACAGGTTGAGTTTTGGATCGTGACATCATACCAAAAAGTTGATCATTTGATTCCTCTACGGTCGTCTTATGAGTAAATGCCAACTTCAATTTATGCCGCGTATATTTAAGTTTCATATTATTTGGTCCAACCACAAAGTTCTTCATAAAGTACAAACCCAATTCCTCTATCTTTGGTTTCTAGATACATATAAGAGACTAACCAACAGTCACATGAATCTGATCGCCCTAAAAACAAACAATTCATAAATAATATTGAGTCAGGAAAATACTCAGTTGTACAGTGTTGTCACATATTATATTAAACAATCAAGCACAAATGGGTAAAACATACTATTTGAATGCCTGCCTTTCCCAAATAACACATAATGCGGATTTTATGCTAATTATTGTTCATATGATAATAATCGTAGATATTTTATAGTTTAATATCTTCAAAAATATTCTCGCCCATGAAAAGAATTATTTAGAACAAAATACAAATGATTTCAAGTATATAAAAATTATTTTCTACTTTAGAAAAAAGTATTTAGTTTAATGTTTGGCGAACACTTCTTTACTTTGATGACAGCTAAACAAATAAAAAAGAATGCACCTTTTCATTTTAGAATAAGTAATATATCTCCATCTAGACCATAAAAACTTAAATTGCAGTTGATTAATGACACGCAGAACCCGATGAATTCCATAGTACAAATCAGAAGATGGAGATTGTAGTCGAAATATGGAAAAAAACAAATGCATCTAAAAAAGAATTCATCTTTTCGTCTTGAATAATTAATTCAAGGGAGAACGGGTTGTCTGGTTTATCTCGGTCTTGAAGGTGCCACAATCTCACTACTCGTGCCTTCAAATTCCAACTCATCTTGTTACTCGATATATCGCTGATATAGTCAACTTTTGCCGTCATATTTTACCTTAGAGAGTTTGATTAAAGGATTATATGTACTAAAGTATATGCTCGGTGCATCTATATATATATATATATATATATATATATAATGTACTGAAGACAAACCCTAAGCAGTAATTTAGTAAAAAAAATTCAGTTGCTATATATATATGTAATGTATATAATATATATTCGCATAATCTTTTTACTTGCTATAAATAAGAAACAAAATACGTGTGTTTAGGGGCATTAACTTTATGAAAAAGAAATTTTCATAACAAGAGCTGGAAAATGTGTGATTCAGCCCATAAAATGTAAGGGCAAATAGAAATTTGAATTCCAAGCAACTAATTTAGGACTTATATCTAAAATTAAGGAAGAAAGTCATCTGCACAAACATACCTCAAATTGAATTTTACTTGGAGATGATAAAATGTAATTGCTGCTGGGAAATTGTGAATCTTTTCCAAGTAGAAATCCCTCCATTTTAGATAATAACCATTTCGATCTGAGGAGGTCTTAGCCCGTTTCTGATTTTGTAAACATACACTGTTTCTTGTTGCTGAGTTTCTTCTCATCTTTCATGACCAAGTGATGTTGACCATTGAGTTAGCATGAGAATTGGGAATTTTGTTTAGGAAGAGATAGAGATAAGAAGCTTTAGTAAATATGAAACACGGTTCTTTAGTTTAAGATGTGGTGTTTCTGTAATTTTCAGTATTTTTAAATTTATTTAGTTGAAAACATATACAATTAACTTTAAGTAACTGAAATTTTCTAGAAAAGAGGCGATAAAATTGGGATGATTGAGTTTTTATTGGCCGAAAAATCTATGTATTAAAATATCTATTTTAATTGAAATAAGTTGCCAAATGTCTTGTTAATAGATTGTCACTTGACTTTTTAATAATTTGTCACTTGGCTAAATGAGAAGGCAAATTTTCTTGCTTTAATATATGTATAGATATACATATAGATGTGTTTTATTCTATAAGTTGAATACGTAAGCATTAAGAAAAAATTCTCTGTGGCTGTGGCAAATGGAAAAATTATTATTTTCTGAAGGACCAAAAAGAGCTACAATGAGATAATAAGGCAAGAGAAGATATAATAAACTTATAGCAATTCATATTTCAGTTTATGACCCAAAAAAACTATTTCAGTTCCTTATTATAGGCAACAAAAAGAGTTTTTATTGACAACGTAATCAATCATATGACTAACTCGAGATGAAGATGGCCAAAAGTATTTGAAGCATTAAATGCCGGATTTATCGGGTAATTCATGGGATCAAATTTCCAGTTTTGAAGAATTTTACATTTTTTTTTTCTTGGTGGAATTGATTTAATCAGTTTTTGCCTTTTATGTAAAAGAAATTTGAAGTCAATAACCTTAGCTGTAATTCTTGATCAACCATTCGTGATCACTTTTATCAAATAATTCTTATAATGTTAAACAAAGCAGTACGTTTAGAAGTATAATTTCCTATCCATAACTTGGCACGAATTTTGTGTAACTTACCAATTCAAAGCACAAGAATTTGAGCAGTTAAATTCTCATCGATCTCGCAACAAAGAAAGCAAAAGGCGTTCATTATATTTGTATTTTGAAATAATTAATTTGTGAAAAAGTTCTACATTTTTGGAGCTTTATAACTCAACTCGCTACTATAATTTGATTATTTGTAACATAATCTAATGGAATGTCTATAAGTGTATAAAAATGCCATTTTAGAAACATAATCAAATTCGATTAGTTTCTAAACAAATTTTATAAGAGGGGAATACCAACTTCTACTATTATATTTCTCCGGTACAACTACACTAATAAATTGTTAAACAGATAAATTATTTCATGTTTGAACCAGAAACCAAGTATTTAATCGGTGGTTGAACATACATATAATTTGCAATTAATGTTTTGCTTTACAATTTCGTTCATGTTTTAGCTTTAAGTTGAAATAAAAAAAATTAAAGTTGGAAAATTGATCTGACAAATATTTCAAATGAAATAATGATTTTATTCATATAACTTCATCTCTTTTATCTAAAATTCATGTCTAAACACAATTTCAACTTTCAAATACATTTTTTAAACTTCTAATTTCAAATACCTGTTTTTTTTCTTTTTAAAATTTCAACCAAAGACTTATTGAATCAAAATGTTTCTGTTTTTGGTTTTATGATCTATCACTTCAAATACTATTTGTTTTCTTTCTCTTTTTAGTTAGGGAAGCTGACTTTTCACTCTGTACTTTGAGTCTTTGCAGTTTGCACTCAAATTCAATATAACATATTGCCTTTCGTGGAAGGCAATTGTCACATGTCATATTTAGACAACTTTAAATGACTACAATGGTATTGATCGGCGAACAGTAGTAATTGGACTTGCAACTTTGGACAGTAAAGTCTCAAGTCTTATTGCTTCTTTACGTTTTTCCCCCTTTCTTCGTGTATTTTTGTAAATCAAAATCATAAATCATACTTCCTGCCTACTCAATTCAATTTATGTGATGATATTTGACTAGTCACGAAATTTAAGAATTAAAAAATAATTATGCAGATTATTAGTTGGGACAACGATAACAATGCTATCAAAATTGGCTCACGTTTTACCTTCTTATCCAATTTGACTCACTTTGTATGTAACTTAAATTTTTTTCAGACCTACTTCTAACATTTTTCTCCTTTCCAGGCGCTCCTTCTTTCTTCTTTTTTTCTTCTTCTCCTTCGTTCTTTCTTTGCTTATATTCAAAACGCTAGAGATTTTTATGCAAGTCTGTCTTGCTTTCTTTTGATCTAAATGTTTATGGTGATCTTTGTCTATGGTATGCTGAATTTCAACATATTGAAAAAAAGACAATTGTGTACAAGTTTCATTCATCATAAACTGGCTATGTCAAAAATAAAATTACTTACATCACCTCCCACAAGATTGGGACTTTCACATGCCACGATTGATTGAACTTTTAAAAGATGAAAAAAGAAAATTAAAGAATAGAAGTCCCACCGGTGAAGGCCGTTCAAAGCTTTGATTTTGAAAATTGAATTTTTTGAGTTTGTTAGTTGTTTGGATTAAGTGTAATTCCAATTGATTGAAAACATCAAGAGAAATTCAAAACTTAAATTTGACGTGATTTTGAGCATATTTGAGTTAAATTTTAGAAGAGGCACAAGAAAGAAGATGACATCAGTTTTTGTATAATTGTGTATAATATTGTATAGTAGTGTATATGGGTGTATAAACACATCTTATACACTACTATACAATTTTATATACCTATATGCATAATGTATCTGCCTTGTATAAAAGTGCAATTCTTGTTCAAAACTAGTCCAATCCATTAAATGACTTCAAATTTTATAAACAACCTCCTTAAACAATTTCTAACTAGTCTAAATAATACATACTCTAATTTCTCACAAAATTATTTAAGTTTGTTATAAAATGGTGGATTACCTCAAAAATCCTTTTTTCACCACACATATGAATTTTATTTGTTGAACTAACATTTGAGGCACAATGACCGATTTGGAGATTGGGTTAGAAGCTTGAGCTTTTAAAAAAACGGAATAGTGATTTCAAAAACCTATTTGGAGTTGGATGTTGAATCTTGGCCTATTATTTTTGGGCTACAACTTTGTAAAGTTGTATATAGGCCTTATAGTTGCAATGTATTGTAACGACCCGACCGGTCATTTTGAGCTTTAGCATTCCATTCGGTGGTTTGAGACTTTGAGTAGTTTCATATTATGTATTATGATTTGTGTGTATGGTTGGTTTCGATTTTCGAGCGGTTCAGGATTGATTTGGAAGAATGATTCTCGTTTTAGAAGTTTTAAATTGGAGGAGTTGACCAAGGTTTAACTTTTGAGTAAACGGACTCGAAATCGAGTTTTAATTATTCAAATAAATTTTTATGATGATTTTGGACATGTCCACAAAGTTTGATTAAATTACGGTAATTTTTGGATAAGTTTGGGTTGTATGGTGATTGTTTTTTGTTTCGACGTCGATTTGAGCATAAAGGTTATCATATTGAGCAAATGGCCTTTGATTCGTGTTTCGACTATACCATTATATCCGTAGCATAATTTTGGAACCATAGCAACTGAAATCATCAAGTTTCGACATAATATGAGGAATTTATGATCCTTTTACTAAGAATTGGGTTGCCAGATTGTTCAGATTAATTACGAAATTGCCACTGAATTTGTATTTAAAATCTGCACTATTTTCAAATATTGAAACCAACATATCTCCTTCATTATAAGGTCAAATGGAGTGATTCAAAAGCCTTACTTGACTTGAATTTCACGAGAAATCCATTGGAGGCATCAAAAGCGAGTTTCGGGATCGTTTGACATAAGAAACAAAGCAGAACAGCTGGACATTTTTTTGCAATTAATGTTGTTGGAGTTTTTCTCATCTTGAAAATTTGGGATTGGGAGAATTCAAGGATGTTCTTCAAGTTTTTTCCATGGGGTAAGGTCTAAACCATAACCTAAGTATTTTCCTTTGATTCATTCCCTTGGTTTAAGCTTTAATCCATGATTTGTTTTTGCAATTAATATTGTTGGAGTTTTTCTCATCTTGAAAATTTGGGATTGGGAGAATTCAGGGATGTTCTTCAAGTTTTTTCCATGGGTAAGGTCTAAACCATAACCTAAGTATTTTCCTTTGATTCATTCCCTTGGTTTAAGCTTTAATCTATGAATTTAATTGAAAGCCTACTTAATCCGTGTCCTAAATTTTAAAAATTAAAAATGAGTTAGAGGCGTTTATTTACCGATTCATTTTGGGGTCTTGTTCTCCTATATTAGGAGAACAACATACTCGAATTTGGCAAGTGTTCGAGGAGTATTTCGAGAAATATGGGACACCACTAGTGTGGGGTTGGACTCTTGGGGTATGAATACCCAAGAGCGATGTTTTGGCGAATTGGTTGAGCTATCGGACTCCGATTGAGTCAATTTTTATTCGTGTGAGCTTGTATTGGTTCGGGCTTCGTTCGGGTAAGCTTGGATTCGGAATCCAAGGCGAGCCCGACATTGACTTTTGTTGACTTTTTGGGAAAAATATAAAGATCATAGTTTTATTTATTGTAATTGGTTTCTCTTGCATTGTTTGATGTTATTAAGTTATTTTTGGTTAGATTTGAGCCGTGTGGAGGCGAATTTTAGGGAAAAAGCTATTTCGGAGGGTTGAGTTAGCCTAGTTGAGGTAAGTATCTTGCCTAACTTTGTGTGGGGGAAACTACCCCTTAGGATTTGGGTTGATTGTGCTATTTGTGTTATGTGAAAGCCGTGTACGCAAGGTGACGAGTGGGTACACGGGATATATATGGTATTTGACCGGTTTGGATTATCTATACTCTTTTCATGCCGTTAATTGAATTGTCATAACATGTTATATCTTTCATTGTTAATCTACTCTTACATGCTCTATTTGACGTTGTTAGCACTTGTTCTACCTCTTACTGGTATTTTGATCTCATATGCTTTAGTCGAAGTTATTGCTTTCCTTATTATCTTGTCACCTCTTAATTGTTGAATCACTTTTAATTGAAGTTGTTATTTCGTGGAATATCATCTTGTTGAGTTATTGATGCTGAAGTTGTAATAGCCGTTATCACATTGAGGCGAAGTTGTTAATTATTGAGATACCTTTTCTTGTTGAGCATTTCCATTCGTTTTGTTATTGTTGAAGTTATTGTACACATTATGGTTGAGCCATGAGCTATTTGTTATGTAAATATTGAATTGTTCATCCCTTCCATGACTCCGTGCTTATTTGCTACTTGCCTTAACTGATTTACTTGCATACCTTAATTATCACGTGCTTTACTTGTCCTGTTATTTTTGTAATATTTGTTGCATTCCTTTGATTATTACGTGGTTCCTTTATTTCTTTGCACTCATACCCTTTGATTATAGAAATTTTTGTAAATTGAGTTATTGGATTGTTTATGTTTATTGAAATTGTTTGTGATCGGGTTGCATGCCGCAATGGGAATTGAAGGATAATAAAGTAAAATAGTAGAATAAGGGAGGATTATGATATTAATAAATAATGATATGGTGGGATCGGGTTGCACGCTAAAATGGTTTGTGTATGTTATAATTGATATTAATAAATGATAATATGATGGAGTAAGGGAGGATTATGATGTTGATTAATGACGATATGATGGGATCCGGTTGCGCGCCGCAATGGATTGTTTACGTTACACTTGATATTGATAAAGGATGTTATGGTGGGATCAGGTTGCGCGCCGCAACGGATTGTGTGTGTTGTACTGGTTGTTATTGTTGTGTTAGTTTCAGCATTTTTATATGAGATTACGAGGTTTGTTATTATGGGCTTTCTGATAGTGAGGTTTGAATTTATTTTTATAAACTAACTTATTTACTTTCATTTCCTGTTTTCTTTCCCTGTTATCATTATTTAATTACGTGGAGTCACTATATCATATTCTGTTGAGTTGTTGGTAACATAATAGTTTAAATAAAATAATTATTAACATGGTTTATTCTAAGTGCCTCTTAAGATAGAACTCGTTATCTCACTCGGTGCCTTATTGTTCTAATTAGTTATAGCACTTTCACAATAATTGGGTTCTCAAATTATACTAATCACCTTGTTAGATGTTTACCTTACTTAAAATTGTTATCATGTTTTTCCTTGACAAATTCTATATTTAATTTGTTAATATAACTTATGTTTTATTTTGTTTAAAAATGATACTTTTACTCAATTTTATTGATTTCTAAACTAAATTAATTTTATACTCTGTTTCGTACAAATTGTATATTATTTTACTTTACTTGATTTCTAAAATAAACTCATTATTTCATTTGACACCTTACTTTATTCAAGGTTGTTATTATGTTTTATGTTGTTTAAATATATCTTTCGTTCATCTAAATTAATATTTATCACGGTTGCAAAGTATATGATATTACGTGGGCTTTGTCGTGCGAATGTGATTGTTATTGTGGGCACGAAGTGCCATATGTGTAAGATTTGGAAATTGTGGTCCATGACTTGTGATTTATGAGGTGTGGTGCCTCGGGGTAATTCTCGTTGTAAGTCCATGCGTTGGGAGCGATTTGATTATTTGAGTTGTCATTTGTTTTTCCTTATTTGAGTTCATTTACATCTCATCGGTGTTCTGATTATGTTATTTATTTATTACTCGTTTACTACTTGCTGCCATTTATGTTTCTATTACTTCATTGTTGGTTGTAAATCAATAATTTTTCCGTCGTTGGTCTTACATTTATATTCTTTCCATTGTTAGCTTATGTATATCTTGAACAGGTTTTTATGTCTAGTAGGTATCTTGACATGGTCTCATCACTACTCTATCGAGGTTAGGCTTGATACTTACTGGGTACCGTTGTGGTGTACTCATGCTACGCTTTTGTATATTTTTGTGCAGATTTAGGTATTCTGATCGTATTGTTAAGAGTTGAGTCTGCGCGGCGGAGACTTCAAGGTATACCTGCTTGATGTTCGCAGGCCTCGGAGTCACCATCTTACTTCATTATGCTACTATTAAATTGTAATTCAAAACAATATTGTGTTATAAATTCTATTGTGTTTTAGTAGTGCTTATGACTCCGTACTACCGGTTTTGGAAAATGTATAACTATTGGCCGCTTGCGGCTATGTATATCATTTAACGGTTTATGATAAATGATTAAATAGTTCAGTTCTGTTATTAAATTAGCATGTGTTAGGCTTATCTAGTCTTAGAGACTAAGTGCCATTACGACAGCCTAAGGTGGAAAATTGGGGTCGTGACATGTATATAGGTGGACTATACTTATGTGTAACGATCCGACCGGTTATTTTGTGTATTTGAGCCCCATTCTTCTATTTGATGCTTCTCGTATGCTTATTTGTTATTTTGTGACTTGTGGGGATTGTTAGTTTGGTTTCGGAAAAGTTTTGGAGTAAATTAGAACACTTAGTTCCATAGTTAGAAGCTTAAGGTGTAAGAGTTGACCAAGGTTCGACTTTTGTGTAGCGACCTCGGAATGGTATTGATGGTTCCAATAGGTTCTTATGCTGATTTTGGATTTAGACGTATGTCCAGATTTGGATTTGGAAGTTCCTTGGTTGATTTGGCTCTAATTGTCGAAAGCTAAAAATCTAAAAGTTTGGATGTTTCATAGGTTTGATCGGAAACTGACTTTAATATTATTAGGTTCGGATTGTGGTTTCGGGATTTAGAATAGGTTCATTATATCATTTAGGACTTGTGTGCAAAGTTTGGTCCCATTCCGAATTAGTTTAATAGGAGTAAGACATTTGGTTGGAAGTTTAGAAGTTTATGAACATAAGAGAAGTTCAATTGATGGTTTGATCGTCAATTTGTAGATGTGGTGATATTAATATATTTGGAGGCTTTGGATAGGTCCGGGTAGTATTGGAGATTGGCGATTTTTGAAGAGGATTTTCACATAAGGCATGATGGTAATTGATTTCTATTTGATTTTAACATTATATCTTGTTTTCCCATGGATTATTACACATAGATTATGTGATTTGAAAGAGAAATTTAGAAATTTTGACTATGATTTTGGAGAATAAAAGTGAAGATTTGAACTCCGATTCGGAGTAGGATTTGGATGAAATTTATATATTATGACTCGTATTTGAATGGATAGTCGGAATTTATGATTGTCGAATTATGAAAAACAGGTCCGGGTTGACTTTTTGTAATTTGATAAAGATTGGACCTTTATTACTTGGAATCGATTCTCATAGCCTTGTTTGACGTTATTGAGTTATTTTTGGCTAGATTTGACTCATTCAGAGGTTGATTCGAGAGGCAAGGGCTTTTTGGAGTATTGATTCTCATGTTTTAAAGTAAGTATCTTGCCTAGGCTTGGCGTGAGATTATTTTTCTCGTAGACTATGATGCTTGGTATGTGTTGGGGATAACACACGTATGTGGTGACGAGCCTATATACATGCACCATGGTTATTCATGATCCGGGTAGACTTTAGGCTATTATGTGCCTCTTTTTGCTACCAAGCCTTCGTGTTACTGTGATTTCCCTACTTGTACGACTATTTGAGCTTTTATGCATGTTAGAAATTATGTCTAGGTTATGTACTTATCCGTTTGAGACATGATAAGGCTATTTTTTTATGTTAAGCTGTTTGCCTTGATTGTAGTCATACTTTTCGGTTATGATATTATATTCGCGTGTTATTCCACCATTTCTATATACCTTTTACTTGTTATCTCACATGTTGTTAGTGTCCTTACTATGTGACACGGGTTTGAGTGGATTTGTGGCATGTTGGTATGATATGTGTGGTATATTGATTTCTTATACAGTGAGATATTGGCATATTGTGATTTGAGCGGAGTAATGACTGAACTGGGCCATAGAGTCGTGTTGATATTGATACTGAGGTGACACGTACGATAGGCCTCTTATTGGGCTAAGTGGTATTGATATTGAGGTGACGCGTGTGCCAGACCATTTGGCAAAGTTATGATGATCGTTGACTTTTGATCTGATCAGCGCTTGGGCTAGGATCTGCCCCTCCAAAGTCAGATGATAACCCATGTTACTTTGGGCCCTGTGAGTGTAGGCACTTGGTATGTGCTAAGTGAGGAGCTTTATGCCAAGTACCCATACAGTACTGAGATATGTTCTTATTTGATGATTTAACTGTGAAGTTGTTGATTTTGGCATTGATACTTGTCGTGCAAGCATAGATTCGTATTTTTCTCACATTAATTGATACTTTTTATCTTGAAATTGATGCCTTAACTGATTTGTTTGGAAAGCATGCCTATTTTCCTGTTGATGTGATTAAGTTGAACTTACTATTCTTAAGGTGCTTTTCTTTTTGCTATTATCATTACGTTGTTACTGTTATTGTTGGCCGATTGAAAGTGAGTAGCGGACTTTGCCAATCTCGTCACTATCTTCAATCCGAGGTTAGGTTTGCTACTTACAGAGTACATGGGGTCGGTTGTACTCATTTTACACTCTACACTTTATGTGCAGATCCGGGTACTGCTGATAAAGTTAATTGCTAAAGAGCTGTATCAGTACCTGTTGGAAATTTTAAGGTAGCTCTGTTCTTCCGTTCATAGGCCTTGGAGTCCCTTTCCTTACTTTTGTTATTACTGTTTATGTACTTCAGACATTATTTTATCGTTATTCAGACCATTGTACTTACTTATTCCATAGAAAGCCCATGTATAGGCCTTGGAGTCCCTTTCCTTACTTTTGTTATTACTGTTTATGTACTTCAGACATTATTTTATCGTTATTCAGACCATTGTACTTACTTATTCCATAGAAAGCCCATGTATTCGTTGACACCAAGTTCTGGGATGGTATTTCAATTGTGTATCGCTATTTGGCTACAGTTATTTATCTTATTCCACTTTGAGACTATTTCTTACTGTCATTGAAGTTTATTCCTGTATATTGAATGTTGGCTTGTCTAGCAAGCAGTGTCAGGCGTCGTCATGACTTTCGATGGGATTTGGAGTCGTGACATTATGTGTAATTCTCTCTAAAAAAAAAAAAACTATTGAAACTTGTTGTGGGTTAAAACAAGTCATAAAAATTTCTATGGCTATAAGTCATCATATAAGGGTGATTGGTGTCTTTTTCTAGACACACTCTCCTTCTTATAGTACTATTGTTACAAGGCCACCTTAAAAGTACAACCTCAGAATGATGTTTATGACCAACCTTAAATTGGTATACAAAGGTGGAAAGTATAACTTATTGAGACAAGGAAGGGGTGGACTTTCCTATTGTAAATCTTACCAGCACCAATTTCAAGATCTTTCTTATCGGTGAAGGCCTTGCTTGAAGGGATGCATAAATTTTTATCTTGATTCCAGTGACTTTGATAAAGACTTTCAGAAATATAAGGCTCAGAAATATAGTCAAGAAAGTCTGTCCTTTAACAGTAAATGAGGGAATTGGAACTTCCTTTAAAACGTGACTAACACAGTCCTATAGCATCAACTACCTGTCTATCATTCATTTGGAGAATGTTACAAGATAAAATTATGAAAAATAGGTACAAGAATGGGAGAGCTCCATTTGATTTCTCTCCATTTAAGGGTAGGTATTCCCAAATGCATGAATTTCAAGCTTCGCTAAGATATCTAGATTATTTCTTCAAGCACCGGCCACAATGTCATGAGTTCCTGGGGAAGTTCCAACACCAATGACAAGAATGATACACTGGTAATTGGACTCCCACTAGCACTTTGTCCTGGACTAGTTATATGTACAAACTAATATAGCGCGTTTAAAGCAACTATTCCATTAGCTAAAGGGTCAATAGTTGCCATTTTTCCCAAGAAATATGTTACGTGATATAATTGAGTGAATGTCAGCTATCGCATGGTTTCTCGATGCTTCAGAGGAATGCCTTCTTGATCTGATTCTTCTTCATCATGCTTAGGATATCGCATGCACATAGATGGTGAAGAAACTGTGAACAGAAGAAGAATAGTTATCAACTCCAATCAACAAAATCTGAACTACAAGCCCCAAACATAATAGTAATCTGAGATGATACCATCAACTAAGTCTTTGGTTTTGTGAAGAAGAAAGGTGCCTGACAAAATGGTCACAAACGCACAGAGTTCCGTGATAATTTGAATTGCAGTTTGCCCACTCCAGTCCTGTTCCAAAAGCATGAAAGACGCTTTAGCAGCAGATAAGTTGGTTGATGATAGAGGATGTCCTTCAAACACAAACTGAACTTATCCAAATATTTGACTAATAGCTTTCACTATGGTTTAACACTTACAAAGCAGCTATACCGATAATTAAGACAAGTACTTATGGTCAATAAGCAGGAGAATTTGCAACTTCTCCAAGAAACATAAATATATATAACGGTATAAAATTGTTACATACCAAACTATAAATAGTTAGGCAGTTTAAAAAACGTAATTAATGGGAAAGTCCTCAAGAATTTTTAAAATGATTCTCAATCATCCAAGTGAATTGGGGAAAAAATTATTCAAATTAGAGAATATTGATTAATGGGGAGCAAATAGATTTGTGTTTATGTAAGATGAAAAATAGTCCATATGCAAGATGAAAAAGATAGGAGCATGTGGACGGGGAAAAATCATTAGCGAAGATACTAAAAAATAACCGAAAAATCCCTGAGGGCCAGTGGCACACGGTTCAAAACTCATCGGATCCCCCCCCCCCCCCACACACACACACACACACACACTTAAATACCAGGCTTTTGTATGCGGTAGGGTTCGCTCCCATGATGTGCACCTAACTCACATCACCTGCAGTGCACCACTAGACCAAAGCCCTGGGGACAATACTAAAGAAAATTTTCACCCACTAAAAGAGAAGTAACCCTTTTCAAGCTTCTGCCACCTTGAATCGCCTTAAACAAGTCAAGTAGAACAAGTTTTAAGGAAGACAGTCTGTGATATATAAGTTAATGCTTACAGCCTTGGTAAAGAAAGTAGTTGCACCTTGAACATGATGACACTGGCGACTATTGTCAGGGATGTAAACATCACATAGTATATTGGTGATACAAGCGCTGTGTTAAATGTATCAAGAGCCTGCATTTAAAATATGGGGAAAATCTGGTGTAAAAATAGAGAGAAACACTGATTATCCCAAAAATTGAGAAAAACACCAGGAAAAGACAAGGATATGCAAATAGAGAAAAATCATTGTATAAAGGGCCAACTTAGGCTCTGCAGACTATAAATGTCTATTCTTATGTAGTCAGTCAGGGAGGGACAGAAGTTAAACAGACAAATCAATCAACTAGGTCTCAATCCCAAACTAGTCGGGGCCGACCATGTGAATGCTTCTATCCATTTGGCTCTATTCAGGCTAATTTCATTACTATATCAGTAAATAAGGCAAACTAGAGATCCTTTAAAACTAGATGTTCCCAAAATCTCTAACTATCCCTTAGTAATATGCAAGTCTGTTACCGAACTGAAAAGACTAATAACAACCTAATGTAAGTGTAACGACGACAATAAAGCATCAAGCCTAACTAGCTGGCAGGATAAAAGTAAGTGGTCCACATCTTCCCAAGATTGCTTGCACATGTAACACCAGCTTAGTAAGTGGTCCACATCTTCCCAAGATTGCTTGCACATGTAACACCAGCTTACATCTGTTATCCTCTTCTTCCTCCTTATTCTCAGCTGTAAGGATGGTCCCTTTGGCTTCTAGCCAAATTAAGAAGGGCCTTTCTTGGTGCTCTATGGATCCACACTGAGGTCTATGAAAAGAGAGCCTAGACTTCTGAATTAGTAACTTAAGCTATTTTTTGAATAAGATATCCTGACTGAGTTAACTTCATTGTAATTACTGCAAGTCAAAATAGCAACAAGATATAGGCTGACACCTTAGGGGTCGTCCAGTGTTGTCAAAGGCGAAAAGCTCTAAAAAGCGTTCTAGGTCAATTGGGGCTTTAAGCGCAAAGCGCAATTTAAGTGTGGGCTTTAGTTAAAAAAGGCGCAATGCAAGAAAAAAAATATATATATGAAATTCAAGAGAAAAGTAACAAATTGATTCATATTCTTTTCTTTAACAACTAATACACTTATTTGCCAATTATATTTGTAGTCTAGCATTGCTCCATTCAAGATAGAACTCATGGGCGATAAGGGGCACGTCTTGGTACCTTGCCTACACTGAAGCGCAGCTTAAGTGAGGCAAATCGCCCTCCCTGAGCTTTTCTGAGCTTTAGGGCTTAAGCGCGCCTTAAATGAGCCTTTGACAACACTGGGGCCGACTCTTAGAGTCCAACAGCATAAGTATCTACCAAGTTAATGTTCAGAACTTCCACACAAATGATGAATATCTCCACTCAAAAAGTAACAAACATATCAACTGGTAAAAAAGAACTGAGAATACATTCTAATTACCTTGTTTAAGTAGTTCATTTGTGTAAACACACATGTTGCCATGACTACTGCAAAGACCCATGTTTGAGGATACAGCAACTGGTTCATTCCAGAGAATGTTAATTTTAATGCTATTCCTAGTGCTCGGACACTCATAACCTGCCAAATCATTTATGATTTTTTGACAAAAAAAAAAATAAAAAAATTAGATCACACTATGGATATAGCAATGATGCATTAATGACAAGCTTAATAAAAGGAAAAGGAGAACCCATATGAGAGAGGGAAAAAGGAACGCCAAACTCCAACCAGAAGGCTGAGTGCCTACCCCAATAGAACCAACGAGTGAGCAAACTCCAATGTAAGCAATTATATGAGTTTGTCCATATTTTGGAATATACTGGACAATGATTATGACAACTGCCACTATAACCAAAGTTGCATATAGGAGGAACGCTGTCATGAGTAAAAGACTACCAAATTATTGTCAGTAAAAAGCTAAGCAATCAAAACTTCCATGCTCACAATATGTCAAGAAGAAGTCAGCTTTGTTAGCATTCAAATGCGTACCAGGTTCCGTGGCAAGGTCCCAAAGTTCCTTTACAGACTCAATTTGACGTTCTTGAGGAGCATGTAAACAAATGGTTGTTGAGCCCACAATGCATAGAACACAGCCAACCATTCCAAAAATATGCAGTTTTTCTCCCAATATCATATGTGCAAGTGCAGCACTGCACAAATAGATAGATAAATAAATAAATATGTGTCGCCTCGTATGCAACAGGTAGAAAGTTGAACAATCATTTCCAGCCTTCTCTTGCCTGATAATAATACTGAGTGCACCAAGAGGAGTGACTAGGACAGCAGGTGCAAATGCATAAGCTGCAAAGTTAGCAATTTCTCCAACAATCACTGCCACAGAAGCAACGCACTCATATTAACCCATCTTTGTCTGCTGTTTTTTTATTATTTTTATTTTTTCTTCAAATTGAAAGGTAGGAGAACATGGAAATGGTTAAAATACTTCAAGTTAAAATAAAACTGCAAACATAGAAGCCCGTTAACAAAAATTCTCCTTTTTTGCAAAGGAGGAGGCAAAAGCCTTGAGGAGATATAACTATTTCTCAAGCTTATTGGTAGGACTTTCAGTTCTATTGAGACTTTTGAACAAGTAAAAGACCACATTACTCACACCAAAGTAGGGCAGATGTGAAGAATTGAAGTAAATATCCTTGCATTCAGCATCAATATTTGTCAGAGAATTAAGAAAAAGAACAAATATAATGTGGCTTGAATAGCCAGAGGGACAACTTTAGGATACATTGATATCCTTAAATAAGTGAGCCGTCACCTCCTGAAAGCCCTTCTACGCTCTCACACCAAATGAAACAAAACAAGCAAAATAACACGCAATTCACACGGTGCTATTTTAATAGTTGATTCTTTCTTTCTTTCCTTTAAATTTCTCAACACCTCTTTTACTCATCCCGAATCTGGAATACAAGGTCTATCCTTCCCCATTCAATAAAATTAGTTATGAAGAAAATCAGCTTATATAACATTCCCTCCTTTTTGGCTTTTTGGTATAGACCAGAAGATGTTAGTACAGCAGATAGGATGTTAGATTTCCTCAGCTTCTTGCAGTGATATAAAGTAACTGATTTGCATGTATTTTGGCACGAACTTTGTGCTTCTGTTTATACAGTCTTACCTTTCTCAACCAAAAAAAAGATCACTTTTTACAGAAATTTAAATGATGTACATTGCAGTTATCGTCTCAATGATCATGCCAAGTCACTAAAGGCATTATTTTGGACTGGAGGAAAAACAAATCAGCACAATCCTCATGTATCAGAAGCATTGAATAGGGTAACTAACTTGTTATCATTCCTGCCCACCACAGTGGCTCCAACAAGTAAGAATAGCCTCCAGCGCCTGCCATAGCATGTGAAAATTAAGTAAAGGTACATTTCCACTAGGTATGTAAAATTGAATAACTTTTAGAAGCTAACTTTGTTATTCAAAATTATGATAAAGCTTGACCTTTTAAATCCAAGACCTGAGATGAATAAGATTGTTAAAGAGGCAACCCATTTCTTATCCAATGGTTTCATGAAACACTTGAAATCCGGGCACCACCAACAGTGCATTTTTTCCTTATAAAAGGACAGCTCGGTACATAAAGTATCCCGCGTTTACGCAGGGTCCGAGGAAGGGACGCACCCCAAGGTGTGATGTAGACATCCTACCCTAATGCAAGCATTAGTGGCTGCTTCCATGGCTCGAATCCATGACCTATAGGTCACACACGGAGACAACTTTACCGTTGCTCCAAGGCTCCCCTTCTGCATTTTTCTTCTTATAAAAGAAATTTTTTTCTTGCGAAAAGTTGCAGATGAAAAAAGAAGGAATATACATACAGGACCAATCTGACTGACAGTTCTACTGCACGCACCATTTGAAAAAATACGAAACATCAGATGAAAAATGAAGCTAATGCCAAAACAGCCTCACCCCCATAAATCACAGTTGTATCGTGAACCGACTTATTAAAAGGGCCAATAAAGCAACATACAAAATGAAGTACAACGGAGAAATCTTAGTCATTATATGCATAATGCATAGGAAAGCATGCAGCCTTACACATCCTATCCAACAAATAGCTCATGTAACACTGGATCTTAAGCATCAGAGCAGCCATGTCAAGAACAGGCACATGGGCAAGGATATGTGATATGTCTGAGACTGCTAAAGAGGTAGGAAATAAAGAAGCATCTTTGAGAAGCAGAACTTAATGTTGTAATATGGACATATTACATATTTTTTGAAAACCCAGAAATCCCCAAGGGTTAAAGGCACAGTAAGGACATATTACTTTTCTTCGAAAAGACTCTGAAAGTAGGTAGAACACCACACTTGTGGAACCACTTTTAGAATTTCTTGTCTTCTAAAAGCTTTGGAAAAGGAAACTGATGAAATCTTGAATGTGTACTCTCAGTGAAACCACTTTTAGAATTTCTTGTCTTCTAAAAGCTTTGGAAAAGGAAACTGATGAAATCTTGAACATGTACACTCAAAATTGATATGTTCTATGTAAAGCAAACGAAAATCATGAAAATTAATCAGCAAGGATGGTACTATCATGAAAAAATAATCCTACCAAGAGAGTGTTTGAATCACCACAATACAATTGTCTCTTAAAGGTACTCGATATCGATGAAATTCAAATTACTCCACTTAAGAGGGTCCTATCTTTTTAATATTGTTATTAATCATAACTGTGTTTATCTAATAACCAAAGGAATCTTCTTTTAACCTGAGAGAGCTCATAGAAAGTTGCCATTGCCGTAGTCTTTGAAGTTGATTTTTGCAAACATCCTGTATACAAGTTTTTTTTCTTGGTTTGCGACTTACCAGCCTTGAACTCTTGACCTAGTGTCGTAGAGACTCCCTCAACCATTATGATCCTGTCTACAGGTATTTATACCCTTTTTCAGTAAAGAAAACCTTAACTATCAGCAGTGCAGCAAACAATGAAGCGTTAGTTGTTTAATAGAAGCTTTAGTGAACCTGAAGCTGTAGGACCAAACTAAGTTGTATTTATATCTAACACTTCCTTTAGTGGACAACTAAACCAGACCAATGAAATTAGGACAAGGTGATAACATCAACATTTTCTCTAATAAATAAAGACTGGACCAATAAATAAATACATAGCAATAATCTATTGACTTCACCTCCTTTGGTAGGTGTTGGAAAAGTAAAGAATTCATTAAAGGCCATAAAGAACATGTATGAAAGAGTCGTCACTAGCATGAAAACAATAATAGGAGATACAAAGGGGATTCCCATAATTGTAGGTTTACACAAGGGATTGACATTGAGTCTGTACTTGTCAACCGTAGTTATATATGAGCTAACCAACCCAATACAAGCTGAAATCACATGGTATATGCTATTTGTTGACGATATTGTGCCGATTGATGAAACCAACGAGAGTATCAACCAAAAGCTTGAACTGGGGAGAACTACTCCAGAGAGTATGGGTTTAGGATAAGTAGAAGTAAGACTGATTATATGCGTTGCAAGTTTAGTCAGCACAATAAGAGTGAAGTTAAGGTGAGATGAGACGGGATTGTGGTGCCTAAATGCGACAATTCAGATATCTTGACTCATTATGCCATGATAATGGAATGGCAGATGGAGATGTCACACATGAAACCAAAATCGGATGGTTGAAATGGAGAAGTGCTATTGGCGTTGTGTGATAGGAGGAAAGTTAAGTTCTATAGAACAATTATAAAATCAACAATGTTATACATGAGTGAATGTTAGGCTTCTAACACATCCATAAGATGAGTGTCGAAGAGATGCATATGCTAAGACGGATGTGCGATTATACAAGATTAGACGAGACTAAAAATGATCACTTTCGCTGGAAGGTACAAATAGCATATATTGAGGATAAAAAATGAGAAGGTCGCTTAGAGATGGTCCGCCTCGAGATGCACCAGTCTGCAAGTGTGAAATCGTGGTGAATGAAGGTGTTAAAAGAGGACGAGGTAGACATAAAATCACATGGAATAAAGTTATCTTGAAGGACCTATGATCTCAATCGTTGCAGACATAACGAGAGAAAGGGAACAGTGATAGAGAAAATGTTCATATAGGCGATACCAATAAGTTGGAATATGTTTTAGTCATGTTCATACGTTTACTTTAGGTCTTATGCTTTCTCTGAGTCCATTAACCCTATTAGAGATTTTTATGTCAGTAGAAAATACAGAAACATTTTTAGTACTTTTTTTTTATTTTTACTTTGTAATGTTGATTTGAGATGAATTTAACTGGGGAAACATGATCACGAGGATTCATATAGTACATCCCAACTTGCACCCAAAGGTGTGGATTAGAACCATGAGATCCTAGATTCAAATCCCAGCGTTTACAATAAAACACTAGGTGATTCTCATCTACCAAAAACTTGGTAGGAAGAGTTACCCGATACTTGTGATGGTGAGAAATAGTAGGTACCTAGTGGAATAGTCGAGGGTCCATGCAAGCTAGTTCAGATATATATATATATATATATATATATATATATATATATATATATATATATATATATATGTGTGTGTGTGTGTGTGTGTGTGTGTATTAGCTTGTTTGGGAGTGAGGCATAATAGATAGTTGTTAAAATGTATTGACTTCAACCAATTCAGAAAGAATCTGAATTCCAACTCGTTCATAAAACAAACAAATTTCCAATATTTTAATTCCATCAACAACAACAAACTCAGTGTAATCTCATAAATAGGGTCTGGGAATGGTAGTGTGTACGCAGACCTTACCCCTAACGTATAAAGATAGAAAGGCTATTTCCGATAGACCTTCGGCTCAAAGAACAGTGAAAATAAAGCAACCAAGCAACAAACAATAGTAACAACAATATAAGGTGGTAACAAACGCGAATGACACAATATGTAATAATACCGAACCATGAATAGGAAAATACAAAAATAGTCCTAGTACTACTGGTAAGCCTAGGAGAAACACACTACTACCGGTCAACCTTCAACCCTAATCCTCGACTTCCACACCTACTATCGTGGGTCATATCCTCAGTAAGATGAAGCAATGACATGTCCTGCCTAATAACCTTTCCCCAATACTTCTTAAGCCTACACGTACCCTTCTTCAGACCCGCCATGGACATTTTAATTCCATCAAACAACTAAAATTTTAATTAAAAAATTAAATTAAAAAAAAGTTCAATTTCAGCCATTTCTAATGCATTGGACCAAAAACTACAAAACTTCTAACTCAATTCACCAAAAACATATACCAAGATATTAATTTTAAACAAAAGGGAAACTGAAGAAAAAAAAATACCTGCCCTGACCCCAGAAGCACCAGCCTTTTGAAGACCCTTTTTCTTGATTATAAAGCTGGACCCAATAAACAAACTAGAAGAGATAGCCAAGCACAGGCCTTTAACATTATCAGAGGAGATTTCTTGAGGGTCCCCAAAGCTAGTTGGCTGCTGTGAACTCCCCATATATCCACTTCCACACAACAATTAAAAAACAACAACAAAAACTGTTCCTTTTTTCTCTTCAATAATCCAAAAGCTTCAGTAACACAGAAACACTCTTTTGCCATTCCATCAGCAACCCAATTTCCCATGTACAATTCACCATCAAAATCTCACGTGAATTGACACAATTAACCATGAAGATCCCAATATGATCGAGAAAAAGTAGTGAGGGCACAGTGGTGATTTTTTCTTTTTTCTTTTTGGGGGAGTTTTTAAGAGGTAATTTTTGAAAATGAACAGAGTGGGGGAAATAAAGGAGTGATGGATCTGTGGATAAATAAAGTGGAAGAAGACGACAAGAGTCGAGTCTTTATGCTCTGCTTTCTTCGCGGATCGCATGTACTGAGAGTCAGGAGAGTGACAGAGATCGATCTTCCTTTTAAGCTTTTTGTTGTTAATAATTAATTACTCCCTTTCTCTCAAATTCTATTTTATTTAAAAATATTTAAACTTTAAACTATCTACTTTATTAGATACTAATTTCTAGTCACATAAATATTTATAAATTTTTTTAAAATCTTAAATTTCATGCCAAATAAAATACTAATAACATAAATATTGTACTAATAACATAATAAAATACTGTACTATGTTTATTTTGTTTTTTAAACACGTTATAGTTTTTTATATATTTTCTTTAGCTTTTTAAAAAGAGAACAATCAAAATACAAAATAATTGATTCTCAAAAATTATAGAAAAAAAATCTTTTCAAAGTACATTCACAAAAAAAGAAGAAATAAACCCAAAATATTAGAGTGAATGTCTATATTTTAGAGAGTTTGTTACTTTGTGGCTAAGTCATTTTTTCCGTTATAAATAGAGGGGCTTTACCCCATTGTAAATCATCCGAAATTCAATAAGAATTACCTCTCTTTTCCTTGCAATATTATTCTTTTCCTTATTATTTTATTTCATGTTATCAGCACGAGACTCTACCGTCTCAAGAAGCTATTTGAGAAGACTAAGGTATAGTTTTTCTACTCTTTTAATAATGTCTGATATTATGAAACGAAAGTTCGTTGCCCTTGAAATTTCGGGCAAGAACTATATGTTGTGGGTGTTGGATGCTGAAATCCATTTAGATGCAATGGGTCTTGGAGACGCCATTAAATATAAAAATAAAACGTCTACCCAAGACTGTGCTAAGGCCTTGATTTTCTTGCGTCATCACCTTGATGAAGGGTTGAAAATAAAATATCTCACATTTAAAAGATCCACTTGTTTTGTGAAATGGCTTAAAGGAAAGATATGACAACTTAAAGTTGGTCACACTTCCACAAGCACGATATGATTTGGTTCATTTGAGGCTCTAAGACTTTAAGTCTGTTTCTGAATACAATTCTGCGATATTCGGAATTACTTCTAAATTGAAACTCTGTGAAGATAGTATTACTGATTATGATATGCTTGAAAAAACGTTCACAATGTTTCATGCCTCCGATATGGTCCTGCAACAGCGGTACCGAGAGAAAAGTTTCAAGAAATATTCTAAGTTGATTTCTCTTCTTCTTGTGGCTGAACGAAACAATGACTTGCTCATGAGAAATCACGATAATCGACCCACTGGGTCTACACCATTGCCTGAAGTGGATGAGGTGTATTCCCATTATGCTAAGCGTGGAAAAGGCCGTGGCCCTATTCGTGGTCGTGGCCGTGGACGAGGAAGAAATTTTTCTGGTGTTAATCAGCACCCAAAGAAAAAAAACCCATCAAAAGAGGAAAGGGAAAGATGAGAAGTCAAAGGCAAATGGTTCAGAAACTGAATGCTATCGTTGCGGTGGAAAAGGGCATTGGACAAATATTTGTCGTACACCAAGACATTTGGTCGAGCTTTATCAAGCATCTCTAAAGAATAAAGGTCTTGAAGCTAATTTTGTCTCTGACAATGAATTTGATATCGCCCACTTGGATGTGGCAGACTTCTTTGAGCACCCTGATGGAAAAATAGATCACTTGATCGGTAATGGATATGTAGTTAAAGATGATTGAGTAGTTTGATTTTTATTTTTGTCTATTCGTAGTACCAGAGTAGTAGTCATTAGAATCAATTAGTATTATTTATTTTATGAAATAGTGTTAGTTTGTTTTGAATAAATATAGTTTTAGTATTTGATTTATGACGCGTCTATGTCAACTAAATAGTAAATACTTGCATATTTGAATTACCGAATAGCTGGGAACTGTTAGAATCATAAAATAAAGTCCCAAAACTTTTTAATTATGCTAAGACGGAAGTGCCTAATGCCCTAATATGAGTCATACTTCTCTGCAAACTGAAATTGCGAATATGACAAACGCAAACTACTGCGATCTCCGTAGAACTTCTTTAGTTATCTAGGTTTGTGCAAAATTATCTGCAAGGGTACTCTTTCTATTCTTCTAAAATAAAATCTTTTACTTGAAATTTGTATTTTTCCTTGTGTTTATTTGACTGCTTCAGGTAGATTTTGATGCATTTGATTGGTGAAAATTGTCTAAACCTAGCGGCTAGATAGTCAACTTGTTGTTTGTGTTTATTGTATGCGTATAAAACAAAATAAGAATGCCATACATGACTCATTGGTTTCTTTACTGCCACATTAAATATAGTAATAAAAGAAATTGAAGCATTGTGAAAGGTTGCACATGCTACTGCTAATACCTTGATCTTAAAAGGAGAAGAACTATGAGAAAAGAATTTTGTATTCTCAAGTTCTCGATTCACAATGATCGCAGTGAAGCTGTTATGTTGAGAATTATTAGCGAAATGTAAGAACTGAGTCATGTATCCTTCAAGGTTATTGATTTTGTATGCCACTAGCCAGCCTCTACCTAAAATCTAGGTGTTGTGAGGATTTATGTTGAAGATATTCACATATATAAAATTGTGAGATGATTTCACTTTATCTCTGACAGAGTGTTTGATAATTATTAACTTCCTTTTGTGGTCCCCGATATTACATAACCTCCCTTGTTTGAATGTTTTGAGCTCATTAAAGGCTTTTCTGATCAATGTCAGCAATCAATGGTACTACGGGAAGTTTGTGTAATTTTTCATACCACAAGAGACTCTTGTGAAGTTACAAATACTCATGGGATCGATGAAATTATCTCTAATAAGAATTCTTAAAATAATCCTTCACTCTTTGAAAGTAATATTTGTCATCGATTTAATATGAAATTTTGTAAATCACATATAGATGATTATGGTCCATTCATGACGCGAATGTGATAACATGTGATTTATGAATACATATTTATTCTTGGAAGAATATGAACATGCTAGTGGTAGTGAATATATCACACTCACCTCTAGAAGAAGGTTTGAGATAAAATAAGGTTATTGTAACGACCCGACCGGTCGTTTTGAGCTCTAGCACGTCATTCGGCGGTTTGAGGCCCTGAGTAGCTTCACTTCAGGTATTATGACTTGTACGTGTGGTCGGGATTTATTTTGGGAAGTTCGGAGTTGATTTGAAAAGAAAATTCTAATTTCGGAAGCTTTAAGTTGGAAGAATTGACTAAGGTTTGACTTTTGAGTAAACGACCTCGGAATCGAGATTTGAAGGTTTCAATAAGTTCGTATGATGATATGGACTTGGGTGTATGTTCAGGTTGAGTGTCGGGTGGTTCAGGAGTATTTCGGCGCCTATTGTGGAAAGTTGGCAATTCGAAGGTTTTAGAATTTCTTAAGTTTGATTTGAAGTGGACTTAGTGTTATCGATATCCGTTTGAGTTTCCGAGCCTTAGGATAGGTTCGTATTGTGATTTATGGCTTGTGCGTAAAGTTTGGCATCATTCCGGAAAGTTTAAGTGTGATTCCGACGCATTCGGCAAAGTTTGGATGTTTGAAAGTTAAAAGGAGGATTTGATCGCCGATTCATGATTTTTATGTTGTTTGACGTGGTTTGAGGCTTCGACTAAGTCAGTATCGTGTTTTGGAATGTGTTGGTATGCTTGAACCCGAGGGCCTCAGGTACGAATCGGGTTGGAAACGGATCGAGTTTGAACTTGGAAGAATTGCTGAGGCAGCTGAGATCTGGTGCAATCGCACATGCGTAGAAAGGGTCGCAGGTGTGAGTTCGCAGAAGCAGCCAAAAGGGTCGCAGAAGCGGAAGGGGGTGAGGTTGGCTGGATCCGCATGTGCGAGAAATTTACCGCACCTACGAGCTCGCAGGTGCGGGCAGTGGAGCGCAGAAGCGGAATGGGGCCTAGGATGAAGGCGCGCAGAAGCGGAGAAAAATCCGCAAAAGCGGACGCGGAGAAGCGGAGAAAATCCGCAAAAAAGCGAACTCGCAGAAGTGGAACCGTGTCCGCAAAAGCAAAGTGCTGGAGGTAGTGGGGTGTTCGCAGATGCGATGGTTAGACTGCACCTGCGGGACTGCACCTGCGGGACCGCATATGCGGTCAAGTAGCCGCAGGTGCGATGATCGCTGGACAGTGGTGCTTTTTAATCGAGACCTAGCTCCCATTTCTCTCATTTTCTCTTGGATTGGCCAAAGTTGAGGAGCTATTTTGAAGTGATTTTCATCGAGCATCATGAGGTAAGTAATTTCTACAAGTTGTGAGTTAAATATAAGAATGTGGACTTGTAAATACATGAAAATTTATGGAATTTGTGAGATTTTGGTAGAAAACTCTAGAATTTGATATTTTTGGATTTTGACCACGAAATTGGACATGGAATTAGGAATAAATTATATATTTGAGTTCGTGGTGTTATGGATAAAGTTTATCTTTAAAAAGTTTCGGAATCCGGATTGACTTTATGAACTTTTCGAGTGGAGTTGGAAATTATTATAAATTGATTAATTATGGGTAATAGAGTATATATTTATGGATTTGCACATTTGTTTGACTAGTTTTGGAGAGACGGACATCGATTTGAGGTATTGGAGCCGGTTATGAAACTTCGGAGCGAGGTAAGTCTCCTGTCTAACTCTGTGGGGGGGGAGGGGGACTACCTCTAGGTGATATATTTGTTATGTGCTACTTGTTGCGGGGGCTACGTATGCACGAGGTGATGAGAGTCCATACGTAGCTTGATTCATGTTATGTCCATGTAGACTTAGGTTCCGGCCATGCTATAATTGTATTATAGAGACTCGACGGGCTTCAGGATTAGCCGCGAAATAATTGTACTCCTCTTACGAATTTTTCCCGCGTTATGCGTTCTCATCGTAAGGTTTTTTTAAAATTTATAACTTACACATCTATTTGTGAGTGGGGTCAAGGACCCGTCAAAGATTATTATTCTAATGGGATCGGGCCATTCGCCTCGGCAGTATAATAGATACATCTATGGTTCATGTCGTTCGACCCTCGGCAGCGCGCACATTATGATGGGATCAGGCCATTCGCCTCGGTAGGATTATGTATCACACTCTCATGGGAGCGAGTCGTTCTCATCGGCAATAAAAATAGATGTATCTATGGTTCGTATATTATGATGGATCGAGTCATACGCATCGGCATTTATGTAAAATACTCTTATGAAATCGTGCGTAATAATTAACAAGAAGCCAGCATATCTGTGAGTTTTCCTGATTTGAACTGTGACGGCCTATCTGGTAAGGTCCATTATATATATACTCTGATTGAGGAGGTAGCTACTAGTTGAGAGCTTGAGTTATTGTTGGGAGGAGAACTGTACCACGTATTTACACTTGTTATTTCGTTTATGTACTTTGACTCATATTTGTTTACTTCTATTGTATCTGTCTTATTGGACCACTAGTAAGTGTCGATGTCGACCCCACGTCACTACTTCTCTAGGGTTAGGCTAGATACTTACTAGGTACGCGTTGATTTATGTACTCATGCTATACTTGTTGTACTTATTGTGCAGGTACATATATGTATGTGGGTCCTTTGGGCGTAGAGGCGCGACTATTGTGGGGACCTTACCATGAGCTATATTTCATGTTACGATTCGCAGCCTGCAGAGTCTCCATAAGAGTTATTTATATTCTCTTGTCTAATTTGCTTACCAGACATATGTTGTATGTAGTCTCCAAAATAAGGCCTCTCTACCTTCATTAGGTAGGGGTAAGGTCTGCGTACAGACTACCCTCCCTAGACCCCACCTGTTGGGAATATACTGTGTATGTTTTTGTTGTTGTTGTATCCTCAATACATGTATCACCTTATTCTATCATGTCTCTAACCTTAAAAAGTTAAGGCTAACATTCTTAGAGCCTTTTATCCTCTTGTTATTCTTGGAGAAGAACACAGTTTCACTGTTATCACAAAAGATAGTCACTGCTTAGATACAAAATCAAAAACTTGCAATTTAGTAAGGAAAGTCTTCATCCATACAACATATGAAGCAGTCTCAAAACAAGTAAACTCAACTTCCATTGCATACATAGCAGTGATACTCTGTTTCTTACTTTTCCAAGAAATGATACCTCCAGCCAGCATAAAGATATACCCAGAAGTTAATTTTATAGTATCTAGACAACCTGCAAAATCTGAATCTGAATGTACCAGCAAGTCTAGATTATCAATTTTTCTATACACTTGCATGAAGTATTTGGTACGTTGTAGATATCTCATCACTTTCTTTATAGCAAACCAATGCGCCCACCCAGGATTAGAAAAAATCTTTCCAACATATTAACAGCAAATGCAATATGAGGCCTTGTACAAACATACATGTATATCAAGCAGATATGGCACATCTTTCATAGTTCTCTTTTCAACTTTATATTCAGACATTGATCCTTGCTAAGTTTGTCACCTTTCACAACAGGTGCACTATTAGGCATGCAATCTTGCACATTGAAAGTTTAAGAATACTTTTAACATAGACACGTTGTGATAAACCCAACAAACCACGAGACCTATCTTTTTAAGTTTCTATCCCAACAACAAAAGAGACTTCACCAAGGTCTTTCATATTAAAATATCTAGAAAAATATTATTGTCTCATTCATCATACCCAAATCATTTAAGCAAGCATGATCTTGTAACGATCCGGCCGGTCGTTTTGTGCATTTGAGACCTATTTTTCCTAGTTAATGTTTCTCGTATGCTTGTTTGTGGTTTTTGTGACTTGCGGGAATGGTTGGTTTGGTTGCAGGGAGATCTGACAGTGAATTGGAACACTTAGTTCCATTGTTGGAAGCTTAAGTTGTAAGAGTTGATCAAGGTTTGACTTTTATGTAAATGTCATGACCCCAATTTTCCTCCGTAGGATGTCGTGATGGCACCTAGTCTTTAAGACTAGGTAAGCCTAACACTTACTGAATTAATGAAAAAATTCAACCAATAACTATTAAATATGAAACAGAAATTTCTATACAAAGCCAACAATCCCAAAACCGATAGTACAAGTCATAAGCTCTACTAAGTTCACTAGAAAATCTCTAAGTACAACTGTTCCAGAATAGAAATAAATTATACAAAAAATAACTTTCGAAGGTGACTCCGAGGCCTGCGAACGCGGCGGAAGGTATACCTTGAGGTCTCCACAGCAATATCTGATCCACTATCTAATAATCAACAGACTCTGAAGTACCTGGATGTGCACAAAAAGTGTGCAGGAGTGTAGTATGAGTACACCACGGTCAGTACCCAGTAAGTATCAAGACTAACTTCGGTGGAGTAGTGACGAGGTACAAGTCAAGACACTCACTAGATAAAATAACATATGCACTATAGAAGTATAAAACTAATAACAGAAAGCGAAAATCAGCAAAATGGCAACAAGAACCAATAAGTGATATAAACAGTAAAGCAATAAGAACACCGTGAAGTATCATTAAAACCAAATAAGGAACCCAAACGATAATCAATTAATCAGGCCGTTCTAACACAAGTCTCACAACGAAATCACTATGTGATACTTCATCTCATAGTTACAAGTCACGGGTCTCAACTCACCATCATATACCCATGGCACCTCGTTCCCACATCTCGCATCACAACCGCATGGACAACTTATATGCCAAAATCTCAATCCGCCCGGCATGATCACAGGCTCACATTCACAATCAGCCCGGCATGGTCACAGGCTCACAATCACAATTCGCCTGGCATGATCTTAGGCTAATATTCAACATGGAAACAGATAATATGAGAACACATGGACATGATCAATAAATGTCAAGTTTCATACTCATGAGCTAGTATAAGTAGCATGCTACGGTGTATGCTTGTGCGAGTGTGCTACTGCAGCCCAAGTCAGCAAGTAATATCAATTACATTGAATAGATCATCGTAACAACAAAGCAAGTCACGCAAGGTGTATGACAAACAAAAGGAAAAACACACCATCACACGAAAATCACCAACACAATGTCTCCAAACCATCATACATCATCCCTGACATTGCCAGCCTTATCTCTCTGATAGCCACCCGTATCACTCTGCCCTAACATTATCATTAGCCGCCCTTATCTCTCCTATAGCCACCTGTATCACTCTGTATAATAGCTACCCTTATCGCTCCACCCGGACAATAACACAATAGCCACCTGAATCACTCCTTACATTCAACAACAGTGAGATACCACCCTTATGCCTTGCATAACAACAACGGTGAAATGACACCCTTATACTTCGCATAACAACAACGGTGAAATGCCACTCTTATACTCTGCATAACAACAACCAAACCACATAACAAATCACATGTGCTATCATCACAACAACACAACATATCAACCCATATCACAGGTGCTCGTAGGCCATAACCTTTTTAAAGATTCAACGATATCAATATTTTCACAACAAATAACCCACGGCTCAACACAACGTATATAGAATCTCAATAACAACAAAATGAACGGAAAGGTAACTCAACAAGGAACAACACCCCCTTTAAACACAACTTCAATTAGAATAGATTAATGACTCTCGATAAATTCAATTCCAATTAATTGTTTAAGGATAACCTCGATAGTGAAAGTACTTTCATGAAATGGCAAACTTCAGACTCTAGTATATGAATTAGGCTGACAATGAAGGATATGGCACGAACTAGTACTACGTCTAAATGCATGAGAACAACCCAGCAACAAAAGGGTATCATGTGACGACAATTTCAACTAAGATTAGCTCCACAATAAAAGAAATCACATAATGATAAAAGTGATAACAACTCCAAATAAAGAATATAAGAGCAAACTCGACAAGTAAAGAATGTGACATGTAACGACAACTTTAAATAAAGCATGTGATAGTAGACATGACGAATAAAAGATATAACATGTGCTAACAATTCCAAATAAGTACATAAAAAATTCCTAAGAGTCTAGACCGGTCAATTTCCACATATAAGCCCGAGTACGTACTCGTCACCTCGCGTACACAGCTTTCACATAATCCTAATAGTGCATTCAAACCAAATCCTACGGGGTAGTTCCCCCCCCCCACAAAGTTAGGTAAGATACTTACCTCAAAGAAGCTAAATCAATACTCTAAATAGACCTTTCCGTGTGAAACAACCTCCGCACGACTCGAATCTAGCCAAAATAACTTAATATTATAAATAAAAACTATAGGAAACAAATCTGGATAATAAAGCTTTGGTCTTTAATGAAAATAAAAAAGTCAACCCTAGGCTCGCACCTCGGAACCAGATAAAATTCATAAAATTCAAACATCCATTCCGATACGAGTCCAACCATACCAAATATCTAATTCCGATATCAATTCGTCCTTCAAATCATAATTTTACATTTTTAAAGGTTTTCACAAAATTCCCATTTTCTCCAACTCAGACCACTAATTTATTGATAAAAACAAAGATGGAATCATAAAATAAAATTAAATCCGGGTAAAGAAAACGTACCCCAAACCAACACGTGAAGAATCCCTCAAATTCGAGGTCTCTAGCTCAAAAGATGATAAATGGAACAAAACCCTCGATTTGGAAATTAATATCTGCTGGCCAGGCATTTGCATATCGCGATCGCGGAAATAATAATGCGATCGCGAAGAAGAAAAAACAACTGCCCCAAAAATGCACTATGCGGTCACAAAAATAGGCATGCAATCGCGAAGAAGAAATAACACTGCCCCGACAAAAGCACTATGCGAACGCGGAACAAGGGACACGAACGCGGTTCATCACTGCCTCAGCTCACGCGATCGCGTACATATCTATGCGAACGCGAAGAACAAAGTGCTGGCCTCCCCAGTATGGCTGCCCACTACACGATCGCGAAACAACTGCTGCGAACGTGATGCAGTAGAATTCACACGTTCGTGATCACGAACTGTCCACTGCAAACGCGAATAAGGAAAATGGGCCACTCACCAAATAGCTTACGCGATCGTTTATGTATCTTCGCGATCGCGTAATAAGGACATCAAGCACCAACAAATCAGCAGTCCAATAACATAGAGAAATGGCCCGTAGCCCATCCGAAACACACCCGAGGCCCCCAGGACCCATCGAAACATACCAACAAGTTCCATAATATAATGCGGACCTGCTCGAGGCCTCAAATCACATCAAACAACATCAAAACTATGAATCGTACCTCGAATCGAACTTAATGAACTTATGAATATATAACTTTTACGACTCGTGCCGAATCATATCAAATCAACCCAGAATGACGTCAAATTTTGATGCAAGTTCCAAATGATACAACGGAGCTATACCAACTCCCGGAATTAAAATCCGAACCAGATATCAACAAAGTCAACTCTCAATCAAACCTCTTAACATTCAAGCCTTCAACTTTCCAATTTTCGCCGAAATGCATCAAATTAACCTACGGGCCTCCAAATCTAAATCTGGACATACGCCTGGGTCCAAAATCACCATACAGAGTTATTGGGATCATCAAAACACTATTTCGGAGTCGTCTACACAAAAATCAAACTCCGGTTAACTCTTTTCACTTAAGCTTCTAAACCAAGAATCATCCTTCCAAATCAATCCCGAATCATTTGAAATCCGAACTCGACCACACACGCAAGTCATAATACATAATATGAAGCTGCTCGTGACCTTAAGCCACCAAACGGGACGCTAATTCTCAAAATAATCGGTCGGGTTGTTACATTAAATGACCTCAAATTGGTGATTTTATGGTTCCAATAAGTTTTTATAATGATATTGGACTTAGGCATATGTTCGGATTTGAATTTAGAGGTCCCTAGGATGTTTTAGCTATATTTGCCGAAAGTTAGCAATTTGAAGGTTTGGAGAGTTTCTAAGTTTGATGGAGAGTTGACTTTGATAATATCAAATTCAGATTATTGTTCTTGGAATTGGAATATGTTCATTTTATCATTTAAAAGTTGAGTACAAAGTTTGAATATATTCCGTATTGGTTAGGCTTGAGTCAAACGTTTGGTTGGAAGTTTGGAAGTTCTTGAACTTAAGAGAAGTTCAACTTTTGATTTGATTTTTGATTCGTTGATGTGATATTATCGTATGTGTTTGGAGGATTTATATAGGTCATGTGGTCTTTATATACTTGTTGGTAATTGAGCGAGGTCCCGAGTGGCTCGGGTGAGTTTCGGACTACCCAAAGCAAGTTTAGAGTTGGCTGATTTTGTTGGTGTCTAGTGTTCATCGCATTCATCAGAGAAGCGTCTCATTTGAGATGAAGGATTGGTGCTGGGCAGGTTTTTGTTCTACCCATTCGTTCCTGGGGTTCATATTCGTGAAGGTTGGTGGACTTGCTCATCGCGTTCGCGCCAGGAGGATCGTGTCCGCGGTTGAGAGCAGGGAGCTGGAGGATTGGCCTTCGCATTCGCGAAGACCTAGTCGCGATCGCATAGTAGAGCATGCTGGTTCATCGTGTTCGCGAGGAAGGTTCCGCGAATTCCAAGTGCATTTTTTTGGGCAGAAGCTGTTGTGCTTCGCGAAAGTAAGGCACGTGCCATGTTCGCGAATAGTACCCTGGATAGTGCATTTAAGTGATGAATTTCGGAATTTTAGCCAATATTTTTATATTTTGAACCCTAGACTTGGAGAGGGAAGATGTTTCTTGGAGATTTTCATACAAGACTTTTGGGTAAGTGATTTCTACTCAATTTTCGTATTATTTCAAGAATCTACATGGATTATTAACACCCAAAATATGGAATTTTGAGGGAAATTTTGAGGGATTTTCCTACAACTTAAGAGAGTGAAAATTAGAGTTTTGAGCTATGATTTGGACTTGGTTTTGGAATATAAATACATATTTGAACTCGTGAGGCTATGAGTAGTCGAGATCTACCCCTTGACTTGGGTTTTGACTATGTGGGTTCGAGTTGATTTTTGTTAGCTTTTTGAAAATTAAATAAAGATGGCCAAATATATAGACGGCCCCTTAAAGTTGGTTCCAAATTCCATTTTAACACCTTAATTTAGTCTGTTTCCTATTAAAAACTTAATCTTAATATAGACTGTGCCTATTAGACACAAATACTGAGGTGACAAAGTGAGTATATCACACTTCTTTTTTAGAGTGTGGATACAAAATATTGAGTGTCAATTGAAGATTAGGCTATAATTTTTCTTCCATCTCCTTTATCTGGCTTCTCTGTAGATATCACCCCACCATTCCACCTCCATAGCCACTGTCTTCATCACCACCTCATTCCCACCTCCACCATTTTGGCCAATTCCTCCACATGTACTTTCACAGCATAAGCACCTCTATCTCCCACCGAACTATCACTGTGAAAATCACTTGGAACTCCACCATCTCTCCACTATTAGAAACAAAACTTCGCATCATAATATCAAAACTCCACAGCTTTTTCAAATAATTCCAGACTAGATACACCCGAATTCGCAATTTCAAGCTGGTAATTTATAAATTTTTCATTAAAGAAGAAATCAAAACACCAACATAATAATACCCAGATGAATTTGAAAAGGAAAAATAAAAATAACAGAGGATAAAAGAATTGAAATAGAGGATAATTTTCTTCAAGGGTTGGCATCTTATTTTAGGACAAAAAAAGTTCTTGGGAAGTTCCACCGGAAACATAGCTAGTAAGACTCCATTAATGGAGTATGATCATAGATTTAAACCAAATGACAGTGATGGGCTTTTGCCGGAGGAACCAGAGGGGTCAACGACACCGGTGTGGAACTTCACCTACTGTCGTTCTCTTAGACAAATAATAGAAAAAAATGATTAAAAGAGAGAGTTTACTGGTGAGAGAGATTTGACAGAGAAAGGGACAGAGTGATGATTGGGAGGGGTTCATTTAGAGAAGAAGACGATGGGAGAGACAATGTGTAGAAGGAAACAAGTTTATATTTTTGGGGGTATATTGTTAATATATTATTTGGGTTAAATACAAGTGTTGTTATTTGATTTGTTTTTTTTTTGCCACGTCATCGCGCTTGACTTTACGCTATTACTTTTATTTACTGGTGGTAAGACGATGACATAATAGGCACAGTTTATGTTGGGATTAAATGTTTAATAGGAAACAGTTTAAGTTGAGGTGTCAAAATAGAATTTGGAGCCAACTTTAAGGGGCTCTCTATGTATTTGGCCAATAAAGATTGAAGCTTTATTGTTTGGAAGTGTTTCCTATAGCTTTGTTTGAACTTATTGAGTTATTTTTAGCTAGATTCGAGCCGAATGGAGGTGATTTCTAAGGGAAAGACGATTTTGAAAGTTTGATTCGAGCTTGTTAAGGTTAGTATCTTGCCTAATCTTGTGAGAGAGAATAACTATTAGGATTTGACCTTATTTTTCTAATTGTGATATGTAAAATCCGACGTATATATAAGGTGGCGAGCGTATATACAGGTGTTATGTATGATTTATGACCAGAATAGACTTTAGGCTTCAATTATTCCTTGTTCTGATTATGTGCTCTCTATAGTACATGTTTAATCCTTTGTATGACTACGTAAGCTTATCCTTTGATATTATAGACAATGTTTAGGGTTATTATCTCTTAATTATCCAAGATGGGCTATTGTGGAATTGTTTCTATAATTGGTTTAGCCGTAATCATGTTTCATAACTTGAGCACACATCCACACATTATTATTATTTTTATTATGTCCTTGTGCACCTATGATGAACTGTGAGCATTTGTCTCCTTTATGATAAATTTATATATTTGATTGTTATGATTATGAAAAATATGGACATATTGAGCGGATTGATTTGGTGTTGGCACGAGGTTTCTTTCGTACGGATATTGTGGCATTGTTGTTATTATGGCACAAGGTCTTTGCCATGTAGTTATGATGATATTGATATTGTTGTGGCACGAGGTCTTTGTCGTGTAGCGTATGGATTTGGATCCATCTCCCTAGGATCGCCCTCTCATGTTTCTCTCTTGATAGCGTACATACGGATTTGTGGTAAATTGACTGATATTGGGTGATTCTGATATAGAATTCGATGATGGTGAGTTGTGGAGCATAAAGGTAGAAGATTTGACTATGCAAGTGAATCATTTATGCCTTATTATATATTTCACATGCTTTGTGTTGAATTCTAACATACTACTCTATGCCTCTGTTATTTGTTGATGACGTAACTGCCAAGATTGGTTATCTATGCTGAGTTGATAGCTTTTGATTTGATAATTGATGATATTGCATCTTGTTATATTCTTGTTGCAAGTTATTGTGTATATTGTACAGATTCTCTAATTTGTGAGTATCATATGACTTAAACCTCGTCACTACTTCACCTAGGCTAGTCTTGATACCTACTGAGTACATGTTGTCCCGTACTCATATTACACTTTTATATATTATTTTGCAGATTTGGATGTTGGTGATGGCAGATCTCAGGAGTGAGCTTTATCCTTGTTAGAGATGATTCAGGGTAGCGCTGCATGGATGCCGCAGACCCTTGGAGTCCCTTTCCCTTATCTTTATCTTGTTGTTATTACGTTCTGATAGTATGGTACTACTGAGACATCTTTATGCATTCGGTTTTATAGCTCATGACTCTGTACTACTTGATTTTAGGAGTTTGATTTATTTATCATTGTATTAGCTAATATTGGAGCTTTATTCTGCTATTTATGTTCATTCATGCATATTATATCTT
The DNA here is from genome assembly GCF_000715075.1 of Nicotiana tabacum. Taxonomy (NCBI): domain Eukaryota; kingdom Viridiplantae; phylum Streptophyta; class Magnoliopsida; order Solanales; family Solanaceae; genus Nicotiana; species Nicotiana tabacum. The sequence continues at coordinate 58,438,079 of NC_134091.1, read as the reverse complement.
GTTTCATTATTTTCATATTATTATATGATTTGCTGACCTAGTCTTAGAGGTTAGGTGCCATCACGACCTTTGGTGGGATTTTGGATCGTAACAGATGTCATCCACAAATAGAACCATAATCACAAAATTATCAATAGCTATTTTGATATAAACACATCCATCAAGATTATTTTCAACAAATCTGAATTTTATAATGATTGCATCAAATTTCAAGTACCACTTTCTGAAGGCTTGTTTAAGCTCATATATGAATTTGTTAAGCTTGCACACTAGATGTTTTTTATTGGCTTCTTGAAACCCTTCAAGCTGAACTACGTAGACTTTTTCATGTAAGCTCCCATTAAGAAAAGCATTCTTAACATCCATCTAGTGCAACTCTAAATCAAAATGAGCCACAAGAGCCATCACAACTCTAAATGCATCTTTTGATGAAATAGGAGAATTTTTTTTTAATAGTCAATACCTTCTTTCTGAGTATATCCTTTTGCAACTAATCTTGATTTACAACGGTCTATATTTTGCCCTTGGAGTCTCTTTTAGTTTTAAATACCCATTTACAACCAATAGGCTTAAAACCTACAGGTAAATCAACTAACTCACACACTCTATTATGTTCTATGGAGCGCATTTCATCTTTCATTATTTTAGACCATTTATCAATATACGGAGAGGAAATAACTTGAGCATATGACAAAAGATTAGTTAGCTCTCCAGTATCATTAAGATTTTCAGTCACATACACGATAAAATCATCAAATATGACATACTTTTTTTCTCTTCGTGATCTACGAAGTGGTTCATTTTGTTCATTTTACTCAGGGTCTATTGGATCTTCGTCATTATTCCCTAATTTTTTTCCCTCATGAAGAGGTTGGTTCACCACATTTACTTGTATAGCAGGTACATGGACAATGACTTCCTTCTCTTTTAACACAATTTCCTTTCCACACGAATAATTACAATCACAAATATCACGTTTAAAATTTTTTATATTAATGGACTCAACGATTCTCGTGCCATTCCACGAAGAGAAAAACTTAAAACCTTTAGAGTGATTAGGATAACCTATAAAGAAGTAAATAGTAGTTTTAGGATAATTGTTTTTCTATGGTTGTATAAATACAAACTTCAACTCGACATTCCCAAATATGTAAATAGTTCAACCTAGGTTTTCGAGTTTTTCAGAGTTCAACACGAGTTTTCAAGATAAGTTTTGTATGAACTTATCACAACCCAAAATCCAGCCAAAGATCATGATAGCATCTAAACTGCTCGCTAAGCAAGCCAACACAATATCAATCATAATTCTTAAACAGATTAATCAATCTTAAGAGAATACTCAAAATAATAAGGAAATAGAATAAACTCAAGTCCGATAATCATAGATAAACTATCCAAGGCAGAGTTTAAACGCGACCACAACTGTCAGTACTGCCCAAAATCCGTATGTCACAATCATCACAAGCAACTAATGAGAGTATGAGAAATTATCTAAATACATTGCATGTCTGAATAAAGTAGATAGACATAAGAGAGAAAACCAGGGAGGGGGACTCCATATGCTGCAGATCGATCAAGTAGAGCAGCTCACCATGAAGTCTCCACGTATTCACCTACTGTCCCAGATGAATACCACTCACACCAGCCTTACACAAAATATGTAAAGGTATAGTATGAGTACAAATCAGGGTACACAGTAAGTACCAAGTCTAGCCTCAAAGAAGTAGTGGCGAGAGGTCGACTCTAATACTCACTAGCAGTCAAATAAGCAGGTGAGAGAATAATCCAACATAAAACTAAACATAATATCATCAACAAGTATAAAAGCTCAAAATACCACTCATACGAAATTTAGACATACTTTCAAATAATTGGAACCAAATAAAATATCAATATCTTAATCCACGAATAAAATATGATATCAGTCAACAACACCTTCACCAATTAATACCATGAGTTTAAACAAGTACATATATGCATGCTTAGGATCCCTTTTTCAATAACTCACAACATAAATTCATGTGCCTGACACAGGCTATAGGTTCAACAAAGCACCAAAAGAATCACGGGTGCCTACGCTCACAGGGCCCAAGATAACATGGGCAATCACCTAATGTCACGACCCAAATCTCACATGTCGTGATGGCGTCTATTGAAATACTAGGCAAGGCAACAACCTCAATAATCACACATTCTTTAAGTTTGAAAACATAATAAAAATGAGTTTAAGGGTAAAATCTCATAAATACAGATATGAAGATACCGCGAATCAATACAATATTCCCCAAAAATCTGGGTGTCACCGAATACATGAGCATCTATATAATAACATAGTCTGAAATACTGTCTAGAAAAGTAGAACAGTACAAATAAAACAAAATGATAAAGGAGGTAAATATATAATAAAAGCCATCAAAATCATGGAGCAAATAAGGTAAATATATAATTTTGAATTTATAATAAAATTTGACATAGAAAACTAACCCTCATGTCAAACCAACAAGTCATAGCCCTAGATATGCTCCTAAATGATGAATATAAATTATTACGTAGTTTTAGAATCAATTTAAACATGAATAACAACTTCACATAATTCAATAAAATAACAACTCAGGTCAATAATGATGGATATGGTCAAACCTAGCTACATATATACACTCGTCACCTCCCATATACGTGGCTCCTAAATCACGAATCAAGTAGCAATTATACCTTTATGGGTAGAATTTCCCCTTACAAGGATAGACAAGAGACTTACCTCCGCCCGATAACCTCAAATTAAACAAATATTGCCTAACCGTCCAAATTTAACTCTAATTGACCCAAATCTAGTAAAAAATAACTCAATAACACCAAATAAAGCCATAGAAAATAAGCCCAAAACAATAAAGCTTTGATCTTTATATAAATTCTAAAAAGTCAACAAAAGTTAACTCGGGACCACACAGTCAAAACCCGATTTAAGGGGTAGATCTCGACTACTCATAACCCCACAAATCCAAATATGTTATTAGATTCCAAAACTGAGTCCAAATCAACCTTCAATCCCCCAAAATACATCCTCTTAATATGTAGACAAAACCCCGCTATTTTCCTTTAAAACTTCATATTTTAGGGATGGAAATCCATTGGAAATTAATATATAAAGTCAAATCCAAGCGAAAATTTCTTACCTCCAACGTAGTAGTGAATTAGCTCTCCAAAATCTCCACCTCTCGAAGTCTAGGATTCAAAATATGAGTGAATGAGAAATATTCAAAAATTATATTATTTAATATATTACGCAGTTATACCCATCGCGATCGCGAAGGCCAAAATGACTGCCCAGCTCCTGCTCTTCTTTGCGAACACTAAGACCTCCTCCGTGAATGTGATGCCTATCTGCTAATCTTACGCGAATGCGAGCTTAGCTCGGTGAACGCGGAGGCATTCCTTCCTTCTGACATCCCTCCTTCGCGAACGCATCCCATGCACGCAAACGCGATGCTTTAGCTCCCTTTCTCCACGGACACAATACCTTCCACGCGACCAAGAAGAGGAAAAAACTCTTGCCAACTTCCTCTTCTCTGCGATTGCGAGAGAAGCTCCACTATTGCAAAGTACTATTACTCATCAGAAAAACGAGCAATCTAAACCAAGAGTAAATCACCCGAAAACACACTCGAGCCTTCCGGGTGTCACGACCCCAAAATCCAACTGGTAGTGATGGCACCTAACCCAACCCTCTAGGTAAGCCAATTAACAACTATCCAAATTAATGAGATTTTTCAAGAAAGAAATGATAATAAAACTGCTTTTATACAAGAATTCCCAAGGACTGGTAGTACAAATCATGAGCTACTAAGATTTAGAGTTTACAAAGCTATTATGAAATAAATACATCATCTGTCCGAATATACATAAACAGATTCTCATAAGTCTAGGGCTACCATGAATAAGAGGCAGCTGTAACTGGAAAACATGTACGTCTTCAATGCTAGCTCTCGTCATACACAACAACGTCAACATCTAGATCTGCACGCAAGGTGCAAAACTGTAGTATGAGTACAACCGACCCCATGTACTCAATAAGTAACAAACCTAACCTTAGGTTGAAAGTAGTGACGAGCTGGAACAGAGGCCGGAGTCCAACACCAATACCAACAACAGTTCAGAACAAAATAATAATAATGGTATAGGAAACATACTCAAATATAAGATGCTCAACTCGTTCACAGTTTTGGAAAAAAATAGGCATGTTTTTCAAGTATATCAGTGAAAACCCAAATTCTTTTACCAAAATCACTAAAATATGAGTAGGTTTGTAAAACTATGATTTTTCCCCAAAAAGTTTCAACAACAGACAAGATGTTTCATTATCAAATGGCGCGAGGAAAATACATCTCTACGCCTACATGTCAATATATATGAGAAGTCATAAATGACGTGATACCGTACAACATGAGAAAAATGCATCTCTATGCATGTATGTCAAGTGTGCATGTCGAATGCGATGCAACTCAGTGATAAAATATATGTATACTCTCAGAGTATCAATTCACTCAGTCCTCCCAGTCACTCAGTCCTCACAGTCACTCAATCCTCCCAATCGCTCGGCACTCGCACTCAGTAAGTACCTGCGCTCATTGGGGTGTGTACAAACTCCAGAGGGGCTCCTTCAGCCCAATCGCTATAACAAGCCAATCATGGCATAAATCAATAAAATATGTTGCGGCGTATAGCCCGATCCCATCATAAATATCCTCACCATCAGGTCCTCGGCCTCACTCAGTCATCAATCTCTCCAGTCTCTCAGCCTTACAATGCCATGAAAAATCAGCCCAAAATGATGATGTGATATATCAATGAATAGTAACAGAGACTGAAAAATGATATGCAAATGAATGCGTATGACTAAGTATGTAATTGCAGTGTAAGGAAATAACTCAACAACAAAAATGACCTCAGTAGGTCCCAACAGGATAAGCATATAGCCTAGACATGGTTTCTAACATGGATCACAGCTCAATTACTCTAGCATGTAGAGATTTCAGAGATTCAAATAAGATTAGGTAACTATACAGTACCACAGAAATAACTGAGTCACAATTCACACGGTGCACGCCCACACGCCCGTTAACTAGCATGTGTGTCATCTAAACACTAAACACATATCACGTATATTCAGGGGTTCATACCCTCAGCACCAAGTTTAGAAGTGTTACTTACCTCGAACAAGCCAAATCCAATACCGAGCAGGCCAAGCGATGCTCCAAAATAGCCATCACGTGTGTACCAATCTCCGAATGGCTCGAAACTAGCCAAAAGCAACTCAAATACATCAAATAAAGTCTAAGGAAACAATCCCAATTGATAGAGGTCGAATCTTTACTCAAAATCCCAAAATCAACCAAAATTCAAACTCGGGCCCGCACCTCGGAACTCGACGAAACTTATAAAGTCCGACAACCCATTCAATTACTAGTCCAACCATACTAGTTTCACTCAAATCCGACTCTGAATCGACATTCAAAACTCAAAGGCTCACTCTATGAAGCTTTAGGCTAAAATCCTCAATTTCCTTTTTAAAACTCATAATCCAATTACCAAAAATGAAGATAAAATCATGGAATATAATCAAAACCGAGTGTAGAACACTTACCTCAATCCATGTGGTGAAAATCGCTTCAAGAATCGTCTAAATTCGATGTCTATAACTCCAAATATGAATAAAATGACCAAACCCTCGATAATATAGTTTCTGCCTAGCACTGTTCGCAAATGTGAACCAATAGTCGCACTTGCGAACTCCACTTCTCCGGCAAATGCCTCGCACCTGCGAGAATTCACTAAAAACCATCCCATCGCACCTGCAGAATTTCTTTGCTTCTGCGCACACGCAGGTGCGACAACCACGTACACTTCTGCGCCACACATCGCTTCTGTGGCTCAAATCTCGCATCTGCGCGCACGCAGGTGCGCTACAAAACTCTGCTTTTGCAGTCTTCCTCACCCAGCTCTCACCTCGCTTCTGCGACCAATTGTCCCCATCTGCAGACTCATATCTGCGTCCATTTTTCCGCAGATGCGGAAGCACCAGAACAAGCATACCTTCAGTAATGTAACATGAAACGAAAATGATCTGAACCTCATCCGAAGCTCACTTGGGCCACTCGGGACCATGTCCAAATATGCCAACAAGTACCATAACGTAATACAGACCTACTCGAGGCCTCAAATCATACATAACAACATCCAAATGACAAATCACAGCTCAAATCGACTTAAATGAACTTTCAACTTTCAACTTCCAAAACTTGCGCCGAAACATATCAAATCAACTCGGAATGGACTCAAATTTTGCACACAAGTCCAAAATGACATAACGAAGTTATTCCAATTCCCGAAATCAAAATCCAAATCTGATATCATCAAAGTCAACTTCCGGTCAAACTCATGAACTTTTCAAAACTTCAAATTTCCCACTTTCGCCAAATAGTGCCGAATCCTTCTAGAAATATCCAAATGCAAATCCGGGCATACACCCAAGTTCAAAATCACCATTCAGATCTAACGGAACCATAAAAACTCCATTCCTGGGTTAAAATTCACAAAAGTCAAACTTGGTCAACTCTTCTAACTCAAAGCTTCAACAATGAAATTCATTCTCCCAAATCGATTTCGAATAACCTGAAAACCAAAACTGATGATTCATATAAGTCATAATATATCATACGGGGCTACTCATGCCCTCAAACTACCGAGCGAAGTGCAATTGCTCAAAATGACCTGTCGGGTCGTTACACCGGGACCCCATCCAATCACACCAACAAGTTCCAATATCTTACCCAAAATTGTCCAAATGCTCAAAACACCGCGACTAACATCATAACTAAGAATCGACAACCAAAACACATGTTAAGCTTCTCTTAAGTTCATTAACTTTTAAACTTCGAACCAAGCATCTGATTCAAGCCTAAATAATACAAATTACATTCAAACTTTGCACATAAGTCCTAAATAACAAAACAAACCCATTCCATCTTCCGGAACTAAAATTTGAATTCGATATTATCAAAGTCAACCAATTCTTCAAACTTTCAAATAGCCAACTTTCGGCAAATAGCACCAAAACATCATAGGACCCTCCAAATCCAAACATACGCCCATGTCCAAAAATACCATACGATCCTACAGGAACCCTCAAATCACCAATTCGAGGATGTTTATACAAAAGTCAAAACTTGGTCAACTCTTACAACTTAAGCTACCAAAATTAGACTAAGTGCCTCAAATCACTCTCAAACCTTCCCGTAACCAAACAACCATCCCTGCAAGTTACAAAATAGCAAAAACATATACAAGAAGCATAAAATAGGGAAACATGGCTCAAATATGCAAAGCGACCGGTCAGGTCGTTACATTCTCCCCCTTTTAAACAAACATCCATCCTTGAACGGGTCTAGAATCATACATGGAATGTCGAAAGATAAGGATATCTGCTCCGCATATTACTCTTAATCTCCCAGGTTGCCTCCTCAACTGGTTGACCTCTTCACTGAACCTTCACTAATGCAATGTTCTTCGACCTCAGCTTTCGAATCTGCCTATCCAAAATTGCCATCGTCTCTTCGTCATAAGCCAAATTCTCATCCAATTGCATCGAGCTGAAATCTAACACATGTGACTAATCATCGTAATACTTCCGAAGCGTGGAGACATAAAACATCGGATGAGCTCCAGATAAGCTGGATGGAAAAGTAAGTCTGTAAGCTACCTCACCAACCCTCTCTAACACCTAATGGACCGATATACTGAGTACTCAACTTTCCCTTCCTCCCAAAACTTATCACGTCCTTCATAAGTGAAACACTGAGAAGAACCTTCTCATCCTCCATGAAATCCACGTTGCGAACCTTCCTATCAGCATGACTCTTTTTCCTGGACGGCGCTAAACGAAGCCGCTCCTGAATCAAATTTTAACTTCTCCAAAGTATCACAAATGAAATCGGTACCCAACAACCTAGCCTCCCCAGGGTCAAACCAACCAACTGGATAACAACATCGACTCCCATATAGGGCCTCATATGGAGCCATATGGATACTTGACTGGTAGTTATTGTTGTATGAAAATTGTGCTAGCGGTAGAAACTGATCCTACTGGCCACCGAAATCAATAACACAGACTCTCAATATATCCTCCGAAATTTGAATAGTCCGCTCAGACTATCCATTCGTCTGAGGGTAAAATATTATACTCAACTCCACCTACGTGCCCAACTAACCCTGCACGACTCTACAAAAATGTAATGTAAATTGAATGCCACGATCCGAGATGATAAACACTGGCACACCATACAAGCAGACAACCTCCCTAATATAGATCTTAGCCAACTGCTCTAATATGTAGGAAGTCACGACTGGAATGAAATGCGCAGACTTGGTCTGTCTGTCCACAATGACCCAAACAACATTAAATTTTCTCAAGGTCTGTGGCAATCCTACCACAAAGTCCATAGTGATGAGCTCCTATTTTCTCTACGATATCTCTAACCTCTGAACCAAACCACCTGGTCTCTGATGCTCATACTTGACCTGTTAATAATTTAAAATCCGAGCAACATATCCAAAAATATCATTCTTCATCCTTCTCCACCAGTAATGCTGCTTCAAATCACGATACATCTTTGTCGCACCTGGATGAATAGAATACTGCAAGCTATGAGCCTCATCAAGAATAAACTCGCTCAAACCATCCGTATTAGGAATACAAATCTGAACCTGCATCCGCAATACATCATCATCACCAAAAGTGACCTCCTTAGCATCATTATGCTGCACCGTGTTATTTAGGACAATCAAATGGAGATCGTCATAATGGCGAGTCTTAATAGGATCATACAATAATGACTGCAAAAACACAAAAGTAAGGACTCGGCTCGGCTCCGAAATCCAAAAAGTTTAAGAATTAAACCCGAAATCTAATTCGTAATCCGAAAATTCAAACAAAAAAGTCAAAAAAATCAGATTTGGATTTGGATTTCGAATTTGCCCAAACTATGCCCACCCCTAATGGAAAGAATGAATATGTAGTTTTATAGGCCTAGGACTTGTACAAGTTCATCTCTACAGCACTTAGTTAGACGGTGTTTCAACGAAATCCTATCATGGATGATGCCGTCGTCAACAAGCATCAAATCCTTCCTAGTTTCAAGATTTGGAAAAGGCCAAATATACTCATTTACTTTGGTATATTATTTACGTCAATCTTCTGTTATAATATTGGGCCACATCTACCCTTACCGTTAACCAAAGCTTTAAAAATACCCTCCACCTAACGGAAAGCCACCAAATTAAAAAAAATGGCCCTTTTAAAAAAACCATTAACCCATAACCCGTTAAACCCCTTTTATTTAGTGCACTTTTTCCTCAAAAATTAGCCATCTCCTTCGTAGTCACTTGTTAAACTCCAAAAGTGAAAGACATAAAAATAATCGAAAGTCATATATTCATTTCTATATTGAGTCCTAGTTCTTTTAATATCCTTACTGTATGTTTATTATATTCTACCTTTTTCGATTTTGTTTTCTGGCTTCTCTCTTTGGTTTTTCTACCATGTCGAACTGTACCGAGTATTCACCATAATTTTCTTTCTACTATGACCTAATTGTTTATAGCATCTTATTAAGTTGATAGCTCTGAAGTCTTAAGGCATCTACCAAAGTATTTCTTCCTCCAACAGTGAGCCTTTATTGATGAGTATTCGCGCACCATAATTTTTTTATTCTACTTTAATTACTTGGGCAACGAGTAATTATCGCCAAGTCACACCTTAAAAATCAAAGTTAGATTCTAAGATATGGGATGAGATACTCATAGCTCTAAGTAACAATTGAACTTATAATGAACAAATATTAAAAAATAATTATAGGAGATTCAATTTAATATCAAGATATAGTCTAAGAAATTCATTAGTAATGAAAGAAAGTACACCAACAAGTAAAAAAGTAACTTAACAACATAAGTACATTAACTTCATGTATTAACCAATACAGGCTGTTAAAGTACATATCAGTTATTACCAATAGACAAACCAACAGCCAAGTGTGTATTACATTAGACAAAGGGATGACATATTATAATCACAAAAAAATACAACCGAAAGTGATAATATGACATCCTAATACCACCATGAACAACTAAGAACTAAAAAAAATAAGCTCTTACTAATCTTAGTGCCACCATCATTCTTGATCTCTCTCTAAATAAATAAAATATGTTAAGACGCCTAAGAAATTTGGGTCCCTTATTTTTATATGATGGGTTTAACGGGTTATGTGTTAATGAGTTTTTTAAAAATGGGTAATTTTTTTAATCTGGTGGCTTTCTATTAGGTAGAGGGTAATTTTAAAAAGATTGATTAATTGTAAGGCTAAATGTAGACCAACAATATAACGGAGGATAGATGTGAACAATATACCAAAGCAGAGGGGTAAATTTGGCCATTTTCCTTTTAAGATTTCATCGTTCTACTGCTGCCATAAAAATTTCAGCGACACCTCTGCTTCCTTATTTTTTTTTGTTTGAACCAGTCACAGATAATTTAAACAATAGACGAGTTGTATAGACTCTTTATTGTATTATAAGTCTATTGTGTAAAAAATAGATACATGTATGAGGAGCGAATCTTATACATAACTGGTCTAAAATTCTATACAAAAGAAATATATTATCAAGGAATAACCAATCCCAATACAGATAAAAATACTTATTGTATAGGGTGAAATATGATATGCCGTGTGGTCGTTTAAAGGGAGGACACGTGGAACCCAATACAGGAATGGCCGAAGACCGAATACAACCATTCCGCTTGTCACCGGAAAAGATAACGTTCATAAAGGTATGTTAAATGCTCTGCTCCCGGTAACATTTAATAGGAAATATTTTGCAGCATTAAGAGCGATGGTCCATTTTAGAGAATTTGGCATTTATGGTCACCGTTACATATTCATCAATGACCTTCATAATTGACATTAAAGGGGATTCCGAGACGTGGCCTGGAGGTTGACTTTTGAGTTGACTTTTTGACTTTTTATTAAGAATCTAGTATTTTCATATGGAATTGATTCCAATAGATTGAGTTGATTGTATCAAATTGTTGTGGCTAGATTCGAGGTGTTCCGAGGCCGATTTGCGAGGCAAGGGCTTGCTAGCGGAGTGATTCAATTTACTTGAGGTAAGTATCATATTTAAACTCGGTTGAGGCACTAGTTTCTTGAATTGTTATGATAGCCACGTGCTTTTGGGTGCGCACATGCGTGGGGATGAGCCCATGTGCAGGCACCGAGATTATATATTCATGTTTGTGTTGTGCTCGGGCTCTTATAAGCCTAGAAATGCATGTTAAGCTTTAAGCTTTGCTATCCCACATGTTGTAACAGTTTATGTGATCTAATTGAGCCATGATGAGGCTACTTAGAGGTTTAACCCTTGAACGAACTTAATAAATATTTTTCATTGATGAAGTTTCTGGTTTGAGCTACGATAGCACACTTTGAACATGCCTACACTTTAGCATGTTATTTACACCAGTCCAGGGACATTAGAATCTTATTTTATTCATCGTATACTTGTATACTTGCTTTATTGCTTCTGTATGATATGTTTGGACTGGGGCCTGCGGCTATGCCGGACAGATTATGTGATTGGCACGTGAGTTGTCCGTGCATCACGTGAGTTATCCGTGCGGATCCTTGTATTGATATTATTGGCACGTGAGTTGTCCGTGCGAATCCATATGTTGATAATATTGACACGTGAGTTGTCTGTGTCGCATATGAGATGTCCGTGCAAGTTCTATTATTTGCGTGTGATTCTTCCCTAGAGATAGCTATAAATAGTGATCTCAGTTATCATTGAAAAAGATACGAATTTTCTGGCAAAACTTATATGATATTCTATACGAAACTTAATACAATCTTATTTTCTTGCTTTTTGATCTCATCATTGTTGTGCCCGGAAATCTTGGTCCCGGAATCGTCATCTCTGATGTTTCGTCTATATTTCAAGGCTAAGTATTGTATATTTCTTCAATTATTGTATTATTTTAGGATCAAATTAATTTACTTGTCTAGAAACCACGTATAAATTCAACTGTACTATTTTACGGGTAAACAGTTTGGCGCCCACTGTAGGGCCTAGACAGCCGTGCAATTAAATTGATTCTTGCCCTTTTTACTAATGTGTTTTGATTACTTTGTCTTAGAAAGAAATCACAAAAAATGGCAGATAACACTATTAGTGACACACGCAATCCTAAAATTCGAGGGGATCAACCCCATTTCAAGGATACAATCAGTGACACCAGCAGTGAGGGGAATAACGCCACGCCGGTGCATGACAGGCAGTACCCTCAACAGGTTCGGGAGACAACTCCCGATGATGCTGATGAGGAGTATGTAGTGGATGTGGTGAGGGTCCTGTAAGAGCAACATGCAATCATTCTAGGCCATCTCACGCGGCAAGATCAGGTTACGATGGAACTGAAGCAGGCGCTATCAGATGCTTCGAATAATGTAAATAGATGAGATCAAATTCCTCACGCTGTTCCCCGAGACCAAACAACGCAGAGAGTCAATAACAACACTCCCAGGGATGAAGTTGGATCTGACGTGGCTGGGGGAAGCAGATCTGGTCTTAACAACAAGAACGATCCATTCAAGGATGAACTTTTGCGGTTCATGAGGGAAGTAAACGCCTGCATGGATCAAATCCAGGGTGCGCCACCGGTGTTGAAAGGCCCAAACTCGAAGATGTATGTTCAATTACTGTACAAGCTGATTGCGACACCCGAACTAATCCTGAAGCGGTTCAAAATGCCTGAAATTCCAAAGTATGACGGAACTTCAGATACGCACGAGCATATTACTACCTACACAACGACGGTGATAGGAAATAATTTAGCTCTTCACGAAATTGAATCTGTATTGCTAAAAAATTTGGAGAAATACTCACGAGGGGAGCTCTAACATGGTATTCATTATTACCCGAGCATTTCATAGATTCCTTCGAGACGCTCGTGGATTCTTTCATTAAGGCTTATGTCGGGGCCAGAAAAGTGCAAGCCCGGAAGTCCTACATATTTAGGATTGCACAAAGAGAATCTAAATTATTATGAGAGTTTGTTACTCGATTCCAAAAAGAAAGAATGTTGCTCCCGGTCGTCCCGGATGAATGGGCAGCTGAAGCATTCACCAAAGGATTGAATCCAAGAAGTTCAGATGCTTCCCGGAAGCTTAAAGAGAGCATACTTGAGTTTCAAGCAACAACTTGGGTAGATGTACACAACCTGTACGAGTCAAAGATAAGGATCGAAGATGACCAGGTTGGTTCTACATCATCATCCAAAGGACGAGAGAAAAGCAGAGAAAAATCAAAGGATGACTACGACGCGGATATACGAACTTTGAGGGGCCAGTTTTTGCCCTACGAGCGGACCGAAGGCCGTGGCAAAAACTTTCGGGCAGCGAACAAGTTCATCGCTGACAAAGAAGATGATTCCCGAGACCTAGGGGACGTCAGGGTCTCGGTATTCTTCTTACCCCAAGTTATCGGAATATAACTTTAACATTAGTGTAGTGGAGTTGGTGTCAATCATGAGAAATATTAAAGATGCACGATTCCCAAGACCTATGAGATCTGATTCCAGCCAGAGAGATCCCAACTTATGGTGCGAGTACCATGGGACGAATGGTCACCGGATAGGGGACTGCCAACACCTCCGAGAGGAGGTGGCAACATTATTGAAGAATGGACACCTTAGAGAATTCTTGAGTGACCGAGATAAGAACAATTATGGTCGTAGCAGAGACAATGTGGAACTTCTGAAAGTAAGAGAAGAACCCCTCATGCCAAACGATCAATATGATCTTCGGGGGGAATAAGATTAACGGGGTCACCTTTTCGACAACAAAGAAGACGAAAGTATCGATAACTCATAGTAAAAGACATCGTTCACGGAGGAGGACGCAGACAGATTGTTGTTACCACATAACGACGCACTGGTAATCTCTTTAAATGTGTTAGATTTTAAGATTAAACGTGTTCTAGTGGATCCAGGAAGTTCAGATAATTTCATACAATGGAGAGTATTGGTTATTCTGGAACAAGTTACGAGCAACAAAGCTCCTCGCTAGATTCAACCTTGCAAGCGTGACGACCCGGGGAGAGATCTTGATGCTCACGAACGCTGAAGGGGTAATGAAAACAACTCTCTTTGAAGTAGTAGATGGTGATATGGGATACAACATCATCGTAGGGAGGCCATCATTACACGAGATGAAAGTTGTACCTTCAATATATCACCAATTGCTGAAGTTTCCAACGCCCGAAGGAATCAAGCAGATAAAAGGTGATCAACCGGCAGCAACAGAGATGAATGCAATCTCAGTTTCCAGTAGCAAAGGGAAGGAGCGCACGACATAGCAATTACATGAATCAGCACCTTTTCCCGAGTTAGAAGGAGTTAGCCTAGGAGTAGAGTCGTCAGAACAATATTAGTTGCCGAGATATTACCAAGTTTCGGAAGAGGCGGACGCAACGAAGTCCACAGTGGAGGAACTGGAGCAAGTGGCATTGTTTGAAGAATTCCTAGAAAGAAAATTTCATTTGGGGACAATATTGCACCCCGAGCTCAGGTCTGGTTTTAATGAATTCCTTAAACTTAATGCTGATTGTTGTGCATGGTCGCATGAGGATATGACAGGTATCCCGACGGAAATAACCGTACACAAGCTGAGTTTGGATCCCAACGTACCGCCGGTACGACAGAAGAAATGCCCTATTACCGAGGTCAGGAATAAATTTGTGAAAGAAGAGGTAACCCGCTTGCTTAAAATCGGTTCGGTCAGAGAGGTAAGATATCCAGACTGGCTAGCCAATGTAGTAGTAGTTCCTAAGAAGAATAATAAATTTTGCATGTGCGTAGACTATAAAGATCTTAACAAGGCATTCCTGAAAGACTCGTTCCCACTGCCAAATATCGATCAAATGATTGATGCCACGGCCGGTCACGAATTGATGAGTTTCCTTAATGCTTATTCCGGGTACAATCAAATTAAGATGAACCCGGAAGATCAGGAAAAAACTTCATTTATAACGAATTTCGGTATATATTGTTACAATGTAATGACCTACGGGTTGCAAAAAGCCGAAGCCACTTATCAACGGCTTGTAAATAAGATGTTTGAAAAGCAAATAGAAAAGACCATGGAAGTTTATATAGACGATATGCTCGTTAAGTCTTTGAATACAAGTGACCACCTTAAGTATTTACAAGAAATATTTGACATCCTGCGGAAACATAACATGAAACTCAACCCCGAGAAGTGTGCTTTCGGGGTCAGTTCTAGTAAGTTCCTGGGGTTTCTGGTCTCACAAAGGGGAATTGAGGTAAACCCAGACAAAATCAAGGCCATAGACGATATCCCGGATGAACTGTCAAACATAAAGGAAGTCTAAAGACTCACATGAAGGTTAGCAGCTTTGAGCAGGTTCATTTCCCGGTCGTCGAAAAAATGTCATCGCTTCTTTACATTGCTCAAAAAGAAGAAGAATTTCGAATAGACATCGGAGTGCTAGCAGGCTTTGAGGGACTTGAAGAAATACGTATCAATCCCTCCATTGCTCTCGAAACCAAAAGAAGGTGAAACATTGCTAGTCTACCTCACGGTTTCAGAAGTTGCGGTAAGTGCGGTTTTAGTCCGGGAGGACGAAGGTACACAATTTCCCATTTATTACGTTAGCAAAATTTTAATGGGAGTAGAAACTCGCTACCCACATTTGGAAAAATTGGCCTTAGCTCTCGTAGTCGCCTCAAAAGCTAAGGCCCTACTTCCAATGCCACTCGATAGTTGTGGTGACTACTTTCCCTTTGCGGAATATCTTCCACAAACCCGAACTCTCAGGTAGATTGGCCAAATGGGCCATCGAAATGAGTGAATTTGACATAGAATATAAACCAAGGACTGCAAATAAGTCACAGGTCTTGGCTGACTTCGTGGCCGATTTTAGTCCGGGACTACTACCTCTGGCAACCAAGGAGGCAGTAATGGTGTCAGAATCGACATCAGGGGTTTGGACCTTATTTACGGATGGAGCTTCGAACGTAAAAGGGTTCGGGCTCGAAATATTCTTAATCACGCCTTCGGGGGAAACCTTAAGGCAGGCCATCAGAACAATCCCTTTAACTAATAATGAAGCAGAGTATGAAGCTCTGATTGCAGGGAGCAAAATGGCCCGAGGACTTGATTCCGAGGTTATCAAAATCAAATGTGACTCACAGTAGGTGGTAAATCAGGTCTACGGGATCTTTGATACCAAAGAAGAATGTATGCAATAATATGTGGTAAAGGTCCAGGCTCTTTTGGCATAATTCCGGGAGTGGTCAGTTACTCATATCCCGAGGGAGGATAGCGCAGAAGAGAATGCATTAGAAAACTTAGGATCATCGACGAAAATAAAGGGATTGGAGTCCGGAATGGTGGTACAACTGATGAGCTCAGTCCTAGATACGAATGGTTACTATGAGGTGAATTCGGCTAGTTTGCTCTAGGACTGGAGAAATGAAATAATCAACTACCTCGAGCACGGAAAGTTGCCCGACGACCCCAAAGCATCACGGGTGTTACGTGCCAAAGTTGCACGTTATAGCTTCAGGAAAGGCCAATTGTATAGAAAATCTTTCCAAGGCCCGCTGGCCTGGTGTTTAGGAGTGTCAGAAGCTGACTATGTCATGACAAAAATCCACGAAGGGATATGCGACAATCACTCGGGCGCAAGGTCTTTTGTGGTGAAATTGGTACGGGCAGGATATTATTGGCCTCGCATGGAACAAGACGCCAAATATTTCTTACGAAAATGCGATAAGTGCCAATGCTACGCATCACTAGTACATCAACCGGCAAAACCCTTACATTCAGTTCTGTCCCCATGGCCGTTCATAAAATGAGGGATGGACATCGTCAGACCGCTGCCACCGGCTCCCGGAAAGGTAAGGTTTCTTTTAATTTTGACTGATTATTTTTCTAAATGGGTGGAAGTAGGTTCTTATCAGAAGATCGGAGAACGCAAAATGGTCGATTTCCTGTGGGAAAATATAATTTGCAGGTTCGGAATACCAAAAGCGATAACATACGACAATGGGCCACAGTTTATCGGTACAAAAGTTACAAAGTTCCTCGAAGACTTAAAAATAAAGAGGATCACATCTTCTCCTTATCGTCCGAGCGCAAATGGTCAAGCAGAGTCAATAAACAAAGTGATTATTCAAAACCTCAAGAAAAGGTTGGAAGCAGCAAAAGGCAAATGGCCTGAAGAATTGCCAAGAGTTCTATAGGCCTACCGAACAACTGCCAAATCGAGTACAGAAGAAACTCTTATTTCCCTTATTTACGGTGCTGAAGCCCTAATCCCGGTAGAAGTGGGCAAACCCACTTTAAGATATTCTCAGACAAATGGAGAATCGAACGACGAAGCAATGCTAATCAACTTGGAACTGCTCGAGGAATGCATGGACTTGGCGCATGTAAGAATGGTAGCTCAAAAGCAGAGAATGGAGTGATATTATAATTGAAGAGCCAACTTCCGTTATTTCAAAGTAGGAGACTTGGTTCTGAGAAAAATAACCCAAAATACTCGGGAGCTCAACACGGGGAAGCTAGGTCCAACGTGGGAAGGTCCCTACCGGATTTCAGCTATCACTAGGAAAGGTTCATACGAGCTGGAGAACCAGAATGGAGATAAGTTGCCCAGGTACTGGAACGTGGCACACCTCAAGAGATAATATTGTTGAGGAACATTATTCAAGCGGAAAGTATGTGCTGCGCTCTTTTTCCCTTCGTTCAGTTTTTGTCCCAATTGAATTTTTCTGGCAAGGTTTTTAATGAGGCAGCGACAGAAAGCATACTATAAAATGAAAAGGACGCAAAAAACAAACTTGCGCAAATATTCACAAAAACCCTCACGTGAAAGGGAAACTTGCGCAAATATTCATAGAAACCCTCACATAAAAGGGATAATATTTGGAACCAAAATGATTCGAAAAAAGGCATCCGAGACTACACATAGTAAAACGTGAATAGAATAACATGCACAGAATACTTGAGCAAGTGCAGAAGTTAAAGACTTGCATGGATATTCAAACGAAAGTAATACTCAAACTATAATTGAGCAAAAATATGTATTTATTTACAAGAATGGGTCAAAACGATAAAAGTACAAAATGGGAAAAGAAAGAAAAAGCTAAACTGCAGCGCCTCCGGAGCCAGGAGGAAGAGAAGTATCCGCATCCCCGGGAAAAGTAGGTGTTTCCACCTATGGCTCAACGTTTTCCCCAGTTTGGTCTTCAGCATCATTGCCTTCCGATCCCTCTTGAGTTTCCGAAAACTCGGAACCAAAATCAGAAGAACCTGGAGCATCAGACTGCCCCGGGAGTCCATTTTTTGCAGCCAACTCAAGCTCTCGGGCCTTAGCAATTTCGACATCAACATCAATGATACTAGCTTTGGCCTCTTCCAAGGTTTTTCTCCTCATGATGTACATGGCATAAATGTTTTCAACAACGAGGGAAGCCGCTCAGCGCTTAAGTTCTTCTTTGAGTTGGGAAACCTCGGCAGAAAGGCTTTCCCGAGTGGACCTAGCAGACTTGAGACTGACATCAAGGTCGTGAACTGTTGAACTAAAGAGCTTGTTATGCTCGATAGTTTTCCTGCAGTTCTCTTCTAGTTGGGCGTGTTTTGCCCCCACAACAGCAAGCTCTTCAATTTTAAGGTTCAAGGCTGCTTCTAAGTTGGTTATGTTTTCGGTAGCAGCAGCCTCACGCTCTGTTGCAGCAAGAACGACATCCTGGACTTCAGCCCATTTGGCCTTGGCTTCATCAAATCTAACCCTCAGTGGCCCAACTTCTTGGCTAAGTGGTTACCACTTCTTGCTCGCTTTGCTTCAAACGAGCATCCAGAACAACAGACTCAGTAGCTTTGGTTTCCAGTTCTGAGAGGCGGAGAACAGTTTGTTCTCGTTCCACCAAAAGTTAATTCCGTTCAGAAGTAAGTTCTTCCTTTTCACGAATCAACCTTTGAATTCCCTCAGAAGCAAGAAAATTGGCCTACAATACAAGAAGAAGTAAAACTTAGAATACATTCATACAAAAGTAGAAGAAGTAATGAAGGAAGAAAAGGGCGTACCGCTACGGCGTTGTGCATGACATTGTTCAACAAGCACTCTCGCGAGAGTGCTTGAATCTTTTCCCAGTCTTTTTCTAAAGCCAAAGGCTTAAGATAGTTAGCAAGCTCCCATGAACTGGGGACTGTGGATCTTCAGAAGGGGCAGCATAATTTTGCCCCAAATTCCCATGAACTGGGGACTGTGGAAGAGGAACACTTTCTTCATGGTCAGGTGAGGCCGATGGAGGTGGTGTAGCAACTGTTGGTGGAAGAGTGGATGAAGATGGAAGTGATGTAGCAGCTGCTGGAGTTGGTGAAGGTGGAGATGAAGCTAATGGAGTTGAAGAGTGAGAAGCAGCAACATCAAATGCAGTGTTAGTTGTTGGATGCTCGCCAACCAAAGATGGCAAGGACCCGGTACTCATCCCCGCAACACCGGTTACAGCAATTGGGGCCCGAAAATGGGAGTTGGCATATTCTACCAAATCAGATTCTCCCCAAAGTGCCAAGACATTGTCTTCAGTTGGTGTAAATATCTCAACAGGTCGAGCATCATGTTGAGATGATGAGGATCGTCGCCTTCTATGTGAAGAAGCTCCCTCATCAATCGCTTATTTATCATCATCATCAATCATCACGGTATCTATGACCGGCCCGGAAGGAGGACCAGTCGTCATCGCCACCGGAGATGACTTGGGGGCATCAGTCTTTGCCCTCTTATTCTTTTCCCCGGTCGCGGAGGCTTCGTAAAGAAGTGTTTGCACCCGAAACAGGTCCGAAGATACCTACTCGAGTAAGTGCTTCCTGAAGCAGCCTCGCTGTATCAGCGGGATCAACCAAAGCATCCTCCTTACGGACAGCAACAGAGCACGCAGGTAGACCTAATTTCAGGAACAATTCAGAAGGGTTCAACCAAGTTCTTAAGGGCCAGTTCTTTCCACAAATAAGTTTTGGGCGTTGTGGCGTCCAAGATCTTTTGAACCTACCGGTAAAAACCTTCCACCACCGGTTGGATCCATCGAGTTGCTGAAACATACGAAGGGTGAAGAGTTGATACAACCACATAGGAATATCTAGTAGAAAGAAATACAAAACAAAGAGATTACGAATGCAGTTCCAAGCGGCCAGAAATGATGAAGCCGTTGTCGGAATGATGTCGTTGGTGGCAACTACAACGAACCATTCCATCCACCCACGGTCGTTGTCATCATCCATGCTAGATAGCAAAGCATGGTAGCCATGCTTGCAGAGGTTTATCATTCCCCCGCGGAAGATTTTGGGGGAATAGAGATTCATCATATGAGCTAAGGTTAGCTCCTCTCCAGTTTCCTGGCACAAACGTCGAAGATAGGTGACCGTCCTCCACATTGAAGGACTTACCTGTGCCAAACATACTTGGTAGCGAAGGCAAAACTCCGCAATCACGGAATCAAGCTCTCCACTCAAAGAAAATGCACCCAAAGTGAAGGGATATGTGTAAAAGTATGTAAATCCTTCCTTGGGAAGGGTCACTCACTCCTATAGATCAGGAGCAATAATATCCAACTCATGGAAGCGACAGTCTTCCTTCACAGTAGAAATATTGGAAGGACAAATGGAAGAATGGTACTTACTAACAGCCCATGTACGAGGGTTAGCAGTAGGGAATTTCTCTTCAAGGTCTTTTGTGGTACCGAGTTTTCTTGAGATGATGGAACCCATCGTTGGAGGAACAGAGTCCTCGGTTTTGTTTTTGTTCTTTGTAGAACCAACACGCTTAAAGGAAGAAGCCATTAAAAAAGAAGATGGGAAAGGTTTTGTGTTTGAATAGAACTACAGAAAGAACGGAAAGCAAAGATGCAAATCAAGAGTTCGAGAAATTATGAAACACAAAGGAAAATAATGTGGCGTATAAGTAAAGTTTTGGTGGCTACATTCATGGTCATAATTACCTCGATAATTGGCAAAAGGTATGCTGAATCATGGGATGACACGTGTTCGGGTCATTAAATGCGGAGAGACGTGCATCTAATCAACTGTCAGGGACTTTCAGAGGGAGTTATAGTTATTCCCACCAACTTTCTAGTAACACAAAGTTATGTCACCGGAAAGCAGGGGGACTATCTGTGTAGGGAGAAATATGATATGACGCGTGGTCGTTTAAAGGGAGTACACGTGGAACCCAAGACAGGGATGGACGAAGACCGAACGCAGCCATTCCGCTTGTCACCATAAAAGATAACATTCATAAAGGTGTGTTAAATGCTATGCTCCCGGTAACATTTAATAAGGAATATTCTGCAACATTAAGAGCGATGATCCGTTATAGAGAATTTGGCATTTATGGTCACCGTTACGTATTCATCAATGACCCTCATAATTGACATTAAAGGGGGACATGATCCTAGGACTTCCTTCCCTAGAGATAGCTATAAATAGTGAGCTTAGTTATCATTGAAAAAGACATGAATTTTCTGGCAAAACTTATACGATATTCTATACGAAGCTTAATACAATCTTATTTTCTTGCCTTTTGATCTCATCATTGTTGTGCCCGAAAATCTTGTTCCCGAACATCTCTGCTGTTTCGTCTATATTTCAAGGCTAAGTATTGTACATTTCTTCAATTATTGTATTATTTCAGGATCAAATTAAATCACTTGTTTAGAAACCACGTATAAATTCAATTGTACCGTTTTACGGGTAAGCACTTATAGCAAGCCTCGATATCGAATCAATTTACCGAATAAAAAATGACTCTGATACCAACTGTAAGATTAATTATGTAATACCGTAGCAGAGATTAAGATACAATAATACATATATAGAAGCATAATCTTGAGTTAGGGTCAGATACACATAATGTTCAACTCTATTGTTTCAGCAGCGACAACAAACAATGGTTAAGCTTGAGACCAACTTTCACGATCCGTTAGTTATAATTCTTTCAACCAGAAATAAATAGTGCGTCTTTAATTTCCTACAATAAATATCTTATTTTTTTTATTTTAGTCGTCTGCTTATAATTTATTGAAAGAAGAATAAGGATAAAGAAAGAAAGGAGGAGAAGGAGGAGAAAGAAAAAGAAACTTTCTGGCGGAACTCTACAACTGCTAAGTTTTGTTAATAGGGACAAAAATAAAAATAATAGTCGAAAAATATATGAAATATGTATATTTTTTGTATATATATACGTTTTGTATGTTACATATAAAAATTATACAAATTTTATACACTTTTCGGCTAGCAAATATAAATAGTTTCTAGAGTGGGCTAAAAGTGATAATACCCCTTTATTTAATCTACCACTTAGATACATCATTATGTTTGCACGCTATAACTAATTAATGTAAGTCCAAATTTTAATAAATAATTTGCTTTTTCACACCAATAGTAATTAGTAGCAAGACGAATTATTATATGATCAAATATTGATGGATCGCCAAAGTTTTAATCACAAATCCTGAAAATTATTAGAATTAGCCACAAAATCCTACGGGGTGCCATAACTTCTTGTGTTAAAATTATACCAACATATTTTTGCTTCAAAATTGGTCTAAATTAATTTTTAATACTAAATCCAATAATTTTTAATGGTTAGATTCAACCTAGACCTTCAAAAATCAGTAGACTCACTTTGTTTTCTTTAATATTTTTTTCCAAGCTCAATAAAATTCAATAATGGTGTTCTTTAATTTCTCCAACTAAACCATCCAAATCATTAAGAATAGACAATATAAGCTCAAGGGAGTATTATCCACATAATTTCAACCAGAAATAAATAGTGCGTCTTTAATTTCCTACAATAAATATCTTATTTTTTTTATTTTAGTCGTCTGCTTATAATTTATTGAAAGAAGAATAAGGATAAAGAAAGAAAGGAGGAGAAGGAGGAGAAAGAAAAAGAAACTTTCTGGCGGAACTCTACAACTGCTAAGTTTTGTTAATAGGGACAAAAATAAAAATAATAGTCGAAAAATATATGAAATATGTATATTTTTTGTATATATATACGTTTTGTATGTTACATATAAAAATTATACAAATTTTATACACTTTTCGGCTAGCAAATATAAATAGTTTCTAGAGTGGGCTAAAAGTGATAATACCCCTTTATTTAATCTACCACTTAGATACATCATTATGTTTGCACGCTATAACTAATTAATGTAAGTCCAAATTTTAATAAATAATTTGCTTTTTCACACCAATAGTAATTAGTAGCAAGACGAATTATTATATGATCAAATATTGATGGATCGCCAAAGTTTTAATCACAAATCCTGAAAATTATTAGAATTAGCCACAAAATCCTACGGGGTGCCATAACTTCTTGTGTTAAAATTATACCAACATATTTTTGCTTCAAAATTGGTCTAAATTAATTTTTAATACTAAATCCAATAATTTTTAATGGTTAGATTCAACCTAGACCTTCAAAAATCAGTAGACTCACTTTGTTTTCTTTAATATTTTTTTCCAAGCTCAATAAAATTCAATAATGGTGTTCTTTAATTTCTCCAACTAAACCATCCAAATCATTAAGAATAGACAATATAAGCTCAAGGGAGTATTATCCACATAATTTCAACCAGAAATAAATAGTGCGTCTTTAATTTCCTACAATAAATATCTTATTTTTTTTATTTTAGTCGTCTGCTTATAATTTATTGAAAGAAGAATAAGGATAAAGAAAGAAAGGAGGAGAAGGAGGAGAAAGAAAAAGAAACTTTCTGGCGGAACTCTACAACTGCTAAGTTTTGTTAATAGGGACAAAAATAAAAATAATAGTCGAAAAATATATGAAATATGTATATTTTTTGTATATATATACGTTTTGTATGTTACATATAAAAATTATACAAATTTTATACACTTTTCGGCTAGCAAATATAAATAGTTTCTAGAGTGGGCTAAAAGTGATAATACCCCTTTATTTAATCTACCACTTAGATACATCATTATGTTTGCACGCTATAACTAATTAATGTAAGTCCAAATTTTAATAAATAATTTGCTTTTTCACACCAATAGTAATTAGTAGCAAGACGAATTATTATATGATCAAATATTGATGGATCGCCAAAGTTTTAATCACAAATCCTGAAAATTATTAGAATTAGCCACAAAATCCTACGGGGTGCCATAACTTCTTGTGTTAAAATTATACCAACATATTTTTGCTTCAAAATTGGTCTAAATTAATTTTTAATACTAAATCCAATAATTTTTAATGGTTAGATTCAACCTAGACCTTCAAAAATCAGTAGACTCACTTTGTTTTCTTTAATATTTTTTTCCAAGCTCAATAAAATTCAATAATGGTGTTCTTTAATTTCTCCAACTAAACCATCCAAATCATTAAGAATAGACAATATAAGCTCAAGGGAGTATTATCCACATAATTTCAACCAGAAATAAATAGTGCGTCTTTAATTTCCTACAATAAATATCTTATTTTTTTTATTTTAGTCGTCTGCTTATAATTTATTGAAAGAAGAATAAGGATAAAGAAAGAAAGGAGGAGAAGGAGGAGAAAGAAAAAGAAACTTTCTGGCGGAACTCTACAACTGCTAAGTTTTGTTAATAGGGACAAAAATAAAAATAATAGTCGAAAAATATATGAAATATGTATATTTTTTGTATATATATACGTTTTGTATGTTACATATAAAAATTATACAAATTTTATACACTTTTCGGCTAGCAAATATAAATAGTTTCTAGAGTGGGCTAAAAGTGATAATACCCCTTTATTTAATCTACCACTTAGATACATCATTATGTTTGCACGCTATAACTAATTAATGTAAGTCCAAATTTTAATAAATAATTTGCTTTTTCACACCAATAGTAATTAGTAGCAAGACGAATTATTATATGATCAAATATTGATGGATCGCCAAAGTTTTAATCACAAATCCTGAAAATTATTAGAATTAGCCACAAAATCCTACGGGGTGCCATAACTTCTTGTGTTAAAATTATACCAACATATTTTTGCTTCAAAATTGGTCTAAATTAATTTTTAATACTAAATCCAATAATTTTTAATGGTTAGATTCAACCTAGACCTTCAAAAATCAGTAGACTCACTTTGTTTTCTTTAATATTTTTTTCCAAGCTCAATAAAATTCAATAATGGTGTTCTTTAATTTCTCCAACTAAACCATCCAAATCATTAAGAATAGACAATATAAGCTCAAGGGAGTATTATCCACATAATTTCAACCAGAAATAAATAGTGCGTCTTTAATTTCCTACAATAAATATCTTATTTTTTTTATTTTAGTCGTCTGCTTATAATTTATTGAAAGAAGAATAAGGATAAAGAAAGAAAGGAGGAGAAGGAGGAGAAAGAAAAAGAAACTTTCTGGCGGAACTCTACAACTGCTAAGTTTTGTTAATAGGGACAAAAATAAAAATAATAGTCGAAAAATATATGAAATATGTATATTTTTTGTATATATATACGTTTTGTATGTTACATATAAAAATTATACAAATTTTATACACTTTTCGGCTAGCAAATATAAATAGTTTCTAGAGTGGGCTAAAAGTGATAATACCCCTTTATTTAATCTACCACTTAGATACATCATTATGTTTGCACGCTATAACTAATTAATGTAAGTCCAAATTTTAATAAATAATTTGCTTTTTCACACCAATAGTAATTAGTAGCAAGACGAATTATTATATGATCAAATATTGATGGATCGCCAAAGTTTTAATCACAAATCCTGAAAATTATTAGAATTAGCCACAAAATCCTACGGGGTGCCATAACTTCTTGTGTTAAAATTATACCAACATATTTTTGCTTCAAAATTGGTCTAAATTAATTTTTAATACTAAATCCAATAATTTTTAATGGTTAGATTCAACCTAGACCTTCAAAAATCAGTAGACTCACTTTGTTTTCTTTAATATTTTTTTCCAAGCTCAATAAAATTCAATAATGGTGTTCTTTAATTTCTCCAACTAAACCATCCAAATCATTAAGAATAGACAATATAAGCTCAAGGGAGTATTATCCACATAATTTCAACCAGAAATAAATAGTGCGTCTTTAATTTCCTACAATAAATATCTTATTTTTTTTTATTTTAGTCGTCTGCTTATAATTTATTGAAAGAAGAATAAGGATAAAGAAAGAAAGGAGGAGAAGGAGGAGAAAGAAAAAGAAACTTTCTGGCGGAACTCTACAACTGCTAAGTTTTGTTAATAGGGACAAAAATAAAAATAATAGTCGAAAAATATATGAAATATGTATATTTTTTGTATATATATACGTTTTGTATGTTACATATAAAAATTATACAAATTTTATACACTTTTCGGCTAGCAAATATAAATAGTTTCTAGAGTGGGCTAAAAGTGATAATACCCCTTTATTTAATCTACCACTTAGATACATCATTATGTTTGCACGCTATAACTAATTAATGTAAGTCCAAATTTTAATAAATAATTTGCTTTTTCACATCAATAGTAATTAGTAGCAAGACGAATTATTATATGATCAAATATTGATGGATCGCCAAAGTTTTAATCACAAATCCTGAAAATTATTAGAATTAGCCACAAAATCCTACGGGGTGCCATAACTTCTTGTGTTAAAATTATACCAACATATTTTTGCTTCAAAATTGGTCTAAATTAATTTTTAATACTAAATCCAATAATTTTTAATGGTTAGATTCAACCTAGACCTTCAAAAATCAGTAGACTCACTTTGTTTTCTTTAATATTTTTTTCCAAGCTCAATAAAATTCAATAATGGTGTTCTTTAATTTCTCCAACTAAACCATCCAAATCATTAAGAATAGACAATATAAGCTCAAGGGAGTATTATCCACATAATTTCAACCAGAAATAAATAGTGCGTCTTTAATTTCCTACAATAAATATCTTATTTTTTTTATTTTAGTCGTCTGCTTATAATTTATTGAAAGAAGAATAAGGATAAAGAAAGAAAGGAGGAGAAGGAGGAGAAAGAAAAAGAAACTTTCTGGCGGAACTCTACAACTGCTAAGTTTTGTTAATAGGGACAAAAATTAAAAGGATATCCTCCGGAAGGACATCTAGCGTAAATCGCAGCTGTGCAAATCATGCAAAGTTTTATTGAAATACTTTGAGAGCCCGTTTGATTGTTAAAAAAAGAGGTATAATCATCGAATTAAACTCTGCACAATCATATACATTATTTGAATGCTTTTGCCAATTTTTCGGTATAAGTTATGTATTATTTTGTTCTAATTAGTATATGGAATAAGGTTATCAATATTGGTAATATACGAAGTAAAATAAAAATTGATAAAAAATGTCATCACCTTTAGATTTTATTTCTTTGAAAATGTCCAACACGAAAAAAAATAAAAAATAAAAAATAAAAAATCGGCTCATGAAGCTTAAGAATATACACCCCTGACATTTTAGACTTAACCGAATTATTTTTTGATTAAGAATATTCAAGAATACTACTACAACAACAACCGAGTAGAATCTCACAAGTGGGGTATGAGGAGGGTACAGTATACGCAAACCTTATCCATATCCAGGAGGAATAGAGAGGTTGTTTCCGGGAGACCCTCGGCCCAAAAAGGCAAACAAAGACAATAGATCCATACCAGCAGCCGCAACCAGAGAGATAATATCAACATCGTAAGAGATATAAAATATGTGGAAAGGCAATAACAAAAACAGGTACTAATTACATAGTACTATGAAAATAGAAAAATAATGTAAACACAACATAAGCCACTAGAAGTCCAAGATAAAACACTATCAGACTAGCCCCACCCCCGGTATAAAGTAGAAAAACGCTCGACTACCCCCTAACATTCAACCCTAATGCTTGACCTCCACACCTTGCTATCAAGAGCCATGTCCTCAGAGATCTGAAGTCGCGTCATGTCCTGCCTGATCACCTTGCCCAATACTTATTAGGCCGCCCTCTACCTCTTCTCATGCTTGCCAAAGCTAGCCGCTCACACCTCCTAACCGGGGCATGTAGGCTTCTCCTCTGCACGTGTCCAAACCATCTGAGCCTTGATTCCTTCATCTTGTCGTCCATAGGAGCCACACCCATCTTCTCCCAAATATCCTCATTCCTAATCTTATCCACCTAGTGTGACCGCACATCCATCTCAACATCCTCATTTCTGCTACTTCAATCTTCTGGATATGTGACTTCTTGACTGGCCAACACTCAGGCCTATACAACGTAGCTGATCTAACCACCGCTTTATAGAACTTACCTTTTTAAGTTTTGGTGGCACATTTTTGTCACATAAGACTCCAGATGCTAACCTCCATTTCATCCACCCTACCCCTACACGGTGCATGACATCCTCGTCGACCTCCTAATCCTCTTGGACAATTGACCCAAGATACTTAAAACTCCCTTTTTTGGGATGATTTGTGAGTCAAGCCTTACGTCCATGTCTGCTTCCCCTGATCACGTTGTGAACTTGCACTCCACGTAAGAATATTCAAGAATATTTTAAAAAAATTAAGAATATTCACAAGAAGAAGGAAAAAGCAATGTATTAATGCTTTTGTTGAGAGTCGGACTAAAAACCTTCCCGCTTTCTTAACGGGTGCTCTAACCAACTGAGCTACAAAATGTGTTTCAAAGAACTTCTTTAATCAAATCCTTTCCCCGAAGAAAACATTAAACGAATAACTTGTTTTAATAATTTTTAGTCTAACAAAATATGAATTTACAAACTACTGTAGTAAAATGTAGGTGCAGTTTGATATTTCACATACTTATCAACTTAAGGATAAGTAGCAGTTGAAATTATAACTACCAGTTTATCCTCGAAGAGCTCCTGAGCTTGGGACTTTTGTTAGTTTTGAGGTCCGAATGCGTTTGACAATGTCCTCCTCAGCTCTTCCTCTTCCTTTCTCTTCCTCAACTTTCTCC
Organism: Nicotiana tabacum; assembly: GCF_000715075.1. NCBI lineage: Eukaryota > Viridiplantae > Streptophyta > Magnoliopsida > Solanales > Solanaceae > Nicotiana > Nicotiana tabacum. The sequence goes on along the minus strand of NC_134091.1, from coordinate 58,408,967 downwards.
CAATCCCCAGCTTCTTTAACCTTAACCCATCACCCAAACTTCTCTTCTCTACTCCACAGCGACACTCTCACCGACGAACAACAATGCACTGTAAAAAACGAGTCCAAACCCAGAACAATTCGTTACCGTTTAGGTGAACTGTGTAGACAAGGCCAACCCCATCTCGCACGCCAACTGTTCGACACAATTCCTCAACCAAGTACTGTCCTATGGAACACAATTATCATTGGTTTTATCTGTAACAACATGTCCCATGAAGCCATTTCATTCTATTCCCGATTGAAACATGTGGGTTCATCGACATGTGATCAGTATACTTTTTCTTCTGTTCTCAAAGCTTGCGCTGAGACGAAACGGATTCTTGTAGGTAAAGCCGTGCACTGCCACATTCTTCGCTCGGGTATTCACCCTAGTAGGATTGTGTGTAATTCTTTGTTGAATATGTATTCCACTTGTCTCGGATTCGAAAATGGTTCTCGTTGTGATTTAGTTGAAAGGGTGTTTACAACTATGCGTAAAAGAAATGTTGTTGCTTGGAATACCATATTTTCGTGGTATGTTAAAAGGAAGAGGTTTTCGGAAGCAGTTAGGTGTTTTGTTATGATGATGAGAATAGGCATTAAGCCGACTGTATTTAGTTTTGTTAATGTTTTTCCTGCTGTCTCTGAAATAGGGGATGTTAGAGTCGCTGATGTTCTTTATGGTTCGCTTGTGAAATTGGGTAATGAATATGTAAATGACTTGTTTGTTGTTAGTGCTGCGATTGTTATGTATGCTGATATTGGTTGCATTGATTTGGCGAGCAGAATATTTGAGAATAGTTGTGAAAGAAATACAGAGATTTGGAACTCTATGATTAGCGGGTACATTCAGAACAATTTTCCTTTTAAAGCACTTGATCTCTTTCTTGGAGCTGTAGAAGCAGAGGACGGTGTTCCTATTGATGATGTGACATTTGTATCCGCTCTTACAGCAACTTCACAGTTGCAGAATTTGGAGTTTGCTCAACAGCTACATGCATGTCTGATAAAGAAATGCATGGATTCACAGGTTATTTTGCTAAATGCTATGGTTGCCACATATTCTAGGTGTAACCGTGTTGGTGATTCCTTTAAAGTTTTTAGTGGAATGGAGGAAAGAGATATAGTGTCGTGGAACACCATGGTGTCTGCTTTGGTACAAAATGGACTTGATGATGAGGCTTTGATGCTAGTATATGAGATGCAAAAGCTGGGGGTTGCAATTGATGCTATAACAATTACTATTCTGCTTTCTGCGGCATCAAATCTCAGGGACAGGACAATCGGTAAACAGACCCATGCTTATCTTCTGAGGCACAATATTCAATTTGAAGGGATGGAGAGTTACCTGATAGACATGTATGCCAAATCTAGCATGATTAGAGAAGCACAAGCAATATTTCAGTCAAACTGCACAAATGATAAAGATCAGGCCACATGGAATGCTATGATTGCTGGAAACACTCAAAATGGATTAATTGAACAATCCTTTGTTGACTTCAAGGAGATGCTGGAGCAGAATGTGAAACCGAATGCTGTTACCTTAGCATCACTTCTCCCAGCATGCAGTCAGTCAGGAAGTATAGCAATAGGCAAGCAGCTACATTGTTTTGCAATTCGCAATTTGTTTGAGAACAATGTTTATGTTGTCTCGGCTTTGGTAGACATGTATTCAAAATCTGGCAGCATTCATTACGCTGAAAGCATTTTTCTAAAATCCCCTGAGAAGAACTATGTGACATACACAAATATGATTTTGGGATATGGCCAGCATGGGATGGGTAAAAAAGCTCTTGCGCTGTTCTACTCTTTGCAGGAGAATGGTTTAAAACCAGATGCTGTTACCTTTGTAGCAATCTTGTCTGCTTGCAGCTACACTGGATTGGTTGATGAAGGCCTTCAAATATTTGAGCTGATGGACGAAGAATACGGGATTCAGCCCTCAGCAGAGCACTATGCTTGTGTGGTTGACATGTTAGGAAGAGTTGGACGGTTGGATGAAGCTCATAATTTTGCTAAACAGTTGGGTGAAGAGGGTAATGTCTTGGGAATATGGGGATCACTCCTTGCTGCCTGCAGAGTCCATAGAAATTTTGAATTGGGGAAAATTGTTTCCAGTAAGCTGCTTGAATTAGAGGGGAGTGACAGAATATCTGGTTATCATGTTCTGCTTTCAAATATATATGCAGAAGAAGGAAACTGGCAGTCTGTCGATAACGTAAGAAGAGGAATGCGCAAAATGGGATTGTCAAAGGAGGTTGGATGTAGTTGGATTGGTACTTCTGGCTATCCAAGCTGTTTTGTGTCTAGAGATAGGAAGCATCCTCAGAGCGACATGATATATGATATGTTGGGTCATTTAACCATCAATATGAAGGATGTTGGTTATAAGCCTAACCTTGAACTTATAGAAGAGTGGATGTATGGGCTACAAGAATAAAAAGGTATTTTAGTTCATCCACTATGTACCTCTGTATTGATGACCTTTGGGGGCAGGATACTGTAGTTTATCAGCGACCAGCTTGGCCTTTGAGATTTGAGGTAATGAAGTTTTCTTTAGTTCTTTGTTTAGTTTTTTTTTTTAATGATGGCTTTTACTTCACGGTACAAATTGTCAAAACTGGTAAATTCAGTTAGTGAAACGTTTATATGTTGCTTTACTAAGACAGATCAGTCAAGAAAATCCAATTACCATTTTGGAAGCAAAGAAGGAGTCCCTAATAGCAAAGAAAGGATCCAATCCAAGATTACAACTTCTGTCAAGCTATCTATTTGACTGAAGCACATTTAAATTAGGTGCCCAGTTAATTTCTTTTGCATAACCTATGCTTGTTTTGCAGTTGTGCTTTAGAATATTGTTAAGGTGGATAGTTTTTGATACAGAATGCTCTGAGTAGTGGATTAAGGGATCAAAGAGAGTTGTAATGTTGGAATCTGATCATCTTTGCAAGTTCATGGGTGTTATAACTACGGATCCAAATGGCTGTAATAACCGCTTGCTAAGGTTGGTCCAGATAACGATACTTTGTGAATATCAATGGAGTTGGCATAAATGGAGCTTTTAATTTGTGAAGCTGCAAAAAACTCTATAGATAAGAAAAATCTCTGAAAATACCTTTATTTGATGGTTGACTTAAGACATCGGCAAACAAAAGATTTCTATATTAGCTCCAGTTCTAGAATTAGTAAGGGGTTTTGTTGGCCAAATATGCTTATAGACTATCTCAATCAATGAGGTTACGAGTCCATATTATTTTTATTTGCCTTATTAGGTTCAACATGGTTGCCTACAAGCTGCTTGTGGCAACTTAAAGTTAATTATTCTTCTTCAGTTGCCAGAAGTGACAAAGGGCATCATCTCTTGAAGTCTTCTCCTTCCACGAAAGATAATTTCTGTGGAGATCAGTTGTACAGCAATGTGATTCACTAAAGCAAATGCATGAGTTGTTCTGCATATGTTGATCTTACTTGCTCATTTACAGGTTGAGGAAGGTCACACTAACTTCATTTTTGCTGCATGTCTGATGAGATATTGTTAATCAGACTAGCTAAATATGACACAATGGAAGTAAAAGATCCATATAGGTGATATCTACTAGTTGGGAATAGGTTTTGGACTTGCTAGAGATCTTCAACTATTATTGTTATTATTAATACTGCACACACACACACACACACACACATATATATATATAATCAGACTAGCTAAATAGGATACAATGGAAGTAAAAGATCCATATAGGTGATATCTACTAGTTGGGAATAGGTTTTGGACTTGCTAGAGATCTTCAACTATTATTGTTATTATTAATACTGTTTTATACACAAACACACACACATTTATATATATATAACTTATTTTTCTCTTTTATTTTATTTGGTATGATGATGACATGAGTTGAGCTTAAATGGAGAAGTGAGGATTCATATAGCCGACCCCAACTTGTTTGGTACTGAGGCGTAGTTGTTGTCTGATCATTTTTTTTAAATCTAGGGTGCTCTTGAGAGTTTGCTGGAAGAAAATACAGATGCTCAACTTGCAGATTGATCAACTGTTCCTTTGATGTGCTTTTCAGGTTAATTGTTGAGACATTTGAAGATGAGTTCTAATGGCATGCTGTGCTTAAGCTTCGCATTAAAAGATGATTGGAAGCGCTTTCAGGGTACCATGTTGAGTCTTATCCTGCGCATAAGAAGATTGTTGATCCATCTTGCTACTGCGCATCTGACGCTAATCTGGTGACGTAGGTGTGTTGGTTTATGTATGGTATGTTTGATGTTGCCAAATATAGGGACACTGGCGATTCATCAAGAGGAAAATTTTCATTTCTTACTAGATTTTCAGAAGAATGAAATGACGGGATTGTCCTGGTGAGGAATCTCACTAGGCAATAAATGACTGAAGAAGAGCCGATCAAATTGGTTGTTATAATTTTAAGCAGTAAATTTATTGTAAGGCCATTTGCTGGGATATTCAGTTATTTTCTGATGAATAAGCTTAGAAGAAGAAATTTACAGAAAAAGAATTCTTTGTACAATCCTATGCACAACAATTTGAAATATTGTCAAAACCTAGAGGCAATGTCTTTTCTTGAGCTGACACCGGGCACAAACAAGGCATTGCCAGCTGATGATAGAAGTTGTTCCCATAAAGGGCAGCTGTCAATGAAATATTTGCTCTGTAACTTGCTGACGGTGGAGTATCCATGATATTACTAGGACTGAGAAGGTGTCATACAAACCTTTTCCTCAATATTCTTTTATGTCAACCATTGAATTGTTGCAAGCATGAGCCCTACAAGTGGACCTTTCACCTCCTGTTTGCTATGGTACCAATAAGGTTTATTCATATTTTTCAAGTCCATGAATTTATTCTTTTGCTGATCAAGGGATAACATATTTTATTTAGTTGCAAGAGAACATGACATGTGGATTTGGAAGATGACATGGAGCGGAGTGTTGTTCAATCTATGACAACGTGAGCGCGAAGGCCTTCGTCGGGTTAGTCTTTTCATGTTGGTAGTATACTTTTCATAGTTTAATGTCTTGCTCATGTTTTGTCTCTTCCTTTTTTCGTTAGTCTTTGATGAGATCTATGATACTGTAAGCTTATGTGAGCTTGTATCTATCTGCTTACTGCTGGGCAATGCAGTAATAGTTTTTACTTTCAAGTCTTTCAGGTTCCTTTTGTATCTCGGGTTTGGTATTTGAATCGCAGCTCAGTGAGGATGATGATCCTATGGCTGTGGCAGAGGGGTCACTAGCACTGGTCAAGAGCAAGATTTCGATACTGTTTGTAGGGAGAGCCGGTTCACGAATTTTTTGGTGGAAGCAGATCTCCTGATGGACTTTCTGTGGAGGAACAAAATGATATCTGTTGGCGTACATTCATCTTGGTTCTTTTGAATGCTTGAGTACCACCTGATCGGTCTAATTGTCACCTTTGATCTTCACCCTTGCATTGTCTTGTTGTGCAATGCAACAACCTTTATTAACAAGAAACCACCAGATATCCCAGAAGTTCACCTTCCAGAGGAGCCAAAGCCTGCCTTGAGATCCCTTCTGCTCTGCGGATTGAATTAACCATGCTCTTACAGTGTTACGTGAAACTGCATCTGGGAGAGATCTGAAGAAGTTCCTGGCCGTCATTGCTGATCTATGGGTCTTCTCAGTTGTGAGCAATTGCTGCAACTTCTTGACACTGTTTTACATGTCAGTGCAATTTTTCTGTGATCTTATGTTTCTTTTGTATTTGCTATATCTTCTTAACTGATACACTTTTTCATGGTCTTCCTCCCAGTGAACCCGCATATGTAGTCATTCATACAGTTCCTTTTTTCAGAAGTATGACGATAAAGTGGATCCATTCGCTGAGAAAGCAGTGCAGGAAATCAAGAAAATATATGCTCTCTTTGATGCCAAGGTTTTGAGCAAAATTCCCAAAGGACCATTACAAGATAAGAAGAGGGCATAGATGTGTTCAGCGGGAGATTTAGATAGGTGTATTTTACGCATGAACCAGTGTGGCATCTTACTTGTCTGTTTTTGCAACTTTGTTGCCTTTTCCAGGGTCAACTTTGGATTAGAATGAAAGTTGTCAAGATTAGTGTATAGGCCTTGTATCATTGCATTGTTAGCTGAAGTTTCTCAACATATTAAGATAACAAAAGACACTATCTGCTTATGCTTGCCTGGGATACCAGAATGGTAAGATACCTTTCTGGGTAAATTTTGCTGGTCCACCTGCTAGAGCTCTTGGTTTTAACTCTGCATATATCAGTATAATGCAGAGCAGTAATGCCCTAATAAACTCCGCAGTTTTCTTCTGCTTCACGGTCCCTGTTGACCGTTATTTATTTGCAGCCCAAGCTTCATTTTTGCCGTTTCATTGGGTGGAACTTCTCAGTCTACTCATTTCTATTTTTTTCTTTTTTCTTTTCCTTCTTTCTAAGGTTTTGTTTGTTCTGAAAGTGATGTGCAGTGTCTACTGATATAAGTACCTTATTTGACAAAAAAGTTCATCAGGACAATGCTATACCATTTTGCTTGCTTAGGGTTCTCCTCCATTACATAGGTTTTTGCGACAAACAACTTGAAGTGATCGAAAGATTCCTGTTGCTGAATATTAGTATTAGAGATTAATTAGTCTCTAACCATTTTTCGTTTGTTAATAAAGGCAAATATATATACCACTTTTGTAACGGCAAGGACATAATTGACCCGGAGTATTAACAGAGGGTATATCTAGACCATTTTACATAGTTCAGGGTTAAGTATCACTTTGTCCCATTATTTAACACCTCTAACTAACCAAATGCTGCATTAGTTATGCGATTATCTTTTTCTTATATGATCAATGTGGATGATGATAGCTCTCTGTGTACCAGGATGAATGCTATAATAAAGAACACCGAAGAAATAATGGACAAAAGTAATGAGAAATGCAATAATAAAGAACACCGAAGAAATAATGGACACAATGTATAAAAGGAGATATAAAATGGTTGATTGAGAGACTATAAGTGAGAAGAAAGTTTGATTTCCAGAAGTTGGATGCTATGGTCATGATTCCCTTTTATAGTGGTCAGAAGTAGTTGGAGAAGAGGGTGGAACAGTGCCGGCTCAAGCCTAAAGCAAGTGCTTGTGGAACCCCTAATATATACCAAATATATTGAGGCAGCGGTGCGTCATAGTTGTTGAGGTTTGATTTAGCCTAGCTGGATGATGCGTAAGCCATTATTATTGATGAGTCGAGCTACAATGCAAGTTGGCTTAGGCTTGCTTAGTTGGCATTATGGATCATGTCGTGATAGCTAGTTAGACTTGCTCAGTTGGAATCGTGCGTACAAAGATGATGGAAGGAATTTGGCTACTACAATCATCTAAATGTTGCATTAGTTATACATGAGCAAACCCTTTCGGAATTGGTTAAGAATGGGCGGCACTATTCTTATTCTCTCTAATCAAACACTATGTTACTTTATGCTGAGTCTAAAAATTGATTATTTTTCCTAATTTCTCCCACCATGCTTGCAATGCTTGTGTTTTATTCCTTGCGTTTCAATGTTCAATATCTAGTATGATTTTGCGCGAAAATTAAAACAAAATTTGATATTTTATTGTCCATTAACATTGGTGGATTACATGTAGACATTTTTCCCCCTTACATAAGAAGGTAGAGGAAAAGTTGATAGAGAAGATTACAAGTGTAGCACTTCAATTGTTATAAGTATTATATGCTTATATTTTTTTTTATTTATTAAAGGTGAAGATATTTTGTAGATATTCAACTTAAATAGATGGAATAGTTTGATAGTAGATTGTTGCAAAACGAGGAATTTTGTTTCTTGCAAAATATTATAAATAACATAAAAACCTAAAATATTGCTAACACTTTAATCTTTAAGCATTGAGTTTCAATCACATGGAGTATTTGTTTTCTCGATGTACTCGAACTACAAAAAATATTGGCCACCAATAGTAGCTACATAATCTATCTATATATTATATTAAAAACATAAACTATTTAGTTAAAAGTTAAATTACTTAAATGCCCCTTTAAATAATTATACAATCCTAATTTATTTATAACAAAAATAATGCCTACAAGAAGACGTTTCATGCTTTATTAAGAGACACAACTTACAATCATTTTGCGAGGGAAAAGACACATTGAATAACTCACTCCAAAAGATATTATTGTTGATAAACTGATATGTACCAATCATTGCCGAAATATGACAATATCCAAAGGTGGATCAAATACCAACATTACCTATTTAACCGAACAAGTTGTATTTGACTCGATCGAGATATCTCTATATGTGCAAAAACACTTTAATACGTATATATACCTTGAAATTGCACTTACTTACCGTTGATCCGAATTTCACATTTACATTACCTCTCTTCAATTTTTTACATTCACACTTTGCTCCACTATATATTATTATGTTCGTCAACAATCCGTTCGCAGCATTGGACGCAAATCAATAGATAACCAAAACTTAATCCGTTTGATACCTTTGGGTTTGCTTTTAGGAATTATAGTTGAAAGGTGATGACTATTTTTCGGATTAGTTTCTTCATCTATCATGCTGCTATAAACTCATTTTTCTTCTATATCGAAAAATTTGATTGGCAATGGATGTGGATTACGCGTGAATCTACTATATCCAATCCTGCAAATGACTTAAGGTAATTGATCTAATCTAATCAAAACTATCTTCAACTTTATATACTACTTAGTTATCCATTATATTTAATTTTCATTTTGAATTCAGCCACAGAATCAACAAACAATACCTTACTTCTTCAATTAAAAATTTGGTGACAAGTACCGGCTTCTTCTAGAATTCGAAAAGGTACTGCCAATATTCTTTTGTTCCTTTCTAATTTAATTTATTTATTTTAGATTTGGCATATTAAGATGAATGAAGGAGAAGCATTGTTCAATACTGTAGTATTTTGGAATTCTAAGACAGCAATTCGGAACTTAATGCTAATCAAGTTGGTGTTGAGTAATCATAGAGAATTAATTTTTCTTTTGTCAAAATTGATAAGAAAAGTGCAATGAGTTTACTCGACTGATTCATTCACTTGACATTTGAGTATAAATTACTAAAACTTAAAATTATATAGGAAGAACTTTAATTGCTAAAATAATATGAACTTGAAGATGTTGATGCTACTGTATACGGTCGAAATAGATTTCGGCCTTCTTATGTTCGATCGAGTTCAAGTGTTAAAAAGTCGGAATGAGATTTTGGGAGTGAGCTCCGAAGTCAGTACTAACGAGTCTCGAGTCCGAAGGTCGCTCGAGGAGTCGGCTCGGTAACCTTATCGAGCCCGTGACCGAATCGATCCACAAGACACTGCTTCGAGGTCGGAAATGTGCGACGCCCATCTCGAAGGTCGAACTCGAGCCAAGACCGAAGGGCCCGACCCAGTAACGAGTTCGAGCTAGTATCGAGCTCACAGACAAGAGCCATTGCAACCGCACCAAGAGAGAGAATCTTGGCGGGAATCGAGGAAGAGACAAGTCATCATGGGCCTTCCACTATATGTTTTATTTTATTATTTTTTGTAATGACCCTCTACTATAAAAGAGGGAATCCTTGTAAGCTATGGCGGAAAAAAAAAGAAAAATACACTCTAACCAAAAATCACTTCTCATATTGAAAGATATCCCTTTGTGCTTGTTTTACTTTATCTTATTCATTCTTGTTGCTCACTATTTGCATTCTCATAGTCAAGAATACACATATCTCTATTTCTCTACACGATTTATATCGAATTGTATCGCACATCCTTAGAACCATACACAAATCTAACGTTATCCGATTTTTTCGGTAAACAGTTTGGCGCCCACCGTGAGGCTAAGGATAACAGTGATTGTTTGATATAAATCTACAGTACACACCAGCTTACAACTTCAAATCAGCAATGGCTTTACCTATCAACCACGAAGCCGACCTCCAAGATGAAACCAACAACTTGGCACCCGGGGCCGGAAGGCCACTTGACGATGGCACTGAGGCTCGAATCGAAGTACCCGAAATTCGAGCCGAAGCACCATTGGATGTCATTTCACAAATAGCTCTGGAGGCGAATCAACATTCCGAACCGGAAAGAAGCATTCAAGGCGGTACTCGATCCGTAGCCCGAGATACCCATAATGCGGGAAAAATCAGGGCCAGCTTATATATGATCTTCAAGATGCTACAAGCCCAACAAGTAGCGATATCTCAGTTACAGAACCAAACTCATATATAAAATAGACCGGATTCCAATCCGCTTCGAGAAATCACCCCCAGAACGGAGCCCGCCATAGTGAAATTAAACGAGCAAGAATCGGGGACAACTCCCGAAATTACTAAATTGCTCGAGGAACTCACAAAATGAGTCGAAGCCAACGACAAGAGAGTGGAAACATACAATGCCAGGGTCGATCAAATTCCGGGGGTTCCACCAATGAGAAAAAGGCTTGATTCGAAAAAATTTATACAAAAGCCTTTTCCCTCGAGTGCGGCCCCAAAACCAATCCCCAAAAAATTTCCGTATGCTCGAAATTCCCAATTATAACGGTACGACCGATCCTAACGAACATGTCACCTCTTACACATGTGCCATTAAAGGTAAAGATTTGGAGGACGATGAGATCGAATCTGTGTTGTTGAAAAAGTTTGGGGAGACTCTCTCGAAGGGAGCAATGATCTGGTATCACAATTTACCACCAAAGTCCATCAATTCTTTTGCCATGTTAGCAGATTCGTTCGTAAAGGCACATGCTGGTGCCATAAAGGTTGCAACAAGGAAATCAGACCTCTTCAAAGTAAAGCAAAGGGGTAATAAAATGCTAAGGGAATTCGTATCCCGATTTCAAATATAACGCATGGAATTGCCACCGGTCACAGACGATTGGGCCGTACAAGCTTTCACCCAAGGGTTGAACAAGCTAAGTTCGACAACATCACGTCGGCTGTAACAAAATTTGATCGAGTATCCAGCAATAACTTGGGTAGATATACACAACCGATACCAATCGAAAAGCAGGGTCGAGGATGATCAGTTGGGAGCTCCGTATGGACCCGTGCATCAGAACAGGACAGCTACTAAAAACCAAAGGGAGATCGACAGAGAACGAAGGTCGAACAGAGACCGATATCAACCGTACGTCGCAGATCGGGTGAACAACGGTTCAGCATGCAATACAGTTCGGAACAATCGAAGGATTGATCGAGGGCAAAATTCTCGGGGACTTATGAGCAAGAGCGACTTTGATAAATATGCCGATCCTATAGAAGCACCTCGATTATCAGAATATAACTTCAGCGTTGGTGCATCCGCCATCGTGTCAGCTATCGGACGCATCAAAGACACTAAATGGCCTCGACCCATGCAGACCGATCCTGCCCAAAGGAATCCCAATCAAATGTGCGAATATCATGGCACCCATGGCCATAGAACGGAAGATTGCAGGCAACTAAAAGAGGAAGTAGCCCGCTTATTTAACAAAGGGAACCTTCGGGAATTTTTGAGTGATAGGGCGAAGAACCATTTTTAAAAACAGGGATTTCGGCAAGCAAAACGAGCAAGAAGAACCGCAGCACGTCATTCACATGATCATCGGCGGCGTCGATACCCCTCAGGGACCAGTGCTTAAACGTACTAAAACATCGATTGTGAGGGAAAAGAGATCTCGAACTCAAGATTACGCACCCATGTGGACTTTGTCCTTCGATAATGAAGATGCAGAATGAGTCATCCAACCTCATAACGATGCACTGGTAATATCCGTACTCATAAATAAAACTAAAATTAAGCGTGTGTTAATCGATCCAGGTAGCTCGGCCAACATCATCAGATTGAAGGTCGTAGAACAACTCGGCCTGCAGGACCAGATCGTACCCACAACTCTGGTTCTAAACGGATTCAATATGGCATGTGAAACCACCAAAGGCGAGATAATCCTACCAATAAACGTGGCCGGAACCATCCAGGAAACAAAGTTCCACGTGATCGAAGGCGATATGAGATACAACGCCCTTTTTGGAAGGCCATGGATCAACAACATGAGAGCTGTACCTTCGACCCTACACCAGGGCCTCAAATTCCTGACATCGAGATGTGTCAAAACGGTGTACGGTGAACAACCGGACGCAAAGGAAATATTCGCCGTCGAGGAAGCAAAATCAATGTCCTTGCCTTCGCCGATAGAGGGATCGGGCTCAGAAGGAGAACGGGACACCAAATAGAAATCACAGACATCGGCTTCGACCCAGCCAGATAACCAGAAGATCGAAGAAGATGACGATCAAAGGGTCCCTCGATCTTTCATGATTCCCGATGACTCCGACGCCACCAAATCAACAATCGAGGAACTAGAGCAAGTCACACTAATCGAGCACTGTCCCGAGCAAAAGGTATACTTGGAAACGGGGTTGAGCCCCGAACTCAGAAAGAAACTTGTTCAATTTTTTATCGATAACATCGATTGTTTTGCCTGGTCCCATTTAGATATAACAGGGATCCCACCGGACATAACGACGCATCGACTAAGCTTGGACCCTAGGTTCAGACCGGTGAATCAAAAGAGAAGACCCCAGTCCGAGGGAAAGCACACATTCATAAAGGACAAGGTAATCAAGCTTCTCAAGATAGGGTCCATTCGGGAGGTGAAATATCCCGAATGGTTAGCTAACGTAGTTGTAGTGCCTAAAAAAGGGAACAAACTTAGAATGTGTGTGGACTATAAGAATTTGAACAAAGCATGCCCCAAAGATTCCTTTCCACTGCCCAACATCAATCGCATGATCGATGCCACGGCCGGCCACGAGATCCTCACTTTTCTCGATGCCTATTTCGGGTATAATCAAATCCAGATGAACCTGGAGGACCAGGAAAAGACTTCATTTGCCACCAAATATAGAACGTATTGTTATAATGTGATGCCCTTCGGGCTAAAAAATGCAGGGGCTACTTACCAACGCCTAGTAAATAAAATGTTCGAAGAACAAATAGGAAAATCAATGAAAGTTTATATTGATGACATGCTAGTTAAATCCCTGCGCGCAGAGGACCATTTTGACCCATTTGCAGGAAACATTCAAAATTTTGAGGAAATACAACATGAAGCTCAACCCCGAAAAATGTATTTTCGGGGTCGGTTCGGGCAAGTTCCTCGGCTTCATGGTGTCAAATCGGGGAATCGTGATTAACCCCGATAAAATCAAGGCCATCGAAGACATCGTCGTTGTGGACAGCGTGAAAGCCGTACAAAGGCTAACGGGTCGGATTGCAGCCTTAGGTCGGTTCATTTCGAGATCATTTGATCGAAGTCATAAATTTTTCTCTCTACTCAAAAAGAAGAACAATTTTGCTTGGACCCCGGAGTGCCAACAAGCATTAGAGGAACTAAAACGATATCTATCAAGCCCACCACTACTTCACACTCCAAAAACAGACGAAAAACTTTGCTTGTACTTGGCAGTATCGGAAATTACCGTAAGCGGTGTCCTAGTTCGAGAAGAGCATGGTACGCAATTCCCCGTTTATTATATGAGTCGAACCTTAGGAGAAGCAAAGACTAGATATCCGCTCCTAGAAAAATTGGTACTTGCACTGATAAGCACCTCTAGAAAGTTAAGGTCGTACTTTCAGTGTCATCCCATATGCGTATTAACCACTTACCCGCTTCGTAATATTTTGCACAAACCCGAGCTATCAGGCCGACTGGCAAAATGGGTCGTCGAACTCAGTGGGTACGATATCGAATATCAACCCCGTACGGCCATCAAGTCTCAAATTTTAGCAGACTTCGTGGCCGATTTCACGCAAACCCTAGTACCCGAAGTCGAAAAAGAACTCTTGTTGAAATCAGGTACATCATTGGGGGTATGGATCCTTTTTATGGATGGGGCTTCGAACGTGAAAGGGTCCGGGCTAGGCATAGTTTTGAAACCACCCATGGGTAACACGATTAGGCAATCAATTAAAACTATCAGGTTGACTAACAATGAGGCCGAGTATGAAGCCATGATTGCAGGTCTCGAGCTAGCTAGAAACTTGGGAGCAGAAGTCATTGAAGCCAATTGTGACTCTTTGCTGGTGGTGAGTCAAGTAAACAAAGCCTTCGAAGTTCGAGAAGGTAGAATGCAAAGGTATTTAGACAAACTGCTTGTCACTTTGCACCATTTCAAACAATGGACTTTACGGCATATTCCACGAGAACAGAATAATGAGGCCGATGCGCTTGCAAATTTGGGATCATCGGTCGAGGTAGATAACTTGGGCTCGGGGAATGTTGTTCAACTTTCAAGATCGGTAATCGAAGAAGGTCACGCCGAGATAAATTCTACAAGCTTAACTTGGGATTGGAGAAACAAGTATATTGAATACTTAAAGAGCAGAAAGCTCCCATCGGACCCTAAAGATTCTAGGACCCTACGGACTAAAGCTGCTCGATTCACGCTGGCTTCGGACGGAACGCTGTACCGAAGGACATTCGATGGACCGTTGGCAGTATGCTTGGATCCGGGAGATACCGATTACATCCTACGGGAAGTGCACGAGGGCACTTGCGGGAATCACTTCGGTGCCGACACATTAGTTCGAAAATAATCAAAGCAGGGTATTATTGGATCGATATGGGCAAAGATGCGAAGGAATTTGTTCGTAAATGTGACAAATGTCAAAGGTTTGCGCCAATGATCCATCAACCCGGAGAGCAACTTCACTCAGTCCTATCCCCAGGGCCGTTTATGAAATGGGGAATGTATATCGTCGGCCCTCTGCCATCGACCCCAGGTAAAGGCAAATTTATTTTATTTATGACTGACTATTTTTCTAAATGGGTTGAAGCACAAGCGTTCAAAAAAATAAGAGAGAAAGAAGTTATAAACTTTATTTGGGATCATATCATATGCCGATTCGGGATACCCGCCGAAATAGTATGTGACAATGGAAAACAATTCGTTGTCAGCAAAGTAACAAGATTCCTCGAAGATCACAAAATAAGAAGGATACTATCGATGCTATACCACCCCAGTGGAAATGGACAGGCTGAATCAACGAACAAAACTGTCATTCAAAACCTAAAGAAGAGGTTGAACGACGCTAAAGGAAAATGGAGAGAAATCCTGCCCGAATTCCTTTGGGCATATCGGACGACGTCAAAATCCAGTACGGGGGCGACCCCATTCTCCTTAGTATATGGGTCCGAAGCATTGATACCAATCGAAGTTGGTGAACCCAGTACCAGATTTTGATTCGCGATGGAAGAATCAAATAACGAGGCTATGAATACCAGCCTTGAATTATCGGACGAAAGACGAGAAGCTGCTCTCGTCCGATTGGCCATCCAAAAGCAGCGAATCGAAAGATATTATAATCGAAGAACCAAGCTCCGCCATTTCATGCCCGGGGACTTAGTGTTAAGAAAAGTCACTATCAATACCCGAAATCCGAACAAAGGAAAACTAGGACTGAATTGGGAAGGACCATATCATGTGTCGGAAAGGGATCGTACAAGCTCGACATTATAAACGGCAAATAGCTATCAAGCAGCTGGAATGCATCACATCTGAAACGGCACTACTGCTAAGAAGTCCGAACAAGGGCTAAGATGGATCTTTCGATTGAAAGCACGCATTGCACTCTTTTTCCCTTAAACCGGTTTTATCCCAAATGAGTTTTTCGGCAAGGTTTTTAATGAGGCAACCATTGATCGTGCTGCACTTACAACAATATCTGAGGCCTCTTTACAATCGACCTCGAATACTGAGGGGGCATTAGGCCCTCAAATACATCGAGTTCAGATGCAGGAGAGTTATTTCACAATAACAGGGTTCCAATAGGAAAAATTGTAAGAGCCAAATGGTCAAAACGAACCATGCTCATTGGCCCGAACCCAGGCGCGAAACATGAACACATATGTAATGACGTGCGAAGAAAGTTCTCTTCTTTATCGACATCTTATATCCAAGGAAAAATCCTCTATTTCGAAATTTATTATGCAAACAGAATCAAGTTAAATTCGACCGTTATACCTACGGGCTTCCTTTTATTTTTCGAGTTCGAGCAAGCACTCAATCGACCACTAAGCCTACGGGCTACATTGCATCGAGTTCGAATCATTCACTCGACTGATAAGCCTACGGGCTAATTTTTATTTCGAGTTCAAGCAAGCACTCACTCGACCACTAAGCCTATGGGCAACTTCGAACATTATGCCTACGGGCTACATTGCATCGAGTTCGAGTCATTCACTCAACTGATAAGCCTACGGGCTACTTTTTATTTCTAGTTCGAATTATTCACTTGACTGATAAGCCTACAGGCTACTTTTTATTTCGAGTTCGAGCAAGCACTCACTCGACCACTAAGCCTACGGGTAACTTCGAACATTATGCCTACGGACTACATTGCATCGAGTTCGAGTCATTCACTCGACTGATAAGCCTACGGGCTACCTTTTATTTTTCGAGTTTGAGCAAGCACTCACTCGACCACTATGCCTGCGGGCTACATTGCATCGAGTTCGAGTCATTCACTCGACTGATAAGCCTACGGGCTACTTTTTATTTCGAGTTCGAATCATTCACTCGACTGATAAGCCTACGGGCTACTTTTTATTTCGAGTTCGAGCAAGCACTCACTCGACCACTAAGCCTATGGGCAACTTCGAACATTATGCCTATGGGCTACATTGCATCGAGTTCGAGTCATTCACTCGACTGATAAGCCTACGGGCTACCTTTTATTTTTCGAGTTCGAGCAAGCACTCACTCGACCACTAAGCCTACGGGCTACATTGCATCGAGTTCGAATCATTCACTCGACTGATAAGCCTACGGGCTATTTTTTATTTCGAGTTCGAGCAAGCACTCACTCGACCACTAAGCCTACGGGCAACTTCGAACATTATGCCTATGGGCTACATTGCATCGAGTTCGAGTCATTCACTCGACTGATAAGCCTACGGGCTACTTTTTATTTCGAGTTCGAATCATTCACTCGACTGATAAGCCTACGGGCTACTTTTTATTTCGAGTTCGAGCAAGCACTCACTCGACCACTAAGCCTATGGGCAACTTCGAACATTATGCCTACGGGCTACATTGCATCGAGTTCGAGTCATTCACTTGACTGATAAGCCTACAGGTTACTTCTTATTTCGAGTTCGAGCAAGCATTCACTTGACCACTAAGCCTACGGGATACTTCGATTATTACGCCTAACGGGCTGCATTGCATCGAGTTCGAATCATTCACTCGACGACTAAAGCCTACGGGCTACATTACTTCACTCGACGATTACGCCCACGGATTATATTTCTTCAAGTTCGAATCATTAACTCAACTAGTAAGCCCAGGGGCTACGTCACTTCGAACAATCAATCATAGAGACTACGAAGTCCAAATTTGATTGAATTGTTACGATCCTTGTGGAAACGTCGGCTTATGACCCGATCGAACCACCAAAAATCACATCGATTCTCACCGCATCCTTCGTGAGAAATGAGGGGACTATCTGTATACGGTCGAAATAGATTTTGGCCTTCCTACGTTCGATCGAGTTCAAGTGTTAAAAAGTCAGAATGAGATTTTGGGAGTGAGCTCCGAAGTCAGTACTAACGAGCCTCGAGTCCGAAGGACGCTCGAGGAGTCGGCTTGGTAACCTTATCGAGCCCGTGACCGAATCGATCCGCAAGACACTGCTTCGAGGTCGGAAATGCGCGACGCCCATCTCGAAGGTCGAACTCGAGCCAAGACCGAAGGGCTCGACCCAGTAACGAGTTCGAGCCAGTATCGAGCTCACAGACAAGAGCTGTTGCAACCGCACCAAGAGAGAGAATCTTGGCGGGAATCGAGGAAGAGACAAGTCATCATGGGACTTCCACTATATGCTTTATTTTATTATTTTTTGTAATGCCCCTCTACTATAAAAGGGGGAATCCTTGTAAGTTATGACGGAAAAACAGAAAAATACACTCTAACCAAAAATCACTTCTCATATTGAAAGATATCCCTTTGTAGTTGTTTTACTTTATCTTATTCATTCTTGTTGCTCACTATTTACATTCTCATAGTCAAGAATACACATATCTCTATTTCTCTATACGATTTATATCGAATTGTATCACACATCCTTAGAACCATACACAAATCTAACGTCATCCGATTTTTTCGGTAAACAGCTACCACAGTTGAGGAAGAAGATAAATCAGTTAAACAAAGGAAGAAGATGAAAAGAACCAATGAAGATTAACGTTCACTAAACAACGATTAGTGGTCTTTCTTTATAGTGGAAGAAATTATGAACTAATTTGATTTTTGAAGTTGTATTTACCGAAAAAATATTATTGTTGGTGTATCAAGCTATATATCAAATTTCGTGTTTTTCTTCCTATAAAAAGCAACTTGTGCTGGCATAATTTTCAAAATTAGATTTGTATTCTTGCCTTCTTCATTTTGATCCATAATTATTCTAATATTTCTATTTTATTAATTTTCATATATTATCTATCTCTTATATATGAAGACAATTATTCAATCAAAAAGAAGCATCGCTGCAATCTGTACTATAGGTATCAGTCAATTTGATAATGTTATCTGTATAGTTAAATGATTGAGGGTGTGTTGTAAATAAACTTATTTTATTGGTATGACGATGTTATCTTGTGATATTCTTTAAGATTATCAAAAGTTGTATATGATAGATCGACATAGATCATTTATAAAAATATATACTATATACTTTTACGAATAATTATTTCCTAAAAGATTTGTTGTTAATAATATTGATATTATTTTACAAAATTATATATTACATAACTTGATATACACGTGCAACGCACGTGACGAGAAACTAGTCGAATTGAAAAGTATCGGTTGCCTTTTACAAGTTTAAACTAAAAACGTGAAAGATTAACATCGTATAATAGTAACAAACTTTCATTAATAAGAAAAGACCGATTTGAGAATCACATAAAGTACACAATCATCGTTGATCAGAAATTAAAGGTGCCAAAACATTAATTAGTTAGAAAAAGAAAATCTCATACTTTATGTTACATGAACTCGTTTACAAGTAGATATGAGATGCATTTTGTGTACTCTTTGGTAAGAGTATGCACAACTTTTTGCTAAGTTTTAAAGAATTAACGCGATCAATACAAGTGACTAATTGTATACACAACGCCTCAAACTGGTGTTTTAAGTGAGCGTTTTTCTTGGTCTACAAGATAAATTACATGCGCCACAACAATCTACGGTGCTACCCAATTATTCTTTTATTTCAATTTATGTGATGTAATTTGCATTTACACGAAATTTAAGAAAGAAATATATGATCTTAAATATATTTGGTTATGACACTTTTAAAACGTGTGATCTTAAACACGATATTTTTATATTTGCGTAGTTGTCAAAGGTTTTAACTAAGGTAAAATAAAATGTGTAAAATTAATTGTTTCTAAATAATATACTATTATTATTTTTTTAAAAAAATAATAATAACTCAGTAAAATCACACAAGTGAGGTGTGGATAGGGTAGAGCGTATGCAACATTACCCCTGCCCTTATAATCAAATAAAAAATTAATTGATTGTTTCTTTTTAGTATAGCTATTTGGTATCCCGAACCTACTTATGGATTAACTTGGATTAGTTCAGCGTACGACTTATTTATTGAAGTTGCATTGTCGCTCAATCTTTTACAATTACTTCAAGTCCTTAGAGTCCTATCACCTATTAAAATTGCCTTCAACTACTTATAATGCGTTCTATTCTACACTAAACTCCTATAATGTGTTCAATAAGGTTAATTTCTAGTCGTTCTATTAATAAACTTACTAGCTTCTCAACTCTCATCAATTGTTCACCAAAAGAAACACTTGACACTAAAACATGCATTGAACTTCTAAAGACATGCAAATCCATTACACAGCTCAAACAAATCCATGCCCAAGTCATCATCCTCAATTTCCACAAACGCATTGGCATTTTACACAAGCTTTTAGCTTTTACAACTGATACACTCCAAGGAGGAGACTTTAATTACGCCAAGAAAATCTTCACTTATTGTCACAGCCGTACATTGTTCATGTACAATGTAATGATTAAAGGATATGTGAAAAATGGTCAATTTAAACAACCCCTTTTCTTGTTTGATGAATTAAGAATAGGTGGCTTGTGTCCTGATAGTTTTACTTATCCATTTGTGTTTAAAGCTATTGGTGAGTTGAAAATGGTTAAGGAAGGTGAAAAGATTCATGGCTATGTGTTGAAATCCGGTGTTTGGTTTGATAACTATGTTGGTAATTCTGTTATGGATATGTATGGTCTGTTTGGTTGTGTGACGAGCTTGAACAAAGTGTTTGATGAAATGACTCACAGAGATTCGGTCGCATGGAATATATTGATTTCTGGATTTGTGAGATGTGGTAGGTATGGGGATGCTGTTGGAGTTTACATGAAGATGCGGGAGAAAAGTGGTGTTAAGCCTGACGAAGCGACAATTGTGAGTACTTTGTCAGCTTGCACTGCATTGAAAAGCTTGGAACTTGGTAAAGAAATTCATCGATACGTTGTTGAAGAGCTTGGGTTTAGCGTTATTATTGGGAATGCATTAGTGGACATGTATTCTAAGTGTGGATTCTTGATGGTGGCTAGGCAGATTTTTGATGATATGCCAACGAAAAATGTTATATGTTGGACTAGTATGGTTTCTGGGTATGTTAATCGCGGTCAATTGGATGAAGCTGGAAAACTTTTTGAGAGGAGTCCGGTAAGGGATCTAGTTCTGTGGACAACTATGATTAATGGGTATGTGCAATTCAACCGTGTTGATGATGCAATGAATATGTTTCGTACGATGCAAATGCAAAGGATTAAACCTGATAAATACACACTGGTTGCTCTTCTCACTGGTTGTGCTCAGATAGGAGCCTTTGAACAAGGGGAATGGATTCGTGATTACATGAAGGAAAACAAAATAGCTATTACTGCAGTTGTTGGTACTGCCCTTATAGAGATGTATGCAAAGTGTGGTTGCATAGAAAAATCGATGGAAATATTTGATGGATTAAAAGAGAAAGATACTGCATCATGGACTTCAATTATTTGTGCGTTAGCCATGAGCGGGAACACGAAGAAAGCACTGGAACTGTTCTCACAAATGGAACAAGGTGGATTTTGCCCCGATGATATCACGTTTATCGGAGTGTTGAGTGCATGCAGCCATGGGGGCTTGGTAGAGGAAGGCCGCAGGTATTTCCACTCAATGAGTAGGATTTATGGGATTCAGCCAAAGTTAGAACATTATGGTTGTCTGATTGACCTACTTGGTCGTGCTGGGCTCTTAAGAGAAGCTGAAGAAACGATATCTATGATACCGAAAAAAGACAATGAGATTATAATTCCAATATATGGGGCTTTGCTCAGTGCCTGCAGAATTTACGGCAGTGTTGATGTCGGTGAACGTGTGGCTAAACTGCTTATGGAGATTGAATCTTATGATTCTAGCACTCATACGCTTCTGGCAAACACCTATGCATCTGCTGGCAGATGGGAAGATGTATCAAAGGTCAGAGGAACTATGCGAGATTTAGGTGTTAAGAAGTCACCTGGGTGCAGTTCAATTGACGTCAATGCCAATGTGTATGAGTTCATCGTTGGGCATTAAGACCACCAAAGGCCTTTGTGGCACTAGTGTTCCACAGAAGTCATGGGTGATCATTGATCCGATGCTTCGGGTGAAACCAATTTCCAGGGTGTGACGGGCAGTGTGTGCAGGGCCCAGGTATATATTCACCGCGGCATACTGATCCGTGATTACTGTCTGTTCCAACTAGATGATTTGGAAGTGGTTTTAAAGGTACTGTACTGAGGCTCATCCTGCTATAAGAAACTCCGAGATCGATCTCGCTAGTCCTAGATAAAAAGATGACATACCTTTGGTAGTAGTGGTTGGTATAAGGGTGAATACATCTGCATTTCAAGTATAATGACATCAAGATAAACAACTGTACGGATGCCAAAGGAGATGGATAGAAGTCGCAACGAGCTAAGATGGTTTCATGATGCACTGGCTCCACAACCTTGCTGTGGGTGTGTTATCGAGAACCATGATGAAAAAAATTGCAAGCCGGAGGATGGATTGAGGGCTAAAGGGAACGAGCTTCAGAGGCAAAACCATTTTGCCTTTTCTTGGCAATTTGAAATGAGAGAAATAGAAGATTGTTTCATAGATTCTTGATTAAAAAAAGATTGTTTCATAGATTAAAGAATGATATCGGATATGAGTACTAAAATTCTTTTTTGTTTCATTTGAGCCTTTAGTGTAAAGAGAAATGTAAACCTTTCCAGCTACCCGGTGAAGTTGTACACATAACATTATTGTGTATACTATCTCTTCCAGCTTCTTGGTGACAAGTTTGAATCCCTTTGCTGTGTTATTTTACTGAACTGGTTTTCATGTTGAGTATTCACCCAACTTATGACGTTTTTTCTTCTTTTGAAATATTCTTTCAAGTCAATGATGATTTGTTCTTCATCCATCAAGGAATAACAAGTTCGGGGTGCAAAACGGAGCATAAGATACGGTTTTGGTGAATGAGATTTTATTGACAAGCTTCCCGAAAGACTTGATCCAACAGAAGTCCAGTTTAGCTGATATCGGCTATGGTTAGTCGATCATATCATTCCATAAACAAAATCTATTTCTATAGAGAGATCCTCTACATTTATAGATAGAATAGATACTCATGGATAGAGGGATATATCGTCGATTCTTACTATTTAGCTGGTTTCTGAAGCTGTAGAGTGTCATTTAATCTTATAACTAAATGAGGATTGATCAATGTTTTACCGATGTTCTTTGTTGTTTCTTCGTGCAGGTATCTGATGCACTCGCTGTATCCTCTTTACTACCTTGTGCATATGACCGAGTACTGTCACAGTAAGGTGCAAACTACGGAAACAACCTTGTCTAACTAAACTATTACTCCCTCCGTTCAATTTTCCTTGTCCATTATTGACTTTGCACACCCTTTAAGAAATAATAAATAAAGTGTAAAATTTACCATGATACCCATATTAGTTGGTGTATAGTCTTAATGGATTTGAAAAATGATTTGGCATGAGTAATTAATGTCAAGGCAAAAGAGGAAAAATAAATTATTTTTGATATGCGAAAAATGACAAGTAAAAATAAAAATTTATTTTTAGAATACTTACATTTACATTTAAGAGTGAACAGAGGGAGTAGGTAATTTTCCAGTTTAATCCTTTCCAGCACCCCTTGCTTTAGTCTCATTCTATGAAGACTTGTATTAGAACCTGATACATATATCCTCTCTAAAGCCTAAAGGAGGACATAAACAAATATTATAAAATTAAACACATGAAATTTTGTAAAAAGAAATATCTCAAAGACAAGTACATTTATATACAACAAAAACAACTAAGCCTTAATCTCAAGCTAGTAAGGGTCAACTATGTGAATCGTCACCATCTATTTAGCTCATTTAGACTCGTCTCCTTACATTAATAAATAAGTTAGGTTCGCAAAACCTAGAAGTTATCTACATTTTCTATTAATATACAGAACCCGGTAAATATTGAAAAGACTCGTAGCAAATGTTGGACTTATGTGAGCGTACCAACAAGTGCAAGGCATAAATTCAGCTAGATGGTATCGTCTAATTGTCTATCGGTAGGTTAGAGTAGACAAAAAACTTACTTAGACCACAAACGCCGGAAGTTAGAGATTATGGTTGGGAACTTCTGTGTTACTCCTAACGGTAAAATTGTGTCTCCTCTGTTGAGTTGATTAGTTACGATGCTTATGACATTCTTTGAATTTGATTTAGCATATGAATTATTTTATATGAGGTTAGACGATGAGAATATTAAGCAAACTCGCTAACCCCTAGTTAGGGTATGATAAACTTGGTATCAGAGTATTGATTTTCTTGTGAGTCATAGACTAGTGTCTTAATGGGATCTCTAAAATGAATATACGTTGAGCGCCATATCTATAACCAGTGACTATGTGGAAGGATATTAGGCTTTCTAATATACGTCATTTTAGGATTCTTTTAATGTCTATAAGTGTCTAGAGCCAAAGAAGCGTAGATTGTGCTTATGCCATATGACAAGGACCAGATCCGTGGGCAGAGGATCCAAGATTGAGACTTTCGTTGTGTCATATGCAGCATCAGATAGACCAAAGTTCCAGGGGCCGCCCGTAGTAGATGTCGGTAAGGACTAAGGACCCAAGTGAGAGTAGCCAAGCAAGCGGGAGAGCCTATTTAGGAGGAGCACAAGATATCACCTCCCAAAGCTTAGTGAGATCCCAGCAAGGCTAAAGGAGAGTGAGAAATTTGTTCAGATAGTTCCTCCTATTCTCCTGCCTCCTAACCAATAGGAAGGTGAAAAGAATTTACTCACACGCAATAGGGTAGCTTAGACACATATTCTTATGAATAAGGCTATTAAATATCTTTCTCAAGAGGTATGCAAATACCTCAAAAGACAGATAATAAAGACATGAGGTAAAACAATGTTACAATCAGTGGCGGCTTGACGGAGTACGGGACCTAAAGCTGAATCGTTATTAGAGGCCTTTGGGGGAAATGTCTTTATTTTTCTATGAGAAATATTATATAGGCATGTGAAAAAAGTTAAATCTTTTATTTCACTGAGTATATCAATTAAAGTATTATCTTCTGCTTGGATATTTTTTCGAAGTACTTTTATTATAAAATAAGTCCAAAAATCAATATGAAACTAATTAGCTCAAGGTATGCTCAGAAGCTATTGTAAAGTGAAAATTAATCTAAGTTGAAGGAAATAAGAAGAATGAAGGAGAAAGTTATTTAAGTGCATGTCATTCATTTGTTATAGCTCAACTAAATTCGTCCTGAAAAATAGCATAATGTTTGGACTATGCCAAAATGATTATTGACATAGCAAATGGTTGATAAAAGGATTTACTTACTATTATAAAGAATTGTAGGAGTAATATGAATAATATTTGGGGCCTATATTTTCTGGGCCCTAAAGCCTAGGCTTTAGTTGCTTTGGGGTTTAGCTGCGCCTGGACTTACAATATCTGTGATTAAATACCAAACTGCTGGCCCAAGGTTAGCAATGTCTCTAGTAGGGGTGGGCATAATACCGGCCGAACTGATAAAACCGGCCGAACCGTAAATTTCGATTTTTCGGTATCGGTTTAATCGGTTATTCGGTTGGTGTGCGGTTTATAAATTATTAAATTTCGGAATTCGATGCGGTTAACGGTTTTAGTATTTCGGTTTTCGGTTAAACCGAAAAACCGAAGTTTGGGTATGAGAGTTGAGAAATATAGGATATTAATTATTGGGTTTGGGTTATCACTTTTGAACATATGGGCTCGCCCACCTGGCCACCTTCTTTTTAGCCCAATTTACCCAAAACCCATTCACAAATCTGAATCCCAATTTACCCAATACCCTACATTCCTACAATCTACTTAAGTTACTTTCCTAGTCTACTTCTTTAGAAATTAGAAAATAGAAACTGTCTTAGTTCTAATTAGGGTTCTTGAGTCCTCACTTTCCTTCCTCCTTTCGTCGCTTGCTGCTGTTGCGCCTAGCCGCCTACTGTGACGCCTCTCTTCCTCTTCTGCCATTCGTCGCCTCCAGTCCTCCACGCCTCGTCCTTCTGGGTTTGCATATTATTTTTTTTTACTTTAATGTAAAAGCCCTTGCTAGTTGCTAGTTGCTATGTTGAATCAAGTGTCTAGCATCTGCATTTAGGGGTGGGCATCTGCTGATAGTTTTAGCTTCCCATCTTTAAATGTTCTTATTGAGTGGAGTGTGGAGGCATTAGAGTAGATGTTGCATGCTTCTGTATAATGGGTCAATATCAGTAGTTATAGGTCGATTTTGTTATGTTTGACATTTTAAAAAAAAGTTGGGGTATTTTCTCATTTGCAGTGAGAGATAACAGGTGATTCAAATCTGATATGGATGTGCAGGTAATAGTTAGAGTTGATTTTGTTATGTTTGACAATTACCGTAATTGTGCAGGCATTTTAAACATGGAATGATTGAGTGATGAAACTTGTGAGTGGGCAAACACATAAATCTATTATAAAAGAACATATGTTCTCAGCTTTTTTCCCTGAAGACCGCCAGGCGCCAACGGACCAAAATGACACATTTTCTCGAGTAAACTGGCATAAGAGGAACTAATTCGAAACATTATTCCTAAGGAATTCACTTCCAGAGCTATTATGGATCAACACTTAAAAATCTTGCACCGTTAATAATCGAATAACTAAACCGAAAATAACCGAACCGAACTTTAAAAAAACCATACCGAACCGTAAATACTTCAATTTGGTTTGGTTATTAATATTACAAAATCGAAAATCGATAAACCGAACCGTACTTTCATACTAACCGACCGAACCGACCGATACCCACCCCTAGTCTCTAGTAATTCTTTGGCATCAGGTCTTTCACTTGAGGAGACACTTAAGCATTGCAGAGCAATTTCAAGCACTAAAAGCATTTGTTGGTGAACTTGAATAGATTTTCCACTCACTCTGCTGTCAAGAATTTCACCCAAATCTTCATGCTGGATTGACTTGCTTAATACCCACTTAGCCAACTCCATTCCTTCACAAATGGCTGGTTTTTCAGTTAGCAGCTCAAGCATTATCACCCCAAAGCTATACATATTACCAGCCTCAGTTACTCTCATCACATATGCATATTCTGCAAATACAAAATTACATAAAAAATCATTCCAGGTGGTTCAAAACAGGACTTTGTATAAAACACTGAAGTAATGTTGGAACTGAATTTTTCGGAATCATGTTAGATCATTGGAATTAGACATGAAATTTGTGTTATTTCTTGTGTAGTTGTATTTAAAAACAGAAGGAAAGCAAAATACAGAGTTGCTCATTGGTGGACATGGTGTCTTACATTTTAAAGGAGTAAGATTCAATGAGCTGGTCTCTTACAAAGAATTATAACGAAAGGAACTATAAATGAAGTCCCTAAAGTAATAAACACTAAGAAAATGAAAGTTGGTTCATCATGCTTTATTGACTATTGGGTCCATCCCATGGCCCATGTGAAAGAAGATGAAATGTTTTTTGGTATAGTCAAGCCAACCAATTTAGAAGTTTAATTTGGGCAATTAGCTTTTGAAGTGAATATTTATGTCATTGCATACATCAATATGGGCATTCTTCAACTATAAATAGGTGCCTCTACCTTCATTTGTAATCACACCAAAACAAAGAGAAAGAGAGTAATTTACAGAGTAAGAAGCAAAATACTCCGTGAGAAAAAATATAGAGAGTTTGAGCGGTATTGTAGTGAGGTGGAAAAATCAAAAGAGGGTTATTTCTTTTGAGTGTTTAGTGGTCTTGGAGTATTTTACTCGGTACCACAAATTGTAAAATCCTCACTTTACTGAAATTAGTTGCTCCTCTCGGGCCGTGGTTTTTCCCTTATTCAGAAGGGTTTTCCACGTAAAACTCTTGGTGTCCTTATTTCTCTTATTATTATCGTTGGTTACAATATTTTAGTAATTCGTATTTATTATAGTCGTATACCGTGGATATTATTTCTGTGGGGGTTAATTTTCCCAACAACTAGTATTAGAGCACATGTTCTACTCATTCACAGAAATATTATTTACAGTCAATTTTACTCTGTGACAAAAACATATGTCAGGAGTAAAGTATGAAGTAACAAGATTCAACGGTAATGCCGGTTTCTCCCTATGGCAAAGAAGGATGAAGGACCTGCTCATCCAACAAGGGTTAGACATTGCACTAGATGGAAAAGAGGCAAAGCCGAAAACCATAAAAGACGAGAAATGGGCAGACATGGATAAAAAGGCGGCTAGTGCAATCAGACTGCACTTGTCCGGTGAAGTACTCAATAATGTCGGGGATGAAAATAGTGCATGTGGTACTTGGAAAAGACTAGAAAGTCTATACATGTCCAAATCCTTAACAAACAAGTTCTTTTTGAGAAAGCAACTTTATGCCATCCATATGAGTGAAGGTACAAATTTTTTGTCCCATTTAAATATGTTCAATGGATTAATCACGCAGCTGGCAAACCTTGGAGAAACAATCACTGAAGTAGATAAGGCTATCATGCTTCTAAACTCGTTGCCATCTTCCTATGATAATTTGACAATAACCATCCTGCATGGTAGAGATACCATCGATTTAAAGGAGGTCACATCAGCTATCCTACTCAATGATAAGATGAGGAAGAAGCCCGAAAATCAGGGGCAGGCTCTTATCATGGAAAACAAAGGAAGAGGTTTTTATAGAGCATCGAGTAGCCGTGATAAATCCAAAGCTCGTGGAAAGTCCAGGAACTGGTCAAAGGGTAGAAATTGCTACAGTTGCGGTCAACCCGGTCAATTCAAAAGGGATTGCCCAAAGAAAGGTCGATGCGAGAGCAGTGGCCAGAAAAATGATGACAACACAACCGTTGCAGTGCAGAACGATGATTCTGTGGTTCTTTTCGTTCACGAGGAGGAGAAATGCATGCACTTAGCAAGCCAAGAGTTAGAATGGGTGGTTGACACAACAACTTCCTATCATGCCACACCGGTAAGAGAATTCTTCTGAGATACAAATCAGGAGACTTTGGAATGGTTAAGATGGAAAATACCAGTCACTCAAAGATTGTGGGGATTGGAGACATTTGTATCAAGACAAATGTCGGATGCACATTAGTTTTAAAAGATGCGCGGCACATACCAGATCTGCGAATGAATTTGATTTCAGGGATCGCTCTAAATCGAGACGGGTACGAGAATCACTTCGCCAATAGGAAGTGGAGACTCACCAAGGGATCATTGGTGATTGCTAAAGGTGTTGCTCCCTACACATTGTAAAAGACAACCACTGAGATATGTGAAGATGGATTATATGCGGCTGTAGATGATACGCCTGCAGATTTATGGCACCGGAGATTGGCCATATGAGTGAGAAGAGACTGCAGATCCTATCCAAAAAGTCACTCATCTCATTTGCAAAAGGTTCAACTCTGAATTCTTGTGATTATTGTTTATTTGGAAAACAACACAAGGTATCGTTATGGAAAAAAATTGAATATACTTGATTTAGTATATTCTGATGTTTGTGGTCCAATTGATGTAGAATCAATGGGAGGTAACAAATATTTTCTCACATTTATTGATGATGCTTCACCAAAATTGTGGGTTTATTTTTTGAGAACCGAAGGCCAGGTATTTCAAGTATTTCAGAAATTCCATGCTCTGGTGGAAAGGGAGTCAGGTAAAAAATAAAAGCATCTTAGGACAGACAATGGAGAAGAGTATACTTCAAAAGAGTTTGAAGACTACTACTCAAGCCATGTAATCAAACATGAGAAGACAGTTCCTGGAACCCCACAACACAATGGTGTAGCTGAAAGGATGAATCGCACCATTGTCGAAAAAGTGAGAAGTATGCTCAAAATGGCAAAACTACCTAAGTCATTTTGGGGTAAAGAAACTTACACAACCTGTTACTTTATTAACAGAAGTCCATCAGTTCCATTGAAGTTTGACATTCCAGAGAAAGTCTAGACCAACAAAGAGATGTCCTAATATGAAAGTGTTTGGATGTAAAGCTTTTGCACATGTGCCGAAGGAGCAGAGAACGAAGCTGGATGACAAAGTTATTCCCTGCATCTTTATCGGTTATGGAGATGAAGAGTTCGGCTACAGATTGTGGGACCTAGAAAGAAAAAAGATCATCAGAAGCAGAGATGTGATCTTCAGAGAAGATGTGATCGGGATTGATAGTGATCAATCAACAAAGACTAAAAATGATAATGGTACAGTTACTAAACTTTGTTACTACTCCTACTGTACCTGTACGTAATCCTTCCACATGTGAAGAATGGCACACAGAAGGTGTAGATGAAGAGGTTGCTGAGTAGGGGGAGTACCCTAGTCCACAAGAGGAAGAAGGAGAGAAACAAGAAGAAGAAGAAGGATAACAACCTTTGAGAAGATCTGAAAGAGAGAAGGTAGAGTCCACAAGGTATCCTTCTTCGGAGTATATCCTCGTCACTGATGAGGGGGAGCCAGAGAATTTCAAGGAGGTGCTATCTCATCCGGAACAAATCCAGTGGATGGAAGCCATGCAAGAAGAGATGAATTCTTTACAGAAGAATGATACGTACGAACTGGTTGAACTTCCAAAAGGCAAAAGACTGCTTAAGTGCAAGTGGGTCTTTAAGCTCAAGAAAGATGAAATGACAAGCTGGTCAGACACAAAGCTCGATTGGTAGTAAAAGGTTTTGAATAGAAGAAAGGTATTGATTTTGATGAAATTTTCTCACCTGCTGTCAAAATGACTTCTATGCGAACAATCTTTAGCTTGGCAGCTAGCCTATATCTTGAAATGGAGCAGTTGGACGTGAAAACTGCGTTTCTGCATGGAGATTTGGAAGAAGAGATCTATATGGAGCAGCCAGAAGGTTTTGAAGTAAAGGCGAAGAAACACATGGTGTGCAAGTTGAAAAAGAGCCTTTATGGGCTGAAACAGGCACCTAGGCAGTGGTACAAAAAGTTTGACTCATTCATGAGAAGTCAAACGTACACAAAGACTTTTTTAGATCCATGTGTATACTATAAGAAATTCTCTAACAATAACTTTATCATCTTGTTGTTATATGTGGATGGCATGCTAATTGTAGGACAAGACAAGAAGTTGATTGCCAAGTTGAACAAAGATTTGTCCAAGTCATTTGACATGAAAGACTTGGGTCCAGCACGACAAATTCTAGGAATGGAGATTATCCGAGATAGGACAAATAGTAAGTTATTGCTGTCATAGCATAAGTATATTAAACATATACTTAAACACTTCAAAATGATGAGTGCTAAACCAGTTAGCACGCCTCTTGCTGGTCATATAAAGTTGAGCAAGATAATGTGTCCTACAATAAAGGAAGATAAAGAAAGTATGGCTAAAGTTCCATATTCATCTGCCGTCGGGAGCATGATGTATGCAATGGTATGTACCAGATCTGATATTGCTCATGCTGTCGGTATTGTTAGCAGGTTTCTTGATAATCCCGAAAAAGAACATTGGGAAGCTGTGAAGTGGATACTTAGGTATCTAAAAGGAAACTCAGATGAATGCTTGTGTTTTGGGAGATCAGATCCAGTCTTGAAGGGCTACACAGATACTGATATGGCAGGTGATCTTGATAATCGTAAATCTACTACAGGATACCTGTTCACTTTTTCAGGGGGAGCTATATCATGGCAGTCGAAGTTGCAGGAGTGTATTACACTCTCTACAACTGAAGCAGAGTATATTGCTACTACTGAAGCTGGAAAGGAGATGGTTTGGCTGAAACGGTTCCTTCGAGAGCTTGGATTACATCAAAAGGAGTTTGTCGTCTATTGTGACAGTCAAAGTGCAATAGACCTGAGCAAAAACACCATGTATCATGCAAGGATGAAGCATATCAACGTGAGATATCACTGGATTCGAGAAAGGATATAGGATGGATCTATGCAGGTCAAGAAGATCCATACAAGTGAGAATCCTTCAGATTTGCTGACCAAGGTGGTACCAAGAGATAAGTTCGAGCTATGCAAAGAACTTGTCGGTATGCACTCAAACTAGAAACTCCGGTGTTACCTCCTTCAGTTGCATGAGACTGGAGGGGGAGATTTATTGGGTCCATCCCATGGCCCATGTGAAAGAAGATGGAGCTTTTTATTTTTGGTTTTGTCAAGCCAACCAATTTAGAAGTTCAATTTGGGAAACTAGCTTTTGAATTGAATATTGATGTCATTGCATACATTAATATGAGCATTCTTCAACTATAAATAGGTGCCTCTACCTTCATTTGTAATCACACCAAAACAAAGAGAAAGAGAGTGATTTATAGAGTAAGAAGTAAAATACTCTCTGAAGAAAAATATAGAGTTTGAGCGGTATTGTAGTGAGGTGGACAAATCAAAAGAGGGTTATTTCTTTTGAGTGTTTAGTGGTCTTGGAGTATTTTACTTGGTACCACAAATTGTAAAATCCTCGCTATAGTGAAATTAGTTGCTACTCTCGGGCCGTGGTTTTTCTCTTATTCAAAAGGGTTTTCTACGTAAAAATCTCGGTGTCCTTGTTTCTCTTATTATTAACGTTGGTTACAATATTTTAGTAATCCGCATTTATTATAGTCGTATACCGTGAATATTATTTCAGTGGTGGTTAATTTTCCCAACATTGACAAGATAATGTCTTTGTTGTGGTTGTCGTCCTACCCAAGTAGATATAGTTGTTGGCTTCATACTCTCAAGATGCAACGAACCATTAAATTTCTTGATTTACAATCAAATAATGGAATTCTTGAATCCTTAAAAGAGTCTCTATTGCCTTCTCAAATATAGGAGAAATAGTATGTTGAGTGAAGTGAGTGATTGTTACGTAGATAAGTAGAAGATTTTATGAAAACACAGGAATAAAGAGCATTCATTTAAGTGATAATTTATAATTTAACAAATGAATAAAGTCGCTATCTTAAAAACCACGTAAGGATCAGTTTACCTGGAGGAACATATCCCACTGCTACAGCAAATTCTGAAGGATTAATTGCCCTCCCAAGCTCAATATCTCCAATTAAGGGCTGGTGCAAATGTTTCATAAAGATGCTGCTTGTTGAAACATAGAGGAGGATGATCGGATCGCTAAAGAGAGAGCCTCCATGTAAGATAGCTAAACCTCTACAAACGCCAACTGCTATGGTGAAACGACTTTTCCAGTCTAAAATACTGTCATCACATCTTCCATGAAGCAGGTTAAAGAGGGTTCCATGTTGAGGATATTCATAAAAGATACATGCCGTATCAGATTCCACAACATAAGCAGGGGGGGGGGGCATGGTTTAATTGCTAAGGTGACCTATATTGACAAGCCCTTGTTTGAATCTTTCAAAGCTAAGCAAGTTAAATGACTTGCTCTGCCTCTCAATCTTCTTGAATCAATAGTATATACCACAAGGCATCATAACCTTGTAGTATGTGTAGAATTCATTGCTTTGCATAACGTTAATTGTCCTACAAATTGCAGCCATGGTCTTGGACAATTTAATTTGAGACTTGTGGAGGTCATCATCAGTGATCCAATAAAACTCAGTTCTGTGCAAGCTCTTTAAAACAACGTAGCGGATACAAATAATTGCAAATATACCAAAAACAAAGCCACCTAAAACAAAGAGGAGGACTATGGTTGATGACAATGTCTTGCCCTTTTTCTCATTGTTTTCTAATTTTGCAATTGGGGAAGGATAGATCAGACCCCTATTTCCACTTGTCTCAACAATGACAAAGCTTTCAAACTCCGGACGAATTCCAGAGAGTTGATTGTTTGAAAGCGCTAACCTAGTTAATCCTCCCATTTTAGGCAGAAAATCGGGAATCTGACCTGAGAACCTGTTGTAAGAGAGATCCAAAACTTCCAATGAAGTCAATCTAGATAGAGTAATTGGTATAGGTCCTCCAAAGAGATTATGACTGAGATTCAAAGCAATCTGCAAACTTAACGGCATAGCTGGAATAGCCCCACCAAGTTGGTTCCCTCCAAGTTGGAGTTCTAACAAAAAATTTAAGTTACTAATGTCAGGCGGAATTTGACCACTTAGCTTATTCCCTTGCAAATTCAAGTTTGTGAGGTTTTTTCAAACTGGATATTGAACTTAGTATGGTACCATTCAAAGAATTCCAGCTGATATTGAGCCTCTGCAATCTATTTAACTGCGAAATGTTACTCGGAATATCCCCAACTAGGTTATTGGACTGAAGACTCAGTACCTGAAGATTAGAAATATCACCCAACTCTACTGGAATAATACCACTCAGCTTATTCTGGGCTAAGTTCAAAAGCGCCAAGTTTTGGCACTTCCACAATTCAGAAGGAATTGGTCCACTTAGCTGGTTGTTGTCCAGCTCCAAGTAGGTCAAACTCTGAAGGCTTCCAAAAGAAGCAGAAGTAATCGACCCATTCAAAGCATTGTCCCCTAATCTCAACCGAATCAAATTTATTGACAAGTTTGTAGGAACAGGTCCCTCCAACTTATTGGAAGTCAGATCAACAAACTGCAAGTTCATTGGGGATAACAGGTCCTGAGGTATTATACCAGTTAAACTGTTAAAACTGAGGACTAAATTCCTCAGGTTCTTGTTTAAACCAAGGGGTATATTTCCAACAAAACGATTCTGATTCGCAGCAAAAGGCGTCAATGTTTTGATATTCCCAATGGATTGTGGGATTGTGCCACTCAAATTATTGGCTGATAAAATCAAAACTTGCAATTTGGAAAGTTCTCCTAATCTATCAGGAATGACACCAGATAGAGAGTTAAGAGAATGGTCAATCAAAGTTAAGTTGCCAAAGTGCACAATTTGAGCGGGGAATTCACCTTGAAAAAATTGCAGAAAGTTGAAGCTCCTCCAAAAGATTAAATTTTCCAAGACTGGTAGGAACTGAACCAGAAATATTGTGGTAGCTAAGGTTCAAACTCTTGAGTGAGTTCAATGTCAATCCACCCAACTGCAAGTCAACTTTCCCATTCAAGTTATTATGAGAAAAGTCCAAAGACTCCAACTTTTCAAAACCAGTGAAAGTAGGCAAAGAACCCTCCAATTTATTCCTACTAAAGTTCAACAATTTCAACCCACTAATTCCCCCACAACCAGTAATGAACCCACTTGGGAGTGAGCTTAAGTGGTTCTGGGAAACATCAAGAGACTCTAAAGTTTCAATCTTTTGACAAATAACAGGCAAGAACTCAGAGCTAGAAATTGAAAACAATGAAAAGGAGATATTTGTTATGGAAGAATTATTAGAAGTGCAAGAAATTCCTTTCCAAGAACATGGATTTGAACTTTTATTAATCCTATCCCATACAAAAGAAGTAGCAGTATCATTCTGAAGCATATCATAGACCTTTCTCATGGTATTAATTTGGTCTGGGGGCAATTGGGAACGCACCAAATGAAAAAAGACAGACAAGTATAGAACAGAAATGAGATAGACATAGTTTATGATCATTGTGGCTTGGATTGATTAATTTTATGGTTCCAATTAGAATTGAAGTTACAAACATTAGTAGGCAGTTTTCATGCAGAAGAAGCCATAACAAATTGACTTATGACACTGCTGACCTTGACTTATGACACTGCCTCAGATATGGGTTTAACTGTTATGAGTTTATCTTGTGTGTATCGACAGTTAAAAGATTTTTTACGTTGTACTGATAGTGTAAAAGTTGTTTACACAAAGCTACTGGCATGATACTCAACTTTCATCAGTTGCCATTTGTACTCTATATTCATTCATCTTTACTGATATCCGGCTTTGGAGGAGCTACCCCTAAAGAAATCTTGGCTTGACAACCTATTCATTTTTCTGAACTTCAGTGAAGCATATATATATATATATATATATATATATATATATATATATATATATATATATATATACCTCAATTCTTATCAAAAATATGAAATCTTGCCGCCTTTTTTTATTTAAATTGTCAATATCTTGATTTTGGACATAAACGTAAATCAAAAGGCAATCATATATATACACATGAGTTTCAGAAGGTGTAGCTAGTTATCCCAAGCCCTGATGTCAGTACATTACCGTTAAGTGTAAATATAATCTAACAATAAATATGATAAATTCTGTAGTATTAAAATGAAACGAAATATAGACGGACGACATGCAAATTAAGGATTTACATAATTGAATCAACTAATTTAGAATTGAGGCTAACTAGATTGGTTGAAGGCCAAAGTTAGTTGTCGAGAAAGAAGAAAGAAATAGACATGACATAGAAAAGAACAAAAGAACGTCTAGACATTTCTTGCAATTAGTCCTCCTGTATCGTGTTTGACGGGGTTGGGAGTCGTGTTTAATAAATGTGTTCTTAATTATTCCAAAATACTAGACTTTGACTGGTTCTAAGTCGTGCTTTTGAGGATTCTTCCACTATAGAAAATTAAAGGCAAACATATGAAATGAGTACAGCTACACCACAAACATGGTAAGAATATGTTCAGAAATACTATAAGAGCATTATGTTTTCTTTAAAAGAATAATCAGCTTATTGAAATTCGATAATTAAGCTTCATTAGATGCTTGTCAAAATAACGAGATTTTTATTTGTTAAATCTTCTAAAAGATGTAATTTTGTGTTAATTATATTTCTCCATTACTTATATATTTATTTTTTTATTTTTAAGTTTGAATTGTGTTGATGTGATAATATAGTTGTACATAAATTAGTCATGCAGATCGTGAAATTTCTTTCAAACTCGATCGTTTCATCTTGGCATATTTTTTTAATATGGTAATGTGTTTGTGCAAGGCACGCGATATTTTAATATTCTCGAGAAAGTAAGGCTCGTTTATGAAAATTCCACGCTTTCAATTTCGTATACTATATATCTCACCTTTTCAAATGAGCGAATGTTGAGAAAAGTAATTTTTCCTATGAAATAAAAGTTAGATCGATGAAATTGGATAAAGAATTCACTCTTCAAGCTAAACCTTCCTTTAGGTCAATCACGGATATGAGAATAATGGACAAGGCTAGATCTAATTGTCAACTGTTCTAATCTAGAATAGGATGCTTAAAAAATTCTAAAAGGAAGTGGAGTTATATTTTCTTTTCAATTCTAGGGTTCTTATGTATTTTTGTGCCCCTTTATGACCACAAAAAAAGTGAACAAATTCCATTTTTCTAAGGAATAGATACAAGATTCTTCGCATAGATAGAAAATTCTGAAGATGATTAAAAAATATGCTCATTTGGAACTCTGTTGGAACAAAACCTTTCACGCCTATTAGTATTAGACCAAGTTGTTTGATTTATCTAATAAGCAAGTCAGTTGCATATAATTCTTGTTTTCGATTTTGAGCGAATTTTATCCCGAAATTTTCAAAGGTTGATGGTATTAATTGTTGATTCAGAACAAACATTTTTTTCCCCACAGAGGATCGAGGATATGAGATATATATACGCTTTGGTCTATCATAAAAAGGTTATAATGGTGTCATGTGTTTCCCATCTTTTTTTTCTCATCTTAAAGAGGAAAAAGTATCCATTTAAAGCACATGATCCACGGACTCCTTTCTTTTGGACACAAGTATAACATAAACTTTTTACTTTTGCGTATTTGGTACAAAGTTAGAAGTAATTATATAAACAACTAGTATTAGCATCCGCGCGGATGCACGGACACTAACCATGTTAAATATTTGAGTTATTTGAATTATATGTAAATAATCTTAAAATTTAAACCTTCTTGATAAATATAAATGATCATTGGATATTAATTAAGAAACACTGCATGAAAAAGATTAACCATTTCTCAAATTTTCTAGTTATAATTCTATTTTATTTTCTGGTACCATTTTCAGCGGTGTCATTAGATCCTAAAAATAGTCAGGAAGCAAAATAATAACTCATATTTATGGCAAAGCAATCAACGGTTGAGACTATGGAGGATTCTTTGCATACGACTTGATTCTTTTATTACTACTTGAACTTTTATTCGGTGTGTTGATATCTATCAAAAAATATTTCTATTTTAAAATTTCAGTTTCTAAAACTTTATTTTTCAATAATAATTATTTTTATAATAATGTAAGTAAAAATATTATCCTTAATTCAAAACTCATTTTAGTTGGCTATTTAAAAATTTAAATAATTCTTTAGCCAATGATTGTTTTTTTTTCCCAGTATGACTCCATTTTGATATTTATCACTAACCATATTAAATATCTGAGTTATTTGAATTATATGTAAATAATCTTAAAATTTAAACCTTCTAGATAATTATAGATAATCGTTAGATATTAATTAAGAAATACTACATGAAAAAAGATGAAATGAGGTAGAAGAGATGGCGATGTTGAGATGGATGTGTGGGCACACTAGGTTAGATAGGATTAGAAATGAAGTTATTCGCGACAAAGTGGGTGTGGCCCCTATTGAGGACAAGATGCGGGAAGTGCGGCTTAGGTGATTTGGTCATGGGAGAAGGAGGAGCACAGACGTCCCGGTGAGAAGGTGTTAGAGGCTGACATTGGAAGGTCTACAGAGAGGTAGAGGTAGGCTAAAGAAGAGGTAGGGAGAGGTGATTAGGTAAGACATGGCGCAGTGTCAGCTGATCGAGGACATGACCCTTGATAGGAAGGTATGGATGTCGAGGATTAGGGTAGTAGAGTAGGTAGTCTAGAGTGTTCATAACAATAGTATTAGCACGCAGTCTCGCTTTCTGTTGGTAGTAGGCTTTTATGACTAACCGTTGTTTTCTTTCATTGTTGATCACCTTACTATCTTGTTGTCTTTATTCTGCTTTTATATGGCTTTTGGTGTTGTCCCTTCTTGTCTATATTTTTATTAATGTGGTGCTTATGCTTTCCTGAGCCGAAGGTCTATTGGAATCAACCTCTTTATCCTCACAAGGTAGGGGTAAGGTCTGCGTACACACTACGCTCCCCAGACCCCACAGTGTGGGATAATACTGGGTATGTTATTGTTGTTGTACTACATGAAAAAAAACTAATATTTTCTCAAATATCGTAGTGATATTTGTTTTTGCACGATTCTCATTGGTGTCATTGGAACCTAAAAATAGTCATGGAGTAAAATAATCACACAGCTGTGAGCAGTTGTATTACGTGGCAGTTGTATCCAGTGCAGCGTCGTTGGGGGATATCGGTAAGGAATTCCACAGGTGGGTTATCTCCTGTAAGAAGGTTAGCGATTTCATGATGTTGATGAAGCTTCTGCGAATAATAGTACTTGCTACCCGGTAAGAAGTCGAATATGTGATTATGACTGATGATTCAAAATGTTCATGAAAAACTTAACAAAGGACTTCGAGAAACATTGGCGGGTTAACGGTACGTGATCATGGTAAATGAGAAGGGGGAATCATTGTGGGCTCTACAGTATGTGATGGTAGTTTAAAGTTAAGTAGGGGAGCCCCACCGTCTACGATTGGATCGCGTGGTTGTCTGCTTGTGCGGTTTTTGGTTATCGATGTATTGATGGATTATTTATGACGAAGGAAAAGGAAATGTCAGGAGTAAGTCGAATAAGGAACTCGATAAATGTGTGCTATACTTCGCCTTATCGATTGAGGTGTAGGATTTTGGAAGACTCCGAGTGTATGCTTCTTAAGGATGTAATGTACACGAAAAAGAGTTCAGCTGGTTGCTTCTTCGAGAGTGTGTTCATGTGCTAGTAGAGCGTTGAAGTTTGGTGATGTTCGGGATCAGGTCAGAGTAGGTAACTCTCAACGACGGTCCTAGTGGGTTCAAGAATTAAAGTGCAGTGTCTAAGGATTTCGGGTCCGCTGTGTAGTTAAGGATCGAGTTTTTGCAGTGGATTGCGAACGGAACTTGGAATGTTCTATGTCATCGTCGAGTATGTGGTGCAGTATTGGAGTAAAGGGAGAAATAACTTCGGATTCACGGAAGGTCTTGCAAACTGGGGGAACCAGTTGGAGATGCTATTATGCATTTGAGAAGGGTATGAGATGATTCATGGGTATTAAGACGATGTGGTCTAGCGATTCGGGTCCCTCGGGATGAGTGCAGATTGAGTTCGTTATGTTGTGAATGGAACTAATATTATTTTCAAGGCAGGTCAAGAGTAAATTGAAAGAAGTTGGGTCGATTAGTAATGATTGAACTGGCATGATTGTGGCAATGATCAGTTCCTTCTGCTTGTAAAGTTATATGTGTGGTTTGTGGTTGTACGTGCGGGCTTGACAGCCACCATAACTTGATTGATTTGGGAGGTATTTGATTTAGATGACCTTGTTGTGTGAATGGATTCCGGAGGTGTCACAACGGCTGAGATCGCGTCTTGAGGTTTGTATTTCTTCTACGGTTTGGGAATTCAGTTGCGTGTTGCATTAGCTCTTCTGAAATGAGCTAAGTGAAAGGTTTCTAAGCCAATGTAGTGTTTGTTTCTACTGGTAGTTCTGGGGTTATGTTGAATTCGTGTATTCTCGCATAGCGGCATGATAGGTATGGTGAGCGACATGGGAATTTGAAAGTTGAGGATCAAGGTTGCGGTTTGGTGTTGATAAGAATGTCACGAGCTCGGATGAGCAGGGGTGAATTCAGATGCTCAGAGTAGCTGGCATTTTCTTTAGTGTCACCTGAGAATGGTGTTCTGCAGAAGTGGCATTGTGTATTGATTTATGGATTCTTGATTTACTTTACAGAATTAGAACGATTGGTAGTATGGACATGCAAACTTTCTACCTGGTGCGAAAGGTCGTGGGAGAGTATCCCACGGGAAAATCTACATAAGTGTGACATGTTAGTCACTTGATTGTTAAATATTGAAACCAAGTATGGAGATTCTGGTACTGTCGCTAATATGAGAGTTTATGCCTAGAAGGTGCCTTAGTCCTTTGGTTGTGAACTGTGGGAGTTTGTCCCGGATTGAGACGACTTGATTATTTGCACATATGTTGTAGTACCGTGTATCTTATGGTATTAGATGAGCATGATGGCTCTCGAGATGCAGATCATTTATCGCACCTTGGTCGTGCTTGGGTTTTGTGGCGTATTGCTTTATCCGTCTCCCCAGAGTTGTATTTTTGCACTTAGCGTGCTTATGGACAATATTAGATATTCTATAGGTAGAAGCATTATGGATTGATGATTACGTCCTTATTTATTGTTTTGTGTGGATCGGGTTGCATGCCGTAACGGTATCATTTTTGGATCGGGTTGCACGCCGCAACAGTGAGATGTTGAGTACGGTCTCCTATACTTATTTTGTGTATTTGTTTCTCATTCTCTAAGAAAGGTTCATAGCATCTCTTCAGCCATTTTATTCATTACGCGGGCCGGGTAGTTCTTTTTCCAGAGTTCATTTTTTCCCCTTATGTATCACGTTCGACTTGTAGCTTGTTGGTGCATTGTGGGCGTCATATGAGATTTTTGGAAGTGTTTGAGATGGCTTATTTCCTGAGTAGCTTATACCGGGTGAGACAAGGTTATCAGACCTGGGATCAGTGCGATCATATCTATATAGGGTATATTAAAGAGCAAATATGGTTATTCAGTTCAGAATGAGGTAATGGTCCTTATCAGGAGGAGAGACTCCATGATTTGTTGATTCGGTAAGTGATTATTACTTTCTACACATCTCTTCCGTAGTGGCAGTATTTCGAGAGTTGGAACAAGACTTATATGCGTCATGAGGCGTATTGCGGGTATCGGATTTGTAAAATTTCAGCTATTATGGTCGGAGGATGTCATTATAGGAAACCGACGTATGTGGTGCATGAAGTGATTTCAGCATAGATGCATGATCATGTTTTGGTACAATGAGTGTTGATTGGTACGGTGTTCGTGTGTTAGAATCAGGCCTTGTAAAGAAATTCGAAAGTTAGAGCTTGGTTCTAAA
Organism: Nicotiana tabacum; assembly: GCF_000715075.1. NCBI lineage: Eukaryota > Viridiplantae > Streptophyta > Magnoliopsida > Solanales > Solanaceae > Nicotiana > Nicotiana tabacum. Next base: position 58,367,444 of record NC_134091.1, on the reverse strand, counting down.
GCATGTTAGCTAAAGTTATAGGGGGGATTTGCAGTTTGGCTCGAGCTAATGTGTTCAACTGGAATGTGGTGGCACGGGTAGGTACACGAGATGTTAAACATGGATTTTGGACAACTCACGAGCAGTCCTTAGCACGTTCGAGGACGAACGTATGTTAAGTAGGGGAGAATGTAACGACCCAACCAGTCGTTTTGAGCTCTAGCACGTCATTCGGTAGTTTGAGGCCTTGATTAGATTCAACTAAGGTATTATGACTTGTACGCATGATCGGAATCAAATTTCGGGAAGTTCGGGATTGATTTGGAAAGAAAATTCTAATTTTGGAAGCTTTAAGTTGGAAGAATTGGCTAAGATTTGACTTTTGAGTAAATGACCTCGGAATCGGGATTTGAAGGTTTCAATAGGTTCGTATGATAATTTCAGACTTGGGCGTATGTTCAAATTGAGTATTGGATCACTCTGGAGCATTTCGGCGCTCATTATGGAAGATTGCCATTTTAAAGGTTTAACAATTTCTTAAGTTTGGTTTGAGGTGGAATCTGGTGTTATCGATGTCCGTTTGGGGTTCTGAGCCTTGGAATAGGTTCATATCGTGATTTATGAATTGTGCGTAAAGTTTGGCGTCATTCTGGAATGTATAAGTATGAATCAGATGCTTTCATTGAAGTTTGAAAGTTTAAAAAAAGGTTTTGGCCGTCGATTCATAATTTTGATGTTGTTTGGCGTTATTCGAGGTTTCGACTAAGTTTGTATCGTGTTATGGGATGTGTTGGTATGTTTGGACGGGGTCCCTGGGTCCTCGGTTTTGAAATGGATTGAAATTGGATCGAAATTTGAAGTTGAGGAATGCTGGTTTTGGCCAATTCCTGGTGCAATCACACCTGCAGAAACAAGGCTGCAGATGCGACTCCGCAGAAGTGGCTAGGCAAGTGCAGATATGGATTTTGCCGAGGGAAGGCTAGACCACAAATGCGGTCGAGTGTCCGCAGAAGCGGAACCGCACCTGCGGGTGAGGCGTCGCAGAAGCGACCTCGCATAAGCGAGGAAGTGAGTTGCATAAACGACTGGAGGTGATCATGGTAGAGACCGCAAGTGCGAAGCATTTATCGCACCTGTGGGAGTGCAAATGCGGTTCTTGGAGCGCAGAAGCGGGCAGGGCTATTGGGCACTACTTCGCAGAAGCGTGGACTTCGCCGCAGAAGCGGCCAAGATGATCGCATAAGCACAAGGTCGTCTAGGCAGAGGTGTTTTATAAAAATGGAATTTGGCCCATTTTCTTCCATTTTCACTTGGTTGGGGCAATTTTGGAGAGCTTCAAGGGAAGATTTTCATTAAGAAACACAACGTAAGTGATTCCCACCTATTACAAGTTAAATACATGGTTCGTATAAGGATTTAACATGGAAATTAGTAGAAATTGTGGGGGGTTTTAGGTAGAAAACCTAGAATTTGGTATTTTTGGATTTTGACAACGAAATTGGACATGGAATTGACAATAAATTATATATTTAAGTTCATAATGTTATGGGTAAGGTTTATCTTCAAACATTTTCGGAATCCGGGCACGTGGGCCCGATGGTTGACTTTATCGACTTTTTGAGCGGAGTTAAAAATTGTTTAAATTGATTAATTATGGGTATTAGAATATATTTTGATTGGTTTGCACTTTGTTTGAATATTTTTGGATCGACGGGCATTGGTTTGAGGTGTTAGAGAAGCTTTGGAGCCAGTTATGGAACTTCAGAGCGAGGTAAGTCTCCTGTCTAACTCTGTGAGGGGAAAACTACCCCTAGGTGATGTGTTTGTTATGTGCTACTTGTTGCGGGGGCTACATACGCACGAGGTTACGAGATCCCGTACATAGCTAGATTCATGTTGTGTCCGGGTAGACTTAGGTTCTCGCCATGCTATATACTGTATTATTTGAGTTGTCTCTGGCCTATTAAATTCCTTTATTTTACATTACGACTTGAGACTAGTCTTGCGAAGAGTGGTAGACTTGCTATTGTAGAGATTTGACGACTTCATGATAAGCCGCGGATTATTGTACTCTCCTTACGAAATTCTCCCGCATTATGCGTTCTCATCGAAAAGTTGCCTTAAAAATCTATAACTCACACGACTATTATTGAGTGGAGTCGAGGACCCGTCAAAGCTTCTTATTCTAATGGGATCGGGCCGTTTGTCTCGACAGGATAGATACATCTATGGTTCGTGTCGTTCGACCCTCGACAGAGCACATATTATGATGGATCAGGTCATACGCCTCGACAGGATTATGTACCACACTATCATGCGAGCGGACCGTTTTCCTCAGCAATATAAAATAGATGTATCTATGGTTCAGAAATATCATGATGGATCGGGCCGTACGCCTCGGCATTTATATACAAATACTCTTATGAAATCATGCGTAATAATTGATAAGAAGGCAGTATACCTGCGAGTTTTCCTGATTTGAATTGTGGCGACCTATTTGGTGAGGTCCATTATATATACTCCGAATGAGGAGGAAATTGCTAGCTGAGAGTTTGAGTTACTGTTGAGAGGAGAATTTTACCACGTATTTATACTTGTTATTTCGTTTATTTGCTCCGAGTCACTTCTGTTTACTCTACTGTATCTATCTTATTGGATCACTAGTAAGTGTTGATGTCGACCCCTCGTCATATTTCTATGGGGTTAGGCTAGATACTTACTGGGTACGCGTTGATTTACGTATTCATGCTACACTTGCTGCACCTTTTGTGCAGGTACATATATGTCTGGTGGTCTTCTGGGCGCCGAGGCGCGACTATTGCAGTGACTTTACCGTGAGCTGCATTTTATGTTACGATTCGCAGCCTGCAGAGTCTCCATTAGGGTTATTTATATTCTCCTCTCTAATTTGTAATCCTGACAGATGTTATATTTTATTATATTTCCTAGTTAATGCTCATGCACTTGTGACACCGGGTTTTGGGGGTTCCTACGGGTTGTTCGTTGTTGTAAATGTGTAAATATTATCACTTACTCTGTAAAAATTCTATTTCATACGATTTAATTAATGACAAATATGAATTCAAAATACTAAAATAAGTAATTAAGTGATCAATTACTGTTGGCTTGCCTGACGATGGTGTTAGACGCCATCACGACCTTTAGTGAATTTTGGGTCGTGACATTATACCCTTCAATTCCTAGAACGTGCTAAATTAAAATTAATGATAGTAATAGTATAGCCAGTGTTTTATTATTTCTTTGATGTCTATTTATACAAATTGACTTTTCAAACAAACATTTTTCTAAAAGAAAAGGAAAAAACAACTTTGTTGAATATTAACTGATTTTTGTGTTGTTTCATTCTCTAGTATGTAGGTTTACTTCATTATATATGTAAGTAAACTTTTATTCGATTTTCAAACTCTTTTTTGTTATTTGGAAAAACATAGACGTGTACACTATATATTACATTTATTTTAAAAGAAATTCGCTTTATTCAAATCTAGCTATAGTGTTTTAAAGAACTATAATTATATGATTTTCGATGTGAAAGGGTTTTATAGTTATATGAAGTAGTTTTTTTCTTTTTTGCCAGAGGAGAAGTAGTATTTAATTAGAAAAAATAACAAAAGTTCCTAATATGATTGCATATGATCATTAAACGAATTAAGTATGATAACATGATAACAAAAGATAAGCTTCTTTTTATTTTAATTCAAATTTAAAAACTTTATATATTGTCACAACCCAAAATCCAACCCGTCATGATGGCATCTAACACAACCCGCTAGGTAAGCCAAATAACAAAAAAAAAACATAATATAATGATAATGATAAGAGTCAAAAATGAAATAATTAATTTTTATACAACTTTCCAAGGACTGGTAGTACAAGTCATGAACCACTAAGACAGATTTTACAAAACAAATTGAACTGAAATAATTACAACATCTTTTTGGATTGTACATGAACAAAATTTGAATCTAAAGCTACCAAGGAGAAGTGATAGCCATAATTGTAACGTATGTACATCTTCAATGCCAGCTCTCGCCATACATAGCAGCAACAACTCCAAGATCTACACGCAAGGTGCAGAAGTGTAGTATGAGTACAACCGACCCCATATACTCAATAAGTATCCTAACTAACCTTGGCGAGGTAAAAAAAGCAAGCGCTATATATGATACTCACTAACACATGTGTCATAATTTCAACAAGTATAGAACACATATATGATCAAATTAGGAAATCTCAAGTAAACCCACTTTGATGCTCACAATTCTTTGTTTTAAAGTGTTCTGCTAAGTCAACAATCCAGCATATACGGAAGATATGCAAGTAAAATCAGGTAGACAGTCAAGAAAATTGCAAGTAAAGATGAAATACAATAACTAAATATCAGTCTGTTGCGGCGCACAACCCGATCCAATAATAGTGACCAGCTCTCCTAGAGCTCACATCAACCAGAAACTCATCGGTTTCTCACAATCCGCGTGTACACCATCAAGAGAGAAACATGAGATGGTGACCCTAGGGGGATGGATCCTTATCCACGCGCAAGCACAGACAATTCAACGTGCTGCCAGTCCGACACGGTCACATGCTCAATATGTAATCCACCCGACGTGGTCAACGACTCATTGTGATGGATCCGCCCTACGTGGTCACTGGCTATATAACAATATGCCCAGCGTGGTCATATGCATATCAACACAATTCGCCCAGCATAGTCATAGGCATAACCACACAATCCGCCCGGCGTGGTCACGGGCATCCGGTCTAATCATATCACACAAGAGCAAATAAACAAGAATACATATATATGATGAATGAATAACAAATCTCATGCTCTTGTACTGGTATAAATGATTTGATAAAGTGTAGGCATGTGCAAAGTGTGCTATCATAGCTCAAATCGACAATTGCATAACAAAATAGCATTTATCACGTTCATTCAGGGATTAAACCTATATGTAGCCTCAAACACGATGCAAATAGTTCACACAATATTACAAATATGAGAAACATCATAGTTTAAAGCTTAATAGTCAATTCTAGGCTTATCATAGCTTAAACACAACACGAGCGTGGATAAATACCTGTTACGACACGATTTCCCTATGTAGGATGTTGTGACGATACCTAGTCTTTAGGACTAGGTAAGCCTAACACTTACAAAAATAATGGCAAAATTTAACCAACAACTATGAAATTTGAAATGGAAAATTCCATACAAGCCAACAATAATAAAACCGGTAGTACAAGTCATAAGCTCTACTGATTTTGCTAGAAAATCCCTAAGTACAATTGTTCCGAAATAAAAATAAACAGTACTAGGTGAAATTTCATAAGGTGACTCCGAGGCCTGCAAACGCAACAACAGGTTTACCTTGAGTCTCCACGGCAATGCTCGATTAGCTAGCTAATGATCAACAAACATCCACGATTGGATCTGCACAAAAGTGTGCAAAAGTGTAGAATAAGTGCACCACAGTGGTACCCAGTAAGTATCAAGACTAACCTCGATGGAGTAGTGATGAGGGACAGTCAAGACACCTACTGGATTAAACAACCTGAACAAGCATGAAGATGAACTACTGGGGAAACAATGTTAATATAAATCTAAGCATTGTAAGGAAGACAAAACAATACTCGCAATGAAACACTCGAAACATCAATTAGCAAACATGTAATAATACTGTAGAGTAAGCGGAACACAGTCTAAGTTCGGTGAAACCAAATAAAGGAAAATAGGTAACAACTCATCATCACTTTTACACCTGATTTATTCAAGAATTTCCATGAGGTACCAAACCCCATAATCACAAATCATGGGTCCCAATTCATGAACCCTAATCACTTGGCATCTTGTGCCCACATTACAATTCATAACTGCACTAACGACTCACATGCCAAGAGAGTGACAATATCTACTATCCGCACGGATAACTCACGTGCCAACAATAATAATGACTCATGACTGCGCGGATAACTCACGTATCAATATGATTGTAACGACCCGACCGGTCATTTCGAGAGTTGTAGCCCCGTTCCCTCATTTACTGCTCCATTTGTGCTTTATATCTGTTTTATGACTTATCAGGTTAGATAGTTTGGGTCTGGAGAGATTTCAGAATGAAGTGAGATACTTAGTCTCATAATGGAAAGTTTAAGTTGAAAAAGTTGACCGGATGTTGACTTATGTGTAAATGACCCCAAATTTGTGTTTTGATGGTTCCGTTAGCTCTGTTAAGTGATTTTGGACTTAGGAGCGTGTCCGAATTGTGATATGGAGGTCTGTAGTTGAATTGGGCTTGTAATGGCAAAAGTTGATTTTTTTTAGAAGTATGACCGAGAGTGGACTTTTTGATATCGGGGTCGTATTCTAATTACGGTGGTTGGAGTAGGCCCGTGGTGTCATTTTTGACTTGTGTGCAAAAATTGGGATCAATCGGACGTGATTTGATAGTCTAGGCATCGGTTGTAGAAATTTGAAAATTCAAAGTTCATTAGGCTTGAATCTATGTGCGATTTTTGGTTTGATCTTGTTTGATTGGATTTGATGGTTTGACTGAGTTCACATGATGTTTTAAGACTTGTTTGTATGTTTGGTTGAGGTCCCCGGGGCCTCGGGTTGATTTCGGGTGGTTAACAGACCAAGGTTTGAAGTTGAAGAATTGCTGAAGATTTGCAACTACTGGTGTAATCGCACTTGCGGATTGGGAACCGCAGATGCGAGCTCGCAGCAGCAAGGAAGGGGTCGCAGAAGTGGTCAAGAAGTAAGTTGGTAGAGGTCGTAGGTGCGAGGTCCTTTCCGCACCTGCGTGTCCGCAAATACGGGTGTTGGATCGCAGAAGCGCATGGGCGCTTGGTGAGGTTGCTTCGCAAAAGTGGATGGCCCTTCGCAGGAGTGTGCCCGCAGAAGAGGATTGGGCGTCGCAGAAGCGGAGGCACGCTCGGTAAGTGAATTCCAAAAATGCGGAGATTTCATCCCAAGAGCGGGACCGCAGAAGCGGATTTTGGACCGCATGTGCGGTTTGACTAGGCAGAACATATAAACTTGACTTGGCAAAACATATAAACTGATGCTCCTACTATTGATTCTGTTCCAGTGGCGTGGGAATTTCCGGATGTGTTTCCTGTAGACTTACCGGGAATGCCACCCGATAGGGATATTGACTTCGATATTGACTTGGTGTCGGGCACTCAGCCCATTTCTATTCCACCATATCACATGGCACCAGCTGAGTTGAAGGAATTGAAGGAGCAGCTTCAGAAACTCCTTGATAGGGGTTTATTAGGACTAGTGTATCACCTTGGGGTGCAGCGGTGTTGTTTGTGAAGAAAAAGGATGGTACTATAAGAATGTGCATTGATTATAGGCAGTTGAACAAAGTTACAATCAAGAACAAGTATCCTTTTCCGTGTATTGATGACCTGTTTGACCATCTTCAGGGAGCGAGGGTGTTCTCCAAGATTGGTCTGGGTATCACCAGCTGAAGATTCAGGACTCGGATATTCTAAAGATAGCTTTCGAGACCCGTTATGGTCATTATGAGTTCCTTGTGATATCTCTTGGGCTGACCAACGTCCCAACAACATTCATACATCTGATGAACAATGTGTTTCGTCCTTATCTCGACTCATTTGTTATAGTGTTCATTGATGATATCCTGGTGTACTCTCGTAGCCAGGAGAAGCGTGCCCAGCATTTGAGGATTGTGTTGCAACGGTTGAGAGAGGAGAAACTTTATGCCTAGTTCTCGAAGTGTGAGTTTGGCTCAGTTCAGTGGCATTCTTGGGACACGTGATGTCCAACAAGGGTATTCAGGTGGATCCTAAGAAGATAAAGGCGGTTTAGAGTTGGCCTAGACCATCCTAAGCTACGGAGATTCAGAGCTTTCTTGGCTTGGCCGGTTATTATCGCTGCTTTGTGGAGGGTTTCTCATCTATTGCATTGCCCTTGACCAAATTGACCCAGAAGGGTGCTCCTTTCAGGTGGTCGGATGAGTGTGAGGAGAGCTTTCATAAGCTCAAGACTGCCTTGACCACAACTCCAATTCTGGTTTTGCCATCAACTTCAAGCTCTTATACACCGTGTTGTGATGCTTCTCGGATCGGAATTGGGTGTGTGTTGATGCAGGAGGGTAGAGTGATCGCTTATGCTTCACAACAGTTGAAGCCTCGCGAGAGGAACTACCCTGTTCATGATCTGGAGTTAGCTGCCATCGTTCATACATTGAAGATTTGGAGGCATTATCTCTACGGTGTGTCTTGTGAGCTGTTTAATGATCATCGAAGTCTCCAGCACTTGTTCAAACAAAAGGATCTAAATTTGAGACAACGGAGATGGTTGGAGCTGCTAAAGGACTATGATATCACCATTTTGTATCATCCCGAAAAGGCCAATGTGGTGGTCGATGCCTTGAGTAGGAAGGCGGTGAGTATGGGTAGTCTCGTATTCATTCCCGTTGGAGAGAGACCTCTTGCAGTTGATGTTCAGGCTTTGGCCAACCAGTTCGTGAGATTGGATATTTCGGAGCCCAACCGGGTTCTAGCTTATATGGTTTCTCGATCTTCCTTATATGATCGCATCAGAGAGCGCCAGTATGATGATCCCCATTTGCTTGTCCTTAAGGACACAGTTCAACACACTAATGCCAGAGATGTGACTATTGGGGATGATGAGGTATTGAGGATGCAGGGTCAGATTTGTGTGCCCAATGTGGATAGGGTACGTGAGTTTATTCTTGAGGAGGCCCACAGTTCGCGGTATTCCATTCATCCTGGTGCCGCGAAGATGTATCAGGACTTGAGGCATCACTATTGGTTGAGGAGAGTGAAAAAGGATATAGTGGGGTTTGTAGCTCGGTGCCTTAACTGTCAGTAGGTGAAGTATGAGCATCAGAGACCGGGTGGATTTCTTCAGAGGTTAGAGATTCCAGAGTGAAAGTGGGAGCGGATCACCATGGATTTCGTAGTTGGGCTCCCATGAACTTTGAGGAAGTTCGATGTTATCTGGGTGATTGTGGATCGGCTGACCAAGTATGCATACTTTATTCCAGTTGGTACTACCTATTCTTCAGAGCGGTTGGCTAAGATTTACATCCGGGAGATTGTTCTCCTTCATGGTGTGCCAGTGTACATCATTTCAGATCGAGGCATACAGTTTACATCACAGTTCTGGGGAGCAGTACAGCGAGAGTTGGGCACCCAGGTTGAGTTGAGCAGAACATTTCACCCTCAGACGGACGGACAGTCCGAGCACACTATTCAGATATTGGAGGACATGCTACACACTTGTGTCATTGATTTTGGGGGTTCTTGGGATCAGTTTTTGCCACTCGTGGAGTTTACCTACAACAACAGTTACTAGTCAAGCATTCAGATGGCTCCGTATGAGGCTTTGTATAGGAGACAATGTAGATCTCTGGTGGGTTGGTTCGAGCCAGGGGAGGCTAGGCTATTAGGTACTGACTTGATTCAAGATGCATTGGACAAGGTTAAATTGATTCAGGAGCGGCTTCTCACGGCGTAGTCCAGATAGAAGAGTTATGCCAATAGGAAGGTCCGCGATGTTTCTTACATGGTTGGGGAGAAGGTTCTACTGAAGGTTTCACCCATAAAGGGTGTTATGAGATTCGGGAAGAAAGGAAAGTTGAGCCCTCGGTTTATTGAGCCTTTTGAGGTACTTTAGAGGATAGGAGAGGTGGCTTATAAGCTTGCCTTGCCACCTAGCTTGTCGAGTGTGCATCTAGTATTTCATGTTTCTATACTCCGGAAGTATGTCGGTCTCATATTTTGGATTTCAACACAGTTCAGTTGGATGGTGATTTGACTTATGATGTGGAGCCGATGGCCATTTTTGATCGGCAGGTTCGAAAGTTGAGGTCAAAGGATATAGTTTCAGTGAAGGTGCAGTGGAGAGGTCAGCCCGTGGAGGAGGCTACTTGGGAGACCGAGCGAGAGATGCAGAGCAAATATCCAGCCCTATTTGAGACTCCAGGTATGTTTCTAGACCCGTTTGAGGATGGATGTTTGTTTAAGAATGGGAGGATGTAACGACCTGGCCGGTCGTTTCGAGAGTTGTAGACCCATTCCCCCATTTACTGCTTCATTTGAGCTTTATAGCTATTATATGACTTATCGGGTTAGTTAGTTCGGGTCCGAAGAGATTTCAAAATGAAGTGAGACACTTAATCTCATAATGGAAAGCTTAAGTTGGAAAAGTTGACGGGATGTTGATTTATGTGTAAATGACCCCAAATTTGCATTTTGATGATTCCGTTAGCTCCGTTAGGTGATTTGGACTTAGGAGCGTGTCCGAATTGTGATATGGAGGTTTGTAGTTGAATTAGGCTTGAAATGACGAAAGTTGATTTTTTTTGGAAGTTTGACCGAGAGTGGTCTTTTTGATATCGGGGACGGATTTTGATTCCATAAGTTGGATTCCGATTCCAGAAGTTGGATTTCGATCGGGGATAGTCTGTGGTGTCATTTGTGACTTGTGTGCAAAAATTGGGGTCAATCGGACGTGATTTGATAGGCTAGGTGTCGGTTATAGAAATTTGGAAATTCAAACTTCATTAGGCTTGACTCTATGTGCAATTTGTATTTTTGATGTTGTTTGAGGGGATTTGATGGTTTGACTGAGTTCGTATGTTGTTTTAAGACTTGTTGGTATGTTTGGTTGAGGTCCCCGGGGCCTCGGGTTGATTTCGGGTGGTTAACAGACCAAGGTTTGACGTTCAAGAATTACTGAAGAGTTGCAACTACTGGTGTAATCGCACTTGTGGATTGGGAACCACAGATGCGAGATCCAAGAAGAGAGGAAGGGGCTGCAAAAGCGGTCAAGAGGGAAGTTGGCAAAGGTCGCATGTGCGAGGTCCTTTCCGCACCTGCGTGTCCACAGATGCGGGTGTTGGATCGCAGAAGCGCATGGGCGCTTGGTGAGGCTGCTTCGCAGAAGCGGATGGCCCTTCGCAGGAGGGTGTCCGCAGAAGCGGACTGGGTGTCGCAGAAGCGAAGACACACTGGGTAAGTGAATTCCGCAAATGCAGAGATTTCACCGCAAGAGCGGGACCGCATAAGCGTCTTTTGGAACGCAGGTGCGGTTTGACTGGGTAGAACATATAAACATAAGGGTTGTGGAGGATTTTCAAGGGGATTCTTGAGGTAAGTTCCTTATGTTCATATTTCTTCAATAATTATATTTCCCCACTGAGTTCCCACCTTGTTGGTGTGTTTTTGAGGTGTACTTTGGGGGTTTGAGGTTAGGGATTTTGTAGAGATGATTTTGCAGATTTGAATGACCAATTGGTGTCGGATTTTGATGAATTTGGTATGACTAGACTCGTGGTTGGATGGGCTTTCGGATTTTATGAGTTTTGTTGGATTCCAAGACGTGGGAACGGGGGGCAGTTTTGAACCAATTTCGGATTTTGAGTTATAACTAAGTAATTTCTTGTAGAATTGATTCCTTTAGCCCGTATTGATTGTATTGTACTGTTTGTGGCTAGTTTCGGGTCATTTGGAGGTCGATTTGGGAGGCAAAGGAATATTGGAGTAGGGATTTGCTCCGATTGAGGTAAGTAACAATTCTAAACTTGGTTTTGATGGTTCGAAAACCCCGAATTTATGTGTTATGTGATTGGTATTGAGGTGACGCACACGCCAAGTAACGGGCGTGCGGGCGTGCACCATGAGAATTGCGACCTGGTCGATTCCATGGCACTGTATAGTGGTTCTACCTTGTTGATATCTGTGTTTTCATTATGTGATAAATTAATTGAGTTGTCACTCATGCTAGATATCATGTTTAGGCTTTATGCCGGTACTGTTGGGGCCTATAGTGGTCGTTTTTTGCTGTTGTCTTACTTATTTCGTTGATATTTTGTACTCATTCATATTCATTCATTTCATATCGTATCTCAGTCTCTGTTGTTATTTATTGATACATCATATTATTGTTTCCGGGCTAGTTTCATGACATTGTGAGCCCGTGAGAGAGAGACGGGAGAGATTGATGACTGAGTGCGGCCGAGGGCCTGATTGATTATGATATTAATACTATGGCAAGTGAGTTGTCCGTGCGGATTATAGCGCTTGGGCTGAAGGAGCCCCTCCGGAGTCTGCACACACCCCTAGTGAGCGCGGTTGATATTATTGAGGGATGGATCTTCCCTGGACATGGATCTTGTCCGAAGCATTATACACCTGGAGATGGATCTTCTCCACGGGCCGGATTGACCCTACTCAGTACTGGGAGACTGATGATCAGTGATGTATATGTTCCGGGATGGATCTTCCCTGAGCCGTATGGGCAATATACAGTACTGAGTGATTGAGCATTTTAGAGTGTGAGCATATGAGGTTGTCGGCATGGTGTGTCACATACAACATGTGCATTGGCATGTAGAAGTAGAGGAGTTATATTCTTCATATCATTCAGATTTGATCCATTTTTACTGTTTTGAGATATCTATCAAACTTTAAAGCATTTTACGTTTCTGCACTGTTATTTTCTATATTGAACTGTGCCAGTTGAGTTCGTCACTACTTTCAGTCCACAGTTTGGATTTGTTATTTACTGAGTTGGTTAAACTCACGCTACACCCTGCACCTCGTGTGCAGATCCAGGTGCTTCCAATTACAATGGCTGTTGAGTGAGGAGTCAAGATCTCGGAGACTATCGAGGTAGCTGCATGGCGATCGCAGGCCTTGACTTTCCTTTATTATCTTTATTTGTATTTCAGTTCTTATTCCTTAGACATTGTATTTTAGTTCTTATTTTGTATTAGACATTGAGTAGTTGGCTTGCCTAGTTCACGATAGGCGCCATCACGACAATTGGTTTTGGGTCGTGACAAGGCTAACTCTCACATGTAAATGGCCAATAACATCAGGATTCATCTTCTTAAACCGACATGGGTGATTTGTTCATGTGTATGCTTGTGCAAGTGTTCTACCACAATTCAAGTCATCAAGTAAGAGTAGAGACAATGAATGGCACATAAGAAATGATCACCCCAAAATGTACACGGTATAACTCACACAAGATATGCACACCACTACACAAATATCAATAATAACAATGACCCCATGCCATCACAAGTCATCACAAATCATTCTCCGACATATCCCACCTTGTCTCACCACATGTGCAATAATAAAGCAAATGCCTGCCTTGTCTCGCCGCACGCGCACAATAATATTCCCACCTTATCTTGTCACATGTGCAAACCCACATATATAGCCCACTTTGTCACGCCGCATGTGAAAATATCATTAGTAACAACATCAGAGACAACTCAAGTGCGAACACCCCGACAATCCTCTCAACAACACCACGTGTGCCAAAATTTAACAACACCAAAAATGACTTTCATAACATGTGCCCTTATGCCACAACATTTCCTCAAAACAATTTCAATACCACAGCCACGCATAGCCCTCGGCTCAACAACAATGAGTACACCAACAACAATAACAATAACACAAGAGTACGACAAGTAAATCAACACAAGAACTTCAAAACATAAAGAAATGGAAGAACGAGCTCACAAAGAAAGACACAACATGGAATAATGGACTCAACAAGAATAGCTCAACAAGGGATAGATAATGTGTAACAACTATTCCACAAAAGTACAATTCAACGATAAGAGAGATAGCATGAATCAATGACCAAATAAGAACATGTCAACAATGAAAAGTTTTACAAAACTTCAATTAAGGCTAAGCAATCACGGAAGAAAGATAATTACTTCAATTAAGGTTAAGAAATTACGCAAGAAATAATAATACAATCAAACCTCTATAACAACCTCGTTTGTTCTGAATATTTTTGAATGTTTTAGCGAAGTGCTGTCATATAGAACATATATTATAAAATAACATGAAAATTGGTTCCGGAAAAGGTTGGCTTTTATAGTGAAGTATTTTTATATAGAGATGTTGTTATAGAGAGGTTTGACTACTTCAATTAAGGTTAAGCAATTACTGAAGAAATAATAATAACTTCAATTAAGGCACATAAGAGTTTAATTGGCAACAAGGGTGGAACATGAATCAATCAATTCCAAATAAGACACGTAAGGGTGAATTTAGTAAATGGGGAATTTAACATGACAAAACAACTTCATATTTAATGGACATAAGAACCTAAGAGCCCTAAACGGTCAAATTTTCACAAATAAGCCCGAGTACGTACTCGTCACCTCGCGTACACTGCCTCCACATTACCCAATTAGCCCAAATGACTCAAATCCTAAGGGGTAGTTCCCCCACATAAAGTTAGGCAAGATACTTACCTCAAAGAAGCTAGACTGTTACTCTAAAATGACCTTCTCGAGTGAAACAACCTCCGGACGGCTCAAATCTAGCCAAAATAACTTCAAACCATAAATAAAACTCATAGGAAATAATTTTGGATAATAAAGATTCGATCTTTATTTAAACTAAAAAGTAAACCCAGAAGTCAACCCCTGGGCTCTCACCTCGGAATTATCAAATTCTGATATGGAATCGCCCTTCAAATCCTCATTTTACATTTTGAAAGATTTTCACAAATTTTCTCCAAATTTCCAACTTAATTCACTACTTAAATGATGAAAATAACAATGGATTCATGAAATATAATACAATTCGGGTAAAGAACACTTACCCCAATGAATTTCTTAAAAAACTAATGAAACATCTCCCAAAGCCGAGGTCTACAACTCCAAAAATGATAAAATCCTCAAGCTCTCGAAATATATGTTCTGCCCAATGTTTTCGCATTTGCAAAAAACATGCCGCATCTGCGGCCTCGCATTTGCGAGCAAAAATGTCGCGTTTGTGACCATCACTTAAGGGACAAAGGCCGCAACTGCAAAGAGTCTGCCGCACCTACGACTCCGCAGAAGCGCCTGCCCCATCGCCGAAGCAAAAATCCAGCTCGCACCTAAACTCGCAGAAGTGATCGAGCCCTCGCAGGTGCGCTTGCGCATCTGCGCATATCCCTCTGCAGGAGAGGAACTTGCCACAGTATCTCCCCTTCTCAGAAGTGAAACAATCCTCGTATATGAACGTCTGCACCTGCGGCTGATTTTGTGCAGGTGCAAAGAACCAGCACTAGAACTGCCAACATGATCAAAAATGATGTGAAACTCGTTTGAAACTTACCCGAACCACTCGGGGACCCGTCCGAATATACCAACAAGTCCTATCACATAACACGGACCTACTCAAGGCCTCAAACCATGTCACACAATGTAGAAAATACGAATCGCAACACGAATCAAACTTATGAATTTTTAAATCTTCCAACTTCCAAAATTCGTGCCGAAACATATCAAATCAACCCAGAATGACATAAAATTTTACAGGCAAGTCTCAAATGACATAACGAAGCTAATACAACTCTCGAAATCGAAATCTGAGCATGATATAAACAAAGTCAACTCCCAGTCAAACTTCTCAACCTTCCAAAATTTTAACTTTCCAGTTTTTACAAAATGCTTCAAATTATCCTACGGACCTCAAAATTCAAGTCCGGATGCATGCCTATGTCCAAAATTACCATGCGAAGCTATTTAAATCATAAAAATTCTATTTTATATTCGTCTACACAAAAGTCAAAATCCATTCAACTCTTACCACTTAAGCTTCTAAAACAAGAATTATCCTTCTAAATCAAATCCCGAATCATCCGAAAACCGAACTCGACCGCACATGCAAGCCATAATACACAATACGAAGCTGCTTGAGACTTTAAGCCACCGAACGAGATGCTAGTTCTTAAAACGACCAGTCGGGTCGTTACATTCTCTCTTTCTTAAACAAATGTTCGTCCTCGAACGTGCCAAGAGCCATTCCGAAGTTATTAAGTCACTGCATGTACACATCATACATATACTCGCGGGTGATCCCACGTCACCCCAATCCATATAGGTCTGAAAACACCAACTCAACTGAAGATTATTTCTTCCACCAACACTAATAGGCCTTAGAATCAAATTTTTCGTCATAGCTATCATTTTCGAAAGACCCGGTTCTTACATCAACACATGGTATCGGCCTCAACCAGATGCAATAACTCACGCCTATACCCGCTAGGTACAATCACACGACATAACGCACTACACATATGTTCATACAACATCTCTGATCACAATAGTTTCCTATAATCAAATACAGCACCGACAAATACCCTCATCTAAGCTAAAACCTCATAACAATTCACCCAAATCAACAAGTCACCTCTAATTCCACATGGGCACCCACCACGCAAGCTAAACCCAATAAGCACAATGTGAAAATGACTGAATGTGCAAAGAGAAACACATGAAAGAACTATCAAACAAACCTGACATGCACAACTCCATATCCGTACAATAATATGAATCAATTCCACAAGGGATAATTAAAACATATGAACTAATCACAAAGATCTCATCTTCATATAACTTCCACCGCGGCGTGCAACTCGATTCCAACTTATCAAACCACATAAAAACGCGAGGACCCCATCCTCAGCTCTGAATCATAAGTAGAATACACATCATACCAACCGAAACCTTCCACTAATTCAATTCTAACAAAATCATAACATATACTGAGCTCCCACACTGGTAGAGCATCTAAATCACAAATTGTGGCCAACCACCCAGAAATCACATCAAAACCTACCGTAATGGGTAATAGAAAGTCACTACTAGTCTCATATCTCTCAATAATGAACAAAATAAAATGATAGACACGACAACCACTATAGAATCTCCCAACAGGGGTAACCACATAAGCAGAGTACAAAATCACAAAATCACCCATATGGGAAGCAAGATAGGAGAACTCGCCCCGATAAGTAGAAACAAATCAAAATAAAATGATGCTCCCTTATAACAAATCGAAACCAGACCTGTAACGACATCAGCTGGTGCAGCGGCCTCGACCCTACCATAGGAAGCATATCAACGGGCCAGGCCTCCCCCTCTTGGGTGCCCTCTACTCACCTAACCTGTACCCCAAGCTGGCAGTGTAGGGATATCAGCAACTGGAGCAAAACTCATAGCCTGAATACCCCGCTGTGACACATATGTCCGGAGTCTAGGACAATATCTCACCTTGTGGCTGGTATCTCCACACTCAAAGTAACCTCTCCGCTAGCGTGGCTGTGGAAGCTGTCCGATACGAGCACTCTGAGACCCATGGATATCTGAAGCACCACGCAAAGCCTGAAATGCAAATTGAACTGGCTGACCCACAAAACTTTTACCATGGCGTACCCAGCCTCTAAAATAGGGACTAGTAGATCCTCCCGGTCCATGAGGACTCTTAGCCTCCCTATCCTCTCTATCCTAACCCCACATATCCCCTCTCTCCTAGTCTCGCATGCCCTCTAATCGACGAGCGATCTCTACCACCTGCTGAAATGGAACATCTATTTCCAACTCCCGAGCCATATTGAACCAGATATCATGATTAAGCCCCTCAATGAACTTGCAGACTCTCTCATCGAAGGGCTCAGTCCACAGGTTCATTGAGGGGCTCAGTCATGATATCTGGTTCACAGCTGAGGATGGGGTCCTCGCATTTTAATGTGGTTTGATATGTGTGAACCGGGCTCCGCACCACGGTGGAAGTTATATCAGAATGAGATCCTTGTGATTAGTTCATGTGTTTTAATTCTTCCTTATGGAATTAATTCGTAGTATGGTACTGATAGGGAGTTGTGCCTGTCGCATTTTTTTGATAGTTCTCTCATATTTTTCTCTTTACACATTCAGTCATTTTCGCATTGTGCTTATTGGGTTTAGCTTGCGAGGTGGGTGCCCAGGTGGCATTAGAGGTGACTTGTTGATTCGGGTGAATTGTTATGAGGTATTCATGTTTCTTACATCGTTGTTGGTGTTATGGAGGTCTAGAATGAGGTTTTAGCTAATATGATGGTATTTACCGGTGTTGTATTTGATTATAGGCATCTATTGTGATCAGAGATGTTGTTATGGACATATGTGTAGTACGCTATGTCATGTGGTTGTACCTGGTGGGTGTAGGCACGAGCTGTTGCAGCTGGTTGAGGCTAATGCCGTGTGTTGATGTGAGAATTCATTCTTTTGGAATTGATTAGATGGCGAAAAATTTGGTTCTAAGGCCTATTAGTGTTGGTGGAAGAAATAATCTTCAGTTGAGTTGGTGTTGTCGGGTCTATGTGGATTGGGGTGACGTGGGATCACCCACGAGTATATGTATGGTGAGTACACTAAGTGACCTAATGACTTTGAAATGGTTCTTGGCATGTTCGAGGACGAACGTTTGTTTAAGAGGGGGAGAATGTAACGACTCGACTGGTCGTTTTGAGAATTAGCATTCCATTTGGTGGCTTAAGGTCTTGAGCAGTTTCGTATTGTGTATTATGTCTTGCGTGTGTAGTAAAGTTCGGTTTTCAATGTTTCGGGATTTGGTTTAGAAGGATAATTCTTGTTTTAGAAGCTTAAGTGGTAAGAGTTGACCGGAGTTTAACTTTTGTGTAGACGACTCCAAAATGGCATTTTGATGATTTCAATAGCTTTGTATGGTGATTTTGGACATAGGCATGCATCCGGACTTGGATGTGGAGGTTCGTAGGATAATTTGAAGTATTTTGGTGAAAATTGGAAAGTTGAAGTTTTGGAAGGTTGGGAGGTTTGACCGGGAGTTGACTTTGTTGATATCAGCTCAGATTCCGGTTCCAAGTGTGTATTAGCTCTATTATGTTATTTGGGGCTTGCTTACAAAATTTGACATCATTTCAGGTTGATTTGATATATTTCGGCATGAGTTTTGGAAGTTGGAAGATTTGAAAATTCATAAGTTCGATTCGTGGTAAGATTCGTAGTTTTGACGATGTTTGATGTGGTTTGAGGCCTCAAGTAGGTATGTGTTATGTTATAGGAATTTTTGGTATATTCGGATGGGGCCCCGATTGGCTCGGGTGAGTTTCAGATCATTTTCGGTCATGTTGGCAGTTCTAGTGCTGGTTCTTCGCACCTGCACAAAATCGGCCACAGATGCAGACGTGCGTATGAGAGGATTGTTTCGCTTCTATGAAGAGGAGATACTGTGGAAATTTCCGCTTCTGCGAAGGGAGATGCGCAGATGTGCAAACGCACCTATAAGGGCTCAATCGCTTCTGCGAGTTTGGGTGCGAGCTAAATTTCCGCTTATGCGATGGGGCAGGCACTTCTGCGAGTTTGGACCTTGAGTGATGGTCGTAGATGCAAAATTCAACATTTTTGTTCGAAATGTGAAAACGCTGGGTAGAACATATATTTCGAGGGTTTGAGGATTTTATGATTTTTGGAGTTGTACACCTCGGCTTTGGTGAGATGTTTCATGGGTTTTTCAAGCAATTCATTGGGGTAAGTGTTCTTTACCCGAATCATATTATATTTTATGAATCCATTGTTATTTTCATCATTTAATTAGTGAATTAAGTTGGAAATTTGGGGAAAATTTGTAAAATTCTTTCAAAATATAAAATGAGGATTTGAAGGGCGATTTGATATCGGAATTTGATAATTTTGGTATGGTTGAAGTCATATCAGAATGGGTGTTCTGGTTTTGTGAATTTTATCAGGTTCTGAGGTGCGGGCCCCGGGGGTTGAGTTTTTAGTTTTAATTAAAGATCGTAGCTTTATTGTCCGAAATTGTTTTCTATGAGTTTTATTTATGATTTGAAGTTATTTTTGCTAGATTTGAGCCATTCGTAGGTTGTTTCACTCGAGAAGGCCATTTTAGAGTATATGTATAGATTATTTGAGGTAAGTATCTTGCCCAACTTTGTTTGGGGGAACTACCCCTTAGGATTTGAGTCATTTGTGCAATTGTGTCATGTGAAGGCCGTGTACGTGAGGTGACGAGAACGTACTCGGGCTTAATTATGGACATTTGACTGTTTAGGGCTCTTAGGTTCTTATGTCCATCAGATATAAAGTTGTTTTATCATGTTAAATCCTCTATTTACTAAATTCACCCTTACATGTCTTATTTGGAATTAATTGACTCATGTTCAACTCTTATGTTCCTATGATGTCCCAAAAGGTCATCTTATGTTTTAGAACTCGAATATGCGCTCTTAAGCCTTAAAAATCTCATTTTACCCTCCTCAATTTGCGTGCATAGTCCGGGCAGGTTTTCGGAAAGCTTTTATGTTGAAAACTAATAAAAATAAGAATTTTTACCTCAAATGTTGATTTTAGTTGACTTCGGTCAATATTTTTGGTAAACGGGCCCGGATCTTTGTTTTGACGGTTCCGGTAGGTCCGTATCGAATTATGGGACCTGGGCGTGTGCCCGGAATCGCATTCAGAGGTCCCTAGCTCAAGTTATGAATTTATGAAGAAAATTAAAAGTCTGAAAATTAATTATTTTTAAGAATTGATTGATGCTTGGCATTGTTGGTATCGGGTCCGTATTTTGGTTCCAGAGGTCGATACAGTTTCATTATGATATTTAAGACTTGTCTGTGAAATTTGGTGAGAAACAGAGTTGATTTGACGTGATTCGGACGTCCAGTTGAGAAGATAGGAATTTTAAAGTGTTCTTGAGAATTTCATTTGATTTGGTGCTAAATTTGTAGTTCTAGGTGTAGATTTGGCGATTTGATCGCGCGAGCAAGTTCGTATGATATTTTTAGACTTGTGTGGATGTTCGGTTGGGAGCCCCGAGGGCTCGGGTGAGTTTCAGATAGGCCATGAGATGTTCTGGACTTGGGAAAAATCTGGTTTTCTGTAGATTCAGGTGTCTGGCATTTCCTTCTTCGCGTTCGTGAAGGTCCTCTCGCGAACACGAAGAGTAATCTGGTGAGGCTGAGAATTCTTCTTCGCGAACGCGACTTGACCATCGTGAACGCGAAGCACTTGGGGCGTGGGGGAGGGTTGGTCATGTTCTTCTACGCGAACACGTCCACTGGGTCGCGAATGCGAAGGCTAGGGGGAGTTGCCTTACGCGAACGTGTAGAAAGACTCGCAAACGCGAAGGCCTTAGGCCGCTGTGCATCGCGATCGCGACAGGCCTCTCGCGAACGCGATGAAGGCCTATCCAGTGACTTAAAACAGACTCCAAACACGGGTTTGAGCCATTTCTTCAACATTTTCAAGAACCAAACGGGTAGAGGCGATTTCCAAGAGTCATTTTCTTCCCCAAAGTGTTGGGAAGTGATTCTAAACCATTTTCTTTCAATTACCCATTACATTTCTTGAATTTCAACCTAAAATCTAGAGTTTTCATGGTAGAATTAGGGGTTAGGGTAGAAACTCAGAATTTCGGAAATTTGGGGATTTAGACCTCAATTTGAGGTCGGATTCCACGGCTAATTACATATTCGGGCTCGAGGGTGAATAGGTAAAAGAATTTTGGTCCGAACCTCGGGTTTTGACCAAGCGCGCTAGGGGTCGATTTTTGACTTTTGGAGGAAAATTTGGGAAATCGTTAATTATTCATTAAAGTTGATTCCTTTAGCAATGTTTGATATTATTGAGTCATTTTTGAATAGATACGAGTGGTTTGGAGGTGAATTCCAAAGAAAAAGTTGTGATTGAGAATAGAGTGACTTTTAGAGTGAGGTAAGTGTTGTGTCTAACTTTGGCTTGAGGGAATATGTATTGTGTGAGTATTTGCTACGTTTTTGTTGTTGAATACGACGTATAGTTTAGGTGACGAGCATCTATACTTTGTGGTCGAGTCATAGCATGCGAGTGAAATTCCATTTCTTGCAAATTTGCTGTTTTAAATCTTGCTATCCATGCTTATTGTTTTGGTTGAAATGTTGGGAGACTTGTATCCGGTTCCACCAAGGTCGGTAAAATTTATGAATATTGATTTGAGGTTGAGATGTTAAATACTGAAAGTAATCATTTATGAAATATTAATTTCATGTAAAACTTCTCTCTATCCGTTGTTATTGATTCTGTAAATTGTGAGAAAGTGTGTAAAGCACGAAGGGGGATGCCGTGCATAATTTAATTATATTGTGAGGAAGAGTGTAAAGCACGAAGGGTGATGCCGTGCATAATTTAATTATATTGTGAGGAAGAGTGTAAAGCACGAAGGGTGATGATGTGCATAATTTAATTATATTCTGAGGAAGAGTGTAAAGCACGAAGGGTGATACCATGCATAATTTAATTATATTGTGAGGAGGAGTGTAAAGCACGAAGGGTGATGCCGTGCATAATTTAATTATAATGTGAGGAAGAGTGCAAAGCATGAATGGTGATGCCGTGCATAATTTAATTATATTGTGAGGAAGAGTGTAAAGCACGAAAGGTGATGCCGTGCAGTCTTATTGTTATTTGGTGAGGTTGAGAGTAAAAGCACGAAGGGTGATGCTGTGCAGTTTTCCTTGCTGTCTTAATTGCTCAATTCGTTTAAGGATTTCCGGTTCAATTATGCCTTTCCATTATTCTTAATCTTTATGTTGTATTCCCCCACTGTATGTTCCCCTCCCATTATTTCTGCATTATTGTTTTACTTATTGTTGTTGCCTCTAGCATGATTATACTGTTCAGGTTATATGTGGGTGTCTTGTCTTAGCCTCGTCACTACTTCACCGAGGTTAGGTCCGACACTTACCAGTACATGGGTCGGTTGTACTGATGCTGCACTCTGCACTTTCTGTGTAGATTTTGATACCGGCTCAGGTTGATCGAAATTTGCTACTGGTCCGCTGTCCGGAGAATCAAGGTAGATCTATCAGCGTTCACAGACCTTGAAGTCTCCGTCTATCCCATATGTCTTACTGTTTTCTTTCATTTAGACAGTTATATTTCCTTCATACTATTACTTGTTGTAAATTCTAGAATGCTCGTGAATTGTGACTCCAGATCCGGGTGGTAGTAGTTAATACAGATTTATGATATTCCGCACTGGTTATATTTTATTGTAGTTAATTATTGTTAATTACCGAATGGAAATAAGGAATTGGTAAATGATTCTCTAACATTGGCTTGCCTAGCAAGTGAAATGTTAGGCTCCATCGCGGTCTCGTCGATGGGAAATTTTGGGTCGTGACAGTTTGTATCAGAGCATTAGGTTGCTTAGGTCTCACGATTCACGAGCAAGCTTAGTAGAGTCTGGAGGATCGGTACAGAGACGTCTGTACTTATCTTCCAGAGGCTATGAAGTTTAGGATCAAGTTTCACTTCTTTTCTTCTCTGTCGTGCAATTTTGCTTTCTCAATACTGATTGGACTCTTCTACTCTTATTCTCTCGTAGATGGCGAGAACACGTACCGCTTCCTCAGCTGAGCAGCAGCCAGAGCCTCCAATGACAGCTCCTACATGGGGCAGAGGTTGAGGCCTTGCCAGAGGGCGAGGCAGGGGCAGGGGTCAGCCTAGGGCCCGAGCAGCAGCCCCAGCAGTGGAGCCTCAGATAGAGCTTGACGAGGAGGTTCTAGCCTAGACTGTTACTGCCGGACCAGCTCAGGTTCCGGAGGGGTTCATTGCTACCCCAATACTTTAGGACGCTTTGGTCTGTTTGGTGGGCCTTATGGAGAGTGTGGCCCAGACTGGCACATTTCCTATGGCACCAACAGTATCTCAGGCTGGAGGAGGAGCTCAGACTCCCACCACTCCCGCTCCGGAGCATATAGCTCCCCAGTATCAGGCTCCAGCATCTCAGCCAATCAGATTAGTTTAACCGGTTATTGCGGCACAGGTCGGAGATGGGCCAGCTATGTCTTCTAAGGCCTTACGGAGATTAGACAGGTTTATCAAGCTCTTTCCTGTTCACTTCAGCGATGCTCCTTCAGAGGATCCCTAATAGTATCTTGACAAATGTCACGAGGTTTTACAAAACATCGGTATAGTGGAGACCAATGGGGTCGATTTTGCTACATTTCAGATGACGGGTTCCGCCAAGAAATGGTGGAGAGATTACTTGTTGACCAGACTAGCTTGGTCGCCTGCTCTTACTTGGGACCAGTTCTCTCAGCTCTTCATATAGAAGTTTCTGCCTATCACATTGAGAGAGGAGCGTCGCCGTCAGTTTGAGCATCTCCAGTAGGGCAGTATAACTGTTACTCAGTATGAGACCCGTTTTGTGGATTTGGCCCGTCATGCTATCCTTCTACTTTCCACCGAGAGAGAGAAGGTAAGGAGGTTTATTGATGGACTTGCTCAGCCTATCAGATTGCAGATGGCTAAGGAGACACGGAGTGAGATTTCTTTTCAGGCGGATGCTAATGTCGCTAGACGAGTCGAACTGGTTCTTACTCAGGGAGGTCAGGGGTCTGACAAGAGACCTCATCATTCCGGTGAGTTCAGCGGTGCTTCACCTAAAGGCAGGAGTTCTTTTGGTAGAGGCCATCTTCCCAGGCCCTTTCATTCAGTGCTTCAGGCATCTCACTGTGCCTCAAGTGGTCGTGGCCCTCAGATGCATTATTCCGACCAACTAGCCTACAGTGTACCACCAGCTCCTAGTAGTGCACCTCCACTCCAGAGTCATCAGGGTGGTTATTCAGGTCGACAGGGTTAGATTCAGGGTCAGCAGTCACAATAACCGAAGTTATGTTATACTTGTGGTGATTCGAGGCACATTGCTAGATTTTGCCCTCGGGCAACGGGCAGCTCACAGCATCAGAGTTCTCGTGCCATGGCTCCGGCACCAGTTGCTGCACCACCTGCTCAGGCAGCCAGAGGCAGGGGTCAGGCAGCCAGAGGTAGAGGCCAGACTGTTAGAGGTAGAGGTCAGGCCGTTAGAGGTAGAGACCAGCCGGCTAGAGGTCGTCCTAGGGATGTAGTTCAGGGTGGTGGGGCCCAGCCCCGGTGTTATGCTTTCCTAACCAGGCCTGAGGCACAGTCATCTGACGCTGTTATCACAGGTTGTGTTTCTGTTTGCAGTAGAGATGCTTCAGTTTTATTTGTTCCGGGATCTATTTACTCCTATGTGTCATCCTATTTTGCTTCCTATTTGTTTGTGCCCCGTGATTCTTTGAGTTCTCCTGTGTATGTGTCCACACTAGTCGGAGATGCTATTGTTGTAGATCGAGTTTATCATTCGTGTGTGGTCACCATTGGGAGTCTTGAGACTCGTGTAGATCTCCTACTTCTCGACATAGTTGATTTTGATGTCATACTGGGTATGGATTGGCTGTCACCTTATCATGCTATATTAGATTGTCACGCCAAGATAGTGACCTTAGCCTTGCAGGGGTTACCTCGATTAGAGTGGAGAGGAAATCTTGGCCATTATGCCAACATGGTTATCTCTTATATGAAGGCTCTACATATGGTCGAGAAGGGGTGCCTAGCTTATTTGGCTTATGTCCGCGATTCTAGTGCGGAGGTTCCTTCCATAGATTCTGTGCCAGTTGTTCGTGAGTTTCCAGAGGTGTTTCATACAGACCTGCCGGGGATGCCACCCGACATGGATATTGATTTCTGCATTGATTTGGCTCTGGGAGCTCAACCTATTTCCATTCCACCATATCGCATGGCCCCGCCAGAGTTGAAAGAACTGAAAGAGCAGTTGCAAGATTTGCTTGATAAGGGCTTAATTAGACCTAGTGTCTCGCCCTGGGGTGCACCTGTATTGTAGAAGAAAGATGGATCGATGAGGATGTGTATAGATTATCGGTAGTTGAATAGAGTCACCATCAAGAACAAATATCCATTGCCGAGGATTGATGATTTATTTGATCAGCTTTAGGGTGCCACGGTGTTTTCAAAGATTGATTTGTGATCTGGCTACCATCAGTTGAGGATTAGGGCATCCGATGTTCCTAAGATAGCTTTTCGGACTCGGTATGGACATTATGAGTTTCTAGTGATGTCATTTGTGCTGACAAATGCCCCAGCAACATTCATGGATTTCATGAACCGGGTGTTTAAACCCTACTTGGATTCCTTTGTGGTTGTGTTTATTGATGATATCTTGATCTACTCCCACAGTGGAGAGGAGCACGAGCAGCACCTTCGGATCGTTCTTCAGACTCTGAAAGACGGCTAGTTATATGCTAAGTTCTCAAAATGCGAGTTTTGGTTGAGTTCGATTGCTTTCTTGGGTCACGTTGTATCAGTAGAGGGTATTCAGGTGCATCCTAAGAAGTTTGAGACGGTCCAGAACTAGCCTAGACCCACATCAGCTACAGAGATTTGTAGTTTCCTGGGTTTGGCGGGCTATTACCGTTGACTTGTGGAGGGGTTTTCATCCATAGCAGCCCCATTGACCAGATTGACCCAGAAGGGTGCCCCGTTCAAGTGGTCAGACGAGTGTGAAGCGAGCTTTTAGAAGCTCAAGACTGCTTTGACTACGGCACCGGTATTGGTGTTACCCATAGGTTCAGGATCTTATACAGTATATTGTGATGCATCTCGTATTGGTCTGGGTGCAATATTGATGCAGGGTGGCAAGGTTATTGCATATGCTTAACGGTAGCTGAAGGTTCACGAGAAGAATTACCCTATTCATGATCTAGAGTTGGCAACCATTGTTCACGCGCTGAAGATTTGAAGGCACTATATTTACGGCGTGCCATGTGAGGTATTCACTTCATCAGAGCTTGTAGTATTTGTTCAAGTAGAAGGAACTCAATTTGAGGCAGAGGAGGTGGCTGGAGCTATTGAAAGACTATGATATCACTATATTGTATCATTCCGGGAAGGCCAATATGGTGGCCGATGCTTTGAGTAGAATGTTAGTCAGTATGGGTAGTATTGCATATATTCCAGTTAGTGAGAGACCGCTTGCATTGGATGTTCAGGCCTTGGCCAACCAGTTCGTGAGGTTAGATGTTTCTGAGCCCAGCCGTGTTCTAGCTTGTACAGTTGCTCGGTCTTCTTTGTTTGAGCGCATCAGAGATCGACAGGATGATGATCCTCATTTACTTGTCATTAGAGATACAATACGGCACGGTGGTGCCAAGCAGGTTACTGTTGGAGATGATGGAGTTTTGAGGATGCATGGTCGTATTTGTGTGCCTAATGTGGATGGACTTCGTGAGTTGATCCTTGAGGAGTCCCACAGTTCCCGGTATTCTATTCATCCAGGCGCTGCCAAGATGTATCAGGACTTGAGACAACATTATTGGTGGAGGCGAATGAAGAAGGACATAATTGCCTATGTAGCTCGGTGCCTAAATTGCCAGCAGGTAAAGTGTGAGCATCAGAGACCTGGTGGTTTACTCCAGAGGTTAGATATTCCTGAGTGGAAGTGGGAGCGTATCACTATGGATTTTATTGTTGGACTCCCACGGACTCAAAGGAAGTTCGATGCAGTTTGGGTTATTGTAGACAGGTTGACCAAGTCAGCACATTTCATTCCTATGGCAGTTACCTATTTCTCGGAGTGGTTGGCAAAGATTTATATTCGGGAGATCGTCCGTCTTCAAGGTGTGCCCGTGTCTATCATTTTTGATCGAGGTACGTAGTTTACCTCGCACTTTTGGAGGGCAGTTCAGCGTGAGTTGGGTACGCGGGTTGAGTTGAGCACATCATTTCATCCTCAGACGGACGGGTAGTCCGAGCGTACTATTCAGATCTTGGAGGATATGCTCCGCGCTTGTGTTATAGACTTCAGATGATCATGGGATCAGTTCTTGCCACTTGCAGAATTCGCCTACAACAATAGCTACCAGTCGAGCATTCAGATGGCTCCCTATGAGGCATTATATGGTAGGCGGTGTCGGTCGTCAGTTGGGTGGTTCGAGCCGGGAAAGGCTCGGTTATTCGGTATAGATTTAGTTCAGGAGGCCTTGGATAAGGTCAAGATTATTGTGTTTTGACTTCGCACAACTCAGTCCAGGTAGAAGAGTTATGCCGACCGTAGAGTTCGTGATTTTACATTCATGGTCGGAGACAGAGTGTTACTTCGGGTATCACCCATGAAGGGTGTAATAAGGTTCGGGAAGAAGGGCAAGTTGAGCCCTAGGTATATCGGGCCATTTGAGATCCTCGAGAGAGTGGGGGAGGTAGCTTATAGACTTGCGCTGCCTCCAGGGTTATCCTCAGTTCATCCAGTATTCCATGTGTCTATGCTCCGAAAATATCATGGTGACCCGTCCCACGTGTTAGATTTCAGCTCTGTCCAGTTGGACAAGGATTTGACTTACGAAGAGGAGCCTGTGGCCATTCTAGACCGGCAAGTTCATCAGTTGAGGTCAAAGAGTTACCCTTCAGTTCGAGTGCAGTGGAGAGGTCAGCTACTTGGGAGTCTGAGTCCAATATGCGGAGTAGATATCCCTACCTTTTCACTAGCCCAGGTACTTTTCTATGTCCATTCGAGGATGGACGGTTGTTTTAGAGGTGGATATTGTGATGACCCAAAAGGTCATCTTATGTTTTAGAACTCGGATTTGCGCTCTTAAGCCTTAAAAATCTCATTTTTACCCTCCTCGATTTTAGTGCACAGTCCGGGCAGGTTTCCGGAAAGCTTTTATGTTGAAAACTAATGAAAATAAGAATTTTTGCCTTAAAAGTTGATTTTAGTTGACTTCGATCAATATTTTTGGTAAACGGGCCCGAATCCGTGTTTTGACGGTCCCAGTAGGTCCGTATCGAATTATGGGACCTGGGCGTATGCCCGGAATCGAATTCGGAGGTCCCGAGCTCAAGTTATGAATTTTTGATAAAAATTAAAAGTCTGAAAATTAATTATTTTTAAGAATTGATTGATGCTTTGCATTGTTGGTATCGGGTCCGTATTTTGGTTCCAAAGCCCGATACAGTTTCATTATGATATTTAAGACTTTTCTGTGAAATTTGGTTAGAAACGGAGTTGATTTGGCGTGATTCAGACGTCCAGTTGAGAAGATAGGAATTTTAAAGTGTTCTTGAGAATTTCATTTGATTTGGTGCTAAATTTGTAGTTCTAGGTGTTGTTTTGGAGATTTGATTGCGCGACCAAGTTTGTATGATATTTTTAGACTTGTGTGCATGTTTGGTTGGGAGCCCCGTAGGCTCGGGTGAGTTTAGGATAGGCCACGGGATGTTTTGGACTTGGGAAAAATCTGGTTTTCTGCAGATTCTGGTGTCTGGCATATCCTTCTTCCCATTCGCGAAGGTCCTCTCGCGAACGCGAAGAGTAATCTGGTAAGGCTGAGAATTCTTCTTCGCGAATGCTAAGTGATGGGGGATTTACCCTTCGCGAACGCGACCTGACCATCGCGAAAGCGAAGCACTTGGGGACCTGAGGGAGGGTTGGTCATGTTCTTCTACGCGAACGCGTCCACTGGGTCGCAAACGTGAAGGCTAGGGGGAGTTGCCTTATGCGAACGCGTAGAAATACTTGCGAACATTAAGGCCTTAGGCCGCTATGCATCGCGATCGACGGGCCTCTCGCGAACGCGATGAAGGCCTATCTAGTAACTTAAAATAGACTCCAAACACGGGTTTGAGCCATTTCTTCAACATTTTCAAGAACCAAACGGGTAGAGGCGATTTCCAAGAGTCATTTTCTTCCCCAAATTATTGGCAAGTGATTCTAAACCATTTTCTTTCAATTGCCATTACATTTCTTGAATTTTCAACCTAAAATCAAGAGTTTTCATGGTAGAATTAGGGGTTAGGGTAGAAACTAGGGATTTTGGGAATTTGGGGATTTAGACCTCAATTTGACGTCGGATTTCATGACTAATTATATATTCGGGTTCGGGGGTGAATGTATAAAATAATTTTGGTCCGAACCTCGGTTTTTGACCAGCGGGCCCAGGGTCGATTTTCGACTTTTGGAGGAAAATTTGGGAAATCTTTAATTATTCATTAAAGTTGATTCCTTTAGGAATGTTTGATATTATTGAGTTATTTTTGAATAGATACGAGTGGTTTGGAGGTGAATTCCAAAGGAAAAGATGTGATTAAGAATTAAGTGGCCTTCGGAGTGAGGTAAGTATTGTGTCTAACTTTGGCTTGAGGGAATATATATTGTGTGAGTATTTGCTACGTGTTTTGTTATTGAATACGACGTATAGTTTAGGTGATGAGCATCTATACGTTGTGGTCGAGTCATAGCATGCGAGTGAAATTCCATTTCTTGCAAATTTGTAGTCTTAAACTTTGCTATCCATGCTTATTGTTTTGGTTGAAATGTTGGGAGACTTGTATCCGGTTCCACCAAGGTCGGTAAAATTGTGAATATTGATTCAATGTTGAGATGCTAAATTGTGAAAGTAATCATTTATGAAATATTAATTTCTTGTAAAACTTCTCTCTATCCGTTGTTATTGATTCTGTAAATTGTGAGGAAGAGTGTAAAGTACGAAGGGGGATGCCGTGCATAATTTAATTATATTGTGAGGAAGAGTGTAAAGCACGAAGGGTGATGCCGTGCATAATTTAATTGTATTGTGAGGAAGAGTGTAAAGAACGAAGGGTGATGTCGTTGCATAATTTAATTATATTGTGAGGAAGAGTGCAAAGCACGAAGGGTGATGCCGTGCGTAATTTAATTATATTGTGAGGAAGACTGTAAAGCACAAAGGGTGATGCCGTGCATAATTTATTTATAATGTGAGGAAGAGAGTAAAAGCACGAAGGGTGATGCCGTGCAGTCTTATTTGTTATTTGGTGAGGTTGAGAGTAAAAGCACGAAGGGTGATGCCATGCAGTTTTCCTTGCTGTCTTAATTGCTCAATTCGTTTAAGGATTTCCGGTTCAATTATTTCTTTCCATTATTCTCACTCTTTATGTTGTATTCCCCAACTGTATGTTCCCCTCCCATTATTTCTGCATTATTGTTTTACTTATTGTTGTTGCCTCTAGCATGATTATACTGTTCAGGTTATATGTGGGTGTCTTGTCTTAGCCTCGTCACTACTTCGCCGAGGTTAGGTTCGACACTTACCAGTACATGGGGTCGGTTGTACTGATGCTGCACTCTGCACTTTCTGTGCAGATTTTGATACCAACTCAGGTTGATCGAGATTTGCTACTGGTCCGCTGTCCGGAGACTCAAGGTAGATCTGTCAGCGTTCACAGACCTTGAAGTCCCCATCTATCCCTTATGTATTACTATTTTCTTTCATTCAGACAGTTGTATTTCCTTCAGACTATTACTTGTTGTAAATTCTAGAATGCTCGTGAATTGTGGCTCCAGATTCGGGTGGTAGTAGTTAATACAAATTTATGATATTCCGCACTGATTATATTTCATTGAGGTTAATTATTGTTAATTTCCAAATGGAAATAAGGAATTGGTAAACGATTCTCTAACGTTGTCTTGCCTAGCAAGTGAAATATTAGGCGCCATCACGGTCCCGTCGGTGGGAAATTTCGGGTCGTGACAGTTCCTTAATTAAAGTTATTATTATTTCTTCCATAATTACTTAACCTTAATTGAAGTCATTATTATTTCTTCCGTAATTGCTTAACCTTAATTAAAGTTATTCCTTAATTAAAGTTATTATCATTTCTTCCGTAATTGCTTGGCTTTAATTAATGTTTTGTAATCCTTTCCATTGTTGACATGTTCTCATTTGGGGTCATTGTTTCATGCTATCTCTCTTATTATTGAATTATACTTTTGTGGAATCGTTGTTACACATTATCTCTCCCTTTTTGAGTCTGTATTCAGGATTGACTTCGTACAGCCCAGTTCAGGCAGAAGAGTTATGCAGATCGGAAGGTTCACGACGTTGCATTCATGGTTGGGGAGTGGGTCTTGCTACGGGTTTCGCCCATGAAGGGTGTTATGAGGTTCGAAAGGAAGGGAAAGTTGAGACCTAGGTATATCGGGCCTTTTGAGATTCTTGAGAGGGTTGGAGAGGTGGCTTACAGACTTGCACTGCCACCTAGTCTTTCTGCAGTTCATCCAGTATTCCATGTTTCCATGCTCCGAAAGTATCACGGCGATCCGTCCCATGTGTTAGACTTCAGCTCAGTCCAGCTGGACAAGGATCTATCTTATGTTGAAGAGCCGATGGCCATTTTGGACAGGCAGGTTTGAAAGTTGAGGTCAAAGAGCATCACATCAGTAAAGGTTCAGTGGAGGGGTCATCCGGTTGAGGAGGTGACTTGGGAGACCGAGCATGATATGCGCAGTCGTTATCCTCATTTTTTCACCACTTTAGGTATGTCTCTATACTCATTCAAGGACAAACGTTTGTTTTAATAGGGGAGGATGTAATGACCTAGCTGGTCGTTTTGAGAGTATTAGCCTGACACCCCCATTTATTACTCCCTCTATTTCATTTTTGGGTTTTGTGACTTGTTGGGGTGCTTCTTGTCGGATTCGGGAGAGTTTCAGAGTGAAGTGGGACACATAGTCCCTAAATTGGGTGTTTAAATTCTAGGAATTTACCGTAATTTGAATTGTGTGAAGACCACTCCTAAATAGAGTTTCTACGGTTCCAATAGCTTCGTAGGGTGATTTTGGTCTTAGGAGCGTGTCCGGATGTTGATTTGGAGGTCCGTAGTGTCACGCCCCAACCTCGAGAAGCGCGATCGGCGCTCAACCGAGTGAACCCGACCAACAAACCTATTAGATACTTTCTACCCAACTCACCCATGATCCAGAAAAGACGTGATTTCACTAATTATACAGTAGGAAGCTCATTCGTGCAATACTAAATTGTTTCATTAGCTACTTCGCCTGTCAGTCTCAAAATACACATATTCCTATAGTCTGAGTGGAACAAGTGATCAAACATAACATAACTTGTTCAACATTCCCAACACTCATATACAACCCTTATAGTGTCTACGGAGCCTCTCAAGATACAAAAGAGTGCAAAGAAGGTGCCGACAACAAGGCTCCGACTATACCTCATAAAGTAAACAATATAAACAAAAGATATATTACATGACCCCGGAATGAAATGGGGCTCACCGAGTCCGCTAAGATGAGGATGCAACACCTATCTGTTATCAACATTGTGTGCTATGTAACCACCTGCGTCCATTTAAAGATGCAGTGCCCCCCTGCAAAAGGGACGTTAGTACTGGCGAATAGTACTAGTATGAATAATTAAACACCATCTCAATAGAATGAACAATAATACAGGGGAAGACAGTCAAGAATGAAATATGAGCTTCAAATAACACTAAAACGTCAAATTAAAGATCACGTAGATTTCCAAGTCAATTGCCACGTTATTTGGTTGGATGGTTTTATTTTTAAGCCAATATACCATAGTCCACAATTCCACAGTGTTCTTGCACGGAGTCTAATCTCAGTCCGATCGGCTAATCCATCTCATTTTAGACACCAACCACATTCACTATTTCATTCAAAATACCACTGTGTTATTACACGGAGTCCGATCTCGGCCCGATCGGCTAATCCATCTCATTCGATACATCAACCATTTTAATCGATCATCTTACTTCATATTCCTTTCCCACCTTTTCAACACATATGGCACAAGTGGCTTTAATTATAAAGTCGTTCTTGGCACTTGGCCTTATTTCATAATTTAAGTTCTTTTCCACAATCCAACATTATTATTATCATCAATAACAACACAGTTTTCATTCAAGACTCTTGAGTTCACATATGAGCAATTTAGATTTCGAGGCACATACAGGTTTTTCACACAATTTGGCATAACAGTCTTTAATCGAATTTGACATGAAGTCTAGGAATATTAGCACATATTCTATGTCTAGAACATTTCCTCAGATGACGAGACAATATGATGAAGGCATGGGAATACATATTACACATACATTTGCAAAGCAAGCACATTTGGGATAGCAATTTCTAGGACGTTCAATTTGGGACTTACGTCGATTGCATGAATACAGTGGGATTCAATTATAAGAAGAGGGAGTTTAGCCAACCTACCTCAATTGAGCCTCTTAAAATTCTAAGATGTTCCGGAATATTAGAAACTTCAATCTATTTTAGCAATATAGCAAAATTGAACCCCAAAATTAGGAAAACGGTCATAATTCTAGCTCGCTTGAGCATTCTATACTATGTGTGCATTAAGGTTACATGGCCCTTTCATTAAAGACTTTACCAACCCACACCCCATTATTTTCTATCTTTAACTCACAACCTTCCCACGTACCTTAGGAACACAGGCATGTAAAGTAAGCACCCCCATCCCCATGAATTACCTTACTAATGACCCATTCTAGTTACATTTTGAAATTAAGAGTTTGGGTGATAGAATTTACCTCTTAGGAAGAAGACCTAGGTGCCTCTCTTGATAATATTCAAGGTTTTAAGAGAGAATTGAAGAGAAATTTGGTGAAGATCACTTTCTCCCTCTAGGACCCTCTCTCTCACTCTAAAAATATTAGAACATAAGCTCAAAATGGTCCAAGGTAGATGTTTTAATGGAATAGGGTCGGGTTTAAAAACCCAAAAATGAAGCTCTGGAACAGGTTTTGCGGTCGCATATGCAACCGTGAAATGACAGCGAAATTGGGGTGCCAAAACTGGAGAGGAACTGACCAGCTCTGCGGTCACTATGCGGCCCGCAGACCTGTTCTGCGGTCGCATAATGCACCACAGAACGTTTATGAGGTCGCATAGTGCACCGCAGAACCTCCCTCCAAAAAATCCCAAGGCGGGATATACGACAAGAGTGTCGCCCGCGAAACGGTTATGCGGTCACATAATTGGACGCAAAATTGACATAAAAAATACCCAAGAAAAATGCCTCGCTCTGCGACCATTCTGCGGTTTGCAGAGTGGTTATGCGGTCACAGAAATGCCTACTTCTGCCCAACATTTTCCTTTAACTCCCCAGCACATTGTTCAATCCAAAAAGTCTGAACCGCGGCGAGCAAGCTCACCGCGAAGAATTTCTACTATTATTACCTTTTACGCCTACTTCGGTATCACGAAATTCGGGTTTTTAGGAAGACATTTATGGGGCCTTACATCCTCCCCATTTAAGATCATTCATCCTCGAATGAGGATCAGGGTACACTATTAGCACCTTATGCAACTCAGTGTTTCATACCCCACACCAGCAACCCCAAATTTAACTAACTCCCTAAATTTCCAAATATTTCACCAGAGTTTCCTTTGTAACTAGGCCTATCCACCTATCAAAGAGCCCCAGAAACACATCTAACAAACATATGCACAACTCAACGACGTAACAAAACTCATAACAATACCAACCGTGGCCTCGTAGGCAACATATAATCAAAAGGAACACATTTACATTAACTGAACAAGTGACACAAAATTCATAGGAGACAATGTTCATAAAAAGAAAGGATTACATAGCTATTCAAACAAGTAAGGATACTTCTTCTTCATTTCTTCCTCGGCCTCCCACGTGGCCTCTTCAACCTGCTGGTTTCGCCATAGCACTTTCACGGAGGCAATTTCTTTATTTCTCAACCTTCAGACTTGTCTATCAAGAATGGAAACTGGAATTTCTTCATATGACAATTCTTTATTAACCTCAATGGTCTCAATCGGCACAATGGCTGACGGATCCCCAACTACCTTCTTCAACATAGACACATGGAATACCGGGTGGACTAGTGACATTTCGGGTGGTAGCTCAATTTCCCCTTTTTCCTAAACTGCATAATACCTTTCATGGGTAAAACCTTCAAGAATACCCAATCTTCTTCTTTCAACGCTAAGTCTCTGCGATGGACATCCGAATAGGATTTTTGATGACTCGGGGCAGTTTTCAACCGCTCCTTTATGGTCTTAACCTTCTCCATAGCCTGATACACGAGGTCTGGCCTAATCAACTCAGCTTCCCCAATCTCGAACCACCCAATGAGAGATCTACATCTCCTACCATACAATGCCTCAAATGGTGCCATCTGAATACTCGTATGAAAGTTGTTGTTATAAGCAAACTCTATAAGTGGCAAATGATCATCCCAGCTACCCTTTAAATCAAGAACACAAGCACGTAACATGTCCTCAAGCGTCCGAAAAGTCTACTCTGGTTGCCCGTCGGTCTGTGTATGGAAGGTTGTACTAAGATTTAACTGAATACCCAAACCTTGCAGAAATGTCTTCCAAAAATTGGACGTGAACTGAGCCCCTCGATCGGAAATGATGGAAACTGGAGTGCTATGAAGCCTAACTATTTCCTTTATATACAACTGAGCATATTGTTCTGTTGTGTCGGTAGATTTAACTGGAAATAAATGTGTTGATTTTGTGAGTCAATCCACGATCACCCAAATTGAGTCAAACTTGCGCGCAGTACGCGGTAATCCTACTACAAAATCCATATCAATCGTTTCCTACTTCCACATTGGAATTTCTATGTTCTGTGCCAACACACCAAGCCATTGATGTTCGGCCTTCACTTGCTAACAATTTGGACATCTTGCCACAAAGTCCGCCACATTCCTTTTTATGTCATTCCACCAATAGATTTCCTTGAGGTCATGATGCATCTTTGTAGAGCCTGGATGCACGGAATACCTGGAAGCGTGACCCTCGGTTGTGATTCTTTCCCGGAGACCATCTACATTTGGAACACATAGCCGCCCTTGGTACCTTAGTGTACCATCATCCATGCCAAGAGTAAAAGCCATAGTTGTATGTTTTTGAATCCCCTCCTTCAGTTGTACCAAAAATGGTTCATTGTATTGCTTCTCTTTGACTTCCACAACAAGCGACGATTCAACCCTATTTTATACAATTACCGATCATTCATTAGAGTCCACAAGATGAATTCCCAAACTATCTAATCGATGAACTTCCTTGGCCAACGGCCTTTGACATACCTCCAAGTGTGCCAAACTACCCATAGATTTCCGGCTAAGAGCATCCGCCACAACATTGACTTTCCCCGGGTGATATAGAATATCGATCTCGTAATCCTTGAGTAACTCAAGCCATCTTCTCTGCCTCATATTCAGCTCTTTTTTGTTTGAAAATATATTGAAGGCTCTTGTGGTCCGTTAATACATCCACATGGACCCTATACAAATAATGATGCCAAATCTTCAATGCAAAAACCACCGTCGTTCTAAGTCATGTGTTTGATAATTCTTTTCATGATTCTTGAGTTGCCTAGAAGCATAAGCTATAACCTTGTCATGTTGCATTAACACACACCCAAGCCCAATTCTTGAAGTATCAAAATATACCACAAATTCATTTGTACCCTCTGTCACGGTCAACACCGGCGCTGTAGTCAATCTCGATTTCAACTCCTGGAAGCTCCTTTCACAAGCATCAGACCATGGGAAATTAACCGCTTTCTAAGTCAATTTAGTCAACGGAGAGGCAAGAGTAGAAAACCCCTCCACAAACTTCCTCTAATACCCTGCTAAGCCTAAGAAACTACGAATCTCGATTAGCATTGTAGGACTAGGCCAATTCATTACTACTGAAATCTTTTGAGGATAAACCCTAATTCCTTCTCTAGAGACAACATGACCCAAGAATGTGACAAATTCGAGCCAAATTTTGCACTTTGAAAACTTCGCATACAATTGGTGCTGATGAAGTGTCTGCAAAACTGCCCTGAGATGATCGGCATGGTCCTATTGACCTCGTGAATACACAAGAATATCGTCAATGAACACTGTCACAAAGAAGTCAAGAAAAGGCTTGAAAACTTAATTCATAAGATCCATGAAAGTTGTCGGGACATTTGTTAGCCCAAAAGACATTACCAAAAATTCAAAGTGCACATACTGGGTTTTGAAAGTTGTTTTCGGAATATCCTGCTCCCTGATCTTCAATTGGTGTTACCCGGATCATAAATCAATTTTGGAGAAGTACCTAGCACCTTGTAACTGATCAAACAAATCATCTATTCTTGGTAACGGGTACTTATTTTTGATTGTAACTTTGTTGAGCTGCCGGTAGTCAATACACATCCTCAGCGATCCATCTTTCTTACTTACAAAGAGAACCGGTTCGCCCCACGGTGACACACTCGGTCAGATGAAACCCTTCTCTAACAAATCCTTAAATTTCTCCTTTAGCTCCTTCAACTCTGTTGGTGCCATCCTGTAGGGCAGAATAGATATAGGTTGCGTACCTGGCATCACATCAATCCAAAAATCAATCTCCCTGTCTGGCGGAATCCCAGGGACCTCATCATGAAAGACCTCTGAAAATTCATTCACAACTGGCACAGATTCGAGTGTAGGTGCCTCAGCAGTGGTGTCCGTAACTCGGACCAAGTGATAGATACACCCCTTGTTAATCATCTTTGTGGCCTTAATGTAAGAAATAAACCTACCCTTTGGCATCACATTATCCCCCTTCCACTCAACAATTGGCGCATTTGGAAATTCAGACCTCACAGTTCTAGTTCGGAAGTCGAGCTTAGCAAAACATAAATAAAGCTAATCAATCCCCATAATTACATCAAAATCGACCATCCCCAATTCAATGAGATCGTCCACGGTGTCCCGACCATATATCGTGACAACACAATCCCTATACACCCTTGCGGCCACAATAGACTCACTAACCGGAGTAGATACAGAGAACGGCTCATGAAGCTATTCCGGTTCTATCCCAAATTCCATATCAACATAAGGGGTAACATTGGACAAGGTGGAATCGGGATAAATAAGGGCATATACATCATGAGATTGGAAAGTCAATATACCTATGACAACATCTGGAGAAGCTTCTACACTCTGGAGACCACGCATAGCATAGAAACAGATGGGCCCTCCTGAACTCTGCGCACCACACTCTGTTGGTGCTGGAGAGCCTCGAGTTGGAGGGGGTGCTGAAGATGTAGCAGCTGTGAACTGGATAGCTGTGCTGTGCCCCTGCCCACACCCTGGCAGGATGAACGACACTCTCTCTGAATATGACCCCTCAATCAACACCCTTAGCATATGGGCAGGTCCATGTGGCAGATACCCAAGTGCATCTTCCCACACCTAGGGCATGGGGGCCTTTGCTGCTGCTGGAATCTCCCTCCTAATCGGCCCTGATGGTGGGACCCCCCAGCTGCCCTGATTGGGCCTGAAGCGACTCCCATGCTGCTGATTGTGCCCCGTTGGCGGTGCACTGGCTGAAGACTGGGATAGCCTTGATGACCCTCCACTAAAAGTTGATCTCCCACCACCAAATGAATCCCCAAGGTTGCCCGCGGATCAGGCCTTACTGCTACCCTCTTGCTCCATCTTTTTCTTTAACTTTCAGGCCTCTGTATGTTGAGCAAACGCCATCATCTTACCATAGTTCATATTAGAATTTAAGGTAGTTATGGAAGCCTCATTAATAACCAAAGGGCTAAGGCCCTACACAAATCGACGCACTCTGGCCTCCATGGTGAGCATCATGTGAATAGCATATTTCGACAGGCGCGCGAACTCCATGTGATACTCCCATACACTCTTACTCCCTTGCTTAAGATTCTCAAACTCTATGACACGGGCTGACCTAGTCTCAGTAGGCAAGAAATGGTCTATAAAGGCATCAACAAACTCACTCCACTTCACTGGAGGGCTCCCCTCCTCCCGAGAGTCCTTCCACAGCTCAAACAAAGAATATGCCACCCCTTTCAAGAGGTAGGCGGCCAATTCCACTTTCTCCGTCTCAGTAGCGCGCATAACCCAAAGAGTCTTATGCATCTCATCAATGAAGTCATGTGGGTCCTCCTCGGGATTAGCACCAATGAACACAAGAGGATCCAACTGCAGAAACATTTTCACCCTAGAACTAGTGGAATCCCCTGGTTGGCTAGATGATGTGGGTGCAACATTCGACCTTTGGGCCTAAGAAGCCACTATTTGAGTCAGCATTTGAATAGCTCCCCTAAGATCCACATAAGAAATACCAGAACCGGAAGTTGGGGCTGGAGATGGAACCGAAATATCAGGTGGAGGAACTGTCGCACCCTCAATAGGTGTAGGGACTGGTGTGGCCTGGTCAGGTATAGTGGAATCAGGCACTGAAGCAGTATGGGGATAATCTTTACCCCTCCAGTATTCACCTGCATCATCAAATAGAGGGTTAATGCTAAGAGTCAAGAAGGAAATAACTATATTTTATACAACTCCCCAAGAAGTGGTAATACAAGTCATGAGCTTCTAAGATTTAGAGTTTACAAAGCTGGTATGAAATGAATACATCATCTGTTTGAAATATACATGAACATATTAATAATTCTAAATCTACCAAGAACAAGAAGCAGCTATGACCGGAATGCAAGTACATCTTCAATGCTAGCTCCCGCCATACACAGCAACATCAGCATCCAAAATCTGCACGCAAGGTGAAGAAGTGTAGTATGAGTACAACCGACCCCATGTACTCAATAAGTAACAAACCTAACCTTAGGTTGAAAGTAGTGACGACCTTGGACAAAGATTAGAGTCTAACACCAACAGCCAGGAAATAACTCGTGAGAATATAAATAAAGCAATACAAGTAATAACTCAAGATATGATGCTCAGCTCGTTCCCAGTTCCGGAAAACAATAGGCATGTTTTTCAAGTATAACAGTAAAATCCAAATCTTTTACCAAAATCACCATAATATGAGTAAATCTGAAAATTGTGATTTTTCCCAAAAACTTTCAACAAGTAAGATGTTTCATTATTAGATGGCATGAGAAAAGTACATCTCTATGCCTACCTGTCAATGCGTATATGAAGTCATGAATGACGCAATACCGTACAACATGAGGAAAATGCATCTCTATGCATGTATGTCAAGTGTGCATGTCCAAGGCAAAACAACACCATGATAAAACCATATCCATACTCTCAGAGTATCAATTCACTCAGTCCTCCCAGTCAGTCAGTCCTCCCAATCACTCGGTACTCTCTCTCGGCACTCGTGTTCACACTCGCACTCAGTAGGTACCTGCGCTCACTGCTGGTAAGTCAGACTCCGAGGGGCCGATCCTGCACAAGCGCTAATTTAAGACTATCATGGTATGAATCAATAAAGCATGTTGCGCCGTGCAGCCCGATCCCATAAACATCCTCACAATCAGGCCCTCGGCCTCACTCTGTCATCAATCTCTCCAGTCTCTCGGCCTCACAAATCTCATGCCAATCGGCCCAAACAATGATAACATATTGTAGGTTTTGAGCCAAGTGGGGGAGTCTGCTACCGACGAGTTGATTTCACGGTTATGTTTTGTATTGGTTTCGGTTTGAGGTATACTTGTGAATTAGTTATGACTTGCAGAGGTTGAGATCTAGGATGACTCGAGTAAAGGAATTTCTGGATACGGGTTATGTTGCACTTCATGTGTTTATGAAAATCATGGAATGATTGAGTTGCTATGTGTGAAGGATGTAGTGTGCATGACGTAGGGCCTCACTCGGTTGCTTAGAGGTGTGGATTACTTCTTTGGGTGTTATTGTGCTAATGGGGCACAGATCGTTCGGTCGTTTAGGCGGTGCAATTGAGAATTTAGCAGAGTAGATCTCGAGAAGGTTCTAATGAATTCAAGATTTATATGTAGCAATTAGGAATTTTTCGGATTTGTATATGGCTAGAATTTGAGATTTACATTGGATAGTGTCAAGACTCACGGTATTTATATATCATTATGGATTCTACATTTCAGTATCAGGAAGGTGAAAGAACCAACTTTATATTGACAGAAGGTCTCTTTAAAGTGGGTGTCTTGTAATGACCTGACTTGTCGTTTTAAGAATTTACGCCCCGTTCAACAACTAAAGGTCTCGAGCAGCTTCGTAATATATATTATGACCCGCGGGTGTGGTCGAGTTTGGTTTTCGGAAGATTTTGAATTAAATTAAAAGAACAATTCTCATTTTTGAAGCTTAAATGGAGAGGGTTGATCGAAGAGCTAACTTTTGAGAAAATGACCCCGGAATTGAATTTCGATGGTGTCAATAGCTTCGTATGATGATTTCCGACTTAGGCGTATGTTCATATTTGGATTTGGAAGTCCATAGGATAATTCGACGCATTTTGGCGAAAGTTGAAAAAATAGAAGATTTTTGTAAAGTTCGATCGAAGGCTGAGTTTTTTATAACGAGGTCGGATTTCGATTCCGGAAATTGAAATAGCTCCATTACGCCATTGAAGACTTGTTTGCAAAATTTGAAGTCATTCTGGATTATAGAATTTGGAAATTTCATAACTCATAATTCGATTCGAGGCGCGATTCCTAGTTTCAGCATTGTTTGATGTGATTTGAGGCCTCGACTAAGTTTGTATCATGTTTTGAGACTTGTTGGTATGATTTGACGTGGTCCCAAGGAGCTTGGGTATATTTTTGGATCATTGGTTAAGAGACTAGTAAAGTTAAGAAATTTGAGAGTTTGACCATGGTCAATACCTCTTTTCAGTGTTTTGAGTGCGCGAGTACGTCCGTAGCGTGTGCTTTGATTGAAATTCATGTATGTTTTATGTCCTGGAGGTTCCGGATGAGTTTCGGGGTGGTTTCAAATCATTTCGGAGAAGTTTAAGTTTGCTGGTTTCTGGTGAAGTACTGTTCATTCGCAATTGCGAATAATTTATCGCAATTGCAAACATTGCTCATTGAAGGTTACTGTTCATTCGTAATTGCGATAATTTTTGGATTTTAGTGCAGTTCGCAATTACGAACACTACTTATGGGAGGTTACTGTTCATTCGCAAATGGGATATTTTTGTCTGCAAATGCAAACCTGGGCAGAAATTTAAGGATTGAAAATCTGTCATTTCTTCATTTTCGATTGGGATTTTTGGAGCTCGGTTTTTGAGCGGTTTTGAGGATTTCTTCATGACTTCGACTATGGTAAGTGTTTTATATCCTAAAGTGATTATATTTCATGAATCTATGGTTATATTCATCATTTAATTTGGATTTAAATGGAAGAAATCAAGATTTTTGCAAAATCTTCCAAAAATGAAAATTCAAGATTTGGAGGACGATTTGTTATTGAAATTAGATAAAATTGGTATGGTTGAACTCATATCGGAATGGGTGATCGGATTTCGTTAAAATTATGTCGGGTTCCGAGAGACGAGCCTCGCGTTGACTTTGGTTGACCTTTTAGAATAAAATTTTAAGTCGAAGTTTTATTATCCGAAATTATTTTCGATGAATTTTAATGAAGTTATACAACTAATTTGGATAGAGTTGAGCTGTCCGGAAGTCAATTCAAGCAAGAAGGAAATTTTGGAATATCGGCATATTTTCAAAAAGGTAAGTGTCTTGCCTAACCTTGAGTGGGAGAATTACTCCTTAGGCATCGAGTCTTATGTGCCATTTGTGAAATGTTAAAAGCGGTGTACGCGAGGTGACGAGTACGTACTCGGGCTTATTTATGCAAAATGTATTGGGTTAAAGTGTTAGGCATATTGTGTAGTAAATTGGATAATTATTGGTATTTATTAAATCATCCATTTGCCATGCCTCAATTCGCGTTTGTTGAATTTGTTTTTATATGACAATTTGATGTGATTATTAATTATATATTTATGTGGATTTCGTGATTTTGGTGAATTGATATTTCCTGGAAATAATTATATTATGTATTATCCATGTGCAAATAATTAATGAAATAAGTTTAAACTGAGGCATTAATATAATTATCAAGAATTTGGATTAATGAAGGAGTTGTCCTATACTGAGTATTTTCCATCTCTGATGTTGTTTTGATATTTTATACACATTGTGTGGAGCCTTGGGCTATTTGTTGTGAAATTA
Source organism: Nicotiana tabacum (assembly GCF_000715075.1). Lineage (NCBI taxonomy): Eukaryota > Viridiplantae > Streptophyta > Magnoliopsida > Solanales > Solanaceae > Nicotiana > Nicotiana tabacum. Next base: position 58,323,964 of record NC_134091.1, on the reverse strand, counting down.
ATTGATTTTGTTATATATTTGGAATTGGTTGTAGCCATTGGGCAAATTGTGATATGAATTGATTTTGTTATATTGCTCTGATAATATTTCGTGTAAATTGTTGTGTTCTTTGAGTTATTATTTTGAGGATATAAGGGTGGCATTCCACTGTTGATATTATGTGGGTATAAGGGTGACATTTCTCTGTTGTTATGTGTGTTGGGATATTGTTTGGGCGGAGTGATAAGTGTGGTTATAGGAGAGCTAAAGGTGGCTATAGGAGCGATAAGGGTGGCTATTTATATTGTCAGGGTAGACGGATAAGGAAGGCTATTATAGGAGTGGGTGGCTATAAGAGAGATAAGGGTGGCTATTGTCTTGGATGATATATGATGATGTGGAGTTATTGTGTTGGTAATTGTTATGTGATGTTGTGATTTTCTTTGTGTTTATTTCTATATCCTGTGAAATTTATCTTGTTGTTTCGGTAAAATTGAAAATGAGAGCCTGTGGCTATTTCCAGGCGGATCATGAAATAAAATGTGGGCACGAGGTGTCATGAGTAAATAATGTTAATATTGGCATGTGAATTGTCCGTGCAATTGTGATATGAAATGTGGGCATGGGGTGCCGTGGTTAAATAATGATGATATTGGCATGTGAATTGTCCGTGCAATTGTGATATAAAATGTGGGCACGAGGTGCCGTGGTTAAATGATGATGATATTGGCACGTGAGTTGTCTGTGCGGTTGTGATAGAGAAATTGGCACGAGGTGTCATGGAAATATGAAAGTGGGATGAGACCCGTATTTTATAATTTTGAAATGAGGTGTCACAGGGTGACTTTTATTCGAAAGATATTTATTTGAGGGAATTATATTTGAAATAATTATATTTGAAAGATATAATTTTTTTATATGTTTTTGTGCATATTTAGCCATATTCGTGCTGTAAATATTGAGTTTTAGCCTATAAGGTGAGTTCCCAGGTGGCGTTAAATGTGACTCGTTAATTCGGATAAATAATTATGACGTGTTCATGCTTCGCGTGTTGCCGTTAGTGTTGTGAAAAATAGATATGAGATTTTGGTTAAGATGAGATTAATTGAGGATGCTGAAGTTAATTATAAACAGCTATTATGACCAGAGATGTGGTTATGGACATACATATGATGTGTGCGTAGGCACGAGTTGCTACAACCGATTGAGACTAATACTGTGTGTTGATGTAAGGAATTTGAAAATTGATTGAGTGTAAGGAATTGGCTTCAAATCTTATAAATGTGAATAAAAGAAATAATCTCCACTAAGATGATGTTGTCGGACCCCTGTTAAATTTAGGATTTCTTCACGACTTCGACTGTGGTAAGTGTTCTATCCTAAAGTGATTATATTTCATGAATCTATGGTTATATTCATCGTTTAATTGGTATTTAAATGGAAGAAATCAAGATTTTTGCAAAATCTTCCAAAAACTAAAATTCAAGATTTGGAGGACGATTTGTTATTGGAATTTGATAAAAATGGTATGGTTGAACTCGTATCAGAATAGGTGTTCGGATTTCGTAAAATTTATGTCGGGTTCTGAGAGACGGGCCCCACGTTGACTTTGGTTGACATTTTAGAATAAAATTTTAAGTCGGAGTTTTATTATCCGAAATTATTTATGATGATTTTTAATGAAGTTATACAATTAATTTGGATAGATTTGAGCTGTCCGGAAGTTAATTCAAGCAAGAAGGAAATTTTGGAATATCGGCATAACTTCAAAAAGGTAAGTGTCTTGCCTAACCTTGAGTGGGAGAATTACTCCTTAAGCATCGAGTCTTATGTGCCATTTGTGAAATGTGAAAAGCGGTGTACGCGAGGTGACGAGTACGTACTCGGGCTTATTTGTGCAAAATGTATTGGGTTAAAGTCTTAGGCATATTGTGTAGTAAATTGGATAATTATTGATATTTATTAAATCATCTATTTGCCATACCTCAATTCGCGTTTGTTGAATTTGTTTTTATATGACAATTTGATGTGATTATTAATTATATATTTCTGTGGATTTCTTGAGTTTGGTGAATTGATATTTTCTGGAAATAATTATATTATGTATTATCCATGTGCAAATAATTAATAAAATAAGTTTAAACTGAGGCGTTAATATAATTATCAAGAATTTGGATTAATGAAGGCATTGTCCTATACTGATTATTTTCCATCTCTGATGTTGTTTTGATATTTTATACACATTGTGTGGAGCCTTGGGCTATTTGTTGTGAAATTAATTAGTTTTGTTATATCTTTGAAATTGGTTGTGGCCATTGGGCAAATTGTGATATGAATTGATTTTGTTATGTTGCCGTGATAATATTCCGTGTAAATTATTGTGTTATTTGAGTTATTATTTTGAGGATATAAGGGTGGCATTCCACTGTTGATATTATGTGGGTATAAGGGTTGCATTTCACTGTTGTAATATGTGTTGGGATATTGTCTAGGCGGAGTGCTAAGGGTGGTTATAGGAGAGATAAGGGTGGCTATAGGAGCGATAAGGGTGGCTATTGATATTGTCAGGGCGGAGGGATAAGGGAGGCTATTATAGGAGAGATAAGGGTGGCTATTGCCAGGGATGATATGTGATGATGTGGAGTTATTACGTAGTTAATTTTTATGTGATGTTGTGATTTTCCTTGTGTTTATTTTTATATCTTGTGTAATTTTTCTTGTTGTTTCGGTAAACTTGATAATAGTCAGATCTATGTTGTAAATGGGAGCCTGTGGCTATTGCCAGGCGGATTATGAAATAAAATATGGGCACGAGGTACCGTGAGTAAATAATGATGATATTGGCACGTGAATTGTCCGTTCAATTGTGATATGAAATGTGGGCACGAGGTGCCATGGTTAAATAATGGTGATATTGGCACATCAATTGTCCGTGCAAGTATGATGTGAAATGTGGGCACGAGGTGCCGTGATTAATTGATGATGATATTGGCACGTGAGTTGTCTGTGCGGTTGTGATAGAGTAATTGGCACGAGGTGCCGTGGAAATATGAAAGTGGGCTGAGACCCGTATTTTATGATTTTGAAATGAGGTGTCACAGGGTGACTTTTATTCGAAAGATATTTTTTGAGGGAATTATATTTGAAAGAGATTTATTTGAAAGATTTATATTTGAAAGATATTTATTTGAAGGGAGTATGTTCGAAATATATTTATTGGAAATTATTATATCCTGAAGATTATTATTTGAGAAGCATATAGGCGAAAGAATTATATTTGAAGGACTAGATTAATTAGTTGTACTTGTATTTATTATTTGTTGAGTAATATTAATGGTGTTCCTATTGCCCTGATGTGTATATCACTGGTTTGTGCAGAGCCAGGTATTGGAGATATCGGACTTGGACAGAGTTAGAGTGTGATCGCAAGGATTCAAGGTAGAGCTGCTTGATCATCATAGTCCCTTGGAGTCTTTCCATTTTATTGTGCTGTTAATTATTAATCAAACAGTAGAGTATTCGATCCTTGAGATAACTTCATGTATTCAGTTAGAGTTTGTGACTCAGTATTACTAGTCTTGGGAGGTTGTTTGTAATTATTTCCGTTGTTGGTTTTGACACTTGAATTATAATTATATGTTTAAAAATAAATTTCTTTTGGCTTGAATTTTAATTATAATCGGCTTACTTAGTCTTAGAGACTAAGTGCCATCACGACGTCTGTGGTGGGATTTTGGGTCATGACATGTCTCGGTTGTGGTACTTTTTGGGTGTTTAAGAGGGAATACAACGGCTTATGGGCCTTAGGACGGTGTGATTTTATTCTAAGATCTCGTGGGGTGAGTTTTGGTTTAGGATCGTGGTGTCTTGGCAAGGAGAAGTGTCACCTTGAGGATAATTCGGAAGAAACTCGGAGAAATATAACAGTTTGGTAGTAGGTTGGATTAGCACGGTAATGGGTATGATCGGTTCTTTGGGCACTTATGATGTGGTGATTCCCTACAGGTGTTTTGTGGTAATGCCCTTAGGTTTTGGTGACCTGCATGGCTTCGTGGAGTTTGAGAGATTCAGTTCTGACGGCTTGATTGTGTGCAAATGGGTTTCAGAGAGTCCTTGATGGTTTCTACCATGGTTCGAGATTGATATTTCCTACTAGCGAGAGGAGCATGTTGCGTGCTATGATTTTCTCCCGGATAGGATCAAGTGAAAGGTTCCTGGATAATTGAGTACATATTCTGCCTGTGACTCAGAGTTGATTATGAGATTCTCATACTTTTCATATGATGGCATGATAGATGCGGTGTAATGTGTCTTATCGAGATTTGCAGGTGCAAGGTCACAGTTCAGTTTTAAAGGGAAGGTCATGAATTCTTAGGCAACATGAACGGTTTCAGATGACTAGATTAATGATATTACTACTTGGTATTTCCTGAGGAGAGTGTACATTTCAGAAGGTGCATTGAGTGTTGACTTACGGATGCTTTATTGGTATTGCGGTACTCGTCTGGCTGATCAACTGCTGAAATTCAGATTTTGCTATGTGGCACAAAATGATTTTTGAAGTATTCCTTGTGGGATGATCGTGTATGAGAGATGTGTTAGACATTCGAGCGGTGGAGTTCCGATCATATATGGTGATTCGTGTGTTCTATGGATTTGGAGACTGGGAATTCATAGAAGCAAATTATTTCGTGGTTGTAGGATGTAAAGATGTGGCTAAAGCTATCCATATGATAGTATGCATTATGGTTAGGTCATTGTGGACCTTCAGAGGGTTATTTATCTATTTGTGGATGATCAGAGTTGATTTAGGGCCCATTTGGTAGACCCAATGAGGATGTGTATTCTACAACGAGTCGGATTGGTTGACTCTGTACTGCTATTGTTGAAGGATGTGCCATTTGGTAGAGTTGAGCTTATTCGTGTTCTGATATAATCTATGTGTTGCTCCTCTATGCTACGAGGGGTTGTGATTTGTTGGTTATAAGCACACGTGGTGTTGTTCTATTTGGGCCTTATAATGCAATTTGAGCGAGATAGGTATTAGAGTGTTAAATGATTGATTGCACATTCAGTTATGTTCTTTCCGGTCTATGGTATTGTGTTATTGGTTCCTCCGTGGTTATGGTCATGCACCTAGGGTACTTGATGTCGAGTTGCGTGTAGCAGTTGATGTTGTGTTAGATTCGTGGGTTTGGTTCTACCATGTATGATGGGTTCATAGCATTGCGGTTGTGATGGTACATGTTGAGTTTGCGGGACGGTTCTCTCATTGGAGTCATTTTGTATGTTTAAGTACATAGGAGTTGTTGTATATTGGTGCACGAGTTGCACGGTTTGTGGCTTAAGGTTGTATTGGTGTGGCATGTCAGTAGAGTAAGCTTATATTTGATAAGATGAGGTCGTCGGACCTAGAATGAATGCTAACAGATCTGATTGCGGTATATTTGGAAGGATAATATTGGAAGTCAGCTTATAAATTGGCTATAGTTCTTGTCGAAAGAGGGAGAGTTCCATGACTTGTTGATCTGATGAATGGTTTTGAGTTTCTATGTGTTTCTTCATCATTGGCAGTGTATGAAGGTTTTAGAACGGGGTTTGGTTCGATATGAGGTTTATTACTGGTATTTGGTTATTTTGAACAGCTACGGTAAGTAGAAAATACTGACATGGGTATTCGAGTTATGTGGTATATCACGTGATTGTGTCTTGGGTTGTGGTTATGGCTTGATATAGCTTGTTCAGACTTATATAGTGTGTAGATGCGAGATTCGGGACTTGTAAGGAATTCCAGATACTGGAAATTGGATTCTAAGGCTTACGGGCTAAGGTTGAATTAAGAATTTTCAGTTATATTGTGTCGTCAGGCGTATATGCATTAGGGTGATATGAGATCACTCCCGAGTATGTTCATGGTAAGGTTACATGACTATTTGATGGCTTTGGAACGAGTCTTGGCACGTTTGAGGACAAACGTATGTTTAAGTGGGGGGGATATAACGACCCGAACGATCGTTTTAAGAAGTTGCACTTCGCCCAGTAGTTTGAGGGCATGAGTAGCTCCGTATGATGTATTATGAATTGTGTGAATCATCGATTTTGGTTTCACGTTATTCGGAATCGATTTGGGAAGAATGAATTTCATTGTTGAAGCTTTAAGTTAGAATAGTTGACCAAGTTTGACTTTTTAGCATTTGAGCTCGGATTAGAGTTTTGATGGTTCCGATAGGTCCGGATGGTGATATTGGACTCCGATGTATGCCTGGATTTGCAATTGGATATTTCTAGAAGGATTCAACACTAATTGGCAAAAGTTGGAAATTTGAAGGTTTGGAAAGTTCGTAAGTTTGACCGAAAGTTGACTTTGAGGATATCAGATTCATATTGGGGTTTCGGGAATTGGAATATCTTCGTTATGTCATTTGGGACTTGTGTGCAAAATTTGAGTTCATTCTCGGTTGATTTTGATATGTTTCGGCACGAGTTTTGGAAGTTGAAAGTTCAATATTCATTCAAGTTCGAATTTAGGTGTTGTTATGTGAGATTTGAGGCCTCGAGTAGGTCCGTATTATGTTATAGGACTTGTTTGAATATTTGGTCGGGGTCCCGAGTGGCTCGGGTGAGTTTCCGACGAGGTTCAGACCATTTCGTTGCATGTTACACTTGACTAAGGCTGCTAGTTCTGGTGTCGCCGCATCTATGTCAATTTGTCGTAGAAGCGACTTCGCAGATTTGGGATTTTCTTCGCAGAAGCGTGAAGGGGGAGTTGGGCGCGAGGATTGCAGGTGCGGGTGGTTGGGCGCATCTGCGCGACCGCAGATGCGGTTTAATGTGCGCAGGAGCACGATCGCAGAAGCGGTGGTTGCTGGTTCAGATATTTCTTCATAGAAGCAAAATTTGTTCCGCAGATGCGACATTGTGACCGCATAGGCGAAAACTTCTGGGCAGAAGCTATAAAAATCGAGGTTTTAGTTCTTTTATCATATTTTGAGATTGGGGGCTCAGATTGAGATGACTTTTGAAGAAATTTTCATCACAATGATTGGGGTAAGTGTTCTACACTCGTTTTTTATTATATTTCACGAATCTATCTCCGTTTTTGGTAATTGGATTATGAATTTTAAAGAGAAATTCAGGGTTTTAGCCTAAAGTTTCATAGAGTAAGTTTTTCGAGTTTTGAACATCGACTCAGAGTCGGATTTGGGTGAAACTAGAATGTTTGCACTTGTAATTGAATGGGTTATCGGATTTAATAAGTTTCATTGGGTTCCGAGGCACAGCCCGAGTTGGACGTTTTGGTCGATTTTGGGATTTTGATTAAAGATTCAACCTTTATCAATTGGATTTGTTTCCTTTGGCATTATTTGATGTATTTGAGTTACTTTTGGCTAGTTTCGAGCCATTCAGAGGTTGGTACGCGTGAGATGGCATTTTTGGAGCATTGCTTGGCTTGCCCAGTATTGGATTTGGTCTGTTCAAGGCAAGTAACACTTCTAAACTTGATGCAGAGGGTATGTATCCTTGAATATACGTGTTATGTGTTTGGTGTTGAGGTGACGCACATGCTAGGTGACTGGGTGTGGGCATGCATCATGTGAATTATGACTCGGTTATAATGTGGTACTGTGTAGCTTCCTAACCTTGTTTTTATCCATGAGATTTCTACGTGTTAGGGTAATTGAGTTGTGATCCATGTTAGAAACCATGTTTAGGCTATATGTTTATTCTATTGGGACCCATTGAGGTCATATCTGTTGTGGAGTTATTTGCTTGAATTGCAGTTATATACTTAGTTATACTCATTCATTTGTATACCATATCTCAGTCTCTGTTGCTATTTATTGATACATCATATCATACTTTTGTGTTGATTCTCATGACATTATGAGCCTGAGAGACTGGAAAGATTGATGACTGAGTGAGGCCAACTGACTATTTATGAGTGATATTTATGGGATCGGGCTGCACACCACATGAGTTATTATTGATTCATGTCATGATTGGCTTATTATAGCACTTGGGCTGAAGGAGCCCATCCGGAGTCTGTACACACCCCTAGAGAGCCCAGGTATCTACTTAGTGCGAGTGCCAAGTGATTTGGAGGATTGAGTGACTGTGTGGACTGAGTGACTAGGAGGACTGAGTGAATTGATACTCTAAGAGTATGCATATAGTTTTATTACTGAGTTGCATCGCATTTGACATGCACACTTGACATACATGCATAAAGTTGTATTTTCCTCATGTTGTACGATATCGCGTCATTCATTACTTCTCATACACATTTACATGTAAGCGTAGAGATATATTTTCTTTGCGTTATTTGATAATGAAACATCTTGTCTATTGTTGAAATGTTTTGGGAAAAATCAGAGTTTTACAAACCTAGTCATATATGGGTGATTTCGGTAAAAGAATTTGGGGTTTCACTGATATACTTGAAAAGCATGCCTATTTTTTCGAAACTATGAACGAGTTGAGCATCTTATATCTGAGTATGTTTCCGTACCATTATTATTATTTTGTTTTGAACTGTTGTCCGCTATTGGTGTTGGACCCCGACCTCCGTTCCAGTTCGTCACTACTTTTATCCTAAGGTTAGATTTGTTACTTATTGAGTACATAGGGTCGTTTGTACTCATACTACACTTCTGCACCTTGCGTGTAGATCTGGATGTCGACGTTGTTGTGTATAACGGGAGCTAACATTGAAGACATACCTGCGTTCTAGTTACAGTTGCCTTTTGTTCATGGTAGCCCTAGACTTATAAACATTTGTTTATGTAAATTCGGACAGATGTTGTATTTATTTCATACTAACTTTATAAACTCTAAATCTTAGAAGCTCATGATTTGTACTACAAGTCCTTGGAATTCTTGTATAAAAGTAGTTTTATTATCATTTCTTTCTTGAAAAATCTCATTGATTTCGATAGTTGTTAATTGGCTTACCTAGCGGGTTGGGTTAGGTGCCATCACAACTAGTTGGATTTTGGGTCGTGACAAGTTTATATCAGTGCTCTAGATTCATAGGTTCTACAAGTCATGAGCTAGTATCTAATAGAGTCTTGCGGATCGGTATGATGACATCCATACCTATCTCCGAGAGGCTACATGGTATTTAGGATAAACTTCCTATATTTCTTTCCTTATCGTACATTATTGATTCGGCTTGAAGTGTAACTCTTTCAATTCCTTCCATGCATTGGTATGCGCATGTAAGCGCTCGGTATAAGATGTGCATTGACGACGGATGATTCCATGGACAAGGTGCGAGATGTGTTATCTCTGTGTTGATGATGGGCCAGTTTGGAGGACTGGAGGTCAAGTTTTGAATGTAGCTTGAACACGATGACTTCAGTGGTGTGAGCATGTGCTTTTGGACTTATATGTCCGGTAGCGTCCCTATGAGTGAAATTTGTGGCTCGGTGAGTGGTTGGATGGCTATATGATGAGTATAATGAGACTGTAGGAGGTGTTCATATGGATTGAATGTGATGAGAAGAGTTTTCTTGAGATGTAAAAAGGACTATTGGGTGCTTGATTTCTGTCGTGATTTGATGTGTAGTCTCAAGTTATGTGTGTGTTGAAAGATCTTTCATGTTGTTTAATTGTGGAACGAGTTAGATTCTTATGTCTTGTTGATGAGTTCAGACTCAGGAAGATTAAGTGATTGCGTAATAGTTGTGGCTATGAAATGGTATAAAGAGATGTCAGATTTGAGGCTAAGCAGGTGAGTTATAACCTACAAAGTAATTTGTGGATGTGTGATTTTTATGATGTTGTGTGGAGGCTTTCATTTTTACCAGTGGGTTATATTTGTGTGATCTGAGTTCGGATCGGTTGTAATAGTTGACCTGACCGTTACGAGGATGAATACGAAGTTTGCAGATGATTTGAGATATTAGAGGGTTTGTGTTACATGAGCTTATGAAGGATTGAGTTGAATTTCGATGCGAGATCATGTCAGTAAGAGAGTAGAGGTATTATGATTTATCGAGTGTTTTGTGATATGGGTTTGAGCCAAGTGGGGGAATCTACTACCGACGAGTGGATTTCACGGCTATGTGTTGTATTGGTTTTGATTTGAGGTATACTTGTGAATTAGTTATTACTTGCAGAGGTTGAGATCGAGGATGAGTGTGTTGAAAGGTCTTTTTTGTTGTTTAACTGTAGAACGAGTTAGATTCTCATGTCTTGTTGATGCGTTCAGACTCAGGAAAATTAAGTTATTGCGTAGTAGTTGTGGCTATGAAAGAGTATAAAGAGATGTCAGTTTGAGGCTAAGTAGGTGAGTTATAACACGCGAAGTAATCTGCAGATGTGTAATTTTTATGATGTTGTGTGGAGGATTTATTTTCTACAAGTGGGTTATATTTTCATTATCTGAGTTCGGATTGGTTGTAATAGTTGACTTGACCGTCACGAGGATGAATGCAAAGTTTGCAGATGATTTGAGATATTAGAGGGTTTGTGTTATATGAGTTTATGAAGGATTGAGTTTAATTTTGGTGGTGGATCATGTCAGTAATAGAGTAAGGGTATTATGAGTTATTAAGTATTTTGTGATATGGTTTTGAGCCAAGTGGGGGAGTCTGCTACCGACGAGTTGATTTCACGGTTATGTTTTGTATTGGTTTCGGTTTGAGGTATACTTGTGAATTAGTTATGACTTGCAGAGGTTGAGATCTAGGATGACTCGAGTAAAGGAATTTCTGGATACGGGTTATGTTTCACTTCATGTGTTTATGAAAATCATGGAATGATTGAGTTGCTATGTGTGAAGGATGTAGTCTGCAAGTAGTAGGGGTTCACTCGGTTGCTTAGAGGTGTGGATTACTTCTTTGGGTGTTATTGTGCTAATGGGGCACATGTCGTTCAGTCGTTTAGGCGGTGCAATTCAGATTTGAGAAGAGTGGATCTCGAGAAGGTTCTAATGGATTCCAGATTTATATGTAGCAATTGAGAATTTTTCGGATTTCTATATGGCTAGAATTTGAGATTTACATTAGATGGTGTCGAGACTCACGGTATTTCTATATCATTATGGATTCTACATTTAAGTATCAGGAAGGTGAAGGAAACATCTTTATATTGACAGAAGGTTTCTTCAGAGTGGGTGTCTCAGTTGTGGTACTTTTGGAGTGTTTAAGAGGGAATACAACATCTTATGGCCTTAGAGCGATGTGATTTTATTCTAGGATCTCATGGGGTGAGTTTTGGTTAAGGATCGTGGTGTCTTGGCAAGGAGAAGTGTCACCTTGAGGGTAATTCAGAAGGAACTTGGAGAAATAGGATAGTTTGGTAGTAGGTTGGATCAGCACTGTAATGGGTATGATCGGTTCTTTGGGCACTTATGATGTGATGAGTCCCTAGAGGTGTTTCGTGGCAATGACCTTGGGTTTTGGTGACCTGCGTGGCTTGGTGGAGCTAGAGGAATTCAGTTCTGACGGCTTGATTGTGTGCAAATGGGTTTCAGAGAGTCCTCAATGGTTTCTACCATGGTTCGAGATAGATATTTCCTACTGGCAAGAGGAGCATGTTATGTGTTATGATTTTCTCCCGGATGGGATCAAGTGAAAGGTTCCTAGCTATTTGAGTATGTATTCTACCTGTTACTTTTCCTATGATGGCATGATAGATGCGGTATGTTGTGTGGGATCGAGATTTGTAGGTGCAAGGTCACAGTTCAGTTTTGAAGGGAAGGTCATGAATTCTTAGACAACATGGACGATTTTAGATGACTAGGTGAATGATATTACTACTTGGTATTGCCTGATGAGAGTGTACATTTCAGAAAGGGCACTGAATATTGACTTACGGATGCTTTATTGGTATTGCAGTACTCGTCTAGCTGATCAACTGCTGATATTCAGATTTTTCTATGTGGCACGAAATAATTTTAGAAGTATTCCTTATGGGATGATCGTGTATGAGAGATGTGTTAGACATTCGGGTGTTGGAGTTGGGATCAGATATGGTGATTCGTGTGTTCTATGGATTTGGAGATCGGGAATTCTAATAAGCAAATTGTTTCGTGGTTGTGGGCTGTGAAGATGTGGCTAAACTAGCCAGATGATAGTATGTGTTATGGTTAGGTCATTGTGGATCTTCAGCGGGTTATTTATCTATTTGTGGATGACCAAAGTTGATTTGGGGCCCATTTGGTAGACCCAATGAGGATGTGTATTCTACACCGGGTCAGATTGGTTGACTCCGTACTTCTATTGTTGAAGGATGTGCTATTTGGTAGAGTTGATATTATTCGTGTTCTGATATGATCTATGTATTGCTCCTCTATGCTACGAGGGGTTGTGATTTGTTGGTTATAGGCACACATGGTGCGGTTCTATTTGTGCCTTATAACAGAGTTTGAGCGAGATAGGTATTCGTGTGTTGAATGATTGATTGCACATTTGGTTATGTTCTTTCTGGACTATGGTATTATGTTATTGGTTCCTCCGTGGTTATGGTCATGCACTTGGGGTACTTGATGTCGAGTTGCTCGTGACTATTGATGTTGGGCATGGTGGCTTGAGGTATTTCATATGGACCAGTGTTTGGATGGAGTCACACACTGCAACAGAGTTATGTCGGGATATGATCATTTGTGTTAGATTCGTGGGTTTGGTTCTACCATGTATGATGGGTTCATAGCATTGCGGTTGTGGTGGTACTTGTTGAGCTTGCGGGACGGTTCTCTTATTGGAGTCATTTTGTATGTTTAAGTACATGGGAGTTGTAAAGTATTGGTGCACGGGTTGCACAGTTTGTGGCATGTCAGTAGAGCAAGCTTGTATTTGATAAGATGAGGTCGTCGGAACTAGAATGGATGCTATCGGATTTGATTGCGGTATATTTAGAAGGATAATATCGGAAGTCGACTTAGAAATTAGCTATAGTTCTTGTCGAAGTAGGGAGAGTTCCATGACTTGTTGATCTGATGATGGTTGTAAGTTTCTGCGTGTTTCTTCATCATCGGCAGTGTATAAAGGTTTTAGAATGGGGTTTGGTTCGATATGAGAATTATTACCGGTATTGGGTTATTTTGAACAGCTACGATAAGTATAAATTACTGCCATGGGTATTTGAGTTATGTGGTATATCACATGATTGTGTCTTGGGTTGTCGTTATGGCTTGATACAGCTTGTTCAGACTTATACAGTGTATAGATGCGAGATTAGGGTCTTGTTACGAATTGCGTATGCTGGAAATTGGATTCTAAGGCTTACGGGCTAAGGTTGAAATAAGGATTTTCAATTATATTGTGTCGTCAAGCTTATATGGATAAGGGTGATGTGAGATCACCCCCGGGTATGTGTATGGTAAGGTTACACGGCGATTTGATGGCTTTGGAACGACTCTTGGCACATTCGAGGACGAACGTATGTTTAAGTTAGGGAGGATGTAACGACCCAGCCGGTCATTTTGAGCAATTGCACTTCGCTCGGTAGTTTGATGGCATGAGTAGTTCCGTATGATGTATTATGACTTGTGTGAATCGTCAGTTTTGGCTTCAGGTTATTCGAAATCAATTTGGGAAGAATAAATTTCATTGTTGAAGCTTTAAGTTGGAATAGTTGACCAAGTTTGACTTTTTAGTTTTTGAGCTCGGATTGGAATTTTGATGGTTCTGATTGGTCCGGATGGTAATTATGGAGTTAGGCATATGCTCGGATTAGCAATTGGATATTTCTACAAGGATTCAACACTAATTGGAGAAAGTTGGAAATTTGAAGGTTTGGAAAGTTCGTAAGTTTGACTGGAAGTTGACTTTGAGGATATAGAATTCGTATTGGGGTTCCAGGAATTAGAATAGCTTCGTTATGTCATTTGGTACTTGTGTGCAAAATTTGAGTTCATTCAGTGTCGATTTGATATGTTTCGACGCGAGTTTTGGAAATTGTAAGTTCAAAGTTCATTCAAGTTCGAATTTAGGTGCGATTCGTCGTTTCGATATAGTTATGTGAGATTTGAGGCCTCGAGTAGGTCTGTATTATGTTATGGGACTTGTTGGAATATTTGGTCGGGGTCCCGAGTGGCTCGGGTGAGTTTCGAATGAGGTTCGGTCCATTTCGTTACATGTTTCACTTAACTAATGTTGTTGGTTCTGGTGTGGCCGTATCTACGAACAATTGGTCACAGAAGTGACTTTGCATATGCGGGGTTTTCTTCGCAGAAGCGTAAAGGGGGATCTGGGCGTGAGGATCACAGGTACAGGTGGTTGGGCGCATCTGCGCGACCGCAAATGCGGTTCAATGTGTGCAAGAGCGCGATCGTAGAAGCGGGTATCGGATCGCAGAAGCAGTGGTTGCTGGTTCAAGGATTTCTTCGCAGAAACGGAGGTTGCAGATGTGAAATTGTGACCGCATAGGCGGAAACTACTGGGCAGAAGCTATAAAAAATGATATTTTGGTTCTTTCATCATATTTTGAGATTGAGGGCTCGGATTGAGACGACTCTTGAAGCAATTTTCATCACAAGGATTGGGTTAAGTGTTCTACATGCGATTTTGATTATATTTCATAAATCTATCTTCGTTTTTGGTAATTGGATTATGGATTTTAGAGAGAAATTGGGGGTTTTAGCCTAAAGTTTCATGAGTGAGTTTTTGATTTTTGAACATCTACTCAGAGTCGGATTTGGGTGAAACTAGTATAGTTGGACTCGCAATTGAATGGGTTATCGGATTTTATAAGTTTCGTCGGGTTCTGAGGTGCGTGCCCAAGTTGGACGTTTTGGTCGATTTTGGGATTTTGATTAAAGATTCGACCTTTATCGATTGGGTTTGTGTAACACCCCGGAAATTTCGAAGTACTTAAGTGTAAAACCCGATAAAGTTTGCAAAGAAAATAATGTTTCATGGTGCCGGACTAGGCATACCTTGTTCCGGAGCTCCATTTTTGGGTTTTTAAAACCTGACCCTATTTCGTTAAATACACTCTTTGGGCCATTTTTGAGACATAATATGATATTTTAGAGCGAGAGAGAGTGCCCTAGAGTGAGAAGGTGTTCTTCAATAGTTTTTCTTCAATTCTTGCTCAAGTTTTGGAAGATTAAGAAGGGAAGCTCACTAGGTCTTCATTCTAGAGGTAAGATTCTACACCCTAAATCCTAATTTTGAAATTTTCTGAAAATGGGTAACTAGCAAGATAATTTTTGGGCATGAGAGTTGTTTATTTTACATGCATGTGTTATCAAAGGGTGTAGGAAGATTGTTGAGCTAAAAATGGCAAAGATTGGGTTGTGGGATGATGAAATTCTCCACTAAAGGGACCTTGGAATCTTAATGCACACTTAGTGTTTGATAAAATGCTCAAATGAGCATGAACCATGATCACCTTCCTAATTTTGATTCAATTTATTATATTTCTACAGTAGATTGAAGTTGCTAAGAATTCCGGAATATTTAGAGTGTAAGGAAGTTCAAGTGAGGTATGTTGGCTAAACTCTTCTCTTAGAATTGAATCCCACGATATTCATGTAAATTATGTAAGTCCCGAGTGATTCATTATGAAACTGGCTATTCCGAGTAAGATTGGGTTGAAAGAAATATATTCAACAAGCATCCCAAATGATTTATTCATGTTATGTTACCAATTGAGGATGTGTTAAAATATGGGTTGTGCATTAATAATGTTTCGAATTTTAAGTCAAATTTAAATGAAGGCTATTATGCCAAATTTGTGAAATATCTCTATGTGCCTTAGACTTTAAATTGCTCACATGTGTACTACACACCTCGATTTGAATTGTATTTGTTGTTGATGATGATAATGATGTTTGAAATTGATAAGGTGAGAATGAAATACTGAATATGACTAACGTGCCAAGAATGGTCTTATAATTATGGCCACTAGTGCCAATGAAATGAAAAGATGTGAAAGTATTATGAAATGCGATGATTGATATAAAAAGGTTGATGTCTCAAATAAGACAGCCTAGCCGATCAGGCCGTGATTGGACACCATGCCGCACACATGGTGGTGATTGTGCTGGAAATTGGTAATGGTAGTAATTGTGGTTGATGTCTCTAATGAGATGGCCTAGCCGATCGGGTCGTGAATGGACTCCGTACTAAATTTACGGTGGTATTGGTATTGATAGTAATTGTGGTTGATTCTCTAATGAGATAGCCTAGCCGATCGGGTCGTGATCGGACTCCGTGCTAAAAGTACGATGGCATTGGTATTGTGAACACTGGGATTGCGAACAATGGTATATCGACACTAAATATCTCTCAATATGAGATATGGAAATTAATTTGAACACTGTCTTGATCCTAAATTGGGGTTTGATGTTGATCAAGGCTTTCATTGATATTATGATAATCTTGTTTGTATTAATTGTCATTCTATTGAAAGGGTGTTTAGTTATACATACTAGTATTATTTGACGGTACTAACGTCCCTTTTGCCGGGGGTGCTGCATCTTTCAATGGATGTAGGTGGTCCCACAGCAGGAGATATTGATTAGTGATAGCAGTGCACCTTCTTCCCAGCTGACTTGGTGAGCCCCACTTCATTCCGGGGTCATGAATCTTTTGTACTTGTGTATTCTATTTGAGGTATAGCCTTTGTCATGCCCCAAAACACAGGAGCGCGACCGGCGCTCAACCGAGTGAACCCAACCGAGTAAGCCTGTTAGATTCCTTCTTCCCAAACTCATTCATGAATAGGGATAATACATATTATCATTAATTAGACGAAAATGTGTTCATGTCTACAATACCAATTCATTTCCAATAGTTTCATCATTTTTAAAGTCTCAAATGGACAAGTAATACAACCACAACTCATTTCCAATAGTTTCATCATTTTTCCAATATCAGATTATGTCTTAAAAATGGCCCAATGAGTGTATTTAACGAAATAGGGTCGGGTTTTAAAAACTCAAAAATGGAGCTCTGAAACAGTTCTGTGGTCGCATATGCGATCGCATAATGGATATGCGGACCGCATATCAGTTGTAAGATTAGTCCGGCACCATGAAATATTATTTTCTTTGCATATTTTATCGGGCTTTACACTTAAGTACTTCGAAATTTTTCGGGTTGTTACAGCCGGGGCCTTGTTGCAGGCATTATCATTGTACTCTTCTTTATCTATAGAGGCTCTATAGACATAGTGTGGGTTGTGTATTGGTGCTGAGAAAGTCAAAATATATATATTATGTTGTGGTTGTATTGTAGACGTAAATACCTTTTTGTCTAATTAAGGAAAATATGCATTATCTCCATTCGTGGATGAGTTTGGGTAGAATGAAATCTAACAAGCTTGCTCGGTCGGGTTCACTCGGTTAAGCGCCGGTCGCACTCCTTGGTTTTGGGGCGTGACAAACTTGGTATCAGAGCCTAAGGTTTTAAAGTATCCTAGGATGTCTCGGAGCCGTGTCTAGTAGAGTCCTTATTATTGGTGTGTTGTCGACCACATCTATAATTAGGATTCTACATGGGCATTTAGGAATATTATCCTTCTTTGATATTCTGAATCGTGCGATGAAACTGATTGAGAAATTGTTCTTCCTCTAACTCGTGCGTTGAAGTTCAAGGTAAGTTTAAATGCTCTTTTGGTTTATTCCAAGTAATGTTGTCATGTGACATGACGAATGGGTAAAGGGCTGAATATTAAATAGATGAAACATGTATCATGTTGAAGACTAAGATATGATATGCAATCAATGAGTATGACTGAGTATGTAATTGCAATTTAAGCAAAATAACTCAACAGTAGAAATGACCTCAGTGGGTCCCAACATGATAAACATATAGCCTAAACATGATTTCTAACATGAGTCATAGCTCAGTTTCTTTAACACATGTAAATACATGGATAATGACAATATTATTTGACTATACAGTTTCGCGGAATCAATTGAGTCACAATTTCTGCGGTGCACGCCCACACGCCCGTCACCTAGCATGTGCGTCACCTCAACTCCAAACACATAACACATATATTCAGGGATTCATACCCCCAATACCAAGTATAGAAGTGTTACTTACCTCGAACAAGCCGAGTCCAATACAGAGCAAGCCAAACAATACTCCTAGAAATGCCATCCCGCACTTACCGACCTCCGAACGGCTCAAAACTAGCCAAAAATGACTCGATACAATCAATACAAGCTATAGGAATCAATTCCATATGAAAAATGCTATTTTCTTAAGCAAAGTCAAAAGGTCAACTCAAAAGTCAACCCCGAGCCCACGTCTCGGAATCCGACAAAAGTTATAAAATCTGAACACCCATTCAACCACGAGTCCAACCATACCAAAATTACTCGAATTCGATCACAAGTCGACCTTCAAATCCTCAAATTAAGGCCTAGGAAGTTTCTACAATTTTTCTCCAATTTTCAACCCAAATCACTAATTCAATGAAGAAATCAATGATATATTCATGTATATTAACCAAAAACGAGTTAAAATCACTTACCCCAATTCATGTGGTAAAAATCACCGCAAAAAGTGCCTCAATCCGAGCTCCATATATCAAAATATGCTACAGTACACGAAACCTTCGAAATAGAGTACGTAAAGGTCTGTTCCAGGGGTAACCTTCGCGATCGTGTTCAAAACCTCGTGATCGCGATTACAAAAATTTGCCAGGACAATTTTACTTTATGCGATCACGGCCATTTCCCAGCGACCGCGATGAACAAACTTCTATTAACTCTCCCCAGACTCGTCCAGACAACCTGTAGTGCATCAGCCATAACCTTTTGTACAAAACTCCAAATTACAAACGGTTTAATTATATGAAAAATAGACACAAAGGTCTTGATAATCTTCTAATTATTTATAGATTGTAATATATAAGCTTCTAAAGTCAGGTCAGTGACAACAGAATTTTCCTCTACGTGATCGCCAAAATAACCTTCTACGATCGCGATTCACAGGCCCATTTTCCTCATTTTACTCTTCACGATCACGACCATTTCTACACAATCGCAATGCACACTGTTGTAGCCAAAAATTAGCAACTAAAAATGGCCTATAAATGGTCCGAAACCACCCCCGAAACTCACTCGAGCCCCTCGAGACCCCATCCAGACATTCCAACAAATCCCATAACATAAAACAGAACTACTCAAGGCCTCAAATCACACATAACAACATCGAAACGACGAATCTCACCTCAAATCATACTTAATGAACTTTGAATCTTTTAACTTCCAAAACTCGTGCCGAACCTTATCAAATCAACTCGGAATGAACTAAAATTTTGCACATAAGTCCCAAATGACATAACAAAGCTATTCAAATTCCCAGAACCACAATTTGAACCCGATATCTTCAAAGTCAACTTCCGGTCAAACTAATGAATATTCCAAACTTTCAAATTTTCAACTTTCGCCAATTAGTGTTGAAACCTTCTTGAATTATCCAAATGAAATTCCGTACATATGCTCGAGTCCAAAATCACCATCCGTACCTAACGTAACCATCAAAACTCTAAACCTAGGTCAAATACTAAAAAGTCAAACTTGATCAACTCTTCCAAACTTAAGGCCTGAAACGTGAAATTTATTCTTCCAAATTAAATTCCGAAATACCTGAAAACCAAAACCGATGATTCACACACATCATAATACATCGTATGAAGCTAATGAAGACTTCAAATAGCTGGGAGAATGCTAATGCTCAAAACGATCGATTGGGTTGTTACAGTCGGGATTCTCAATGTGCTATTGTACGAGCCCCTCATTTTGATAGTGGATTGGAAAAGTTCTTTCTTGATGGCGTTCTGCTATTTGATTTTATTCTCAAACCTTCTTACTAACATTTTTCACCTGACATGAGTATTTTATATAGTGTATAACTTATTTTGGTGTTTAATTGCAAGGTTTATTTCCATGAAATACCCGATGAGGTCATTGATAGCTTGGTAAGTATGTAAGTGCCTTTAAATGAGGAAGGAATGTTCTTTACCTGCAACACTAACTATTAGTCCAATTGTGCAGATTTAAGAAGGAATAACACTTAAAGTTGTTGGAGGTTTAATTCTTGAACATCCACTGACGTTGCCTTTATGATCTACAATATGATTAAAACCATCGTAAGCTTCACATTTCGCCATTCCAGTTATTGAATGGATCTTTTTTCAAAAGTTACTTGGATATAGAATGTAAAGTAGTTTAATGAAAATACCGATATTTGTTTATTAGCTTGTATGAGACGGAGGACAATGATGTTTGGATTGATTGATACTATTATTAATTATATAAGTCTTAAACTGTGAATGTTTGTAACGATTCGACCGATCATTTTGAGCAATTGCACTTTGCACGGTAGTTTGAGGGCATTAGTAGCTCAGTATGATGTATTATGACTTGTGTGAATCATCGGTTTTGGTTTCAAGTTATTCAGAATCGATTTGGGCAGAATAAATTTCATTGTTGAAGCTTTAAGTTGGAATAGTTGACCAAGTTTGACTCTTTAGCATTTGATCTCGGCTTGGAATTTAGATGGTTTCAATAGGTCCGGATGGTGATTTTGTACTCGGGCGTATGCCCGTAATTTCAACTGGATATTTCTAGAAGGATTCAACACTAATTGACGAAAGTTGGAAATTTAAAGGTTTGGAAAAATCGTAAGTTTGACCGGACGTTGACTTTGAAGATATCAGATTCGGATTGGGGTTTCGGGAATTGGAATAGATTTGTTATGTCATTTGGGACTTGTGTGCAAAATTTGAGTTCATTCCGGGTTGATTTGATATGTTTCGGATCGTGTTTTGAAAGTTGAAAGTTCAAAGTTCATTCAAGTTCGAATTTAGGTGCGATTCATCATTTCGATGTTGCTGTATGATATATGAGGCCTCGAGTAGGTCCATATTATGTTATAGAACTTGTTGAAATATTTGGTCGGGGTCCCGAGTGGCTCGGGTGAGTATTGGACGAGGTTCAGACCATTTCGTTACATATTGCACTTGCCAAAGGCTGCTGGTTCTTGTGTGGACGCATCTGCGGACAATTGATCGCAGAAGCGACTTCACAGAAGCTGGGTTTTCTTCGCAAAAGCGTGAAGGGGGATCTGGACGTGAGGATCGTAGGTGCGGGGGGTTGGGTGCATCTACGCGACTGCAAATGTGGTTCAATGTGCGCAGGAGCGCGATCGCAGAAGCAGATATTGGATCGCAGAAGCGATGGTTGCTGGTTCAGGGATTTCTCGAATAAGAAAAATTTGTTGCGCAGAAGATGAGGTCGCAGATGCGACATTGTGACCGCATAGGCAGAAACAGCTGGGCAGAAGCTATAAAAATTGAAGTTTTGGTTTTCTTTATCATATTTTGAGATTGGGGGCTCGGATTGAGATGACTTTTGATGCAATTTTCATCACAAGAATTGGGGTAAATTTTCTACACTCGATTTTGATTATATTTCACGAATCTATCGTCATTTTTGATAATTGGATTATGAATTTTAAAGAGAAATTGAGGGATTTTAGCCTAAAGTTTCATAGAGTGAGTTTTTGAGTTTTGAACATCGACTCGGCCCGGGTTGGACTTTTTGGTTGATTTTGGGCTTTTGATTAAAGATTCGACCTTGATCAATTGGGTTTGTTTTGGTTTGGCATTATTTGATGTATTTGAGTTTCTTTTGGCTAGTTTCGAGCCGTTCAGAGGTTGGTATGCGTGAGATGGTATTTTTGGAGCATCGCTTGGCTTGCCCGACATTTGATTTGGCTTGTTAAAGGTAAGTAACACTTCAAAAATTGGTGTTGAGGGTATGAGCCCCTGAATATATGTGTTATGTGTTTGGTGTTGAAGTGACGCACATGCTAGGTGACGAGCGTGTGGGTGTGCAACGTGTGAATTATGACTCGGTTGTTCTGTGGTACTGTATAGTCACCTAATCTTGTTTTTATCAATGAGATTTATATGTGTTAGGGAAATTGAGTTGTGATCTATATTAGAAACCATGTTTAGGCTATATGCTTATTCTGTTGGGATCCACTGAGGTTATATCTGTTGTGGAGTTATTTGCTTAAATTGCAGTTATATACTCATTCATACTCATTCATTCGCATATCATATCTCAATCTCTGTTGCATTTTATTGATACATCATATCATCCTTTCTAGGTTGATTTTCATGACATTGTGAGCTTGAGGGACTTGAGAGATTGATGATTGAGTGAGGCCAATGGCCTTTTTATGAGTGATATTTATGGGATCGGAATGCACGCCGTTACAATTATTATTGATCCATGCCATAATTGACTTATTATAGAGCTTAGGCTGAAGGAACCCCTCTGGAGTCTGTACACACCCCCAGTGAGTGTAGGTACCTACTGAGTGCGAGTGCCGAGTGATTGGGAGAATTGAGTGACTATGAGGACTGAGTGACTAGGAGGACCAAGTGAATTAATACTCTGAGAGTATGCATATGGTTTTATCACTGAGTTGCATCGCATTTGACATGCACACTTGACATACAGGCATAGAGATGTATTTTTCTCATGTTGTACGGTATCGCGTCTTTCATGACTTCTAATACACATTGACATGTAGGCATAGAGATGTATTTTCCTCGAGCCATTTGATAATGAAACATCTTGTATGTTGTTCAAAAGTTTTGGGAAAAGTCAAAGTTTTACAAACCTACTAATATTTTGGTGATTTCTGTAAAAGAATTTGGGTTTTCACTAATAAACTTGAAAATCATGCCTATTTTTTCCAGAACTGTGAACGAGTTGAGCATCTTATATCTGAGTATGTTTCTTGTACCATTATTATTATTTTGTTATGAACTGTTGTCGGCTATTGGTGTTGGACACCGACCTCTGTTCCAGCTCGTCACTACTTTTAACCTAAGGTTAGGTTTGTTACTTATTGAGTACATGAGGTCGGTTGTGCTCATACTACACTTCTGCACTTTGCGTGCAGATCTAGATGCCGACGTTGCTGTGTATAACGGAAGCTAGCATTGAAGACGAACATGCGTTCCAGTTACAACTGCCTCTTGTTCATGGTAGCCCTATACTTATGAAAATCTGTTTATCTTTATTCGGACAGATGATGTACTTATTTCATACTAACTTTGTAAACTCTAAATAATAGAAGCTCATAATTTGTACTACCATTCCTTGGGAATTCTTGTATAAAAGCAGTTTTATTATCATTTATTTCTTGAAAAATCTCATTGATTTGGATAGTTGTTAATTGGCTTACCTAGCGGGTCGGGTTAGGTGTCATCACAACTAGTTGGATTTTGGGTCGTAACAAGTTGTATTAGAGCTCTAGGTTCATAGGTTCTACAAGTCATGAGCAAGTGTCTAGTAGAGTCTTGTGGATAGGTATGATGGCGTCCATACCTATCTTCGAGATGCTACAGAGCATTTAGGATAAACTTCCCATCTTTATTTCCTTATCGTGCGACATTGATTCAGCTTGAAGTGTAACTTTTTGAATTCCTTCCACGCATTCGTATGCGCATGTGAGCGCTCGGTATAAGACGACGGCTGGTGATTTCATGGACGAGGTGCGAGATGTGTTTTCTCTCTGCTGATGATGAGCCAGTCTGGAGGAATGGAGGTCGAATTTTGAATGTAGCTTGAACACGATGATTTTAGTGGTGTGAGCATATTCTTTTGGACTTATATGCCTGGTAATGTCCATATGAGTGGTATTTGTGGCTCGATGATTGGTTGGATGGCTATATGATGAGTATAATGTAACTGCAAGAGGTGTTCAGATGGATTAAATATGATGAGAAGAGTTTGCTTGAGATGTAAAAAGGACTATTTGGTGCTTGATTTCTATCATGATTTGATGTATAGTCTCGAGTTATGAGTGTGTTGAAAGGTCTTTTTTGTTGTTTAACTGTAGAACGAGTTAGATTCTCATGTCTTGTTGATGCGTTCAGACTCAGGAAAATTAAGTTATTGCGTAGTAGTTGTGGCTATGAAAGAGTATAAAGAGATGTCAGTTTGAGGCTAAGCAGGTGAGTTATAACACGCGAAGTAATATGCAGATGTGTAATTTTTATGATGTTGTGTGGAGGATTTATTTTCTATAAGTGGGTTATATTTTCATGATCTGAGTTCGGATTGGTTGTAATAGTTTACCTGACCGTCACGAGGATGAATGCAAAGTTTGCAGATGATTTGAGATATTAGAGGGTTTGTGTTATATGAGTTTATGAAGGATTGAGTTTAATTTCGGTGGTGGATCATGTCAGTAATAGAGTAGGGGTATTATGAGTTATTGGCCATATGAGACAAGCATATAGTACCATGAGCATACTTTATATGAGAAGAGTGCTAGAAGGGATTACCCACCTCCAAAGAGGCATTGACGTGATAAATGAGACATAAGCTTAAATAGTACAGGTGGATAGTGGGGAACCATGTATATGATTCTAAGATATAAACATGTTACATAGGCACGTGACATATGAAAGGCATGGCCTGCAGAGTAATGATAAATGTGTAGGTCTCTCGTGGGAGACAAGAAGTTATGAAAGAAGAGTTGATTGAACCCACAATGAGAAGACCCTAGCACTATGAACGTTATAAGAATCCTAGGAATGTGCAAAGTGGTGTTACACTCCAAAAAGGATATTGACATGAGGGAGTTGGATCCCAAGCCTATGTGGCTGAATAAGAGTAGAGAACGTATGAGGTTAATACCATGGTGACTTAAATCTCCCTAATAGTCGAACATATATATGAGGGATAGAGACATGAGACATATGTCCCTGAAGTTGCTAAATTCAAGACTTGTGTCAAAATGTGAATCATGCACCCCAAGTGGGGGAGGAAGGGCCATAGGGAGGCCACTTAAATACAATGAAACAAGAGTAAGACCATGTAGCTATGAATATTTTGTTGAAGATAGGTGTAGTCTAGCAAAGAGATAATGGGTAGCATGATTCTCTGAAAGGATATGCTAATGATAGACCACTAGTACCCCAAAAAGGTGGAAGGTTAAGGAAGGTAAATTCTTCATACATGGCAATGTGAATGACAAGGTCAACGATCCTAGAAACTAAGAGTATGTTTACAAAGGGATTTTATACTTGTTAGGGGGTCAGGAACAATGGAACCCAAGTAAGTAATATAGGTCAAATGTAAAAGGTTGCGAGTTTTTAGAATGAGTTAATCACGGATTTGTGATTTAGCTAAACCTCTAAGGCTTTAAGAAAGACAGAACGAGTGGGAAAGATAAATGTGATATTATAATAACCCAAGAGTGCATCGGTACTTGATGGAGAGTCTCTTAAGAATCTTACAAGCAAGGAAGTGTTAAGTGATACACGGATGAACACACTTTCCCACAGATATCCCAACAAGTGTCGAGAGGCAAGCAGGATAAATTCCCAACTAAGGGAAAAGACCACGTAACGTATGGAAGGGCGCATAGCTATTTAATAACTAGGGAGAATGAGGCGAGCAAAATTGGAAGAAAATCTATGAATTGAGATGGTCATGGTTATCGCAAAATAGTTCGTATCAGAATGGTGGACTCGCCTAGAGCATAAGTGTTAATAGAAGATATAAAGGATCAACTGTAATGCAGCCGACTTGAGTGACGCCGAATATCAACTAAAAGATATAGAGGGAGTTCATGTCTACATAATACATTGGAAAGTGAGACTACTAGTGATGAAGTGGTGGTGTGATAAACACAACAAACCGGACAGAGGGATACTACGAGTTCATGGGAGGAAAAAACGTGTGTGGCACAATAAGGTTGTCAACTATGAATTAAGGGCAAAATGGGATGTGAGTGAATGCTCTAGTCACAGAGGAAATATAGTATCAACATATGTCTAGACCAAAGGGAAAATATTTGAAACAGATTAAGAGAGGATGAACACTTGTTACGAACCAAACATATTTAACATAATAGCTCTTAGGCTGCAATACTAGGAAACACTATTGGCAAATCATCGAGGATGGAATCAGTTGGACTAAGTCCTACACTTATAAGGAAAACAAGAGGTCATCATTGAAGAATTTAGGTGGATCTCAAGTTTCAGAAAAGGCCATGTTCATGCTAAATATAAATGAAGGGTATCGATATGTGTTTTGGGAAGTGTTTAGCAGTAAAGAGGAATCGTGAGAATGTTCACCAGGGAAGTAGAGTGGTTTCTTAAAATCCTATAACACTTATAATGAGGAAAAAGGATGGCTAAGAAAGGTCTGAGCACGATGTTACTTAACATATTGAGGCAGTGCCATGCAGGTTGATGTTATCGGGGTGTGCGCGCAAGCTAGTAGATGTTATTCATGTGAAATAGATGTTTCCATAAGAAAACTGGCCTAGTAATGTCTTTTGTTGAGAAATTTGGAAAAACAAGTTGCAAGTACTAATAAGATTGTAACCGTATCAAGGAAATTTTTGTAGAACTCAATTCCTAGGAGGTCATATGAAAGAGAAATCTAATATAGATGTTCCACTAATGATGAAATATGGCAAGATGATCATTTATACTTCTAGGCAACTCAAGAATCATGAGAAAAACAATCCAACACATGACTTAAGACTTGCGGCTGTGATTTATACATTAAAGTTTGGCATCATTAATTGAATGGGGTCCAGACGGACATATTCATGGACCAAAAGATCCTTCAATATATTTGCAAATATAATAAATTGAATCTATGGTAGAGAAGATGTCATGAGTTACGTAATGATTACGATATCAATATTCTATATCATCCGGGAGAGCTAATGTTGTGGAGGATGCTATTACCCAGAAATCTATGGGTAGCTTAGCACACTTGGAGGCATACCAAAGGCCATTGGCCAAGGAAGTCCACCGATTGGCTAGTTTAGGAGTTCGTCTTGCGGACTCTAGTGAAGGAGGGGTAATTGTGCAAAATATGGTTGAATCATCGCTTGTTCTGAAAGTCAAAGAGAAGCAATACAACGATCCATTGTCGGCACAATTTAAAGAGGGTATTCATAAACATAAGACTATGTCTTTTCTCTTAGCATGAATGATGGTACACTAAGGTACCAATGGCGACTCTGTGTTCCAAATGTGGATGGTCTCCGGGGAAGAATTATGACTGAAGCTCACACTTTTAGGTATTCCGTGCATCCAGGTTCTACAAAAATGTATCATGATCTTAAGGAAGTCTATTGGTGGAATGATATGAAGATGAATGTGGCAGATTTAGTGGCAAGACGTCCAAATTGTCAGCAAGTGAAGGCCGAACACCAAAGCGCCGGTAGGTTGGCACATAACATAGAAATTCCAATGTGGAAGTGGGAAATGATTAATATGGACTTTGTGGTAGGATTACCTCATATCCCTCATAAGTTTGACTCAATTTGGGTGATTGTGTATAGACTCACGAAATCAGCACACTTTTTGCCGATTAAGTCTACCGGCACAGCGGAGCAGTATGCTCAGTTATATATCAAAAAAATAGTCAGGTTGCATGGCACCCTAGTTTCCATCACTTCTGATCGGGGGCACAATTCACTACTAATTTACGGAAGAAATTTCAGAAAGGCTTGGGTACTCAGGTGAATCTTAGTACAGCCTTTCACCTGCAGACTGACGGGCAGGCAGAGCGGACTATTCAGACGCTTGAGGATATGTTGCGTACTTGTGTTCTAGACTTCAAAGATAGTTGGGATGATCATTTACCACTCGTATAATTTTCCTACAACAATAGTTATCATGCTAGTATTCATATGGCACCGTTCGAGTCTTTATACGGAAGGAAATGTAGATCTCCCATTGGGTGGTTCGAAATTGGGGAAGCAGAGTTGATAAGGCCAGACCTCGTACATCATGCTATGTAAAAAGTTAAAATAATTAAGGAGCCGTTGAAGACTGCTCAGAGTCGTCAGAAGTCCTATTTGGATGTTCGTCGTAGAGATTTAGGGTTCAAAGAGGATGATTGGGTATTCTGGAAAGTTTCCCCCATGAAAGGTGTAATGCGATTTGGTAAGAAAGGTAAATTGAGTCTGAGGTATGTTGGACCATACATAATCATTTAGAGGATCAGTGAGGTGGCGTACAAGGCTAAGCTACCGCCTGAAATGTCATTAGTGCACCCGGTGTTTCATGTATCTATGTTGAAAAAAGTAGTTGGAGATCCAACACTCATTGTTCCGGTTGAGAAATTGACTTACGAAGAGATTCTGGTTTCTATTATTGATTGGCAAGTCCAAAAATAGAGAAATAAAAAAATTGCCTCCATGAAAGTGTTATGGCGAAACCAACAGGTTGAAGAGGTTACTTGGGAGACCGAGGAAGAATTGAAGAAAAAGTATCCTTATTTGTTTGAATGACCATGTATTTAAAATTGTGATCTAGAATAAAAAATTATAAGACTTACGTTTTATGAATTTTATATCATGTGAACAATTGGCATTAAGGGTGTTCCTTTCTGGATATATATTGCTTATGAGACCACATTTGGTGTTGTTTTGTATTATGTTACATCGTTGAAATACGTATATGTTGTTAGGATGTGTTTCTGGGGCTCTCTGACAGGTGGATAGGCGTAGTTTCAAGGGAAACTCTAGCGAAATATTTGGAGATTTTGGGAGTTAGTCAAATTTGGGGTTGCTCGAATGTGGTATGAAACAAACTGAGTTGCATAAGATGTTAATGACGGATTTTGACCCTCATTCAAGGACGAATGATCCTAAGCGGAGGAGAATGTAACACCCCAGAAATTTTGAAGTACTTAAGTGTAAAGCCCGGTAAAGTCTGCAAAGAAAATAATGTTTCATGGTGCCAGATTAGGTTTACGTGTTTGAGGATTGTATAGGTTGAACAATGCACCAAAAAGTTTGCAAAATTGGGGTTGAACAATGCACCGGAAAGAAAAAGAATTTTTTTTGCGGAAAAGTGCATTTCTGCGGTCCATTATACGACCGTAGAACCACTCTGCGAACCGCAGAGTGAGGCAGTTAATTGGGTCAGTTGGAAGCAACTATGCGGTCGACTATGCGACCGCATAACTGTTATGCGGTGCATTATGCGACCGCATAACAGTTATGCAGACCGCATAGTGACCGCATACACAAACAGTTCTTTTGGCCATTTTGTAACCAATTATGCGATCGATATGCGGTCCGTATATCGATTATGCGATCGCATACCTTATTCCGGAGCTCCATTTTTGGGTTTTTAAAACCCGACCCTATTTCGTTAAATACACTCTTTGGGCCATTTTTGAGACATAATCTGATATTTTAGAGTGAGAGAGAGTGCCCTAGAGTGAGAAGGTGTTCTTCAATAATTTTTCTTCAATTCTTGCTCAAGTTTTGGAAGATTAAGAAGGGAAGCTCACTAGGTCTTCATCCTAGAGGTAAGATTCTACACCCTAAACCCTAATTTCGAAATTTTCTGAAAATGGGTAACTAGCAAGATAATTTTTGGGCATGAGAGTTGTTTATTTTACATGCATGTGTTATCAAAGGGTGTAGGAAGATTGTTGAGCTAAAAATGGCAAAGATTGGGTTGTGGGATGATGGAATTCTCCACTAAAGGGACCTTGGAACCTTAATGCACACTTAGTGTTTGATAAAATGCTCAAATGAGCATGAACCATGATCACCTTCCTAATTTTGATTCAATTTATTATATTTCTACAGTAGATTGATGTTGCTAAGAATTCCGGAATATTTAGAGTGTAAGGAAGTTCAAGTGAGGTATGTTGGCTAAACTCTTCTCTTTGAATTGAATCCCATGATATTCATGTAAATTATGTAAGTCCCGAGTGATTCATTATGAAACTGGCTATTCCGAGTAAGATTGAGTTGAAAGAAATATGTTCAACAAGCATCCCAAATGCTTTATTCATGTTATGTTACCAATTGAGGATGTGTTAAAATATGGGTTGTGCATTAATAATGTTTCGAATTTTAAGTCAAATTTAAATGAAGGCTATTATGCCAAATTTGTGAAATATCTCTATGTGCCTTAGACTTTAAATTGCTCACATGTGTACTACACACCTTGATTTGAATTGTATTTGTTGTTGATGATGATAATGATGTTTGAAATTAATAAGGTGAGCATGAAATACTGAATATGGCTAACGTGCCAAGAATCATCTTATAATTATGGCCACTAGTGTCAATGAAATGAAAATATGTGAAAGTATTATGAAATGTGATGATTGATATAAAAAGGTTGATGTCTCAAATAAGACAGCCTAGCCGATCGGGTCGTGATCGGACACCATGCCGCACACATGGTGGGTGATTGTGCTGGAAATTGGTAATGATAGTAATTGTGGTTGATGTCTCTAATGAGATGGCCTAGCCGATCAGGTCGTGATCGGACTCCGTACTAAATTTACGGTGGTATTGGTATTGATAGTAATTGTGGTTGATTCTCTAATGAGATAGCCTAGCCGATCGGGTCGTGATTGGACTCCGTGCTAAAAGTACGGTGGCATTGTTATTGTGAACACTTGTATTGCGGACAATGGTATATCGATACTAAAAATCTCCTAATGTGAGATATGGAAATTAATTTGAACACTGTCTTGATCCTAAATCGGGGTTTGATGTTGATTAAGACTTTCATTGATATTATGATAATCTTTTTTGTATTAATTGTCATTCTATTGAGAGTGTGTTTAGTTATACATACTAGTACTATTCAACGGTACTAACGTCCTTTTTGCCGGGGGCGCTGCATCTTTCAATGGATGCAGGTGGTTCTACAGTGGGAGATATTGATCAGTGATAGCAGTGCACCTTCTTCCCAGCTGACTTGGTGAGCCCCACTTCATTCCGGGATCATGAATCTTTTGTACTTGTGTATTCTGTTTGAGGTATAGCCGGGGCCTTGTTGCCGGCATTATCATTGTACTCTTCTTTATCTATAGAGGCTCCGTAGACATAGTGTGGGTTGTGTATTGGTGCTGGGAAAGTCAAAATATATATATTATGTTGTGGTTGTATTACTTGTCTATTTGAGACTTTAAAAATGATGAAACTATTGGAAATAAATTGGTATTGTAGACGCGAATACCTTTTGTCTAATTAAGGAAAATATGCATTATCTCCATTCGTGGATGAGTTTGGGTAGATTGAAATCTAACGGGCTTGCTCGGTCGGGTTTACTCGGTTGAGCGTCGGTCGTGCTCCTCGGAGGTTGGAACGTTTTGGCTAGTTTTATCTAGTTTCGAGCCGTTCGGAGGTTGGAACGCGTGAAATGGCATTTTTGGAGCATCGCTTGGCTTGCCCGACATTGAATTTGGCTTGTTCAAGGTAAGTAACACTTCTAAACTTTGTGCTGATGGTATGGGCCCCTGAATATACGTGTTATGTGTTTGGTATTGAGGTGACACACATGCTAGGTGACGGGCGTGTAGGCGTGCACCGTGTGAATTATGACTCGGTTGTTCTGTGGTACTGTGTAGCTACCTAATCTTGTTTTTATCCATGAGATTTCTACGTGTTAGGGTAATTGAATTTTGATCCATGTTAGAAACCATGTTTAGGCTATATGCTTATTCTGTTGGGACCCACTGAGGTCATATCTGTTGTGGAGTTATTTTCTTAAATTGCAGTTATATACTCAGTCATACTCATTCATTTGCATATCATATCTCAGTCTCTGTTGCTATTTATTGATACATCATATCATCCTATTTGGTTAGATTTTCATGGCATTGTGAGCCCGAGAGACAAGAGAGATTGATGACTGAGTGAGGTCGAGAGCCTGTTTATGAGTGATATTTACGGGATCGGGCTGTACGCCGCAGCAGTTATTATTGATTCATGCCATAATTGGATTATTATAGTGCTTAGGCTGAAAGAGCTCCTTCGGAGTCTGTACACACCTCCAGTTAGCGAAGGTACCTACTGAGTGCGAGTGTCGAGTTATTGGGAGGATTGAGTGGCTGTGAGGACTGAGTGACTGGGAGGACTGAGTGAATTGATACTCTAAGAGTATGTATATGGTTTTATCACTGAGTTGCATCGCATTTGACATGCACACTTGACATACATGCATAGAGATGCATCTTCCTCATGTTGTACGGTATCACGTCATTCATGACTTCTCATACACATTGACATATAAGCGTAGAGATGTATTTTCCTCGCGCTATTTGATAATGAAACATCTTTTCTGTTGTTGAAAAGTTTTGGGAAAAATCACAGTTTTACAAACCTACTCATATTTTGGTGATTTCTGTAAAAACAAATTGGGTTTTCACTAATATACTTGAAAAGCATGCCTATTTTTTCGGAAGTGTGAATGGGTTGAGCATCTTATATCTGAGTATGTTTCCTGTATCATTATTATTATTTTGTTATGAACTGTTGTCGGTTATTGGTGTTGGACCCCGACCTTTGTTCCAGCTCGTCACTACTTTCAACCTAAGGTTAGGTTTATTACTTATTGAGTACATGCGGTCGGTTGTACTCATACTATACTTCTGCACCTTGCGTGCAGATCTGGATGTCGACGTTGCTGTGTATGACGGGAGTTAGCATTGAAGACGTACATGCATTTCAGTTACAACTACCTCTTGTTCATGGTAGCCCTAGGCTTATGAAAATCTGTTTATGTATATTCGGACGGATGATGTACTTATTTCATATTAACTTTGTAATCTCTAAATCTTAGAAGCTAATGATTTGTACTACCAGTCCTTGAGAATTCTTGTATAAAAGTAGTTTTATTATCATTTCTTTCTTGAAAAATCTCATTGATATGGATAGTTGTTAATTGGCTTACCTAGCGGGTTGGGTTAGGTCATCATGACTAGTTGGATTTTGGGTCGTGACACTGCTGCTGCACTATGTTCAATTTTTTTTTTGTTTTCTGGAAACATATGTAAGTAAAGTTAATATCTAGGTGCCAATCTTATTTTATTCGTTCATTTAGTTGTAGTTGAAACCGTAAGGTTGGTAGAGTTATCCGGTAACTGTGCTGATGAAAGGTAGTCGGTACCTGATGCAATAGTCGAGGTGCGCACAAGCTGGCCCGACAACATCGTCATGAAACAGAAAAGAAAGAGAAAGAACAAAATAAAGAAAGGAAATCCGGGGTATTCTTTCCGCGACCTGCCAGGGAGTGATTAGGGCGATCCTCCAGATGTTGTGCACTGATAGACATATGGAGGTCTAAGTTACAATTTTCTGCCATCTTGATTGGTTATGGTTCCACCGAATGCTGCTGATTCGTGGAACTTAATGTAGGATATGGTTCGCATATGGCATTTGGATAGTTTGTCTGGAGCTTCTTAGTGTTGAACTATGGTGTACCTGTTTTGTTTATTTGGCAGTCTCTTTAGCGAGATATTAAGAAAAAGAAATATTAATCTGGAGTCTTGGCATAACCTGTTTTCCAGTTCATAACTATGAATATTTATAGATGGAAAACTATGTGGTTAGCTCTTGCAACCCACACCTCTTGAAAGCTTAGGATCGCAAACGATTAAATGAGGCTGTTGGGATATGTAATGCTCATGCAATCATTTGTTCCTATAACTTCTCTTCTAGAGATGTTCATGTGCTCATCATGTAAAATCATGAATATTACCGAGCTTTTACTCTATTGCAATTGCAGATGTTTAATCACCTTCAGGATTTTGTGGTAGTTAGTTGGATATCGTACTGTCATATGAGGCAGAAGTTACCCCATCGACTGTCATAGAAGAAAGTTTATGGTTAATTTAAAGTAGACCTCATTATCTACACTACCGTCCCGCGTCCCGTCCCACTTAATTTTAAACGGGATGGGCCCATGTTAAACGGGACACGGGATGGGATGGGATGGCCATTTCGTCCCGTTTATCCCGTCCCATTTTGTCCCGTCCCGCCCGTCCCGCCCGTCCCGTCTGTCCCGTTCCGTCCCGTCCCGTCTCGCGTCCCTTTTTTTTTGAATTATAGCCGTTGGATAGCGACTATAATTGCAAAAATAGCTATTCCCAACGGCCAAAAACGGTCATATTTGGCCCCCACCCTCCCAAAACACCCCCTACCCCGCCCAAACTTTTAATATAATCTCTAAATTTATTAAATTATACTTTTGCCCTATTTTCTATTATAAATACCCCATCCTTCTTCATTTTTTCCCACAAAAATAAATCATTCTCTCTCATATCTCTTACATTCTATCTATATTATTCTCTCAATTTTCTCGCAATCAAGTGATAAGTTTCAAGTATTTGGAAAAATTTTGGGAGCAACTTTCAAGCTTCAAATTAATTCGTCAAGTATTTGGAGCAATATTTTGGGCAATTTCTTCAAGTTTTAATATTTAATCACGGTGCACTCGTTCCATCTCTTAATTTTAATATATATTTTTTGCGCATTATTTTAGTGCTTAATTTTTGTGTTTACTTTACGTGTTCTATTTTCGTATTTTATTTGTGTTTTTAATTTTTGTGTTCACTTTTTTAATTTAATTTCGTATTTAAATTATGGCACCTAAAAATGTATTTGGCGTATTTAAAAAAACTAGTAAAGGTGAAAGTAGTAGTAATCCTAATCCTAGCCCTTCTCCTATAATTAGAAAACATATAGATGAAATGGCTCATGTTGATGAAACTTCATTTTTCCAACCCCCGCATGTTATAATATTAATTTCGGAGAACAACTAGATCATGAAACTTTACAAAGACAATTTGGCAATGATATTTTTATTGAGGACGAAGAAAATGAGGATGAAAAAAATGAGGAAGAAGAATTAGATGAAATACCCACTAGTCCCGCAACACAAGCTCCAACTCAGAAGAATGTCAAGCTAACATATATTCTTATGTTAGATCAATGTTTGATAAATATAAATCTATGAAAACAACAGGTGGTGAAACTGCTCCTTCTACTTCTAAGTCTAGAGTAGAAGTTCTATGGGAAGATAGGGATGATATAACAGGTTTTGATTCTTCTATTGATGATGAACTTGATTCTTATCTTAATCAAGGATTGGAAAGTATTAAAGACGAAGAAGGCAACGAACAACTTTTGGCATGGTGGAGGGAGCGTGGGAAGGCTTTTCCAACACTTTCAATAATGGCCCGAAATATCCTTGCTATTCAAGCATCATCAGTAGCATCGGAGAGTGCTTTTAGCGCGGCAAGATTTCAAATCGGAGATCATAGACATTCATTAGCGGAGGACAGCCTAGAGATTTTCGTATTATTCAGAGATTGGATTAATTCAGAAAGAAGAAATCTTGGCTTTGAAAAATTAACCACTAGGGAAGAAGAAGAATACAATGAGATACTTAGCACTGGGAGCGATGACGCCATGGAACTCATGGAACATCAATCAACATTGCCAATTCCAGAACAATGTCCGAGAAAAAATTATAGATAAGTTACAATGAAATTATATAGGAGCTTACAAATATTAGTATGATAATTTGTAATTGGCTACTAAGAGGCCTAGTTCAAACAGAACCCTTCCTAGAAGGTGGCTGCGTAGATTAGGTGCTCTTCAAAAGAATTATATTTGTATGTGAGATTTGAAAGTTCTATTAATAAAATAAAAGGCTCTCAGCGTTGAATTTTTTTTATGAATTGTCTTACACTCTTACTTAGTTACTTAATGGCTTGAAATTATATTAAATAAATTATAACTCTATTATAAATTTATAATTAGTAGAATATTTCATTACAAGTCTTTTGTTTTAATATTTTATAATTCTTTACTTAGTTTTCTAATTTCTATTTAATTTTTAAGTTTATTAAATAAGTCAAAATATTAGATGTTGCAAACTTTAAAAACTTAGTCATTATCAAAATAATATCCGTTGCCAAACTCAATGCTTAAATATTTTTTTTTTAAAACGGCACTTAACGCCCGTGAACCCGTCCGTCCCGTCCCGTCCCATCCCGTTTGTTAGCGGGACGGGATGGGCCTACCGTTCGTCTCGTCCCGTCCCGTCCCATCCCGTTTGTTAGCGGGATGGGATGGGCCTACCGTTTTGTCCTGTCCCGCCACCGTCCCGGCTAAATGTCGTCCCGTCCCGTCCCGTTAATTTTGTCCCGTCCCGTCCCGTCCTGTTGGACAGCCATAATCTACACCGAAAGAATTTGTCTTATTATATACCTTTCTGATGTTTACTCAGAGAGGTAGAAAGTGTGATATCATGCATGAATGTAGTTGGAGGAGTCTTCCTTTAGAAGATTTAAGCTTGATTTACTCGAGCTTAGTAGTTATTGGATGTAAGGTTCTATGTATAACTGACATTTCCATGTTACATGGATAACTTTAGTATCTCATACATTCCGCTTCTCATCTACAATATGATTTTAATAATTTATTTCTCTTTTCTGATAAGAACAATATTTTCATACTAATATTTAAAAGTACCATCTTAATACTAGTTCATAATTAGGGACATACTCGAAATATTCGATCCAATTTTCTCACCAAACTTCCCCATGTCAGGTGTCAGCCTCTCCCCTATGTACGGTTTAGATTTCAACTTAATTAAGGTCCCAACATTTTCTAGAACTCAACAAAAAGAACACTTGTAATATTTATTGGTTTAAAAGACATAAATTCTAGCTAATCTAACAAGTAACAAGTATGCTTCTATTTACAATGATAGAAGCAAAACGCTTGATATGTATATTGATATACTTAATTAAACATTTAGAATGAAATAATGGAAACATGAATTACTCATAGTATATAAAATGAGTAAAAAAACAACTAGAAGAATTTTTAGAATTTACTTAATTACATAATGAAAAATAGTAGTATTACCTAGTAAATAAGATAAAGTGTTACATCGCCACATCTAATGAAATAATTAAAGATCTTTAGTTCTTCAATAATTGGATGGTCTTGCGAGTGTATTTGTTATGTTGTCACAGACTTACTGGAGAAGTGTTTTCTTAGGTGATGCAAATGGAAATATTAGAATAATTTGATATTGTACAAGAGGCAAATACAAATAATTTCATGCATAGATTACCATATCCACAGAGATATATATTGTTTCAGATACCAACCAATTCTTCGTCCCAGAGGTACTATTGGTGTTTTAGGTTCAAAAGCAGGATGAAGGCTAAAGACACGACCAAAGAGCAGATAGTGCCTTTTTTTGCCATTTTATTTTAGTTTTTCTTAATTATCATAATATATTATTAAAATAATTTTTATTCACCTAAGAGACTGAAAATCATCACCTGAAACAAGAAATCGACAAGATGTTAATCACACTTTTTGTGATGGAATTGCACTAATCCATACTTTCAAGAAATTAATTGATTCAATATTACGGGGATAATCACCTGTCTCAAGTAATGACCAAACTTAATCTTTTTACGCCCTACAATATATATTCCTAATACATGGTACAGATATAAATAATTCATCGAAATATTGTACAACCACAGTTGTAAAAATGGGACCCGTGTACACTCCTACATTCTTCATATAAAAGAAAATATTGGAGTACAAGATTGAAGTAGTTGAACTAAAACTTTTCCCCAAAATACAAACAACCCCAAAACATTCCACACCAAACAAAAACCACCCAAATAATACTTCTTTCATAGTCTTATTTACAAACACCATAGCTAGACAAACCATGGCTCTTCCTTCTCTTTCTCCACAAGATGATTTTAGCTTTCCAACAATCACCGATACACCACCATGTTTCATTGAATCACCACCTTTATGGAGGACAACATCCATTTCCTCCGGTCGCCTCGAAAAAAAACCTAGAAATGATCATATTACATCTACAAAGAAAGAAGTTGATCATGAAGAAAAATTTGACATGTCTCCATTAATATCCAACTATATTAACCAAAGAAGGAGTTTCTCATACATAGAAGGTGCTGCTGCAATGAAGAGAATGATTGAAGATGAACAAAGTCATAATCATAAAGAGGAAGTAGAACAGGAAGAGGAGAAGATGGATATGTTATGGGAGAATTTCAATGAAGAATCCAACCAAATTATGACAAGGTGTTGTGAGAAAGATACAAAGAAGGGTCTAATTTCCCCGGGAAGAATGGTGGAATTCAAATGTGGTCAAGCTTTGAGTCTGTCCAAAGCCAGTAAAAGGCAAAGCTTAGTGGTTCTCATCAAAGTCTTGAGAAAGGTGTTCTTGCTTCATGCTTCTCCAACTTCATTCAAGAAAGTTAAACTTTAATTTGATCATTTCTTTGCACCTCTCTCTTCCTTTTGTTGCGCATAATTTTATTGAGTTTTCTTGTATTTCTTCCATTCAATGAAACCCTACTTTCCACCTTCCTCCCCACCCGTGGCGGCCCCAAAAATTCTAACTTGAAAAATTGAAAGGAAAAAAAGAAGCAAGAGTGCCACACTTGAGATTCAATATATTTGCTTTTATCCTAATATTTGCATAGTATATTGCCAGATAAAAGAGATTCGATTGAACTCTCTTCGTACCAAGTAACTCTGCCACTGCCTCATCCAGTGGCAGAGCTAGTGTGTTGGCTATGGATTCGGCTGAGTCCCGAATAACTTAAAAGGATTAAAATATCAAACCCATAAGCTTCACATTATGACTGCGCCTCCTCTGATCAAATTGACCTCATCCACTGCCACCCTTAAAGAAAGAATGTGAAGGTGTGTAAGGGGTTAGGTATTTAGACACAATCCGCAAGTATTACTAATATATCGTGGTTTAGTACATAATTGGCGCATGCAAGTATTGTGACAAAGGTGGTTTGCAATGCTTACGTTAGTCAAAACATAATTTTCATTTCGTTAAATCTGGAAATTTTCATTTTCTACGGAATCTATGATACAAGAAAATGCTTGTATAAAAAAGGAAAGATTTGTGTTTTTATAAGTTGGGAAAACTACTAGTAGTATATATATTTGAAGCTGATCATGGCCATGGCCATGCATGTAATTCCTATGTCCACAGGGTAGAATTTAATTTATAATTTCTACACGTCAATGTCACGATATTTTCAATTCATATGGTACTGTTGAAAAGCATGTTCCATCTACTGATTTAATTCCATATTGATTGATTTTGATTGATTGGTTTTGTTTTCTATAGGTGAATGAATATAACTCAAGAGTTATGTTTTTGTTGTACCAGAAAATATACTTAAACTCAGTGTAGCTAGATTGTTTGTCCTGTAGTAACATTTAGAAAAACCTAAAGAAGTTGAAGTGTCAATGTGGTATGACATAAATAATATAAGAGTAGTTTTGTTTGTATAAAATGTTCCAACCGAGAAAAAATTCATACTCGTCAGTTTTGGTGCTGTTGACAGTTGAATATAAAGGGTGGAGGTACACGAACTAGTATCAAAATGGGGAATTAAGTATGTGAGTGCATTTGGTGATAGTTTTTTAAGTAGCTAAAAGTGAAGGTAATGTTTTTATGTTGGAGCAAGTAACTAATAAGGAGTAGAAATGACTTATTCTAAACGAAATAAATTATTTCCCCCTAAATTGTCTGAAATATAAACTTTTAATTATTTCAATCTAGAACTACCAGAATACGACATCATAATTTATTTATTTTTAAAAAGAATTTTTTTATTATTTTCATAAAACACATTCAGCGCAATAAATGAATAAAATACCGAAAATGGAAAGAAATCAGAAAAGTTCTTATTTGAGGCCTCACAGCCTTAGTGCTAGGTCGCTAGTGAACATGAATTTTAGATTTGACGGGATACATAGACAATCTCCTAAACTTGGCAACAACATCTCAACTGAGGCTTGTATTTATTGGCCACTCAGACAAATATGCCTATTGAACACGTTGGTTGAAACTTATACGGTCGAAACAATTAATTTATGCACCAACAACTATTAAAGGATCATAATTTCATAGCAATGATATCAACATGATGGATGATGATGGTGCATGCATGATCGACTGATTCGAGACTACCGCGCATGCGTGGAAATATAGAATTTCTTTCAAATCTTTTGAACCTGTAGAAAATGAAACTACTTTGCACATGAGAACTTCAACTAGTGTAAGTCAAAAGGCAAAACAAAGATGGAGTTTGAAATTGCTCCAGGAAAAATGCTAACATTAACAAATGTACTATGTATCTAGAATTTAGGAAATTTTTTGTAACAGCTGAAGGGCAACATTTTTTTGGGAAGGTATAAGTATATAGGGTATGTGTAGTACCCGACCGGTCGTTCTGAGTTTTAGTATTTCGTTCGGCAATTTGAGGCCTTGAGTAGCTTCATATGATGTATATGACTTGCGTATATAGTTGATTTTGATGTTCGCAGAACCAGGAATGATTTTATAGAATGATTCTTAATTTGGAGAGTTGACCAAGGTCTGACTTTGGAGTAGACGAAGTCGGACTGGTGTTTTGATGGTTCTAATAGGTTCATACGGTGATTTGGGACTTATGTTTGGATTTGAATTTGGATATTCCTAGAAGGTTTTGACTATAATTAATAAAAGTTGGCAATTTGAAGAATTGAAAAGTTCATAAGTTTGACCGGGAGTTGATTTTGATGCTATCGGAGTCGGATTGTTGTTTCAAAGTTAGAATAGGTTCGCATTTGAAAATTGTATGCAAAGTTTGGTTGGATTCTGGATTGGTTAGGATTGAATCAGACGCTTGATTGCAACTTGGAAGTTCTTGAATAAGAGTTTGATTTGATCGTTGATTATTGGTTTTGATGTTATTCGTGATATTTTGAGCCCTCGGATAAGATTGTGTTAGGTATTGAAATTTGTTGGCATGATTGGACAGGGTCTTGTGGGCTTGGGTGTGATTCCAGGTGTTTTCAGACAATATTTGATTGAGCTTGAATTGCTGGTTTTTTGGTGCATATGATAGGCTTCGAGATTACAGTAGGAGGATCGTGATCACGTAAAATAGGTTCGTTTTGTCATTTGGAACTTGTGTTTAAACTTTGGTTGGATTTCGAATTGGTTAGGATTGAATCGGACGATTAGTTGCAAGTTGGAAGTTCTTAAATTTAAGAGTTTGGTTTGATCGTTGATTCTTGATTTTGATATTATTCGTGATGTTTTGAGCCCTCGTATAAGATTGTATTATGTATTGGAACTTGTTGGCATGATTGGACAGGGTCCCCGGGGGCTCGGGTGTGATTTCGGGTGCTTTCAGACCATTTTTGGTTGATCTTGCATTGTTGGTTTTCTGGTGCATATAGGCTTCGAGATTGCAGGAGAAGGATGCTGATTGCGTAGAATAGGTTCATTTTGTCATTTGGAACTTTTGTGTAAAGTTTGGTTGGATTCCAGATTGGTTAGGATTGAATCAGACGGTTAATTGCAAGTTGGAAGTTCTTGAATTTAAGAGTTTGATTTGATCGTCGATTCTTGGTTTTGATGTTATTCGTAATGTTTTGAGCTCTCAGATAAGATTGTATTAGGTATTGGAACTTGTTGGCATGATTGTAAAGGGTCCCCGGGGGCTCGGGTATGATTTAGGGTGCTTTCAGACCATTTTTGGTTGAGCTTGCATTGTTGGTTTTCTGGTGCATATGATAGGCTTCGAGATTGCAAGAGGAGAATCGCGATCGATTGGTGAATCAAAGA
Source organism: Nicotiana tabacum (assembly GCF_000715075.1). Taxonomy (NCBI): domain Eukaryota; kingdom Viridiplantae; phylum Streptophyta; class Magnoliopsida; order Solanales; family Solanaceae; genus Nicotiana; species Nicotiana tabacum. The sequence goes on along the minus strand of NC_134091.1, from coordinate 58,282,543 downwards.
GAGAAAAATTGAGAATTTTGGCAAAACTTTTCTAAAATGAAAAATGGAGATTTGAACACCAATTTGATGACATTTGTATATTTGGACTCGTATTTTTTTTTTTGGACTCGTATTGGAATGGGTGTTCGGAATTTATATTTTTTTGTCGGGTTCCGGGAGACGAGGCCGGATTGACTGGTTACTTTGAGTATTTGATTAAAGATTCCATCTTTATTATTTGGGTTTGATTTTTATTGTTTTGTTTGACTTTATTGGGTTATATTTGACTAGATTCAGGCCTTCTAGAGTTAGATTTTGAGGATTTCGTATTTTTGGTGATTTTTAGGTTACTGGGTGGAGGTAAGTCTCTTAGATAACCTTGTTAAGAGGGAAACCCCTAGAATTTGACTTATTTAATATTTTTTAAGGTATTGGGGGGTAGTGTATATACATGGTGGCAAACGTATATGCATTTACCGAGTTTATATCATGACCAGAGTATAACCCAATTTTGTATGCTTTGTTCATATTAGAAATCATGCCTAGGCTTGTGATTAATTGTGAAGGCATGTAAATTGTTGAATTATCCGTAGTCACATATTGATTTCATGAGCACATATTCGTATGACATTTATTAAGTCCTTGTGCATCTATAATTCTTGAGCTTATGCATATATTTTGAATAATGGATACATGATTTTGACTGAGAATTTTGGCACCAATAGTAAGTGTGCAAATGAGATATGATTATGGTACATTGATATGATGATCAGATATTGATTTATGAGGGATTGCTATTATGTCCCTCTTTGCACTTGGATTTGGTATCGTCCCTTGTGAGTCAGGTGATAACCCATATTACTTTGGGCCCTGTGAGTATGGTCGATACATGGATTGTGTACCGGATCGATACATGAATTTTGTCTCGGGTTGTTGTGATACATAAATTTTGTATTGGGATACATGGCTTTTGTATTAGGGTACATGGATCTTGTACCGGTTTGAGAACGCATTCATATCTTGATTCATTTAAAGGCATTCACTTATGTGTTAACTGTTATATGCCATGTATATATGCTAGTTGGGAGCCTCGACTCTATTGATTGAAGCATACTTGCCTTACTTGCCATACTTGAGCAACATTTATGATTATTTGTAGAATTTAGAAAAGCATTCTTTAGATCTTTCGACTGATTTATATCTTGATACATATTGATCTTGAGAATATTTACAGTTCTAGCTTGAGGCTTGTTATTATTTCTGTGTTGTAAGTATTCAGATGTATCTAGCATTGGCACTACTTCTTCGAGGTTAGACTTGATACCTACTGAGTACCAACTGTGGTGTACTCATACTATGCTTCTACTTATTTTTGTGGAGGTTCTGAGACTGGTGTTGCAGTACTCTATCCACCGACAGAGTATGTCATTGGAGACTTTGTGGTGAGCTATTATACTGTTTCGACCGCAACACATGGAGTCCCCTTCTTACGTCATGTCTATTTTCTTTCTATAGACAGTTTCGATTTTATATTCAGACTTGTATTTATCAAATAGTTGCTTGTGTACTTGTGTCACCTAGGTCTTGGGGGCTGTACTGTTTTGGTCGTCTATAGACCATCTTTTACCTATACCAGATATTTTGCTGCTTGAGTTTATTCCTGCTTTTATCATAATATAACTCTGTTAATTAAAGGAAAGCGAACTTTATTCTGTCAATTGTGAGTTGGCTTGTTTAGCAAGTATGGTTAGGCACCATAAAGGCCTGAGGTAGAATTTTTAGTCGTGACAGTATGTGTAAGCTCAAGAATAAATATGAATAAAATTTGATGTTTCTAATACCTTCTTGATATTTTCCATTATGACACAATTGTTTGTCTAAGTATGTGTTTCGACTTAAAAAAATAATTTATGAAAAAAGTAGATTTTGAAGTTAAATTGAAAAACGTGTTTCAAATTTGAAATTGTATTTGGACATGTATTTCACTTAACAAATATTTTAGTTTTGTTTGGGAAATAATATTTTACATGAAAAAATGATAAAATCCACTGTTTCAAACTTGGAAGCTCATCTTTAAAAAACTTATCAAAAATTCAGCCAAATGTATAACCAAACAAGCTTTAAAAAAATCGAAAAACAATTGTATGGACAAATGGGTCCTAGGTTGAGATTACTGTCAAATTCGGCCGAAAATGTGGATAAATTCTAAACATTTATGTCATAAGACCATCACCAGATATAACTTCTCTATAAATTAGAATTGAGTAAAATTTTGCTAGAATTTGTTCATATACAATGATATACATGATTTGTATGCTATTTCTTGTTTGGGAGGGAAAGAAATACTATGTTACATCTATAGGTAATTTTTTTTTTGGCAAGTAAAGATTTTATTTGCAAAATAATATTTACAAAACAGAAGAAAGATATAGCAAATACACACTAGACATACAGCCCCAGGTGTATCGACTTCACTATCCTACCTTAACTACCAGGATATAGCTCTAATGCTAGCATACATCAGTTAAACACACGGGTAGTAATCTAACTCTTGCAAATATCTCACTAGCTTCTGCTTCAGTTCTCCTCTACAATGTATTTCTTGAACAATAGCTCTGATCAACACTGCTGCATTTCTACTCTTAGCTTGAAAGATTCTCAGGTTTCTCTCCTGCCATATGTGATATATGGATCCTGCTAAGCTCATTCTGTAGACTTCAACTGCTGCATTCTTTCTCCTATAGTGTGTGATTGCCCATTCTATCTCCTGTTGCCAGCTCATAGGTAATCTTCGTATGCCTTAGCTTGCCATTGTAACAGTGTTGTCCATACTTGCGCAGAAAAGGTACAGTTGAAGAACAAATGATCAGTGTTTTCTATTGTAGCATCGCATAGAGAGAAACTCATATCTTCTAAGCACACCCACTTTGCTAGCCTCCCCTTATTAAGCATTCTGCCCCAAACTGCTAGATACAGACTGAAAATCCACTTTTGAGGGGTAGCGTTGTTGCATACTAACCTTCTCTAGTTGATCTTCTGAAAGTCACCCTTTAACTTCAAGTATATGTCTTTAATGGAAAACTTCTCAATTCTTTGTACCTCTTCCTCATTCCAGCTGAGTGCGTCAAAGTATTTTCCTGCCTTCAGTATCTTTTGTACTATCCAAGAGGCCTGCTTTGGTTGGGCTCCCCACACTGTGCCTTGTTTTCCATAGTACCATTACACCCACATCTTGTCTTTCTTCTTACATAAGTTTCACAAGAGTTTACATATAGCTGCCTTGTTCCAAGTGATCACATAAAGAATGTTAAGACCTCTTGCTGATCTAGGAAATCATAGTTTATCCCATGCAATCAATGCCTTTTTTGATAGCTCTACATCTTCTGTCCACAAAAACCTTCTGCATACAGATTCATTTAGCTGGGTGATATTCTTTGGTAGGGCAAATATCTGAGACCAGTAGACTTGGATAGAGAACAGAACACTCTTGATCAATTGGACTCTCCTCGCATACGATAGGAACCTTGTAGTTTATGATTGGATCCTCCCTAGCATCTTATCAATCAGAGGTTTGCATTGTGCTATTGATACTCGTTTAGTGCTAAGGGGTACCCCTAAGTATTTGATAAGAAGTGAGCCTTGCGAGAAGCTTAGCAAGTGTAGTATATGCTGTTGAGTTTCACTATTTACACCTCCAAAATATATAGAACCTTTTTCTGCATTTGCCACCAGACCAGATGCTCGAGAAAACTCCTAAATATGAGCATATAACATATGTACTGAGATTGTGTCTCCTCTACAAAAAAAAAAGAGATCGTCAGCAAAGCTTAATTGTATAATGTTCATCTTAAAGCATTTTGGGTAATAGTTGAAGTCGGGGTTCTTTCTTAGCTGCTTCAAGAGCCTTGTAAGGTATTCCATTGCCAGAACAAATAAGAAAGGTGAGAGAGGGTCTCCTTGTCTCAATCCTTTCTTAGCTGGGAAAGGAGCAGTTGGATGTCCATTGATTATTATGGAATATGACACAGTCCTGATACATCTCATGATCCATTCTACAAATTTAGCTGGAAATTGTAGGCTTACTAAAATCTGCTCCAGGTAATCCCATTCTAGTGAGTCATAAGCTTTCTTCATGTCTATTTTTAGCATGCATCTTGGTGACACTCTATTCCTACCATATCCTTTGACCAATTCATGGCTCAAGATAATGTTGTCATTAATCAATCTACCAGGAACGAAAGCAGACTGATTTTTATCCACTATCCAGTCCATAACTTTTTGTAGCATCTTAGTAAGTACCTTTGAGATAATTTTGTATAGCAATGTGCAGCAAGGGATTAGTCTATACTCTGTGATCTTTGAAGGATTAGCCACTTTTGGTATAAGGGTGACATTAATGCAATTTATAGCTTGGTACAAAGTTACTTTGGAGAAGCATTCCTGGACTGCATTAGTAACTTTAGTTCATATGACAGGCCAAGTTTTTTTAAAGAACATGGCATTAAACCCATCACATCCATGTGCTTTATGATCACTAATATCTTTCAAACCTTGATATATATCCTCATTTGTTATAGGGAAAATCAGTTGCAGCTGTTGATCTCTAGCCAATACTGGACCAACCCTCATGATAATTGAATTGATTACAGGTAGTATTTCTACAGCATAGCCTAATAATTACTTATAGAAGCCAATTACCTCTCCTTCAATGTCCTTCTTTGTTTGTAGAACTTCCCCATTACTACTAATGAGGCTCTTTATCTTATTTTGGGCATTGCTTTGCTTCAAGCTTGCAAAACTATAGGCAGAATTAGTATCCCCCCAGCTTTAGCCATTTTATCTCGAGATTTCTATTTCAATATGCTTTTCTTCGATGTTCACCTATTTTTCCAACTGCAGTTTCATCTCCTTTTCAGCTGCAATCATATTCTCAGGTTGGCATGGTTCTCCCATTTGTTCTTGTAGTTCAAAGAGCTGCTGCTTGCATATTATCTCCCTATCTCCCACTCCATTATATTCAGTTTTATTCAAAACCTTCATTGTCTGCTTTACCTTTTGGAGTTTGATCCAGACTGCTTTCATAAGTTTATCTCTAGAATTTCCATTCCAAGCCCCAGCTAGTATTTCTAGGAAGTCCTTGTGATCAGCCAAGTGGTTCAGGAACTTAAAAGGTTTAGGTCTTGTGTCCTCTTAAGTTTACAGCTTGATACTAAGAGGGGAGTGATCGGAACAAGCAGGTTCCATCACTAACACTTCTAAATGAGGCATATATAGCATCCATTCAGTGTTGACTAAAGCTCTATCCAGTTTACTATAAGTGTGACCATTAGTCCAGGTATAGTTCCTTTCTGTTGACTTCATTTCAACTATCCCAGCATCTTCCATGAAGTTATTGAAGTCTCTGATCTCCCAATCTTGAACAAGACTACCAATTTCTCTATCAGTCACATTGCTTATTGCATTATAATCTCCTATAGATATCCATGGATCATGGATACCACTGTGCCAGCTTCTTAACTCACTCCACAGTGACCTCCTCTCATCCACTATATGAAGCCCATACACAGCTGTGAGAGAAAATCTTATATTCAGATATTTGATAGCAACTGAGGTATGTATGCATTGACTAGCTATTCTCAATAGATTGCAGTCGATATCTTTATCTTCCCATAGTAATAGAATTTTACCTCTATTACTATGTATGTAGTTAGCTTTCCATCACCATCCAGGAGATATTTTATTCATATCATGCACTAAATTGCACTCTTTTACTTTATGCTCTGAGATAGCCATTAGGTTTACTTTATTCTTCTTAATAAACAACTTCATCTCCTTTTGCTTATAGACTTTGTTTAGGACTCAAACGTTCCAAGTAACTAACTTCATACTGGTATAAAGAGTGTTTGGGAGGGCCCTGCTTCTACTACATAACTACATTGTCCCCTTCCTGCTGCTGCACTTGGATTTTCCACATCCGATTCTGCTTCATTCAGTAAGGTAAAACCATTGGCAGTACTGAGCATGTGTGTATCTTGTAGGCCTTTTTGGGATCCTTTAGCAACTGACTTCCCTTTAACTTTGTGTCGTTCATCACTTTGTCTATCTGCTAGTCCCCCTGATTTTGTAGCTTGAGGATCATTGGCTTTCTCCATCCCATTTTCTTCTTTGGTTCTAGCTGGTTGCACTTCCTTCCCAATAACTATTGTCTTTTGTTGCCATTCTTGCTTCTGCTTCTGATTGTTTGGTCTAGGCTTTGGTGCTTGATGTTTATCATTGGTGCATTTGTGCCCTATTTGCATACATTTAGAGCAAAACATTGGTATCCAATCATAAACGACTACCTAAGTGAATTCTCTTCCATTTGGATCAGCAATATTTATGGACTTTGGCAGCTCTCTTGTAACATCAACCTCAACTAGAACTCTTGCATATGAAATTCTATCAACTTATGATGTACATTCATCTGCATACATTGGCACACCTATCCTACTACTGATTCTGCTTAAAGATTTGGCTCTCCAACAATTCAGAAGTAGGTTTGGGAACTTCACCTACACTGGAACAGTTAGGAGGACCTCTTTGTTAAAGTCAAAGTCAGCAGTCCAAACTTTCACTATAACATGCTTATTATTCATCATGTGAGGGCCAGAGTACAGAACCTCATCCCTATCATCTATACTATTGAATTTGACAATGAATCACCCATCGTTATGGAAATATACCTTATGCTTTGCTGCAAAATTCCATTACAAAGCGATGTCCTTTCCATAGATGCAATAGTAGGGGATTCCCCCACCACGTATAGGATATGTCTTTATTTTTTGAGTCTCTTGTTCTATTTCCTCTTTGCAAAGTTCAACTATTGTCTCCCTATTCCTAATTGTTGGTGCTATGAAGCTCAAGGGATTTCCCTTTGCTGCTAGTCTGTTCCCAGTGAATAAATTTGTCCACTTCTTGTGCCTTGTCACCTTTGTATTATTCTGATTTTGCTGTTGATTAACAGTATCCCCCATTACTAGCTCATTTGCACCATTTTTAGGGCTTGCATTTTTCAATTTATCAGCAGCATCAGTAGTATTGCTTAGCACTTTTCCCCCTCACCCATACCTTGGGTGTATTCTTAGGGATTTCATTGATCTTAATATCCCTAGGGCTTGTTCTAACTAAATTGCCTCCATTCTCATGTTCCCCCTTGGTTGCAGAAGCATGATTGAATAGCTGATATGGTGTGATAGACGTCGCCTCTCTGCTCAGAATCAGCCACTATTCCAACGAAAGGTTCCCCACTTCCGGCGATTTGGTATCCATATTTCGACCTGTGGCTTCTTTTATGTTATGAGCTATAACTTCTGTCTTAGTTGCATTCCTCACCGGTCGTCCTCTCGCCATTTGTGGTAGCTGCGCACATTAGTAACACACTATCTTGTGCCGAGAGATAAGAGAGAAGAGAGAGAAAGTTTGCTTTTATATATAGGTAATTGTTAAATACTTTTTAGTATATTTTTATCTATTGCATTATGTAGTTGAAATCGTAGAGAAATTTGAAAATATTCATAAAAATAAAATTGAATTACTTTGGGAATAATCGTCTATAATGTCTTTAGACAGATAGAGTAGGTGAATATTTTGACTTTTGAGTATATATAAATGTCGCGCTCCGTTTTCTCGCGAAAGCGGGTTTAGACGTCGAGACAACTCTTTTGGATGGGAGATAGAGTGTTAAAGAAGAGAAGAGTCACCACCTAACGATTTTTAAGGTGTGTTAAGGCACCTATCATGCAAATAACTCTGTTTGACTAGTCAACGCCACCAAAGATCGGGTAAGGGCTCAAATTACCTCAAAAAGAAAGGTGTTAGGCACTCTTCGAGGTCCACAACTGTGGGTCCCGACCGAATTTAAGACTATGTGGATTAAAATTAGGCAAGATAAACAAAGAGAGTACTGATCAAATGAATTTATTATCACAATGAGAAGTAACGATTACAAGGATATAACTATTAAACCTATATAAGATGTTAAACGAATAAAGAAGAGAAGGGAGGGGGGGATCCTAAGTTTTTTAGCCTAAAGGATCACCCCGTACAATATAAATTATACTACGCAATTCCCTTGAGGTAGGTAGTTACTCATATTATTCAGCGGGCACAGACTATCATCTCCTGCTACCCGATTATTATGTTAAAGTTGTTTACCTAAGCGCTCTAATTCAATTCTAAGTCGTGCCCTATGTATGCACTACCCGTCCCATACCTATGGTCCAGGAAGCATTGGATCTCTATTTAGAGTGGTTCTAAACTTAACTTAGGCTGCTCAAAATGATAAAACTAGGTGACATACAAAACAAATTTTACTTCAAATGAGAGCAGTTAAAGGCTCAAGTTAGCCTCCAAACTTAGACAACAAATACACGTGAAATAGATTCTCACATTGGGCATTGGACAGTTTCAGAACTGAAGCCAATTAGAAATCACTAAGCCTATAGACATGGTTTCTATGTGACCTTGGATTGAAACGCGCATATATGACATTACTGCTTCTAGTGGCTTAGATGAGGAAGCAGTAAACCATTTGCTGTTAACGCTGGTTTTAGATACCAGTTTTAGAAAGGTGACATTGTCCTACAGACACGATATCTAATAGTGGCATAGTTAAGCAAATGAAAATAGTTCGGGGAACCTAGCCTTGAGAAGGGGATAAAGAATATTAAGGGAATGACAGTGTCCTATAGGCTAGATCTCTAACAATTGATAATCAAACCTTGATTTTATAACACTTTACCTCTATGAGCAGGTTATCTAGGCGGAGCAATAACAATAACAGTAGCTAATTGATTAGTCAAGGTCCTATAGGCATGATTTCTAGGTGAAAATAGAACATAAGCTAGTGAGATCCTATAGGCAGGGTATCTAATGAATATGCTATAATCATACAAATCGAAAGAAAGTTCACTGGCATTTATTTCCTGTATGCTGTCTAGTAGCACATAGCAGTAGAATAAATAGAGGGTTTACACTCATGCTTTGATGGTAGACAAGTTATTTGAGTGTGTGAGTTTCCTAAAGGCATGATTTCTACCAGTGGAAGTTAAATGGCATATACAGCAAGTCGGATAACAAGTAAATCACATGAATCCCATGGGCATGTTTTCTACCCTTGCATGCAAATATTAGAGTATACTCATTCCACAGTTTCACTATCACCCCAATTATTCATTACAGAGTTATTACAGACCCGATGATAAACGTAATTACAAAATATTATACAAGCAATGGCAGTAGGCCACAGCGGGCCCAAAAGGAAATACCCAGTATTGCCTGGGCCTTCAACAACTCTCACATAGCATACCCCGATTCCCAACAGGGAACTATATTCATCAGCACAACCCAGAAGCCATAGGAGAACTCAAGCCAAACCAAACAGCCATAGATTTACCAATATTACCCAGACATTAAATCACTTAAACCAACCAGTTTACATATTCAATAGACAATAGGAAGAAAGAGCAGAGTGCCACAGATAGCTCAGGTCTCAGTAGTAAAGAGAGTGGCTAAAAGACCCCAAATCCTAGTGTGTCAGAGTTCACAAGGGTCTCAAATGGACCCCGAGCAGTGCTCACACTAGGGAGTCTTGGTGGCCTTGGCTTTCAGCTGGCCAAGAATGATAGGTTCATAATAACACATGTAACAAATGGGAGGGAGTGGACAATGGTGAAGGGACAGAAGTTGAGGAAATACACTTATAGTTTAGAAAGCAGACATAGCAAAGTTGAAAATACAGAACAGTTAATCAAAAAGGTCAAGAAGATTTAGAAGCAGGTGCAACACTTACAAAAAATAACACATTGGCAGAAAGCACATTGGGAGTTAGAGGAGAATCAAGTTCCCTGAGATTACAAGATCAACCAGATTATCATACTAAGGTGTATATTATCAAACAAGTCTAAGTGGGGCACTAACTTAAAAGGTTTAAAGCTTAAAGGTCCAAATTATGCTAAGGATTCATCACAATATCATAAGATAGTCATGTTAACTTATATCATGAAGCAGAAAAGTATCAAACATGGTATGGAAACACAAACTAAGATAACCATTCTAAAGGTTTTAAACAGTTACTAAGGATATAGGATTAAGCACAACAGAGACATGCTGTGAGACACATCAACAGGGGAGCAGATCATAGTTGATAGAAAAGGTCTTAAGATAGATTAGAACACATTACATGTGCAAGTCTGTCATTATAGAGATTCAGAACAGAGTGGGAAAGCAAGCTCATGTCAAATAGCAAACGTAGGCATTCAGGTATTGACATAGTAGACTAATGCACTTAAGAGGGTTCAAATTATTTAAATTAGGTATAAACATGTCTCATAACTAGCAGCATTAGGTAAAATTAAATACTAAAGAGGTTCAAAACAAATTCTAAACTAACCAAAGTTGCACACAAAAGTAGCCAAAAATACATTAAGCCATGAATTTCAAAGGTAAGAATGTGCGAATCATAAACACATAAGAACAAAATTGCAAAGCCAAGTGACTTACCAGTTAAACGGACAATAAGAAAGAACAAATTCCACAATGTTTCTGAGTATCAACAAAGAACAAGAACCCAGAATCTCAATGCGTCAAAGTTCCCAATAGCTTCAAAGGAACCCCGAGCAGTGCTCGCACCAAGAAAAGTTTGAAAAGTTGAATTCCGGTGGCCTTGGCTTTCAACTGGCCAAGAATCAAGGTATAGAATAAGAGAACAAGAGAACAATAAAGTGATAGCTCCAATTTTAAGTGAAAATCTAGCAATTCCGGTCCCTCCTCAAGGGGAATGGGGAGGGGTTTATATAGTTGTAGAAATCCAGCAAACAAACAAGGCAATACTATAAAATTAACATAAATAAGGAAATAATATCAAGCAGAATCAGTAAAAGTCAGATTAGGGAAAAATTAGGTAAACCCTAGTTGATAGAAATCGGAGATTTTCCGGGGATCTTGGCTAATCGAACCCGTATAGCCTCGCCATGATGCATATGGACGAGATATCATCCAGATTTTGAAGGGTGGAGCTAATCTCCCATGATTCAGTGGTTTACACATGACAAAATAGAGCAAGTACTTATGTAACACCATGGAGAAACACCCAGTAACGAAGGAACACTGATATGGTAAGTAAATAATGGGGGAATCCCATTATCAGTGGGATTAGGAAAGGGAATTAATGGGAGGTGGCTAGGGTTCTTCAGAAGAGTGAAGGGGATATTGAGCGTTTAAGGGCGGTGGGTTGGTAACAATGGGCTAGAGTTTTGGGTAAGGGATAATATAAAGGAACGGGTAGGTTAATTATGGGTCGTTGATCATTTAAGATCAATGGCCAACATCAAATGGGGAAGCGGGGCGGGTTATTAAGCGGGTTGCGACCAGGTTGGGTACAAGGGTCGCCTGGTTTGGTCTTGGGGTTTATTGGGCTAAGGTGTTGGGCCATTTTGGTCCGAAAATTTGGTTTAAATCTGGGCTACTATTTAAATATGCAAAATTTATTAAAACTAATTTATAAAAATGATTAATAAATAAATAAAAATAGTTTTTATGCACTAAAATGATTATAAATAATATTTAGTGTTATAAAAATATAAAAATGCTATTTTTATACAAATAACATAAATAAAATCAATTATGGATGAGTATAGGCTATTACTGCAAAATTGTGCAAATAGCTTAATAAATGCTAATGTAATTATATATAATGAAGTAAAAATATTTGAAACATGTATTATAGGTGCAAAATAATAATTTATGTAACTAGGTCATCACAAAATAATTTGAAGGAGTAATTAATAATTATTCAAGTAATTTTAGTACAGGAAAATCAATTTAAAAGATCTAAAATTATGGAAAATTATAGAAAATGCTCGTATATATTTGTAAGAAAATTTATGATGCAAAAAATGATGTTTTGAAAGTATACATATTATTTGAAAAAATATGAGGGCAAAATTGGGTATCAACAGCTGACCCTCTTTACCCGGGAATGATGAAAGAGTTGTCGGGTAAAGAAAACGATGACCAATTTTGGCCGAATTGAGTGAGGAATGATGTAATTTAAAAAAACCTGGGGGCCGAACCATGGTTCTTGAGTTGCCTACATATCCCTGGTGTTACGGGAATCGGGCCCTGTGTAGTTTTGGATCCAACGGTGAACGAAACCGATGGAGTTGTTATAGGAGTGTTCGCATGTTTCGGAGAGGGTTCTTTCAGGGAGGATAGTATCAGATGAATTTATGCGGAGTCCTGCATGTGAATCTGAAACATTACGGATGTATCACAGAGCAAATATCTGAACGGTCATAGAGTAAAAGTGGGCAATTGCTGGTGGTCGGTTACGTTTGAAACAATTACGGGATGTGAACATTGTGAACGGAAATCGGAGCAAAGATTGCTCCTGTTTAAAGAACGGTTACTTCTTGGGTTACCTCCAAAACTTAAAACACGGCGCATGCGAATATATATGGGTTATTGCGACAATTTAAACGTGATACAAATTCCCTTTGGACCACGAAGGTTGTCTTTGGATGGTGAGGATGACGTCCTCAGACCATGATGTCCTGGGCCATGAAGTGTATGACAAGGTATTCGCAGGCCATGAATTGATGTCCTCGGGCCATGAGGATGGTGCCTCTGGACTATGACGCCTTTAAATAATGATGTGTAATTTTGAGAAATCCTCAGACCATGGAATGATGTCTCCCGGCTATGAGCATAATGCCTTCGGACTATGACGCCTTTGGACAAAATGGCGATGTTTCAGCCCATGAAATGCAAAGATATGATGCTTGGTCATATGCGAGGTTGAGACAAGACAAGGCCTAGTCTTGTGTGAGATGAGGGCAGCGCTTAGCCCTAGGTGAACAAAAAGATAGCGTAGTGGAGATAGTATTTAATCTTATGCAATTAGGGAGGCAATTTTTAGCCTCATGCAAAGAGGAGACAATGCTTAGTCTCATGCAGGGAAAGGCAGTGCTTAGCCTTATGGAATTAGGGAGGCAATGTTTAGCCTCATGCAATTAGGGAGGCAATGTTTAACCTCATGCAAAGAGGCAACAATGCTTAGTCTCATGCAGGGAAAGACAGTGCTTAACCTTATGCGATTAGGGAGGCAATGCTTAGCCTCATTCAAAGAGGAGACAATGCTTAGTCTCATGCAGGGAAAGACAATGTTTAGCCTTATGCAATTAGGGAGGCAATTCTTAGCCTCACGCAAAGAGAGACAATGCTTAGTCTCCTGCAGGGAAAGGCAGTGCTTAGCCTTATGCAATTAGGGAGGCAATGCTTAGCCTCATGCAAAGAGGAGACAATTCTTAGTCTCATGCAGGGAAAGGCAGTGCTTAGCCTTATGCTATTAGGGAGGAAATGCTTAACCTCATGCAAAGAGGAAACAATACTTAGTCTCATGCAGGAATATGAAACAATGCTCAGTCTCGATGCAAAGAAAGACAGTGCTTAGCCCTATTCAATTAGGGAGGCAATGCTTAGCCTCATGCAAAGATGAGACAATGCTTAGTATCATGCAGGGAAAGGTAGTGCTTAGCCTTATGCAATTAGGGAGGCAATGCTTAGCCTCATGCAATGAGGAGACAATGCTTAGTCTCATGCATGGAAAGGCAATGCTTAGCCTTATGTAATTAGGGAGGCAATGCTTAGCCTCATGCAAGAATAGGAGACAATGCCTAGTCTCATGCATGGAAAGGCAATGTTTAGCCTTATGCAAGGATGGAGGTAGAGCTTAACCTCATGAAAATGATGAGAAAGCAGTGTGAAAGTAGAGTATTTCTTAGCTGGAGGTGTTTGCGCTAGGTAATTTGTCGTCATGAAGGTAGTGACTTGATGTATCTGCGGAAAATGTTGTCTTATCGTGTCTGCATCCAAAGAAAAATTGTGAGTTCTGTGGGAAAGGTTGGTTCGTGCTTTCATTTTCTTGCTCTATCTTTGCTCTTGCCTTGAGATCCTGTTTGATTTACCCTGGGTAACATCTGGCTGTCATAGAAATAAAATTTTCGAAAATATATGCATGCATTTGATAAATATAGTTATGTGAAATGTAGTAGTATGCGACATCAAATAATTTAGATGAACCGGTGACTGTGACACATTTTAGAGACATTGTGACCTCCTTTCCTTAGAATTTAGAGGGTCCCTTCAAAATTCTGCCCTAGTTTAAATGCATACTTCTGACAATACTTTTGTCTATTCCGCATATGACAAAGTTGGCTGAACTTGCGATCTTGCCCCAGTTTCGGATCGTGGGGAAAATGAAGATTTTATTAAGATGTGACCGAACCCATAGGGCTGCCTATGTATCCCCTCTTAAATGGGAATCAGGTCAAGCGTAGTTCAGTTACATCAAGTGAAGACATGTAAACAATCCTAAACATAGTATCTCTTGACTGCATTTGAGTTGATAGGTTTTGTCCAAATCTCTCTATCCATTTCTGCAAGTTTGAGTGCTCCTCCAGTTAGTTCTCGATGAACCATGTAGGGACCTTGCCAGTTGGGTGAGAGCTTCCCCTTGGCTTTGTCCTGATGTGGGAAGATCTGTTTTAGCACTAACTGCCCCGGTGTGAATTGTCTTGGTCTAACCTTTTTGTTGAAAGCTCTTGCCATTCTATTCTGGTATATTTGTCTGTGACATACCGCATTCATTCTTTTTCCAACGATGAGAGCCAGTTGTTCATATCGGCTCTGTACCCATTCTGTATCGTTGAGCTCAACTTCTTGTATGATTCTTAGAGAAGGGATTTCTACGTCGGCAGGAATAACTGCTTTCGTACCGTAGACCAGCAGGTAAGGAGTTTCCCCAGTTGATGTGCGAACCGTGGTACGATACCCAAGCAGAGCAAAGGGCAGCTTCTCGTGCCATTGTTTGTAATTGTCTACCATTTTCCTTAGTATTTTCTTAATGTTTTTGTTGGTGGCTTCTACAACTCCATTCATCTGCGGCCTGTATGCTGTGGAGTTCTTATGCTTGATCTTGAAAGTTTCACACATGGCCTTCATTAAATCACTGTTGAGATTGGCGGCGTTGTCAGTGATGATTGACTATGGTACTCCAAACTGACAAACAATGCGATCCTGAACAAAATCTGTGACGACCTTCTTAGTTACAATTTTGTAAGATATGGCCTCAACCCACTTTGTGAAATAATCTATGGCCACTAGAATGAACCTATGTCCATTTGAAACAGCAGGTTCGATTGGACCGATGATATCCATGCCCCAAGCGGAGAAAGGCCAAGGTGCACTTGTTGCATTTAGTTTATTGGGTGGCACTCGTATCATATCAGCATGTATCTGGCACTGGTGACACTTTTGGACATACTTGATGCAGTCTGTTTCTATATTCATCCAGAAATATCCTGCTATTAGTATATTTTTGGCTAAGACAAAGCCATTCATGTGCGGTCCGCAAGTTCCAGCATATATTTCCTCAAGCAATCTGGATGCTTTCTTGGCATCGACACACCATAATAATCCCAGGTCTGGAGTCCTTCTGTACATAATTCCTCCGCTTTAAAATAAATGGTTGGCTAACCTTCGGAGTGTGCGCTTCTGAGTATGAGTTGCATGTTCCGGATACTCTCCCTTTGCCAAGTATTCTTTGATGTCGTGGAACCAAGGATTCCCGTCACTTTCTTCTTCAACATGAGCACAATAAGCCGGTTGTTTATGAATTCCTATTGGGATAAGATCGATGAAGTTCTTGTCTGAGTGTTGTATCATGGAAGACAAAGTGGCCAATGCATCTGCGAACTCATTTTGAATCCTCGGAATATGTTTAAACTCTATCTTCGTGAACCTCTTGATCAGCTCTTGTACACAGTACAAAAATGGTAATATTTTGGTGTTCTTGGTAGCCCATTCTCCTAAAACCGGATGCACCAAAAGATCGAAATCTCCAATCACCAGCAACTCCTGAACATTCATGTCAATGGCCAACCTGAGTCCCAAGATGCAAGCCTCATATTATGCCATATTGTTGGTACATGGATACCTGAGTTTTGCAGATACCAGATAGTGTTGGCCAGTTTCTAATACTAAGACAGCTCTAATACCCACTCCTTTGAAGTTTGTAGCTCCGTCGAAGAACATTCTCCAACCATCATATGCTTCGGTGATATATTCTCCTACGAATGACACCTTTTCGTTAGGGAAAACACGTTTTCAATGGTTCGTATTCTTCGTCCACAGGATTTTCTACCAAAAGATCTGCCAATGCTTGCCCTTTTACCGCTTCTAGGCTACATAGATGATGTTGAATTCACTCAGCAGTATCTGCCATTTTGCTAACTTTCCCGTAGGCATGGGTTTCTGGAAGATATATTTTAGCAGATCCATCCTTGATATGAGATATGTGGTGTATGCATAGAAATAATGCCTTAACGTATGAGCTATCCATGTTAAAGTGCAGCAGGTGCGCTCCAGCAAAGAGTACCGAGCTTCGTAAGGTGTGAATTTCTTGCTCAAATAATATATTGCCTGCTCCTTTCATCCAATTTCATCATGTTGTCCCAAAACGCAACCGAAAGCTCCATTCAGTACAGACAAATAAAGCAGCAGTGGTCTTCCTGGATCTGGTGGGACAAGAACGGGCGGTTTGTATAAATACTACTTGATTTTGTCGAAGGCTTTCTGACATTCTTCAGTCTAGCTTGTTGCAATATCTTTCTTCAGCATTTTGAAGATCGGCTCACAGATCACGATTGATTGTGCTATGAAATGGCTGATGTAGTTGAGACGCCCTAAGAAGCTCATCACATCTTTCTTATTCTTCGGCGGTGGCAAGTCCTGGATAGCTTTGACCTTTGACGGATCCAATTCAATCCCTAGACGACTGACGATGAATCCTAGCAAAATTTCGGCCGGGACTCCGAAGGCACACTTTGCAGGATTTAGTTTCAGATTATACCTTCGAAGCCGATCAAAGAATTTCCTCAAGTCTGCTATATGATCTGTACTTCTTCTGGATTTGATGATGACGTGATCCACGTAATCCTCTATTTCCTTATGTATCATGTCATGGAAAATGGTTGTCATGGCTCTCATATAAGTAGCTCCATCATTCTTCAAACCAAACGACATCATTTTATAATAGTATATTCCCCATGGTGTGATAAAGGCTGTCTTTTCGGCATCCTCTTCATCCATCCCGATCTGATAATACCCCGCGAAGCAATCCACAAGGGACTGGAGTTCATGCTTGGCACAGTTGTCAATCAGTATGTGTATATTGGGCAATGGGAAATCATCTTTGGGACTCACCCTGTTTAAATCTCGGTAATCAACACACACTCTTATTTTCCCATCTTTCTTCGAAACCGGCACAATGTTGGCTAACCAAGTCAGATATTCAACCACTCTGAGAATCTTGGCTTTGATTTTCTTAGTGACCTCCTCTTTTATCTTCAAACTCATATCCGGCTTGAATTTTCTGAGCTTCTATTTTACCGGTGGACACATGGGAATGGTAGGTAGCTTGTGAGCCACTATGGATATGCTCAAACCAGTCACATCATCGTAGGACCATGCAAAGATATCTGCATATTCTTCCTTCTCTGATGGTGATAAGTGAATGCTTATATGTGTTTCCTTGACTATTTCGGAGTCCCCTAAGTTACCTTTCTCAGTCTCGTCCAAATTAGACTTAGGCTTGTTTTCAAAGTTTTCCACTTCTCTGACAATTTCCTTAGGTATTACGTCATCTTCTAGATCCTCTGAATCATTATCCTTATTTCGCGTTGCCTCATTACATGTCACAGTCATAGGTTCATCAACAAGTACGGCTCGATGACTCAAGCAATTATTTCAAAACAAAATACGTTCAAAACAAAATACTGAAAATGTCTTAGATGCTTAAAAGATTGGTTTAAAATAATTGATGCTAATTGCCAGGCTACCCAGGAACTCGACGGGCCCGGGATGGTGCAACAGTCCAATTCTTCTGAGCAACTCCTTTTTCAACGGTCTGAATGGTATGGTCTTCCTCCTCCTCCTCCTCAACTATCGCACTGCAATCCATGTCTTCGTCATCCAGAAACAGCTTCCTTATGCCAGCTAAGGCTTCATCTTCCTTAGACTCCCATATCATGTCAGCTTGATGAAATGTATTGTGAAAATGTGGTACCGGTTGTTCTAGCGAATAATAAGGACCGCGCCATGGTGGCGACCAATCCTGGCACTCTTGCCAAGTATATTCGTACCCAAGTCCGAAAGTTGTACCATGATGCTTCGGTTGTACCGGTTTGGTGATCCCTTGGAGATTCTTGCCGAGACCCTTGCCAGGTTCATACCCTGTCCATAGCAGTATGCTTTTTATCTTATTGCTCCACAATTTGTCCTTTTCAATTGCGTTGACACGCTCAATGTGATGGTATGTTTCTCTACCTAACCTCTTCCTATTCTCGATGACCGAAATAGTCTGATTGGTATAAATCCGATTACTTCTATCTCCATGGATGATCACCTCCAGGTGGTTCCATTCGAACTTCACGGCCTAATGCAGAGTAGAGGCCACTTCCCCAGCGGCATGTATCCAGGGTAGTCCCAACAATAGATTGTAGGTAGAAGATATATTCAGCACTTGAAACTCAACATCAAACCAGGTTGGGCCTATCTGTAGGCTGAGGTTGATTTCTCCAATTGTGGCTCTTTGAGATCCATCAAATGCCTTTACATTCATACTTCCTACTCGTATCTCGTGCAGGCCTTTACCCAATCTCGTCAGAGTGATCATTGGACATATATTGAGACTCGAACCCCCATCTATCAGGACCCGGGCGATGAATTTATCTTCAAATTGCACTGTGATATGTAGTGCCCTATTGTGACTTAGTCCTTCTAGTGGCAGCTCATCTTCATGAAAGGTGATTTTATGGCTTTCTAGTACCTGCCCGACCATGTTGGCCATTTCCCCACTAGTGATGTTGGTGGGTACATAGGCTTCACTCAGCACCTTCATCAGGGCATTCCTGTGTGTCTCAGAGTTTTGTAGCAGTGCCAAGATAGATATCTGAGCAGGAATTTTGTTCAAATGGTCAACCATAGAATATTCTCTTGCTTTCACTTTTCTCCAAAGGTCTCTAGGGCTAGTTTCAATGACAGGCGGCTTAGATGCAACTTTCTTGCTTGTTCTTCCCAAGTGCTCAGGTGTATAAACCTTGCTAGTTCTGGTCATGCCTTGTGTTGTACCTGTTTTTTCTATTTTTGCTTTTCCTTTACTTCTCGCTTCCCCAACATAATCCTATGGTATAGCATCAGACTTGTAAGGTTATGTGGGTGCTACCATCACAGTGAAGGGTGTGGTTACCTCATGTTCAAATGATGTTGGTGCGGTTACCTCAACTTCAAGCAGTGCTTGGGTTTGTACCACAATGGGCTTGAGGGTGACTGGAGATGTTTTAGGATCATCCCCCTCCTGAATGAGTCCAATTGACCCTTCCAGATCCCATTCCTCATCTGTCTCTATCACATTAACTCCCTCACCTCTGTGATATGGAAGACGATTATTACGAACATTGGGTGCGGCTTCTTTTGCCTGTATGACCTTGGTGTCGATCAATGTCTGAATATTGTCTTTTAGAATGCGACACTCATCTATGGTATGGTCCTTCATGCCTGAGTGATAGGCACATGTCTTGTTTGGGTTAATCCACTGAGAAAAGTTTTCCATAGAAATGGCGGGAATGGGAGTGACATAACCAGCAGCCTTCAGTCTCTCATACAGTTGGTCTATGGGTTCAGCGATTGGAGTGTATTGTCTGGGTAGTCTGCGATCAAAGTTTGGTCTTGGTTTTTAGTAATTTGGGCGGGCGAGTGATGGTGAGTGATAATATACGGGTTGTGTGTTATATGCATGGTTGGTGGTGGTAAGTTGTTGGTATCTGGGGGTGAGAGTTGGTATGTGCGTGGAGGTATTTGGTATGTGAGAGGAGACTTAGGACCCTGGGCCACCATTACAACACCCACTTCTTTCTTCTTAGAGATACCTCCTGACTGCAAAGCTTTATTTATGGCTTGGAGTGCTTCGAAATTTGTCACCATTCCACTCTTAATTCCTTCTTCTATTCTTTCTCCCAGCTTGATGATGTCAAAGAATTTATGGTTTTCAATAACCATCAGTCTTTCATAGTACTGCGGGTCTTGAGCTCTGACGAAGAACTTATTTATTTGTTCTTCTTCAAGTGCTGGCTTTACCTTTGCAGCTTCATATCTCCACCGAGTAGCATACTCGCGGAAAGTTTCTGTTGGTTTCTTCTTAAGATTTTGAATGTAGAAACATCTGGTGCATTTTCTGTGTTGAACCTAAATCTATCCATGAAATCTGACGCCATGCTCACCCAATTAACCCATTTCTTCGGGTTTTGACTGATGTACCAAGACAAAGCATCTCCTGTGAGGCTTCTCATGAACAGCTTCATACGAATTCATTCATCTTTGCCCACTCCTATAAGTTTGTCACAATATGTCCTTAGATATACCTTCGGATCACCAGTTCCATCGAACATTTTGAACTTAGGAGGTCTGTAACCCTCCGGCAGTTCCACATCTGGTTGAATGCACAAGTCCTCATAATTCAAACCTTCAATGCCCTTACCACTTTCGACTCTCTGAACTCTGCCAGTGAGATTCTTGAGTTCTTCTGCTATGTTCTTGATAACCAGGTCCTTCTTGGTTGATTCCGGTATATATAGGGTTTGTTGTGGGGTGTAGGGTAAAGTTTCCATATATATGGGATTCTTTGGTGAACTCCGGGAATCTGGGCATAAGGATGGTCATTGGTTGAGTTTTGAGGATCAAGAGTAGGTTGGGGCGCATTCTGGGGAGCGTGATAAGTGGTGGTTTGTGGGTATTGAGTTGAATAATGGGGGTGTTGTTGAGGAGTAGGTACTGGTGGAGGGTTGTGGTTCGGAGGAGCTGTGGTGTATTGATGTGGTGCAGGAGGATTCAACGGTGGATTTTGTTTCTGCGTGTTTTGGGGTGGTGCCGGGTTTTGGGCATTTGGATTTTGTTGGTTGATATCAGGGATGTTTAGGGTGAGGGAAAGATTTGCCAAGTTTCGGACGTGCTCAAGTTCTCCTTGTTCCTCCAGGATTTTTTGTTCCAAGCCTAAGACCAATTCGTTCTGTGCCGGAATACTTCGGCCATCTGAAGTTTCAACCTTTTTTACTATAGTAGCATTGCCTTTTCTGATACCGCTCAAATCATCCATTTTTCCTTTCCCTTTTCTTTTGCCTTTAAGATCACTTGGTGGAGGAGGAGGTGGAGGATCTTTGGATCTAGTGTGATATGCAAATGATGCGAGTATGCATGAACCAACTTTGGGGAATGGGAATAATCAAAAGAAAGAAAAACAAACAAAGGTAACCAAGTCAGTAGGGATATTTGAAAGAATGCTTGCAGTATTTAAACATGTTCTATAAAATCATGCAATAATTCGCGTCCTAATTGGGGACCTCATTGTGCCCAAGGTAGGCCTAAGTGACACATAGACTCGGAGAAAATTGATACCGATATTGCGTCATTTCATTAATGTTAAAACGAGCCAAACTTTTATGAAATCAACAATAATAATGAAGTTACTAATGGCGTTTAGCCTTATTACAATCGAAATTTAAACTAATCTAGAAAATAGTAAAGAACATCATTTGCTAAATCTATTTGGTCTCTCAGGGACCTTCTCTATGCTTGGCTCTCTTGACTCCATCAATCAGGTTCCCCAGGTCGCGCATATCCAACAATAGGTAAGCCTTTGCTAGATGCCCTCTTTTATTTCCATCCGTGTTCTGACAATATGAAAGCCTCTTCCTCATCTTTCCCTCAAACTCCATCAACCCTTGCTCCAAATATTCCAATCTCTCGTGGACTTAGTGGCAATTTCCTTCAATTCATTAATTGCCTCCATGCCCACTTTATGTTGTTCCATATGTCTAGCTTCAGACTCAAAAATCCTTTTGCGAAGCCTTGTATACTTGACATGTGCCTCGACAGCATCATCAATGATCTTATTTTCCAATTTGACCCCTGGCTTGACGTCTCCCGCTATATCATCTACCAACCATGATGGATAGAAATACACATGACTGGTATGGTACCTGTCTGGCTCGATAGTCTCTCTTTCCACAATGACCTTCTGGTTCCACATATGTTGCGCCTCGAACTTGAAAGGAGTGATGTCCCCTTTGAAATCTGCCTTCTACTGGACCATGTTGGAAACCCGAGGTATGACCTGTTTTCTTCCTGCTTGTCTCATTAACCTTATAGGAGCATAAGGATAAATGCCTCGCAACCCGATCAATACCAAATGAATAATATCCCTCGACCTGATGATGAACTCGCTGCTGGGAAACCACTCAAACATCCAATGTACCTTCTCATCTGTCAGATTGCTGAAGAAACGTACCCAACTTACAGCACCTCTGGATTGTGCAAACCTATCTGGGATGAATTTCATTTTCTTTGGGTGATGGTAAGCTATTTAGTCATTCAACGGTCGTCGCAGAAGCTCCTGGCGGTATTTTCCCCTCTGAAAGTGTTCTAATAACCAGACTTGCAATAAGAAATTACAAACTTCAAAATGTCTGAACCCCTGCTTGCACCGATCTAGAGCGCGGTACAGTTTAGCTAGGATCATGGGGATGATGGTGTAGGTTTGCCCCTCGATGCCTTCCATTAAAGTTCTTGCAACCATAGCTAAACGAGTGTGAATCCTTCCCCCTTTCATTGGAAATATCAACAAACCCAAGAAGCAAATGATGAATACATAAACTCGGCGGTGCGTCCAACCTAAGGAGGTAATGGAAAGTTCCTCATGATGAAGACGATATGATTTACTGTGCCCGTAACGCTCATAAAGGAATTCAAATGGGATGTATGACTTCTTCAAACAAAGCAACTCATCATTTTTCTTGAAACCTAGCATTTTTAGAAAACTGGAAGGGGTGCGATTCTCTTGCACTAATAACCCTAGACTATCCCATGGCAACTTAGCGAAGCCTCCTATTTCTTATAGGAGAGGAGTCATTTCTATTTCACCAAAGCGGAAGACGACCCTTTTCTCATCCCAGAACATGGTAGCGGCCTCAATCAATGCCCTATTTGGTCGGATGTCTAGAAAGGACGGCAAATTACCAAGGACCCTTCTCACATGATTCTTGTCGCAAGGCGCAAGATTTTTCCACCAATCAAGTAGCAGAGGTTGGATGTTTTGGACCATGCCGAACTTGGGGACTTCATGCTTCATTTTCTGCAAGAAAATAGAGGTAGCCCTATCCCCCTCCAAATTCGACCATTTACACAATAATGATCAACATATTGGCACATTTTCTCCAAGTAATGCACATAACATGGTAGTGTCCATTGGGATTGTGGAAATCCCATCGGACTTTGGACAAGGCCTATCTTAGCGGTCTATTACATTAACAACGTCATAACCCATACTAGGTTTAACATGATGCATGTACATTTGATGGTGGAGCAAGGTTTCTAGAATGGTCTAGACTGGTACTCTTAAGTGGACAACTTGAGACGGAAAGGCACGGGACCGTCGACTGCACCGCTGATCGACTAGTCTACCACAAATAAGCGTTTCCAATTTAAAAAGGGTAATTCTGGAAGAGCGCGGACACTCATCAAGTGCCGCTATGTTGATAATTAGCACAATGGAGTATGATATGGAGCATGATTTATGCAGAGATAATAATACGTTGCCAAGTATTTGCATGGTAAATATGTAAAAGCTGTAAATACAGTATTAAGGTAAAACATGAAAGGCATAAAAGAAAGACAAGGGAAGAAGTTAGTTCTTGGAATATATGAGAATGTAATAAAGCAAGCAAGGGAGTAGGGATGGGAGAGGCATGATATAGCAGTCTTTAAACAAATGAAGAGCAGTTAGAGCAAATAAGGGCGAATAGGGAAATGGATGTGCATCTGATAACAAATTTAAGCAAATAAAAGTGGAGAAGGGAAGGGATGTGCATGTTATAACGGGTTTAAATAGGTAAAGGTGAACGGAAAAGGGATGTGCATGTAATAGCAAAATTTAACAAATAATGATGGAAAAGGAATGTGCATTTTATAACAAAGAAAACTAATCCACATAAGCCAAGTTCATTATGGTAAGAGCCTAAGTATCCCCAGCAGAGTCGACATGTTGTCGCCCCCCGTTTTCTCGCGAAAGCGGGTTTCGACGTCGAGACAACTCTTTTGGAAGGGAGATAGAGTGCTAAAGAAGAGAAGAGTCGCCACCTAATAATTTTTAAGGTGCGTTAGGGCACCTATCATGCAAATAACTCTATTTGACTAGTCAACACCACCAAAGATCGGGTAAGGGCTCAAATTACCTTAAATAGAAGGTGTTAGGCACTCTTCGAGGTCCACAACTATCGGTCCTGGCCAAACTTAAGACTATGTGGATTATAATTAGGCAAGATAAAAAAAGAGAGTACGGGTCAAATGAATTTATTAACACAATGAGAAGTAAGGATTACAAGGATATAACTATTAAACCTATATTAGATGTTAAATGAATAAAGAAGAGAAGGGGCGTCCTAAGTTTTTTAGCCTAAAGGATCACCCCGTGCAACATAAATAATAATTCGCAACTCCCTTGAGGTAGGGAGTTACTCATTTTATTAAGTGGGCACAGACTATCATCTCTTGCTACCCGATTACTATATTAAAGTTGTTTACCTAAGCGCTCTAATTCAATTCTAAGTCGTGCCTTATGCGTGCACTACCCGTCCCATACCTATGGTCCAGGAGGCATTGGACCTCTATTTAGGGTGGTTCTAGACTTAACTTAGGCTGCTCAAAATGATGAAACTAGGCAACCTACAAAACAAATTGGACTTCAAATGAGAGCAGTTAAAGGCTCAAGTTAGCCTCCGCACTTAGACAACAAATGCACGTAAAATAGGTTCTCAGATTGAGCATTGGACAGTTTCAGAACTAAAGCCAATTAGAAATCATTAAGCCCTATAGACATGGTTTCTATGTGACCTTGGATTCAAACGTGCATATATGACATTACTGCTCTAGTGGCTTAGACGAGGAAGCAGTAAACCATTTGCTGTTAACGCTGGTTTTAGATACCAGTTTTAGAAAGGTGGCATTGTCCTACAGACATGATATAGAATAGTGGCATAGTTAACCAAATGAAATAGTTCTGGGAACCCAGACTTGACAAGGAGATAAACAATATTAAGGGAATGATAGTGTCCTATAGGCTAGATCTCTAACAATTGACAATCGAACCTTGATTTTATAACACTTTACCTCTATGAGTAGGTTATCTAGGCGGAGCAATAACAATAACAGTAGCTAATTGATTAGTCAAGGTCCTATATGCATGATTTCTAGGTGAAAATAGAACATAAGCTAGTGAGATCCTATAGGCAGGGTATCTAATGAATATCCTATAATCATACAAATCGAAAGAAAGTTCACTGGCATTTATTTCCTGTATGCTGTCTAGTAGCACATAACAGTAGAATAAATAGAGGGTTTACACTCGTGCTTTGATGGTAGACAAGTTATGTGAGTGTGTGAGTTTCCTAAAGGCATGATTTCTACCAGTGGAAGTTAAATGGCATATACAGCAAGTCGGATAACAAGTAAATCACATGAATCCTATGGGCATGTTTTCTACCCTTGCATGCAAATATCAGAGTATACCTGTTCCCCAGTTTCACTATCACTCCAATTGTTCATTATTGAGTTATTATAGACCCGATGATAAACGTAATTATAAAATATTATACAAGCAATGACAGCAGGCCACAATGAGCCCAAAAGGAAATATGCCTTCAACAACTCTCACATAGCATACCCCGATTCCCAACAGGGAACTATATTCATCAGCACAACCCAGAAGCCATAGGAGAACTCAAGCCAAACCAAACAGCCATAGATTAACCAATATTACCCAGACATTGAATCACTTAAACCAACCAGTTTACATATTCAGTAGACAGTAGGAAGAAAGAGCTGAGTGTCAGAGATAGCTCAGGTCTCAGTAGTAAAGAGAGTGGCTAAAATACCCCAAATCCTAGTGTGTCAGAGTTCATAAGAGTCTCAAATGGACCCCGAGCAATGCTCACACTAGGGAGATCAGTAGTAAGAGTCTTGGTGGCCTTGGCTTTCAGTCGGCCAAGAATGATAGGTTCAGAATAGCACAAGTAACAAATGAGAGGGAGTGGACAGTGGTGAAGGGACATAAGTTGAGGAAATACACTTATAGTTTAGAAAGCAGACATAGCAAAGTTGAAAACACAGAGCAATTAATCAAAAAGGTCAAGAGGATTTAGAAGCAGGTGCAACACTTAGAAAAAATAACATATTGGCAGAAAGCACATTGGGAGTTGGAGGAGAATCAAGTTCCCTGAGATTACAAGATCAACCAGATTATCATACTAAGGTGTATATTATCAAACAAGTCTATGTGGGTCACTGACTTAAAAGGTTTAAAGCTTAAAGGTCCAAATTATGCTAAGGATTCATCACAATATCATAAGATAGTCATGTTAACTTATATCATGAAGCAGAAAAGTATCAAACATGGTATGGAAACACAAACTAAGATAACCATTCTAAAGGTTTTAAACAGTTACTAAGGATATAGGATTAAGCACAACAGAGACATGTTGTGAGACACATCAACAAGGGAGCAGATCATAGTTGATAGAAAAGGTCTTAACATAGATTTGAACACATTACATGTGCAAGTCTGTCATTATAGAGATTCAGAACATAGTGGGAAAGCAAGCTCATGTCAAATAGCAAACGTAGGCATTCAGGTATTGACATAGTAGACTAATGCACTTAAGAGGGTTCAAATTATTCAAATTAGGCATAAACATATCTCATAACTGGCAGTATTAGGTAAAATTAAATACTAAAGAGGTTCAAAAAAAAATGCAAAACTAATCAAAGTTGCACACAAAAGTAGCCCAAAAACACATTAAGCCAAGAATTTCAGAGGTAAGAATGTGCGAATCATAAACACATAAGAACAAAATTGCAAAGTCAAGTGACTTACCAGTTAAACGGACAATAAGAAAGAACAAATTCAACAATGTTTCTAAGTATCAACAAAAAACAATAACCCAGAATCTAAATGCGTCAAAGTTCCCAAGGGCTTCAAAGGAACCCCGGGCAGTGCTCGCACCAAGAAAAAGTTGAAAAGTCGAATTCCGGTGGCCTTGGCTTTCAGCCAGCCAAGAATCAAGGTATAGAACAAGAGAATGAGAGAACAATAAAGTGATAGCTCTATTTTTTAGTGAAAATCTAGCGATTCCGATCCCTCCTCAAGGGGAATGGGGAGGGGTTTATATAGTTGTAGAAATTCGGCAAACAAACAAGGCAATACTATAAAATTAACATAAATAAGGAAATAATATCAAGCAGAATCAGTAAAAGTCAGATTAGGAAAAAATTAGGTAAACCCTAGTTGATAGAAATCGGAGATTGGCCAGATATCTTGGCTAATCGAACCCGTATAGCCTAGCCATGATGCATATGGATGAGATATCGTCCAGATTTTGAAGGGTGAAGCTAATCTCCTTTGATTCAGAGGTTTTCACTTGACAAAATAGAGCAAGTACTTATGTAACACTATGGAAAAACACCCAGTAACGAAGGAACACTAATATGGTAAGTAAATAATGGGAAAATCCCATTATCAGTGGGATTAGGATAGGGAATTAAGGGGAGGCGGCTAGGGTTCTTCAGAAGAGTGAAGGGGAGATTGAGCATTTAGGGGAGGCGGGTTGGTAGAAATGGGCTAGGGTTTTGGGTAAGGGGTAATATAAAGAAACTTGTAGGTTAATTATGGGCCGTTGATCATTTAAGATCAACGGTCAAGATCAAACGGGGATGCGGGGCGGGTTATTAAGCCGGTTGTGACCGGGTTGGGTACAAGGGTCGCCTGTTCTGGGCTTGGGGTTTATTGGGCTAAGGTGTTGGGCCATTTTGGTCCGAAAATTGGTTTAAATCTGGGCTACTATTTAAATATGCAAAATTTATTAAAAATAATTTATAAAAATGATTAATAAATAAATAAAAAAACTATTTATGCACTAAAATGATTATAAATAATAATTTAGCATTATAAAAATATAAAAATGTTATTTTGGTACAAATAACATAAATAAAAGCAATTATGGATGAGTATAGGCTATTACTGCAAAATTGTGCAAATAGCTTAAAAATGCTAATGTAATTATATATAATGAAGTTAAAATATTTGAATCATGTATTATAGGTGCAAAATAATAATTTTAGGTAACTAGGTCATCACAAAATAATTGGAAGGAGTAATTAATAATTATTCAAGTAATTTAAGTATAGAAAAATCAATTTAAAAGCATTAACAATTATGGAGAATTATAGAAAAAGCTCGTATAGATTTGTAAGCTAAATAATGATGCAAAAAATGATGTTTTGAAAGTATATATATTATTTGAGAAAATATGAGGGAAAAATTGGGTATCAACAATAAATAGTGCATGAAGTTACCACACTATATACACAACAACAAAATGATGCTCCACAAAAGAAAAAATAGGGTCTTAGTGAAACCTACTATACTACATTTTTAATTTACTTATATTAGTTTTAATTACTTTTGACGGATCCCTCCTCGGAACACAGGTTAAGAGCAATTTTGTGAACAAATGTCCCTCGTGTTCAAGAAGATGATTCTCGAATATGGGTTGCTGAACACTTGGGCCAGTTTATTTTTTGTTTTCTCCAAAAGGGCATTATTAGGCTTTCTTCAGTTATACTGAATGATTTATTCAATTGGGCCTGAAGTTATACATATATCTGGATAGAAGACTCTAGAAATATTCAATACGATACAATAGTCCTTTAATATTTTCTTTTGTTTTATTATACAGTTTTATAATTTTGTCTACTTGTACAGAGCCAGTTACAGCTATTGAGTCTGTTACAGTTGCCCCATTTCCTGAAAATCAAAGAAACAAAAAGTGGTTTCTCTCTCGTCATCGGTAGTCGAATACCACTCTATCTGGCGTCTTGTTGCAGAACTCTCTTGGATTGTATGTCTGCTTGCTGATATTTCTATTTTCCCATAAAATCTATTTATGTGTACTATGACAATCAAGTGGCAATCCACATTGTTGCGCCCCTTTTTCTCTCAAAATCGATTTTTGACATGTGACAACTCTTTTAAATGGGTGTTAAAAGAGAAGAGTCGCCACCTAACAATTTTTAATGTGCGTTAGGGCACCTAATTGTGAATAATTCTGTTTAATTAGTCTATGTCACCAAAGATCGGGTAAGGGCTAAAATTACCTCAAAGAGAAGGTGTTAGGCACTCTACGAGGTCCAAAATTGTGGGTCTCGGCCGAAGTTTACGCTATGTGGGATTATTGGATTATAATTGTCCTGGGTGATCATATAAGCGAGGGAAGTCAAGGAATTTAACGATTCTACAATGAGTAAGTGTGAAGAAAATCAGACAACAATTCAACTATATAGATATTCAGTACAAATCTTTAAAAATTACAAGGTACAACTTAATTGTTCTAAGTTCAAGCGATGAAATGTTAATCAATAAAGATATAAAGAAGGGAAGGGGGTCCTAAGTATAACAACCCGGCCAGTCGTTTTGAGTGTTGTAGCCCCATTTTCCCATTTACTTCCTACTTTATGCACAATGTTTTTTGATATATGACTTGACGGGGTATTTGGTTTGGTTCCGGGGATGTTTCAGAATGAGTTGGGACACTTAGTCCCAAGGTTGGAAGCTTAAGTTGAAAGAGTTGACTGGATGTTAACTTGTGTGTAAACGACTCCAGAATAAAGTTTGGATGGTTCCAATAACTCCGTATGGTAATTTTGGACTTAGGAGTATGTCCGGATAGTGACTTGGAGGTCCGTAGGTGATTTTGGCTTGAAATGGATAAAGTTAGAAAACTAGAAGTTTGGAGAGTTGAGAGGTTTAACCGAGAGTTGGCTTTGTGGTTACTTTGCCGCGCATTAATGATCTATTTGACTAGTTTTAGGGAGCGAGGGTATTCTCTAAGATTGATTTGAGGTTTGGGTATCACCAGTTGAAGATTCGAAATTCAGATATTTTGAAGACGGCATTCAAGACCCTCTACGGTCACTATGAGTTTCTTGTGATGTCTTTTGGGTTTACCAACGCCCCAACAACATTCCCCCAGCCTTCGAGTTCGCGAGGCATAACTCGCGTTCGCACTGAAGGAATGATCGACCCTCCCTTAGGTGTGCCTAACACTACGCGTTTGCGAGGAGATGGTCGCGTTTGCGAAGGGTAATGCCCCCATCGCTTCGCGTTCGCGTTGGCGAAGAAGAAAGATCCAGCTGCCCAGTTTACTCTTCGCGTTCGCGAGAGTACCTTCGCTAACGCGAAGAAGAACATGCCAGAACACCTGCTACAGCAAAATACCAGATTTTCAAAGTCTAAAACATCCTGTAGCCTATCCGAAACTTACCCGAGCCCTCGGGGGTCCAAACCAAATATACACACAAGTTCTAAAATATCATACGAACTTGCTCGCGCGATCGAATCGCCAAAATAATACCTATAACTACGAATCGGACACCAAATCAAAGGAAGTTTTCAAGAAAACTTTAAAACTTATATTTTTACAACCGGACGTCTGAATCACGTCAAATCAACTCCGATTCTCGCCAAATTCGGCAGACAAGTCATAAATATTATAGTGGACCTATACCGGGATCCAGAATCAAAATACGGACCCGAGGTCAATAAATCCAATATCAGTAATTTCTTAGAAATCATTAAGCTTTCAAGCTTTTAATTTTTCATCAAAATTCCATAACTCGGGCTAGGTACCTCAGAATTCAATTTCGGCCATACGCCCAACTCCCAAATCACGATACGGACCTACCGCAATTTTCAAAATACTGATCCGAGTCCATTTGCTCAAAATGTTGACCAAAGTCAACTTAGTTGAGTTTTAAAGCTCTATTTCCCATTTTAATCCATTTTTTACATAAAAACTTTCCGGAAAAATATACGGACTGCGCACGCAAGTTGAGGAATGATAAATGGTACTTTTTGAGGTCTTAGAATATAAAATTACTTATTAAATTTAAAGATGATATTTTTGGGTCATTAGAGACATCTTCGTCAATCTCCCCTCCCCCTGGATAACCGATCTGAGGTACTTGAAACTGCCTCTACTTGGGATGACTTGTGATTCAAGCCTCACATCCACGCCCACTTCTCTCGACTCAGCGCTGAACTTACACTCCGGGTATTCCGTCTTCGTCCAGCTCAACTTGAAACCCTTAGACTCAAGAGCGTGTCTCCAAACCTCCAGCCTCTCGTTAACACCGGCTCAGGACTCATAAATTTAATAAATTTAAAATAATCTCTCTATACCTGCATTTATATTCGTGTCTACAATTTGTATATATATATATATATATATATATATATATATATATATATATATATATATATATATATTAAAAGCACGAAGGCCTTTAGTGAAATGTCGTTCGCCTTTTTTTACCCTTTTAAAATAAATTTTACGTAGGACAAAATCATAATTAAATTACTCTCCCTAATATTTAGGAGTTTTAAATCAACTAAATCATTATTTTCCTTATACATTTACGGCTTTGAAATCACATAAAACTTTTCATATTAAAACTTTTCTTATTTAAACTATGTATGGAACTCTAAAGTCTTTTAAATTATTATAAAATTGTAATTACCATCCGAAATTAGGAATTCAAAGCCCGCTAAAATAATATTCTTAAAGAAAGTTGTGTCTAATATCCTTTTTAGTTCCAAGACCGTTGAACATACTTTGACGGCAAGTATGACGAATCCATACTTAAAACTTGGACATTAGCTACATCAACAAAAATCAAAACAATTTAAAACTTAATCATAACGTTAAATACAATTAGTGAAACAAGGTTCAATACCCTTTAAAACTAGATTTTATATTGGATATAATTATAATTTATTAGTCTCACAATATTTAGAACTTTAAAAAAATACAAGCTAAATTTTGGTTATTAAATCTTCCCTTATTCGAACTACATATATATAGAAACTACTAAATTTCAGGAATTTAAAACCAAACAAAAATTTACTTATAAATCCTTTATGTATATAAATTTAATTATGACTTTTTCTTAGGTATATTAGATAAAGTGTATATAAGCGTTGATGTATAGTTATAATTCCATAGTTTCGTACATTATGTGCCTTGCATTTTACATACTTTAATGATAAATTACACTTTATTTGCGCATAATGGAGTCTATTCTATGTGTAGGTGAATTGGAGATGAAATTAGAGCAAAAGGGATACTTAAACGTTGAAAGTGTGCTCGAGAACAATGAAAAGGAGAGACCTAGCGAGGCCAGCCAAAGGCCAGCTTAACCGGGCTTTAGTCTGGCGAGGCCAGCCAAAAGCCAGGCTGAACCAGGCTTTAGCCTGGCGAGGCTAGCCAAAAGCCAGGCTGAACCAGGCGTTAGGCTGGTGACGCCAGGCTTGGGGCCAGGTCCAATCCGAGTTTTGAAGACTTAATTCGTTTCCGGGTTTGACTAGGACTTTACGCGTTTAGTTTTTTTTTCTACACATATAAATAGACCTAAAATACCACTTGGAGGTACTTTTGCAACCGGAGGCAAGAATAGCTGGTGGAATCACCCATTGGGAGTTAGAATCATCGATTTCTACATCTTTTCATCTTTACTCTGTATTTTAATTATGCAAAATATTTGGGATATTGTTACTATGAGTATGAGTAGATAAATTCCTAATTTAAGGTTTTGATGGAACCTATTGAAGGATGATTTTCTTGTTACGTTAATATAAATTTGTCATAGTATTTTCTCTATTTGTTCAACTATATTATTCATGAGGTTGATTGAAGGGCCCTCAATTAGTTGTGCCTATTTAGTATGTATTACTCGAGAGAGAGTGCATATTTAGGTAGTAGTTGAACAACACCGCTCCTAAACGTATATGAGGAATCAATACGGAGGTTTAAAGGTGAGATTAGG
Source organism: Nicotiana tabacum (assembly GCF_000715075.1). Taxonomy (NCBI): domain Eukaryota; kingdom Viridiplantae; phylum Streptophyta; class Magnoliopsida; order Solanales; family Solanaceae; genus Nicotiana; species Nicotiana tabacum. The sequence continues at coordinate 58,249,483 of NC_134091.1, read as the reverse complement.
GATAACGAAACCTTGGTGTGATCTGAGTGAGTTGTACTTAATGCCAGCTAGTGTAATTCGGGAGAATATGCCTAGTAAATTATGGTAATTACTCGGGGGAGAGTTACGACATTTAGAGTGCTCATGGTCGATAGAGAAGACTTAGGTAAATTTGTAGAAAACGTAGCAGAAAAGATTTCGTCAATAGGGGAAATCACAACCTTAGATCATTCCAATTCTTGTTTACAACCCGTTCGTCATTAGTTATTAATTATTACATTTTTATTACGTATTATTTAGTTAATAAAAACTCAAATTGTTACTTAAATATTTGTGAAGATTGATTGTGTGAATTTGTGCGAGTCTAGTAGCTGTGTTTGATAGGTTAGTTTCCTGTGGGATTCGACTCCAAACTTATTAGCCGGAATATATTTGCAATGACCTCTTAGTCCTTTTTATAAGGCATAGTTGGGCGTGATCAAATTTTGATCGTCGGGAAAAGTCCAATCTTTTCTATTTTTGTTCTCTAAAAAAAATTATTCAATTAAACTAACACAACTAAAATAGCATAGAAAGTCACCAAGACAATCTCCTCACCCCACACTTAAAATTGTGCATTGTCCCTAATAAAACTTCATTATACTCCATACACATTCACCTTAGCAAAACGTCATTCACCTTTTCTAGATAAAATTGTTAAATTAACTATTTTCCTAATATTTATAATTATGAAATTAATAAAATTTCTACTATTAAATATTATCTTATTTGAAGTATCTCCTAATATTTAGGAATCTAAAGTTATACTAAAATTTAAAATATATTTAAATACATTCCTTATTTGAATTGGATAAAATAACTATTCGCCCGTGATATATTTCTTCCATATATAATAAAGTGATCTTAACTCCAAAAATGTTAACCCTCTCACTTTAGGTAGACATAAAGTTTATTTTATAACTATGAGTATGTTACTTCCTCAAGACACAAACAAACCTAAACATCTATAAAACTTAAAAGTATAAATAAATGCAAATAAATTATTTATTGGAAACAACAAGGATTTTAGCTTTATAAGCATTAGCTATTGAGGTGTCAAGAATTATTTTTAAAAGTTAACTAGATAGTTTATTTTGAAAAACAAATAATCTGAAAGTATAAAATAACTATTGAAGTTCTAAAAATGAACCTAACCAAAAGTAAAAATTCCTTTAACAAATAATTCTAAGGTAAAATAACAAGTAAGAGTTGTTTAATATTCAAAATTTTGAAATTAGCTAATTAAATTTCGCAATAATTTTGATGGAATATAGTTTAAAGATCAATGTTTGCACTAAATTGTTTTTGAAGATGAGTATAATCTATCTATTTATATCAATACTATCATACAAACAAGAAAGTCTAACATGAAATGTCGATCAACTTTTACCCTTAATAAGCGTAGTTCGTGTTGAATAAAATCATAATTACAGTTAATACCTTATTTTTAGCAGAACTAAAATTTAAGATTTTAATGACTTCTATGGGATAGAGTTCTTTCTTTATTGAGTTAGCTATATAAGATTGGCATTAATCATCATGTTTATGATTTTAAACTTTTTTCTTTTAACTTTTATTATGTAATCAAACACAAATTCTAAAATAATATTTATAACATTTTTGTAAAATCTACCTAAGATGAGGTACACGCGCAAAGCGAGTACCCTAAACTAGTATATATATAAAAGGGAATAGAAAAGATGAGTTGGCACCTCTCTAAGGCTAGGATTGCCATTTATCTTTTTTCTCATTTATTTGGATTTTTTTTGTCCAAAAATCTCTTTAAAATTAGTACACTTAATCTTTGTACGTTACTCTTTGTTAAAATTACTCAATGTTTATCACTCTATTCAGTACCTAATCAACATTATAACCCTTTAAGACCATTATCATCATTTTACTGGAACGAATATGGCACAAAGAGTCCTTTCATCATTTTCATTCAATTTGTTTTATAATTCAACATTAATTATTCTATTTATTACATCTCATTATGCCTCAAGAGTTACAAAAAAAACCTTCATATCTATTTGCCTTTTTCTTTTTTAAAAACAAGCTCTTCAGCTCCCTTATGACTAAATTCCGTATCTTCACCCTCTCTATATAATAATCGCATACCTCCATTATTTTGTGTAACCCTCGCAAATTTTGAGTCAGACCGTAGTCCATAAAATGTGAACAAGACTCTCACTCTCTACTAACATGCCAGGATTTTTTTTTTTTTCTTTTCATTTTTGCCTTTTCACTTTTATCTGTTAAGTACTACTACTATATTTCTTCTTTCTTGGTACATAGCATGTTATCAGCTAAATTAATTTAAAGGATGCTAATTATAGTTATGCAATATATGTTCTTACTCTTTTTTTGTTTTTTAAATACAATATTTTGTTGGTTGAAGAATAAGTTTGTTGTACCAAGAAAAAATAGTTGTTTGGGACATGAAGACACTGCTCTAACGGATATGTAGCTATAAGTAATAAAGTGATCATTTTATTTTTGCAGCTACAACATTCTCCCATCAGATTCTTAACCTACCTCTCTTCAAATGAGTGAAATTGCAAAAGAATCAGTCTGGAGAACTTGACATTATGCTATCATGGGAGTCAAGTTCATAAGTTTGACACTTCTCTAAAACCAAATAGTTATTTTTTTATTTTGCTTTTTTATCTCAATGTTCATTTTCCCTCCTTTTCTATTGTCTATGTATTGTTGAAACTGTAATAGAGAAGAGAATGTAAAGTCGTGAGTACAATAAAAATTTGTAGCAGATGAGGATAACAAAGAGTTGTAGCATAGGAGTTAATAACTACCTCATTTCTTTTTACAAATTAATTGATTGTATATCTTTGGTTGAGTTTTCTGACTGTATTTTTTTTTATTGTTGGTTTTCATATGCGTTTTTATTTTTCTAACTTTCACTTCTATGTTTTTTTTATCCCACAAAAGCCTTGCGGCTATAATAGTTTCTCAAGAATTTACCGTCAAATATAAATAAAACTATGAAAACTTTGTTTCATGGTTGTCAAATGGCATTGCTCCCAGGAAAACAAAGCTAATCTATTACTCTGGTAAAAGTTCCCACGAAATTATTGTTCATCCTTCTTTGGGAACTAATTATGTAAAGAAAAATTTTTTAACTTAAATATTTTTGCCCTGAATTTTTTTTTTCTTTTGTAAATTACTATGCAAAATAAGGTTTTTTGTTCTCTCTTTTTTTTTTTTTTTTTACTATTCTCCACTTTGAAACTTCTCTCTCTTCCGGAGAGTTATCTTTCTCTATTTATATGACGAGTGACCAAATAGTTGACATAAAAGAAAATTTTATTATATATTTTGAAGGAAATGAAGAGGAAACAATAAAAATTTATAAGCATCAAGAAGAGAGAAAAGTTTTTTGTTTTTTGGAGTAACCGTAGAAAAAGGGACTAGGGAGAAAGAGAAAAAAAAAGGTAATTAATAATGGAAGTAACAGAGGAAGAAAAAGAAAATAAAAAGATAAAAATATAGAGGATAGAGAGGCTTTTATATTGATTGAGAAATGGGAGGGATTAAGAAATGAAAAGAGAAAGTAAAAGGAATATCAATGGAAGGAAAATAAAAACAAAAAGGTAAGTGATTATTTCCGTTTTTTTCTCTATTAACCTTCCCACGCACAGAATATATGAAATATTTTCTTACAAATTCTTTTTTTTATTTTAAAGAATATTTGATAAAAATGTGGTATATCAAAGCTCTAATTCTACTAAAAATATTTATATTGGGATTTTATCACTATTAGTAGTTACTTTTTTATTCATATTGTTGAATTTTTTTCCTCTTTTATATAAACTAATTATTAATTATTGTGGTTTCGCGAAAAATTCCCTGGTGTATTCATAATTGGAGTCATTTAAGAAATGACCCATGTAACGACCCGGCCGGTCGTTTTGCGAGTATTAGCCCCGGACCCCTATTTATTGCTCCCTTTATTTCATTATGTGGTTATATGACTTGCCGGGAGGTTTGATTTTTGGTTTCGGAGTGAAATGGGACACAGTCCCTAAAATGGAAGTTTAAGTCGTAGGAGTTGACTGTAGTTTGAATTATGTGAAGACGACTCCAGAATGGAGTTTTGACGGTTTCAATAGCTCCGTAAGGTGATTTTGGTCTTAGGAGCATGTTCAGATGTTGATTTGGAAGTCCGTAGGTCATTTCGGCGTTAATTGGTGAAAGTTGGAAAATTGGATAATTTTTGAAAAGTTTGACTGGGAGTGAACTTTTTGATATCAGGGACGAATTCTGATTCCGGAAGTTGGATTAGGTCCGTAATGTCAATTGTGACTTGTGCGCAAAATTTGAGGTCAATCGGACTTGATTTGATAGGTTTCGACGTCGGATGTTGAAGTTAGAAGTTCTAAAGTTCATTAGGCTTGAATCGATGTGCAATTCGTGTTTTTAGCGTTGTTTGATGTGATTTAAAGACTCGACTAAGTCCGTATTATGTTTTAGAACTTGTTGGTATTTTCGTACGGGGGCCCCGAGTGTAATTCAAATTTGAATCCGGAACAAAATTGGACTTGGTGCATTGCTGAAGCTTGGCAGTGTCTAGTGCAATCGCACCTGCGCATATTGGGCCGCAGGTGCGGCACCGCAGAAGTGGCCCTCGAGCCGCAGAAGCAGTTTGTGGCCTGCCCAGCTAGGACCGCAGATGAGGTCAGAGTTCCGCAGAAGCGTACTCGCACATGCGATTGGGGAAGCGCAGAAGCGGAAAGGCCAGGAAGGCCTGGTGATCGCAGAAGCGGAGACATTCCACAGAAGCGGAAGTGCATATGCGGTTGTCCCTTCGAAGAAGCGCAAGTGCAAGTGCGCTTAGGGTGCCGTAGAAGTGAGTTTTCATGGCCTAAATGATGGCCGCACCTACGATGGAAGTTCCGCAGGTGCGGCTAAGGACTCACAAAAGCGGAAGTGCTCGACAAAAGGTTTAAAATTGAGGGTTTGCCATTTTCTTCATATTTTGAGATATAGAGCTCGGATTGAGGCTAAACTTTGATAGATTTTCAAGGAAAACATTTAGGGAAGGATTCTTGACTCGTTTTTGATTAATTTTCACTAATCTATCATTACTTTTTTTATTTAATTAAGGATTTGGGTTTAGAAATTTGGATGGAAATGGTGAAAGTTCTTAGACCGAATTTTTGGGATTTCAAAGGTGATTTGAGGTCGAATTTGAGTAATTCTTGTATGGTTGGACTCGATATCGAATGGGTATTTGTATTTTATGACTTTTACCCGATTTCGAGACGTGGGCCCGGGTCGACTTTTTGGGGCGATTTTTAATTCTTTGCTAAAGTCGTAGGTTTATTATTTAAATTAGTTTCTTATAGTTATATTTATAGTATGTAATTATTTTGGCTAGATTCGAGCCGATCGGAGTTTGAAAGCCGAGGGAAAGGCATTCTTATTGATTGATTGAGCGAGATTTGAGGTAAATAACTTATCTAACCTTGTGTGGGGGAAACTCCCCATAAGTTTGGTACTGTTATGGTATTTGCAATACGTGAAGGCCGTGTACGTGAGGTGACAAGTGCGTACTCAAGTTAAATGTTAAAAATCCGGTTCTTGCTAAGTGGTTTTGCTTTGTAATTCCTTAACTGAGTTACTCTAGCATGTGTAGTCATCATGTTTAGCCAAATTTCGCATGTCTACGTGTCTTATCACTTACTTGCAATTTGTGCAACATGCTTAGTTGGATTTTCTGCTTCCTTGATCTTGTATTCAGTCTTTAACTGTAGGATTCCTTGCTGTAATTTCATTATCCCATCGGTTATCTGTTGTGTATTTACTTTTGCGACTACGAGGCGGTACCACGAGAGCGCCCCTGTTGTGCGTTTACTTTTGGGACTACGAGGCGGTACCTCGGGAGCGCCCCGGTTGTTTACCTCTATTTGATGTGTTGTTGTCTTTCTGTAATTTCTCATTGTTCACTTCTCAGTCATTTCATTATATTATTATATCTTCTGCCTTGTTTCCTATTATTTCCAGTAGGGCCCTGACCTGACCTTGTCACTACTCTACTGAGGTTAGGCTTGGCACTTTTTGGGTACCGTTGTGGTGTACTCATACTACGCTTTTGCATATGTCTTTGTGCAGATCCAGGTGCATCTTACCTGTCCCGATATTAGTATATTGTGTTGCCGCTTGGAAAGTTCAAGGTACACCTGCCCGTGACCGCATGCCTCAGAGTCCCCTTTTATTCCGTTCTTCTCTTATTTCCTTATATTTTGATAGACAGTGATGTATAGCATTATTCGGTACTGTACTTAAAGCTTGTGACTTATATCTCACCAGGTTTTAGGATTTTATGTATTGAGTTTTGGTAGATTCCTTTTATGAAATTGTTGGGATGTTCAAGTTTTAATCTCTTATTTTATATTTCTGCATATTGTTTAGGTTTACCTAGTCTTAGAGAATAGGTGCCGTCACGATATCCCACAGAGGAAAATTAGGGTCGTGACAGGTTGGTATCAGAGATCTAGGTTCATAGGTGTTATGAGTCACAAGCAAGTTTAGTAGAGTCTCGTAGATCGGTACGGAGACGTCTGTACTTATCTTCGGGAGGCTATGGAACTGTTAGGAAGAGCTTCACTTCTTTCGTTCCTTATCGTGCAAAAGTTTTTACTTCAGATTCTAAATTTTTGTCTTTCTATTCTCTCACAGATGGTGAGGACACGTACAGCTGGATTAGATTACTAAACACCCGCGCCCCTTGCTAGAGCTGCGAGAGGCCGGGGCCGGGGTAGAGGCCTAGGACGTCCACGTGGTGCAGCCAGAGCACCTGCACGAGCTGCTACAGAGGAACCACCAGTAGCTCTAGTTGGAGGGCAGGCACCTGAGACGCCTGTTACTGCACCAGCCCTCCAGGAGACTCTCGCCCAGTTTCTGAGCATGTTTAGCACATCGGCTCAGGCAGGGTTGATACCACTTTCTCCTACCACATCTCAAGCCGGGGGAGGAGCACAGACTCCTGCCGCCTATATCCCAGAGTAGTGGGTCCTGGTCGACCATGTTCCTGAGGTCATACCGATGCAGCCGGTAGCTCCAGTTCAGCCCGAGGTTAGGGCAGCAGTTTCTGAGGGGGAGCAGCTCAGGCTCGAGAGGTACAAAAAGTACCACCCTTTTACATTCAGTGGCTTGGCGTCATAGGATGCCCATGGTTTTCTTGAGGAGTGCCACAGTATCCTCCGTATTATGGGTGTTGCGGAGTCTAGTGGGGTTTCTTTCACTATGTTCCAGCTTAGAGGAGCGGCCTATCAGTGGTGGCGAGCATACAAGTTGGGTAGTCAGGCCGAGGCAGCTTCACTCACTTGGACACAGTTCTCAGATATGTTCTTGAGGGAGTATGTCCCCCAGAGTCTTAGAGATGCATGGCACGTAGAGTTTGAACAGTTGCGTCAGGGTTCTATGACCGTGTCAGAGTATACGGTCCGGTTCAGTGATTTGGTCAGGCATGCACCAACCTTGGTTGCTACTGTTCGGGAGCGGGTTCGTCGATTTATTGAGGGGCTTAACAGCAGTATCAGATTTAGCATGGCCTGAGAGTTGGAGATCGACATCACATACCAGCAGGTAGTGGGTATTTCTAGGAGATTGGAGGGTATGTTGACTCGAGAGAGGGTGGAGAGAGAGTCCAAGAGGTCTCAAGAGTCTGGCACATATAGTGGTACTCGTGCCCCAGCTGCAGCTCGTCAGGGTAGGGGTTATATGGGTTGCCCTGTCCATTCATCACTTCCAGCCGCCAGCAGTGCTCCGGCCACTCCTAGGCCCCAGGCTCCATATTATGCACTGCTATTATCTAGTGCACCTCCTGCATGGGGTGCTTTCAGCGGTCAGCCCATCCGATCAGGCCAGAGCCAATCACAACAGCCACGTCCTCCGAGAGCTTGTTTTGAGTATGGTGACACTCTTCATGTGGTGAGGGATTTCCCCAGACTCATAAGGGGTGCAACTCCACAGACCACTCAGGCACCGCGTGCTCCAGTGGGTCCTCAAGCTATTATTACAGCACCAGCTACCACTCCACCTGCACAGCCAGCTTGAGGTGGAGGTCGGACAGGTAGAGGTCGCCCTAGAGGAGGAGGCCAGGCCAGATATTATGCCCTTCCTGCTAGGACGGAGCCAGTTGCATCCGATTCTATCATCACATGTATTGTTCTGGTCTGTCATAGAGATGCATCAGTCTTATTTGATCCAGGCTTCACTTATTCCTATGTATCATCTTATTTTGCTCTGTATTTGGGTGTATCCCGTGATTCTTTGAGTTCTCCTGTATATGTGTCTACACTCGTGGGAGATTCTATTATTGTTGACCGTGTGTATCGATCGTGTTTGGTTGTTCTTTGTGTTTTTGAGATCAGAGCTGATTTATTATTGTTCAGCATGGTGGATTTCGATGTTATTTTAGGCATGGACTGGTTGTCGCCCTATCACGCTATCTTTGATTGACGGTAAAGTTGGCTATGCCAGGTCTACCGCAGCTAGAGTGGAGAGGTACCTTAGATCATACTCCTAGCAGGGTTGTCTCATTTTTAAAGGCTCAGTGGATGGTTGAGAAGGGGTGTGATGCATATCTGGCATATGCGAGGGATGTTAGTGTTGACACTCCTACCGTCGAGTTAGTTCCGGTAGTGAGGGATTATCCAGACATATTTCTAGTAGATCTTTAGGGCATACCACCCGACAGAGATATCGACTTTGGTATTGATTTGTTACTGGGCACACAGTCCATTTCTATTCCACCGTATCGTATGGCCCCAGCAAAGTTGAAAATATTAAAGGAACAATTGCAAGAGTTGCTCGATAAGGGCTTCATTCGGCCCAGTGTGTCACCTTGGGGTGCTCATGTCTTGTTTGTAAAGAATAAGGATGGTTCTATGCGAATGTGTATTGATTATCGCTAGTTGAACAAGGTTACAGTGAAGAACAGGTATCCATTGCCACGTATTGATGACCTATTTGATCAGCTAAAGGGTGCCAGAATGTTCTCTAAGATTGACTTGCATTCAGGCTATCATCAGTTGAAGATTCGGGAGCCAGATATCCTGAATACTGCCTTCAGGACTCGGTATGGTCATGTTACATTTCGCATTTTCGGACGTTAAAGTTTCGTCGTAAGTTGATCAACATAAGCTCGGGAATGAGATTAACTTTGAGGATATATGTAATTATGTTATTTATAACAGGTGATAAGTAAGCGCCGTGAAGGTTAGAGGGTAAACAAATCGAAGAAAATGAGTTTCGTTGAAGTTTGACAATTTGGGATAAAATACGGTCCAAGCTATAATACCCCGTATTTATGGACTAGTGCCATACAATGTACCACATGACCATGATAGTAAGGTGTATAAAGTATGTTAAAAGTGATTAGTCTTTTAAGTAAATTAGGATAGTACCTAATTATGTTGGTCAGGGGTTAGTTATTTATTTTAGTGGGAAGTTAACAAATCAATTAGAAATTTGTGGATAAGTTTTTCGTGGAATCATCACCCCAACGTGGCAGCAAGGGATTATGTTTGCTAAGACCAAACAATGACTTTTTGGCTTATGTGGCTAGGTGGCATATTTAGGGGATTTTGGCAAAGTAATCCATATCAAGTGGGCCCCACAACCCACTATGATAAGAGACCTCCCTAATTCATTAAAGGGAGATGCATATATCTGCAAAGTAACGGATGAAAGCTACAAAGGAATTCATACGAAACTACATAATGTAATAGCAACGTGACTTGCAATTCTAAGGGAGCACGGTATAATCTTTCTCAAGAATATCATAGGGATTTTTCCCTACTTCGGTCCGCTGTTACGTGTTTTATCGCAAAAGACGTGGGTTAGAGGGATTTTTAAGAGAATCGGCTCAGGTATGTTAAGGTTATCCGTTCTTTCCTTTTAGTATGATCCATACAATACAAATGAAATGAGCAAACGTACAATTTTCATAAATGCCACTATTCTTAAAAGTACTAAGGGTTCCTATGTTCTTGATTCCCCATATGTCTTATTATTATATCTTTTGTTCATGGGTCTCAGAAAATATGTAGTTGATAAAATTTATCTGAAGGCGTATTGATTTTATGACATTGCGAGAGATCTTATTGACTTACTTTTCATTGCATTCCAGGTGCGAGGCACACCGAACCGGGAAGCCGTGCTAGCAGGACCAAGAGAGTACCTGTCTATAGGGCGAGTATTGAAGTACTACCGGGAGCATTGGCTACTTGCTGAGGAAGTGACGACTGGAAAACAAAGAGTTTTGTTCGGAAAGGCGGCGATGCTATGACTTTGGGAATGTAGTACTCACCAAAGGTCGTCCCAAGTGCTGGCCGAATGCCAAGTGGGACGACGAGCTAAGATGTATCCTCCACATGTAGTGTGGGAGGATCCCGCCTATGCGAGAGGCATAAGGGCGAAGTCGTGGGTCTGGAAGCGAACACATCTTCAAGGTAGTGAAGGCAAAGAGAGCTACGGGAGCGGCTTAGGACATGCCTTGTCCTTAGCCCAAGACTGAGCATGGCTCCTGCATGCACAGCCCAATCCTCAAGCTTACACTCGTCTAGTGCATCCGCGACTAGCTCGTGCCTCGCCCGAGTTAGGCAACCTTTAGCCCTTGGCCATTGTCATGCGCCTCTTTCGTGCCATGCCCATACATAACCCTCTTGCAGCACGCTTCCATTCCGAAGTAGTGCAGTGTCGCCCACACCTACACACACACACACACACACACACACACACATATATATATATATATATATATATATATATATATAACAGCGTTATATACGCAGCACCACCTGATCAGTTGGTATACGTTGATGATTTCGCCCACTAAGGCCGAGATGATATAATGGGAAGCCCTCAGAGGCTTGATGATGTTATGCACGTATATACCTATGCATGATATGATATTTATACGCACATGCATTACATTATAAATATTTCAGGATTCACAAAGATATTTAGGCTTATAGGCGGATCCTTTACTCCATACTTCTTTTATAACTTCTATGTACTGATTTTCATGCCTTACATACTCGGTACATTATTCGTACTGATGCCCCTATTTCCCGGGGCCTGCGTTTCATGCCCGCAGGTGTAGGTAGACAGGCTGATGGTGCCCCTTCTTAGGATTCTAGCTCATCGAGAGTTGGTGTGCTCCACTTGATCCGGAGATGCTATTGACTTTGGTATGCTATTTTTGTATGTAGATATGGGTACGACGAGGCCCAGTCCCATCCTTTATATAGTTGTACACTCTATTAGAGGTCTGTAGACAGTCATGTATAGTTGGATAGTATGTGGCCTTGTCGGCTTCTAGTTTTGGATATATAGTTGTCTATAGCAGCCTTGTCGGCTCGCCCTACCGTATTCTGCATGTATATGTATATATGTCTTTTGGAAATATATATATATATATCATTTGGGCATGTTTTTCTCACGTATGTTATTCACGTGATTCAATATTTTATTGACAGATGTTATATATGACCTACCCTTAATTCATGTTTATATCTTAGACGCTTACTTAGGGGTGTTCGACAGGTAGGACTCGGGCACTCGTCATGGCCCATCGGTATGGGTCGTGACAAAAGTGGTATCAGAGCAGTTCCATCCTAGGGTTGTCTACAGGGCGTGTCTAGTAGAGTCTTGTTTATGAGTTTGTTGTGCACCACATTTATAAACAGGAGGCTACAGGACATATAGGATGTTATCCTCCCTTCTTATCTTAGATCGTGCGATATAAGGATTAATTTCCCTAACTATATGTTATATTTTCAGCGATGCCTCTGAAGGATACAACCGCCCAAAAGGGCAAGTCCATGGCTGATCAGACTACTAGTCGAGTGCCACGAGTTACCAGGGCTAGGGGAAAGTCTCATAGTGAGATTCCATCTCAGACTTCACATACCCCGCCCTCTCCAGAGGTGCTTCGAGGGGCACCAGCTCCAGCACCTTCCCCTGTACACCCAGCTCCTCAGCTAGATGCACCAGGTCAGGAGATGATAGATGATATTCAGCTATTGACTCGATTAGTAGACACAATCTCGGTGTCAGGAAGTAGGTATTGGTCATGCAGATAGGGCCATCAGTGCGAGGGTTCACGATTTCATTAATTTGGACCCTCCGGTATTCACTGGAGCAGATCCAAATGAGGACCCTCATGTATTTATTGATAGGATACAGAGGACTTTGAGGGTAATGAAGGCCACTACGACTGAGTCATTTGAGCTAGCTTCCTATAGACTTCGGGATGTCGCAGTTAATTGGTACGAGTCTTGGGAGTTATCCAGAGGTGAGGATGCCCCTCCAGCGGTATGGCAGGAGTTTATAGAGGCTTTTCTTCATCATTATCTGCTACCAAAACTTAGATGTCCCAGAGTTAATAGGTTCTTGACCTTTCGACAGGGTAATATGAGTGTTCAGGAGTACAGCCTTCAGTTTGATTCTTTGGCTAGGTATGATCCCACTATTGTAGATAGGGTGGAGGATCGGGTTCACCGGTTCGTGATAGGGTTGGAGCCGCACCTGCTTAGCGACTGTATGTCGGTCTCACTTTAGCCAGACATGGATATTTCTCGTATTCAGGCATACGCTCAGGGTGTAGAGGAGCGCAAGCAGAAGTAGAGGGCCAATCGTAAGCATGATATGGGCCAGAGTAAGAGAGCGATATCTTCAGGTCCTTCTGGTGAGTTTCGAGGTGGTCAGAGATAACAATACCCTAGGTATCCAGCCCAGCCATCAGCTAGCGCACCCCTTCAGTTTGCCGATAGGAGATTTGATCGTTCCACATATTTAGGGCCTAGACAGAATTCCACGGCCTCTAGTTCTTAGTATAGGGGTGAGTCAAGTCAGATGAGGCTGCCCTTGCCACGATGTGCTCAGTATGGTGAGCAGCATGCGGGGCAGTGCTTTATGGGGTTGGGTGTTTGTTATACTTGTGGTTATCCAGGCCACATTTTGAGAGATTGTCCGACGAGAGGTGATGCAAGCATAGTTCAGCCAGCAGGATCTGTATCTGGTTTGTCATCATCGGTACACTACCCTAGGCATGGTTCACAAGCACCAATAGGTCGTGGTAGAGGCAGAGGTAGAGCATCTAGCTCAAACGGTCCTTAGAACCGCATTTATGCATTAGTTGGTCGACAGGATCAGCAGTCGTCACCTGATGTTGTTACAGGTATATTATCAGTCTCCTCATATGATGTATATGCATTGATTGATCCAGGTTCCACCTTATCATATGTCACTTTATTGGTTGCTAGTAAGTTTGGGATAGAACCTGAGTTGATTAAACATTTTGAGGTGTCCACACCTGTTGGGGATCCAATGATAGATAGACGGGTATATAGAGACTGTATAGTAGTAGTTCATAGTCGTTCTATAGTAGCAGACCTGATTGAGTTAGATATGGTAGAATTTGATGTTATAATGGGTATGGATTGGTTGGCTTCTTGTTATACTAACGTTGTTTGTAGATCAAAGATGGTTTGGTTCCAGTTTCCAAGGGAGCCTGTTTTGGAGTGGAAAGGTAATACGGCGTCGCCGAGAGGCAGGTTTATTTCCTATCTCAAGGTAGGGAAGATGATTATAAAGGGATATATTTATCACTTAGTTCGGGTTCAGGATGTGAAAGTAGATTCACCAACCATTCAGTCTATCCTTGTGGTTAATGAGTTTTCTGATGTTTTTTCCGATGAGCTTTCGGGTCTTCCGCCAGACGAGAGATTGAGTTTGCTATGGACATATTACTAGATACTCATCTGATATCTATTCCTCCTTATAGAATGGCACCTGTAGAGCTGAGAGAGTTGAAAGAACAACTAAGGGATTTGCTTGAAAAGGGCTTTATTAAACCTAGCATATCACCGTGGGGAGCACCTGTGTTATTTGTGAGGATGAAATATGGTTCCTTGCGAATGTGTATTGATTACAGGCAGTTGAATAAGGTGACGATCAAGAATAAGTACCTGCTCCCGAGGATTGATGATTTATTTGATCAGTTGCAGGGTGCGAAGTGTTTCTCGAAGATAGACTTAAGGTCTGGGTACCATTAGGTAAGGGTTAAGGAGAAATATATTCCGACGACAGCATTCAGAACCAGATACGGGCACTTTGAGTTTCGTGTTATGTCATTCGATTTGACCAACACCTCAGCAGTATTCATGGACTTGATGAACCATGTGTTCAAACCCTTTCTAGATCCATTCGTGATTGTATTTATCGATGATATATTGGTTTACTCCCATTCAGAGGCTGAGCATGTAGATCATTTGCGTACGGTGCTCAGAGTTCTACAAAAAGAAAAGTTGTACGCAAAACTCTCTAAATGTGAATTCTGGTTGAATTCTGTAGCTTTCCTTGGGCATATTATTTCAGGTGAGGGTATCCGGGTTGATACCCAAAAGATTGAGGCAGTGAAGACTTGGCCTAGACCCACGACACCGACAGAGACTCGGTTTGGCAGGTTATTACAGGAAATTCGTAGAGGGATTTTCTTCTCTTTCAGCACCATTGACAAAGTTGACTCAGAAGGGAGCTAAGTTTCATTAGACTGATGCTTGCGAGTGGAGTTTCCAGGCATTGAAGGGCAGATTAACTTCAGCACCGGTTCTAACACTCCCAGAGGGAAACGATGGTTATGTTATCTATTGTGACACTTCGAGAGTTGGATTGGGTTGTGTACTCATGCAACATGGTAAGGTTGTAGCTTATGCTTCTAGACAACTAAGAAAGCATGAGAAGAATTGCCCGACTCACGATGTAGAGTTAGCCTCGGTGATTCACGCACTAAAGATGTGGAGGCACTATTTGTATGCCATTCATGTTGATATCTATACGGATCATAAGATCCTTCAGTATATCTTCAAGCAGAAGGAATTAAATTTACGCCAAAGGAGATGGTTGGATCTACTGAAAGACTATGACGTTGATATTTTATACCATCTGGGGAAGGCGAATATAGTAGCCGATGCCCTCAGCCGTAGATCTATGGGTAGCCTATCATATTTACAGCCAGAGAAGAGTGGGATAGTCCATGAGATTCATCAGCTAGCTAGTCTTGGAGTTTGATTACTGGACTCAGGTGATACCAAAGTTACTATTCAGGACACGACGGCATTCTCTCTAATAACTGATGTGAAGGGACGCCAGTACGAGGATCATGTATTAGCTCATTACAGAGATACAGCCCCTCAGAAAGAGAATATACCATTTGAGATTACAGGAGATGGGGTCCTCAGATATCGAGGACAATTATGTGTCCCTAATATTGTAGGGCTGCACTGGGAGGTTATGGGAGAGACTCACTATTCTTATTATTTTGTTCATCCAGGAGCAACAAAGATGTATCATGATATAGGGAAATATATTGGCGGGACGGAATGAAAAGGGATATAGCGGAGTTTGTTGCTCAGTGCCCTAACTGCCAGCAGGTTAAGATTGAGCATAAAAACCCCGGTGGATTATTGCAGGATATAGAGATTCCGACTTAGAAGTAGGAAGCAATAAATATGGATTTTATCATAGGCTTACCTCGTACCCAGTATAAGTTCGATTCTATATGGGTGATTGTTGATAGACTTACAAAATTAGCCCATTTTATGCATGTTAGGACTATGTATTCAGCAGAGGATTATGCAAGGCTTTACATTAAGGAGATAGTACGACTTCATGGTGTCCCTGTATCCATTATCTCGAATAGAGGTGCTTAGTTTACAGCTAACTTCTGGAGATCCTTCCAAAAAGGATTGGGGACTCAGGTAAATCTTAGTACATCATTTCATCCCCAGACAGACGGGCAGGCTGAGCGTACTATTTAGACACTTGAGGATATGTTACGGGCTTGTGTGATAGACTTCAAGGGTAGCTACGATGATCATCTGCCGCTTGTTGAGTTCGCATATAATAATAGCTATCATTCCAGTATAAAGATGGCTCCATACGAAGCTCTTTACAGACTGAAGTGTAGGTCACTTATCAGATGGTTCGATGTTGGGGAAACTAAGTTAGTAGGACCCGAGTTGGTACAACAGGCAATCGAGAATATTAAGCTTATACAGGAAAGGCTATTAGCAGCTTAAAGCCGTCAGAAGTCTTATGCGGATAATCGACGACAAGACTTGGAGTTTCAGGTTGACGACTGGGTATTCCTAAAGGTATCACTGATAAAAGGCGTTATGAGGTTCGGTAAGAAAGGAAAACTTAGCCATCGGTACATTGGACCATATAAGATCATACACAAGGTAGGCCAGGTAGCATATGAGTTAGACTTGCCTTCTGACTTGGAGTCTGTACATCCAGTCTTTCATGTGTCTATGCTCCGTAAGTGTATCGGAGATCCTTCTAGAATCATGCCAGTTGATGATGTTCAGGTCACAGAGCAGTTATCATATGAGGAAGCTCCCATTGCAATAATAGATAGACTGGTTCGGAGATTGAGAACTAAGAACGTAGCTTCGGTTAAAGTACTTTGGAGAAACAATAATGTGGAAGAAATGACTTGGGAATCTAAAGAAGACCTGAATTCTAGGTATCCTCACTTGTTTCCTCTTCCAGATGAGGATCATACTGAGACATCACAACCATGAGGTGCGTGTATAGATTCTCGTGTTAGTTATTGTCATTGGTCGTGTGAGGCCATTGTCACTATTGATGAATATGGCCCTGTATGGCCTTGTATTAGTTGGTTTGTTGCGTGGCAGGTTGGTAGTAAGTAGTTCAGTTTACAGAAGAGACTATGGAAAATTTTTCACAAGTCTCTAAGAGTTACCATTCGAGAACGAATGTTTCTAGGGGGAAGGATGTTACATTTTGCATTTTCGTACGTTAAAGTTTCATCGCAAGTTGAACAACGTAAGTTCGGGAATGAGATTAACTTTGAGGATATAGGTAATTATGTTATTTATAACAGGTGATAAGTAAGTGCCTTGAAGGTTAGAGGGTAAACAAATCGAAGAAAATTAGTTTCGTTAAAGTTTGACAATTTGGGATAAAATACGGTCCAAGCTGTAATACCCCATATTTATGAACTAGTGCCATACAATATATCACATGACCATGATAGTAAGGTGTATAAAGTATGTTAAAAGTGAATAGTATTTTAAGTAAATTAGGATTGTACCTAATTATGTTGGTAAGGGGTTAATTATTGATTTTAGTGGGAAGTTAACAAATCAATTAGAAATTTGTGGATAAGTTTTTGGTGGAATCATCACCCCAACGTGGCAGCAAGGGATTATGTTTGCTAAGACCAAACAATGACTCTTTGGCTTATGTGGCTAGGTGGCATATTTAGGGGATTTTGGCAAAGTAATCCATATCAAGTGGGGCCCATAACCCACTATGATAAGAGACCTCCCTAATTCATTAAAGGGAGATGCATATATCTGCAAAGTAACGGATGAAAGCTACAAAGGAATTCATACGAAACTACATAATGTAATAGCAACGTGACTTGCAATTCTAAGGGAGCACGGTATAATCTTTCTCAAGAATATCATACAGATTTTTCCCTACTTCGATCCGCCGTTACGTGTTTTATTACAAAAGACGTGGGTTAGAGGGATTATTAAGAGAATCGGCTCAGGTATGTTAAGGTTATCCCTTCTTTTCTTTTGGCATGATCCATACGAGACAAATGAAACGAGCAAACGCACAATTTTCATAAATGCCAGTATTATTAAGTACTAGGGGTTCCTATGTTCTTGATTTCCCATGTGTCTTATTATTATATCTTATGTTCATGGGTCTCAGAAAAATATGTAGTTGATAAAATTTATCCGTAGGCATATTGATTTTATGACATTCCGAGAGATATTATTGACTTACTTTTCATTGCATTCATTTATACATGTACATTGACTCATGACCAGATGGCCTTATATATATATATATATATATATATATATATATATATATATATATGGGGTATGGGGAAAGGTTATGGCGTTATATACGCACCACCACATGATCAGTTGGTATACGTTGATGATTTCGCCCATTGAAGGCCGAGATGATATGATGGGATTCCTCAGAGGCTTGATGATGTTATGTACGCATATACCTATGCATGATATGATATTTATATGCACATGCATGACATTATAAATATTTTAGGATTCACAAAGTTATTTAGGCTTATAGGCGGATTCCTTTACTCCATACTTCTTTTGTGACTTTTATGTACTGATTTTCATGCCTTATATACTCGGTACATTATTTGTACTGACGCCCCTATTTCCTGGGGCCTGTGTTTCATGCCCGCATGTGCAGGTAGACAGGCTGACGATCCCCCTTCTTAGGATTCTAACTCAGCGAGAGTTGGTGTGCTCCACTTGATCCAGAGCTGCTATTGACTTTGGTACGCTATTTTTGTATGTAGATATGGGTACGACGGGGCCCAGTCCCATTCTTTATACAGTTGTACACTCTATTAGAGGTTTGTAGACAGTCATGTATAGTTGGATAGTATGTGGCCTTGTCGGATTCTTGTTTTGGATATATAGTTGTCTATAGCAGCTTTGTTGGCTCACCCTACCGTATTCCGCATGTATATGTATATATGTCTTTTGTGCATGTTTTCCTCGTGTATGTTATTCGCGTGATTCAGCAGTTTAATGACAGATGTTATATATGACCTACCCTTAATTCATGTTTATATCTTAGACGCATACTTAGGGGTGTTCGACAGGTAGGACTCGGGCACTCGTCATGGCCCATCGGTATGGGTCGTTACAGGTCATTACGAGTTCCCTATGATGTCTTTTGGGCAAACAAATGCCCCAGCAATATTCATGCACTTGATGAATAGTGTATTTCAGCCCTATCTTGACTCATTCATAATTGTGTTTATTCACGACATTCTGGTGTACTCCCGGAGCTGGGAGGATCATGAGAACCACTAGAGGATCGTGCTTCAGATCTTGAGAGAAAAGAAGTTGTATGTAAAATTTTTGAAGTGCTAGATTCAGTGGCATTTTTGGGTCATGTAGTATCGAGTAAGGGGATTAAGGTAGATCCGAAGAAGATTGAAGCAGTGCAGAGTTGGCTCAGACCATCATCAACTACGGAGATTCGGAGCTTTCTTCGCTTGGCGGGGTATTACCGTCGATTTGTAGAGGGTTTATCGTCTATTGCAGCACCTATGACCAGATTGACCTAGAAGGGTGCTCCATTCAAGTAGACCGAGAAGTGTGAGAAGAGCTTTCAAAAGCTCAAGACTTCCTTGACTACAACCCCAGTATTGGTGTTGCCTACTGGTTTGGGGTCCTATACGGTATATTGTGATGCGTCGTGCATTGGTTTTGGCGCGGTGTTGATGTAGGACAGTAGGGTGATTGCCGATGCGTCTAGATAGCTGGAGATACATGAGAAGAAATATCCTGTCCATAACCTCGAGCTAGCAGCTATTGTTCATGCTTTGAAGATCCGGCAGCACTACTTGTATGGTGTCCCTTGTGAGGTCTACACTGATCACCAGAGTCTACAATATTTGTTTCAATAGAAGGATCTTAACTTGCGACAACGGAGATGGTTAGAGTTGCTTAAGGATTATGACATCACCATTCTCTATTATCCCGGAAAGGTCAATGTGGTGGCCGATGCCTTGAGTCGCAAGGCGGAGAGTTTGGGCAGTTTAGCATATCTACCAGTAGTAGAGAAGCCTTTATCCTTAGATGTTCAGGCCTTGGCCAACCAGTTTGTCAGATTGGATATTTTTGAGCCGAGCAGGGTTTTGGCTTGGTGGTTTCTCGGTCTTATCTTTATGATTATATTAGAGAGCTTCAGTATGATGACCCCCATCTGCTTGTCCTTAAGGACACGGTTTAGCACGGTGATGCCAAGGAAGTCACTATTGGAGATGACAATGTATTACAGATGCAGGGCAGGCTATGTGTGCCCAATATAGATGGTTTGCGTGAGTTGATTCTCTAGGAGGCTCACACTTCACGGTACTCCATTCATCCAGGTGCCGCGAAGATATATCGGGACTTGAGGCAGCACTATTGGTGGAGCCGGATAAAGAAGGACATAGTGGAGTATATATCTTGGTGCCTAAATTGTCAGCAGATAAAGTATGAGCATCAGCGGTCAGGTGGATTGCTTCATAAGCTAGAGATTCTAGAGTGGAAATGGGAATGGGTCGCTATGTATTTTGTTATTGGGCTCCTACGGACTCAGAGGAAGTTTGATGCAGTTTGGGTGATTGTGGATAGATTGACCAAGTCAGCTCATTTCATTCATGTGGTTACTACTTACTCTCTCGAGCAGCTGGCTCAGGTTTACATTCGCAAGATTGTCAAGCTTCATGGCATGTCGGTATCTATCATCTCTGACCAGGGTACGCAGTTTACATCATGGTTTTGGAGAGCTGTACAGTATGAGTTGGGTACTCGGGTGAAGTTGAGTACAGCATTTCACCATCAGACGGACAGACAGTCCGAGCGCACTATTCAGATATTGGAGGATATGCTTCGTGTGTGTGTGTGTGTGATAGATTTTGGGGGTTCTTGGGATCAATTCTTGTCACTTGTGGAGTTTGCCGACAACAATAATTATCATTCGAGCATTCAGATGGCCCCGTGTGAGGCTTTGTATGGTAGGCAGTGCTGGTCTCTAGTGGGTTGGTTCGAGTCGGGCGAGGCTAGGCTATTTGGTACAGACTTGGTTCAGGATGCTTTGGAAAAGGTTAATGTGATTCAGGATCGACTGCGTATAGCCCAATCCAGGCAGAAGAGTTATGCGGATTGGAAGGTTCGCGACGTTGCATTCATGGTTGGGGAGCGGGTCTTGCTCCGGATTTCGCCCATGAAGGGTGTTATGAGGTTCGGGAGGAAGGGAAAGTTGAGCCCTAGATACATCGGGCCTTTTGAGATTCTTGAGAGAGTTAGAGAGGTGGCTTACAGACTTGCACTACCACCTAGTCTCTCTACATTTCATCCCATGTTCCATGTTTCCCTTCTCCGGAAGTATCACGGCGATTCGTCTCATGTGTTAGACTTCAGCTCAGTCCAGTTGGACAAGGATTTATCTTATGTTGAGGAGTCGGTGGCCATTTTGGACAGGCATGTTCAAAAGTTGAGGTCGAAGAACATCGCTTCAGTGAAGGTGCAGTGAATGGGTCATCCGATCAAAGAGGCGGCTTGGGAGACCGAGCATGATATGCGCAGCCATTATCCTCATCTTTTCACCACTTCAGGTATGTCTATATACTCGTTCGAGGATGAACTTTTATTTTAAGAGGGGGAGGATGTAACGACCCGGCCGGTCGTTTTGAGAGTATTAGCCCCAAACCCCTATATATTGCTACCTTTATTTCATTTTGTGGTTACATGACTTGCTGGGAGATTTGGTTTTTGGTTTCAGAGTAAAATGGGATGCATAGTCCCTAAAATAGAAGTTTAAGTCGTAGGAGTTGATCGTAGTTCGAATTGTGTGAAGACGACTCCGAAATAGACTTTTGATGGTTCCAATAATTCTATAGGGTGATTTTGGTATTAGAAGTATGAACGGATGTTGAGTTGGAGGTCTATAGGTCATTTCGGCGTTAATTGGGAAAAGTTGGAAAATTGGATGATTTTTGGAAAGTTTGACCGGGAGTGGACTTTTTGATATCAGGGTCGGATTCCAATTCCGAAAGTTGGAGCAGGTCCGTAATGCCAACTGTGACTTGTGTGCAAAATTTGAGATCATTCGGTCCTGATTTGATAGGTTTCGGCATCGGATGTAGAAGTTAGAAGTTCTAAAGTTCATTAGGCTTGAATCGATGTGCAATTCGTGTTTTTAACATTGTTTGATGTGATTTAAAGGCTCGACTAAGTCTGTATGATATTTTAGGACTTGTTGGTATTTTTGGACGGGGGCCGGGGGCCCCGGGTGTGATTCGGATTTTAATCTGGAACAAAATTGGACTTGGTGCATTACTGAAGCTTGGCAGTGTCTGGTGCAATCGCACCTGTGCATATTGGGCCGCAGGTGCAGCACCGCAGAAGCGGTCCTCGAGCCGCAAAAGCGAATTGTGGCCTGCCCAGCTAGGACTACAGATGCGATCAGAGTTCCGCAGAAGCGGACTTGCACATGTGATTGGGAAGCGCGGAAGCGGAAAGGCCAGGAAGGCCTGGTGATTGCAGAAGCGGAGACCTTCCGGAGAAGTGGAAGGGCATATGCGGTTGTCCCTTCGCAAAAGCGCAAGCGCATGCGCGCTTAGGGTGCCACAGAAATAGGGGTGCTCGTCGGTCGGTACGGTAAGGTATTTAGATATTTTGGTTTGGTATTTTCGGTATTCGATTTCTTAAAATACTATACCGTACCTAATTAAATTCGGTATGGTTTGGTTTTTCTCCTTTCGGTTTCAGTTTGTTCGGTTTGGTAACTTCGATTTATTCAGTTTGAATACTAACTAGTGCATAGAGTCATAGACTATAATATTCTAAATTAAAGTACTCAAAAGTACAAAATTTAAAATATTTATTGACAAAAGTTTTGTCAAAAAATAGCAAATATCAACCCAGAGAGAGAAAACTGTACATAAAAGAATAAATTTGATCATTAGAAATATTTAGTTACTTTCTTAGAGTTAATTGATGAACTTAGAGAATAAAGGAAAGTAAAATTTTAGATTTTTATATTTATGTTATAATTAATAATATGTGTATTGTATAATATAATATATATATATAATATGTATTTCGGTACGATGTCAGTATTTCGATATTTCATATTAAAATACCAAATACCATACCTAATACCGATATTTTTTAAAACTTAAACCAAATACCATAACGAATACCAAATACCAAAGTTTTTGGTTTCAGTACGGTAATTCGGTATTTACCAAATTATGCACAGCCCTAGGCAGAAGCGAGTTTTCATGTCCTAAGTGATGGGCGCACCTGCGATGGAAGTTCCGCAGGTGCAGAGCCGCAGATGCGGCTAAGGCCTCGCAAAAGTAGAAGTGCTGGACATAATGTTTAATATCGAGGGTTTACTATTTTCTTCATATTTTGAGATATAGAGCTCAGATTGAGGCGAAAGTTTGAGAGATTTTCAGAGGAAATATTTGGGTAAGGATTCTTGACTCGTTTTTGATTAATTTTTACTAATCTATCATTAATTTTTTTTATTTAATTAAGGATTTGGGTTGAGAAATTTGGGGGGATTGGTGAAAGTTCTTAGACCGAAATTTTGGGATTTGAAAGGCGATTTGAGGTCGTATTTGAGTAATTCTTATATGGTTAGACTCGATATCGAATGCGTGTTCATATTTTATGACTTTTACTAGATTCTGAGACATGGGCTCGAGTCGACATTTTGGAGCAATTTTTTAATTCATTGCTAAAGTCGTAGATTTTTTATTTAAATCAGTTTCTTATAGTTATATTTATAGTATGTAATTGTTTTGGCTATATTCGAGTCGATCGGAGTTGGAAAGTCGAAGGAAAGGCATTCTTATTCATTGATTTAGCAAGATGTGAGGTAAGTGACTTGTCTAACCTTTTGGGAGGGGGGGAGAACTCCCCTTAGATTTGGTATTATTATGGTATTTGCAATACGTGAAGGCTAAGTACGCAAGGTAACGAGTGCGTACTCGGGTTAAATATTAAAATTCAGTTCTTGCTAAGTGGTTTTCGTTATTAATTCCTTAACTGAGTTATTCTAGCATGTGTAGTCATCATGTTTAGCCTAATGTCGCATGTCTACGTGTCTTATCTCTTACTTACAATTTATGCAACATGCTTAGTTGGATTTCCTGCTTCCTTGATCTTGTATTCAGTCTTTAACTGTAGGATTCCTTGCTGTAATTTCATTGTCTCATCGGTTATCTGTTGCATATTTATTTTGGGACAACGAGGCGGTACTTTGGGAGCGCCCCTGTTGTGTATTTACTTTTGGGACTACGAAGTGGTATCTCGGGAGCGCCCCTGTTGTGTATTTACTTTTGGGACTACGAAGCGGTACCTCGGGAGTACCCGGGTTGTATACCTCTATTTGCTATGTTGTTGTCTTTCTATAATTTTTCATTATTCATTTCTCAGTCATTATATTATATTATTATATCTTCTGCCTTGTTTACTATTATTTTCAGTAGGGCCCCGACCTAACTTCGTCACTACTTTACTGAAATTAGGCTTGGCACTTACTAGGTACCGTTGTGGTGTACTCATACTACGCTTCTGCACATGTCTTTCTGCAGATCCAGGTGCATCTTACTAGCCCCGATATTAGTACATTGTGTTTCCATTTGGAGATTTCAAGATATACCTGCCCGCGACCGCAGGTCTTGGAGTCCCCTTCTATTTCGTTCTTCTCTTATTTCTTTATATTTTGATAGACATTGATGTATAGGATTATTCAGTACTGTACTTAAAGCTTGTGACTTATATCTCACCAGGTTTTGGGATTTTATGTATTGAGTTTTGGTAGATTCCTTTTATGAAATTGTTGGGATGTTCAAGTTTTAATCTCTTATTTAATGTTTCCGCGTATTGTTTAGGCTTACTAGCCTTAGAGACTAGGTTTCATCACGATATCCCACAGAGGGAAATTGGGGTCGTGACCACCCCGAATTGGTATATTTACTCTACCTTCTCTTAAATTATTCATAAAATCTACCCGGTTGGTAAGGTTTGTGCTTGTTCAATTATGATTGACATGACTTTGTGTTATCTGCATTTCATCTATTTATTAAATTGTTCACGATTCTACTCAATTGGCATGATTTTGTGCTTGTTCAATTATTTATCAAACTCTACTAGACTAGCATGACTTTGTGTTATCTGCACCTCGATCTATCTGTTAGATTGTTCATCAAAATCTATCTAATAGTCATAATTTACTTGTGTTGTTCTATAAAATATTTTTTAAAATGGTACAAAACAATATTTGGTAGAACTTTTAGCTATATTATAATTATATTAATTATAGCATTTGGTATGGAATCTCACCCTATTGGTAGATCTTAGTTGAAGCCTATACAAAAACTTTATTAAATACCACTAATTACGAAAACATTCCCCTAAGACCAGCCCCATATGGGCCACGCCGCCCAATTTTTTGATTAATCTTTACCCTTCAGAAATTACATTAACTATTTTTTTATATTTAAAATTCTAAATTTTACTGTAAGTTTGTCACCTTGACTTTCCTAAAATATGAAACTAACCATATTACTACTATTAATAAGGAAGAAATTGAAGGAGCTTCTGGTTAAAGTGAACTAACCAAAAAGCTCCGAGATTTTAGTTTACTCCCTTCCTGCTTTGAAGGGTGTTTTGGCATTCTCTTCGGCGTTTCCTTTTTCGTTGGTTATTACACAAATGCTACTGTAGGTGCTTTAGTAAATTTTTGCCTGTGATGGCACTTGGTGACTTTAACTGTCCATGTTGTTTGTCAGCTTTTTACTCCTAAAATGCCACCTTTTGTAATCTGGGCCTAGAGGGTATTAATGAAATTGTATTATTTTCATCTGCTATGATAAAATAAATGGCTATACTGAAATTGAATACTATAATTAAGATTAAATATACAAATTATAGATATAATCACTTATCAGCAGCTACCAGTCTAGCTGCATACATAATAGTAACTATTTAATGTAATTTTCATGTACTAGATTACATAAATCATAGAAATACCCTCTGAACTATGGAGCACTTATTTGGTTGATCATCACTCACTTAATCATATTTGCTTTGACTGATATTTCTACTATTTGTTTTAAATAATAAGAAAGTGTCACGATCCGAAATTCCCACCCTCGGGACCGTGATGACACGTAACATTTCACTTGCTAGGCAAGCCAACGTTAGAATAGTTTTAAGTTATTTTTAACAAATCAAATTAACTAATGTCAATTGAACTGAAATAACTGTAACAAAACTGAAATAAAGTGGGAAAAAGTCATAACAACCGAAATATGTAAATACAACCCAGAACTGGTGTCACAAGTGCACGAGCGACTAGAATAATATATATAATGATCTGAATGAAAGTAAAACTGTCTGAAAAGAAGTAGAAGTGGACTTCAGGGTTGCGAACGCCGAGCAATTGTACCTCAAATCTCCGTCAGATGTCCGATCCGAGCAATCTACTGACCGCCGCTGAGACCGACTCCAAAGTCTGCACAAGAAGTGTAGAGTGTAGTATGAGTACAACCGACCCCATGTACTCTGTAAGTGTCATGCCTTACCTCGACGAAGTAGTGACGAAGTTAAGGCGGGCACTTACAATAACCTGAACGCAGTATAATAACAATGACAAGAAAGGAAATATAGGAAAATAAAGCAGTTAATGCATGACAGTAACTTCAATCCTCGAAAACCAGTAAAACCAGAATTTCAAATCCTCATAATCTCATATGAAAACACCAAAGCCAACACAACACAACAAGGAATACAAAACACTCAAACCGTTGCGGCGCACAATCCGATCCCACCGTACAAACACGATCTTCCATTATTTCACCATATCAATAACACTAATAATAAGTAAAAATATGTTGCGGCGCTCAACCTGATCCCACCATATAATCAGAATCAATATCATAATCCTCCCTTATTTCACTATATCAATCCTCCCGTATTCCACCTGTTGCGGCGTGTAACCCGATCCTACCATATCAATATAAATCCTCCCTTATTCCACCTGTTGCGGCGTGCAACCCGATCCATAAACACAATTCGATAAATGAAATCAATTCAACAACTCGAATCACAAGAATCTCTATGATTAACGAATATGAAAGCAGAACCATAAGGGAAATCTCGTACCAAATCAAGAATTCGCTAAAATTAATACTAAGTAGCAAGACAAGTCAAATAAATGACAACTAAAGGGTGCAAGTAAGTCAATTAAGGCAAGTAGCAATTAAATCATAGAAGCATGGGAGAAACTAACATTTTAATACGAGAATAATAAATGACAAGCAGCAAATTAAGGCATGGGAAGCAATTAAAGTATGTAACAGTTAAGACATGGAATAAAATAATTAATGAAATACGGAAAAGCATGGAAACAAGTATTTTGACAGCGTATATACACTCGTCACCTCGCATATACGCCGCTACACATGAATTTCACATAACACATAGCTCAAGGGTTCCTAATTCTCTCAAATCAAGGTTAAACCCAATACTTACCTCTCTCCGCAAGTAAATCAGATCTCTACTGGGGCATTTCCTTTAAAAACCACCTCTAAACCAACCGAATCTAACCAAAATCGACTCAATAACATCAAATAATGCTAGGGAAATCAATTGCAATACATAAAGTTAAGATCTTCTTTTTCCAAAAAGTCAACAAAAGTCAACCCCATGCTTGCTTGGTCAAAACCCAAAATTCGGACCAAAACCCATTTACCCATTTACCCCCGAGCTCGATTATGTAATTAATTTTGAAATCCGACCCTAATTTAAGGTCTAAATCTAAAATTTGCAAAAAGGCCCAATTCTTCCCAAATCCCTAATTTTCTATCATGAAAGAACAAAGATTAAGGCTAGAAATTAATGGGTGATGATGGAAATGGAAGAAAATAAGTTAAAATACACTAACATATGAAAGGGTGATGAAATTTCTTCTCCAAATCGTCTCTAGGTCGAGCTCTAATGGAAAGATGGTGAAAATTAGGAGAAATCCCGATTTTTAGAAGTTTAAATGACTAGGTGTCACATGTTCATCGCGTTCGCGAGACACCTGACGCATTCGCGAAGAGCACTGCCCAAATGGCCATCGTGATCGCGACATACCCTACGTGTTCACGTAGGCTTAGCCCACCTCGCCTTCGCCTTCGCGAGGCTGGGTTCGCGTTCGCGTTCACATAGGCTGTACTTGCTTTTAGTTATTGTTGTACTTAGTTGTTATCTGTTGTTGTTGTGAAATTTCTGGAAGATTCATATCTCTTTTACATGAGCGCGAACTGATTTGACTTATACCACAGGATTTGAAAGCATGTTCACTCTTTACTGAAAACTTTTAAAATGAACTGTATTGTATAGCTCGTCACTGCTTCTCAGTTCTTTATTTATTTCTGTTACTTGCTAAGTTGGTTGTACTCATGCTACACCCTACACTTCATGTACATATCCAGGTGTGTTTGATCACGGAGGTCATTGTGTTCGGGCGCGATCGAGTTCCGGAGACTACGAGGTAGCTGTCGGCATTCGCAGGACCTTGTCTCTCCTTCTATATTTCTTTTTGTCTTGTATTGATACTTATACACTGATTGTATTAGTTTGGTTATAAAGATGCTCATGACTTAAGTGAAACGCCGATGTAGGGCTATTTTTTTCTGCAATTATATTTTTATTTGGGTTTTACCCCGTATTTCTAAAAAACGCCGGATATTTTAAATGTCTTAATTCACTTTTATTAAATTTTGAAAGAGTTTTGGAAAGGTCGGCTTTCCTAGTACCATGATAGCCGCCATAACGACGGGTTAGGTTTTGGGTCATGATAAGTTGGTATCAGAGCTCTAGGTTACATAGAGTCTTGCGGATCGGTACGGAGATGTCTATACTTATCTTCGAGAGGCTGCAGAATCCTTAGGAAAATTTTGCATTCTTGGATTCTTGTCGTGCGAATCTATTTATTCTGGTAATTAAACACCTGTTGTTTCATTCTCTCACAGATGGTGAGGACTCGTGCTACCGGTCAGGAAGGCCAGCCACCAGTACCACCAACTAGGGCCGCGAGAGGCTGAGGCCGCGGCAAAGACCGTGGTAGGGGTAGAGGTGCAGCCCGTACATTAGTTGGGGAAATACCTACAGATCCACCAGTTGTCCCAGATCAGGAACACGTTCCAGTTGTTGATGCACCAGCTCAGGCACCACCTGTGCCTATTGTGATTCCAGGCCTCCGTGAGGCCCTACCTCAGATCCTGACAGCGTGTACCGGCCTTGCTCATGCAGTCTCTATCTCGACGGCCGCAACCACTTCTCAGGCCAGGGGAGGCACTCAGACTCACGTCGCTCGCACACCCAAGCAGGTTGTTCAGGGACTCCAGACACCGGAGGCACCACTAGCCCAGCCGGTTGCAGTTGCCCAGGATTATGTGTTTCCTGCTATGCCTAAGGATGATCAACGTAGGTTGGAGAGGTTTGGGAGACTCCAGCCTCCACCCTTCAGTGGCACAGAGAGAGAGGATGCCCAAGACTTCTTGGACAGGTGTTAGAGGATACTCTATACTGCTAGTATTCTAGAGACTTGTGGAGTCTTATTCACTACTTTTCAGTTTTCCGGGCCAACACTCAGATGGTGGGAGACTTACGAGAGGCGTAGGCCTGTTAGCGTAGCACCCTTACTTGGTAGCATTTCTCCATGGTCTTTTTAGAGAATTTCATGCCTCAGTCCCTCAGAGAGGAGCTGCGCAGATAGTTTGAGCAGCTTCGCCAGGGTGATATGTCTGTGACGCAGTATGAGATGCGATTCTCGGAGTTGGCATGTCATGCTATCTGGTTGGTTCCCGTAGACAGGGAGAGGATCATGAGGTTTATAGATGGTCTCACTTTTCAGCTACGTTGCTTATGACCAGAGAGAGGGTGTCTGGTGCTACCTTTGATGAGGTTGTCGACATTGCTCGGCAGATTGAGATGGTTCGCGGTCAGGAGAGGTTTGAGAGGGAGGCCAAGAGGCCTCGTGGTCAGGGTGGATTTAGCGGTGCTCCTTTTGGGGGTCAGTTCCAGCACGGTAGAGGTCGTCATTTCAGACAGTCTCAGTCAGCTCAGCCATTTCACCGTGGTGCATCATCTGGCCATGATTCTCATAGTCATCAGCAGGGCCAGTCATCATTCAGTGCACTACCAGTGTAGAGTTCTCATCATGCCCCGCCCGCTCAGGTATCCTCGGGTAGTCCTTTTGGGCATCAGGAGCAGCAGTTTCATCAGAGGAGGTGTTATTTCGAGTGCGGAGATTTTGGTCACATTATGATAGATGGTATCACTTTTCAGCTACGGTTGCTTATGACCAGAGAGAGGCTGTTTGGTGCTACCTTTGATGAGGTTGTCGACATTGCTCGGCAGATTGAGATGGTTTGCGGTCAAGAGAGGGTTGAGAGGGAGGCCAAGAGGCCTCGTGGTCAGGGTGGATTTAGCGGTGCTCCTTTTGGGGGTCAGTTCCAGCACGGTAGAGGTCATCATTTCAGACAGGCTTAGTCAGCTCGGCCATTTCACCATGGTGCATCATCTGGCCATGGTTCTCATAGTCATCAGCAGGGCCAGTCATCATTCAGTGCACTACCAGCGCAGAGTTCTCATCATGCCCCGCCCGCTCAGGTATCCTCGGGTAGTCCTTTTGGGCATCAGGAGCAGTAGTTTCATCAGAGGAGGGGTTGTTTTGAGTGCAGAGATTTTGGTCACATTATGAGAGATTGCCCTAGGCTATTGGGTGGGACTCCACAGTGGAGTACTCGGCCGATGGCACCAGCACCAGTTCCTCCACCACCCGCCCAGCTAGCTAGGGGTCGCCCGAGAGGGTGAGGTAGATCAGGGGGTGGTCAGGCCCGTTTCTATGCCCTCCCTGCCAGACCAGATATTATTGCTTCAGATGCTGTGATTACAGGTATTGTCTCAGTTTGTCACAAATATCCCTCTGTATTATTTGACCCTGGTTCCACGTATTCATATGTTTCCTCGTATTTAGCCCATTTTCTGGATATGCCCCGTGAGTCTTTAGTTTTATTTGTTCATGTATCTACTCCTATGGGCGATATTATTGTTGTGGACCGCGCATAGCGGTCATGTGTGGTGACCATTGGGGGTCTGGAGACCCGAGTGGACCTTTTGCTGCTCAGTATGGTTGACTTTGATATGATATTGGGTATGGATTGGTTATCTCCATGTCATGTTGTTCTATATTGTGACACAAAGACTGTGACGCTGGCGATTCCGGGATTTACGAGGGTTGAGTGGAACGGTTCTATAGATTATGTACCTAATAGGGTGATTTCATATTTGAAGGCTCAGCATATGGTTGAGAAGGGCTGCCTATCTTATTTGGCGTTTGTGAGGGATGTTAGTGTAGAGACTCATGCAATTGAATCTGTTTCGGTGGTACGTGATTTTCCGGATGTGTTTCCTGCAGACCTGCCGGGCATGCCGCCTGACAGGGATATGGACTTCGGTATTGATTTGGTGCCGGGCACTCAGCCCATTTCTATTCCACCATATAGTATGACACCGACGGAGTTGAAGGAGTTAAAATAACAGCTTCAGGAACTCCTTAATAAGGGGTTTATTCGGCCTAGTATGTCACCTTGGGGTGCACCGGTTCTATTTATGAAGAAGAAGGATGGTTCCATGAGAATGTGCATTGATTACAGGCAGTTGAACAAGGTCACAGTCAAGAACAAGTATCTTTTGCCTCGTTTTGATGATTTATTTGACCATATTCAGGGAGCGGGGATGTTCTCCAAGATTGATTTGAGGTCCGGTTATCACCAGCTGAAGATTCGGGATTCGGATATTCTTAAGACAACTTTCAAGACCCGTTATGGCCATTATGAGTTCTTAGTGATGTCTTTTGGGCTGACCAATGCCCCAGCAGCGTTCATGCATTTGATGAATAGTGTATTCCAGCCCTATTTGACTTATTCGTTATAGTATTCATTGATGACATCCTGGTGTACTCTCATAGCCAGGAGGAGCATGCTCAGCATTTGAGGGTTGTATTGAAGAGATTGAGGGAGGAGAAGCTTTATGCAAAGTTCTCCAAGTGTGAGTTTTGGCTCGGTTTAATAGCATTCTTGGGGCACGTGGTGTCCAGTGAGGGTATTCAGGTGGATCCGAAGAAGATAGAGGCGTGCAGAGTTGGCCTAGATCGTCCTCAGCCACGGAGATTAGGAGCTTTCTTGGTTTGGCGGGTTATTACCGTCGCTTTGTGGAGCGATTTTCATCTATTGCATCTCCCTTGACCAAATTGACCCAAAAGGGTGCTCCATTCAGGTGGTCGGATGAGTGTGAGGAGAGCTTCCATAAGCTCAAGACTGCCTTGACCACAATTCCAGTGCTAGTTCTGCCATCAGCTTCAGGTTCTTACACCGTGTATTGTGATGCCTCGAGGGTAGGTATTGGTTGTGTTCTGATGCAGGAGGGTAGGTTGATTTCCTATGCCTCGCGCCAGTTGAAGACCCATGAGAAGAACTATCATGTCGATGATCTTGAGTTAGCAGCCATTATTCACGCCTTGAAGATTTGGCGTCATTATTTGTATGGGGTTCATTGTGAGATCTATACTGATCACCGGAGTTTGTAGTATCTGTTGAAGTAGAATGATCTTAATTTGTGTCAGCGGAGATGGTTGGAGCTTCTTAAGGACTATGATATCACTATTTTGTATCATCCGGGGAAGGCTAATGTGGTGGCCGATGCTATGAGTCGTCGGGCGGAGAGTTTGGGGAGTTTATCATATCTCCCAGCAGGAGAGAGACCCTTGGCATTGGATGTTCAGGCCTTAGCGGGCCAATCAGAGTCGAGTCAGGTTTTGGCTTGTGTGGTCTCCACGTCTTCCCTTTATGGCTGTATCAGGGAGCATTAGTATGATGACCCCACTTGCTCGTTCTTCAGGACAGGGTTCGGAGAGGTGATGCTAGGGATGTGACTATTGATAATGACGGCGTGTTGAGGATGCAGGGCCGGATATGTGTGCCTAATGTAGATAGGCTTAGAGAGTTGATTCTTGAGGAGGCCCACAGCTCGCGGTATTCCATCCATCCGGGTACCGCGAAGATGTACGAGGATTTGAGACAGCACTATTGGTGGAGATGGATGAAGAAGAATATAGTTTGGTTTGTGGCTCGGTGTCTCAAATGTCAGCGGGTTAAGTATGAACATCAGAGATCGGGTGGCTTGATTTAGAGGTTAGAGATCCCAGAGTGGAAGTGGGAGCGAATCACCATGGACTTCGTAGTTGGGCTCCCACGGACTTCGAGGAAGTTCGATGCTATTTGGGTTATTGTGGATTGGCTGACCAAGTCCGCACACTTCATTCCAGTTGGAACTACATACACTTCAGAGTGGTTGGCTGAGATTTATATCCGAGAGGTTGTTCGCCTGCATGGTGTTCCAGTTTCTATCATTTCAGATAGAGGTACTCAGTTTACATCGCAGTTTTGGAGGGTCGTGGAACGAGAGTTGGGTACTCAGGTTAAGTTGATCATAGCTTTTTACCCTCAGACGGATGTGCAGTCCGAGCACACTATTCATATATTGGAGGACATGTTGCGCGCTTGTGTCATTGACTTTGGGGGTTCATGGGATCAGTTTCTGCCACTCGCGGATTTTGCATATAACAACAGTTACCAGTCAAGTATTCAGATGGCTCCGTACGAGGCTTTATATGGGAGGAGGTGTAGATCTCCAGTAGGATGGTTTGAGCCGGGTGAGGCTAGGCTCTTGGGTATAGACTTGGTCCAGATGCATTAGATAAGGCAAAATTGATTCAGGAGCGGCTTCGCACTGTGCAGTCTAGGCAGAAGAGCTACGTGGACAGGAAGGTCCGTGATGTGTCTTTTATAGTTGGGGAGAAGGTTTTGCTGAAGGTATCACCCATGAAGGGTGTTATGAGGTTTGGGAAGAGGGGTAAGTTGAGCCCCCGGTTCATTGGGCCTTTTGAGGTGCTTCAGAGGATAGGGGAGGTGGCTTATAAGCTTGCCATCGAGTGTGCATCCAGTGTTTCATGTTTCCATGCTCCAGAAGTATGTTGGCGATCCGTCCCATGTTTTAGACTTCATCACGGTTCAGTTGGAGGGTGATATGACTTATGATGTGGAACCGGTAGCCATTTTGGATCAGCAGGTTCGGAAGTTGAGGTCAAATGACATAGCTTCGATGAAGGTGCAGTGGAGAGGTCAGCCTATGGAGGAGGCCACCTGGGAGACCGAGCGGGAGATGCGGAGCAGATATCCACACCTATTTGAGACTCCAGGTATGTTTCTAGACCCGTTCGAGGATGAACGGTTGTTTAAGATGGAGAGGATGTAACGACCCGACCAGTCGTTTCGAGAGTTATAGCCCCGTTTCCCCCATTTCTGCTTCTTTTTGTGTTTTTCAGCTATATTATGATATACCAGGTTAGTTGGTTCGGGCCCGGAGTGGTTTCGGAGTGGATTGAGACACTTAGGCATCATTTGTTTGCACTTTATGGAGGTCTGAATCTTAATCATTTAGACCTCAGATATTAAGTGCGTTTGTTTTTAAAGTCTAAATCTTAATTATTCAGATCTTAATCATTAAGTGAGTTTGTTCAGATGCGTAGGTGCTCTTCCGCAGGCGCGAGATTTGGCCGCAGATTCGGAACCTAGGCTCCTAATTGAGTTCCGTACCTGCGATGGAAATTCCACAGGTACGGCGTCGTGCGGCATCCCAGAAGCGGAAAAAGAGACCGCAGGTGCGGTTTTGCTGGGCAGAAAGTATAAAATGGGGACTTCGAGATTTCTCCTCATTTTCACCATTTGGAACACGGACTTTGGAGCTTTTGGAGTGATGTTTGGAAGGAAATTCGAGGGTTATCATTGAGGTAAGTTCCTTGAGCCTAATTATCCTTAGCTATGGTGTTTTCCCATATTTTCTCACCTAATTAGTGGGGTTTTGAAGTGCAAATTGGGGGTTAGGGCTTGAGATTTTAGAGAGTTTAATTTTAGGATTTGAGGGAACAAATTATGTTGGATTTTGATAAATTTTGTATGTATGGACTCGTGAGTGAATGGACTTTCAAGTTTTGTAACTTTTGTCGAATTTTGAGACGTGGGCCCGGGGGCCGAGTTTGAGCCAATTTCAGGTTTTTAGTCTAAATTGGTATTTTCCTTGTGGGATTCATTCCTTTAGCTCATATTGATCGTATTTTATTGCTTGTGGCTAGATTCGGGTCATTTGGAGGCCGGTTCGAGAGGAAAGAGTATTTCGGAGTAGGAGTTCTACACTGTTGAGGTAAGTAACAATTTTAAAACTGGTTTTGAGCGTATGAAACCCGGAGTTTGGTATGATGTGACTGTTTGGAGGTGGCACCTATGCTAGGTGATGGGAGTGTGGGTGTACGCCGTGAGGGATTGAGACTTGGTCCGTCCCGGGAGACTGTGAAGTCTAATAGCCTTTAATTGTGTTTATATGCATTCCTCTCTACTAGAACTTGACTGTTTTCATGTTAGAAATCATGCTTAGGCTATATTCTTGCTCTTGGTGGTTATACTCAGTCATAGTGATTCATGTACATGTTTACCTCAGTCTCTGTTATTTATTTTCCCTGATGATATACTGTAACACTTTGATTTGGGCTGCTTTCCCTTTCTATATTGAGAGCTATGAGACTAGAGAGGTTCATGATTGAGTAAGGCCGAAGGCCTGGTTGTGAGGTATTATTCTATGGCATGTGAGTTGTCCGTGCAGCACGTGAATTGTCCGTGCGGATCCAGATATGATATTATAGCACGTGAGTTATTTGTGCAACACGTGAGTTGTCTGTGCTTATAGCGCTTGGGCTGTAGGAGCCTCTCATGAGTCTGAACACCCCAAGCTAGCGCAGGTACCTATTGAGAGTGTGTATTGAGGGCTGAGAGCCGAGAGTGTGAGCTGTTGAGATGGGTTGAGTGACTGATGCCTTGAGAGGCTGTACTTGCTTTTATTTATTGTTGCACTTAGTTGTTATCTGATTTGACTTATACCACAGGATTTGAAAGCATGTTCACTCTTTACTGAAAACTTTTAAAATGAACTATACTGTATAGTTCGTCACTGCTTCTCAGTTCCTTATTTATTTCTGTTACTTGATGAGTTGGTTGTACTCATGCTACACCCTACACTTCATGTGCATATCCAGGTGTGTTTGATCATGGAGGTCGTTGAGTTCGAGCGCGATCGAGTTCCGGAGACTACGAGGTAGCCGCTGGCATCCGCAGGACCTTGTCTCTCCTTCTATATTTATTTTTGTCTTGTATTGATACTTAGACATTGATTCTTTCTAGCACATGCTCAATAGCTATAAGATTTAAAAACTACACAACATGCTACTTCCTCTCATTTAATTTATGTAATTTAGTTTGACTTGACACAGAGTTTAAAAATAAAAGAAAGACTTTTGAAACTTTTGATCTTAAATATACCTTAAAGTTCATGTGGCTACAAAAATTTGAAAATTATTGCTTTAAATATTCTATAATATTTATGTGACTATAAAAGCATCTCATCGTGGATAAAATAAGTAAAATAAAAAATTTAAAGTAAAGTTATTTAAAAATATATAATGTATCATACTATCATTCTTCTTTGAATTGAACTAATAAGAAAATTTTATTATTGTTTACTCCAAAATTGGGTAACAATTAAATTTGTACGTGGTTTTAAGGATACGTGGTTTAATTCAATATGAATTAATTAAGAATAATAGATAAATGAACTAAATACAAAATGAACGATCAAACCAATCTCAATATTATGATTAAGCCTGATCTTGGATTGAACAATGACCTCGTCGATTGGACCGTCGGTTTAAGCCCAGTCGCGAATGTGATGACCCGATAGGTCATTTTCAGTTTTAGCCTTCATTTCTATGTTCCGAGACCTCGAATATCTCCGTTTAACCTTCCTCGATTTGCGTGTGTAGTCCATGTCTTTTTCGGAAAGTTTTATGTGAAAAGTGAAGAAAATATAAAACATTTACCTTTAAAATGATTTGAGTTGACTACGGTTGACATCTTATGTAAACGGATCTAGATCAGTGTTTTAATGGTCCCTGTGGGTCCGTATCTTGATTTGAGACTTGGGTGTATGCCCGGAATCGAATTCGGAAGTCCCTAACTTGATTTAACGTGATTTGTTGCAAACTAGTAATTTGAAGGCTAAAAGAAATCCTATGTTTAACCGTAGGTTGACTTTGTTGCTACTGGGTTCGGTCCCCTCGTAGCATAGAAGATCAACACATAGAACATATCAGAACACGAACAATCTTAACTCTAACCTAATGACACACTTTTCAGCAATAACGGTGTTGAGTTAACAAATCCGACCTGGTATAGAATACACATCCTCCTCGGGCCTACCAATGGGCCCCCAAATCAACTTCGGTCATCCCCAAATGGATAAATGGCCCTACAAAAGTCCACAATGACCTAACCATAACACATACTACCAGTTGGCTAACTTTGGCCACATCTTCATAGTCCACAACCACGAAACAATCGGCTTTTGAGAACTTCCAGTCTCCAATTCCATAGAACATATGAATCACCATAGTCGATCCAAACTCCACCACTCGAATAGATAACACATCTCTCATACATAATCATCCCCACGAGAAATACTTTTATAGTTTCTCCATGCCACATAGCAAAATTTGAACATCATCAGTCGATCAACCGGGCGAGTACCATATTACCAATGAAGCATCTGTAAGTCAAAACACAATGCACCTTCTGAAATGTGTACCCTTCTCAGGCAATACCAAGTAGTAATAGCATTCATCTAGTCATCTAAAACCGTCCATGTTGTCTATGAATTCATAACCTTCCCTTCAAAACTGAACCGTGAACTTGCACATGCAAATCTCAACCCCACACAACACACCACATCTATCATGCCATCATATGAAAGTATGAGAATCTCATAATAAACTCTGAGTCACCAGTAGAATACATACCCGATCTATCAGAAACCTTCCATTTGATCCCATCTAAGAGAAAATCACAATACGCAACAATCACTGGGGGTTTGGAGTACTACTCGCAGGTGGTCCGCATGCTCCTCCTCTGAACTTGAATAAACCATAATTTCATCAATAAATAATATCATGAACAGATCTAAAAATGGCCGGAATAGGCTATTCATTAAGTTCATAAATATGGCGGGTTCATTTGTCAACCCGAAGTACATGACAAGGAACTCGAAGAGGCCATATCGGGTCCTGAAGGCTATCTTCGAAATATATTTCTCCCAAACTCTGACCTGGTGAACCTCAAATCTATCTTTGGAAAGCATCTAGCCCCCCTGCAACTGATCAAATGAGTCATCAATCCTTGGAAGTGGATACTTATTCTTAATAGTTACCTTGTTCAGCTGCCTATAATCGATACACATCCTCAGCTAGCCGTCCTTCTTCTGCAAAATTAGTACTGGGTCACCCTAAGGTGAGGTACTGGGCCTGATTAAATCTTACTCCAGTAAATCTTTTAACTGCTCCTTCAACTACTTCAATTCGGCAGGTGCCATTCCATACGGATGGATGGATATTGGTTGAGTTCCTAGAATCAAGTCGATGCTAAAATCAATTGCTTGCTCTGGAGGAATACCTGGAAGCTCATCTGGAAACATATCTGCATACTCTCTGACCACTGGAATAGACTGAAGTGTAGGTATCTCAGCATCTACATCACACCTCCTCACCGGGGCATCTGTGCTCCTCCTCCTCACATGACCAAACCACCTAAGCCGCGCTTCTCGCATCTTGTCCTCAATAGGGGCCACACCCACCTTGTCGCGAATAACCTCATTTTCGATCCTATCTAACCCGGTGTGCCTGGACATCTATCTCAACATCCTCATCTGTGCTACCTTCATCTTCTGGACATGAGTGATCTTGACTGGCCAACATTCATCCCCATACAACATCCTTGGTCTGACCACCACTCTGTAGAACTTACCTTTAAGTTTCGGTGGCACCTTCTTATCATACAAAACACCGGAAGCGAGTCTCCATTTTATCCATCCCACCCTAATACGATGCATGACATCTTAATTAATCTTCCCACCCCTTTAAATAATATACCCAAGGTACTTAAAACTTCCTCTCCTAGGGATGACCTGCGAGTCCAGGCCACTAAACTTACGCTCCAAGTATTCTGCCTTGGTCTTGCTCAACTTGAAACCTTTAGACTCTAGGGTCTGCCTCCGTACCTCTAATTGCGCGTTCACAATATCTCACGTCTCATCAATCAATACAATATCATTTGCAAATAGCATGCAGCACGACACCTCCCTTTGGATGTGGCGTGTCAGTACTCAATCGCCAGAGCAAACAAAAAGGGGCTTAGTATCGACCCCTGATGCAACCCCATCATAACCAAAAAATGGTCTGAGTCCCCACCCACCATCCTCACTCGGGTATTTGATCCATCATACATGTCCTTAATCAACCTAACGTTGGCAATATGTATACCTCTAGCCTCCAAACATCTCCACAAAACCTCCCTCGAAACTTTATCGTAAGCCTTTTCTAAGTCGATGAATACCATGTGCAAATCCTTCTTTCTCTCCCTATATTGCTCCATCAATCTCCTAACAAGGTGGATGGCTTCTATAGTCGATCTCCCTGGCATAATCCGAACTGGTTCTCGAAAATAGACACACTTCTCCTCATCTTTAGCTCTACCACTCTCTCCCACACTTTCATAGTATGGCTAAGCAGCTTGATACCCCGATTGTTATTGTAATTTTGGATATCACCCTTGTTCTTGTATACAAGAACCATCGTGCTCCACCTCCACTATTTGGGCATCTTCTTCATTCTAAAAATGACATTAAATAACCTAGTGAGCCACTCCGAGCTTGCCTTGCCCGCACTCTACCAAAACTCCATCGGAATTTCATCCGGCCCGGTTGCTTTTCCCCTGCTCATCTTACGCATAGCCCCCTCAACTTCATAAAATCTAATCTGCCTACAATACCCAAAGTCACAATGACTCCAAGAGAGTTCCAAGTCACTTAGAATTTGATGGCAAAAACTTCCAAATCTGTGCCTCAACAAACCTCCCCTTCATCTTCCAGCCCGGCCACAGATGCCGAGGTGGCCAATACTGTGGTGGCCCAGGAACCTCCTTTGAAGAGTTTCATCCCCGGGGTTGTTCTATAGAGAACGACTTCAACATCGAAAAGGCCTCCAGTCAACAGGACCGAGGCGAGAAAGCATGGATGTACATATGCTCCGTCACTGAGGAGATACTCCACAGTTCGGGTAGATGGTAACTGGGAGGGCAAGGAGGTAGTCATCCCCGTGCCTGATGAAGATATCACCACTCACGTGGATGGGTACCTAAGTGCTTACACTTACCCCTTCAAGCTCATGCCAATAGACCCCATAATCCTCGACTTCTGCAAAAGGTACGGGGTCTGCCTTGGGTAAATTCACCCATCCTTTTGGAGGATTGTAATCCTGCTCTGACACTTCGTAAACAACACCAAAGCACCTTAGTTCACCCTCGACCATCTGCTTCGTCAATACAGTCCCCCAAAACTTCCGAGGGAGGGGGGGTTGATCAAGCTCGTTTGCCGAGCAAGTAAGGCTCCGTTCTCCAACATTGACGAGGACCGAGATCAAGGTTGTCAGAGGAGGTTCGTTCAGGTAAAAACTGAAGACCTCATCCCCTCCGAATTTCTAATTGCCTGCATTTGTCATTGTCCAGCAGTTGCCCGGGGTTCCTAATGCAATCCCCTGCTTCAAGGAGTGGATCGAGGGGATCTGCAAATAGATGTCCTACCTTGAGCGCTCATGGAGCAAGCTCTCGAAGGGCAAGTGGGAGGCTCATTCCCATAGTGAGGCTCTTTCCCAGATGATTACATTCATACACTTGACTTATATTTTACTAAGTTTTCTTCCCTCTCATAGGTTTGCCCAAGACCACTGAGTTCAGGTTGTTTCATGAGGACGAGGATCCGTCCTCGCTCGCTGGTCCCTATCCTTTGGGATAGCCCGGGGCCGTTGCAAAGGAAGAGAAAAGGAAGAAGAAAAGGAAGTCACTGGGCTCACCAAATGCCAAGGTAAAGAAGAAGAGGGTGGCCATTCGGGTCCGAAAAAGCAAAAAGAACACCAAGTCAAGGGTACTAGACTCCGATTCTCTCTACCGGCTTAGGGATTACCCTGAGGATGATGACCTTGAGTTCATTTCTCATGAGCCGACCATTAGCGAGGGGGAGCAGGCGGTAATCGAGAAAGGTAGCCAAGAGGTCGATCCCCCTCTAGCTCTGGAACCAGAAGAAGAATCGGAGGCCACGGCCTCCTGAGAAGCAGGCTCCTGTCCCGAAGGAGGTAGCCGGTGCCATTGACATCATGGAGATACCGTCCCATACTTAGTCCATGTTTGAAGAGGCTCAAGCTGACAAGGAGAAATCGAATGAGATGACACCGGGCCCAGACGATACCCTCAACATGTTTTTCGACGGTATGGACATGATCGCATTTGAGGACTACTTCGGGCTCAGTCATCCTGAGGTCCTAAAAAAGGGCGTGCCATTGGGAGCGGGCGAGCCGAGCTCGAGCCCGAAACTAGTGAGGCAGTTCCCTACTCAAAGTGTGGATCCCGACCGTAAGATAACGGTCGTTCTTACTATCCTAGAGGAGGCCCGAGCGCTATTGGCTCTAGTGGGTGTGGCTGGCTACCTTCGTTTCCTGGTGACCAAGGAGGACCAGGCATAGATAAACAAAGTAGGCACATCGAGCCTCTTCAATGAGGCACAACAGGCACTGAACTGGGTAAGATGCCTACCCTTTGTATCCTTTGTGAATTTTGCTTAGTTTTAGCATGTTCTATTGACCTCACTATTTTTCAGGCTTCGGCTCTTCATCATGAAAGTTTCCTTCGGTCTCGCTTGGAAATCAGCCAGCTCGAGTTCAAGCTCAAAGAGCAGACCCAAAAGAAGGACATGTATAGGGCTCTCGGTGAACAACAAGATGAGGCTCTTAAGGATCTCCCAACTTTTCGGGCGGAGCTAGAAAAGGCTCAGAATGAGGCCTCATCCGTGAAATAGAAGCATGCCGATCTGTTCAAGAAGGTAAGTATATTTAAGGCTAAAAACGAGAATCTAATCGTGATGAATAACAACGCAACTTCGCAGGTCCAAGAGAAGATAGACTTGATCGACTAACTTCGGGCTGAAATGGATGAGGTTAAGGCCACGATAGAGGGCTGAGGGGAAGGATGGACCAGTTGGCTTCGGAAAAAGAGGCTACGTACAAGGAGCTGGCATAGGTCAAGGACCAACTCCGCATGGCAAAGGATAAAGTCGACAAGTGGTCCCAGCAAAATGATGAACTCCGGGCACAACTAAACTCAGCTGTCACGGAACGAGATGCCCTCGGCCAAGAATACACTGCGCTGAGGTCCAAATTGGAAGAAACTTCGATTGATTCCTCTGATGTTGAGGAAACGTTGGCCCAGTATAAGGCTGACGTGGAGATAGCTGAGGCCCGATTAAAGACGAAGACCGAATATGTGAAGTGACTATCCCAGAGAGAGACCCTCGAGGAGTTTCATG
Source organism: Nicotiana tabacum (assembly GCF_000715075.1). Lineage (NCBI taxonomy): Eukaryota > Viridiplantae > Streptophyta > Magnoliopsida > Solanales > Solanaceae > Nicotiana > Nicotiana tabacum. Next base: position 58,207,214 of record NC_134091.1, on the reverse strand, counting down.
CCCGAGGGTTTTACCTGTTGACCGAGATTGAAGAAGCCAAGAGACTCGAGGCCGAGGCAAAGGAACTCTATGAGCCTGAGGTTTCCGAACGCTTTGAGGATTCCAAGGGTTCTGACGATTTTGGTGACGAGTCGGGCCCCGGTGAAGACCAAGTGTAGATGCCTTAGTTCTTTTTTAGTTTTCCCTTGTACATTTTCTTTTTTGTTTATTTTGGGGTCGTTTTATCGTGTCTTTGTAAATATTTATTTTGAAATATATAAAATTTCCCCATTTGGCGATAATATATCTTTACCTTTCAGCATATATTTTTAATTTTATTTGTGTATCATTTTTAATGTCTTAGCATAAAATCAAATGTAGTTTAGAACATTCGTTCTTCGGAGGCACGAATGGACCCCAATTTCGATGGCAACTCCGGATTACTTGTGGCTTTAAGTCTTCAATAAAATCGAAGGCCTTTAAGATGCTTAAGTGTTTTAATTATATACGATAATGGTTTTGCTCGAGGGTAACCTTTTATTAGGTTTTGATTATACGTAAGGGCCTTACTTTTTGGGTATGGACTTCGGACGTCTCCAAGCCGTTTTTTGGGTTGTCATAGCCTTTTGTATTTGAACACTATCTAATAGGCTTGGTGCCGCCATGATTCGATAGCCCGGGCATTCTGAATTTTTACCAGAAGACAGTCCTCGAGTAGGGGTAGTCCGTGGGCTTTAGGATCTAGGATCGAATAAGCAAAATGCGTAGTAATAAATTACAAGGGAAGCAGAGATTTCTTTCATTGCTTTATATGTAGGGTACATGATCGTAGGCACATGAGCCTTGTGCCGTGGCTAGAGTGGGCTACATAGGCACGGTTCGCATGACCGTTTGACCCTTACAATGAATCCTAACCACCAAGACTTATCTTTAGACATATAGAAGTTTCTTTTCCCTTGCTAAAGATCTTAGTGGAAGTTTGGATATAATTATTGTAAACTTCCAAAAAAAAAAGTGAAAACAAACTTTAAGTGAAAATGATATTTGAAAATTAGAGTTGTGTTTGGACATGAATATAATTTTGGGTTGATTTTGAAGTTTTCTGAGTGATATGAGTGAAAATTTTAAAAAATAGCTTTTTGGAGTTTTTCAAATTTTCGAAAAATTCCAAAATTCATCTTCAAGTGAAAATTACAAATTTTATGGCCAAACAATGATTTCGAAAAAAAGTGAAAAAATTATTATGTCCAAACGGGCTCTTAATCTAGGGGGAATGGCCCCTAGTATTCGAGGCCAAACTTGTGAAGGCTCAGATACTGTTGATTTGGTGCAAGTGATCATTAATTCCGGTCTAAGGTCGGTCTCCAAAACTAAGGTAGCACATTTTTTACTGTTGTCTCGTTAAACACGTGCTTTCAGGCCTAATAGTCGTATTCGCCCCTGGTCAAGTACCTACATACATTAGTCCGTAATGTAAAAAATTAAAAAGGAATTAAGTTCGTACCTTAGCAATAGTATCGCTTTAAGTGTGCCATGTTCTAGTTGTTTTGTAGTTGTACACTGTTTCCCGATTCGACTTTATATGAGCCTTTGCAAGTTATTCCGACGACTCGATACGATCCTTCTCAATTCGGACCCAGTTTCTCTTCATTTGGGTTCCTGGTGTGTAGTGTTACCTTCCTCAGTACTAAGTTCTCGACTTGAAAATGTTGGAGGTTGGCTCTTCGGTTGTAGTATCTCCCTATTCGCTATTTCTTGGCAGCCAACCGGACCAGGGCGACCTTTCGCCTTTCATCCAATAATTCCAAGCTTGTGGTCATGGCCTCGCTATTTGACTCTTTGATAGCATACTGGAACCTGAGGCTCGGTTCCCCTACCTCGATTGGTATGAAGGCTTCTGCTCCATAGACCAGAGAGAACAGGGTTCCCCCGGTACTTGACTTCGAAAACGTACGGTATGCCCACAGGACTTCGAGCAAGATTTCCTTCCACTTTCCTTTCGATCTGGTCAACCTCTTTTTCAAGTTTTGGAATATAGTTGTTCGTCGATTCTGGTTTTCCGTTCCCACTAGGGTGGTAAGGCATTGATAATATCTTCTTGATCTTGTGATCTTCGAAAAACTTACTTACCTTGCTGCCGACGAATTGTTTTTCGCCGTAAATGATCTCGGCTGGTATCCCAAATCGATATATTATGTTATCCCAAATGAAGTCGATGACTTATTTATCTCCGACCTTATTGATCATGAATAGTATGAATTGAACTTTGTCTGGTCCCCATGGCAGGGGACCGACGATGTCCATTCCCCACTTCATAAATGGCCATGGTGATAGGACCAGGTGGAGCATCTCTCCCAGTTGATGAATCATCGAGGCGTGTCTTTGGCACTCGTCGCATTTTCTCAAAATGTCTTTCGCATCCTTCTCTATTTCATTCCAGTAGTAGCCAGCTCTGATTAGCTTCCAAACTAAGGATTCTGCCCCCGAGTGGTTCCCGCAAGTGCCCTCATGAACTTCTCTCATGGTGTATTCGGTCTCTCCCAGCCCTAAGCATCTAGCCAGTGGGCCGAAGAAGCATATTTTGAACAATGCCCATTTGACTAAGCTAAATCTGGCAGCCTTGGTGTGAAGGGCTCTCGATTCCTTGGGATCCGAAGGAAATTTTCCTGTCTTCAGTTAGTTTATGTATTTGTTTCTCAAATACCAAGTCAAACTTGTCGAGTTTACTTCAGCGTGACCTTCTTCTACCACCGAGTTCATCAGTTGTACCACTGTCCCCGAATTGAATTCATCGGAGTTGACAGATGATCCCAAGCTGGCCAGTGCATCGACCTTACTGTTTTGATCTCGGGGTACATGTTGCAGAGTCCATTCCTTGAATTGGTGTAGGGTCACCTATAATTTTTCCAAGTACCTCCGCATACGTTCTTCTTTTAATCCGAACGGTCAGTTGACTTGATTTACGATGAGGAGGGAGTCACATTTGGCTTCGATCATTTCGGCCCCGAGGCTCTTAGCTAGTTCTAGACCTGCAATCATGGCCTCATACTCAGCTTCAATGCTAGTCAATTTTACAGTTCTAATAGACTGCGTAATTACACTTCTCGTAGATGGTTTTAACAAGATATCGAGCCTGGACCCCTTCGTGTTGGAGGCATCATCCGTGAATAGGGTCCAGATTCCCGAATTAGCCCCCGAGGTGAGTAGTAATTCCTTTTCGACTTTGGGTATTAAGGCTATCGTAAAGTCGGCCACGAAGTCCGCCAAAATCTGAGCTTTTATGGCAGTTCGAGGTTGATACTCGATATCATACCCACTAATCTCCATGGCCCATTTGGCCAACCGGCCCGAGAGCTCAGGCTTATGCATGATATTCCTCAGTGGGTAAGAGGTTACGACACATATGGGGTGGCATTAAAAGTATGGTTTTAGGTTCTTGGAAGCGCTTAGCAAGGCAAGTGCTAACTTTTCTAGGTGAGGATACCTTGATTCGGCATCGCCTAGGGCTCTACTAATATAGTAAATAGGGAATTGCATAACTTCTTCCTCCTGGACTAAGACACCACTTACCGCCACCTTAGAAACCGCCAACTAGAGGTACAACTATTCGTCTGCCTTCGGAGTGTGCAGTAAAGGACCTCTTGTTCTTTGGAGTGAGAAGAACCGATGTTCGGATGTTGAATTGGAGGTCCAGAGGTCGTTTTGGCGTCAAATGGCGAAAGTTGGAAAGTTGGATGATTTTTGAAAAGTTTGATCGGGGTAGACTTTTTGATATCGGGGTCGGATTCTGATTCCGGAAGTTGGAATAGGTCCGTAATGTCAATTATGACTTGTGTGCAAAATTTGCGGTCAATCGGACTTGATTTGATAGGTTTCAAAGTAGGATGTAGAAGTTCAAATTTTTAAAGTTTATTAGGTTTGAATCGATATGCAATTTGTATTTTTAGCGTTGTTTGATGTGATTTAAAGGCTCGACTAAGTCCGAATGATGTTTCGGACAGGGTCCCGGGGGCCTCAAGGTGGTTTCGGATAGTTAACAGATCGAGTTAAGGCTTAGAGAATGGCTGAAGTGCACCAGTTATGGTGCAATCGCATCTGCGCAAGTGCGAGCTCGCAGAAGCGAGTGGGCACAGATACGGCAGCGCAGATGCACATTTAGGTCTGCACAAGCGCACATGTCTGGACTAAGTGAGAACCGCACCTACGATGGGAATTCCGCAGGTGCGGAGCCGTAGAAGCGGTTGTGGGTTCGCAGGTGCGAATTTACTTAGCAGAAAAGGCCTAAGTTCGAGGGTTTGATTTCATTCTCCATTTTTGGACCTAGAGAGCTCGAATTGAGGCAAAATTTCGATGGTCTTTCAGAGGAAACATTTGGGTAAGGATTCTTGACTTGGTTTTTATTTATCTCCACTAATATATCATGTATTCTTCATTTAATTAAGGATTTTGGTTGAGAAATGTGTGAAAAGGTTGAAAAATCCGCAAGCCAAATTTTAAGGTTTTGATCGAGAATTTTATATCGTATTTGAGTAATTTTGGTATGGGTGAACTCGATATCGAATGGGTGTTCGTATTTTGTAAATTTTACCCGATTTCGAGACGTGGGTCCCGAGTCGACTTTTTGGGGCGATTTTTTGATTCTTTGCTAAAGTCGTAGATTTATTATTTAAATTAATTTCTTGTAGTGGTATTTATAGTATGTTTAGATTTGGGCCATTCATAGTCGGAAAGTCGAGGGAAAGGCATTCTTATCGACTGATTAAGCTTGGTTTTAGGTAAGTGACATGTCTAACCTTATGTGGGGGAACCTCCCCCTTAGGTTTTGGTACTGTTATGATATTTGCAATACGTGAAGGCCGTGTACGCGAGGTGACGAGTGCGTACACGGGTTAAATGTTGAAAAATCCGGTTCTTGCTGAGTAGTTTTCTTTTAATTCCTTAATTGAGTTTCTCTAGCCTGTGTAGTCATCATGTTTAGCCTAATGTCGCATGCCTACGTGTCTTAACTCTTACTTGCAACTTGTGCAACATGCTTAGTTGAATTACCTGCTTCATTGATCTTGTATTCAGTCTTTAACTGTATGATTCCTTGATGTAAACTCATTGTTCCATAGGTTATGAGTTGTGTATTTATATTTGGTACTACGAGGCGGTACCTCGGGAGTGCCCCCTGTTGTTTACCTTTATTCGCTGTGTTGTTACCTTTCTGTAACTTTTCATTGTTTAAATTCCCCGTCATTTCATTATATTGTTATATCTTCTGCCTTGCTTCCTTTTTATTCCAGTAGGGCCCTGACCTGACCTCGTCACTACTCTACCGAGGTTAGGCTTATCACTTACTGGGTACCGTTATGGTGTACTCATACTACACTTCAGAACATTTATTTTGTCCAGATCCGAGTACTGCTTACCAGACCAGGTACCAGTGATCTAGACTGTACGTGGAGACTTTAAGGTATATCTGCCAGCGTCCGTAGACCTTGGAGTCCCTCTCTCTCTCTCTCTATGATGTTACTATTCTTTATTCTATTAGACTCTGATGTATAGAGACGCCTAACATTTTCTCTTTAGAGCTTGGGACTTATTTTTACCGGGTCTTGGGAGTTGTAAATATTTTAAATCTTAGTTCTTATTTATTGCATATGTTGAGGTTGAGTTTTACCTTTATATTCAGTTATTTCGCAAATTATTAGGCTTACCTAGTCTTAGAGACTAGGTACCGCACGACATCCTACGGAGGGAAATCTGGGTCGTGACAAGTTTGTATCAGAGCACTAGGTTCATAGGTGTTATGAGTCACAAACAGGTTTAGTAGAGTCTCGCGAATCAGTACGGAGACGCCTGTACTTATCTTCGGGAGGCTATGGAACTTTTAGGAAAAGCTTCACTTCTTTGATTCCTTATCGTGCGAGATTACTTATGTCTTTCTATTCTCTCACAAATGGTGAGGACACGTACAATTGGATCAGATGACCAGACACCTGCGCCCCCTGCTAAAGTCACGAGAGGCCGGGACCGGGGTAGAGGCCGAGGACGTCCACGTGGTGCAGCCAGAGCACCTATACGAGCTGCTACAGAGGAGCCACCAGTAGCTCTAGTTTGAGGGTAGGCACCTAAGACGCCTGTTACTGCACCAGCCCTCAAGGAGACTCTCGCCCAGTTTCTGAGCATGTTCAACACCTTGGCTCAGGAAGGATTGATACCACTTGCTCTTGACATATCTCAGGTCGGGGGAGGAGAATAGACTCCCGCCGCCCGTACCCCAGAGTAGCGGGTTCAGGTTGACCAGGTTCCTGAGGTCATACCGATGCAGCCGGTAGCTCCAGTTCAGCTCGAGGTTAGGGCAGCAGTTTCTGAGGGGGAGCAGCTTAAGCTCGAGAGGTACAAAAAGTACCACCCTCCTACTTTCAGTCGCTTGGCGTCAGAGGATGCCCAAGGTTTTCTTGAGGAGTGTCATCGTATCATCTGTACTATGGGTGTTGCGGAGTCTAGTGGGGTTTCTTTCACTACATTCCAGCTTAGAGGAGCGACCTATCAGTGAGGAGAGCATATGAGTTAGGTAGTCCGACCGAGGCATAGAGTCTCAGAGATGCATGACGCGCAGAGTTTGAGCAGTTACGCCAGGGTTCTATGACTGTGTCAGAGTATGCGGTCTACTTCAGTGATTTTGCTAAGCATGCACCAGCCTTGGTTGCTACTGTTCGGGAGTGGGTTCATCGATTAATTGAGGGGCTCAACCCCAGTATCAGATTTAGCATTGCCCGAGAGTTGGAGATGGATATCGCGTACCAGCAGGTAGTGGGGATTGCCAAGAGATTGGAGGGTATGTTGACTCAGGAGAGAGAGGATAGGGAGGCCAAGAGGTCTCGAGAGTCTGGCACATATAGTGGCACTTATGCCCTAGTTGTAGCTTGTCAGGGTAGGGGCTCTGGGGTCTCCCTGTTCATTCAGTACTTCCAGCCGCCAGCGGTACTCCGGTCACTCCTAGGCCCCAGGATCCTTATTATGCACCGCCATTGTCTACTGCACCTCATACATGGGGTGCTTTCAGTGGTCAGTCCAGCCGATTAGGCCCGAGCCAGTCGTAGCAGCCACGTCCTCCGAGAGCTTGTTTTGAGTATGGGGACACTCGTCACATGGTGAGAGATTTCCCTAGACTTATGAGGGGTGTACCTCCACAGACCACTCAGGCACTGCGTGCTCCACCAGGTGCTCAGGCTATGGTTACAGCAGAAACTACCACTCCATCTGCACAACCAGCTCGAGGTGGAGGTCAGACATGTAGAGGTCGCCCTAGAGGGGGAGGCCAGGCCGGATATTATGCCCTTCTTGCTAGGTTGAAGGTAGTTGCATCCGATTTTGTCATTACATGTATTGTTCTGGTCTGTCACAGAGATACCTCAGTCTTATTTGATCCACGCTCCACTTATTCCTATGTGTCATGTTATTTTACCCCGTATTTGGGTGTATCCTATGATTCTCTGAGTTCTCCTGTCTATGTGTCTATACCTGTGGGTGATTCTATTGTTGTTGACCATGTGTATTGATCGTGTTTGATTGTTCTTAGTGGTTTTGAGACCAAAGCCAATTTATTATTGCTCAGTATGGTGGATTTCGATGTTATTTTGGATATGGGCTAGTTGTCGCCCTATCACACTATCCTTGATTGTCACGCCAAGACGATAATGTTGACTATGCCAAGTATACCGGGGCTAGAGTGGAAAGGTACCTTAGGTCATGTTCTTAGCAGGGTTGTCTCATTTCTTAAGGCTTATCAAATGGTTGAGAAGGGGTATGATACGTATCTGGCATATGTGAGGGATGTTAGTGTTGATACTCCTACCGTCGAGTCAGTTCCGATAGTGAGGGAGTATTTAGATGTATTCCCAGTGGATCTTCCGGGTATGCCGCCCGACAGGGATATTGACTTTGGCATTGATTTTTTACCAGACACTCAGCCCATTTCTATTCCACCTTATCGTATGGCCCCAACAGATTTGAAAGAATTAAAGGAACAGTTGTAAGAGTTGCCCGATAAGGGCTTCATTCGGCCTAGTGTGTCGCCTTGGGGTGCCCCTGTCTTGTTTGTAAAGAAGAAGGATGGTTCTATGCGAATGTGTATTGATTATCGCCAGTTGAACAAAGTTACAGTGAAGAAAAGGTACCCATTGCCATGTATTGATGACCTATTTGACCAGCTTCAAGGTGCCAAAGTGTTCTCTAAGATCGACTTGCGTTCAGGCTATCATCAGTTGAAGATTTGGGAGCCAGATATCCCGAAGACTGCTTTTGGGACTTGGTATGGTCATTACGAGTTCCTTTTGATGTCTTTTGGGCTGACAAACGCCCCCACATCATTCATGCACTTGATGCACAGTGTATTTAAGCACTATCTTGACTTTTTCGTCATAGTTTTTATTGACGACATTCTAGTGTACTCCCGGAGTCGAGAAGATCATGAGCAGCACCTGAAGACTGTGCTTCAGACCTTGAGAGAAAAGAAGTTATATGCAAAATTTTTGAAGTGTGAATTCTGGCTAGATTCAGTGGCATTTTTGGGTCATGTAGTATCGAGTGAGGGGATCAAGGTAGATCCGAAGAAGATTGAGGCAGTGCAGAGTTGGCTCAGGCCATCCTCATCTACGGAGATCCAGAGTTCTCTTGGCTTGACGGGGTATTACCGTCGATTTGTAGAGGTTTTCTCGTCTATTGCAACACCTATGACTAGATTGACCCAGAAGGGTGCTCCGTTCAGGTGGACTGAGGAGTGTGAAGAGAGCTTTCAAAAGCTCAAGACTGCTTTGACTACAGCCCAGTGTTAGTATTGCCTACTGGTTCGGGGTCCTATATAGTGTATTGTGATGTGTCGCGCATTGGTCTAGACGCGGTGTTGATGCAGGACGGTAGGGTGATTGCCTACGCGTCTAGACAACTGAAGGTGCATGAGAAGAACTATCCGGTCCACGACCTCGAGTTAGCAGCTATTGTTCATGCCTTGAAGATCTGGCAGCATTATTTGTATGGTGTCCCTTGTGAGGTCTACACCGATCACCGAAGTCTACAACATATGTTTAAACAGAAGGATCATAACTTGCGGCAGCGGAGATGGTTGGAGCTACTTAAGGATTATGACATCTCCATTCTCTATAATCCCGGAAAGGCCAATGTGTTGGTCGATGCCTTGAGTCGTAAGGCGGAGAGTTTGGGCAGTTTAGCATATCTACCAGTAGCAGAAAGGCATTTAGCCTTGGATGTTTAGGCCTTGGCCAACCAATTTGTCAGATTGGATGTTTCCGAGCCGAGCATGGTTTTGGCTTGTGTGGTTTCTCAGTCTTCTATTTATGATCGTATCAGAGAACGTCAGTATGATGACCCCCATCTGCCTGTCCTTAAGGACACGGTTCAGCACAGTTATGCCAATGAGGTCACTATTAGAGATGACGGTGTATTACGAATGCAGGGCAGGCTATGTATGCCCAATGTAGATGGTTTGCATGAGTTGATTCTCCAGGAGGCTCACAATTCGCGGTACTCCATTCATCCAGGTGCCACAAAGATTTATCAGGACTTGAGGCAACACTATTGGTGGAGGCGAATGAAGAAAGACATATTGGAATATGTGGCTTGGTGCCTAAATTGTCAGCAGGTGAAGTATGAGCATCAGCAGCCAGGTGCATTACTTCAGAAGCTAGAGATTCCGGAGTGGAAATGGGAACGGATCACTATAGATTTCATTGTTGGGCTCCTACAGACTCAGAGTAAGTTCGATGCAGATTGGGTGATTATGGATAGATTGACCAAGTTAGCTCATTTCATTCCTGTGATTACTACTTACTCTTCGGAGCAGGTGGCTCAGGTTTACATTCGCGATATTGGCAGGCTTCATGGCATGCCGGTATCTATCATCTCTGACTAGGGTACGCAGTTTACATCACGGTTCTGGAGAGCCGTACTACATAAGTTGGGTACTCGGGTGGAGTTGAGTACAACATTTCACCCTCAGACGGACGGACAGTCCGAGCGCACTATTCAGATATTTGGAGGATATGCTTCGTGAGTGTGATGGATTTTGGGGGTGTTTGGGATCAGTTATTTCCACTTGCGGAGTTTGCCAACAACAACAGTTATTAGTCGAGCATTCAGATGGCACCATATGAGGCTTTGTATGGTAGGCGGTGCCGGTCTCCAATGGGTTGGTTTGAGCCGGGTGAGGCTAGACTATTAAGTACAAATTTGGTTCAGGATCGACTTCGTACAACCCAATTCATGCAGAAGAGTTATGCAGATCGGAAGGTTCGCAACGTTGCATTCATGGTTAGGGAGCGGGTCTTGCTCCGAGTTTCACCCATGAAAGGTGTTATGAGGTTCGGGAGGAAGGTAAAGTTGAGCCCTAGGTATATCGGGCCTTTTGAAATTCTTGAGAGGGTTGGAGAGGTGGCTTACAGACTTGCACTACCACCTAGTCTCACTGATGTTCATCCAATATTCCATGTTTCCATGCTCCAGAAGTATCACGGCGATCCGTCCCATATGTTAGACTTCAACTCAATCCATTTGGACAAGGATCTATCTTATGTTAAGGAGCCGATGTCCATCTTGGACAGGCAGGTTCGAAAATTAAGGTCAAAGAACATCGCTTCAGTGAAGGTTCAGTGGAGGGGTCATCTGGTCGAGGATGTGACTTGGGAGACCGAGCATGAAATGCGTAGCCGTTATCCTCATCTTTTCACAACTTCATGTATGTCTTTATACTCGTTCGAGGATGAACGTTTATTTTAAGAGGGGAAGATGTAACGACATGGCCGGTCATTTTGAGAGTATTAGCCCCGAACCCCTAATTATTGCTCCCTCTATTTCATTTTGTGGTTACGTAACTTGCCGGGAGGATTTGTTTTTGGTTTCAGAGTGAAATGGAACACATAGTCCCTAAATTGGGAGTTTAAGTTCTAGGAATTTGATCGTAGTTTAAATTGTGAGAAGATGACTCCGGAATGGAGTTGCAATGGTTCCAATAGCTCCGTTGGGTGATTTTGGTCTTAGGAGCCTGTTCAGATGTTGAATTGGAGGTCCGTAGGTCATTTTGGCGTCAAATGGCGAAAGTTGGAAAGTTTGACCGGGGGGTAGACTTTTTGATATCATGGTCGGATTTTGATTCCGGAAGTTTGAATAGGTCCGTAATGACAATTATGATTTGTGTGCAAAATTTGAGATCAATCGGACTTGATTGATAGGTTTCGATGTCGGATGTAGAAGTTCGAAGTTTTAAAGTTCATTAGGTTTGAATCGATGTGCAATTCGTGTTTTAGGGTTGTTTGATGTGATTTAAAGGCTCGACTAAGTCCGTATGATGTTTTAGGACTTGTTGGTATATTCGGACGGGGTCTCGGGGGCCTCGGGGTGATTTCAGATGGTTAACGGATCGAGTTGAGGCTTAGAGAATGGTTGAAGTGCATCAGTTTTGGTGCAATCGCACCTGCGCAAGTTTGACCGTAGGTGTGAGCTCGCAGAAGCTAGTGAATGGGCACAGATTCGGAGGTGCAGATGCGCATTTGGGTCCGCTGAAACGGACGTGTCTGAACTAAGTGAGAACCGCACCTGCGATGGGAATTCCGCAGGTGCGGAGCCGTAGAAGCGGCTGTGGGTTCGCAGGTGCGAATTTACTAGCAGAGAAGGCCTATGTTCGGGGGTTTGATTTCATTCTCCATTTTTGGATCTAGAGAGCTCGGATTGAGGCAAAATTTTGAGGGTTTTTCAGAGGAAACATTTGGGTAAGGATTTTTGACTTGTTTTTGATTAATCTCCACTAAGATATCATTTATTCTTCATTTAATTAAGGATTTGAGTTGAGAAATTTGTGAAAAAGGTGGAAAAATCCTTAGGCCTAATTTTGAGGTTTTGATCGAGAATTTTATATCGGATTTGAGTAATTTTGGTATGGGTGAACTCGATATCGAATGGGTGTTCGTATTTTGCGAATTTTACCCGATTTCGAGACGTGGGCCCGAGTCGACTTTTTGGGGCGATTTTTTGATTCTTTGCTAAAGTCGTAGATTTATTATTTAAAGGGAAAAGGCCCAAAAATGACCTTGTGGTATTTGAAATGGATCAATTATAACCTCCGTTTAAACTTGAGTCCAAAAATAACCTTGCCGTTATAGAATGGGTCTAATAATGCCCTTGTGTTATTCGAAATGGGTCAATTATAACCCTCGTTTAAATTTGAGCCCACCAATGACCCTGCCATTAAAGAATGAGTCTAATACTGCTATTTTTCTCAGTTAGTAATGATTAGGGGTGTAAAATAGATATTTAAAAACCGACAGAACCGTGTCGAACCAATTTTTAGGTTTCTTTTAATAAACCGTAGGTTTTTATATAAATCTATAACCGTACCGATAATTAGGGTAGGTTTTTTATTTTATAAAAATAAACCGAAAAAATATCGAAGCGTACCGAATAAATTTACATGTGAAACATATATTTATATATTAAGTTTAAAAATAATAATGTATTAAAATTTATACATTATTTATATTAATACATTATTATTTATAAATATAAATCTTAGACCCCATTCTTTAACGGAAAGGTCATTAGTGGGTTCAAATTTTAAACTTATTCGACCCATTCTTTATAAATATTAGACTCATTATCATTTTAAAACTTAATATATAAATATCGAACCGTACCGAATAAATTTACATGTAAAACATATATTTATATTGGGTCTAATAATAGGTCCGATATATTTACATGTGAAACATATATTCACATGTAAATTTATTCGGTATGGTTCGAATATATTTACATGTGAATCATATATTCACATGTAAATTTATTCGGTACGGTTAAATATTTTTTCGGTTTATTTTTATAAAATAAAAAATCTACCCTAATTATCGGTTCGGTTATAGATTTATATAAAAACCTACGATTTTATTAAAAGAAACCAAAAAATTGGTTCGGCGCGGTTCTGTCGGTTTTTAAATATTTATTTTACACCCCTAATCATTACTAACTGAGAGAAATAGCAGTATTAGACCCATTCTTTAATGACATGGTCATTGGTGAGCTCAAATTTAAACAAGGGTTATAATTGATCCATTTCGAATAACACAAGAGTATTATTAGACCCATTCTATAACGGCAAGGTCATTTTTGGACTCAAGTTTAAACGGAGGTTATAATTGATCCATTTCGAATACCACAAGGTCATTTTTGGGCATTTTCCCTTATTTAAATTAGTTTCTTGTAGTGGTATTTATAGTATGTAATTGCTTTTAGCTAGATTTGGGCCGTTCACAGTCGGAAAGTCGAGGGAAAGGCATTCTTATCGACTGATTGAGCTTGGTTTTAGGTAAGTGACCTGTCTAACCTTGTGTGGGGGAACCTCCCCCTTAGGTTTTGGTACTGTTATGATATTTGCAATACGTGAAGGCCGTGTACACGAGGTGACGAGTGCGTACACGGGTTAAATGTTGAAAAATCTGGTTCTTGTTGAGTAGTTTTCTTTTAATTCCTTAACTGAGTTTCTCTAGCCTGTGTAGTCATCATGTTTAGCCTAATGTCCCATGCCTACGTGTCTTAACTCTTACTTGAAACTTGTGCAACATGCTTAGTTGAATTACCTGCTTCCTTGATCTTGTATTCAGTCTTTAACTGTATGATTCCTTGATGTAAACTCATTGTTCCATAGGTTATGAGTTGTGTATTTATATTTGGGACTACGAGGCGGTACCTCGGGAGCGTCCCCTGTTGTTTACCTTTATTCGCTGTGTTGTTACCTTTCTGTAACTTCTCATTGTTTAAATTCCCCGTCATTTCATTATATTGTTATATCTTCTACCTTGCTTCCTTTTTATTCCAGCAGGGCCCTGACCTGACCTCGTCACTACTCTACCGAGGTTAGGCTTGGCACTTACTGGGTACTGTTGTGGTGTACTCACACTACACTTCTGCACATTTTTTATGCAGATCTAGGTACTGTATACTAGGCCAGGTACCAATGAGCTAGACCGTACGTGGAGATTTCAAGGTATATCTGCCAGTATCCGCAGACCTCGGAATCCCTCTCTATCTCTATGATGTTGCTTTTTTTTAATTCTATTAGACTCTGATGTATAGAGACACTTAACATTTTCTCTTTAGAGCTTGTGATTTATTTCTACCGGATTTTTGGGAGTTGTAAATATTTTGAATCTCATTTCTTATTTATTGCATATGTTGAGGTTGAGTTTTACCTTTATATTCAGTTATTCCGCAAATTGTTAGGCTTACCTAGTCTTACAGACTAGGTGCCGTCACGACATCCTACGGAGGAAAATTTGGGTCGTGACAATCTTTGAATCGCCTTGACATTGTTCACTACGGTGATGTCCTCTATGACCTTTATTTTGTCGGGGTTGATCTCTATCCCCCGATTAGATACCATGCACCCGAGGAATTTGCCCGAACCAACCCCAAATATGCACTTCTCCGGGTTTAGCTTCATATTGTATTTCCTTAGTATGTCGAAGGTTTCCTGCAAATATTTCAAATGGTCCTCTGCTCGCAGGGACTTGACCAACATATCAATAATATAAACTTCCATTGATTTCCCTATTTGTTCTTCGAACATCCGGTTTACTAGGCATTGGTAGGTGGCACCGACGTTCTTTAATCCAAACATCATTACGTTATAGCAGTAGGTGCCGAATTTGGTTATGAAAGAAGTCTTTTCTTGATCGTCCGGGTCCATTCGAATTTGGTTGTACATGGAGTAGGCATCGAGAAAACTGAGTATCTCGTGACCGGCCGTCACGTCGATCATTCAATCGACGTTAGGCAAAAGGAAATAATCCTTTGGGCATGCTTTGTTTAGGCCTTTATAATCCACACACATCCTTAGTTTATTTCCCTTTTTAGGTACCATCACTACATTAGCTAACCAATACATGTATTTAACTTCCCGGATAGATCCTATTTTTAGAAGTTTGGATACCTCATCCTTGATGAACGTGTGTTTGATCTCGGACTGTGGTCTTCTCTTCTGCTTAACCGGATGGAACTTCAGGTCCAAACTGAGCTTGTGAGTGGTTACCTCTAGTGGGATCCCTGTTATGTCAAGATGGGACCAAGCGAAACAATCAGCGTTAACTTTAAGAAAATCAATAAGTTTTCTCCTAAGCATGAGGGTTAACCCCGTGCCCAGGTATACCTTTCGATCCGGTAGATGCTCGATTAATATGACTTGCTCCAGCTCTTAAATAGTTGATTTGGTGGCGTCGCTGTCATCGAGAGCTATGAATGATCTCGGGATGCTGTAATCGTCCTCATCGTTTGCTCCTTATTCCTCCTGTTTCTCCGGTTTGGCTGAGGCCGGTATCAGTGATTGCTATTTAATCTCTTCTTTTTTGGTCGGTTTCGCGTTCCTTGATGTTGAAACCGCAGGCACCAGGATTACTTTGTCGACAACAAACATTTCCCTTGCGGCTGGCTATTCTCCTTAGACCTTTTTGACTTGCCCCGGCGCGGGAAATTTCAACGACTGGTGTAAGGTCGAAGGTACCGCCTTCAAGTTGTGGACCTATGGCCTTCCGAATAGAGCGTTGTATCTCATGTCCCATTTAATCACGTATAACTTCGTTTCTTGGATTGTCCCGACAGTGTTTACCGGCAAAGTTACCTCTCCTTTTGAGGTCTCACACGCCATGTTGAATCCATTCAATACCCGGACTGCAGGCACGACTTGATCCTGTAACCTCAATTGTTATACGACCCTTGATCTGATGATGTTGGCCGAGCTACCTAGGTCAATCAATATATGTTTAACTCGAGATTTATTAATAAGCACATATATTACTAGTGCATCGTTGTGAGGTTGTATGATGCCCTCGACATCTCCGTCGCTGAATGAAATGGCTCCCTCCGGAACGTAATCCCGAGTGCCTTTTCCCCTCATAATAGATACTTTAGTGTGTTTTATCATTGGCCCTTGGGGGACTTCGACTCCCCCAATGATCATGTTGATCACGTGCTGAAGCTCCTCTTGTTCGACCTATTTGTTGGCGTCCCTGTTTCTGAAGTGGTTTTTGGCTTGTTCACTTAGGAATTCTCGGAGGCCCATTGCTGAACAGTCGAGCAACTTCTTCTCTTAGCTGTCGGCAATCTTCAGTCCTGTGACTGTGGGTGTCATAGTACTTACACATCAAGTTAGGATCTCTCTAGGCCGGGTCAGACTGTAATGGTCAGGGCCAGTTGGTCTCTTTAATGAGCTCTATGGCCGACATGATGCTTGCAGCGTCTATGTTGAAGTTATATTCTGATAATCTTGATGCCTCCCTACTCCCGAGCGACCTGTTGAAACCATTCTTACTCATCAAGCCTCGGCCACTAGGCCCTCGATCGCTTCTCCTCTCGTTCCTTGCCCGGGAGGGGGGGAGGGAGGGGACGCCCGGATCCATTGCCCCTTCGGTCCGCTCTGTAATGCTGATATCGATCTCGGACCGGTCTTGGCTCTTGATCAATGGCTCTCTTAGATCTATCATCGGCCCTGATGGGGTAAACAGATCCAGAAGGGGCCCCGAGTTGGTCGTCCTTGACCCTGATCTTCGATTGGTACCTGTTGTGGACGTCGGCCCAGGTTACCAATGGGTACTCCACCAAATTTTGTTTTAGCTATTGAGAGGCCAAGGAACTTCGGGGGTTGAGCCCCTGAGTGAATGCATGCATGGGCCAATCATCTGCAACTGGTGGTAGGTCCATCCATTCCATCTGAAAGCTTAACACGAACTCCCTGAGCATCTCGTTATCCCTTTTTTTGACTTTGAAAAGATCTGACTTTCTGGTTTCGACCTTGATGGCCCCGACATAGACCTTTACGAAAGTATCTGCAAGTATAGCAAACGAGTCAATAGAATTTAGGGGTAAGTTGTGATACCATATTATCGCTCCCTTGGACAAAGTTTCCCCAAACTTTTTCAGCAACACCGACTCAATCTCATCGTCTTCCAAATCGTTCCCTTTGATTGCGCATGTATAGGAGGTCACATGCTCATTTGGATTTGTGGTCCCATTATATTTAGGGATGTCAGGCATACAAAACATCTTTGGGATCGATTTTGGTGTCACGCTCGGAGGAAAGGGCTTCTGGATAAACTTTTTGGAGTCCGGTCCCTTCAATACCGGGGGTGCTCTCGGAATCTGATCGACCTTGGAGTTGTATGTTTCTACCTTCTTGTCATTAGCCTCAATCTTTTTCTCACCTGACACCACCCATTTTGTCAACGCTTTGAGCATCTTCATTACCTCGGAATTTACCCTGGGTTCGGCTTCACCCGGTCTCTCGGTAATTTGTTCGTCTCTTCGAGTGCTTTCCCCGGGATTGTTCGGGCTCAACCCTTTTGGGGGCGTGGCTTTGATTCTGCAGTTGTGATATTACCTTGTTGAGCCTGCAACATTTTGAAAATCAGCCGTAGGCTCACCCCATCAGCCTCACCTTCGGGCGCTTCTCGAGCTTTTGGTCGGGGTCCCCCGCGAACACTATTTTCGGGTTCAGTTGGCAAATTGATGTTGATGGCCACCTGCGAGTTAGCATCGACCGGGTTGGCGACTGGGACACCGTTGGGCTCGGTAAGGAGCACATCATTACTGGGCACCACATTATTATTTTTGCCGTGATGGCCTGATTCAACGTCAATGTTCAAGTGAGTCGACTGAGAGTTTGACATTTTTAGGCTGACATAGAATTAAGATTTCAAAGAACAAGCGTAAAATAGGGTGTGTTATGGAGATTTTTATCAAATCATCACTATTATCCTTAGCTCCATGGTGGACGCCAAACTGTTTACCCCAAAATTGGGTAATAATTAAATTTGTATATGGTTTTAAGGATACGTGATTTAATTCAACACGAATAATTAAAAATAACAGATAAATGAATTAAGTGCGAGATGAACGATCAAACCAATCTGAATATTATGTTAAGCGTGATCTTGGATTGAACAATGACCTCGTCCTTGATTGGACCCTCGGTTTAAGCCTGATCGCGAATGAAAAACAGAACAAGTGAATAATGCCTTTGGCAGTAGAGAGAAGATAAAAATAAACTTTTATTGCTTTGAATTGCGTGTTATAATGTGTTAGACTAAAGAAAACTTTTACTTTATATAGTAGGAAAGTTTCAATCCTAGTATAAATCTAAAAAAGGTAAAAATCTTCTTTTCTCGGTAATTGTTGATCTATAATCGATATCGAACGAGATTCGCTCCGTGATATATGGTTGAGGGCGAGTGTTACAACCCTCTATCCGTCATGCATAATCGTTCACCGCGTCCTCCGAAGTCTAGAACTTATACTCGGTTCAGGGTGAGTTGCTTTACCATGTCCGATGTGAGATATATCATTCACTCTTCTTGGGTCTCGATACGAAGGGTCTTTGGCCTCGACTACAATATCACGGATCCGTGCTCCCCTTCGTTCTCTCGTTGGGGATCGGGGTAGACTATAGACATTGTCCCGATTTTACCCGTACACAATTATATTTCTGCACGCTACATTAAATAATAAAATAACAGATAATATTTATTAAAATAATATATTATATTAGATTATAATTTTATAAAATTAATATTCTATTAAATTATAATACTAGTTAAAATGAAAAAGATGATATATTAATTAAGAGAAAGAGAAAAAGGAAAAAGAAAAAGAAAAAGTGAGGCGGTTAGGGGAAGAATAACGCGATCTAAACCGAAGAATTATAGACGTAGGAGCCTCTTCCATTTTGGTTGAATCTGTTCTGTCTCCAATTCCACATTCCAAAAGCCAACCTCCACCTTCAGCCGACCCTTTCACAGCGCAGATACTGAAAACAATTAAAAGAAGAAGAAAAGGGGGAAGATTTTCGATTTGGAGGTTTGGAACCATTATCATGACTTACGCTACTCACGTCCTTCGTCACTCCAAAAAGGTTTGATTCTGATTTCCTTTTTTTGTTATCTACTCAATTTATCAATATTGACTTGTATTCTTGAATCCCTAAAATCTGCACGTATAGGTTAATTTACTGAAGGAAGAATTTGATTGTCAATTATGTGATATCTGTGATCCATATGAGCCCGTGGTTGTGCCGCATTTTAAATCAATTACTTTGCTTCCTTTTCTTTTTCGTCTGTTAATATTACTCCTATAGACTTATAAGTGATTGTTTTTGATACACATTAAACTGAAGTTATATGAGTAATAATTTACTATTTTGTTTTTAATCTGAGTTTTACTCCCTTTTTAAATATTTTCTAAGTTGCGAATCCATCTTATTTATCTTTTCTGATTTGCATTATTCTGTGTCCTTTTATGATCCTTTTCAAATACATCTGCTGCCGTATTCTGATATTTTGAGATTATTAGATACGTAAAATTTCATAATATAGTAAACCCTGCAGGGATAATGCTAAAATAAGGGAATTTGCATGACAATTTAAACACATAGAAGGAATAGTTTGATTGAGTATACGATCGAACCAAAAATTGAATTAGCCGGACCAAATTAATCCAAAATCGGCTAAATACCTAACTATTGGTAGACTCTACGGTCAGTAGCAGGTTCTATTGATAGAAGGGGTGTGATTTTTCTGTTGAAATGTTGTGTTATTGACAGAAGGTGTATCATTCTGGAAGGGGGATATTTCAGGAAACAAGGAGGAAATCAACTGTAATTGCACATATGTTAATATGTGTATGAAAATGTTAATATGTTTATGATATTTTGATGTATTATTTAGTTCATGATTCCTAGTGACGAGTACACGAGCGAGTGAATGAAATTTCATGGATGGTTAGAATTAGAGTAAATTTTTTGTATCATTGTGATTGGTGGAGGCCATATCACGATTTTGTTGCTTGCACGATTAGTAAAGCTTGGACAGACGTGATCATTCATCAGGTCTAGTCCAGTTGAAGAACGTTATTTTTCTCTCAGGTTCTACAATAGATGTTCTGTAGACAAAGTATTACTATTGAATTGAAGCAACTGATTAAGGAAAAAGAAAAGCCTTCATGATTTGCTATAGAGGTCCTGTAGACAAAAAATTAATTGAATTGAAGTAATTTATTTGGGAAAAAGAGAAGCCTTCATGATTTTCTCTAGCATTACTGAATTGAAGTTCACTTTTTAAATTTGAATCAACTCTAATATGAAGTGGCTAAGCGGCATGATTTAGCGTGAATGAAGTATATTAGAGTACTCTAATATACTCTAATATACCCATCTCATCGATGTGCAACAGGAACAGCAGATAAGCGGCATACCACTTCGGCATTAACTAGATCGTATATGAAGTTTAGAGAGAAAATTTGGGGCGCGGTTGCTATGTGGTTTAGCCCCATTGACAGCCGGCTGGAATATATAAGGAGTATTTTGTAGTTTGTACAGTGCTGAAGATTTATTCAATCAAACACAACAACTAATCAATTACAATTACCTTTAATTCAATTTAAGGCCTTTAAGTAATCGTTATTCCTTTCATTTCCTAGCTTTTTGCAGCTTTATTTAGCATTTTCTTACCCAATGTTAGTCACTATTTAGATCTTCATTACTCTCAAAGCTTCTATCTGTGACGTTCACATTTTGATACTTTTAGAAAGCCTAGGAACCTACAGTTGAGAAGTAGAGTTCCCTTTTCTACATTACATTAATGGTCTGATCACAATTGAGAATTGTTCAGTGTCAGTTTGCGCTATCACTTGGTCCAATCTATTACCATTGTACCACCAAAAGTATGATGAACTTTGGGAACTTTATCAATTGGAGCTAGTTGAGAGAAAATTTCTTGTCAGAGTGGTGACAGGGTTAAGCGTAGTGACCTATTGCCCTTCTCATTTCCCTTTCAAGCGTTGATAAAAATGCTTGTAATGTAGTGGGTTCAAACTTCAAAGGAATTGGATATTGTTTGTTATAAGGTTTATGGTTGGTAGTACCACGATCTCCTTGATATTTGTGTTTGATTATGCTTTTTAAGTACCTATTTCACTTGCCTTAGTGGGTTTTAGTAATATAATTCGTCTTTAGTTTTGCATGCAGATATGACATTGTCCTATCTGTAGTTCTGCTAGCAAATATCTAAATGGAGTGGCTAGTAATCATCGTTACAGTGGTAGTACTGTGGGTGTCTTCATTCTTTAAACTTCTCCATGAATCTCTCTCTGCCTCACAAGTTGCAGTTTTAACTGATGGTATGGGGTGATTTCTTTACGAAATGTCAATTCTCATTTTCTTTTGTATTTACTGGCTGCCTCAATGTTGTTATGCACTTTTGTTTTAGAATCTAAATACAAGCATGCATACAACTTTCCGTGTAGTGTTTGTTCTACAGCTAATTGCTTCCCTTCTTGATATCTTTTTTCTTAGGTGGAGTTTTTTGCAAGAGAAATGTCTTGTTGGTTATTGCCCATCCTGATGATGAGTCTATGTAAGGTTGAACGTCTTAACTATGGTATTGATATTTTTTCCTGTCATAAATTTTCTGAGCGATGCAAACCTTTGAATTGCTATAGAGGGAGTTGCAGACTATGATATTTGGAACTATGTGTTAATTTTGACCAAGATTGTGAGAGTCCCAATATATCATTAGTCTTACATTAATACGAGGTTGCTCACTTGAAAATTTTAATTAAGCTCATAGTTCAACACACATTCACAGAACAATAATTCCCTTGAATTCATATAGCCATCTTGAAACAAGGTGGACTAGAAATTTGGTGGGCTAAACTATAAGATTCAATTTTTACCCCCTTTCTTAAATAGGTTATTAGAGAACCATAATATGATTTGTCTTTATACAAATTATGGTTTCGACATTTTGTTTCGTTGCACAGTGGGTATGCTATCCATATGGTACCTGAAAATACTGTTCTTTTATTTTTTCTGAATTTCATCAAATTGCTTTTAGGCTTGTTCTAACAGAAGCATCCCTACCTGGGCGACATCCTTTTTTACAAATTTTGTTGAGAAAAGTAATGTATTGTAGTTAGTAACATGGATCACACTCTCAGTGTCAGTTGATTGTTGTTGTGTCTCTAAATATAGATGTCGATTTTCACATATTATACAATGACCTTTTAATGTTTTGCGAATCTTGTCATTAAGTGAATCATACTGTATCTATTTGTTGTACAAACATTACTTTTGAGATGATAATGACTTGTGATGCTTCCTTGTACTCTATACTGCAGGTTCTTTACTCCAACCATTAATTATTTGTCTTCGAGAGGATGTAATCTGCATATATTATGCATGTCAACAGGTAAGGCTTTTAGAATATTTCAATTTCTGTTGCACATGCTGAGTCAAAAAAATTTCTTTTATGCCTAAGTTTTGAGCGGCACATGTGTATTTTGGTTGATGTATGTATGTATGTCTCAGGACACAAAAAGTGACTTAAAATGAAAAGTTGATGCTTTTACCGAATACTTTAGCAATTTATTTTCTTAAAGTATGATCCAATTCAAGCAGTACTGATAAACCTGAGGCTCGTTTTCTGAATTTGAAATATTGCAGATTTTTCAACTTTAGAATGCTTAAATGATCAGATCGGAAATCCCTACAACTGTTTTTTGCAAATCTTTGTCCTAGATAACCAAGAGTCTATTACTGATGCTAACTTTCAGTATTTTGTTTCTTCTTTGTTGCATTGTACTGAAATATAGGTAATGCAGATGGTATGGGCAATGTCAGAAAGGAAGAACTTTATTTAGCCTCAGTAATGCTTAAGGTGACGTGAAATTTATCTGAATAGAAATCTGAGCTTGGCTTTCATGCATTGATTCTAGATCTTTGATCTTTTATGTTGTTTTCATGCAATCATTCCTTCATTCATCTATCTTTGCGAATTACTATAAAGGATTTGTAAAATGTTGGAGGAGCTAGTCAAATATCAGTCATTGATCTTTCTGTTCTCTATTTACTCATGCAGGTTCCACAAAAGCAAGTGAAAATCCTTGACCATCCAGATCTACAGGTATTCTGATTGTATCAGAATTGTATCTCGGTATGTTCTTAATGTGTGAGCAGAGTTCTTATGTCTAGTTCTAACTAGGATGGTTTTGGCAAAACGTGGAACTCAAAGTTATTGTCAAAGATTATCAAGGAGGAAATTGCCAATTGTGATATTGATTTGGTAAGTGATTTCAGTAATTATATTGTTTAACTAAGTTAGCCTTTTCGGGTAATCTTCATTAGCTTGTGCTTCTTTGATATTTATAAATTTAGGCTTCATCCCATTGACTATATTGTGTAAGTTGCTTTTCTACTTCACTGGATTATAATCTTGATCTATAGATATATCCTTCATTTATTTGTTCATTTTAGTTGAATATAAAGAATGTATTTAAGTATCGAAAATATAAATGCAAGACTCTTCTCTCCGTAATGCCTCAAGGGGGAGATAACAACAAATAAAACTAGGAATCCTTTTTGCTGAGATAGATGGATTTGCCCAATGTGCAAGATGGTGGTGTTCTAGTAGCAAATTGTATTTTATCTCTCATGTGGAAATGGAAAACACTGCTAAAAATCAAACCAAGCCATCTTTAAAAGCATTCCAACTAATGAGGCATTTGGGAGAGTCGTAGTATGAATTGTTAAGAAGAATTTATTGCACTTATTAGACCAGTCACAAAATACCATTAGAATAACTGAAACAGTCACAATTATAAAAAATCACAAAATACAAACACCAATAACTACTAAACAAGCCAGGCAGTCACCAAGATTTGTCTAACACCATTAGAATATCTAAAACAGTAACAAAAATAATCATTCACCAAGAACAAGTGCTTAACCAAGCAGCAGACCATCAGACAAAATAATACCATCATCATCCATATCCAAAGTACATCCAGAAGCACTAAATGCTAAAGCAGTGGTAGTCAACAAAGCCACAAAATACGTAAAAAAAGAGTCACCAATATAATACAAGCCCAAACATATAAGAAGTTTAACCATGTCTAAGACTCCAAGTAGATCATTAAGACCATAACAATAACTGATTATGAAGTTGGTTAACTGGATGAACACCGGTACATATCTTTAGATGGTTCCTTAAACGGGAAGTGCTACACATATTTTTTTAATAATCGAGAAATCCCCGAGGGTTGGTGATGCACAGTTTGAAACTTAGCGGATAATGGGCTTGCCTCACTACCTTTCTCCACTTAAATACCAAACTTTTGTCTGTTGCAGAGTTTGAACCCTTGAAGTGCGCCTAACCTACACTTCACTTGTTGCTCTGTTACCACTAGACCAAAGCCCAGGGAACGGAAGTCCTACACTTCTTCACACAACAATTATAACCCAATCCACAATGAATGCATCTTGCTTTCACACTTCTTCACTTAAACCTTTTCAAAATGAACCCAAACATATGATGGAGCTTTACGACCATATAACCGCTTGATTAAACCTAATTAACATAATATGATAAGTCTATATGGTAAAAACAAATCTTTGGATAACATATGTTTAAGCCATATCGTAAAAAAATAGAAGTTTTAGACTTATCACATGTTTGTAACTTGCAACTAGATATCATTAATGCAAAAATCTCTTCTACTATTGGCCATATTTAAAGATAATTTAATAAAATACGTCATACAACATAAATTAGTAAGTTATTTTATACTAAGACACACAAATTACGAAGCCATACCAAATTCAAAATGCTCAAGATAATCCAAATCTCCAACATTAACAACTAGAGACTTACTCAGACATCAATCTTGAATACAAACAAGAGCTTGCACCAATTTAGAAATTAATGAACTCTTAAATGAATTAAGAATACAACCAATACTAAATGCACATTTTGTTGCCCGCTAGAAACTGGAATTACCAACACATCATAAGTCGTCTCAATAAGAACATGAAATTTAGGAGCATTAACTCTCCACCAACCTAAGGATCAAAATTCAAATTAACACTCTTATCTTTCATTAAGACACTTATCCGACTTTAGTTTAGCACCTACACTTATACATTTTTTGGTCTCTGCTATTGAAATTTGGCTTAATGACCTTGGTTTGATGCTAGATGTATTTCTTTAGATGTAGTTTGAGATCTTCTTGAGTATTTCTTTAGATACTTTCCAAACAAAGAACTCATGTAACTCTTTATTTCGTCTTTTATTTTCTCTCTCCAAACATCTCCTCTATTGCATAGTCTAAGTCAACATACTCAAACGTGTTTCGAGGATCCAATATAGTGGCAATAGAAATTATCTTATTCATTTTTGTAGGGTTACCCCAATAATTTCAAACTTTTCTTTCAATCGCTTTACCATTGAACACAAATTAGCAATAGACAAGCAAGCTCAGATATTTCCTCAAAATGAGCAATATAAAAGACATAAAGTGAACTTGAAACCTTTCAAGAAACTTTACCATGTTCCTGACATTAAGCAAATCATCATTTTGGAGTGTACCTGCAATGCTTCCATCTTCACAAACATGAGTGTGAAGATAAGTGGACAATCCACTATCAATAAGATCATACATGTCAAAGGGTCTCAAATTGTTGTGCCGTATCCAACATCAAGTTGTTGAATTCCACCTAGTAGGAACATCTAAACTTAATAATCTCTTTCCTTCTATCCTTTGACTTCACAATACTCCTTAAACTTTTTAATTCTTGTAGGAGATTGTCAAATATACCTCATATTTGCTTAATACATTTGAACCATACACAATAATAATTGGGAACTAACATGATGTGTGGTAATCATCTTCATGTGAGATGCATGGCTCACATATTTAATCGTATTGTGCAAGTTGGTTTAAAAGAAGTTGGTGTTTCTATTAAACATGCTAGGCAAATGATAAGGTGTATTACACTTCCTACAAAAGTTAGAAAGTTTAAGGAGTGTTTTGGGTCCAAACAGTGTTTTAAAAAGCGACGAAGCGATCGCTTTAAGCGAGAAGCGACGCGAAGCGATGGCTGCTCGCTTTTCCATGCCTGAGGCGACTCGACCACACGAAGCCCTCGCTTCAGTTGAAAAAGCGCGAAGCGACCTTGAAGCGAGAAGCGCAGAATCGCTCGCTTCTGTTCAGAGGGGTCAGTTTTTTTAAAAGAAAAAGTTTTGGTCTGTTTTGAAGTCAGTTTTTTTAAAAGAAAAAGTTTTGGTCTGTTTTGTATTCAAAACAGACCCCTAAGACCAAAGTGAAGACCATTTCTCTCTTCTTTCTTCCCAAAATCAATTGTTGCTAAGTGCTGCTAGGGTTCAAGTCGCCAGAGACCTCCAATCCTCCAGGTAATTTTTCTTCTTTTTTTCTTCTTTCTTCTTTCTTCTTCTTGTTCCCGTCCAGGCGTCTGCTCACAGCTAGGGCAAACACGATTTTCATTTTTCCTTTTATTCCTTTTATTTAGTATTTTAGCCTTTATTTATTAATTTGTATGTGTATTTCAATTTATAAAGTTAATTTTATATATATATATATTTATTCTTTTTATTTAGTATTTTAGCCTTTATTTATTAATTTGTATGTGTATTTCAATTTATAAAGTTAAATAATTATTATTTTCAGTTTATTTGATTATGTTTCTTTCTTATATATAAATTGAACTCTTTGATTATTTATATTGTGTCTTTGCAAGGTTTACATTATGTTTTTTAAGAATTGCGCTTCACTTCAATGAAGCGTGCGCTTCGCTTTGCGCTTCGTTTTTGAAGCGAGGCGAGCCTCTGTCGCTTTTTTGCGCTTCTCGCTCTCAAAAACACTGGGTCCAAAAGATAGAATGAAAGAGATCATTAGCTTTGGATGTTCCCATTAGGTCGAGTTCCACTTACTTGATGTTGGATATGGCACAACATTTTCAGATAGCCTTTGGTAGTTATGATCTTATTGATAGTGGTTTGTCGATTTATCTTCTTACTTGTGTATCTGAAGATGGAAGTATTGAAATGCATTTCAAAGTGATGATTTGGTAGATGTGAGGAACATAGTAAAGTTTCTTGAAAGGTTTTATGAGCTTATCTTGAAGTTTTTGCGTCTTTTCTAATGCTCTAATGATACGAACTTGTGTTGAATGGCAAAGCATGTGAAGAAAAGTGTTAAGGTGATCTTGGAAAAATGAATCAGATATTTTTATTGCATCTGTGTCGGATCCAGATAACAAGTTTGACTATGTTGGGTTTGCACCCGAGGAGATGCTTGGAGAAGAAAATAAAGGTGAAGAGTTATATAAGTTCTTTATTTGGAGAGTATGTGTAGAAATACTCTAGACGATCTCAACCTACATATCTTCCTCTACGTCATGCCTTCATCCGATTTATCTTACATGAAAACATGATCATTGAGAATCAATGTTCAATTGAAGAGACATAAAGAAGAGAGTGGAAGTGTGGGTGCTAATCAAAGTTGGATAAGTATCTTGATGAAAAATAAGAACCCGTTAGTGAGAATTTCGATGTCTTAGGTTCGTAAAGAGTTAATGCTCCTACATTTCCTGTTCTTTCTGAGATGGCTCGTGTGCGCTGGCAATTCCGATTTCTAGTGTGGTATCAGAATGTGCATTTAGTAATGGAGATCTTAACTTTTGATTCATTTAGAACCTCATTGACTCCTAAATTTGTGCAAACTCTTGTTTGTCTTTGAGATTAGCTTCAGAGTGAGTCTCTTCCCATTAATGTTGAGGAAGATTTGGATTATTGATCAAACTTGAACTTGTCAAGCTTTTGTGTTTTGCGCGCATCTTAGTGCTAAATAATATGCTTGTTTATGTTGTGGCACATTTTAGTAAATTATCTTTGTATAGGGCCAATAGCGGAAGCGATTCTTGCATTATTGATATCCAGTTGCAACATGTGAGAAGTCAAACTTTTATTTGTTTGATGATATTGCTTAAACTTATGTAATCAAAGACTTGTGTTTAACATATGGTTTTATCTTTTAGGTTTAATAAAGCCTCGGTTGCACGGTCCTAATGCTCGATGGAACATCTTGAAAGGCTGAAGAAGTGTGCAAAGATTCCACTTTAAAGTTTCAATCCAATTAACCAACTTTGTATTTAAGTTATCAGGATGGTTTTAATGATCTACTTGAAGTCTTAGACATGGTTTTAAACTTTTGATATGTTTACTTGTGTTATTTTGGTGACTGTTTTTAGACGTATTTTGGCTTTGGTGATCAGAGGGAAATCTTACTTTTGTTATGCAATCACCTTTTCATCTCATGGACATTTTGTTTTCCAGGTCATAACGTTCGATAATTATGGAGTTTCAGGTCACTGTAACCATTGCGATGTTCACCAAGGTGTACGGTAAGTTATTCACCATATTCTGGTAGCCATTGGTAGTACTTTTGCAAATGAAAGTATTCACCGTATTCTGGTTTTACTTGGAAATGCTCTTGCAAATGTTACAAAGAGTTATTTAGTATTGTCAGTGATATATGATACTATACTAGTGGAATTATTCTGGTAGCCATTGGTAGTACTTTTGCAAAATGAAAGTATTCGCCATATTCTGGTTTTACTTGGAAATGCTCTTGCAAATGTTACAAAGAGTTATTTAGTATTGTCAGTGATATATGATACTATACTAGTGAAATTTCACAATGATCCCATTTCTATCTTTCTAATTTAACAATATCTCTTATACTAAATTAGGTTTTGGAAGAGGCATCGTTTTGAGGGGATTTCTTTGCTTTTCTTTTTTTGAATCTATAAATAATTGACATGCCAATAAGATTCTGTGGGTTCAACTTTTAAGGTTTTTAGCATTGGACCCGTTGTATTTTTAAAGTTATGGGTTTAGACCTACCATTTGTTGCAATTCTAATGAATATTTACACATAAATTTATGCTCAACGACAAAAGTACTGGGTTCATCTCCCGGCAGGTATACTCTACATCCGCCTCTGCCGATAACATGTTGTGTATTTTGTATGACAAGGGAAACATTGATGAGTCGGACTCTATTCTGTAGATGTAGGACTTCAAAATAAATCTTCTTCAAGGCTTATCAAATTAACTTGTTCCTAATTCTCCCATTACAACAACAAATAACAACAACAAACCCAATGGAATCCCATAAAGTGGGGTATGGAGAGAGTAGAGTTACGCAGACCTTACCCCTACCTTACGAAGGTAGAGAGGCTATTTTCGATTGACCCCCGGCTCAAGAAGAAAAAACTAAAAATGTAGCAGAAACAACAAGTAGTAACCATAGCAAGCAAAGGTGATATAATAGTCGGAACAAAAGAATCGACATATAGTAAAAGAAATTTACGGATACGAAGAAATGGAAGTACGAGAGTAACACTAACAAGACATGAAAATAAGACACGCCCGCTTAACAACTACCTTTCTACCCTAATTCTCAACATCCATGCCTTTTTATCAAGGGTCATGTCCTCAGTAGGTTGAAGTAGCGCCATGTCATGCCTAATAATCTTTTCCCGATACTTCTTAGGCCTCCCTCTACCTCTTCTCAGTCCCCTCCCCCCTTGCTATCTTGTCACACCTCCTCACTGGGGCCTCTATGCACCTCCTCTTTACATGCCTTTACCATCTCAATCTAGCTTCCCTCATCTTGTCCTCGATAGGTGTCACTCCCAACTTTTCCCGAATATCAACATTTCTTATCCTATCTAGCCGCGTATGCCCATACATCCATCTCGGCATCCTCATTTCCGCTACTTTCATCTTCTGGACATGAGTGTTCTTGACAGGCCAACACTCCGCCCCATATAACAAAGTAGGTCTAACCACCACTCTGCAGAACTTACCCTTAAGTCTCGGTGGCACCTTCTTATCACACAAAACCCCCGAAGCGAGCCTCCATTTCATCCATCCTGATTCAATACGATATGTGACATCTTCGTCTATCTCACCATTACCTTGAATAATATATCTGAGGTACTTGAAACTCCTCTTCTTAGGGATGACTTGAGAATCCAGCCTCACTTCCACGTCCACATCATGGGTAGCGTCTTCCAAAAATTTTGTGATGAATTATGCAAGGCTTAAAATTGGTACCTTTATATTTAATTTTTTTTTATCTCCTTGCAATATCTATTTTGTTGAACCCATAGGTACTTATTGCATATTCAGTAGCACATCCTAATAAAATGGTTTTCTCAAAATGCAGAGAACTATTGCAAGATACTTCACATAGAGCCGTAGAGGCCTGGGAGCTTGTGAGTTCTTCCCTTGTCTCTTTACCTTTGGTACTACCTGTTGTTTGACTTTAGTTTCTTGGGATATCATAGCTTAAAGAATTCAGATGAATTTGGTTTTGAATTTCTTTGACTATGGTTGGCATCCAGCCAATCACAATTTTGTGGTTTAGGTTTTTGACTGGAGTGTGGTGTTATGATTCATCATTTTCAGGTCAGCACTAACATATTGCGCAAGTACAGTGGACCAGTTGACATATGGTTGTCTATCCTATCTGCCAAGTTCCATTTAAGGGGAGTGGTGCATTGCTTGCTAAATGAACATCCTCGAAGGAGCTTAGCTGCAATGGCTCAGCACAAGAGTCAATGGGTTTGGTATGTAATACCTTTCTATTTTCTTGCTTAAGATGGTATATGAGTAAGGGAAGTTTGAAAAGAAGAAATACAGGTTTTTATTCTCGGTCCTCCTTTCCGGACATTCATTTCCTTGTCTTTGGGAGCAGTGGTTGATTCCATTATCAGAGGGCGAAGACATCAGATATAAAACAAATGATCAATACAATACACGTGACGTACTCTGAACAAAGTTAATCCTTTTGCAGTAGAAAAGTAGTAGCAGTTGTCACTCATGGGACACTGTATTGGTGTTTAACCAGATAACTAAAAGGAGTCTTCCCAAATGTCGTGTAACAAAACATTTGCTAGACACAAAAAAAAGGGCAGCCCGGTGTACTAAGCTCCCGCTATGCGCGGGGTCCGGGAAAGGGCCGGACCACAAGGATCTACTGCTAGACACAAAACAAAGTGAAATAAAAAAATTAAAAGACAACAAGATCCTCCATATCATTCATGCAATATTCTGTATGTCTTCCTATGAAGAGCTTTTCTATACGACCATGGGTGGCCCACTTGTAGATTTCATTCCACATATTCTATGTTGTAACTAATCTTTTGGTTTATCTTTTCAGGTTCCGAAAGCTATTTGTCTGTTTCTCGAGTTACACATATGTTAACTGCCTTAAGAAGATCAACTAGAGACATGTTAGATTATTGGTTCAAGAAGACACATGAAAGGAAGATCAACTAGATATTGGTTCAAGAACACACTAATGGGAATGATAAGTAAAACCGCTCAGCGGATCATCTGAGCTGAAGTCCGACATCTCTCCTGTGAGCTTTTCAAATTCTGATATATTAAGAAGTGCAGGCAGTTTTAGAATTATTGGTGGTTGTGAAATAGCTGGTTTTACTTTCTACTTTTGTCGAATAAATGCTTTGCACACTTCTTTATTTCTATTTTATTTTGATGAGTACTAAATGCTTAGTGCTTTGGTTTTGGTGAATGATCTGGTTTTGATGGTGCAGGGGAGCTTAATTAAAGGCTTATTTTCTTCTCTCTCTCTCTCTCTCTCTCTCTCTCTCTCTCTCTCTCTCTCTATATATATATATATATATATATATATATATATATATATATATATATATATATATATATATATTTTTTTTTTTTTTTTTTGCTTCCCTACTACAATGATGCCGCACTTTTGGTGAGGAAGCGAAGTTGCCTTCTGGAGTGGTTTATTTACCCTTGGCAAGAGTGAAACATGATTTCTTCTTTCAATTAGAAAATGTATATCATAGGGAGAGGTTGACAAGAGTGTGTAGCTCTAGTTGTGAGCACCCTTCACTTCCAACCAAGAGGTTGTGGGTTCGAGTCACCCCAATAGCAAGGTGGGGAGTTCTTGGAGGGAGGGAGCTGGGGGTTTATCGGAAACAGCCTTTCTACCCCAGGATATGGGTAAAGTCTGCGTACACACTACCCTTCTCATACCCCACTAGTGAGATTATACTGAGTTGTTGTTGTTGTTGTATATCATAGGGAGAGGATAGCAAGTTGAGAAAGAATGAAATTAATAACTGAACTGTTTTAAATTTCTTACAATAAGCCTCTCAGCGACCTGTACTTTGCCTTGAAACAATTAGTCCTTTTTCAAGGAATCAATTTCCTTTTGAAAGGTTAGATTTGCACCCATGGTTCTTCAAGTAAAAGTTCTATTATTATTGGCCACATAATCAGGCTACTCGAATAGACGAGAGTCTAAACCATAGAACAGCAACCAAACTTATTGATATTGACATTTACTAAAAACAAGACAGAAGAACTGAGCTTCTGCAGCCATTCCCTTCTTATCCCGGGGTAGTTGGCCAATCGAACTCTTTGAAACTTGATTTGGCCGAAAGATCTTCAAGTTTTTATTAGTGGCCAGGCGACCTTCTTAATTAGTTGGTGTTAATGTATAACTGGGGTTAATGACAAGATAAAGTGAGAAGTTCTGACCCTAGACCCAAAGTTTCATTTATTACGCATTAGTTACTATATATAGATAAAATTATTTCCAAAATATAAAAAAACAATTCCCCCTAATCCAATTCCCGCTATTTCCCCCCTTCTTCCTCCTCTTCCTGCGCCCAAATCGTCCATTGTTAATCCTTTTTGGCTCGCATTATCCTCCCTTTTTGCATAGAGCTCAGTTATACCTTCTCCCTTCTTCCTTCTTTTCTCTCAAAATCATATTCTTTAGCTCATTAGTAGTCAATTTCAATTGGAGAGGAAGCTCAAATTTATCGATGCTGAGGTTAGTTTTCTAAGGGATATATTATGTCCTCAGCTCAGATGGTAATTAAGTGATTAAACCTCCTCTTCTTCTTCTTCTTCTTCTTCGTTATTGTGTAGTTTGACCATTTGTTCAGTCATTCGACTATTTGTTTACAATAGATCACTATAATCAACTCCTTGAGAACTGATTAGTAATGGAAGACTATAATAATATGTGGTTATTATTCTGGAATGGATTGAGGGGCTAAATAATTGGACTTGAAATTCGGATATAAAAGTGGCAGTACCTATTGGTATACTACATATAACTATTTGGTCGATATCGTCACTAAATGTGGCCAATTAACATGTTAGCAGAGGTAGCTGTCCGTTCATTACATGTTTAATTCTGTGCCGATGAAGCAAAAAAATACCTCCTTTGTTCATAAAAAATGATTATGATTTGCGTACTTATCTCGTGTTGTTCAAGTGATGGTACGAGGCCCGATATAAAGATATTTATGGCTGAAGCAGCGGATGAAAAAATGATCGATGATCGCTTAAGTGGATTTAGTCATGGGTTGAATGATATTGGAGAAAATAAAATGAATTCGTATGGTCCGGAAAATGCTAATGCAGGATCTTGTCAAAGGTACCGGAGAATCTGAAAAGAAGATTTTAATACTCTAAGAGAAATCTTAAAATAATGTCTTGTAGGACCAAAGGACTGTCAAAGAAAAAATTCATGAGATTGACGTTTGTTCTATTGTTGGCTTTTGTTATTTGGAAAATAATGGAGCGGTTTAGTTCAAGATGTTTTTGTGTGTTGAAAATTCTATTTTAACCAGAATGTAGTGTATTTAATTCAACTATTGTATATGCAATCTTATGTATTTAATCCATCTGTTGATTATAAGCCTTATCAATTATTGATTATCAATCACTGGTCTTACATTTAAATATTTTTAACTATTTTTTATAACAGATATGAATTTACAAAATAAATGAATTTTGAAAAGTTACATGTTTACAAAAGATTAATCATCAAAACAGTCAATCCATCCACCATTAGTTGCAATAAATTTTCTATGTAGTCTATAGATCTTGTAACCTAATCTCAAATCATGAACTTCAAATCCTTAATTTTTAACCCTGAACTCTGAACTCAGATCAATAGATGTCCTTCATGGTCGATTGTGTACTCAACTTCAATACAAGTAGAGTAAAACTATTGGGCGCGTATAAAATTAATGATTAAACTTAATTTTACCATAAAATTAATAAAATTATAACATATTCACATATTATTAATCAAGTTATAACTTAAAACTTATGGAAATTGCAATTTCAGCATACCACTAAAGATTTAATCATTCTACAACAAGTAATGACTTAACAATGAGTTATGAGAGTACATATTAGGAGTGTAATTAAGGGTGTCATTAATAATTTGAAAATATACATTTTAAGAATAAAATATTTCGTAATATCACTAAGAATTTCTGAAAAATGGATAATTTTATAATAACACTATGGATTTAGTCATTCTACGACATGCAACGACTTAATAATGTGTTAACAGAGTAATCATTGACAGTATAAAGGAGTAATTAATCATTTGAAAATATACATTATCGTAATAGAACGTTTCATAATACTATTAAGGATTGATGAGAAATGGATAACTTTATAATACCATTAAGGATTTTGTCATTCTACGACATGCAATGGCTCAACAATATGTTATCAGAGTAGACATCGAGAGTATAATGAATGAAGTGACTAATTATTTGAAAATGTACATTTTCGAAATGAAACATTTCATAATACCATTAAGGATTGATAAGAAATGGATAATTTCATAATACCACTAAATATTTAATCATTCTACAACATGCAATGACTTAAAACGTTATTTGTATTAATGTTGATACATCTGATGACTTAACATACAAACGATAAATAATGTATGACCTAACCCCATTTCAGCATCATGTGAGTGATCTACATATGTTAAGTTGCTAATTAAACTTAATAAAGCTCTTGAATCAAGTAACTTTATACTGCTGCTACTAATTGAGCACAGACTGAGATAAGAATTGCATTTGTAACTACTAGTGGAGTATTCCCATAAGTGTCGATGTCATAACATGATTAACAACATTTCTTAAAATTATAATTTCATCAATTTCATCGTTAAATCAAGTTTAACCATTAGTTTTATCAGTACGACTAACAGTTTCTACTCGACTTCTATGGGAGTTGCACTACTAGAAATCCGGTAAAAACCGACCAAAAAAACCGATCAACGTTGGTTGGTAATGGCCAAAAACCGACCAAAACGTGACCATTTACGTGTGGACGGTATTTTTGTGGTCGGAAAGGCATACCGACCAACTTTGGTCGGTCAATTAAATTCAAAAAAAAAAAAATATTGCAAAAAAAAACCGACCAAAGTTGGTCGGTATTTTAATTGTGTAATAAAAAGATTCACCATCTAGGAATCGAACCGGGGTCTGTACTGTGGCAGGATACTATTCTACCACTAGACCATTGGTACATTTTATTTTAAGACTGTCTTTTATTTGATTTATACTCTTTAATTGTATTTTCACACGAAAATAACCGACCAAAGTTGGTCGGTTTTATTAAAAAATAAAATTACCGACCAAAGTTGGTCGGTTTTTTTAAATGACCGGCCGAATTAACCGATCAATTTTGGTCGGTTTTTTTAATATTAATTTTTATTTATTTTAATTGAAAAACCGACCAAAGTTGGTCGGTTTCTTGAAATATAAATTTCGCGGGACTCAAAAATAGTTTCCCGCATTTTTGCGCCAAAGAAAACCGACCAAAGTTGGTCGGTTTTGTAAAAAAAAAAATTTAATTTTTTTTTTTGAAAAACCGACCAACTTTGATCGATTTTTTGGTCGGTTTTTTGACCGACCAAAGTTGGTCGGTCGACCTTGATCGGTTTTTGCCTAATTTCTAGTAGTGTTGTGTATAATATGAGAGCTTACAATCTACCATGAAGGACGTCTACTGATCATGGTTGAATGTTCAAGGTTTAGGCTTCAGGGTTAGAGTTTAGGGTTTAGGCCTAGGGTTCAAGCTTTATATACCACTTAAGAAGTTTATTGGAATCAGTAATATTTTGATGATTAATCTTTCCTAACCACGTATCTTTTGTAAATTTGTTTATTTTGTAAACTCGCTTGTGTTCTAATCGACTATATTAGGGATTTATGATCAGTTTTTTCCCATATTCTACATCTACAACTCGTATCTATTTTAAACTCGTTAGTCTTTCACTGCTCATAAGTTTTTGCGTACATGACAAATGGTTGACAATCAACTTTAATTAGAGTCTATGGTGAGTTTATGCAAATGCACATCGTTTTGCTTCAAGTTCAGTGCATTAAAAGCATGAACAGCCGATAGATTCAATACACATAATTCATAAAAATAAACTATATAAAACTCAAAGTAAGTTCTTCAACACACAGCTATAATATTTTCTAATATACCCCAAAGATCAACAACAAAACAAATAACACTAATCTCTCTTTTGCCTAGGCACTTGGTTCTTCAGTCTCTTTAACCAAAGTATTATCTGCTTCAACCAGTTGAATTTTTCCCCTTCTCAGTAGAATAATATTTCTCTTCAAGTTTCCAGATCTTCTTTTTCTACTCTCCATTACCTTTTCAAAGATCCCACATTATTGATGTGTAGCATTCCTAGGGTTCATCATACCACTCTTTAGAATTATACTAATCCTCATACAATACCTCAAAACAAATGATAATGAGTGTAACAGTTGCCAAGAACAAATCCCAGCAACCGAATATTCTAATTTGGATCGGAAACTCTCATATTTGCTTAGAAATATTTTAAAATTGTATTTGGATGCGTCAACCGCCTTCACAAATATTGAAACTAATAGACAATCTTGGTCATTTTCACCTCCTCGTTGAGTTTCACCTTCTAACTGATCCTATTCACCATCTTCATTGTCACGCCTCGACCTTGGGGAGCGCGACCGGTGCTCAACCGAGTTATCCGAGTCAAGCAAGCATACTTGATGTCTTCTACCAAACCTTACCCATCAACAAAGTGAAGATGAATATCACGAGTTAGTACAATACTAACTTCATTACCTTTCAAAATATTACAAGTTCGTAGTTTAAAAGAGGAAACATGTTTGACAATTACAACATTTCTAGATTGTTTTTCCTATATCAAAATACAACCCACACTATGTCTACGGAGCCTCTAAATGGAATAAAAGAATAGTATGTAAGTGCCGGTGACAAGGCCCTGACTATACCTCAAAAATACAATGTACAAGCTAAGGAGCAAAAGACACAAGACCCCGATAGGAAGTGGGGCTCACCAGTCAACTGAGAAGAGGGTGTGTGCTAGCAATGATCGATGCCGCCTGCTGTAGAACCACCTGCATCCATTAAAGATGCAACGTCTCCGACAAAAGGGACATTAGTACATATGGAATAGTACTAGTATGTAGAGCTAAATACCTTCTCATGGAATAGAGTAACAACACAAGGAGAAAAATATAAAATCAATGAGAAACCCAAATAATATTGAAAATACCAAGTTAAGACTAAGGCAAATCTTCAAGTAAATATTAATACTTTAAGTTAGGAGATCTTTAGTACCGATACACCACCATGCATATGGCATGGAGTCCGATCTCCGCCCGATCGACTAAGCCGTCTCACCCAAAGTATGAGGATTGACATAGGAACATAATACCACCACGTGCGCGGCATGGCGTCCGATCTCCGCCTGATCAGCTAAGTCGTCTCACCACAATGCTGTATGGTTCGGCATGGTCTTGCTAGCTATCAGCTCATTCCAATCAAGGGGAATAATATCATCACAATGCAACGAGAACTTGTCCCTCAATCAGTCCCTACACCGGCACGTGTAGTTTCAGGCTTGGGCATTTGTAAACCATCCTTCCTCAGTAACCTAACGATACTCCCAAAAACATTTATCGTATAAAAAAATCACATTCATTTCATTTCCTTTCATACTTGATTTCACTTCATTGGCACTTTTGGCCATAAATATAAATCATTATTTTTTTGGCATGATGGCCGCATTTCATAATTCATACTTTCATTCTTTCATTTGACATGGACTATAAATCATTTAAAGGCACTTATAAATCATCCGAAAAGTTATAGTTTCAGTTCATGAATACATAAGGGCTTAGAGCACGTTGGAAACATTTGCAAATAAGAGCATAGTAATTTCAATGGAACCATGGATTGAATTAATCTCCATTCGTTAAATCGATCATATTTTGACTATTTCCCCAAGGGAGGGCATAACACATATGTAAGAGCAATTAATACATGATTCGAGAAATTAGACATGTGATGTATCCAAACATACATGATGATTGAGCATAATTGTAATGACCCGGCTGGTACTTTTGAGTATTTTAGCCCCGATCCCCTAAAATATGATTCCTCTATGCTATATTGTAGTTATGTAACTTTCCGGGATGGTTGGTGTTAGTTTCGAGTGAGTTTCAGAGTAAAATGGGACACATAGTCCCTAAGTTGGAAGGTTAAATCGTAGGAGTTGACCATAGTTTGACTTGTGTGAAGATGACTTAGAAATGGAGTTTTTGACGGTTCCAATAGCTCTGTAGGGTAATTTTGATCTTAGGATTGTGTCCGTATGTTGATTTGGAGGTCCGTAGGTCGTTTCAGAGCAAATTGGCGAAAGTTGGAAAGTTGAAAGATTTTGGAAAGTTTGACCGGGAGTGGACTTTATTGATATCGGGGTCGGATCCCGATTTAGAAAGTTAAAATAGGTCCGTAATGTCATTTTATGATTTGTGTGCAAATTTTGGTGTCAATCAGAGTTGTTTTAGTATGAATTAGCGCTGGTTTCAGAATTTGGAAGTTCATAGTTCATAGGCTTGAATTTGTGTTGCGATTCATAGAATTTATATTGTTTGATGTGATTTGTGGTCTCGAGTAGGTCCGTTATGTGTTTTGAAACTTGTTGGTATAATCGGACAGGGCCCCGGGTGTGAATCAGATGGAAATCAGATTATTTTTGGACTTGGTGTTTTGTTGAAGTGCTGTTGTTCTGGTGTCATCGCACCTGCGGAGGGTCTGGCCACAGATGCAGTCACGTAGGTGCGCCTTGGTCATTGCAGAAGTGGATGAGCTAGCCCAGGCCTGGGTTCGTAGGTGCGGACGCCTGAGCGGAGATGTGCTTCCGCAAGCGCGACCCTTTTCTCTGCAGAAGCGGGATTTGAGGAGAGGGCTTGGGACAGGATCGCAGGTGCGGTCTCCTTCTCCACAAAAGCGGGCTCGAAGGTACGAGCCATAGACCGTAGAAGCGGAACCCCTGGACTTTATTAGAATCTGCACCTGCGATAGTTTTTCCGCAAGTGCGGCGTCGCAGCAGCGGCACAAGGGCCGCAAATACGAGGATCGCTGGGCAGAAAAAGGGAAATTTCGAGGGATTTTCAGAGAGGAATTTGGGCTAAGGAATTCTAACTTTTTTTTGATTAATTTTCATGAATCTATTGATAATTTTATCATTTAATTAGTGTTTTGGAGTTTGAAATTGGAAAAAAATGGTAGAAACTCCTTAGGCTAAATGTTTGGGTTTTGAAAGGCAAAGTGAAGTCGGATTTGGATAATTCTTGTATGGTTGGTCTCGACATCGAATGAGTGTTCAAATTTTATAATTTTGGTCGGGTTTTGAGACGCGGGTCCGGGTTGACCTTTTGGGTCGATTTTTCAATTCTTTGCAAAGATCGTAATTTCATTATTTGAATTAGTTTCCTATAGTTATATTTAAAGTATGAAATTCTTTTGGCTAGATTCGAGCCGTTCGGAGTTGGAAAATCGAGGGAAAGGCCTTCTAGTTGATTGAGGTAAGTATGTCTAACCTTGTGCGGGGGAAACTCCCCTTAGAATTTGATATTGTTGTGATAATTGTGATATGTGAAAGCCGTGTACGCAAGGTGACGAGTGCGTACACGGGCTAAATGTTAAATTTATGGTTTTTAGCTATGTGGTTCTCTTTCATGCCTTAATTGAGTTACTTTAACATGTTGTAGTCCTCATAATTAGTCTAATTTTGCATGCCTACTTGTCTCATCTCTTATTTGCAACTTGTCCTACATGCTTAGTTGAATTACTTTCTTTCTTTCATTCCGTATTCATTATTTAACTGTTGAATTCTTACTCGAAATTGTTATTCTTGGAATATTATGTTGTTGAATTTGGTATTTAGTTGCAAAGGTCGTGGTTCCTATTGAGACGAAGCGCAAGTTGTGAGACATCATTTTATTGAGTTACTCTCCGGTTGTTATTGTTGAGACTTGTGTACATTGTGGTTGAACCGTGGGCTCCTTAATTTTGAAATTTTGTTATTGTTTGGTTTTCTGGCAAGTTGTGATATTTGGTCACTTGAGGTGCGAATTGTGATACGTTGTGATATTGATACACATGCAGTGGTATAAGGTCTACGTGTTGAAACGCATACGGTGAGATAAGGTGAGCTTGATACGCGTGGCTAGTAGGGGAACTACTAGAAGCCATACAGTGTGATAAGGTGGGCTAAAATGTGGGATGCTATTTTGGAAAAATGATTTCTAAAACTAAATGTAAAGGCTCCCGCGGTGATATAAGGAAAGGTTGTGAGTTATTTTTATGATTTGGGACTACGAGGCGGTACCTCGGTAGTAGCCCTTGTTGATCTTTCTCTATTTGCTATAGTTGCTTTGGTTGTTTGTTTTCTTAACATGTTAATCCTTGCTTCCTTTCGTGTTGTATTAACTGTCTTGATTCTGTGTTATTAATTTTCGTAAATTTCCTTATTGTTTCATTTCCATTGTCTTTATTAGTATATCATTATAATTTTTGCCTTGTTTCTTATTATCTCCAATTTGGCCTTGACATGACCTTGTCACTACTCTACCGAAGTTAGTCTTGGTACTTACTGGGTACCGTTGTGGTGTACTCATACTACGCTTCTGTACATCGTTTTGTGCAGATCCAGGTACTTCCTATCAGTCCCGGCATTAGTGGCCCTTGTTGATCTTTCTTTATTTGCTATAGTTGCTTTGGTTGTTTGTTTTCTTAACATGTTAATCATTGCTTCCTTCCGTGTTGTATTAACTGTCTTGATTCTGTATTGTTAATTTCCGTAAATTTCCTAATTGCTTCATTTCCATTTAGTATATCATTATAATTTTTGCCTTATTTCTTATTATCTCCGGTAGGACCTTGACATGACCTCGTCACTACTCTACCGAAGTTAGTCTTAGCACTTACTGGGTACCATTGTGGTGTACTCATACTACGCTTCTGCACATCATTTTGTGCAGATCCAGGTACTTCCTATCAGTTCCGGCATTAGTGAGCTGAGGTGACTTTGGAGACTTCAAGGTACACATGCCCGCGTCCGCAGGCCTCAGAGTCCCCTTCTATCCCGTTTTTCCTTCTTTCATTACACTATCTTAGACAATGATGTATCGGATTGTTCAGAATTGTTGCTAGGGCTTTTGACTTATACTTCACGAGGTTTTGGGCATTATACATTTTGAGTTATAGATTTTATTTATCCAGTTATTGAAGTTTTGAGATTTTTAAGTTGTTATTTCAATTTTTTTGCATGTTAATAGGCTTACCTAGTTTTAGAGACTATGTGCCGGCACGACTTCCAACAGAGGGAATTTGGGGTTGTGACAACGATAAGGGCAGAAGCTTGGAAAAATCGTACTTAAAATTGATTAGGAACTCATGGAACCCGATTCTAGAAGAAGAGTTTAGCCAACTTACCTCGATAAGCTTTCATTAGGATTACTATAACGTTTCAAGACTAAAAGAGCTTCCAATCTATAGAGACATAACAAAATTGAGCCATAATTAGGAAGGGGTTCATAGGTTCAGCTCATTTAGGCATTTCATCAAACATTAGATGTGCAAATTCAACTACAAGGTCCTATGATGGGAATCCTTCATCTCACAACTAATTCCCAAGTCCATAATTCACCCATATCAGTTCAACAACTCACATACCACCATCATCCACACATGCATTGTCACGCCCCGAAATCGAGAAGCGCGATCGACGCTCAACCGAGTGAACCTGACCGAGCAAGCCTGTTAGATTTCCTTCTACCCAAACTCATCCATGAGTAATGAGGAGATGAACTCCATTAATCAAACACTGAAAAGATTTCATTAACAACTCCCATTTCATATCCATTAGCAGCTTCATTCATAATTTTCAAAGTATTATAAGTTTATAAATATAATTAAAAACATGTTTTCCAAATACCAACATTTCTAGTTCAATTCCCCATATCAAACACCACCCACAAACTGTCTACGGAGCCTCTAAGTATGAAAGAAGAACACTATAGAAGTGCCCGCAAAAAGGCCCCGGCTATACCTCAAGACAGAAAGTGTAACATCAAGTGACATCGAGCCCGGAATAGAGTAGGGCTCACCAAAACCTGCCAAATAGGGAGTAACTGCTAACGAGGATCAAAGCTGCCCGCTGCTGAATCACCTGCATCCATTGAAGATGCAGCGCCCCCGATAAAAAGAGATGTTAGTACATATGGAATAGTACTAGTATGTAAAGCTAACTGTCCTCTTTCAAAATAAATTACCAATATAAAAAAGGGAAAACCATGAAAACAACAATCAACAATCAATAATATCCAAATGCCAAGTTAAAACATAATAATTTCCAAAATATGAAGATAACACTGTGAAGTGATAATCAAAATATGATGATAATATTATTTTTGGCTAGGAGATCTTTAGCACCGATACACCACTATTTGCAATACCACTGTTCACAATACCAATATTCACAATACCAATACCATCGTATTTTTAGCACGGGGTCCGATCACGACCCGATCGGCTAGGCCGTCTCATCTGAGACACCAACCACAATCACAATTTCAATTATAATTTCTAGCACAATCACCACCATGTGTGCGGCATGGTGTCCGATCACGACCCGATCGGCTAGGCCATCTCACCACAATGCTGTGTAGATCGACATCATCCTTTTCTATCAATAATCTCATCCCAATTAAGGGGAATAATTTTATCACATCAACCTCATCCCAAATAAGGGGAATAATTTTATCACATCAATCTCATCCCAAATAAGGGGAATAATTACAACCCACTCCTACACCGACACATGTAGTTTCGGGATTAGGTTATTTCAACATACCCTTCCTCGGTGACTATCGATACTCCCAAAAATATTATTTTTATTTTTGCACACAAAGGTAACATAGGTATAAGTGTATTTACCTCCTAACCTTTCATACCGTATATAGCCTCATTGGCACTTTCAATAACTTTCAACATCATTATTTCATTGGCTCTCTTGGCGATACATATGGTTCTTCATTCATGGCACAATGGCCGTATTTCATATTCCACACTTTTATTTCTTCCCTTTCATGGATCATCATTATAAATATCAACAAATAAAATATTTCGGAAATCACAACTTTAGGTTTATTAGTAATAAAGACTTTAAACACAATGGATTTCTTTCCAAGAAATGGAGTAAAATGATTGGCAGCCGAAGCACAAGTTAAAATCATAACCAAGTAACACCTCATTTATTCTTTAAATACTTTTTCCCAAAAAGGGCAATACACAATTTCAACTCACGAATATGTAAGAATGCAAAACACATCGAAACTACTTACAAAGCATAACATTAGTTAAAACAGCCACATACGGGCATCACTTGAGTTCATAAGCTTTTAGGCAATTCTATTTTCGAAGTCATTTTTGGAATAGTTGAATCAAAGCTCATTTCATAATCTTTCTCACATCATCCCATTTCATTGGCACCATTGGTTACAAGTATAACTTTCACTCTTGGCACGTTGGCCATACTTTATACCCCAATTCACTTATTTCACTTCCAACCATCTTGATAGATTAATAACAATAAGACATCTCCAATCAAGACTTTAGGTATACATATGAGCAATTAAGAGTCCTAAGCATATTGGGATTTTCTCACAAAATTTGGCATCATAACTTTCATTTGAAACATGACTCTAGCATTTTGATACACATATCATTGTTGAACACATTCCCAAAAGATAACATAATGTGATAGGAACATTCGAAACACATTTTGAATACATAATTCTCGACACTTTGCTTA
The DNA here is from genome assembly GCF_000715075.1 of Nicotiana tabacum. Taxonomy (NCBI): domain Eukaryota; kingdom Viridiplantae; phylum Streptophyta; class Magnoliopsida; order Solanales; family Solanaceae; genus Nicotiana; species Nicotiana tabacum. The sequence continues at coordinate 58,163,271 of NC_134091.1, read as the reverse complement.
TTCGGGACAATCGAATTTATTGGGAACAACTCGGAACATAGAATAAGGAACTTGAGACAACCATACTTGAAACTTACAGGAACATCATGGAATTCAATTCTAAGAGAGTAGTTGAGCCAACATAACTTGCTTTGAGCTTTCCTTAAATTACTACAACATCCCAAAAATTCTAGCAATCCCAATCTATTTTGAGACATAACAAAATTGAACACAAATTAGGAAGGTATTCATGGTTTCAGATCATTTGAGCATTTTATCAAACACTAGGTGTGCAAATTTGGCTACAAGGTTCTTCTACAAGATTTCCTTCACTCCACAACCCAATCCTTACTTATTTGAGCTCAACAATCTTCCCACAAACCTTATTAGTACAACCATGTATATATAATACTATGTTAATCACCCAACATCATCACGTCACTATTCATTGCCTTCTCCAACAAAACTCTAGGTTCAAGAACATCCATTTGAAGAAATAGTGTTGTATCTTATCCAAATGGTGATTCCCAATTAAATTCGTTCATAAATTAAGTTATCAAGTCTATTGGAATCATTAGAAATTCAAGACATTTGCATTTATATCAATTCATCAATATTCATCTTCTTCTTTACCCAAAAATGGCATTCTCAAGACCTACCCTTAGGGTTCATACAATATCCCATTACAACTTCAAATAAAACTCATAAAAATACTACCAATACTCCAATATGACATATATATGAAGCTCAAGTGAAGGGATTACCTCTTGGTGGAAGAATCTCACTTTTCCTCTTTTTTGTGTTCTTGAAGATTCAACCCATTTCCTAGGGATTTGATCCATAATAATGTTAGTGTTATCACTAATTGATGTTATATAATCATCCTTGTGCCAAAACAACTTACCTTCAAGTGTATCCATGGTGTAAGAGCTCCTCATTCTCTCTAGAAATCAATTCCAAGTTGAAGAACTAATGTTTTCTTTCTCTAAACCCTTTGTTTCAGCCCCTTTAAAATGGCCCATAAAGCTATGTAGCCTCCCTGCGTGGGCTACGCACAAAGGCTATACAGGGTGGACTTCTATCCCCTTTCAGTTTGAAGCTCCTAGATTTGCCTATGCAATGGTTCGTAGGCTACGCTGCTATGCTGCGTAGGCTACGCTACTATGCTACGTAGGCTACGCACGACTCGCATAGTTCTGCCACCCTTTAGTAAAAAGGTCATATCTTCTTTGTAGGAATCTCAAAATGACAAACGGTTTGAAGCATTAGCAACTAGACACATAGACCTTTCTTTTGATAGGTCATAAACCATATAAAACTTCATATCTTGAGAGTTATGCTCGTTTGAAGTTAGGTCTTGTGCGAACTCACTTGAAACTTTATCCCATCGTATAATTTCCAACTTGACTTAGCCTTGGTGCTCTTCTTAGACCATAAACCATTCTTAATGCACCTCATAAATATATTATCATGATCAATTGATATCATTCATATTATTAATTTTTTTCATACCCGAATTAATATAATTAGTACCTACCAATCTTCTTAATGGCCTTAAAACACTTCAAAATTTTCCGGGGTGTTACATTCTCCCCCACTTAAGAACATTCGTCCTCGAATGTTTTACAAGTCATTATTAGGAACAGTATTATCCTCCTTTCACCTTAACCATCATCTTTAATCGTTCTTGACTTCATATAGATCTTAGATATTCTTCCAACATTTCAACTTCCTCAAGGCCCCAAAATTTGGCTAAGTCCCAAAATTTTCAGAAATTTTCGGCAGAGTGTCCTCTGCAATTGGCCTAACCACCTGCCAGAGAATTACCAAAACCAGTCCTAATAACATATTCCTGAACCAACGACGCAATATAACATAAAAAATGCCAACCGTGGCCTCACGAGCAGTATACTACCAAAAAGGAACACCTTTAACATCAACTATACAGTTGATACATAATTCATAGAAGGTAACTCTTAGCATTTTCATAGAACACAACTTTATAAATACATGACTATTCAAACAAATGAGGGTACTTCTTCTTCATTTCTTCCTTGGCCTCCCAAGTGGCCTCTTCAACCTGCTGGTTTCGCCATAACACTTTCATGGAGGCAATTTCTTTATTTCTCAACTTTCGGACTTGCCGATCAATATTAGAAACTGGAATCTCTTGATAAGTCAATTTCTCATTAACCTCAATAGTCTCAACCGGAACAATGAGTGTCGGGTCTCTAACTACTTTCTTCAACATAGACACATGAAACACCGAATACCTGGAGGACAATAATAGGGAAACATCATACTCATAGTTTGGCCTATTTCCTTCAAGATTTCATAAGGCCTAATGTGACTATACATACTTTATATTCCTTAACAATTCACCCAATATATTCATAGAGAAAATCTTGAGAATAACCTGTTCACTTTCTTCAACTCTAAATCCCTACGCCGAACATCCAAACTAAACCTTTGGCGACCTTCATCAATTATTCTAAGATGCGCTAACATGAATATGACCATAAATTTTCCTACCCAATATGTTTGATCATAGGATGATTCTTCTTCTTTAACATGTTTGAACCTTCAACCCCCATAGGTTACTATAAATAGGAACAACGAGGTCCGAGATTGGGCTGGAATTTTTCAAGATTCCATCAATGTGCAGAGCAGGTCATTTTAGGAGGTTATATCCTAAGAGACATGAAGGTTACTATCAATAGTGCTGATATTATTAATCATTGTGATGACATCATTAATTCGACAAATGAGGCATAGAGTTGCCTAGTAGGCATTGATAATGTAGGGACCGTGTTCATGATTCTGAGATTTAAAAGAAATGAGTCATTTTAGACATGTGACATATGGGAGGCATGATCGGGAGGATAAAGACATTAGCATCGGCTATTCTTGGAAGACTATGAGTTATGAAAAGGACAGTAACAATTGTTTCATTCCATATGTGCCATGTTTGGTAATAGTAGGCCTCAAAGAGAAATAGACAAGTACGTGACACCAGTCGCCTCTTAGAATGTAGGGAAAATCACTTCAACTCGAAATGAGAATATTTTGGCAACACGAATTAGATATGGGTTTCAAAATGCATGAAATTGCATTACGCCTTTAATATTAACTGACACAAGGAATCTATATCGCAAACCTATGGAGATGAAAAAGAAGTTGAACACTTGTGAGATTATTATCATTCTCACAACTTAACCTTTGCCAATAGTTGATCATACATGAGAGGACTAGAGATACAACAAACTTGTCTTTCAATTCAATATGCTTATCATAAGGCTGCTTAACTTAGATATGATACCACATAGGTAAATATTATGATGGTGCGTGCATAGGCACAAGTGAGCAGATGTTATCCATTCGAATCAGAAGGTTTTGTAAGAAATTCATCAGGTATAGTCCCTTGTTGAGAATTTAGGGAAGCAGTGGGATGTATTAACCTAGGGTTATAACTCATTCCAAGGAAATCATTATAAAACTCAATTTCTCAAGAGGTTGTAAATAAGAGAATTGTGATCAAGAGGCTTCACGAATACTGCGTCTCGTTCAAAGAGTAGGTACATGCAACGTTTTGTGATTCAAAGTTTTGGTTAAGACCATATTTATGTAGCCCCCTTCAATATGGATGTACATATACAACAAGGAAAATGATGCGGTGTTCATAATGATGTACTAAAGAGTGACTTACTTGATGACTTTAGATTGACAGGGCAATACCTTAATTTATGCCCCTCTACTCCATATCCAAAACATACATTAGTACCATAATGACATACCCCCGAATGACATCTCATACACTTCACACAACGAGAATGGGGTCCGCTAAACTGACTCGCCCCACTTACCTGATATTTACCCTTTTTGCATACATCATAAGCATTCCCCTTAGTCTTCCTCCAAGCCTTCATGGAGGGAGTAACAATCTCTGCAACAACTCATTGTATGAACCTTTGGAATTACCCAAATCTACCACCCCTAACATGCTTCTGAGCATACACACAATATGACGCCAAATATTTAGTCCCGCACATCGGGCAGATCGGGATGGGTGTATCCAACCTAAGGGCATTTGTTCTTCTTGTGCCCCCTCTTTCCACAACCATAACATATTTCAAGAGTCATCAAACACGTAATCAAGTGGCGCTTCTTACAAATCAAACATTCCGGCTTATTGGAACAAACAACCCTCTTTCATTTATTAGGTGCTCTCACCACATAATCTGGTGGCATGGTGACATTAAACACTTCCTCTAGCAATTGGTTCTTTCATTCCATCCTCGATGCCTCGAACTCGTGGGTCACTCATATGGAAAATGAGACATGATGAGGAATTTAGCTTCCTATCTGGAGCTCTATCGCACGATCTGGAGTATCAAAGAAGTGTGAAATTCCTAAATGTCCATGTAGCCTCCTTATTATAGATGTGGTCGACAACACACCGATAAGAAGGACTCTACTAGACACGGCTCCGAGACATCCTAGGACACTTTAAAACCTTGGGCTCTGATACCAAGTTTGTCACGCCCCGAAATCAGGAAGCGCTACCAGCGCTCAACCGAGTGAACCTGACCGAGCAAGCCAGTTAGATTTCCTTCTACCCAAACGCATCCATGAATAAAGAGGAGATGAACTCCATTAACCAAACATTGAAAAGATTTTATTAACAACTCCCATTTCATATCCATTAGCAACTTCATTCATAATTTCCAAAGTATTACAAGTTTATAGATATAATGAAAAACATGTTTGCCAAATACCAACATTTCTACTTCAATTCCCCACATCAAACATCACCCACAACCTATATACGGAGCCTCTAAGTATGACAGAAGAATAGTATGGAAGTGGCGGCAACAAGGCCCCGACTATACCTCAAGACACAAAGTGTCACATCAAGTGACATCGGGCCCGGAATAGAGTAGGGCTCACCAAAACCTGCTGAATAGGGAGTAACTGCTAACGAGGACCAAAGCTACCCGCTGCTGAATCACCTGCATCCATTGAATATACAACACCCCCGGCAAAAAGGGACGTTAGTATATATGGAATAGTACTAGTATGTAAAGCTAACTGTCCTCTTTCAAAATAAATTGCCAACATAAAAAGGGAAAACCATGGAAACAACAATCAACAATCAATAATATCCAAATGCCAAGTTAAAACATAATAATTTCCAAAATATGAAGATAACACTGTGAAGTGATAATCAAAATATGATGATAATATTATTTTTGGCTAGGAGATCTTTAGCACCGATATATCACTGTTCGCAATACCACTGTTCACAATACCACTGTTCACAATACCAATATTCACAATACCAATATTCACAATACCAATACCATCGTATATTTAGCACAGAGTCCGATCACGACCCGATCGGCTAGGCCGTCTCATTCGAGACATCAACCACAATCACAATTTCAATTATAATTTCCAGAACAATCACCACCATGTGTGCGGCATGGTGTCCGATCATGACACGATCGGCTAGGCCATCTCATCACAATGCCGTGTGGATCGACATCATCCTTTTCTATCAATCATCTCATCCCAATTAAGGAAAATAATTTTATCACATCAATCTCATCCCAAATAAGCTGAATGATTACAATCCACTCCTACACCGACACGTGTAATTTTGGGGTTAGGTTATTTCAACCTACCCTTCCTCGGTGATTATCGATACTCCTAAAAAATATTTTTTTTTGCACACAAAGGTAACATAGGTACAAATGTATTTACCTCATAACCTTTCATACCGTATATAGCCTCATTGGCACTTTCAACAACTTTCAACATTATTATTTCATTGGCTCTCTTGGCCATACATATGGTTCTTCATTCATGGCACAATGTCCGTATTTCATATTCCACACTTTCATTTCTTCCATTTCATGGATCATCATTATAAATATCAACAAATAGAATATTCTGAAAATCACAACTTTAGGTTCATTAGTAATAAAGACTTTAAACACAATGGATTTCTTTCCAAGAAATGGAGTAAAATGATTGGCAATCGAAGCACAAGTGAAAATCATAACCAAGTAGCACCTCATTTATTCTTGAAATACTTTTTCCTAAAAAGGGCAATTCACAATTTCAACTCACGAATATGTAAGAATGCAAAACACATCGAAACTACTTACAAAGCATAACATTAGTAAAAATAGCCACATACGGGCATCACTTGAGTTCATGAGCTTTTAGGCAATTCTATTTTTGAAGTCAATTTAGGAACAGTTTAATCAAAGCTCATTTCATAATCTTTCGCACATAATCTCATTTCATTGGCACCATTGGCCACAAGTATAACTTTCACTCTTGGCACGTTGGACACACTTTATATCCCCAATTCACTTATTTCACTTCCAACTATCTTTATAGATTATCAACAATAAGACATCTCCAATCAAGACTTTAGGTACACATATGAGCAATTAAGAGTCCTAATCATATTGGAATTTTCTCACACAATTTGGCATCATAACCTTCATTTGAAACATGACTCAAAGACATAGAATTTTAATACACATATCATTCTTAAACACATTCCCAAAAGATAAAATAATGTGATAGGAACATTTGGAACACATTTTGAAAACATAATTCTCGACACTTTGCTTATTCGGGACAATCAAATTTATTGGGAACAACTCGGAACATAGAATAAGGAACTTGAGATAACCATACTTGAAACTTACGGGAACATCATGGAATTCAATTCTAAGAGAGTAGTTTAGCCAACATACCTCGCTTTGAGCTTTCCTTAAATTACTACAACATCTCGAAAATTCAAACAATCCCAAACTATTTTGAGACATAAATAAATTGAGCACAAATTAGGAATGTATTCATGGTTTCAGCTCATTTGAGCATTTTATCAAACACTAGGTGTGCAAATTTGGCTACAAGGATCTTCTACAAGATTTTCTTCACTCCACAACCCAATCCTTATTTATTTGAGCTCAACAATCTTCCCACAAACCTTATTAGTACAACCATGTATATATAATACTATGTTAATCACCCAACATCATCACGTCACTATTCATTGCCTTTTCCAACAAAACTCTAGGTTCAAGAACATCCATTTGAAGAACTAGTGTTGTATCTTATCCAAATGGTGATTCCCAATTAAATTCGTTCATAAATTAAGTTATCAAGTCTATTGGAATCATTAGAAATTCAAGACATTTGCATTTATATCAATTCATCAATATTCATCTTCTTCTTTACCCAAAAATGGCATTCTCAAGACCTACCCTTAGGGTTCATACAATATCCCATTACAACTTCAAATAAAACTCATAAAAATACTACCAATACTCCAATATGACATATATATGAAGCTCAAGTGAAGGGATTACCTCTTGGTGGAAGAATCTCACTTTTCCTCTTTTTTGTGTTCTTGAAGATTCAACCCATTTCCTAGGGATTTGATCCATAATAATGTTAGTGTTATCACTAATTGATGTTATATAATCATCCTTGTGCCAAAACAACTTACCTTCAAGTGTATCCATGGTGTAAGAGCTCCTCATTCTCTCTAGAAATCAATTCCAAGTTGAAGAACTAATGTTTTCTTTCTCTAACCCCCTTGCTTCAGCCCCTTTAAAATTGCCCCTAAAGCTGCGTAGGCTATGCACAAAGGCTATGTAGGGTGGGATTCTATACCCCTTCAGTTGGAAGCTGCTGGATTTGCCTACGCAATGGTATGTAGGCTACGATGCTATGCTGTGTAGGCTACGCAAGACTCGCGTAGCTGTTCTGTTACCCTTTAGTAAAAAGGTCATAACCTCTTGTCGGAATATCTAAATGACAAACGGTTTGAAGCATTAGAAACTAGACACATAGACCTTTATTTTGATTGGTCATAAACCATATAAAACTTCATATCTTGAGAGTTATGCTTGTTTGAATTTAGGTCTTGTGTGAACTCACTTGAAACTTTACCCTGTCGTATAATTTCGAACTTGACTTAGCCTTGGGGCTCTTCTTAGACCATAAACCATTATTAATGCACCTCATACATATATTATCATGATCAATTGATATCATTCATATTATTAGTCTTATTCATACTTGAATTAATATAATTAGTACCTGCCAATCTTCTTAATGGTCTTAATACACTTCGAAATTTTTCGGGGTGTTACATGCATGCACAAATGACTAACTTCCAACCCAAGAATCATGCCTTCCATTATCCATATTCATCCCAATTCCGAATTTGAGAGCTAGTCAGTAGAACCTTACCTCTTAGAAGGAGACCTTGTGAGTTTCCATGCTGAATTTCCAAAATTTGAGCAAGAAATGATGAGTAGGATGGTGGAAGCTCTTTGTTCCCTCTCTAAAACACTTCTCCTCTCTCTAAAACAACAGGTTTTTGCTTTCAAAACGAGCCCCAATGTCTTTTCATCAAAATAGAGTCGGGTTATAAAAACAGAAAATGGACCCTCCGAACTCAACTCTGCGGTCGTAGAGTGCACTGCATATCAGGTCTACGGTCCGCGAGAGTGACCGCAAAATCCATCTCCAAAACTGGGTTGGCCTGTTCTAGTCTTTTGTCTATTTACGGTCCGTTGATCAGTTATGCGGCCGCATAATGGACCACAGAATGAAATGCGGCCGCATAATTAGCCGTGAAATAGCCCTCAAGATTGAGCTTCTCCTATTCCACTCTGCGGCGGATCTGCAATCTGCAGAGTAGTTCTGCGATCGCATAATAGACAATAGAAACGCCATGTTCTGCAAACAATTTCCACCAACTCCGCAACGCATTGCACAACCCAAAACGTCCGTATTATCTACAACTTTATGATACGTTATCCTACCTCGGCACCATAAAACCTCGAATTCATTGGCAAAATTTTACTGGGACTTACGGCCTCCCCCGCTTAGGATCATTCATCCTTGAATGAGGAATAGAGTCCGCCTAAAATACCCAAACGCTTCCGTTATTGCTGTTGGATTGGCCGTATTGCTTGCTTCTATTGGACCTGGAGTTGGTCAAGAGACATAACTCATCTCTTCTCTCACACATCCCCACCCCAAAATTTGGCTAACTCCCAAAATTTCTAAAAGTTTTGGCAGAGTTTCCCCTGTAATTGGACCTACCCACATGTCAGAGAGCCCCAGAAACCAATCATAGCAACACATTCATATCCCAACAATGTATCACAACATGAAAACAATATCAACCATTACATCATATGCGTTATACTTCCAAAAAGGGCCTTTCTACATAAACTGTACATGATGGAACACAACTTATAGAAAGTAAACTCCTAACATTCCTTTAAAATATAACAATATGGTTACACAAACAAGTGAGTGTATTTCTTCTTCATATCTTCCTCGGCCTCCCAAGTGGCCTCTTCAATTTGTTGGCTTCGCCAAATTATTTTCATGGAGGCAATCTCCTTATTCCTCAACTTTCAGACTTGCCTATCAAGAATGGAAACTGGAATCTCCTCATAAGTCAATTCTTTTATTAACCTCAATGGTCTCTACCGGGATAATGAGCGACGGGTCTCCAACCACCTTCTTCAACATGGACACATGAAACACCGGGTGTACTAAGGACATCTCTGGAGGTAGCTCGACCCTATAGGCCACTTGACCAATCCTCTGAATGATTCTGTATGGTCCGATATACCTAGGACTCAATTTTCCTTTCTTCCCAAATCGCATTATACCCTTCATGGGGGAAACCTTCAAGAACACTCAATCATCCTCTTTGAACTCTAAATCTCTGCGACGCAGATCCGAATAGGACTTCTGGCAACTTTGAGTAGTCTTCAGTCGTTACTTAATGATATGGACATTCTCCATAGCCTGATGCACGAGGTTTGGCCCTATTAATTCTTCTTTACCAAGTTCGAACCAACTAGTAGGAGATCTACACCGCCTACTATATAAAGCTTCGAACGGTGCCATCTGAATGCTAGCGTGATAACTGTTGTTGTAGGTGAATTCTATGAGCGGCAAATGATCATCCCAGCTACCCTTGAAGTCAAAAACATAAGCACGCAAAATATCTTCAAGTGTCTGAATAGACCGCTCTGCTTGCCCGTTGGTCTGTGGATGGAAGGCTGTACTAAGATTCACCTGAGTACCCAAACGTTGTTGAAATTTCTTTCAAAAATTAGCTGTGAAATGTGCCCCTTGATCTGAGATGATAGAGACTGGAGTGCCATGCAACCTGACTATTTCCTTGATATACAACCGCTCATACTGTTCTACTGTGTCGATAGACTTAACATGCAAGAAGTGCGCTGATTTCATGAGTCGATCCACAATCACCCAAATCGAGTCAAACTTATAAGACGTGCGAGGTAGACCTATAACAAAGTAAATATTGATCATATCCCACTTTCAAATTGGAATCTCTATATTCTGTGCCAACCCACCGGACCTTTGGTATTCAGCCTTCACTTGCTGATAGTTTGGACATCTTGCCACAAAGTCTGCTACATCCCTCTTCATGTCAATCCACCAGTAGACCTCCTTGAGATCATGGTACATTTGTTTACAACCAGGGTGCACGGAATACTTGGAACTGTGAGCTTCGGTCATGATTCTTTCCCTGAGACCATTCATATTTGGAACACATAATCGCCCTTGCTACCTTAGTGTACCATCATTCGAGCCAAGAGAAAAAGACATGATTTTGTGTTTATGAATCCCCTCATTCAATTGCACTAACAACAGATCATCATATTGTTTCTCCTTGACCTCTACTACAAGTGATGATTGGGCCCTATTTTGCACAATCACCCCACCTTCACTAGAGTTAGCAAGACAAACTCCCAAACTAGCCAACCAGTGAACTTCCTCAGCCAATGGCCTTTGATATTCCCCCAAGTGAGCCAAGCTACCTATAGATTTCTGGCAAAGAGCATCCCCTACAACATTAGCCTTCCCTGGATAATATAAAATATCGATGTCGTAGTCCTCGAGTAACTCATGTCATCTCTTTTGCCTCAAATTCAATTCCTTCTGCTTGAAAATATATTGAAGACCCTTATGGTCCGTGAATATGTCCATATAGACCCCATACAAATAATGATGCCAAATCTTCAATGCAAATACCACAGCCGCAAGCTCTAAGTCATGTGTTGGATAGTTCTTCTCATGATTCTTGAGTTGCCTAGAAGCATATGAGATGATCATGTCATGTTACATCAATACACACCCATGTTCGATCCTTGAAGCATCACAATATACCACAAACCCATACGTCTCTTCCGGTAAGGTCAACACCGGTGTAGTAGTCAATCTTGACTTCAACTCGTGCATAAGTATCTGACCATTGGAACTTAACTGCTTTCTGCATCAATTTCGTCAATGGAGAGGCAAGAGTAGAGAACCCCCCCGCAAACCTCCTGTAATGTCACGACCCAAAATCCGCTATAGGCTGTGATGGCGCCCAACGTCGGTGTTAGGCAAGCCAACAGTGAACTATCACGTCAATTATTCATTTTATTTCTTTCGAAATTTTAAATTTTTATGAGATAAAGAAATTTATGCATTAAAAGTCATGGATACATACAATTTAGATAAAACATGAAACGGAAGTGTGTTAGTATTAAACAAAACTACAAATAAATTCTAGAACATCCCAAAACTCGGTGTCACAAGTGCATGAGCATCTACTAGGAAGTACAATATAATACAACATCTGTCTGGAATACAAGGTAGACACGATAAAGTAAATAATAATGATAGAGACTCTGTGTGCTCCGAATCGTGGCATGGAATACAGCTCACCATAAAATCCCCTCAGCAGCTATGCCTACGCACGAAATGACCACCGTATATACCTACACAATCAGTGTAGAAGTGTAGCATGAGTACGTAAATCAATACGTACCCAGTAAGTAGCTAGCCTAACTCCGGAGAAGTAGTGACGAGGGGTCAACATTGACACTTACTAGTGGTCCAATAAATCCAAAGAAATAAAATAAACAGGTATGAAACATGGTAAATAAAAAGTAAAATAGGTATAGGTACCTAATACGATCCCCAACTGAACAATAACCACAAAATCCTCAAATATCAAATTCTACATCAAGTGAAATATATAATGGTCAACACCGGACAACATATCACGTCTCTGGCCAGGGAAAACTCGCGGGATACACTGATTTCTTATCAATTAGTATGCACGATCCCATAAGAGTGTGTTATACCATACTACCGAGGCGAACGACCCGATCCTATAAGAGTACTGATGAGGCGTTCATCTCGATCCCATTAGAACATGAAAGCTTTTATGGGTCCTTGATCCTACCCACAAATATACGTGTGAGTTATAAATTCAAGAAAACCTTCCGATGAATACGCACAATGCTGGAGAAATCCGTAAGGGAAGTACAATTTATGCGGCTAATCAAGTAGCTCATCAAGTATCTAAAATAGTGTGTCCATTACTCTATGCGAGTCTAGTCTCGGGTCATAATGTGAATTTCATCTTTTAAACATGCAAGAATAACTCAAATAGCACAATTACAGCATGGCATGAGTTTAAGTCTACCCGGACATAATCAGGAATTCTAGCATATGCATGGATACTCATCACCTCATACATGTGTATCCCCCATAACATTTGCACATAACAAATATAACACCTACGGGGTAATTTTCCCTCACAAGGTTAGACAGGAGACTTACCTTGCTCTGAAATTCCATAACCGACTCCAACGCCCCTCTAACACCTCAAACCAATGCCCATCAATCTGAAACTAGTCAGACAATTTGCGAATCAATAAAAATATACTCCAATACTCATAATTTAATAATTTATAATAATTTCTAACTCCGCTCAAAAAGTCAACAAAGTCAACCCCCTGGGCCCACGTTCCCCGATTTCAAAAATTTTCAAAGATAATCATTACCAATAACACCACGAACTCAAATATATAATTTATTCCTATTTCTATGTCCAATTTCGTGCTCAAAATCCAAAATTACCATTTTTAGGTTTTCTTCTAAAATCCCACAATTTCTAACAATTTTCATGTTCAAAACCATGTATCATTTATGTATTTAATTCACAATGGGTAGGAATCACTTACCATATGATACATGATGAAAATGGCACTCCAAAATCACCCCAAGGTCGGCTCCAATGAGAAAAATGAGATGAAATGAGCCAAAACCCGATTTGAAACTTTTATACACTGCCCAGGCGACCTTCTTTGTGAACACGGCACGTGCCTCGCGTTCGCGAAGCATACAAAACTTCAGCTCCAAAAATCATCTACGTGAATGTGAGATAAGGCTCGTGAACGCGAAATTTCACCAGGCTGCCTGATCGCGAATGCGGCCACGCCTCTATGAATGCTAAAGCCAAGACCCCAGGCCCAGCTTCTATATCACAAACGCGGACCTGGTATCGCGAATGTGGATAACTGCTGCCCAAACCAATGCGAACGTGACACCATTACCGCGAACGCGAAGAGCAAACCATCTACATCTCAAATCCTTCTTCGTGAACGCGAGCTGCCATCCGCGTTCGCGAAGAACAAAAACATAACCAGCAACCAACAGTAGCAAAACACTCCAACTTGGTCCGAAACCACCCCGAAACACACCCAAGGCCCATGGGACCCTGTCCAATCACACCAAAAATTCTCAATACCTTACTCAATCTTATCCAAAGGCTCAAAATGCCATGAATAACATCAAAATCCCAAATTGACGACCAAAATCCTTCTCTTATCTTTCAAACATTCAAGCTTCTCCGAACGCATTCGAATTATACTTAAACATTCATGAACGACGCCAAACTTTACGTACGAGTCATAAATCACAATGCGAACCTATTCCAAGGCTCGTAATTCCAAACGGACATCGATTACGCCAAAGTCCACTTCAAATCAAACTTAGGAAAGTCTAAAACTTTCAAAATGCCAACTTTCCACAATAAGCGCCGAAATGCTCCCCGGACCATCCGATACTCACCCGAACATATGCCCAAGTGCAAAATCATAATTCGAACCTATTGGAACATTCAAATCCTAATTCCGAGGTCGTTTACTCAACAGTCAAACCTTGGCCAACTCTTCCAACTTAAAACTTCTGAATTGAGAATTATTCTTCCAAATCAACTCCGAACTCTTCGAAAATCAAAACCAACAACACAAGTCATAGTACATGAACTGAAGCTACTCAAGGCCTCAAACCGCCAAACAACACACTATAACTCAAAATGACCTGTCGGGTCGTTACATTCTCCCCTACTTATACATAGGTTCGTCCTCGAACGTGCCAAGAACCGTTAATGAGTTGCCCAAAATCACTGTTTAATGCCTCGTGCATTGCTCGTTTCTCCACAACCTACATGAGCACATTAGCTTAATCCAAACTGAAGATCCTCCCTGCTACATTTACCTACAAGCCTTAGAACCAAATTCCAACATCCGGAATTTTCTACCAGGTCGGATTGTAACATACGAACACCATATCAACCTCAATTCGCTAAACCAAAACATGATCATGCACCCATGCTGAAATCACACAATGCACTACATAACTCATTTGCCCATAGTAACCTCCTCCAAGCACAACATCTACAAATTAACGAATCTGATGCCCGTAATATACCTCATAAGACATATAAGTCTTTCTCTGCCTCTCGCGATACTATAACAAATAAATAGATGTGTATAAACTCATAACCACCTGCCAAATCAACAACTCATGGAGTCTCTCCACTTAGAAAGAACGATTGCCTCATCCCGAACTGGATAGTGACATTTTTTTCCTCTAATATACATTATATATGTCTGATTGCACTGATTTTATGTCCAATACTCTCGTCTCACCCAGTATAGGTTGCTCGATCAACAAGTCACATCAAACCACCTAAAATGTCATACGACGACGTAATGCGTCAATAAGCCACAACTTGAATATGACCAACTAAGGAAAACGAACTCGGGTAAAGAACTATCCAGCCCACGTAATTAATAAAATGACCAAACAGATGCTATGAACCTATCTCAGAGAAGAGAAACAAGGCACATAAAAAAAGTATACGAAACCGTACTCAACATATCACTATAGCGGCGTACAACCCAATCTACACATGATATCGTTGCGGTGTGCAACCCTGTTGCACCCTATTTTACACGAGTCAAAATAAGGTTCAACTAGAGGTTTCCCTGTTGATGATAAAAGAGAGTCGCCTAAGTACTATGATTATTTCTCTATTAGCCTGGTAATCAGTGAGAGTTTTGGGTAAGAGTTCTTATTTTTCTAAGGGAAAGGTGTTAGGTACCCCTTAAAATCTACCCGAGGTAACTCCATAAGACTTAGACTAAGTGTAATGGATTAGTTGTCTATACTCTACTTAATTAGATATGGGTATGGCATATTGTATATCTAGTTTAGAACTTATTACTTGAAAAGAGGATATGTAGTTTTAAAATGGATATAAGTTTATAAAAGCTTTTAAGAAGATGTTTGCATATATATGATTGAAAGAGTTTTGAAGTTTGTATATACTGTTTGTGTTTATAAAACCTTGTGAGATGTGGCTAAGTTATAAAATAATTTGTCTTTAAATGATGTGGCTATTTATAACTCTAATAAAGTAAGGGCGTTGTAAAGGAGTGGGTCTAAAATATACTATACCTTGGTTTTCAAATCTCATATTTTAGCTTTGAAGAAATCCTTAGAAGCCCTTTGGGTGGGCATCATCAGTTGTTTGATTTTTGTAGAAAAGCTCAATTTTAGAAGACCAATTTTCAGATTCTGTTTCTGGTTTTTGAAAGAGGAGACTGTCATCCTTTGCAAGGCTGTTTTGGTTTCAAAAGACTTCATAAAATTATTAGTAAATATTAAGAGATGCATAGTATAAATGATTAACGAATTACAATTACTTACTACTAAGTCTAACACTTCTTTAAATCCTGTGTCTTTTAGGGCTTGCCTAGATTATTCACATGATTCAAAGATATAAAGTAAAAGAATTCAATCAAATATTGTGAGTATTATATACATGTGTAAAGCACTAGTAAACTTAAATGAAGCCGTAGAGAAGGAGTGGACTCTGGTTTGGGCCTGAAGGAAAATAGGCCCAACAGATGATGAAGATGGACATCAACGACTTAGATATGCAGACCCAATTGTAATACATGTTCAAGAAAGAAAAAAAAAGTTATTAGATATGCTATTCAATGTACATAATTACGCATGAATAAAAAACTAGTGTAGGCCCAAGATAAATTACAATGATCGATAGTAACTAAGGATGTAGGATTAGTACAAGATCACATATAGTAAGCAATTTACAATGAAATCCTTTGTTCTCCATTGAACACTAAACCTAAAGGGATTAATAAATGTCAATAGACTAGAGGCGAAGGGTAGAATTTCATTCATGGCCAAGGTACTCTTTGGATCCCTAGCACTTCAAAGTTCCCAAGGGTCTCAAGGCTCAAGGAAGTGCTTGTGTCTGGAAGAGTATCTCAACCAAGAACTAAATTCTACTCTCAAATATCCCTAACTACTCACACTTACTCTTCCCTACAGGTTTAAGTACTAATTACGTGCTCACTATAAACTCCAATACTACATTGGTGTGTATACATAATGAGAGATAGGTTTTAATAACATCAAGATCATCAAGGCACCAATAGACATCCCATGTCTTGCACACAAATATATAACATTATCATAGACTCTTACCAAGCTTAAGTGCACTCAAACAGGATCACTTATAAATGTCAATGAACAGTGATAGAACAATAGCACATGACTATAAGGTCTCAGAATTGATAAGTGTAAGAGGTGTAAGATGCGTTGCACATAATAATCCAATTAGAAAGCTCATGTTTATGGAATATCATTACCTATAATCCTGTACTTAATCATACATGCTTAATAGAAGTCTTTAGACAAATTGATTCTCCACTTCTTTCTAAGTATGAGTGTTAACAATTCATTTCAAAGCTCTTAAGAAATACAAAGAGAGGAAGATGTATGGGCAAGTGATCTTTAACGAATTCCTCATCCTATCTTGGTCAGTTAAGGGTTAAGCATGTGGTTCCATACCAAACAGGGTAGATGAACACTCAAAGGGTTTTTTCTATGTCTGTAAATGAGCTTAAGTGAATTTAATAAGTTTCAATGGCCCGAGGATTAGTGACAGACATGATATACAAGCAACAGTTTCCTTTAAAGCAAAAATGAATTCAAAACTCCTAATAGGTGACATTCACTGGTTATACTTTGACTAATACTACTATATCACAACAAGGCTAAGTGACAAACATGGAATTAGAGTGGCAGGGCCTTCCTGATTGATTCTAGATAGTGAAAGTTTATGCTAAAACATTGGAAGCTAAGATACTTGCAAAGACAACAGAGCAACATTTCAAACAAGGCACATGAACATCAAGAGTTTCTTTTAACCCTTTAGTGGTCACAGTTTGACTTATATCCCTATTGCTATGTGGTTAGTAGCAAAATGTAGCTCTCTTCTTTATAAAGTAACACCGTTCTAACATATGTGAGAGCACAAGCAGGAAGGATTTCCATTCGGGCAAAGGTGAATGCAGAATTTCTGAGAAAGGGCATCCAAACACATTGTATGAAGTATATATTCCAAGATTATAAGACATGACAGAGTCTCAAGTAACATAGAAATAACTTAAAAGGCTAATTGCAGGAGTTTCAAAGTAATGATCCTTCATGTTAGGTAGGCATGATTGTGATAATAGGACAACTAATCTAGTTGAATAGGTTAAGTATATTAGCACTAGCATAATTCTAGTTTTAACAGTGTGACATAACAAAGGATAATGTTCAAACCAGTAGAGACTAAACTCTTAAGAACAATTAAGGGCATGGTTTAAACTGGATTGACAGAGCACATAAAACTAATTCTAGAAAGTCATTAACACTTAGTTCAATCATTTTAAGAGCATGTTTTCATACAACAAAGCTTATAGATGATCATACAGCCATAGAGCTAAATAGGAGACCTTCTCAATAGTATTTCAGGAAGTCTTAGGATCATAAGAACATTTGAAGAAAGAAGACAACTTGAATTGACATACTCTAATCACAATGAAAACTTTGTAATTATCCTTAAGTATCCATAATCACAATAATCCTAGCTTTATCAAAACAAGTGATTCAACTACATGATCCAATTCAACAGGGAGTATCAAGGCAAGAACAATAGAGCAAACATGAAAGCCTTAATAAAAATATCTCAAAATCTGAAGTTAGGATAGGTTCAGAAGATCACGTGAAGTTCTTAGACATCTATGATAATTCAACAACACATAAATTTACTTAACTTAGAAGAGCATTCATTAAATTTACAAGGATGACCAATTTCAGATTTCTTTAGAGGTCAGTAAATTCATACACATAATATCAAAGCATAATAACCAAATTTAACACATTATAAATAGAATAATCAACAAGAATAAACAAGACTTTAATCTTGAAATAATTAAAGAGAGGAAAGGTCGATATGGACTGATATTTCTCCGAGCAATAAACCAAACAAAGGCTTCGTTTAGCCATTTAGGAAACCAAAAGTCAGACCTCAAACAATGAGTAACTCAGAACCAGAAAATAGAGAGAGAGGAATCAAAAATTAAGTGAGAACTTTGCCTCAATCGAAAGGATCCTAAACATTACTGTATTGTGTATTCAATTTCTTCAGATTGTTTGGTACTGTTAGGTGAGAGCCATTAAGGCTCATATTTATAGTGCCTTCAAATCTTAGGGTTTCAACAGATTCAAACCATGGTAGTGGAGAGTGATGAATATCAGGTGATGCAAGCAAAGACGAGTGAAAATCGAAGAGACAAAGGGGAAAAGTAGTGTGGATTTTATCTAAGATGGGAGAGGTTGACTATTGAAGGCTAAGACCCATCGAGTAAAACTCTAAAACCCAAAGGTCACTGCGTTTCACTCTGGGTGTCGAATCTTCATGATGAACCTCTGAAAGAACTCCATGCATGCTCTGATTTGACGAAGCATAAGAGAGAATTGAACATTTTGAAGTTTCACTATTTGGCTAGGTTTTTCAGATTTGGGATTTTTTAATTCTATCAGTGAAATTGGAAATGGATCGACAGGATTCGCGGCATAGGGAAAAGATGGATTGATTGAGGTTTGATTTCATCGACCTTGCATGAATTTGTGCAAGGTCTCATGACTGATGGGAAATGAAGCAGAGGAGGGAGAAAAGAGCATTTAGGGAAAGGGTCGGTTGGTCCAGGAGGCAAATGTTTAGGGTTTTGGGGTAACTAGGACGGTCTTCTGAGGTTAAGATTGGGGGAGCAATCTAGCCCATTTGATCATTTGATCAACAGCCCTGATAAATCAGGTGTTAAAAATTTTAAAAGGTTTTTTACGAGAAAATATAGGGACCATTGGATTTCTGTATTTCAATTGGATATGAGATTATAGTGGGGATTAAAAGAAAAGAGAAAATTCGGGTTTAATTACGGACTGTTGATGAGTTGGATTAACGGTCCAAATTAGCTTGTGCTTGTTTTGTGAGTGTGAGAGATGGGTGGCGTGGCGCACTGCTATTGGCTCACAAGGAGTGGCATGGATTGCCAACTTGGATTGGAGGAGTTGTTTGGACTGGGTTAGATGGCGATTGGGGCCTATGTATTGGGCTAGTTTTAATTTAAAGGATGGAAAATTTGTGTTTAATTAAACAATTGCAATTATAGCCTTTTAACCCTTTTTTGAAATTAATTTAAATAAACTGAATTATTTTCAATAAAATATAGTAAAAATTATAATTATCAAATATACCACTAATTATTGTAACTAATTATTTGTAAAATACTTTTCTTCTAAATTATGACACTAATTTCGAATTATTAACATAGTAGTCTAATTTACAAGAAATTAAGGAGTGATTCGTTAAATTATTTATAAAGCCTATGTGATTTATATAAAAGTTATTTAAATAGTCTTAAAATAGTAAGTATGATATATTTGTAATTACATAATACTAAATTATTAATTTCAACACTATTAATACTTAATTAAATTTTGTAAAATAGGTATTATTGCTTGCAAATATTTTCAAAATATTCATTGTAAATTGTTAAGTATAAATAAATTAATTTTAAAAGGGAGAGTCAAAATTGACCGTCAACAGCTGCCCCTCTTTGACTAGAGACGAAAAAGAGTTTTCGGGCAAACAAATTGAACCAAGGCCAATTTTGTCCCGAATTTTAGGCAGGAATAGCATGTGTATTAAGGAAGATTATGAGCTGTAGAATTAGGAGTTAAGGAAGACTCCTGGAGGATTTTTGGGGAGTAGGGGCCGAATTCCCACTTTGAATTGCTTACATACCTCGGGCTTAATGAGGATCATGCCTCATGTAGTTTTGGAGTAAAGATTTTGGGGAGGCTATGCTCGTAAGAACTGCCTCAGTATCATATTATGACGATACTGCAAGACGGAAGATTTGATACTCATGATAACTTATGAATTATGGATTGATTTGAAAGATTTGAAGAATTAGAGTTCTACTGATCGTTTTGAGTTTGAGCTCGGATCCTTGGTGCGCTTATGAGTTTGTTGTCCCTCATAGCATTGTAGCTTGGATTGTTGCTTAGAAAGAGTTACACGTTGCAATGTTTGTTCCTACAGAAAATGAAATACACACATACCCATGTATTACAATGCAGAATATGTTAAGATGTGATGTAAATGATGTAGGAATGATGATGCATGGCTGCTGACTAGCTCTTATTTGGGATTGGGATGATGTGATACTTGAATTTGATTTAATTGTTAGCTAGGTTGTGTACCGTTTCGCAGTTGTCGGAGCATTAAGTCTCCTCGTGTTGGGAGTATCTCCGTGCAATGGGGGTAGTTGACTTGTAATGTAGAATGCATCTCCGCTTGCTGGGAGAAGTTGCATTGAAATGTAAAGTATCTCCACATGATGGGAGTGATTGCACTAAAATGTAAAGCATCTCCGCACGATGGGGGTTTCTGACTTGAAAAAAATGTAATCATGCCTGTAAGCTACATGAGCAAAACGTCAAAATGTTCGAAATAACAATAAAGAAATAAGGAGCATTCCCAAGAGGTACTCTTGACTGCGAAACTAAATTATGGTCGTCGATTAGCAGAATGTTGGTGACAAGGTTTGTATCTATCTATTATGATCTCTGATGTGGCGGAGTGGCGGTGCGGATCGCTCTCGTTGGTGAATCATACAATTTGCTATTTACACGACTTTGATTGGCGAAGCCGATGCTTGATTTGTATAGGGCACTCCGATCGATTGAGCTAATGATTTGCTATATAAAAGCTTTCAATTGGCGAAGACGGTGGCTGAATTTTGTACAGGGTGCTCCGATTGATTGAACAGATGGTTCGCTATATACAATATGCTCCGGTTGACAGGACTAGCAGCTCGCTATATACAACATGCTCCGTTTAGTTGAGAAGACAGTTTGCTATATACAATATACTTCATCTGCGTCAATGGCCTGGTTCCGAGATACCTGTAAGGATCTGAGAGTTAGTTTTTAGTTATATAAGGAAACAATTTGAATAAGGAAAAAGGAGTGATAATTATGAGGGAGTGGCGGATTCGTTATTGCCCTAGCCCTGCATTCAAAGAAAATTTCTTAGTAGGGGGTTGTTGGTTTATGTCGACCGTAGTCCTAGCTTTGCCCCTGTCCTGATGACGTTACACCATGAAGTTCAGTAGGTGGAGTGGATTATGTTATCTTTAGAAAACATTTGAAAAATCTTTTGTTTTATGGCAAATGTCGTCGTTTCGGATAATGACATGTTTCAGAAGTTCCTCAAATGCGAGCATTGTTTCTTGAAGACTCTGTCCTGTTGATATAGATCCTCCACGATGCTTCTAATGATGTGGCTTCTTACCGATATGATTGTGTCCTAATCAAAACTGATGCATCACAAAGGTTTTCCTAGGGTTATGACCAAATCCCTTCAGGTTGCCTATGTATCCGAAACAAAATCAGGTCTGAACGTAGTTCATGGGTAATGATAAAGAAAATATGATGAAGATGACCAAGCCTGACTCAGGCAAACTACGTATCCAAGTGGAATCAGGTCAAAATGTAGTTCGATTACAATAAATGCAAAATGATTAGATTGAAAATGAAGTGACCGAGTCTGACTCAGACTACCTACATATCCAAATTGAATCAGGCCAGAACGTAGTTCAGTTACAAAAGATGATTGAATCTGATGAGGATTGCCTACGTATTCCTTCCAAATGAAATCAAGTCGTGGCATGGTTTTGAGTACATACAAGATGATATTTGGATTTTCGATTACAAAAGAAAGGGGTCAGAGAGAGAAACCGGACCCTATGTGGGTTGCCTACGTATCCCTCCGTGGGAAGTCAGATCGAGTGTAGTTATGTTACAACCATAACCTAACTCTATTGTCTTCAAACGTAGTATCTTTTGATTGCGTCTGAATTGATAGGCTTCGTGATGACTCTTCCGTCCATCTCTTCCAAGATCAGAGCTCCCTCGAAAACACTCAGTGGACCACGTAAGGACCCTGCCACTTTGGTGAAAACTTTCCTTTGTCTTCTTCTTGATGAGGGAATATTTTCTTCAAAACCAACTGCCCCGATATAAACTGGCGAGGTTTCACCCTTTTGTTGAATACATTGCTCATCCTATTTTGATACAACTGACCATGGCATACCACACCCATTCTCTTCTCGTCAATGAGCATGAGTTTCTCTTGCCTGACCCGTATCCATTTTGCATCGTCTAACTTAGCCTCTTGAATGACTCTTAAAGATAGTATCTTGACCTCTGCACGCATTACAGCTTCAGTGCCATATACTAACATTTATGGCATTTCCCCAGTGGATATCCTTATGGTGGTCTGATAACCCAGCAAGGCAAAGGATAATTTCTCATGCCATTGCCTATGGTTGTCCACTATCTTTCGTAGAATCCTTTTGATGTTTTTGTTGGCAACTTCAACTGCTCCATTCATTTGCGGTATGTAGGTGGTAGAGTTACGGTGGACAATTCTGAACATCTCACAAATTTTCCTCATGAGATCACTATTGAGGTTAGTCGCATTGTCAGTGATGATTGACTCGGGTATCCCAAATCGGCAAACTATGTTGTTACTAACGAAATCTGCCACTAGTTTCTTTATGGCGGCCTTGTACGTAGAAGCTTTGACCCATTTGATGAAGTTGTCAATGGCTAGCAAGATAAAATGGTGCCTATTTGATGCAGCGGGCTCTATAGGTCCAATCACGTCTGTGCCCCAAGCGACAAACGGCCAAGGCGAACCCATTATATTCAACTCATTAGGCAGAACCCGGATGAAATCCCCGTGGATCTGGCACTAGTGACACTTCTGCACATAGTGGATACTATCACTTTCTATGGTCATCCAAAAGTATTCGGCTATTAAAATCTTCTTGGCAAAGTGAAGCCATTCATATGGGGTCCCATGTTCCTGCATGTATTTCATCTAGCAATCTGGTTGCTTCAGTGGTATCTACACATCTTAACAGACCCAAGTCTGGGGTCCTCTTATACAGGACTTCCCCATTGAGGAAAAAGTGATTTGACAGCCTTCTGAGTGCTTGCTTCTGACAATTAGTAGCATTCTCTGGATATTCTCTTGATTCAAGGAAACTTTTGACGTCGTAGTACCATGGCTTACCATCTGGTTCTTCGTCTACATGAAAAAAATATGCATGTTGATCCCTGATCTCTATCTCGATAGGGTCGATGTAATTCTTATCTGGATGCTAAATCATGGATGACAAGGTTTCAAGGGCATCGACAGACTAGTTCTGGATCCTGGGAATGTTCTTGAACTCGATCTTTCTGAACTTCTTGCATAGCTCCTTTACACAATGAAGGTATGGAAGGATCTTGCCGTTCTTGTTAGTCCATTCTCCTTGAACTTGATGTATCAATAGATCAGAGTCCCCTATGACCGAAATCTCTTTGACATTCATGTCGACAGCCATCCTAATCCCGAGGATGCATGCTTCATACTAGGCCAAGTTATTGGTGCAAGAGAACCTTATCTTTGCTGATGATTCCAAAATTAGGACTGCCTTTATTCCTACTCCTTTGAAATTCGTCGCTCCGTCGAAGAACATTCTCCACCCTGGTGTGCCTCTACGATATCTTCTCCGGCGAACAACACTTCTTCGCTTGGGAAGTACGTAGTGTGTGACTCATAATCCTTGTCCACTAGATTCTTTGCAAGGTGGTCGGCTAAGGCTTGTCCTTTGATGGCCTTCTACATTATATACACAATGTCAAATTCACTGAAAAAAAATCTGCCATTTGGCTAGTTTTCTTGTAGGCATCGACTTCTGAAAGATATACTTGAGTTGGTTGAGTCGGGATATTAAATGCGTGGTGTATGCTGACATATAAAGCCTCAATTTTTGGGTGATCCAAGTCAAGGCACAGCAAGTGCGCTCTATTAGAGTGTATTTTACCTCGCATGGTGTGAACTTCTTGCTTAAGTAATAGATGGCCTGCTCATTTCTTTCGGTCTCATCGTGTTGTCCCAATACACATCCAAATGCATTATCCAAGACCGACAGGTATAACAACAGTGGCTTCCCGTGCTCGGGAGGAATCAACACTGGTGAATTTGACAAGTACTCCTTAATCTTGTTGAAGTCTTTCTTCTGTTCATTTTGTAGCGGCATCCTTCTTCAGCAGCTTGAAGATAGGTTCACAAATTACTGTGTACTGGGCAATGAAACGACTCATGTAATTCAGCCTACCAAGGAAACTTATTACATCCTTCTTGCTCTTGGGCGGTGGTAACTCTTGAATGGCTTTGTTCTCTGAAGGATCCGGTTCTATCCCTTTTCTACTTATGATGAATCCTAGCAATTTTCCAGCGGGGACTCCGAATGCGCATATTGCAGGGTTCAACTTCAAACTATACTTCTGCAAGTGTTTGAAAAACTTCTTCAGGTCATCCAAATATTCTGAACTCTTTTGAGACTTGATGATGATGTCATCCATATATACCTCGATCTCTTTGTGAATCATATCGTGAAAGAGGGTTGTCATGGCCCTCATGTAAGTAGCGCCAATATTTTTGAGGACGAATGTCATGACTCGGTAGTAGTAAACTCCCCAAGGCATAGTGAACGCCATCTTTTCTGCATCTTCTTAATGCATCAGGATCTGATGGTACCTAGCAAAACAATCCACAAATGACTGCAGCTCATGCTTTGCACAGTTGTCGATGAGGATATGAATATTTGGTAAAGAGAAATCGTCCTTCGTGCTTGCCTTGTTAAGATCTTGATAATCAACGCATAACCTGATCTTCCCATCCTTCTTTGGTACCGAGATGATATTTGTCAACCATGTGGGATAGTTGGTGGCTCTTACTATGTTTGCCCCTATTTGCTTGGTTACTTCCTCTTTTATCCTCAAACTCAAGTCTAGTTTGATTTTTCTGGGTTTTTGTTTGACTGGCGGTCTAGTAGGATTGGTAGGCAATTGATGCGAAACGATGTCAGTTCTCAAACCAGGCATATTGTCATATGACCATGAGAACACGTCGATGTACCGTCTGAGGAGCTCGACTAATTCTTCTTTCTACTCTGTTTCATGATGGATGTTGATTCGGGTTTCTTTCACGTCTTCTTCATTTCCTAGGTTGACAACCTTTTTCTCTTCAAGGTTAGGCTTTTTCTGACTGTCTAGTTGTTCGATCTCTTGTGGGAGGTTATCTGGCATCATGCTTTCGTCATATTCCTTGTAATCTAGATCGCTTTGCTCGAGGGTTTCATTATATGTCATAATGGCGGAACGCGGGTTTTAATCGTTTTGATTACTGAAAAGAAAAACTAAGTATAAATGAAGCGATAAATAAATTTGCAAAAATTTCAAGAAAGCATTTCTTTAAAAGAGGAACGTCTGAGCGTCCAAAGAGGCGAATGAAAAAAAGGTACGGACACGGTTCAAGCCTCAATTTACCGTGCGCTCTTTTCAAAAGTTTTACAATTCCACACTACCAAAACTCCCGGCGAACCAAAGACGGGCTGGCAGTCCAATTCTGCAAGTCCTCTCCTGGTTTGGCATTTCGAATGGTCTGTGTCTTGGTATCAACTTTGTCATAGCATTCCTCGATCATGGTCACGAACAACCTTCCCATTCCATCGACTGTGTCATCCTCTGGTGTTATGCTATGACCCGTACCCGAAACACGCTCTAGGACAAAAGCTTTCTTCCCAAAGCTGCCGGTATAAGTCTTCCCAGTCGGAGGCTGATACTTTATGTCGGCTCTACCTTTCTGCCCACTCGGCTCAATCGGCTCTGTTATCTCGTCTGATCGGGCTTCCAACCTGGTCCCTGGTTTGTATCCATACTTTATCATTTCTCTCATAGCCATCTTTGATCTGTATGGTGACTGTATTCCTATATTTTTCTCGGTCTCTTCTATTTTTTTGGTTTGCATGACCTCAACTGCATGGAAAGCGATCTCGTCTAATCCTTCTATGAATGGAACTGTATGTTCTAGATAAGGTGATTGGCTCTATTCTCCGTGGATTATGATCTCTTGGCAATCCCACTCAAACTTCATCCACTGGTGTAGGGTAGATGGGACTTCCCATTCCTTGTGAATCCAAGTTCTTCCTAGCAATAGTCTATATGAAGATGTAATATCCATCACTTGGAATA
This sequence comes from Nicotiana tabacum, assembly GCF_000715075.1. Lineage (NCBI taxonomy): Eukaryota > Viridiplantae > Streptophyta > Magnoliopsida > Solanales > Solanaceae > Nicotiana > Nicotiana tabacum. The sequence continues at coordinate 58,136,568 of NC_134091.1, read as the reverse complement.
GTATGGAAAACTCAACCGGTCCAATTTGCAAAGCCAAATAGATTTCTCTAATGACGTCCTTCTGTGACCCGTCGAATTCTCTTACCCTCACATGACTTTCTTTTATTTCTCTCAGATGGATATCCAACTCTCGTAGGGTAGAGAGCGGGTAGATATTGACTCTTGATCCTCCATCAACAAGTATCGGGACACCACCTTATCACCACATTTGACAGTGATGTATAAAGCTTTGTTGTGACCCACGCCCTCTATAGGAAGTTCATCTCTTCGAAAAGTAAACATATTTGCTTCGACCATCTTCCCGATGGTTGCTGCCAGTGCCTCGCTGGTAGTGTTGCTCAGCACGCTCACCCCACTTAACACTTTCATTAGGGCATTTTGTGACTATTATAACTCATCAGTAGATTCATGATTGATATTTGCGCTGGGGTTTGCGCTGGGGTTTTCTTTAACTGTTCGTCCATAGAGTATTATTCCTCTTCTAAATTTGTTCCCTTCCTGAATTTCCCCGGTTTACATCCTCAACAGCGTAACACCTCCTTGACCTGATCATTCCATGAGCTTTTGCGGAATCCATCATCTTGTCTTTCCCTTTTTGTTGATATGTCCACAGGACTGTCTTGTATTCCCGATCCTCTTTATCTCGGATAGCAACGGTGGACTGTTGCTGGTAAGTCTGGACCATCATTGTAGGTTTTAAATGTACTATGATTATTGGAGTCCTTCTAGGTAGGACCCTTGCAGCCTCAGTGTTCCCTATTGTAACGATGGTTCCTTTCAAGTCATACTCTTCATCCAGGGTGATCATATTAGCTCCTTCATTCTGATGGTTTGGCAGCGGGTTGCGGCTCAGATTGGGTGGAGTTGGAATGCACTGAATGGTTCCACTTTTGATCAGTGTCTTAATTTCATTTTTCAGTTTGAAGCAATCCTCAGTATCATGCCCCGGTACGTTTGAGTGGTAGACACACCGTTTGGTTACATCAAAGTATTTTGAAGGATACTCAGAAACCCGCCCTTCTATTGGATGTATCAAGCCTGATCTTCTCAGTCTTTCAAATAGTTGAGCCAAAGGTTCAGCAATCAGGGTGTAGTTTCTGGGACATCTTTCTTCAAAATCTGGTTGAGGTCGGGGTGCATAGATGGGTCGGTTTTTATGAGTGATAGTTTGAACTGGAGCATATGGTCGTGGTGGATTTGGATTTGCATGGGCGTGAGGTGGGTTATATTGAGGTTGGGGATTATACTATGGTTGTGTGTTGTATACTGGAGCATAAGTAGTGGGTGTGGGTGTTTGGAGACTAAGAGGTGTTTCTATGGTGTGGATTAGACTGGTAATAGGGAATGATTGTTGATACCTCTTCCTTTTCTTCTTTCTGATGCCTATTGAACCAGATTGGATTGCTTTGCTAGCTGCTTGCAATGCAATCATAGATTGTACCTTGCCGGACTTTATACCTTCCTCTAAAAAGTCTCCCATTTTTACAAGTTTAGGGAACTTCTGCCCTATCATGCCCATCATTTTCTCAAAGTAGATCCCTTCCTAAGCCCTGATGAAATACTTAGTCAACTTACTGTCGTCTAACGAGAGTTATGCTCTGGAGGCCTCTGACCTCCATCGACGTGTATATTCTTGGAATGACTCTAACGGTTTCTTCTGCAGGTTTAATAGTGCAAACCTATCAGGGTAATTTATGTGTTGAACCGGAAGCGATTCATGAAATCTTCTGCCATATCCTGCTACTCCTTCAAGTTTTGGGATCTTGGCGAGTGTACCAGATAAGTGCTTACCCTGTCAAACTCCTTACGAACAGATTCATCCTTAACTTCTCATTTCTTCCTACCCTAACTAGCTTATCACAGTAGGATCTCAAGTGTGCATGGGGATAACCTGTCACATCAAAGATATCAAACATCGGAGGCTTGTACCCTATAGGAATGTCCACACGGGATGGATACATCGATCCTCATAGTCTATACTTTTGCTCCCTCGAGCGACTTAGAGGTTCTTCATTTGTTTTCTTAATGCTATCGAACACCGATTCTTCCTCCTTATACTTAGCTTCCCTTCCATTTCAGCATATTGATCAACTTCATAAGGCAACCTGACCGTGACGGGCGCTGTGAAGGTAGGTTCTGAAATGGCATATACAGGAGGAACATATTACTCTTGTGCAGCAGTATGTGCCAGGGGTATGTGCTGGTTTTGGCTAGTGGTAAATGTGACTCCATCACGAGGAGGGGTATGAACTTTATTGGTGGCAACTGGTGGGTTTTGCGGTGTTTGAACGTAATTTGGTACGTAAGGAGTGTGTACATGAGGGTTTGGTGGGTTCGCAGGGGTTACTGGAGGTATAATCTAGGTGGTAGGGATAGAAGTTGAGGTATTGTTTACTTGACGAGTAGTGGAAGGAAAGTGGCGGGGATTGAATCTAGAGAAGGAAAACGGGGTGGTTGTGGGAGCGTCGTCACAGCCAGATGTGCCAATTCCTGAATGTGTTGTACTTCCTCCCTCAATGATTCCATATCTTGGGCCATCCTGGCCACATGTTCGTCATTCCTCGTATCATCCTTCTCTCCTAATCGCCACGGTCTATTAGCTATTACTAGAGCGTGTTCGGTCGGGTTATCTGTCGCAAACATCCTCCTTTTCGATCTTAAGTTGTACGGTGGTTCCGCCAGTTTTGGGTCGAGACAACCCAACTTTCTTTTGGGGTACAATAATAAAGTAATACAAGAAAAGAAATGAGAGAAAAAGAATAGAAGTCAGTTTCAGTGTTTGCACAAGTAATATGTACACAGAGCAGTTAGTTCATGTATTCGGGCAAGCGCATTTTCCTAAAATTTGAGGGACCTCTCTTTGCTGGAGGTAGGCCTAAGTCGCGAATACTTGACAAACAATTAGATTTGACAAATTTTGATTCGAAGCAATTTTTGGTTTTCATTGATAGTAGTTGGATTGTAATAGGCAGGAACAGAGGTTACATCATTACTTCCAACATTCATAGAATTACATGGGCTCAAACAAACTTTCCTTTAGGGAGATTAGAAAGTTCGGGATAAAGATACAACGTGGGGAAAATGGGTGAAATCAACCAACTTCTAGTAACCATCCTCGGAATCATTCCCTATCTCTTCTTCTTCTTCTTCTAGTTCTTCCTCCGGGTCATCTTCAAATTCTTCTTCATCATCATTGAACTCGAGTTCTTCATTTGGATCTTCCTCCGGTTCTATCTCATACTCAATCTGTATACATTCAACTACTCGGTCATAATCCTTGGGAGGTGGCAACATGTGATCAATTGACCCTAGGACCACTTGTCGGTGCATGGAGGTAGCCATGAGGTAGTGTGGTAAAATCTCATGATAGATTTTCAAAGCCGCCATTGCATCCTCCAGCCAAGCTATTCCTTCCCTTCTTGGTCGAGCTAGCTCGTCTTCTTCATTGATCCAGACATAATTTTTGGGAGTGCACCACGAATTTTGACCTATTGGCATTGTGACTAGATCATTCCATTCCACATAAAGCCTTCTTATCCTTGTTATTAGGATCTGCCCATTGTATTTGTCTTCATATAGTGTCATCCTCGTCCAGAGAGGTACATCCTGAATCAATCAATACTGCTTGAGAACTCGTAGGGGTGAGTATGGCTGGATGCTCTCAAGTCCTATCAGCTCGATAAAATAATTCTCGGGAGTCATTAGGATTGCCCTTCCGCCTAGACATGACAGCTTCCAATTGATCCATTCTCCGCTTAAGTTGTTTAGCATCTTTCTCCATTCTTCATGTCCATACGGGGAACCCAATGCCTCATTCTCTCGCTGTGACTTCGAATCATGTTGCTGACTCCCACAAAGTAGTCAACTATGGCCACTCGCCAAAACAAGTGCTCCATGGCCCAGATTTGACGCAGTAGGGTACAACCCTTGAAGAAATCATACCCCGGGAACATGCGGACAATGCTTTGAGAATTTCTGCTAACACCATAGGTACCAAAGTGGCTTGGAGGTTGCCCTGGAATGTTTCCAAAACCACAGGAAACAAGTTGATATTGATTCTTCCTAATCTTTGTGGGAACACCAGCAGTCCCACCAGTGCCAAATAGAAGGTTATAGGTCAGAGACTTTCCCACATTGCTTGATCACACTAAAATTCTCCCAAGTACCATTCATAGCTTTCATGATGTCCGAACTTATCTAACAATTGGTCTAGGATTACCCATCCATCTTCAATATTTCTCAAACCCCGACTGCTTGCCAGACCCAAAGCATTAAGAAACCTGTAGCTGGGCATGGTGACCGGCAGTATCGGTTTCATCCCTATAAATGGCATCTCCATGAAACTAGTAACTTCTTCCAACGTTGGCACCAACTCACAATCAACGAACTTGAAAACTACTTTGGCCGGGTCCTAAAACTCTATCAGCAAGTGGGTAAGCACTTTGTCAGCTCGGATGTTTAGCAAGGCGGTCAGTGCTCATAGGTGTGTCCTGATTTTGCCTCCATGTTCTCGGCGGATATTCTTCCGTCATTTCTTTAGCTTGTGTGGTGCTCCCATCATCATATTGATCTCTAGGATATTTTGGTTGATCTCCATTTCTGAAGGGGGTAGAGAAAAGGGGTTTGATAAGTGTTTGCTTATCTTAAGTGTCTCGTCTTGATTGGTTCGTCTTTCCACAAAGTCATGTTGTTGGGTTTATGACCCGTTAACATTAGGGTGTCTTTCTTAATTGTGTGTCGATGCTAAGGACAGAACCACCTAAGGTTTATGCAATACAACCTATATTTGCTAGAGTAGAGTGTTTCCTAATTTTGAGTTAAACTGAATACTATAAATAGTTATGTTAGTTGACCTGACAAAGCCATTCTCTGAAACTATAAAATTTTGAAAGAAGGTTCAGAGGGGTGTAAGACAACCATCGCGTGCCATTGTGTGTGATAGTGTACGGCCAAGACTCAATAGGAAAGAGTGTGATGAAAGTATATATAAAGCGGTAACAGATAGTGATGTTAGAAATAACATTTAAAATAAGCAAATAAGTACATAACAAGCAAGTAAGGCAGGTGAGCATATATTTGCAAATGAAACACATTTATAGAAGTTGTAGAAACAATTCCAGGTCTAGTCTAAGTCTACTAAGGTCAGAATCTAAGTATGAAATCCCCAGCAAAGTCGTCATGTTATTGCACCCTATTTTGCACGAGTCAAAACATTCAACTAGTGGTTTCCCTGTTGATGATAAAATATAGTCGTCACCTAATATTTAAAGATATATTAGGATACCTATTTAATTGCTAAGATTATTTCTCTATTAGCCTGTTAACCTGTGAGATTTTTGGATAAGGGTTTTTGTTCTTCTAAGGGGAAGGTGTTACCCCTTAAAATCTATCTGAGTTAGCTTCACAGGACTTAGACTAGGTTTAAAGGATTAGTTGTCTATACTCTACTTAATTAGTTCTAGAGGTGTGGCATATTGTATATCTAGTTTAGAACTTATTACTTGAAAAGTCGAAATGTAGTTTTAGAAGGGATATAGGTTTATAAATGCTTTTAAGAAAATGTTTGCATATATATGATTGAATGAGTTTTGAAGTATGTATATAATGTTTGTGTTTATAAAACCTTGTGAGATGTGGCTAAGTTATAGAACAATTTGTCTTTAAATGATGTGGCTATATATAACTCTAATAAAGTAAGGGTGTTGTAAAGGAGTGGGTCTAAAATATACCTCGCTTTTCAAATCTCATATTTTATCTTTGAAGAAATCGTTAGAAGCCCTTTGGCTGGGCAGCAACAGTTGTTTGACTTTTGTAGAAAAGCTCGATTTTAAAAGACCAATTTTTACATTATGTTTCTGGTTTTTGAAAGAGGAGACTGTCGTCCTTCGCAAAGGCTGTTTTTGTTTCTAAAGACTTCATAAAATTGTTAGTAAAGATTAAGAGATACATAGTATAAATGATTAACGAATTACAATTACCTAGTACTAAGTCTAACACTTCTTTTAATCCTATGTCTTTTAGGGCTTGCCTAGATTATTCACATGATTCAAAGATATAAAGTAAAATCATTCAATCAAATATTGTGAGTATTATATACATGTGTAAAGCATTAGTAAACTTAAATGAAGCCGTAGAGAAGAAGGAGTGGACTCTGGTTTGGGCCTGAAGGAAAATAGGCCCAACAGATGATGAAGATGGACATCAACGACTTAGATATACAGACCCAATTGTAATACATGTTCAAGAAAGAAAAAGAAAGTTATTAGATATGCTATTCAACGTACATAATTATGCATGAATAGAAAACTAGTATAGGCCCAAGATAATTTATAATGATCGACAGTAACTAAGGATGTAGGATTAGTATAAGGTCACATATAGTAAGCAATTTAACACCAATACTAAAGGGATTAATAAATGTCAATAGACTAGACGCTAAGGGTAGAATTGCATTCATTGCCAAGGTACTCTTTAGATCCCTGACACTTCGAAGTTCCCAATGGTCTCAAGGACCTTGGCAGTGCTTGTGTAAGGGAGAGTAGTTCAACCAAGAACTAAATTCTACTCCCAAATACCTCTAGCTGCTCACACTTACTCTTCCCTACAGGTTTAAGTGTAATGAGGTATTCACTGTAAACTTCAATACTATAGTGGTGATTATACATAATGAGAGATAAGTTTTAATAACATCCAGATCCTCAAGGCACCAACAGACATCCCATGTCTTGCACACAAATATATAATATTATCATAGACTCTTACCAAGTTTAAGTGCACTCAAACAGAATCACTTATAAATGTCAATGAACACAACAACACATGACTATAAGGTCTCAGAATTGATAAGTGTAAGAGGTGTAAGATGTGTTTCTCTTAATAATCCAATTAGAAAGCTCATGTTTATGGAAGATCATTACCTATAATCATGTACTTAATCATAAGCTTAGTAGAAGTCTTTAGACAAATTAATTCTCCAATTATTTCTAAGTATGAGAGTTAACAATTCATTTCAAAGCTCTTAAGCAATACAGAGAGAGGTAGATGTATGGGCAAGTGATCTTTAAAGAACTCCTCATCCTATCTTGGTCAGTTAAGGATTAAACATGTGGTTCCATACCAAAATAGGGTAGATGAACACTCAAAGGTTTTTTTCTAAGTCTGTAAAAGAACTTCAGTGAATTTAGTAAGTTTCAATGGCCTGGGGACATAGTCACAGACATGATATACAAGCAGTAATTTCCTTTAAAGCAAGGATGAATTCAGAACTCCTAATAGGTGACATTCACAGGTTATATTTTGACTAATACTACTATATCACAACAAGGCTAAGTGACAAACATGGAATTCGACTGGCAGGACCTTCCAGATTGATTCTAGATAGTGAAAGTTTATGCTAAACTTTTGGAAACTAAGATACTTGCAAAGACAACAATGCAGTAGTTCAAACAAGGCACTTGAACATTATGAGTTTCTTTAAACCCTTTAGTGGTCACAGTTAGTAACAAAATGTAACTCTCTTCTTTATGAAGTAACACAGTTCTAATAGATGTGAGAGCAAAACAAACAGAAGGTCCATTTGGGCAAAGGTGAATGCATAATTTCTGAGAAAGGGCATCCAAACACATTATATGAAGTATAGATTCCAAGATTATAAGACATGACAGAGTCTCAAGTAACATAGAAATAACTTAAAACGCTAATTGCAAGATTTTCAAAGTAATAATCCTTCATGTTAGGTAGGCATGATTCTGATAATAGGACAACTAATCTAGTTGAATAGGTTAAGTATATTAGCCCTAGCATAGTGAAATTCTAGTTTCAACAGTGTGACATAATAAAGGATAATGTTCAAACCAGTAGAGACTAAACTCTTAAGAACAATTAAGGACATGGTTTAAACTGGAATGACAGATCACATAAAACTAATTCTAGAAAGTCAGTAGTACAATAAAGCTTACAGATGACCACACAGCCATAGAGCTCAACATGAGACCTTTTCAACAGTATTTCAGGAAGCCTTAGGATCATAAGAACATTTGAAAAAAAATACAACTTGAATTGACATACTCTAATCACAATGACAACTCTGTAATTATCCTTAAGTATCCATAATCACCATAATCCTAACTTTATCAAAACAAGTGATTCAACTACATGATCTGGATCAACATGGAGTATCAAGGCAAGAATAGTGGAGCAAACATGAAAGCCTTAACAAAAATATCTCGAAATCTGAAGTTAAGATAGGTTCAGAAGATCACATGATGTTCTTAGTCATCTATGATAGTTCAACAACACATAAATTTACTTAACTTAGAAGAGCATTCATTAAATTTACAAGAATGACCAATTGAATTAATTTCAGATTTCTTTAGAGGTCAGTAAATTCACATACATAACATCAAAGCATAATGACCAATTTAACACATTATAAACAGAATAATCAACAAGAAAAAACAAGACTTTAATCTTACAATTAAAGAGATGAAAGGTCGACGTACACTGACCTTTCTCCGAGCAGCAAACCAAACAAAGGCTTCGTTTAGCCGTTTAGGAAACTAAAACTCAGACCTCAAGCAGTGAGTAACTCAGAACTAGAAAAGAGAGAGAGAGAGAGAGAGAGAGAGAGAGAGAGAGAGAGAGAGAGAGAGAGAGAGAGAGAGAGTGAAATCCGAAATTGAGGTCACTATGTTTGACCCATGGGTGTTGAATCTTCATGATGAACCTCTGAAAGAACTCTATGCGTTCTCCGATTTGACGGAGAATAAGAGATTTGAACAATTTGAAGTTTCACTCTTTGCCTAGGGTTTTCGGATTTGGGATTTTTGAATTCTATCAGTGAAATTGGAAATGGATCGGCAGGATTCACGACATAGGGACAAGGTGGATTGATTGAGGATTGATTTCGTCGACCTTGCACGAATTTGTGCAAGGTCTCATGACTGATGGGGAATGAAGCAGACGAGCAAGAAGAGAGTGTTTAGTGAAAGGGGGCGCCTGGTCCAAGAGGCAAATGATTAGGATTTTAGGATAACATGGTCTTTTGAGGTTAAGATTGGGGGGGAAGCAATCTGGGCCGCTTGATCGTTTGGTCAACGGCGCTGATAAATCAGGTGTTAAAATTTTTAAAAGGTTTTTATACGAGAAATTATAGGAACCGTTGGATTTCTATATTTCAACGGTGGAGATGAGGTTGTAGTGGGGATTAAAAGAAAAGAGAAAACCCGGGATTAATTACGGACCATTGATGAGTTGGATCAACGGTCCAAATTTATTTGTGCTTGTTATGTGAGTGTCGGAGATGGGTGACATGGCACACCGCTATTGGCTCACAAGGAGTGGCCTGGATTGCCAACTTGGACTGGAGGAGTTGTTTGGGCTGGGTCTGATGGCAATTGGGGCCTATGTATTGGGCTAGTTTTAATTTAAAAGATAGTCAATTTGTGTTTAATTAAAGAATTGCAATTATAGCCTTTTAACCCTTTTTGAAATTAATATAAATAAACTTAATTATTTTCAACAAAATGTAGTAAAAATTATAATTATCAAATATACCACTAATCATTGTAATTAGTTACTTGCAAAATACTTTGTCTTCTAAATTATGACACTAATTTTGAATTATTAAATTAATTATAAAGCCTATGTGATTTACATAAAAGTTATTTAAATAGTCTTAAAATAGTATGTATGATATATTTGTAATAACATAATACTAAATTATTTATTTCAACACTATTAATAGTTAATTAAATTTTGTAAAATAGGTATTAATGCTTGCAAATATTTTCAAAATATTCATTGTAAATTGTTAAGTATAAATAAATTAATTTTAAAAGGGAGGGTCAAAATTGGCCGTCAACACCACCCGATCCACACATAACAATCGGTAAGGGAAATACTCATCGAGCCAAAGTGCTCATACCCACAAAACACATGTATACCAACAACAAGCACGTCAAGTGCATAAACATAACCCTGTGGAGACAGATACGTCATGCGCTACAGGATGCCTAACACGATTAATGCGCAATAAGTGACCTACCTCTCGAGAGCCATCTCGCTCATATAATACCACAAGCTACACAGGATCACATCACACGTGTGTATAATCAAGCCGTCCCACCACCCACATGGCATAATAGAGTAATACATGGGATAGATGATGACATGAATAACATCCAATGACCGAAAACTCATCCATAAGCAATGCTATGCCGAATAAGAATATCTGATCTGGTGTAGAATATACATTCACATTGGTCTTACAAACAGACCTCTAAGCTGATTCTGATCATCCAAAATTAGGGTGATAACCTCCTAGTGATTCACAATGACCCTATCTGTGACACATATGATCAACCGTCAAATCAGGAACAAACTTCCACGGTCCGCAACCAAAGGAACAGAGTGTCTCTCATACACAAACTCCCCAAACAATGATAGTACAAGAATATTCATACCTGATTTTAATCTCTACCACTTAAATAACTACCACGTCACACTTACACAATCATCCCGTGGGAGTTACTCCAACAACCTACCGCACCGGGTAGCAAAATCAGCACATCCATGGCTACCAACCATACTATCAATGTGATGCAACACCATTCTTAAGCGACACTAAGATAGCAGCATACTCTGAACATCTGAAATCTTCCCCCGCTCCTCCGAGCTCGTGACATTCTTATCAACACTGAACCGCAACCTTTATCCTCAACTTCCAATTTCCATATTGCTCGCTGAATCTATCATGCTGCTTTGCGAGAGTACAAAAATTTCATCGTAGCTCCTGAACCACCAGTAGAATATACACTTCATCGGCTCGAAACCTTTTACTTAGCACATTTCAGAAGAAGGATCGCCACACACAACCAACTTCCCATGCCCGCAAAAGATGAAGAACTCAAGTCGTGTGCTAAACCACCATAATTTTTTCGGAATCCATTTACACATAACAAAGCCGTCAGAATTAATACCTCCAAATCAATCAAATTGCGGCAGCTATCAAGCCCGCACGTACAGCCATGAATCACCTATGTAGCCTTACCATACCGAGGAAACCGATTGTTTCCACAACCATGCTGATTTAAACCACTACTAAACAACTCAACTTCTCACGATTTACTCTTGACTTGCCTTCGAAATAATAGCTCTGTGCAAACACAAAACGGACCTCAAACAACACACCCCTCGAGTGACCCAATCACGAGACCACGTCGTCTCAATACCCATAAGCCATCTCATACTCTCCTCATGCACTCAATAGTATCTCCAACTGATATACCCATTTTGAAGGACCTTCTGCGAATTCGAAGTTGTTCTCCCATTTCTCTAACATTGCACCGCAAACCAGATGATAACATAGAGACTCCCCAAGTGTCCTTCACACTTTGCCGCAAAAACTAGTCCTCAGCCACGTAACGAACCCAAAATCCTTAGACACCACACTTTAATTCTTGAATCCCCTAGAACCATTATTGATAGTCACCCACTAGCACATATTCCTCATGTCCTTTCCCCCAATTACCCTTGATGTTTTCTTTTCTTAGTCATAACAAATCCACCAATGTACTGATAGTTAGAAACTGCACAGGCATGCAACCACGTGACCCAATTATAGACGGTGGGCTCCCCCACTTAGCTTTAAGCTACAGTTAGATAAATTCAGAACCCACAATAACTCTCCCTTCTCAATTACCAAGATCTCGCACCATTAACCCGCCAAACTCCTCGAAAGCTCTTGTTGTATCCATCATAACACATCCCGAATTGTCAGCCACAAATGCACATTTGACCTCCTGACAGTCATACCATCTTCTTCAAGCGATCCAAGCCCACATAGCAGTACGTTCCCCCCGCTGGGTAGAAAGTAGAACTCTTCGTAGGAACTTCATCAAAAATCACACCGCTGCTAACCTGTTCACAGGAGATAGCCCACCTGTGTAACCTCATATCAACCTCCTCCAACACCATTGACATGGTTACCTTCATTATGAAGTTAATTAATCTCCTTGAGTCCACACTGATCCTCCAGCCGTAAGAATCCTTTCATTCATTAATATCACCCGAAGGTCCAACAATATATTTGAAACTCGAAATCATATTACATCCAAAATAATAATCAAACACTCACATTTTCCTACATTCCAATCAAGCTCTTTTCGTCACATTCAAGATTACTAAGCGCAGAAACCACTGCAAGGATCATCTCCCTCGAACCATCAATATTGAAAATGCCGATTCGATTCTGAAGCCGCAACACACTGCCATCTCTGATAATCGCTTCTTCGCTACAATTTCACAGCACCGTTCCTAGAGGCAAACAATTGTAGACCAACATACCGACGAGCCTTAATGCGTTCAACCAAGGAAAGTGACACCATAATATTAAAAAAAATTCCACCAAATTTGGAAATGTCCAACCTCGCGACTCTTTCAACCAATGCTTGAACGTACATAGTCCGATTGCCTTTCCTCCGCTGGAATCAAATGCCGAGTCTCCCCAATCATGAACCGATTAATCCTCCTCCCGAATTATTCATTTCCACGACACATAAGCAAGCACCCAAGGAGAACGTCACAATACATTTTTCATCGCCTTGAAACTGTAAACAACACCAACACTGTGCTGGAATGACAGAACACCTACACAAGGAGATGATAATAGTTTGCCTACATACTTAGGGAAAAACATCTTGCACCGCATCTGTAGCGTCTTCACAACTCGCCGGTGCCTAATTGATAACAAATGCCTGACGTCGCGTATAAATGAGCAGGAAGGAACCAAAGGCATAAGCTCCAACGAAATCATATCTCACGATGAGGAATCAAGTAAGGGAATTTCTCCTAACAACCATGTAGCCTCTCGAAGATAAGTACAGACGTCTCCGTAAAATCCACAAGACTCTACTAGACTTGCTCATGACTCGTGAAGTGAACCTAGAGCTTTGATATCAAGTCGTAACGATCCAAAATCTGCTATAGGCCGTGATGGCATCCAACGTCGCCGTTAGGCAAGCCAACAGTGAACTATCATATTAATTATTCATTTTATTACTTTTAAAATTATAAATATTTATTATATAAAGAAATCTATGCATTAAAAATCATGGATACGTACAATTAAAATAAAACATGAAACGAAAGTGTGTCATTATTAATCAAAACCACAAACAAATTCTAGAACATCCCAAAACCCGGTGTCGCAAGTGCGTGAGCATCTACTAGGAAGTACAATATAATACAATATCTGTCTAGTATACAAGGAAGACAAGTTAAAGTAAATAATAATGATGGAGAATTTGTGTGCTGCCAATCGTGGCATGTAATACAGCTCACCATAAAGTCCCCTTAGCAGTTGCACCTACGCGCCTAAATGACCACCGGATATACCTGCACAATTAGTGAAAAAGTATAGTAGCATATGTACGTAAATCAATGCGTACCTTGTAAGTATCTAGCCTAACCCCGGAAAAGTAGTGGCAAGGGGTTGACATTGACACTTACTAGTGGTCAAATAAATCCTAAGAAATAAAAGTAAACATGTATGAAACATGGTAAGTAAACAATAAAATAGGTATAGGTACCTATTACGATTCTCAACTGAACAGTAACCACAAAGTCCTCAAATATTGGATACTACTTCAAGTGAAATACATAATGCTCAACACCGGACAACATATCACATCTCAAGCCAGGGAAAACTCATGGGTACACTAATTTCTTATCAATTATTATGCATGATTTTGCCGAGGAGCGACCCGATCCCATAAGAGTGTTTCATAGAACTGCCGAGGTGAATGGTCCAATCCCATAAGAGTGTGTTACGATATCCTACCGAGGCGAGTGGCCCGATCCCATAAGAGTATATTACAATAATCCTGCCGAGGTGAATGGCCCGATCCCATAAGAGTGTATTACATTATACTGCCGAGGTGAACGACCTGATCCTATAAGAGTGTATTGCATCATAATGCCGAGGCGAACGGCCTGATCCCATAAGAGTGTATGACATCATATTGCCGAGGCGAACTGTCTGATCCCATAAGAGTATCAGCCCAATCCCATTAGAATATGAAGCGTTTATGGGTCCTTTACCCTACCAATGAATATACGTGTGAGTTATGAAATTCATGAAAATCTTCCGATGAATACGCACAATGCGGGAGAAATACCTAAGTGAAGTACAATTTCAGCGGCTAATCAAGTAGCTCATCAAGTATCTAAAATAGCGTGTCCATTACTCTACGCGAGTCTAGTCTCATATCATAATGTGAATTACAACTTTTAAACATGCAAGAATAACTCAAATAGTACAATTAAAGCATGAAGTGAGTCTAAGTCTACCTGGACATAATCAGGAATTCTAGAATACGCACGGATACTCGTCACCTCATACGTGAGTATCCCCCATAACATGTAGAACATAACAAATATAACACCTACGAGGTAATTTCCCCCTCACAAGTTAGACATGAGACTTACCTCGCTCCGAAGTTCCATAACCGGCTCCAACGCCCCTCTAACACCTCAAACCAATGCTCATCGATCCAAAACTAGTCAGACAATGTGCAAATCAAATAAAAATATACTCCAATACTCATAATATAATAATTTATAACAATTCCCAACTCCGCTCAAAGGGTCAACAAAGTCAACCCCCTGGGCTCACGTGCCCGGATTCCAAAAAGTTTCAAATAAAATCATTACCCATAGCACCATGAACTCAAATATATAATTTATTCCTATCTCCATGTCCAATTTCGTGCTCAAAATCCAAAATTACCATTTCTAGGGTTTCTTATAAAATCCCATGATTTCTAACAATTTTCGTGTTCAAATACATGTATAATTTATGTATTTAACTCACAATAGGTAGGAATCACTTACCATATGATACATGATGAAACTGTCACTCCAAAATCGCACCAAGGTCAGCTCCAATGAGGAAAAATGAGATGAAATGAGCCAAACCCGATTTGAAACTTTTATACACTGCCCAGGCGACCTTCTTCGCAAACACGGCACATTTCTCGCGTTCGTGAAGCACACTCAACTTCATCTCCCAAAATCTTCAACGCGAACTCGAGATAAGGCTCTCAAACGCAAAGCTTCACTAGGTTGTCTCATCGCGAACGCGGCCACGCCTCCACGAATGCGAAGACCCCAGGCCCAGCTTCTACATCACGAAAAGCGGACCTGTCATCTCGAACGCGGATAACTTCTGCCCAAAATGCAAACATGACACCATTAATGCAAACTCAAAGAGCAAACCATCTCCAGCTCAAATCCTTCTTCGCGAATGCCAGGTTCCCTCCGTGTTTGTGAAGAACAAAACCAGAACTAGCAACCAGTAGTAGCAAAACACTCCAACTTGGTCCGAAACCACCTCGAAATACACCCAAGGCCTTGTCCAATCACACCAACAAGTCCCAATACCTTATTCAAACTTATCCAAAGGCTTAAAACTCCACAAATAACATCGAAATCACAAATTGACGACCAAAATCCTTATCTTATCTTTCAAACATTCAAACTTCTCTGAACGCATCTGAATCATGCTTAAACATTCCGGAACGATGCCAAACTTTACGTACGAGTCATAAATCACAATGCAAACCTATTTCAAGTCTAGAAATCTCAATCGGACATCGATAATGCCAAATTCCACTTCAAATAAAACTTAGAAAATTCTAAAACTTTCAAAATGTCAACTTTCCACAATAAGTGTTGAAATGCTCCCTGGACTATCCGATACTCACCCGAACATACACCCAAGTCCAAAATCATCATACGAACCTATTAGAACCTTCAAATCTCGATTCTGAGGTCGTTCACTCAAAAGAAAAACTTTGTCAACTCTTCCAACTTAAAGTTTCGGAATTGAGAATTATTCTTCCAAATCAACACCGAACTCCTCGAAAATTGAAAACAACAACACGTGAAAGTCATAATACATTAACTAAAGCTAATCAAAGCCTCAAATCGCTGAACAAAGTGCTATAACTCATAACGAATGGTCGGGTCATTACATGTAATACACAACCATGCCCAAGAAACTGTGAATCTCTATTGAAGTTGTAGGTCTAGGCTAATTCTTCATAGCTGCGATATTCTGAGGATCAACCATAATCTCTTCACTAGAGAAGATATGACCCAAGAAAGTGACAGATTTAAGCCAAAATGCACACTTCAAAAACTTTACATACAACTTGTGCTAATACAGAGTCTGCAAAACTGCCATGAGATAATCAGCATGGTCCTCTTGACTTCATGAATATAAAAGAATTTCATCAATGAACACTATCATAGAGGAGTCGAGGAAAGGCTTGAAGACTCAATTCATAAGATCCATGAAAGCTGTCGGGGCATTTGTTAGCCCAAAATACATTATTAGAAATTCAAAGTGCACATATCGAGTCCGGAAAGCTGTTTTCAGAGTATCTTGCTCCTTAATCTTCAATTGGTGATACCTCGATCTTAAGTCAATCTTGGAGAAATGCTTAGCACCTTGCAACTGATCGAACAAGTCATCTGTTCTTGACAGTGGGTACTTATTCTTGATTATGACCTTGTTGAGCTGCCGATAGTCAACATACATTCTCAGTGACCTATCTTTCTTTCTTACAAAGAGAACTGGTGCACACCAAGGTGACATACTCGGCCGGATGAAGCCCTTATCTAGCAAATCCTTCGACTGCACCTTTAGTTCCTTCTGTTCTGTCGGTGTCATTCTGTAGGGTGGAATAAATATAGGCTATGTGCTTGGCATCACATCGATCCCAAAATCGATCTCCTTGTTGTGGAATCCCAAAAAGCTCATCAGGAAAGACCTCTAAAAATTATTCACAACTGGCACAGACTTAAGTATTGGTGCCTCTTCCTCAGTGTCTGTGACTCGGACCAAGTGGTAAATACACCCCTTATTGATCATATTCGAGTTCTTAAGGTAAGACATAAACCTACCCCTCGGTATCACATCATCCCTTTTCTACGCAATGACTGGCTCGTTTGGAAATTCAAACCTAACAGTTCTAGTTCGGCAATCAATATTGGCATAACATGAGTGAAGCCAGTCCATCCCTATTATCATATCAAAATCTACCATCACCAATTCAACGAGATCAGTCGTGGTGTCTTGACTATGAATCATGATAGTACAATCCCTATAAACTTGCATAGCTACAATAGACTCACCAACTGAAGTAGATAGGAGAACGGCTCAAGAAGTTGTTACGGTTCTATCCTGAATTCCATAGCAACATAATGAGTGACATATGATATTGGCCACGTTGTGTGATTGTACAATCCCTATAAATTCGCGTAGCCATAATAGACTCGCCAATTGGAGTAGATAGGAGAACGGCACACGAAGCTGTTCCGGTTCAAACCCGAATTCTATAGCAACATAAGGAGTGATATATGACAAGGTGGAACTAGGATCTATAAGAGTATACATATCATGAGATTGGACAGTCAATATACCTGTGACAACATCTGGAGAAGCCTCTAAACTCTGGCAACCCCTCATAGCATAGAACCTGCTGAGTCCCCCCAAACTCTGTGCACCACCCCTAGCTGAACCATGCCCTGTGGGTGCCAGAGTACCTCAAGCTGGAGGAGGTGCCGCAGAAGTTGTGGCTGCTAAACTGGCTGGTTGTGCCATATCCCTACTCTTTAAAATACCCAAAGTACTCAAATAAATCAATTACAGGTGCAGACAAAGGAAGAGCACGTCAACAAGCTATTTCAGAAATCCAAACAATTAAGTCAGGAAAACTTAGAGAGTAGAGAAGATACATATACATTAGCCTTACTAATCATACTGATAGATTCAGATTTATAGACGTTCTTAGCCGTGATCATAATAACTTAGCCATGTTCAAACTCAGTAAAGATCCACACATAGATTAAACCTTCAATGTTTACTAAGTATATGAGTTAGCAACTCCATTCATAATCTCTAAAGAGTATTAACAGGTATAGTTAAGCAAACAAATTGATCTCAACTTAATAAATAACATAATCTTTAAAGAACCTCACATTCATACTAAGCTCATTTGGAGTTAATGCACAGTGTCACACTTAAACAAGGCAGATAAACATCAGAAAACTTAGCTTAAGTCTATTGGTGAGTCACAGTCAACTTGTAAAGGCTTAGCAAAGTTCAGTTTCTCTTATGTGACTGTACAACATGAGAACATAGGCATGAGTATGAGAGATAAGCAGGAAGTTTGTTTAAGAACAGGATAAAGAGCAAAAAACCAAATATAATCAGGCACATACAAGAAATATTCTTAAAGAGTGAAAAACTACAACATGGTAGAGTATAGGCTCATACTAACAAGTTTATTACAGAAAGTTCAGAGCAATGAGAGTTTCATATTAACTAAGCATGGTTCAGTTATACAAGTTAAGTGTATTAATCTAACATGATGAAGTTTAGAACTACCAACTCAACAGATGATACTCAACAATAACATATGCAACTTCAGTCAAATTCCTAGGGCATAACTTAAGCTAAGTGAGTAGCACTGACAGGATACACACAAGACTAACTGCATAAGGCTCATTAGAACTTAATCTAGTTCCTTCAGGGTATTATTTTATACAGAGAGACTCATATATGTGATCAAACAGTTATGAAAGTTGACAGGAAAATTTGGCAATGATCTTTCAAGAGTTACAGAATCACAGAATAGAAGGAAGAGGTCAACTCAAATATCATAAATTGATATACTTTAACTATAATGACAGCCTTATATTTATCCTTAAGTTTTCATACTATTATAATACAGATCGACAAATAATCACTTAGGCAAAATCAATGAAGACCATAGCCAAATCATCGTGAAAAGTCTAAGTCAAAGTAGGTGTATAGAATCATTCAGGTTCTTTGTTAACAACACATAGATTATTCAACTCAGAGACATATTCATCGGGATTACAAAAGTGGTTGATTAGTATTGGTTTAGTTTCAAATTATTAAAGAAACAGTACCTAGAGTATGGTGGTCGATTATGAACTAATAACAACACATATTGAGCAGAAATAAACTACTGACAAAACATCATAAGCAGAATTAATTAGCATAATTTTAACTAAATAATTAAAAGAGAAGAAGGGTCAAAGTACACTGACTTTCCTTTGAGTAGCAAACCAAACAAGGATTTCGCTTAGCCGTTTAGGAACCAAAGATCAAAACATGTACCAGAACTCAGAACTGGAAAGAGAAAAGATGAGAAATCGGTTAAAACCTAGATTTTTTAATTGTAATTTTAAGTTAGGTGAAAGCATTAACGGCTCCAATTTATAGTGGTATTCAATGCCCTAGGGTTTCAACAGATTCAAAACGATAGTGGAGAGTGACGAAGACCAGATGATGCAAGCAAACAAGTGAAAATCTAAGAGACAAATGGGAAATCAGTAAGGGTTTTACCAGAGAGGAGAAGGGCCGACCGTTGAAGGAAAAAACCATCGGATAAAGCATCAATGTCCAAAGGTCATTAAATTTGACCTCTGGACCTCGAATAATCATGATGAGGCTCCGTGATATGCTCATACATGCTCCGATTTAACAGAGCATACGAGAACTATAGAGATTTGAAGTTGCATCTTTGAGTCTAGAGTTTCAGATTAGGGGTTTTGAATTCGTGTGATGAAACGGGAATGAAATCGGCGAGATTTGTGGTAGGGGAAGACAAAAGGGATGATTTGAGATTGAATTGTTGACCTTGCGCAAATTTGTGCAAGGTTTAGAGATTGATGTGGGCTGGTGAGGTTGAGAGATTAGAGAGAGTTTTGGGAAAGAGGGGAGGCTGGGTCAAGGAGAAATGATTAGGGTTTTGGGGTAAGGTTGGGTCGTCTCTAGGGTTAAGAAGGATGGGAATGATCTGGGCCATTGGATCTTTTGATCAACGGCCCTGATAATTCAAGGGTTAAAATTTTTTAATGAGAAAATATGAGGACAGTTGGATCTCCGTGTTTCAACGACATAGATTGGATATGGGATATGTTAAAATAAAAGGGAAAATAGGATAAATCATGGGCCGATGATTAAATGGGTGGAGGACTCATATGCGTGTGTTTCTTATGTTAGTGCTAGAGACGGGTGACGTGGAACGATTTGATTGGTTCTAGGAGGGCGGCACGGATTCCCAAAGTGGATAGAGGAGGTGTTTGGACCGGGTTAGATTTGGTTTGGGCTTGTGTATTGGGTTGGTCTTGATTTATTAAATAGCCGTTTTGTATTTAATTGGGCAATTGCGATTGTAGTCATTTAGTCTTTAACCTTTTAAAATTAATTTTAAAAAATTTATTAATTTCAGTAAAATGCAATAGAAATTATAATCATTAAATACACTACTAATTACTGTAATTAATTAATTAATTATAAAAATACCTTATTTTCCAATTTATGACACTAATTTCGAATTATTTTGCAATAGTAGGCTAATTTATTACAATTAAGGAATAACTTATTAAATTAATTATAAAACTTATGCGATGAATATAAAGGTTATTTCAATACTCTAAAAATAGTAAAATAATATATTTATAATTATATAGCATTAAATTTTTAATTTTAACATTATTAATTACTTAATTTATATAAAAAATAGGTATTATTGATTAGAATATATTTTCAACATATTTATTGTAAATCAATAAGTATATGTAAATTAATTTTAAAAATGAGGGTTAAAGTTGGTTGTCAACACACTCTCAGTACGCCAATGAAGCACTCATTGTTAATGGTAGTTTCTTTGTCTTTAATTCTTTTACAATAAGCAGGCTAAAATACAAATTGTGGATCCTTAATCAGTAATACAAATTCTGTTAACATAAATTTTGCATATAGTTTTGCTTTAGTTACCAAGTTAAATAATTTATTTGAGCAGATAGGTAGAAAGAACTATCTAGATTTGCATCCTACTCCAACAATAAGTTATAATGACGTTGAAGCTCAAGCTGCTAAGAAGTTGCTTCATAATGGGTAAAAATATAAATATAATAATTCTTAACGGGTTAACAGTTTAGCCGAAAATAAGTAATCCGCCCCCGAACCGATAAACTGTTAATTATAAAATTTTAATCCGTTCACCAATCGCTAATCCAATAACCCGATACAATAAGCCATTAATCCACTTATACAGTTCGGTTAACGGTTACGGTTTGGTTTTGAACAGCCCTAGTTTGAATATGATCCTATGTGCTTATCATGTGTTTTGCTTCTCCTCTATGGGATGGGTTCATAGCATTGTGCTTTGTAGTTGTATATGTTGAGCTTGCCAGGTGGTGCTCTCATTTGGTTCTCCTTCCGTCATTGATTACATTCAAGTTGTTGCTTGTTTGGTGTACGGATGGCGTCGTATATGGCACTAGGGACATTTGGTGTGACCTATTGGTCGAACATCTTGTACTGGGTGAGATAAGGTTATTGGACCTGGGAGTAGTGGAGTCATATTTGGATAAGGTACGCTTTGAGAGGAATCATTTTGTCATCTTAGAATTTAGCGATAGTTCTTGTCAGGTGAGAGAACTCCACGACTTGTTGATCTGATGAGTGGTTATGACTTTCAACGTGTTTCTTTCATATTTGGTAGTGTACTACGGTTTGGAACAAGATTTTATTTGATATGAGGTTTGTTACCGATATCGGATTTAGTAATGAATAGCTATTGTGGTCAGAAGATCTTATATTGGTACATGAGTTATGTAGTATATTGTGTGATTATATCTTGGAATATGATTATGGCTTGATGCAGCTTGTTTAGACTTATACAGTGTATAGATGCGAGAATCGAGTCTTATAATGAATTTCATATATTGAAGATTTGGTTCTAAGGTTTATGAACTAAGGTGGAAGAAAGAATCGTAAGTTACGTCGTGCTGACGGGTTGATATGGATTGAGGTGATGTAGGATCACCCATGGGTATGTGTATGGTGAGTTTATATAATTATTTGTTGCCTTTAGAAGGACTCTTGACACGTTCTAAGTCAAATATATGTTTAAGTGAGGGAAAATGTAACGACCCGACCAGTCATTT
Organism: Nicotiana tabacum; assembly: GCF_000715075.1. Taxonomy (NCBI): domain Eukaryota; kingdom Viridiplantae; phylum Streptophyta; class Magnoliopsida; order Solanales; family Solanaceae; genus Nicotiana; species Nicotiana tabacum. Next base: position 58,114,515 of record NC_134091.1, on the reverse strand, counting down.
TGTGCATTGGCACTCCGTTCTGTCGTTTGAGGTCTTGAGTAACTTTATATTATGTATTACGAATTACGTTCATGATTGCGTTTGATTCTTGGAAAGTTTGGGGCTGATTAATAGAGTGATTCTTAATTAGAAATCTTAAGTTGGAAGTGTTGACCAAGTTTGACTTTTTTTATTTGACCTCAGATCAGAGTTTTGATAGTTCCGCTAGGTCAGGATGGTGATTTTGGACAAGGACGTATGTTCGTATTCGTATTTGGAGGTTCCTAGGATGATTTGGTTTTATATGGCGAAAGTGAGAAATTTGAAGGTTGGGAAGGTACATAGGTGTGACTGAGAGTTGACATTGGTGTTATCGGGATTGGATTGTTATTTTGGGAGTTGGAATAATTTCATTATATCATTCGGAACTTGTGTGCTAAATTTGAGGTCATTGTGAGTTGGTTAGACGTAGAGTTTTGAAAATTGAAAGTTTGATTAGTTCATTAAGCTTTAATTAAGGTACGATTTGTGGTTTTCATGTCGTTTTGTATGATTTGAGGTCTCGAGTAGGTCCGTGCTATATTTTGGGACTTGTTGGTATGATTAGACGGGGTCCCTGGGGCCTCGGGTGTGTTTCGGAGTGGTTTTCGAGCATTTTGACCTTGTTTGGTATTTCTATTCTGGTGTCTTCGCACCTGCGGGGTTAGTTTTGGAGGTGCATGTCCGCAGATATGGCCAGTGGGTCACATGTGCATGATTTTGGGCTGGGGCAGAAGTTCGCAGATGCGAAGCTTATGGCGCATCTAGGAGATTACAGAAGCGGTGACTCTGGCGTGGAAGCGAGAAGGCAAGCTGGAGGGGTGTCGCAAAGTGCGGGATTTCCTTGCACCTATGATACCACAGAAGTGGAAGAATATCCACAGGTGCAAGAGGTTGGGGTTTAAGTGATACTCCCAGAAGCGAGTTTTTTGTCGCAGAAGTGATGCAACAGAAGCGGTAGTTTTGATTGCCAAGGAGAAAGTGTTGAGAAGTGTATTAAGTTTGAGGGTTTTGTTCATTTTAGCATATTTTGATATTGGAGCTCGGATTTGAGCCATTTTTTTGAAGTGATTATCACTAATTGGATTGGGGTAAGTGTTCTTCACTCGGACTTGATTATTATTTATGATTCTACCCTTAATTTTGGCATTTGATGTGTCACGCCCCGATCTCGGGGAGCGCGACCGGCGCTCAACAGAGTTACCCCGGTCGAGCAAGCCTGTACAGTGCCGTCTACCTAACTTACCCATGAATAAAGAGAAGAATACATTTCATTAATTAGACAGTAAGAGGTCATGTGAAAACACTAGTTCATTTCCATTAGTTACGTCATTAACAAGTCTCCAAAACAGTACCTTGTACAATCATAGTTAAAGTGGAACAGATGATACGATTACAACATTTTTAGTTTAACCTTCCCAAAAATAGATACAACCCACACTATGTCTACGGAGTCTCTAACAGGAACAAAAGAGTGCTATGACCGTGTCGGCAACAAGGCCTCGGCTATACCTCAAAACGCTATGTACAAAGGATAAGAAATACAGGACCCCGATATAAAGTGGGGCTCACCAAGTCAGCTGAGGAGAGGGTGTGCTGCTATCACTGATCAAGAACATCCTGCATCCATTAAAGATGCAGCACCCCCGACAAAAGGTACGTTAGTACATATGGAATAGTACTAGTATGTAAAACTAAACACCTTCTCAGTAGAACGAGCAATAGTAAACGGAGAATAAAATATGAAATCAATAAGAGACTCAAATATCAAGGTGTCAAGTTAGGGGAAAGGTAAATTTCTTGTAGGTTTCAGTAATTTAAGTTAGGAGATCTTTAGAACTGATACACCATCGTGGTTTAGCATGGAGTCCGATCTCTGCCCGCCTGACTAAGTCGTCTCACCCCGAGACATACACTCACAATACCACCATGTGCGCGATATGGCATCCGATCTTAGCCCAATCGGCTAAACCGTGTCACCACAATACCGTGTGGGTCGACATCACATCTCGCTAGCAATAATCTCATCCCATTTAAGGGGAAACATCTCAACAAACCAATCTCATTCCCATATAAGGGGAAACAGTCTCATCACATTAACACGAGGATTTACCCCTCAATCACTCCTACACCGGCACGTGTAGTTTCGGGGTTAGGTTGTTCCGACCTACCCTTCCTCGGTGGCTAAACGATACTCCCAAGGCATTTATTTTAAAAGTATTTAACACTTAATTCATATTATTTTAAATGATAATTCATGCTCACTATTCCACTTTCAAACATTAACACGAATTGTCAACAACAAACATTTATATTCAAGAATTTAAGCACACATTTGAGCAATATAAGGTCTTATGCGCATTTGATTTCTTACACAATTTGATATTATCACTTTCATTTGGGCTTGACTTGAAGTCACAACATTTTAATAAATACTCATACTTTGAACACGCTCTCGAAGAATAACATAACATGACATGAATATTCCGGAACACATTTTGAACATATTCATATAAATACATATTTCGACACCAAACTTATTCATAAAAGTCAATTCATAATGGACAACTCAGGACTTACAAGAACACCGTGGGAATTCAATTCTAAGAGAGAAGCTTAGCTAACATACCTTGTCTCGAGCTTTTTAAATTACTACAATGTTCCGGAAATCTTATCCACTTCGATTTATTTAGAGATATAGCAAAATTGAACACAAATTAGGAAGGAGTTCATAGCTCCAGCTCACTTGAGCATTTTATCAAACACAAGGTGAGCATTAAGGTTTCAATGTCCTCATATGGTGGATTCTTTCACCCCACTACCCAAAATTCACCCAAAAGAGCTCAGCTATCTTCCTACTACCATTGATGGTACATGCATGTAAAATAAAAAACTCCCACACCCAAGAATAGCTTGGCTTATTACCTATTTTCAATTAAAATCACGAAATTGAGGGCTATGGAGTAGAACCTTACCTCTAGGATGAAGACTTAGTGAATTCTTCTTTCCAATTCTTCAACTTTGGGCAAGAATTAATGGATGATGAGATTATGAACTTCCCCTCTCAATCTATGGCACTCACTCTCTCTAGAAATATTTGTTTTTTCCCTTTTAAAATGATCCCCGAGGCTATTTTATAAGAATGGGGTCGGGTTCAAAAATTAGAAAAAATGAAGCCCTAATGCAGGTTTGCGATCGCATATGCGACCGCATAATGCTTCTACGGTCCGCAAAATGGACCGCACAATGGCCCTCCGGAACTGGGCACCCCTGCCTCGCGCTGCGACCGGTCTGCGATCCGCAGACCTGTTCTGCGATCATATAATGCACCGTAGAACGTTCCTCTGGAATATTTTGTATTGGATCTGTGAGGGGTTATACGGCCTACAAAATGATTATGCGGCCGCATAATGGTCCAAAAGGTTTGCCCAAATTTGTGCGTTGGTCTGTGGCAAATATGAGGTCCGCAGATCAGTTCTGCCACCGCAGAATGGACCACAGAAAATGCCCTATATTTCCAAAAAATTTCTTCGACTTCCCAACGCACTTTTCAACCCAAAAAGTCTGAACCGCAACAAGAAAGATCGCCGCGAAGAATTCCTACAATTTCCAACACATAAGCCTACTTCGGTACCACGAAACCCCAGGCCTTATGTAACATTTTACGGGGCCTTACATGATGGGTGAATCTAAGAGGAAATTGGGAGTTTTGCAAAACGTTTCTAAATAAAAAATGGAGACTTGAACCCTGATTTGGAGTCATTTTGAATGGGTATTTCGGAATTTGTGAGTTTTGTCAGGTTCCGGGGTGCGAGCATGAGTTGACTTTTTGATTGACTTTGAGTATTTGAAAGATCTGACCTTTATCATTTGGGTTTGATTCCTATGGTACTATTTGATGTTATTGAGTTGTTGTTTTGTTAGATTCGAGCAGTTTGTAGGTCAGTTTGCGTGAGAAGGCATTTTTAGAGTATTGATTTGGCTTGTTTGAGGTAAGTATTTTGCCTAATCTTGTTGAGGAAATAACCCCTTAGGATATGACTTTGTTTTTCTAATTGAAATGTGAGAAGCAATGTATATGCAAGGTGATGAACGCATATGCGGGTGCTATGTATGATTGTTGACCAAAGTAGTCTTTAGGCTGTACTATGCCTTGATTTGGATATTGTGCTTCTTGCTATCATGCCTTAAATATTTGTATCACTGCATGAACTCCGTGAATCATGGTAGAGATCATGTGTAGGTGTTGATTTCCTGTCGAGCATGATATTTGTTGTTGTGTGGCATATTCGCTTGATTTGAGCTGTATTTGTACACTTGCACATGCATACACCTTAGCATGCTATCTTCTTCAGTCTATGAGTATGTGGTTTGATATGCGTTATTCATATACATGTATTCTTGTATATGCTTTCTGTGTGATAGACTGGATTGGTAGCACGTGAGTGGTCCATGCGGGATGAGTTGTTTGGCACGTGAGTTGACCATGTGGTGGCTATTATTGGCATGTGAGTTGTCTGTGCAGCGTGTGAATAAGGATCCATCCCCCTAGGTTCACCCTCTCATGTTTCTCTCTTGATGGTATACATGCAGGTTGTGAGAAACCGATAGGTTTCTGGTTGTCGTAGTTATGAAAAAGTGATCCTTGGTTGGACTTTGCATCTCTTCTCTATTTGCAAACTCTTTAGATGTATATATGATTTTACTGCATATCTTCTCTATATGCTAGCTCCGGATGTATACATGCCTTTGTGCATATCTTCTCTATATGCACTCGTTGAAGGGTTAATTGATATTTCATGCTTGTTTTCTCTATATGCACTCGCTGAAGGATTAACTGATATATATTTCATGCATATCTTCTGATATGCAACTGCTGAAGGATTATCTGGTATTTCATGCATATCCTCTTTATATGCAACTGTGGAAGGATTATTTGATACTTTGCACATATCTTCTCTCTATGAAAGCTTGATGATTTAATGATGTTGGACACATATCTTCCCTATATGCTGAATTGTTGAACTGGGATAGTATTTGGGCATATCATCATTGAAGATGTACCTGCTTTCCTGATATAGCTACTTCTTGTCCTCAGTAGCTTTGAGTTTATACTCTATTCGTGTATATTTGTACTCTATTCATGTATATTCCAAACATATGTGGTACTTATTTTCGAACTAGCGTTGTAAATCTAAATCTTAGTGGCTCATGACTTGTACTACCAATCCTTGGGATATTGTATGGTAATTCAGATATTTTATTTAATAATTCTTATGATCTTCATTAGAATTGTGTAACTGTTGTTTGGCTTACCTAGCAGGTTGGGTTAGGTGCCATCACGACTAGGTGAAATTTGGGTCGTGACAAGTTGGTATCAGAGCTCTAGGTTCATAGGTTCTACGAGTCACGAGCAAGTGTCTAGTAGATTCTTGCGAATTGGTATGATGACGTCCATAATTATCTTTGAGAGGCTACAGGGCACCTAGAAAACTTCCCATCTTTCTTTTCTTATCGTGTGACTTTGTTTTAGCTTGAAGCTTATATCTTTGTTTTCTTTTCATTCACTCATATGTGATGTTAAGCACTCGGTATCATGTGTGCATCGACGGCTTGTGATGTCATGTCTAAGGTGCAAGATGTGTTTTCAGCGTTATGGGGGTAGACCAGTCTGGAGGACTTGAGGCCAGGTTCAGAACACGGCCTGGGCTCAATAGTTTCAGTTGTGTGAGTATGTGCATTTATACTTATATATTAGGTAGTGACCATAGGAGCGGAATTGATGACTCAACGAGTTGCGAGATGGCTAGATGATGAGTATTATGTGACTTAAGACTACACCTATATGGTTGGATATCACATGAAGGATTTTCTTGCGATGCGAAGGGGCTATGGATGCTTTATTATTGTCTTGATGTATTGTACAGTTTCAAGTTATGAGTGTGTTGAGGGATATTTTAGTTGTTCATTTGTGGAATGAAGTAGATTCTTATGTCTTGTTGACGAGTTTATACTCGGGAAGATTAAGTGATTTCGTAGTGGTTATGACAATGATAGGGTCATAGAGAGATGCCAATTTGAGGCTAAGCAGGTGGGTTATATCCCACAAGATGGTCTACGGTTGTGTGATCCTTATAATATTTCTATGAAGAGTTTACTTTTTATCAAGTGGGATGTATATGCTACAATTAGAGTATGAAATTTAGTTATTTTTTTTACTGATTACTTATGACCTTCATTAGAGTTGTGTAACTGTTGTTTGGCTTGCCTAGCGGGTTGGGTTAGGTGCCTTAACGACTAGGTGGAATTTGGGTCGTGACAAACCTGACCGGTCGTTTTGTGTATTTGAGCCTCATTTCCCTATTTGATGCTTCATATGTGATTAGTTGTTGTTTTGTGACTTGCATGGATGGTTGGTTTGGTTCCGAAAAGGTTTTGGGGTGAATTGGAACACTTAGTTTCATTGTTGGAAACTTAAGTTATAAGAGTTGATCAAGGTTTGATTTTTGTGTAAATATCCTCAGATTGTGATTTGATGGTTTCAATAGGTTTGTACGGTGATTTTGGGCTTAGGCGTATTCCCGGATTTGGATTTGGAGGTTCCTAGGGTGATTTGGCTCTTTTTCCCGAAAGTTGGCAATTTGAAGATTTAGAAATTTCAAAGTTAGACTATGGGTTGACTTTGTGTCTATCGGGTTCAAATTTTTATTCCGGGACTTGGACTAGGTCCGTTTTGTCATTGACAACTTGTGTATGAAGTTTGATCTCATACCGAGTTGGTTATGAAATTTCTAACCTTCAAATTGCCAACTTTCCAAGGGACTCGGGAAAGCTCAGAACTTTGCTGGTGATGTAGACCTCGCAATTTTGAAGGTCTTCTCGCATTTACGAAGAACCGCAATTGCAGACTCATTCTAGCATTTGCGATGGTAGGCGGCCTATGGGAACCTTCGCATTTTGGATGGATATGTCGCATTTGCGACATTGGCTGGCAGTAGGGAACTTTGCCATTGCGAAGTTGGGGTCGTATTTGCGACATCTTCTAGGGCAGACTAGGTTCGCATTTGCGAGTCCAGGGTCGTATTTGCGCGCAAGTGCGACATTTGCAGCTGGCTATTAGATTGTCATTTCGGGACTTAGACCCATTTTACTATATTTTGAGCCCTATACTTGGTGAAGGGTGATTTTTGACGAGGATTTTCATACAAGGCTATTGGGTAAGAGATTTTCACTTAATTTTGATATTATATCTTGATTTCACATGGATTTTTATACCTAAATCATGGAATTTGAAAGGGATTGTTTTTTTTGGGGGGGGGGGGGAGGGGGAGGGTTGACTATTTCTTGAAAATTGAAATTTAGGGATTTGAGAGTCGATTTGGACTCAGTTTTGGAATAAAATTTTATATTTGGACTCATGGATTATGGGTAGTCCGGATCTATCCCTTGACTCAAGTTTTGACCGTGTGGGCCCGGAGTTGACTTTTATTACTTTTGGGAATTGAGTAAATATTGGGACTTTATTGTTTGGAATTAATTCCTTTAGTATTGTTTGATGTTGTTGAGTCTCTTTTTGCTAGATTTGAGCCGGACGGAGGTGATTTTTAAAAGGAAAGGCATTTTAGGAGTATTGATTTGGCTCGTGTGAGGTAAGTATCTTGCCTAACCTTGTGTGAGGGAATACCCCTTAGGATTTGGCCTTATTTGCCTAATTAAACTGTGTGAAAAGCGACGTGTACACAAGGTGACGAGAGTGTACGTGCATGCTATGTGTGATTATGATCAAATTAGACCTTAGGCTATTAATATGCCTTAATTTGATGATGTGCTTTATATGAAACATGCTTAATCACTTTGTGACTATATGAACATGATTGTTACAATTTATTTAGCCGTAGTCATGCTTTATATGTTGAACATCCATCCACATTTTATTATTGCCACGTCCTTGTGCACCTTGTTGATAAATTATGAGCTTATATCTTTGATAAAAATTTGGCCTATTGTTTTATGATAATTATGGTACATGTAGACATGTTTGGTGGGTTGATTTGGTATGGTCACAAGGTCTTTTTTGTGCGGTAATTAAGTATCTCAGATTGCTCATGTGGTGAAATAAGGGCGGTGATATGCGACATGGCGAAATAAGGATGGCATTTATTTTTATTTTGCACATACAGCGAAATAAGCGCGACATTATTGATGATGTTATGTGATGATTTGGGGGTGATTCTCTTGATGATGTTCATGTGACAAAACGGGGATGATATTTTTGATCATATACATGTTTCTTTAAACTCCGTCATATATTTTAATGAGTTGCTAGTTGAATTTGACATGCTATCATATGCCTCCGCTTCTATTTGATGATTTGTTGTCAAAGATGAATTCTTCTACATTGAGTTGTTATCACATGTTCTAATGACATTGATGATATTGTTTCCCATTACATATTTTATTGTCAGTTATTGATATATTACACAGGTTTCTTTGACTAGTGAGTATCATATGACTTGAACTTCGTCACTAATTCACCAAGGTTAGTCTTGATACTTAGTAGGTACCGAATGTGGTATACTCATACTAATCTTCTGCATATTTTTATGTAGATCCAGGTGTTGGAGGCAGCAGACATGGAGAGTGAGTGCGTACACTGGTCGTGAGGATTCAAGGTAAAGCTGCAGGACTGTTACAGTCCCTTGGAGTCCCATCCTTACATTGCTACTATTATTTTATATCCGAACAACATTGTATTTTGGGAAATCCTTATGTATTCAGTTAGAGATCATAACTCTGTATTACCTAGTTCTAGGAAGTAATATGAGATATTGCCATTTTGTCTTATGTTAACTATATTTCCACTTTTATGTTAAATTCGGTCTTATTATATCATGTCTTGTTGATTCAATTTTGTTAAGTAATGGGTTTACTTAGTCTTAGAGGTTAGGTGTCATCACGACCCATATGGTGGGATTTGGGTAGTGACAATTCGGTATCTGAGTTCTAGGTTCATATCTTATGCGAATTATGAGCAAGTCTAGTAGAATCTTGCGGATCGGTACGGTGACGTCGGTACTTATCTTCGAGAGGCTACCGGGCTATTAGAAAACTTCACTTTCTTTCATTCATTATCTTGCGGATTTTCTTATCCCAAAGTTTGAATCCTTACTTTTCTATTCTCTCACAGATGGTGAAGACACGGTCGTCAGGTGCAGCAGCAGGCGCCGGTACCTCAGGCTAGGGCCGTAAGAGGTCGAGGTTGAGGTAGAGGCAAGGGCGGAGCCCGCACCATGGCTAGAACCCCTATTGGAGCAACATCGGTGGAGCCACCAGTAGCTCTAGCTGAGGAGCAGGAGCCTGATCATGTGGAGCACGTGGGACCCGTTCGGGCACCTTAGGGGACTATTGCTACACCGGGGCTTCAGGAAACCTTGGCTCACTTCATGCGTATGTTTGGGAGCTTTGGCCAGACAGGGTTGATTCCGGTCGCACCAGCTTCCTCACAGGTTGGGGGGAAGAGCCCAAACTTCCGCCGCCCGTACACCAGAGCAGTTAGCTCATGCTTATCAGACATCGGATATTATACTGATGCAACCAGTAGTTATAGTTCAGCCTGAGGTAGGGCCAGCCATATCTGCTGAGGGTAGAAGAGTTTGGAGAGGTTTCAGAGACTCTGTCCACCCCAATTCAGTGGAGGGGCTTCTGAGGATGCTCAGTGTTTCTTTGATCAGTGTCATCGTATTTTGTATATTCTTGGTTTAGTAGAGTCAAGTGGAGTTGACCTTACTACTTTTTAGTTGACAGAGCCGGCATACAGATGGTGGAAGATTTATGAGGCGAGCAGCCCAGGTAGTGCAACAGCATTTATATAATCCCAGTTTTCAGACCATTTCTTTGGAGAGTTTATCTCGCAGACCTGCAGGGATGAGTTGCCCAGCGCGTTTGAGCATTTACGCCAGGAGGATATGACTGTGAGGCAGTATGCTATGAGGTTTACAGAGTTATCCCGCCATGCAACTCCTTTGGTTTCTACTGAGAGGGAGAGAGTTCGTAGATTTGTTAAGGGACTCACCTACAACCATAGATTTGGTATGGCACGGGTTATGGAGACAGAGACTGCATTTCATTAGGTTATGGAGATTGCTAGGTGATTAGAGCGTATCCAAGTAGGAGAGAAAGGATAGGGAGGCTAAGCAGCGTCGTAGTTTTAGAGGATTTGGTTGCTCATACTCTAGGGGCAAGGTCCATCATGGTAGAGGTCATTTTAGTCGACCAATTCAGTCCACACTTTATATTTTACATGGTGTTTTAGCTAGGCATGGATTTCAGAGCACTCGTACCGAACAACCATCCTTAAGTGCACCTTCTGCACTACAGTGGTTATTCCAGTTGTCCGGGGCAGACTCCGTACCAGCAGCCACGCCCACAGTGAGGTTATTTTGAGTGTGGTAATACTAGGAACATTGGGAGAGATTTTCCCGGACTTTAGATGGGTAGACCTTAGCAGGTTACTCAGGCTATGATTCCCGCTCCAGATGTTACTCCACCTGCACAACCAGCTAGATGTGGAGGACATGCGTGTATAGGTCGTCCTAAAGAGGGAGGCCAAGCATGCTTTTATGCATTCCCTGGTAGGACCTAGGCAGTCGTATCAGATGCAGTCATTTTAGGTATTGTTTCGGTCTGTCAAATAGATGTTTTAGTTTTATTTGATTGAGTTATACTTATTCCTATGTGTCATACTTTGTTTTATATTTGGATATGTCACGTGCTTCTCTAGATACTCCTATTTATATGTCTATAGTGATTTGGGATTTCATTATGGTGGACCATGTCTATCGTTCTTGTTTGTTCATTATTGGGGGCTATGAGACTGGGCTTGATCTTCTGTTGCTTAATATGATGGATTTTATGTGATTTTGGGTATGGATTGGTTATCCCCATACCATGTTATTCTTGATTGTCACGCTAAGACCGTGACGTTGGCTATGATGGGGTTGCCAAGGTTGGAATGGAGAGGGTCTTTGAGGCATATTCCTAATAGAGTGGTTTCCTTTTGAAGACTCAATAGATGGCTGAGAAGAGGTGTTTGGCGTATTAAGCCTTTGTGAGAGATGTCGGTGCTGATACTCCCATGGTTGATTCAATCCCCATGGTGAGGGAGTTTCCAGATGTGTCTTGCAGAACTCCCGGGCATGCGGCCTGATAGGGATATTGATTTTGGCATTGATTTAGCACCGGGCACTCAGCCTATTTCTATTCCACGATAATGTATGGATCTTGCTGAGTTGAAGGAATTGAAGGAATAGTTACATGAGTTGTTGGATAAGGGTTGCATCAAGCCAAGTGTTTCACTTTGGGGTGTGTCGGTGTTGTTTGTTAAGAAGAAGGACGAGTCTATGAGAATGTGTACTGACTATCAGCAGTTGAACAATGTGACCATCAAGAACAAGTATCCACTCTCGCGCATTGATGATTTGTTCGATCAACTTCAGGATGCCAGAGTGTTCTCAAAGATTGACTTGAGGTCGGGGTACCATTAGTTGAAGATCGAGGCTTCAGACATCCCTAAGTCTGCTTTCTGGACTCGTTATTGGTGTTATGAGTTTTTGGTTATGTCGTTTGGATTTACTAATTCCATAGTAGCTTTCATGCACTTGATGAATAGTGTATTTCGGCCTTATTTAGATTCATTTGTCATTGTGTCCATTGATGATATATTGGTGTATTCCCATAGTAGGTAGGAACATGAGCAACATTTGAGGATCGTGCTCCAGACTTTGAGGAAGAAGAAGCTATATGCTAAGTTCTTCAAGTGCGAGTTTTGGTTAGATTCGGTGGCATTCTTTGGAAATAATGTCCAGTGAAGGGATTACGGTGGATCCGAAGAAGATTGAGGCAGTTTAGAATTGGCCTAGACCTTCTATCGCTATAGAGATCCAGAGTTTCATAGGGTTGGCTGAGTATTATCCCTGACTTGTGGAGGGGTTTTCATCCATTGTAACCCCTATTGACTAAGTTGACTCGGAAGGGTGCCCCATTCAGGTGGTCTGACGAGTGTAAGAGCTTTCATAAACTCAAGACTACCTTGACTACAGCTCCAGTTCTGGTTTTGCCTTTGGGATCGGATTCATATACAATTTATGGTGATGCTTCACGTTTTGGCATCAGGTGTATGTTGATATAGGAAGATAGGTTGATTGACTATGCTTCGCGTCAGTTGAAGCCCCATGAGAAGAACTATCTGATGCATGATTTGGAGTTAGCAGCTATTGTGCACGCACTAAAGATTTGGAGGCAATACTTATATGGCGTGTCTTGTGAGGTATATACGGATCATTAGAGTGTCTATCATCTGTTTAAATAGAGAAACTTTGAATTCGAGGCAATAGAGGTGGTTGGAGCTGTGGAAGGATTATGATTTCACCATTCCTTGTCATCCTGGGAAAGCCAATGGAGTTTAGCATTTATTCCAACTGGGGAGAGTCATTTGGCTATGGATGTTCAGACTTTGGCCAAAAGGTTCATTATATTGGATATTTCGGAGCCTAGTAGAGTCCATGCTTGTGTTGTATCTCAGTCATTTTTATTTGAGCGCATTAAGGCTCGCCAGTATGATGATCCACATTTACTTGTCCTTAAGAATACGATGCAGGGAGGTGTTGCTAAGTATGTAAATAATGGCGATACCGGATTTGTGTTCCTAATGTGGATGGGTTGAGAGAGTTGATCCTTCAGGAGGTTCATGGTTCACGGTATTCTATTCATCCAGGTGCTACAAAGATATACCATGATTTGAAGAAGTATTATTCGCGGAGGAGGATGAAAAAACACGTCATTGGGTATATTGCTCGGTGTTTTAATTATCAGTGGGTCAAGTATGAGCATCAGAGACCTGGGGTTTGCTTCAGAAGATTGACATACCGGAGTGGAAGTGGAAGCATATCACTATGAATTTTGTGGTAGGATTGCCACGTACATTGAGGAGATTTGACACGGTTTGGGTTATTATGGACAGACTAACCAAGTCTGCACATTTCATTCCAGTCATGACTTACCACATTTCGGAGCTGTTGGCTAAGATCTATATCAGGGAGATTGTTTGCTTGCATGGTGTACCTATTTCTATCATCTCGGATCTTGGCACTTAGTTTACTTCGCATTTCTAGAGAGCGGTTCAATGTGAGTTGCGTACACAGGTTGAGTTGAGTATTATATTTCACCCTCAGATGGACGGGCAGTCCGAGCAGACCATTCAGATATTGGAGGATATGTTGAGGGCATGCACTATTGATTTTGGAGGCCAATGGGACCAGTTTCTACCCCTAGCGGAGTTTTCTTGCAACAATAGCTACCCGTCGAGTATCTAGATGGCTACGTATGTGGGAGGCATCGGCTGATGGGTTGGTTTGAGCCTGACCTGGTAAGGTTAATAGGCACAAAATTGCTCCATGATGCTTTGGAGATAGTGAAGTTGATTCAGGAGAGGCTTCGAACAACTCAATCCAGGCAGAAGAGTTATGCTGATAGGATGGTTCGTGATGTGGCATTCATGATGGATCAGAAGGTTCCACTCAGATTTTTTCCCATGAAGGGTGTGAAGATATTTAGAAAGAAGGGCAAGTTAATTCCTTGGTATATTGGTCCTTTTGAGGTGTTGGAGAGAGATGGTGAGATGGCCTACAGAGTTGCTTTGCCACCCAACTTATCAGTAGTCCATTCAGTGTTTCACGTTTTCATGCTTCGGAAGTACTATGAGGATTTGCCACACGTGTTGGATTTCATCTCAGTACAGTTGGATGAGAAGCTGCCTTATAAGGGAGGAATTGGTGGCCATTTTGGATAGGTGTGTTTGGAAGCTGAGGTCGAAGAATATTGCATTAATGAAGGTTCAGTGGAGGGGTTAACCGGTCGAGAAGGCAACTGGGGAGATCGAGCATGATATGCAGAGCAGATATCCTCACATTGTTTATATCACATATATGATTTTAAACTCATTCGAGGACGAACTTTTGTTCAAAAGGAGGAGAATGTAACGATTTGGTCGGTCATTTTGTGTATTTGAGCCTTGTTTCCTTATTTGATGCTTCCTGTATGCTTAATTATTATTTCGTAATATAAGGGGATGGTTGGTTTGGTTCTGGAAAGGTTTTGGGTGATTTGACACTTAGTTCTATTGTTGGAAGCTTAAGTAATAAGAGTTGACTGAAGTTTGATTCATGTATAAGCGTCCCTGGATTGGTGATTTGATGGTTCTAATAGGCTCACATGATGATTTTGGACTTAAGCGTATGCTTGAATTTGGATTTAGAGATTTCTAGGGAGATTTGGCTCTTTTTTCCTAAAGTTGAAAATTTGAAGGTTTAGAAATTTCATAAATTTGACCATGGGTTGACTTTGTGGCTATCAGATTCGAATTTTTGTTCTGAGACTTGAAATAGGTCTGTTTTGTCATTTAGAACTTGTGTGCAAACTTTGATCTCATTATGCATTAGTTTGGTAGGAACCAGACACTTGGTTGTGAATATTGACGTTCTTGAGTTTTAAAACTTACATGATACGTTTTTGTGTGCGATTTGTAATTTTGTATGTTATTTTGATGTTTCGAGCTTTCAAGTGAGTTCGTATAATGTTTATATACTTGTGTGGAGGTTTAGTGTGGAACCAGAGGGGCTCGGGTGAGTTTCGCGTTGATTTCTGATGATTTTGGAAAGTTTTAGAATTTTGTTGGTGCTGCAGACCTCACAATTGCGAGGGTCTGTTTGCATTTTGGAAGGACCGCAATTGCGGACTCCATGTCTTATTTGCGATGGTAGGCTGCCTAGAGGAACCTTGCATTTGCAAGGGATATGTTGTATTTGCGACGTTGGATGGCAACAGAGAACTTCGCACTTGCGATGTTGGGGGTCGCATTTGCAACATATTCTTGGGCAGGCTGGGTTCGCATTTGCGAGTCCAGGGTCGCATTTGCATAGGTCGCATTTGCGAACCTCTGGTCACAAATGCGACATCTGTAGCTGGTTATTAGATTGACATTTTGGGACTTAGACCCATTTTACCATATTTTGAGTCCTAGACTTGGTGAAGGACGGGTGTTTAGGAGGATTTTCACACAAAGCTATTGGGTAAATAATTTTCACTTTATTTTGATGTTATATCTTGATTTCTCATGGAGTTTTACACCTAAATCATAGAATTTGCCAGGAAACTTTTGGGGGTTTTGAATATGTTTTGAAAAATAAAAATATGGGATTTGAAAGTCGATTTCAACTTGGTTTTGAAATCTAATAACATAATTGGACTCGTGGGGTTATGGTTAGTTGGATCTACCCCTTGACTCGAGTTTTGACCGTGTGGGTCCGGGATTGACTTTTGTTGATATTTTGGGAATTAGGTAAAGATTGGGACCTTATTATTTGGAATTGATTTCTTTAGTATTGTTTGATGTTATTGAGTCATTTTTTGCTAGATTTGGGCCGGACGGAGGTGATTTTTAAAGGAAAGGCATTTTTGGAGTGTTGATTTGGCTCGTTTGAGGTAAGTGTTTTGCCTAGCCTTGTATGAGGGAATACCTCTTAGGATTTGCATAATTATGCTATGTGAAAAGCAACATGTACGCAAGGTGACGAGCATGTATACGGGTTCTATGTGTGACTATGATCGGATTAGACCTTAGGCTATAAATATGCCTTAATTTGATGATGTGCTTTATATGAAACATGCTTAATCACTTTGTGATTACATGAACATGATCGTTGTAACTGATTTAGCCATAGTCATGCTTTATTTGAAAACCCATCTGTGTCGTATTATAGTCATATCCTTGTGCACCTTATTGATAAATTATGAGCTCATATCTTTGATAAAATTTGGCATATTGCTTTGTGATAATTGTGGCACATATGGAAATTTGGGAGGATTGATTAGGTGTGGGCACGAGGTTTTTGCCATGTGAATGTGATTATTGTTACGCACATGGGGCGAAATAAGGGTAGCATTGTCTCGGGTTGCCCATGTGGCGAAATAAGAGTTGTGGTATGCGCATGTGGCAAAATAAGAATGACATTTATTATTATTGCACATGCGGCAAAATAAGGACGACATTATTGATAATGTTATGATTATTTGGGGTGATTTTCTTGATGTTATTCATGTGACTAAACGGGGATGATATTTTTGATCATATACATGTTTTCCTTAAACTACGTCGTGTATTTTAATGAGTTGCTAGTTGAATTTTGCATGCTATCATATGCCTCCGCTTCTATTAGATGATTTGTTGTCAAAGATGGATTCTTCTATGTTGAGTTGTTATCAATGTTCTAACAAGATTAATGATATTATTTTTCGTTATATATTCTGTTACCATTTATGATATATTGAACAGGTTTCTTTGAATAGTGAATATCATATGACTTAAACCTCGTCACTACTTCATCGAAGTTAGTCTTGATATTTACTGGGTACCGAACGTCATGTATTCATACTATACTTCGGCATATTTTTATGCATATCCAGGTGTTAGAGGCAGCGGATATAATGATCTAACCGGTCGTTTTACTTTCTAGATCTTCGTTCCCCTAATTAAAACTCTCCGTAGGTGCCTTTACTGTTTTATGACTTACGGGGATGGTTGACTTGGGTTTGGAAGGGTTCGGGTTGAAATTGGTACACTTGTTTCCTTAACAGTGGCCTATGATGGCCAAGTTTGACTTGAGTTAATGTTCTTAGTAAATGACCTCAGAATCAGGATTTGATAGTTTCAATAGGTTCGTATGATGATTTTGGACTTGGGCGTGTATTCGGACTGGGTTTCGGATAATCCGGAAGCGTTTCGGTGCTTAATGTTGAAAGTTGGCGCATTGAAGGTTTTCAAGTTCTTTAAAATTGGTTTGGAGTAGAATTTAGGTGTTATCAAGGTTTGTTTGGGATTCCAAGCTTGGGTATAGTTTCGTATGGTAATTTATGACTTGTACGCAAAATTTGGCGTCATTGCAAGTAGTCTAAGTATGATTCGGCGCATTCGAAATAAGTTGAAAAGCTTGAAGTTCATAAATTGATTCAATTTGGATTTGGGGAGTGATTCTTAGTTTTGATATTATTTACACGTTCTAAGGGTTCTAGCAGGTCCGTATTATGTTTATGGACTTGTTGGTTCAATTGGACAAAGTCTCGGGTGGCTCAGGTGAATTTCAGACCACCCGGAGCTAAGTCCAAAAATCTGTCACTACCGGTTCTGATTTCCTTCTTTGCGATCGCGGAGGTTGTGTCGCGTTCGCGGAGGTTGAATTTGGGGGACTAGGAAATTGTTCTTCGCGTTCGCAATACCCAATCCGCATTCATGAAGGTCTGGGACTTGTGGCCTCCGCGTTCGCGTGAAAGTGCCCGCGTTTGCGTAGAAGAAGTTGGGGCTGGGGGTGGGACACTGTTGGTCTTCCCGTTCGCGAAGAAGCCCTCGCATTCGCGTAGGGCAGGGCAGGCAATTCGTTGCGCTCGCGAAGAAAATTTTCTGGGCATGGCAGAATTTTGCCTTCGCGATCGCGGGGCCCTTTTCGCGATCGTGAAGAAGGAATGCGTGGACAGAGACTTGTTTTTAAAAAGGGGACTTAGGCCATTTTCTCTCATTTCATTTCCCTTGGCCGATTTTGGAGCTTCTTGGAGAGGGGTTTTCAACTAGCTATTAAAGGTAAGTAATCCCTAACTAATGTGAGTTTAATACATAAATTATGGGTAGAGTTTTACATTTAAAATGTGGGAATTTTAGGAATTCGTTGAAAAACCTAGGTTTTGATAAAAATGGGATAAGACCACGAAATGATTATGGAATTAAGTAGAAATTATATATTTGGGTTCGTGAGGTTATGGGTAACTTTTATTTACAAAAATTTCTGAAATTCGGGCATGTGGGCCCGGGGTGAATTTTAGGAATCTTCCATTTTGGGTTGGGTAATTACTATAATAGTTCAAATATAAACTTTTTAGCATATATTGATTAATTTATACAACATTTGGCTAGTTTTGAATTGCGTGGCACCGATTTGAGGTTTAATGGGAATTGCAGACCGGGAAGAGAACTTGAAAACGAGGTAAGTTTCTTGCCTAACCTTGTAAGGGGAAATTATCCATGTAGGTGCTATAAGTGGTTGTTTCCTAAATATTGTGGGTGCTACGTGTGCACGATGTGACGAGAGTCCGCATGTAGCTAAAATCATGCTTATGTCCGGGTAATTTTAGGACTTTACCATGTATTTCTTGTATTATTTGAGCCCAACTTGCTAGTTTTATTCCTTAAATTATATTTGAAGATTCTATGACATATTTGTAAGGACTGAGCTTCACTACTTTAAGTTTTGGCGGGTTACTTGACTGTTGGTGGAAATATACCTTCCTTGAGTATTATTCTTGTGTAGTAGCTGTTAATTGGAGTTCGTAGAGTATTTTCCATTCACGTGGATCAGGATGAATGCCTCGATAGTATAATATATGCATCTATTGTTTGCGTCGGTCGACCCTCGGCAGTGTACACACTATTCTGGATCGGGTGAACTACTTCGGCATAAATAGTGCGTGATATTGCTCGGAGTCTGATTGTACTTGATATTTCTTCCCTGACTTGAGAAATTATAATTACTTGATGACTCTTATTTGTCGAAATTAGTATGTGATAGTTGGAGATTCTAACTGATATTTAGTTAACGAACCACTTATTTATTGTTCATTAATTCGTCATTATTGATGAACTCCCTCCTATTTATAATTTATGCACTTTATTTGTTGACCCTTAGTAAGTGTCGATGTCGACCTCTCATCACTACATCTTCGAGGTTAGACTAGATACTTACTGGGTACATGTTATTTATGTACTCACGCTACACTTCTGCACTAATCGTGCAGGATCTGAGGCAGGTGCATCTGGCGGCCATTAAGGTGTGTACCCCCGCTACCCAGAGACTTAGTGGTGAGATGCTCTCTATGCCCGTTATGCAGCTCCCGGAGTCTCTCCTTGTTGTATTTATTTTCTGTCTATCTTACTCTAGACAGTAGTATAAGAGGTTTTGTGTATTCTAATAGTTTGCTCATGCACTTGTGACACCGGGTTTTGGGAATATTTTAGTAGACATTTTATGGTTTTGAGTATTAAATTCACTATTTTACTCTTTAGTTATTCTATGCTTTACTTTACTATAACTACCTATTAATCGTGCTCTTATTAAATAAAATCAATTACTTTAAAAATATTTTAAAAAAAAATAATTACATGGATAGTTCACCGTCGACTTTCGTAGCGGTGACGTTGGGCGCCATCACGGCCTATAATGGAAATTGGGTCGTGACAGCTTGGTATCAGAGCTCTAGGTTCACATAGGTCTCACAATTCATGAGCGGGACTAATAAAGTCTTGCGGATTGGTGCGGAGACATCTGTACTTATCTTCGAGAGGCTATAGGGTGTTAGGAAACTTCTCTTTCTTCATCTCCTATCGTGCAGTTGATGTTGTGCTAAACATCTTCCTCTTATTCTCTCGCAGATGGTGAGAACGCGTGCGGAAAATGTACCTGGCTATGGAGGAGTTGTTCCCCCTGTTGCTAGAGGCCGAGGCAAAGGCCGAGGGAGGGCTCCAGCTCCTGCCAGAGGGCGAGGACGTCCTAGAGTTGCTCCTATTGTGCCACCAGTGGATCCAATGGAGGATCCTGTTATTGAGGAGCAGGGCGAGGTACCTGTAGCTGAGTCGGCCCCGGTAGAGTTCATGTCTGCACTGGGATTAAAGGAGGTCATGGGTCATATGCCGCGGTTCATGGACTCTATAACGCATGCTGGTTTATTTCCAGCAGACCCAACCACATCTCAGGAGGGAGGGGGAGCACAGACCCCTACCACTCAGGCTCCAAGGCATTCTCCTGTTGTATATCAGACCCCGGGTGCACTACCCGTGGGTGGGACTCAGCCAGTTGCAGCGACTATACCAGAGCCCAGACCAGCCGCGACCGGCAAGCCGCAGAAGCTATTGGATAGATGGACCAGGCTACATCCTCCTGCCTTTGGCGGTGAGCGACATGAGGACCCCCAGGACTTTATTGATCGTTGCAGGGATAAAATGCTCAACATGAGAGTATTGGAGTCCCACTGGTTAGATTTTACCACCTTTTAGCTGGAAGGCAAGGCCCGTAGATGGTGGCAGTCCTCTCTTCTCAACAGACCGACAGGTTCTCCTCCCTTGACTTGGGACAAGTTCACACGTCTATCTCTAGAGAGATATATCCCACCCTCTAAGAGGGAATTTTATGGGGTCAGTTCGAGCGGCTCCAGCAAGGTCAGATGTTTGTGACCAATTATGAGGCGAGATTTTCTAAGTTGTCTCACCATGCACATATGATACTTCCCACCAATACAGAGAGGGCGGTATATTAAGGGATTGCACTATGGTATCCAGGTCACTATGGCCCGAGAGATTGAGATGGGGACTCCTTACGAGCAAGTTGTGGAGATAGCTCAGAGGATTGAGGGTATTTGTCAGTAGGGCCGAAAGCAGGCGCCGAGGGACAAGCGGCCTCGATATTCTGGAGGGTTCAGTAATGCTCCGTCTGGGGGTAGAGGTCAATTTTTAAGGGGCCAATCTAGCAGGCCCACGTATTTAGCACCACCACCTTCTCGGGGTGCTGAAGTGCGGCCCTATTTCTGTGTCATTCTAGAGAGCTCCTACCGTCTACCGGTTAATCAGGGTTTTTCCAGTGACTTAGGGTCATTTATCTTCCACGCCAAGAGGTTGCTATGAGTGTGGGGAGCCTTATGATGTGAGGAGATTTTGCCCAGGCTTCAAGGCAATGCAATGCAGTGGGGCCATCAGCCCAAGATCACCGCACCAGCTGCTGCACCATCCATCCAGACGGCCAGAGGCGGAAGGCAGGTGGGTAGGTGTCACGACCCAAATTGGGCACTCGGTGCCTTACTCGATCGAGTACCAATGTACCGTATATTTCTTATTACACCATCATGGGTAAATGGGCCAGAAGGTCCTTCATGAGATAACCAGGATAAAACATAAGGGAATACTGGACATAGGATGATCCAACATGATGTAGAAACTTATACATGTGACCTACGAGCCTCTAAGGCCGACATGATCATTTGTACACTCATAACATAGGCCAACAAGGCCATACAATCATCTATATACACGACATATGTCTACAAGCCTCTAAGAGTACATAAGCATCATAAAGGTCGGGATACGGCCCCGCCATACCAATCAATACATGTCCAAATCATACTGACCAAATAGGCAACTCTGGAGCAAGTGGAGTGCAACCAACACCTTCCGCTGAACTGATAGCCTACTAGGAGGACTGTCAACCTATCTACCTGCACTTGTGGGCAAGAAACATATGTCCCGAGGCAATAAGGGCATCAGTACGAATAATGTACCGAGTATGTAAGGCATGAAAATCATTATATAAAAGACATGAAAGAAATATGGAGTAAAGGACTCAACCTGTAAGTCTGGATAGCTCTTTAAATCATGAATCATTTCTAATATCATGCATAGGTATATGCATACATAACATCATCAAGCCTCTAAGGGCATCCCATCATATCATCTCGACCTCTATGGGCGAAATCATCAACGTATACCAACTGATCAGGAGGTGGTGCGTATATAACATTGTAACCTTTTCCCATACCCTATATACATATAATATACGCATATATAATTACATCTGGTCATGGGTCAATGTACATGTATAAATGAATGCTATGCATAAAGAAGTAAGTCGATAAGATATCTAGGAATGTCATAAGATCAATATGCCTTCAGTTAATATCATGAAATAAACTTTATCAACTTACATATTTTATGAGACCCATGAACAGACAATATAATAATAGTGCACATGGGGAATAAAGAACATAGGAACCCCTAGTACTTCTAAGAATAGAGTCATTTATGAAAGTTCTGCGTTTGCTCGTTTCGTTTTTATCATATGGATCATGCCAAATAGGAAGAAGGGATAGCCTTAACATACCTTATCATAGTCTATCCAATGACCAATTTGAACTCATCTCGTCGCACTTTAATCCTCAACGACGATAATAATACTATCGTTAAGCTACGAATGATGCAACTATCATACAAGGAATAACAAGCTTATTTTATATTAAAACAGACAACATCTCCCCTGTTTTCCTTGCTTTCCCCAAGTCCATCAAAACAACAAGAACACATACAACCTTCAACTAATTACCTTCAGCGCCACAACAGCCCAACAACACCAGTCAATCTACACAACAAGTGCACAAATGTCAGCAACAAAACTACTATTTAACACGACGAGCTACAAGCTTGGATTAGAGCCACACCCCAACTCTTTTCCCATCTCCCCTGTACTTAAAACACCATAAACAGGTCCAGAATATAAACATATATATATTGACATTACATTCCAACCTTATATCCATCATAAAAGTAACATCAAACAACTCAACGAAGTATAACAACATCATGGACAACTTCTATGTATTGTGTGGTTGCTTCTCTCCTATTTACAACATCATCAACATACTCAACATATTGACCAGCATAACAACAATAAGAACATTGTAACCAAGATATTCCCCATGATTTCCAGCCATATGAAGTCATATACACAACTCCAAAATAGTCCAATAAGAGACAACAACTTCTTATAAAACTTCAAGTTCTATCTTGTAATTCTTCATCCAAATAACTTAGCCAACACATATATAAGCTTAATACCAAGAAATAGGGTGTTATACATACCTTAAATAATCAGAAATAACTCGAACCAAAGCTTCCCTTAGCTTACAAGTACCCTTAATGGCATCACAACCCCATAGAGACTCTTTTGTTCACTTAGGCTAATCTTTGAGGTTAGGTCTAGGAAAGCCACCTTGGATTCGACATGGAACCATGGAGGACTGTTAGAGAGGTGTTGAGAGAGTTTGGGAACTGTACTTGGTTGACAATAACCAAACCTGAGCTGTCCAAACCCTTTTAAATGTTCAAGGGTCGTCCACCGCCTAAGTGGGTCCCATTGAGAGCTTCTTGCGCGGTCTCGTAAAAATGCAAATATCTCTATACTCTGATGTCATATCGACAAAATATTTAATGCGTTAGAAACTTGACTCATAGATCTTAAATTTTGTAGGTGTATCACCCCGTAATTCAAAGTACATTAGGAGAAAAGCTCAACTATATTTGACCTAATGTTCAGCACATTTTTGAATGTAACTTGTGATGACCTTTGCCAACTTTTGTTCCACAACTTGCTTGACTTCAAAACATAACACACGACTATCATACGACTAAAATAACTCATAACATAACCTCCTTATCATGTTAAGAACCCTAGTCTCACCCCAAAGCTCATGTTATAACATTCCAAACATATCGACTTTCGACGAAACTTATTTTCTTCAATTCGTTTAGCCTCTAAGCCTTCCAACCCTCTTGGTACTTGTTATCCATGATCTTTAATATTTGTAATCTCAAAAGTAACATTATTAAATTACTTTATGTACTTTCAAAGATGATCTCATTTTTGAGCTTACATCAGTTGTCTTACGACATACTCTTACGTACAAAAATATGGGGTGTAACATCATCCCCCCCTTTGGAATATTCGTCCTCGAATCTTGACTGATGCGCTTATTAGTCTCAGAACCTATAGCTCTTAAGAATACTTTAATATTTTCCTTGACATCTAGGCAATTGTTCTATGAATAAATCCAAAGGCCAGGGCATTCCTCCCTTTAGGCCTCTTTCTCATACCATGACTTGGGTTCGGAATTCTTCCAATCTTGTAACTGTTGCTACCCTCTGTCGTGCAGCATGTATGACTCTGGCCTTGTATGTGTGCCTATGCGACTCTTCTCTCCTTTTTCCTCAAGATTTTAGCCAATCTCTAAGCCTCACTTTATGAACATATATAGAACTATGACAAGGTGTCCCTCTGGAATCTATAGGTGTACTGAAGTTCTTAGCTCGGTACTTTGTCGAACTTACGACTATTGCTATATCTTTTTTCATAGCCTTTGTTATCTATTCTTATAGCTTTACTACATCTACGTAGGTCTTACTATATCATAAATCTTACTTCAGTTTATTATTACTGAGGTCTACTACCCAACTCCAGGTTACTTATCACTGCATATCCTATATGTATAAATCTAAGTCCTTTAATGCTTCCTTATCACTATTCATCTTAATAATGATGTCCTAATCTCATCTCATACTATGTAACTTTTATCCATCCATTGTTGATTCACCTTAATGTTGATCCATAATCTACCATTGATAACTTGAAACCTCTTACGTAATACATTGTCACTAGAGCTCACGTCTCACCGGGGAACATCTAAAGTTATTTTCCCGGTCAACCTAGGGATAATACTCTACTTCAATAATCGTATTTCATAGCATCCCAATGTGATTCATCTTCTGGGGGTATTCTAATCCCATGCAATTCATGAAATACCTTTTCTTTAAATCATTACTCAATCAAAGGCTTAAGCATCATCCTCTTATCTATCACAATTACACCTTTATCCTACTACCAGAGAAGCATTCCATCTCTTCTAAATGCACCTAGTATTAGACTCCTCCGAGTTAATTCAAGCTATATTGAGCTTTCTATAACTTACGGAAACCATCAGCTCTCTTATTTTGATGGGCTTAATCACAAGGCCTTACCTATTCTTGTCACCTTCTCCCTCGTATTTTCTTATCATTTCTCCTATCTACCTAAAACCTTGTCGCTCTATGATACTTTAGCTTGCGACCTACACATATCTATTCATACTACTCGCTACCTTCCTTCAACTTGCTAGCACCATAGATTTCCTTTCGTGCCTTCTCAGTTGCCTTTAAACATAATCAATTACTTTTCTAGGTCGTTCTGCCACTTGCTGCATGAATGCTTGGCTTATCTTAGTTCCCACGAATACTAGAATTTTCTATAACTCATATGATCTCAAATATCACTTTTGATTTTTACTTCCCATTCATTAGCCACAATAGGTGCGACTTTTTTATGTAGTACATACAATGTTGTAGTGAGACTGTTGTTACAAGATCATTTACTCTTTAGGTCATTATGCTTAGGTTGAAGCCTTTTTCCTTATTTTCTCAGCTAGTTTTTCGTTGTAGTACCTAGGGGAGACCCTATGACTCTTGTAAAGCTGCGAGCTTATTACATCATATACCGAACAGAATTTTTGATGTTCTTGCTCGCCTATAATTATCCCTAGTTACTTACCTCTGCCCCCTTATGCTCGTAGGGTTGCTTTTGAACTTAATTTTTGAATGTCTCCCCAGTGACACTCTCTTTTATTTACGTAACACTTATACGGTACCTTTTCCTATCCCAACTCCTATCTGAATATTTCTCAAGGATTACGACGTCATATCTGTGAGACTGAATTCCCTATGTTGGGGTTCACTACGTTTATCTTGCACAATTTGTAGATTTATCTATATCCTCTTGTATAGACATAACTAGACTCTTCCTGAATCAACAACTAACTACTCATTGGTCCATTCTCATATCTATATTTCGCATAATCTCTCTTGGGTTATTTCCTTTGTCTTATCTTACCTCTCGCACTGGATCCTTATGTATCAAGTATTCATTCGCACTTATTTATCAATAACATCCTATGCGGGAACCCTTACTGCCTCTCCTCGGCGTCATACTTGCATAATGTTCTGGAGTTGTAACATATCCGCATGATCTAAATCAATGCAATCTCATTCTTTTTTCCTTTTTACCGCATTCTTCCTTTACTATTCCATAGTTACTTCTTCTTCTTTGGCATTTTTTCACATCTTCACGGACTATTACTCGCCTTGCAGTAACCCTTTTGTACCAAGGATAACTGAATTTCTTACGCACAAGGGTGACACTTAGTGTAACTGCAAACTTAGTCCCTTGAGCTTAACTCTATTCATAGTGCTTTCTTTAGGGAAGCCTCTTCCTGAATGAACTTTAAAGGTTATTCTTTTGTTGTCCATTCTATTATTGCCGGAACGCTATCTCTGAAAGTCTCACGATACTGACTATTATCAAATCTTTCGATCCCTAATTCATGTTCAGTTTATCTTGTTCACTAGCCCATACTGATTTTTATTACTCTGGGGGGTCTAACTTAGCCTTAAATCATGTTGGAGTCACCAAATCATTTCTCGAAAAAAGGGTATGACCTTATGGCTTATACAGTTTTATTGTCCCAAGGCCTGTCACCTCTTATCTTTTCCTTCACTTGACTATAGACTCTGTCATTCTATCATAATTTGATTTACCGTTATCACCCATTTATCACATCTTACTCATAATGATTCATTTACTCTCTCCTTATACTCCAGTTAATATTTCTTTCTATCACTTTATTCTGAAATCTTTAACAAAACGTTCTTTCACTTTTAGCTCCCCTTGCTTCATCTCACTGGCTCTTCGGGACGCCTAACATTCTCTCTCTTTTTTCCTTTTTTTTTCTAGGGGCGAGAGTCATACTAAGGTAAATATTTATCCCTTATAGGATTCCACTGCATATCTTCTGAAATTTCTGAACATTCTAGTATTGATATTTGACTGTACTATTCTAGAGTGTACCATCTGGGTGTCTCACAAGGAGATCTATTACCACGTTCGTACTATCCTTCGAAAATGTTAGCCAATGATAATAGTCCATTCACCATTTTGGGTTACTCTAACCCCAGTTGGATCCTGATATGCCATTCTTCTCTTAAACTATATCGGTTAGCTCCCATAGGGCATAACTGAGATGGGTGTGGCAATTGTATATATCTTTGTTACTATTGAAAGTAACTCAGAATGCTTATATTTCTCTGCCTGAAATGTAAATACTGATAATCTTGACTAACTAGGTACCTCGTACCCTTCTTCACCTTGCTTCTTTTACTTGTTGAAACTTGTATCTACATTCTAATTCTCTTATTGTTTTTTACCATATGGGTGGATAGATATTCATGCATTAGGGCTCCTTATCAAGGAGCTTACACGACTTAGTACACACATGATCTACTGAAGACCTCACATTTACTCATCATAAGCATGATGCAAAATCGAGTTCCTCTGATTCAACTCTTCCACAACCACATTCAATCTCTTACCAACTATCTTTCTTGATGCATGTATCGTTGTATTATGAATAAAATAGAATTTAGGAGTTTGAATTTTTATAACTGAGCTCTACCACACGATTTAGAGTAAGAAGAAAGAGTGGCAATCCTAAATGCCAAGTAGCCTCCTCCCTTATAAGTATGGTTCATAACACGCCCATAAATAAGACTCTACTAGACACGGCTTGTAGACTGATCGGGTCGAAACCTACACCACTATATAGTAGCAAGGAGTGGTCGATGCAGTTTTACCCGATGAGGTCGGGATTGATTTTCACAGGGAGTTAATTTGGTTTGGAGTTGGGTATCTAACTAATCTAGATGTGCATGTTGTTCCTAATTGCACTTCCAAACATTGTTGCGATTGATTCTATTCTAATTTTATACTATAGTATGCTGAGTGTAAGCTAAGTACAATATTTTTGGTGAAAGTTTTCAAGTGTTAAAAGGCACTAGGGAAGTGACTGCCGCCTAGGTGAGTATCTAATGGGTATCAAGAATCTAGGACAAGCTTGTTATGATTGGGGTCGTGATATAACAATCACACATAAATGCTCACTCTATACCTCTCGGTAGTTTGAGTGACTTTGCCTGATTTGGCTTTCTCAAGCCCAAATGGGTGTTCATACAATACAAATAAAATTTGCTCAAGTCAGGTATTACTATCTATAGATTTAACCCTTTAACTGGGGCTATCAATCTCTTGAGTTCGCCCCAATTCCTTGTTAGCCTAATTTTTCTAGACTTAGTCCCTCTTTCTCAAGAAGAGCCTAAGTCATAAAGGCATGAATCAATATTTGCAACCACTAATTCTACAATTTTAGCATAAATTAGGCTAAATATCACTAACCCATAAATAAGTAAGCCCTAAAATCCAAGACCCATTAAATACCCACACTAAGGTTGGGTCACAACCCTAGCTATGGTGTCTAGCTACTCATAATAGCAACAGAAATCAAAGATAAAGATGAAATATAAGCCATAATATTAAAGTACTAGATGAAAATCTAAAGTTCGGAGGTAAATCTATTATAAAATTGCCCAAAAGGGGAAAAACTAGTCGTTCTCGTGCTT
Organism: Nicotiana tabacum; assembly: GCF_000715075.1. Lineage (NCBI taxonomy): Eukaryota > Viridiplantae > Streptophyta > Magnoliopsida > Solanales > Solanaceae > Nicotiana > Nicotiana tabacum. The sequence goes on along the minus strand of NC_134091.1, from coordinate 58,086,266 downwards.
TGCTCTACAAAACTTGACCTAAAAATGTCATAAAGATCTATTTATACACAGTTGAAATTTTCGAACAAAAATACCCCTGTGGAGGATTCGCGGACGCGTAATTCTGACTGCGTACGCGCTTGAGCTTTCGCGGCCGCATAACAATAAGCGCGGTCCGCGTTTCTTCAATACTGGGCTTGGATTAGACTTAGTTTCGCGGATCGCATAATTTCAACCACGTCCACTTGAGCTTCCATCGCGGTCGCGTAATTTGGACGCAGACCGCGTTCTTTAGTTAAGCCTGACTTGCAGGGTCTTTGCACATCAAGATGCGCTCTCAGCGAAATTCCCTTCGCATCCGCGAAAGATCAATTCGCGGCCGCGTAATTTGGACGCGGGCCGCATTCTTCATTTGAGCCCAACATGTAGAGTCTCTGAACCTCGATCCACGCTCTCAGCAAAAATCTCCTCGCGGCCGCTCTAACGATTTCGCGGTCGTACTTTTCCAACGTGGTCAGCATTTATTTTAGTACTCAAAGAAACTTCTCTGAATCTGTTTTCGCGGACCGCGTAATAGTGGCCGCCTCAGCGGTGGTCCTTACGCGGCCGCGCTTTTCTGCCGCTCTCAGTGCTCCAGTCTCAGCCTTGGATTAGTGCAAGTTTGACTCCTTCATGGGTTGATTATGGCTTCTTCGCCTCATTTTGACCAAACCCTGCAATCAAGCACATTAAGTTAGTTTTCGGGAATAACTTTACGCATTTTTGACTCAACCTAATCAAAAGAGAGCAAATAATAGGCTAAAACCCCTAGTTATCAACTCCCCCAAACTTAAGCTTTTGCTTTTCCTCAAGCAAACAAGGTAATGCCCACCTCCACAAAAAGAAGAAAGGAACATTTCAGCTTTTCTAAGGTGACTTCATCAAGCATCAATTGGGACTAACAACTACCCTCAACACAAATGCATTATCAACAACATCATGCTATGATATCTTGAGTTCCATAGTTCTAATGTGACACAAAAGCATCAAGAATTGACTCAATTCATCAAGGAAGCTCGCTCTCTCACGTAGGTCATTGTGGATCCCAAACTCCTCCTCCTCTACTCTCCATGAGCAAATCTCACTTTATAGAATGTGACACTCAAAACAATGATTGTAAAGAAATGCGCTCATCACTCTCAAAAGAATGCCACAAGTCCGGCTCTAAGTACCATAAGCTTGCCCCTTATGTAGATCACCCCTAATGTAAGCTCACTCAACTTGAAATCATATAGGGTTTTAGCGGGATGTAATGAAGGATTTTTGGATCAAGGTAGGACATAATGAACTATGATGGTTTCATCTTTCCTTAAGCACTCCATTTTCTCATTTCGGTTCATACTTTCTTGACTCTTTGAGTCATTTTCATCTTTCTTAGGGGAACTAGAGAGACATATTGTCACTCTTTCTTGTTCATGACAATCATTTTTCTCCTTTTCTCATCATTCCATGCCTTTCAACATTATTTTCTTTGAATCCCTTCAACCTTTTCTTTCTTTTTGACATATTTCTTTTTTAACTCTTTATCCTTTTCTTTGTCTTTCCTTTTTATCAACTCTTTTTGTTCTTTGTATCTTTTATCACTTTGAAGTTCCTCGTCTCTCCACCAAACTTATGTTTTCGCTCATTGCTCATCATGAATGCTAAGGAAAGATTGGGTACCAAGAGATGGTCATTATAAAACGGATGAAGGCTTGTAATGTGGCTATTGAATAAAAAAGGCTTAGGCTCAAAAGGGTTGATATTACATTGGTAGGCTACGGAAGCTTTCACAGTTCAAATGGGACCAAGGAGAGCCTACAATCACTTCTCAAGTCGAGCAACACTTAGAATTTCGCCTGGACAAATATTCAGGGCAAGTTCTAGACTTGTTGGCACGGGACTTGGACTTGCAATGCCATACCTCACCTCTCAAGCTACTGGATTGTTAAAGAGAATAGAGTCGAGGGCCCACAACAACCTTAGCTAAGATTGAAGATCACAGATGGCTCACAGAAACCACTTGATGATAATTTAGTCAACTCAAGAGTCTAAAGGTCACAACTAGAGCTAATCTCTTCAACCAACTTGTCTCTAACCATGAGGTCGAAGGTAAATGTGTTGGTACCAAGTGAATCCTACTTGAAACACTTTTATTCATTACTACTATATATCAAAACAAAAAGAAAAATAGACTCAATCCCTTAAGAAGGCTGTCACGCCATTCATCATTGGGAAAAGCCACCCGATTCACACAACATCCACCTTTGGAAAGAACCGAAGCATTAAGAAAACCAAATGCTCATTGATCACGCAGAAATGTAAAAAGAGGCTACAAACTCAAAAAGAAGCTATTAAAGGAAGTAAGAAGCTAAGCTATTAAGGAAAATTACAAAAGAAGTTATATAGTAAAATACGGAAAGTAAAGTGAATATGTACAATAGGGGAGTGAAACGAATATACACAAAATGGGGATGAATATATACATGGAATGGTGAAGTTATATACATACCAAAAGTGAAAAATAACGAAAAATAGTATCATAATTATTACATGCCAGTCATCAAAGTCATCAAATCAAAATAAGACCACCACCCCCAAATAGAAATTAGCATTGTCCTCAATGCTAAAAGTAAAAATAAGCTCAGGGAAAGGATAGAGATTAAAGAAAACTCCATATGTGGTCTCAGGTACTCTGGTAGGGTCCTCAGACTGTGTAGGCTTATCAACCCCATCAGGATCCTCTTGCTGAATCTCTAAGTCCTTGGTCTGGGGTACCACAAATCTTCTCAACGGCTCTCTGCCAGCCTCCTGCTCTGATGCCTGTGTTGTAGGGGCAGTCTCCTCCATAAGCAGGTCCAGTGGAATATCTCCGGTAGAAGTTAACTTCTCAACCTCCATCTTCAGCAGCTCCACTGACTCTTTTGAAGCTTGAGTCTTCTTCATCTTTTTGACCTACTTGCCCAGCTCCTTGATCACCTTCCCATGAGTATCTAATGTCTCCAGGATTTTCTTTTCGTTGCCCAGGAGCTTCTTTTGATTTTCCAGAAGCTCCTTCAATGACTCATCCACTGATGGAGGTACCTGAAACTGTGTTGGGGCTGCCTGTGCTACGACTGCACTGGATAAGATAGATGACTTTGATGTAGTTGCCTGCAACCAGTTGTTGACACTGGATAGCGTCTAAAAGACTCGCAGTGCAGTCTGAAGGTAAGCTGATGAGGAAGGCACAGATAGTGGGGCAGAGACAGATGGCCCTGAGGAAGGAGGTGGCATAGCAGCAGATGAACCTTCGGTTGTGGAAGGCTCGGACCTAGTGGCCACTACCATTGGCTCTTCAGACTGGCCAGCAAAGGTAGTGGCTTTGCCTTTGGACTTGGGATTGTCTGCTCCCTGAAGGCTGTACCAAGAGAAGGGACTTTTAGGCTTCACCTTCGTGTCAAAGTGTTTCCCCTCAACCCCTTGGTCCTCTAGGTACATAGTGATGAAATTAGGGTAAGGGTAGGACATTTCTTCCTTCCCGATTGCCTTAGATATGTTCTGGGCCATGAGGTTCCCCATATTTATTAGGTACCCCACCATGATGGATACTATGAGGATCGACCGGGAGAGTGTAATGTCACTGTCATGCAAACACGGATCAAGGCGGCTACAAACGAAGGTGCACCACCCTTTTTCTTCAAAGCTCAAAGTGTTTCTATGAATATGGACCCCAAGTGTAAGCCAAGCCGGTGTTGACCCAGGGATGGCTATCACCTCTGCAAGCCATAGACGGGCTCCCTCATCTAATGCCGACTTCTCCAAGTACAGGGATTCGTTCACATCATCGAACCTGGCATATGTGTTCAGTGTCTTGCCATCAAATCTGATCTTCCGGTTCCGTACCTTAGTCACATAGGTGCCCTTTTTGATGTGGGCGACATTGGTGTAGAATTCTTTGACTAAGTACTCATTGACCTCCGGTAGTTTGCTAGTGAAGAATTTCCACCCCACTCTTTCATTAAATTGCTTCTTCACATTAGGATTGTGGGGTAGAAGATCTCTTTATATGAAATGCCGCTCAAGGGTGAGCGACCTTTGTGGCTACCATTCCCGAAATTTGTGGTAGGATTTCTCACTCACGAACCTATCTTGCCACACTGTCGGCTTCCTTGATCTAATCAAACCTCTAACCCGGGTATCACCACCTCTCCCATCATCCGGGACATCCTCTTCATCATTAATATTAATTGGAGCCGCTGTTGAGGCCAAAGTTGCAGCAGGTGGGGCAGGTGGTGTGGAAGTTGCACTACCTCCTCTTGAGCCATCAGACGACCAAGACAGGGAGGTAGATTCATTGACGAGGCGGTAGGGCTGTGATTGAGCCTCTTGTTGGGGTTGTGCAGCTTCCCCTTCAGAAATCTCCCGGGAGGGGACATACTCATTAGTTTCAGAAGAGTCGGGAGTGGGTCTTCGGATGGTTTGTTTCTTGCCAATGACCTTTTTAAGTGCTAAGGATGCAGTCTGTTTCCCTCTGCCCCGGCCTGGGGAGGATTCTTCTCTCCCTTGTGATTTCTCAAGACTGCCACGAGATCATACCATTATCTGCATACACAATCAGTGAAAGCTTATTAGTATCGTGGTTCAATGAATCAGCAAAGGAAAGCAAATGATATGATCACATTATTTCTCAAAGCAGGGATCTGCTGACAGTGTAAAAAGGAGTGCGACCGCGAAAGAGGTTGGAATCAGACTACCAACTCTCTGATCATGGTCTTTCGCGGACCGCGTAATTTGGGACGCGGCCGCGAAGGATGAAGCGCGGACCGCGTAAAAATGAACGCGGCCGCTAAATCAATTTGTCAAACTCTCTGAAACTCATGAGCGCGGACCACGTATTTTGGACGCGGCTGCGTAAGTTCAAACGCAGACCGCAGAAGAATCATCGCGTCCATGAACATGCAACCACATTCAGCTCTCACAAATTAAAGAACGCGGTTTGCGGAATTCAAACAAAAACTGGCACTGATACATTTGAAACCTAGGGTTTTCACTAAGTGCAAAAATTAATGCAATTAACATGCATAGTTAATAACCCTATCCCCCATTAGGCATGGAAAACAATTACCCACATGAATTTAAGCATCAATTAAGCATGATTTTGAGATTGTGGCATGTATTAAACCCTAACATAAAAGAAAAATTAAAAGTAGAAGAAAAGAAAATCAAAAGATGAAATTAATGTAAAGATTTGAGCATACCAGATGTGGATTTGTAGTAGGAAATTGCTTTTTGACTAATGAGATATGAAATTGAAATTTTAAGAAGTGGAAGATGAACAGTGGCCGATTTTGCTGAGAGCGTGGGTTCGGAAAAGTGTAAAAGTCCTAAGGACTTCCTATTTATACCAACTCCAGAGGTCACCTGAGCGCGGACCGCGTAATTCCACTGCGTCCGTGCTTTTTACCTTTCGAAAACCTTTTCAGAAACAGGTCCGCTGAGAGCGGAATAACGGGCGTGGCCGCGTAATTTCAATGCGGACCGCGAAATTACGAACGCGGACACGAATACAACTTTAGAGAGTGGATATTCTGGACTTTTCAAATCCGCGTCCGCTGATAATATACGCCCCCGTGAAAAGCTCTCACTGACCGCGAAATTTTGAGCGCGGTCCGCGTAATTCCCCACACTTAGGCAAAGTTTTCCAGCAATAGTCATGTACTGCATAAACAATTCCTACACAAAGCTCACAACCAGTTAGTTTCAAATAAAGCCTGATCTAAGAAGAAAATCAAAGAAGAAAGAAAAATACATGAGTTGCCTCCCAAGAAGCGTCTGATTTAACGTCGCAGCACGACGCATGTTACCAACATCATTGAAAATTGATCAAGGCTACCACATGGTTATCATCAATATTATCAAGGTAATTCTTCACTCGGTGCCCATTAACTTCGAAGATTTCACCATTTTTGTTTTTCAAGTCAAGAGCACCAAACGGAGTCACGTGCACCACCTCAAAAGGGCCACTCCATTTTGACTTGAGCTTTCTCGGAAATAGTCATAACCGGGAGTTGAATAAAAGAACCAAGTCACCCTCCTTGAATTCTTTGTTCTTTTCATATTTGTCATGTAAGTACTTCATCTTGTCCTTATACAAGGACGAGCTGGAATAAGCATGAAACCAGAATTCATCAAGTTCATTGAGTTGCTCTACCCGGAGGTTGGCTGCTACATCCCATTCAAGGTTTAACTTCTTGAGCGCCCACATGGCCTTGTGCTCTAACTCAACCGGAAGATGGCATGCTTTCTCAAATACCAACCGATATCGAGATATACCAATTGGAGTCTTGTACGCAGTTCTATAAGCCCACAAAGCATCGTCAAGTTTCCTTGACCAATCCGTCCGGTTTGCATTGACAGTTTTTGATAATATGCTCTTTATCTCCCTGTTGGAGACCTCAACTTGTCTACTAGCCTGGGGATGATAAGGGGTTGACACCTTATGATTGACACCATACTTGGAAAGCAAAGTGTCGAAAGCCTTATTGCAGAAATGAGAACCCCCATCACTGATGATTGCCCGAGGAGTGCCAAACCGTGTGAAGATATTTTTCTTTAGGAATGCCACCACACTTCGTGCCTCGTTGTTGGGCAAAGCAACAGCTTCAACCCACTTGGAAACATAATCAACAGCAACTAGAATGTAAGTGTTACCACAGGAACTAACAAATGGGCCCATGAAGTCTATCTCCCTCACGTCAAAAATATCGATCTCAAGAATAGTGGTGAGAGGCATTTCATCCTTCTTGGAAATTCCACCAGCTTTTTGGCATGCATCACACCTCTTAACAAGCTCACTTGAATATTTATACAGGGTAGGCCAATAAAATCCATAGCTAAGAACCTTTGAAGCAGTTCTCGCCCCACCATGATGACCACCGTAGGGCGAGGAATGGCAAGCATCAAGAATATTCATTTGCTCCTCTTCCGGGACACATCTCTGGATCACACCATCATTGCAAATCTTGAAAAGATAAGGCTCGTTCCAATAATAATCCAAGTTGTCCCATTTGAGTTTCTTCCTTTGGTTAGAAGAGAGCTCACTCGGGACAATGCCGATCACAAGAAAGTTAGCCATATCGGCGAACCAAGGCATACCATTCAAAGACATGGAGAGGAGTTTTTCATCCGGGAACGAATCATTGATTTCGAGGCCATTGTGAGGCCTTCCCTCCTCTTCTAAGCAGGACAAGTGGTCCGCCACTTGATTATACTTCCTTTTCTATCAATGATTTCAAGGTCAAACTCTTGAAGCAGAAGAACCCATCTCATCAACCTAGCCTTCGAGATCTTCTTGGTCATCAAGTAACGGAGTGCCGCGTGATCGGTGTGCACAATCACTTTGGTACCCATGAGATATGGCCTGAACTTTTCCATAGTGAAGACAATGGCTAGTAACTCTTTCTCGGTCACTGTATAATTAACTTGGGCGTCATTCATCATTTTGCTTGCATAATAGACCGGATGAAATATCTTGTTGACCCTTTTCCCCAAAACCGCTCCTACCGCAACATCACTAGCATCGCACATGAGCTCAAATGGTAAGCTCCAATTGGGTGCGGTAAGGATGGGAGTGGTTGTCAATTTATACTTGAGAAGCTCAAAAGCTTTCATGCAATCTTCATTGAACACAAAATTTGCATCCTTTTCTAGCAGCTTGCACAAGGGGCTCACCACTTTTGAGAAATCCTTAATGAACCTTCGCTCGAAACCCGCGTGCCCAAGAAAGCTCCTAACTCCCTTGACGGAAGTAGGAGGAGGGAGACTTGAAATAACTTCAATTTTTGCTTTGTCCACTTCAATACCATTTTTTGAGATCTTATGGCCGAGGACAATGCCCTCCTCGACCATAAAGTGGCATTTTTCCCAATTAAGCACTAGGTTGGTCTCTTCACATCGGGCCAAGACTTTGTCAAGATTATCCAAGCATTCTTCAAATGAGTCTCCCATAACACTAAAATCATCCATGAACACTTCGAGGAAGTCCTCCACCATATCCGTAAATATTGCCATCATACACCGCTGAAAGGTAGCCGGTGCATTACACAAACAAAACGGGATCCGTGAGAATGTAAATGTGCCATACGTACATGTGACGGTGATTTTCTCTTGGTCTTCCGGTGCAATGAGAATCTGGTTGTACCCTGAGTACCCATCCAAAAAACAATAGTAGGCACGCCCGGCAAGTCTGTCCAACATTTGATCAAGAAAGGCAATGGAAAGTGGTCTTTGCGGGTCACTTTGTTCAGCTTTCTGTAGTCCATACATACCCTCCATCCGATGACAGTACGAGTGGGGATCAACTCATTTTTCTCATTTGTGACCACAGTCATACCCCCCTTCTTCGGCACACATTGTACCGGTGAAGTCCATGAACTATCCGAGATAGGGTACACAACTCCTGCATCAAGTCACTTGATAATTTCCTTCTTGACGACCTCTTGCATAGCCTCGTTCAACCTCCTTTGATGTTCCACGGAGGGTTTGGCATCCTCCTCTAGTATAATTTTATGCATGCAAAAGGCGGGGCTTATACCCTGAATATTAGCCAAAGTCCATCCAATTTCCTTTTTCCTTCTTTGAAGCACCGCAAGGGTGGAGTCTATCTGAACGTTAGTTAGGCAAGCAGAAAGAATAACAGGTAATGTGGAAGAAGGGCCTAAGAATTCATACCTGAGGTGTGAAGGCAAAGGCTTCAACTCCAATGTTGGTGGCTCCTCGATTGAGGGCTTTGTTGGTGGAGTCTTCCGGTTTTCCAAGTCCAAGGAAAATTTACGAGGCCCATATGAGTAGGATCCCATTCCTTGCAATGCATTTGCACATTCAACCAAGCCTTCCTTGTCATCATCCTCATGGTTTAACAACACGGCTTCCAAAGGGTCTTCCACATTGATCATGGCACTCGTGTCATCAACTATCACTTCCGTCACAAGATCCACAAAAGAGCAAACTTCATTTCTATTTGGTTGCCTCATTGATTTTCACACGTGGAATACAACGTTTTCATCGCCCACTCGGAAGGTGAGCTCCCCTACTTTCACATCAACCAATGCCTTCCATGTTTCTAGGAAAGGTCTCCCCCAATATTATGGGCACCTCATAGTCGACTTTGCAGTCGAGAATCACAAAATCAGCAGGCAAAATAAACTTATCGACCCGGACTAGAACATCATCAATAATACCAAACGGCCTTTTCATTATCCGATTCGCCATTTTTAATCTCATAGAAGTAGCTCTTGGTGGCCCAATACCTAGTGTCTTGAACACGGAATATGGCATCAAATTAATACTTGCTCCCAAATCACACAAGGCTTTTGCAAAATCGGCGCTACCAATGGTGCATGGAATTGTAAAGACACCGGGATCTTCAAGCTTTGGAGCCATCGAGTGCACAATGGCACTCACTTGATGAGTCATTTTGATGGTCTCACAATTCATAGACCTCTTCTTAGTTACCAAGTCCTTCATGAACTTGGCATATCCCGACATTTGTTCGAGAGCTTCCACCAAGAGCACATTGATTGAAAAACTTTTCATCATCTCAATAAATTTCTTGAATTGGTTTTCATTATTTTTCTTTGCAAGCCTTTGAGGATACGGTGGAGGATGCCTTGGCAAAGGGGCCTTGGCTTTAGGCACTACCATTTCCGGTACCTCTATCACGTGTTCCCTAGACGGGTTCATATCATTTTGAGTCTCCTACATGTTGTCATCAATATCGATCCTCACTTTATTATTCACATTCTCATCATTGGCTTGAATCTCATCATATTCTTGCAACACAACATCATCACTCACAATCTTCTTTGTATTAGAGGTACTTGCATCTCCAAAGCAACACAACATCATCACTCACAATCGTCTACCGCTTCTTGTGGTCACCGCCACAACATGGCCTCTTTTATTCCCACCCTTCGGGTTTACTACCGTATCACTTGGTAGTGCACCTTTAGGGCGAGTATTCAATGCTTGAGAAATTTGACCCATTTGTACTTCCAAGTTGCGATAGAGGTAGTTTGGGAGGCTATTTGGGCATCGGTGTCGGCATTCCTTTCCATCATTTGTTTAAACATAGTCTATATCCACCCCATCTCATTGTTTGAGGAACTTTGCCCTTGAGACAAATATGGAGGTGAATTGTTGGGTTGTTGATACATCGGGGGCCTTTGAAAGCCCGGCCCCTGGTTGCCTTCATTATTATTATTCCAGCCCCCTTGGTTTCCATTGCCGCCCCAATTGTTATTGTTGTTCCCCCAATTGTTCGAGTTGTTGTTGTTGCCATTGTTCCAATTCCCTTGGCCTTGGTTGCCCTAATTTTGATTGTTCCCTTGCGGTCTCCATTGTTGAGTTGGAGCATTGCTCCGTTGAACTTGGTAGTTATTGGCATATAACACTTCCTCACTTTGATCATCATAAGAATCGTCTTGATTGTAACCACTACCACTTTGCTCATATTGATCTTTATTGTTTTGCACTTGTTGACCACGTTGTCTCCTCTTGTTGACCATTACATTTACCCCGTCCATGGCATTTACTTGCTTTGTCCCTTGAACTTGCTGAAGCTGGGCCTTCGCTAACTGATTCATAGTAGTTGTCAACTCGGCTATGGCTTGTCCATGATCATGAAGTTCCTTGTGAAGATGGATGACATTAGGGTCACCCTGAGGAACATTTGCCCGACTCTACCAAGCTGAGGATGTGTTAGCCATCTCATCAAGTATGTCACAAGCATCGGCATAAGGCATTTTCATAAAATTTCCCCCAGCTAGCTGATTTACCACACACTGGTTGGTCGTGTTGATGCCCCTATAGAATGTCTGCTGAATCATTGCTTCAGTCATATCATTGTTTGGGCATTTCTTGACCATTGTCCAGTATCGATCCCAGATTTCATGTAGGGGTTCATTAGGTTCTTGTTTAAAGGCTAAGATCTCATCCCTCAATGCTGCATATGACCCGGTGAGAAAAACTTTGCTATAAAATTTTCTGTCAACTCATCCCACGTGTGTATGGAGTGATTGGATAGCCTCTCGAGCCAGTCCAAAGCTTTCCCTCTAAGTGAAAATGGGAAAAGTCTCAATCGCATAGCGTCCTCCGACACGTTCGTCTGCTTGCTCCCCCAGCATGTGTCTACAAAACCCTTTAGATGCTTGTATGCATTCTGATGAGGAGCTCCAGTGAAGAAGCCCCTTAGCTCCAATAGGATCAGCATGACATTTGTAATTTGAAAATTGCCTGCCCGAATCCGGGGCGGGACAATTGCACTTGCGTAACCTTCATTGGGTAGCACCCGGTGTGCTGCCCGTGGAGTAGGTGGGGGAGGGTTTGGAATGTTGTCATTATCCTGGCTTCTGCTTCTTTGGACTTGAGGTTCTAGATTAACTTCATCCTCGCCATTATCATCTACCTCCTCCCCCGGAAGAACATGTCCAAGAGCATCATTATGAGCCATCTGGTACCTAAAGTGATTGATACACAAAAGTTAGAAAAACATAAGGAAAGAAAAACAAGACACATAAATAGTTAGATAGATAGCCAACACCGTTTAACTCCCCGGCAACAGCACCAAACAATGATCGGGTCCAAACCTACACCACTGTATAGTAGCAAGGAGTGGTCGATGCAGTTTTACCCGATGAGGTCGGGATCGATTTCCACAACGAGTTAATTTGGTTTGGAATTGGGTATCTAACTGATCTAGATGTGCATGTTGTTCCTAATTGCACTTCCAAACATTATTGCGATTGATTCTATTCTAATTTTATACTATAGTATGCTAAGTGTAAGCTAAGTACAATATTTTTGGTGAAAGTTTTCAAGTGTTAAAAGGCACTAGGGAAGTGACTGCCGCCTAGGTGAGTATCTAATAGGTATCAAGAATCTAGGACAAGCTTGTTATGATTGGGGTCGTGATATAACAATCACACATAAATGCTCACTCTATACCTCTCGGTAGTTTGAGTGACTTTGCCCGATTTGGCTTTCTCAAGCCCAAATGGGTGTTCATACAATACAAATAAAATTTCCTCAAGTCGGGTATTACTATCTCTAGGTTTAACCCTTTAATTGGGGCTATCAATCTCTTGAGTTCGCCCCAATTCCTTGTTAGCCTAATTTTTCTAGACTTAGTCCCTCTTTCTCAAGAAGAGCCTAAGTCATAAAGGCATGAATCAGTATTTGCAACCACTAATTCTAAAATTTTAGCATAAATTAGGCTAAATATCACTAACCCATAAATAAGTAAGCCCTAAAATCCAAGACCCATTAAATACCCACACTAAGGTTGGGTCACAACCCTAGCTATGGTGTCTAGCTACTCATAATAGCAACAGAAATCAAAGATAAAGATGAAATATAAGCCATAATATTAAAGTACTAGATGAAAATCTAAAGTTCGGAGGTAAATCTATTATAAAATTGCCCAAAAGGGGAAAAACTAGTCGTTCTCGTGCTTTGCTCTACAAAACTTGACCTAAAAATGTCATAAAGATCTATTTATACACAGTTGAAATTTTCGGATAAAAATACCCCTGTGGAGGATTCGCGGACGCGTAATTCTGACCGCGTACGCGCTTGAGCTTTCGCGGCCGCATAATAATAAGCGTGGTCCGCGTTTCTTCAATACTGGGCTTGGATTTAGACTTAGTTTCACGGATCGCGTAATTTCAACCACGTCCACTTGAGCTTCCATCGCGGTCGCGTAATTTGGACGCGGACCGTGTTCTTCAGTTAAGCTTGACTTGCAGGGTCTCTGCACCTCAAGATGCGCTCTCGGCGGAATTCCCTTTGCGACCGCATAATTTGGACGCGGGCCGCGTTCTTCATTTGAGCCCAACCTATAGAGTCTCTGAACCTCGAACCACGCTCTCAGCGAAAATCTCCTCGCGGCCGCGCTAAAGATTTTGCGGTCAGCGTTTATTTTAATACTCAAAGAAACTTCTCTGAATCTCCTTTTGCGGACCACGTAATAGTGGCCGCCTCAACGGTGGTCCTTACACGGCCGCGCTTTTCTGCCGCTCTCAGCGCTCCAGTCTCAGCCTTGGATTAGTGCAAGTTTGACTCCTTCATGAGTTGATTATGGCTTCTTTGCCTCATTTTGACCAAACCCTGCAATCAAGGACATTAAGTTAGTTTTCGGGAATACCTATACGCATTTTAGACTGAAAACCTAATCAAAAGAGACCAAATAATAGGCTAAAACCCCTAGTTATCATAGACTACCGAGGACAGAACTGCTCTGATACCACTTTTGTCACAACCCAAATCGGAGGGCTGCGACGGGCACCCGGTGCCTTATTCGACCGAGTACCAATGTAATGTATATTTCTTATCACAACATCATGGGTAAATAGTCCAGAAGGGCCGTCATGAGATAACTAGAATAAAAACATAAGGGAATACTGGACATAAGACAACCCAACATGATGTAAAAACTTATATATGTGACCTACGGGCCTCTAAGGCCGACATGATCATTTGTACACTCAAAACATAGGCCGACAATGCCATACAAGTATCCATATACATGACATCTGTCTATAAGCCTTTAAGAGTACATAAATATCATAAAGGTCGGGACAGGGCCCCGCCATACCAATCAATACATGTCCAAATCATACTGACCAAATAGGTACCACCGGAGCAAGTGAAGTGCACCAACACCTTATGCTGAGTTGATTGCCTACTAGGAGGATTGTCAACCTGTCTATCGGAACCTGCGGGCATGAAATGCAGCATCCCCAGGCAAAAGGGACGTCACTACAAATAAAGTACCGAGTATGTATGGCATGAAAAGCAGTATATAAAAGACATGAAAGAAATATGGAGTATAGGACTCAATCTATAAGTCCGAATAGCTCTGTGAATTGTGAAACATTTATGATTTCGTGAAAATGCGTATAAATGTCATATCATGCATAGGTATATGCGTTCATAACATCATCAAGCCTCTGAGGGCATCCCATCATATCATCTCGGCCACTGTGGGCAAATCATCAACGTATACCAGCTGATCAGGTGGTGGTGCGTATATAACGCCATAACCTTTTCCCATATCCCATATATATATAATATACGCGTATATAATGCCATCTGGTCATGGGTCAATATACATGTATAAATGAATGAAATGCATAAGAAGTAAGTTAATAAGATTTCTCGGAATGTCATAAGATCAATATGCTTACGGATAAATTTTATTAACCACATATTTTTCTGAGACCCATGAACAAAAGATATAATAATAAGACACATGGGGAATCAAGAACTTAGGCAATGCTAGTACTTCTAAGAATAGAGTCATTTGTGAAAGTTGTGTGTTTGCTCGTTTCGTTGTATCATGTGGATCATGCCAGAAGGAAAGAAGGGATTGCCTTAACATACCTTATCACAGTCTATCCAATGACCACGTTCAACTCATCTCATCGCACTTTAATCTAAAACAATGATAATAATACTATCGTTAAGCTACGAATGATCAATTATCGTACAACGAATAATAAGCTTATTTTATATTAAAACGGAAAACATCTTCCCCGTTTTCCTTGCTTTCCCCAAGTCCATAAAAACAACAAGAACACATACAACTTTCAACTATGTACCTTCAGCGCCAAAACACACCCAACAGCCCAACAACACCAATCAATCTACACAACAACGAGTGCATAAATGTCAACAACGAAACTACTATTTAACACGACGAGCGACAAGCTTGGATTGGAACCAAACCCCAACTCTTTTCCCATCTCACATGTACTTAAAACACCATAAATAGGTCCGGAATATAAACATATATATTGACATGACATTCCAACCTTATATCCATCATAAAAGTAACATCAAACAACTCAGCAAAATATAACAACAACATTGACAACTTCTACGTATTGTGTGGTTGCTTCTCTCCTATTTACAACATCATAAACATACTCAACATATTGACATAAATACAATAAGAACATTTTAACCAAGCTATTCCCCATGATTTCCAGCCATATGAGGTAAACAATATACACAACTCCAAAATAGTCCAATAAGAGACAATAACTTCTTATACAACTTCATGTTCTATCTTGTAATTTTTCATCCAAATAACTTAAACAACACATAGATAAGCTTAAGCCCAAGAAATAGGGTGTTATACATACCTTAAATAATCAAAAAAAACTCGAACCAAAGCTTCCCTTAGCTTAAAAGCAATCTTAATGGCATCACAACACCATAGAGACTCTTTTGTTCACTTAGGCTAATTGTTTAGGTTAGGGCTAGGCAAAACCACCTTGGATTCGACTCGGAACCATGGAGGACTGTTAGAGAGGTGTTGAGAGAGTTTGGGAACTGTCCTTGGTCTAAAATGACCAAAAATAAGCCGTCCAAACCCTTTAAAATGTTCAAGGGTCGTCCATCGCCTAAGTGGGTCCCATTGGGAGCTGCTTGCGTGGTCTTGCAAAAATACGAATATCTCTCTACTCCGATATCGTATCAATGAACGGTTTAATGCGTTAGAAAATATACTCATAGATCTTCAAATTTGTAGGTAGATAACCTCATAATTCAAAGTAAATTTGGAGAAAATCTCAGCTATATTTGACCTAATGTTCAGCACATTTATGAATGTAACTTGTGATGACCTTTGCCAACTTTTGTTCCACAACTTGCTTGACTTTAAAACATAACACATGACTATAATACGACTAAAATAACTCATAACATAACCTCCTTATCATGTTAAGAACTCTAGTCTCACCCCAAAGTTCATGTTATAACATTCCAAACATATCGACTTTCGACGAAACTTATTTTCTTCAATTTGTTTAGCCTCTAAGCCTTCCAACCCTCTTGGTACTTGTTATCCATGATCTTTAATATTTGTAACCTTCAAAGTAACATTATTAAATTACTTTATGTACTTTCAAAGATGATCTAATTTTTGAGCTTACATCAATTGTCTTACGACGTACTCTTACGTACGAAAATATGAGGTGTAACAGTAGGGATTGCCCTAGAGGTGGTGGTCAGTCGGTGCTCCAACTAGGTTCTATGCTATTCCATCCAGACCAAATGCAGTAGCCTTAGACACCGTGATCACAGGTATTATTTCTGTCTGCGGTAGAGATGTTTTGGTACTATTTGATCCAGGTTCTACGTATTCATATGTTTCATCTTTATTTGCTTATTATCTGGGTGTCTCTCGTGAGTACTTGGGTGCTCCTTTATATGTGTCCATGCTAGTGGGCGATTCTATTGACGTGGATCGGGTTTACCGATCCTATGTTGTGACTTTATTATGAGACCATAGTGGATTTTCTGTTGCTCGAAATGACCAACTTTGAGGTCATCCTGGGCATGGACTGGTTGTCTCCGTACCATGCCTTTCTTGATTTCCATGCCAAGACTATTACTTTGGCGATGCCAGAGTTGCCTAGATTAGAGTGGAGGGGTTCATCTATCAGTACATCCATCCGGGTTATTTCTTTCTTGAAGGCTCGATATATGGTCTAGAAGGGTTTTTTTGCTTATCTGGCGTACGTTCGAGATACTGTTGTAGAGACTCCCATGATTAATTCAGTGCTCGTAGTGCGGGAGTTCTCTGATGTGTTTCCTCCTAATCTACCAGGCATGCCACCAGCTTGTGATATCGATTTCTGTATTGATTTGGCACCAGGTACCCCGCCTATCTCTATTCCACCATACTGCATGGCTCCGAAAGAGTTGAAGGAGTTGAAAGAACAGTTTGAGGAGTTGATAGTGATGGTGTTCGTCAGACTGAGTGTGTCGCCTTGGGGTGCACCGGTGTTGTTTTTTGAAAAGGAAGGATGGAACTATGCGGATGTTCATTGATTACTGCCAGCTGAATAAAGTTACCATTAAGAATAAGCACTGGTTGCCACGTATTGATGATTTGTTTGAGCAGTTGCAGGGTGCCAGGGTGTTCTCTAAGATCGACTTGAGATATGGGTATCATCAACTAAAGATTCGTGCTTCGGATGTTCCGAAGACGGCTTTCCGGACTAGATATGGCCACTATGAGTTTCTAGATATGTCCTTCGGCTTGACCAATGCCCCAACGGCATTTATGGATTTGATTAATCGGGTGTTCATGCCATATATTGACTCATTTGTCATTGTCTTCATTGTTGACATATTGATCTACTCGCGTAGTATGGAGGAGCACAAGCAACATTTGAGATTTGTGCTCTAGACCTTGCGGGAGCAGAAGTTATATGCTAAGTTCTCCAAGTAAGAGTTTTGGTTAGATTCTGTGGTATTCCTGGGGCATGTGGTACCAGTTGAGGTTATTAAGGTGGATCCCAGGAAGATCCAGGTAGCACGGAGTTGGTCTCGTCCTACCATAGCGACCAAGATCATGAGCTTCTTGGGGTTAGCAGATTATTATCGTCAGTTCGTAGAGGGCTTCTGATCTATTGTGGCACCTGTAACTAGATTAACCCAGAAGGGTGCTCCGTTCCGATGGTGTGATGATTGTAAGGCGAGCTTTCAGAAGCTCAAGGACGCATTGTCTACAACACCGATATTAGTGTTTCCTTCCGATTCAGGGATGTATACTGTGTATTCAATTCTTCACACATTGGCCCGGGTTGCGTATTGATGCAGGAGGGGCGAGTTATTATATATGCTTCACGTCAGCTGAAGCCCCACGAGAAGAATTATCCTGTACATGATTTGGAGTTGGTCGTGATAATTGATACTATCAAGTTCTGGTGGCATTATCTTTATGGGGTGCCCTATGAGGTTCACACCTATCATCGCAGCTTGCAGCATTTGTTCAAGCAGAAGGATCTCAATTTGAGGCAGAGCAGGTGGCTTGAGTTACTAAAGGACTATGATATTACCATCCTTTATCATCCGAGCAAGGCGAATGTGGTTGCGGATGCCTTGAGCAGAAAGGTCGAGAGCATGGGTAGTTTGGCATTCATTTCAGAAGAGGAGAGGCCATTGGCTTTGGACATTCAGTTCGTGGCTAACAAACTTGTGAGGTTGGATATTTCAGAGCCCAGTCGAGTTTTTGCATGCATTGTGGCTCAGTCTTCATTATTTGAGCGGATTAAGGCTCGTCATTGCAAAGATCCGCACTTGTTGGTTCTTAGGGAGACGGTACTACATGGTGGTGCCAAGGAGGTTACTGTCGGTGAGGATGGTGTTCTGCGACTCCAAGGTCGTCTATGTGTTCCTAATGTTGATGGATTGAGAAAGAAGATTCTAGATGAGGCACACAGTTCTCGATATTCTATCCATCCAGGTGCTATGAAGATGTATCACGACCTGAGGCGGCATTATTGGTGGTGGCAGATGAGGAAGGATATAGTTGAGTATGTAACGAGATGCCTAGAATGCTAGCAAATTAAGTATGAGCACTAGAGGGCATGTTGCCTACTTCAACAGATGGTTATACCGGAGTAGAAATGGGATCACATCACTATGGATTTTGTAGTTGGGTTTCCGCGAACGTTGAGGAAAGTTTTATGTCGTTTGGGTCATTGTTGACAGGCTGACCAAGTCGGCATACTTTATTCCAGTGATGACTACGTACTCTTCGGAGAGGTGGGCCCAGATTTACATTCAAGAGATTTTCTGGTTGCAAGGTGTTCCCATTTCAATCATTTCAGATAGGGGACCTCAGTTCACTTCGCATTTCTGGAGAGCAGTACAGAGCGAGTTGGGTACCCGGGTAGAGCTCAGCACAACCTTTCATCCGCAGACCGACGGGCACTCGGAGCAGACCGTTTAGCTCCTGGAGGATATACTCAAAGCATATGTGATTCACTTCGGAGGGTAGTGAGATAGATTCTTGCCTTTGACCGAGTTTTCTTAAAATAACAGTTATCAGTCCAGCATTCAGAGTAAATTGAAAAGCTTGAAGTTCATAAATTGATTCAATTTGGTTTTGGGATGCGATTCTTAGTTTTGATATTTTTTATGCGTTCCGAGGGTACAAGCAGGTCCGTATTAAGTTAATGAACTCGTTGATGCAATTGGACGAGGTCTCGGGTTGATCGAGTGAGTTTTGGACCACCCAGAGCTAAGTCCAAAAATCTATCACTGCTGGTTCTGGTTTCCTTCTTCGCGATCGCGAAGGTTGTGTCGCAATTGCGGAGAAGGAATTTGGGGGACTGGGAAATTGTTCTTCGCATTTGCGATACCTAGTTCGCGTTCGCAAAGGTCTGGGACATGTGGCCTTCGCGTTCACGTGAAAGGGCATGCGTTCGTGTAGAAGAAGTTGGGGTTGGGTAGTGGAACACTATTGGTCTTCGCATTCGTGAAGAAGCCTCGCGTTCGCGTAGGGCAGGCCAGGCAAACCTTCGTGTTCGCGAGGCTCTTGTCACGTTCACGAGGAACATTTTCTGGGCGTGGCAGAATTTTGCCTTTGCGATTGCGAAGAAGGAACGCCTAGGTAGAGACTTGTTTTAAACACGGGACTTAGGCCATTTTCTTTCATTTTTATTTCCCTTGGCCGATTTTAGAGCTTCTTGGAGAGGGGTTTTAACCTAACTATTGAAGGTAAGTAATTCCTACCCAATGTGAGTTTAATAAATAGATTATGGGTAGATTTTTACATGTAAAATGTTCTAATTTAAGGAGTTTCTTGAAAAATCTAGGTTTTGATAAAAATGGGATTAGACCACGAAAATGATTATGGAATTGAATAGAAATTATATATTTGGGTTCGTGAGGTTATGGATAACTTTTATTTTCAAAACTATCCGAAATCCGGGCACGTGCACCTGGGGGTGAATTTTGGAAACTTCCAATATCGGTTGGGTAATTACTCTACTAGTTAAAATATAAACTTTTGAGCATATATTGATTAAGTTATACAACATTTGGCTAGTTTCGGATTGCGTGGCATTGATTTGAGGCATTAGTGTGAATTGCGGACCGGGAAGAGAACTTGAAAACGAGGTAAGTCTCTTGCCTAACCTTATAAGAGGGAATTATCCATGTAGGTGCTATAAGTGATTGTTTGCTAATAATAGTGGGTGCTGAGAGTCCGCATGTAGCTAAAATCATGCTTATGTCCGGGTAGTTTTAGGACTCTACCATGTATTTCTTGTATTATTTGTGCCCAACTTGCTAGTTTAATTCCTTAAATTATATTTGAAGATTGGATAAAGGATTTGTAAGTATTGGGCTTCACTACTTTGAGTTTT
The DNA here is from genome assembly GCF_000715075.1 of Nicotiana tabacum. Taxonomy (NCBI): domain Eukaryota; kingdom Viridiplantae; phylum Streptophyta; class Magnoliopsida; order Solanales; family Solanaceae; genus Nicotiana; species Nicotiana tabacum. Next base: position 58,066,062 of record NC_134091.1, on the reverse strand, counting down.
GGCGGGTTACTTGACTGTTGGTAGAAATTATACCTTCCTTGAGTATTATTATTATATAGTAGCCGTTAATCGGAGTTCGTAGAGTATTCTCCATTTTTGTGGATTGGGCTGAACGCCTCGACAGTATAATAGATGCATCTATGGTTCGCGTCGGTCGACCCTCGGCAGGGTACACACTATTCTGGATCGGGCCGAACAACTTCGAGTACATGTTGCTTATGTACTCACGCTACACTTCTGCACTAATCATACGGGATCTGAGGCAGGTGCATCTGGCGGTCATTCAGGCGCGTACCCCCGCTACCAAGAGACTTAGTGGTGATCTTCTCTCTATGCCCGTTCTGCAGAGCCTGGAGTCTCTCCTTGTTGTATTTATTTTCTGTCTATCTTACTCCAGACAGTAGTATGGGATGTTTTGTGTATTCTACTAATTTGCTCATGCACTTGTAGCATCGGATTTTAGGAATATTCTAGTAGACATTTTATGGTTTTGAGTATTAAATTCACTATTTTACTCTTTCGTTATTTTATGCTATAATTACCTATTAATCGTTATCTTATTAAATAAAATCAATTACTTTAAAAATATTTTAAAAAATAAATGCATGGATAGTTCACTGTCGACTTGCCTAGCGGCGGCATTGGGCGCCATCACTACCTACAGTGGGAATTAGATCGTGACAGCTTAGTATCAGAGCTCTACGTTCACATAGGTCTCACAAGTCATGAGCGGGCCTAATAGCGTTTTGCGGATCGGTTCAGAGGCGTCCTTAATTATCTTTGATAGGCTATAGGGTGTTAGGAAACTTCTCTTTCTGCATCTCCTATCGTGCAGTTGATGTTGTGCTAAGCATCTTTCTCTTATTCTCTCACAGATTGTGAAAACGCGAGCGGGAAATATACCCCGCGATGGAAGAGCTGCTCTCCCTATTGCTAGAGCCCAAGGTAGAGCCCAAGGGAGGGCTCCAGCTCCTGCTAGAGAATGATGGCGTCCTAGAGTTGCCCCTGTTGTACCACCACTGGATCCAGTGGAGGATCCTGTTATTGAGGAGCAGGGCGAGGTACCTTCATCTGAGCCGGCCACGGCAGATTTCCTATCTGCACCTGGATTCCAGGAGGTCATGGGTTGTATGATGTGGTTCATGAACCCTATAACGCAGGTTGGTTTATTTCCAGCGGAATCAGCCATATCTCAGGCGGGAGGGGGAGCATAGACCCCTACCACTCAGGCTCCAGGGCATTCTACTGCCGTATATCAGACCCGGGTGCACTACCCATGGGCGGGGCTCAGCCAGTTATAGCGACTATACTAGAGCCTAGACCAGTCGCGAACGGCAAGCCGCAGAAGCTATTGGATAGATAGACAAGGCTACATCCTCTTGCCTTTTACAGAGAGCGACATGAGGACCCCCATGGAATTATTGATCTTTGTAGGGATAGACTATACAACATGAGAGTATTGGAGTCCAAAGAGGTAGACTTTACCACCTTCCAACTGGAGGGCAGGGCCCGTAGATGATGGCAGTCCTATCTTTTCAGCAGACCGGCAGGTTCTCCTCCCTTGACTCTGGACCAGTTCACACGTCTATTTCTGGAAAGAGATATCCCACCTCTTAGAGGGAATATTTACGGGCTCAGTTCGAGTGGCTCCAGCAGGGTCAGATGTCTGTGACCGATTATGAGGCGAGATTCTCTAAGTTGTCTCGCCACGCACATATGATACTCCCCACCGATGTAGAGAGGGTGCGGAGGTTTATTGCGGGCTTGCACTATGGTATCCAGGTCACTATGGCCCGAGAGATTGAGATAGGGACTCCTTATGAGCAGGTTGTGGAGATAGCTCAGAGGATCGAGGGTATTCATCAGCAAGGCCGAGAGCAAGCGTCGAGGGACAAGCGGCCTCGATATTCTGGAGGGTTCTGTGGTGCTCCGTCTAAGGGCAGAGGTCAGTTTGTGAGGGGCTAGTCTAGCAGGCCCACGTATTCAACATCGCCTCCTTCTCTGGATGCTCCAGTGCGGCACGATTTTAGCACCATTCCAGAGAGCTCTTACCGTCCACCGGCTATTCAGGGTTCTTCCAGTGGGTGTTCAGGTCCCCAGGGTCAGACTCAAGGTCGTTATCTTCCGCACCGAGAGGTTGCTATGAGTGTGGGGAGCCTTGTCATGTGAGGAGATTCTACCCCAGGCTTCGAGGCAGGGCAGTGCAGCAAGGCCATCAGCATATGATCACCGCACCAGCTGCTACACCAGCCGTCCATCCGGCTAGAGGCGTAGGGCAGGTGGGTAGGGGTTGCCCTATAGGTGGTGGCCAGTCGGTGCTCCAGCTAGGTTCTATGCTATTCCAGCCAGACCAGATGTAGTAGCCTCAGACACCGTGATCACATGTATTATTTCTGTCTGCGGTAGAGATGCTTCAGTACTATTTGATCCAGAGTGTACGTATTCATATGTTTCATCTCTATTTGCTCATTCTTTGGGTGTGTCTCGTGAGTACTTGGGTGCTCCTATATATATGTCCACGCTAGAGGGCGATTCTGTTGTCGTGAATTGGGTTTACCGGTCCTATGTTGTGACTTTTTGTGGTTATAAGACCAGAGTGGATCTTCTGTTGCTTGACATGACCGACTTTGAGGTGATCCTTGGCATGGACTGGTTATCTCCATACCATGTCATTCTTGATTGCCATTCTAAGACTGTTACCTTGAGGATGCTAACATTGCTAAGATTGGAGTGGAAGGGTTCATCTAACAGTACATCCAGCCAGGTTATTTCTTTCTTGAAGGCTCGACATATGGTCGAGAATGGTTGTTTCACTTATTTGGCTTATGTTCGGGATACTGTTGCAGAGACTCCCGCGATTGATTCAGTGCCCGAGGTGCGGGAGTTCTACGATATGTTTCCTTCTGATCTACTAGGCATGCCACCAGATTGTGATATTGATTTCTGTATTGATTTGGCGCCAGGTACCCAACCTATCTCGATTCCACCATATCGCATGGGTCCAAAAGAGTTGAATGAGTTGAAAGAACAGCTTGAGGAGTTTCTAGTGAAGAGGTTTGTTAGACCGAGTGTGTCGCCTTGGGGTACACCAGTGTTGTTTGTGAAAAAGAAGGATGGGACTATACGGATGTGCATTGATTACCGCCAGTTGAAAAAAGTTACCATTAATAATACCTACTTGTTTCCGCGTATTGATGATTTGTTTGACCAGTTGTAGGGTGCAAGGGTGTTCTCTAAGATCAACTTGAGATCTGGGTAACATCAGCTGAAGATTCATGCTTCGAATGTTCCGAAGATGACTTTTCGGGCTAGATATGGCCACTATGAGTTTCTAGTGATGTCCTTTGGCTTGTCCAATGCCCCCACGGAATTTATGGATTTGATGAACCGGGTGTTCAGGCCATATATTGACTCATTTGTCATTGTCTTCATTGATGACATATTGATCTACTCGCGTAGTATGGAGGAGCACGAGCAACATTTGAGAGTTGTGCTCCAGACCTTGTGAGAACATAAGCTATATGCTAAGTTCTCCAAGTGTGGGTTCTGGTTAGATTATATCGCATTCCTAGGGCATGAGGTGTCAGGCGAGGGTATTAATGTGGATCCCAAGAAGATCGAGGTAGTCCAGAGTTGGCCTCGTCCTACCACAGCGACCGAGATCAGGAGCTTCTTGGGGATAGCACGTTATTATTGTCGGTTCTTGGAGGGCTTCTCGTCTATTACGGCACCTTTGACTAGATTGACCTATAAGGGTGCTCTGTTCCGATGGTCTGATGATTGCGAGGCGAGCTTTCAGAAGCTTAAGATTGCATTGACTACAGCACTAGTGTTAGTGTTGCCTTCCAGTTCAGGAATGTATACTGTGTATTGCGACGCTTTATGCATTGGACTGGGTTGTGTATTGATGCAGGAGGGGCAAGTTATTGCATATGCTTCACGTCAACTGAAGCCCACAAGAAGAATTATCCCGTTCATGATTTGAAGTTGGCCGCGATAGTTCATGCTCTCAAGATCTTGCGGCATTATTTTTATGGGGTGCCCTGTAAGGTTTACACCGATCATCGCATCTTGCAGTATTTGCTCAGGTAAAGGGATCTCAATTTGAGGTAGCGCATGTTGCTTGAGTTACTAAAGGGCTATGGTATTACCATCTTTTATCATCCGGACAAGGCGAATGTGGTTGCGGATTCGTTGAGTAGAAAGGCGAGAGCATGGGTAGTTTGGCATTCATTTCAGAGAAGGAGAGGCCATTGGCTTTGGACATTCAGTCCTTGGCTAATAGAATTGTAAGGTTGGATATTTCCGAGCCCAGTCGAGTTCTTACATGCGTTGTGGCTCAGTCTTCATTATTTGAGCGGATCAAGGCTCGTCAGTACGATGATCCGCACTTGTTGGTTCTTAGGCAGATGGTACTACAGGGTGGTGCCAAGGAGGTTACTGTCGGTGAGGATGGTATTCTGCGACTCCAGGGTCGTCTATGTGTTCCTAATGTTGATGGATTGAGAGAGAAGATTCTAGAGGAGGCACACAGTTCTCGGTATTCTATTCATCCAGGTGCTACAAAGATGTATTGCGACCTGAGGCAGCATTATTGGTGGCAGCGGATGAAGAAGGACATAGTTGAATATGTAGCGAGATGCCTAAATTTCCAGCAGGTTAAGTATGAGCACCAGAGGCCAGGTGGTCTACTTCAGAAGATGGTTATACCGGAGTAGAAATGGGATCCCATCACTATAGATTTTGTAGTTGGGTTGACGCGGACGTTGAGGAAATTTGATGTTGTTTGGGTCATTGTCGACAAGCTGACCAAGTCGGCACACTTTATTCCAGTAATGACTACGTACTCTTCAGAAAGGTTGGCCCAGATTTACATTCAGGAGATTATCCAGTTGCATGGTGTGCCCGTTTCCATCATTTCAAATGCGGACCCTCAATTCGCTTCGCATTTCTGGAGAGCAATATAGAGCGAGTTGGGTACCCGAGTAGAGCTTAGCACAGCCTTTTATCCGCAGACCGACGGGCAATTGGAGCGGACAGTTCAGATCCTGGAGGATATGCTCAGAGCATGTGCGATTGACTTCGGAGGGCAGTTTGATCGATTCTTACCATTAGCCGAGTTTGCTTATAACAACAGTTATCAGTCCAGCATTGAGATGGATCCATTTGAGGACTTATATGGTCGGCTATGTTGTCGCCCATCGGATGGTTTGAGCCCAGCAAGGCTAGGTTATATGGAACTGATTTAGTGAAGGATGCCTTGGAGAAGGTAAAGTTGATTCAGGAGCGACTCCGCACAGCACAGTCTAGACAGAAGAGTTACGCAAATCAGAAGGCGCATGATTTATCATTTATGATAGGCGAGAAGGTTCTCTTGAAAGTCTCGCCGATGAATGGAATCATGAGGTACGGGAAGATGGGCAAGCTGAGCCCAAGATTTATTAGCCCATTTGAGGTATTAAGGCGATTTGGGGAGGTTTCTTATGAGCTTACTTTGCCTCCCAATCTATCGGGAGTTCATCCGGTCTTCCATTTGACTATGCTCAGGAGGTAACATGCCAACAGGTCACATGTGTTAAATTACAGCACGGTTCAGCTAGATGAGAGTTTGGGTTATGAGGAGGAGCCACTTACCATTATTGACATGCAGGTTTGCCAATTGATATCCAAGAATATTTCTGCGGCAAAAGGTCCAATGGAGGGGTCAACCAGTCGAGGAAGCGATTTGGGAGATCGAGGAGGACATGCGGAGCAGATATCCACACCTATTCAGCACTCCAGGTATGATTCTAGACTCGTTCGAGGACAAACATTTATTTAAGAGGTGGAGAATGTAACAACCCGACCGGTCATTTTGCTTTCTAGATCCTCGTTCCCCTAATTAAGACTCACTGTAGGTGCTTTTATGGTTATGACTTGCGGGGGTGGTTGACCTGGTTTTGGAAGGGTTCGAGTTGAAATCGGAACACTTGGTTCTTTAATAGTGGCCTATGATAGCTAAGTATGACTTGAGTCAACGTTCTTAGTAAATGACCTTGGAACCGGGATTTGATGGTTCCAATAGGTTTGTATGATTATTTTGGACTTGGGCGTGTGTTCGGATCGGATTTCGAATAATCCGGGAGCGTTTTGGCGCTTAATGTTAAAAGTTGGCGCATTGAAGGTTTTCAAGTTCTTTAAAATTGGTTTGGAGTAGACTTTTGTGTTATCGAGGTCCATTTGGGATTCCGAGCCTAGGAATAGTTTCTTATAGTGATTTATGAATTGTATGCAAAATTTGGTGTCATTCCTAATAGTCTAAGTATGATTCGGCGCGTTCGAAGTAAGTTGAAAAGCTTGAAATTCATAAATTGATTCAATTTGGTTTTGGAATGCGATTCTTAGTTTTGATATTGTTTACGCGTTCCGAGGGTTTGAGCAGGTCCGTATTATATTTATGGGCTTGGTGATGTAATTGGACGGTCCCGGGTAGCTCAGGTGAGTTTCGGACCACCGGGAGCTAAGTCCAAAAATCTGTCACTATTGGTTCTAGTTTCCTTCTTCACGATCGCGGAGGTTGTGTCGCGTTCGCGGAGAAGGAATTTGGGGGACTAGAAAATATTTCTTCGCGTTTGCGATACCCAGTCCGCGTTCGCAAAGGTCTGGGACATGTGGCCTTCGCGTCGCGTGAAAGGGCCCGCGTTCGCGTAGAAGAAGTTGGGGCTAGGATGGAACACTGTTGGTATTCGTGTTCGCGAAGAAGCCCTCGCGTTCGCATAGGGAAGGCCAGGAAAGCCTTCGCATTCACAAGGCTCTTGTCGCGTTCGCGAAAAACATTTTCTGGGTGTGGCAGAATTTTACCTTCGCGATTGCGGGAGCTCGTTTCGTGATCGCGAAGAAGGAATGTCTGGGCAGAGACTTATTTTAAAAATGGGACGTAGGCCATTTTCTCTCATTTTCATTTCCCTTGGCCGATTTTGGAGCTTCTTGGAGAGGGGTTTTCACCTAGCTATTGAAGGTAAGTACTTTCTACCCAATGTGAGTTTAATACATAGATTATGGGTAGATATTTACATGTACAATATGAAAATTTTAGGAGTTTGTTGAAAAATTTAGGTTTTGATAAAAAACGGGATTAGACCACGAAAATGATTATGGAATTGAGTAGAAATTATATGTTTGGGTTCGTGAGGTTATGGGTAACTTTTATTTACAAAATTTCCGGATTCGGACACGTGGGCACGGGGGTAAATTTTAGGAATCTTCCAATTTGGGTTGGGTAATTACTCTAATAGTTAAAATATAAATTTTTGAGCATATAGTGATTAATTTATGCAACATTTGGCTATTTTCGAATTGCGTGGCACCGACTTGAGGCTTTTGTTTGAATTGCAGACCGGGAAAAGAACTTGAAAACGAGGTATGTCTCTAGCCTAACCTTGTAAGAGGGAATTATCCTTGTAGAGAGTGAGTGCTTACACTGGTCGCGAGGATTCAAGGCAGAGCAGCATGATCGTCGCAGTCTCTTGGAGTCCCATCCTTATATTGATACTGTTATTTCATATCCGAACAATATTATATTTTGAGACACCCTTATATATTCAGTTAGATCTCATGACTCTATACTCCCTAGTTCTCGGAAGTTGTGTTGGGTATTGCTATGTTAGCTTGTGTTACCTCTATTTCTGCTTTTATATTAAGTTTTGTCTTATTATATCACGTTTTATTGATTTAATTTTGTTAAGTGATTGGCTTACTTAATCTTGAAGGATATGTGTCATCATGATCCCTATGGTGGGATTTGAGTCGTGACAGTAGATCAATTGGAAACAGTATCTACCCTTTCCATTGAAGATTTGGTTTTATAAAACTAATTACAAATAGCAGATCCACATGCATTTCACTTCCAAAATCACAAAGATTTTTAAGAAAAAACAAAAGAGGAATTTTCACATAAACCAATATCACAGTTCAAAAACCTAAAATGTTAATGTCACAGTTAACAATTTAAAACATAAACTTGGAATAAAAAAACAAACTCCAGTTCCGGCAAACAAAGCTCAAATGTAGTTGAATTTGAAACAATAACCACCCTGGCCATATAATATCTGGTTGTACACAACCAAATATAAATAGCAACGACACATGTACTTCATTCTAAAGAAAAATCATTCTTCATAAGAGATAATCACAACTTAAGAAAAGAAAAAGAGAAATAAATAATATACCCAAAATTATCGAATTAGGAACAAATACACAATGTTAAAGGGTCAATATAGATAAGAGAGAGTCAATCGTGGCCTGATTTTGGTCCGAAAACCGCCACTAGAAAAGACAAAATTGGCGTAATGAAGTGGGTCAACGATGAATTCTTGAGAGGAGAGAGAGAAAGAAAGAGGGAGGGAGAGAGATGATGCACATTTTATGTTAACTTGCCCATAACTCTTTAAAGTGTTAAATGGAAAAGGGCCTAACCCCTAAAGTATTGAATTTGGTATAATAAAGTCCTCCTTCCACCTTTTTGAATAAAAAAGCACTTATTGTTTATTTTCTCGATCAACGATGCCCTTATTTCTAACAGTCTTTTATTAAATAAAAAAATAATTTTAATCCACATGTTATATTTCCATTGGCCTAACTTAAAATCCAGCCCTAATCTTCTGCCCCACCCGTAACCCGCCCCATTATTGACCCGCCCGCCCCCACGAATTCATTAAACCCAAACTAAACAAATCTTTAAAGACTCAGCAGCGTCTTCTTCTTCCTCTTTTCATTAGGGTCCTTCAAATTCTCCATCTCCCATCTCCTACCTCCCAAGTTTGTTTCTTCTTTTTGAATTTACATTCATAACTATTCTTCCTGTTGGTTAAAATGTTCGAATCTTCTTCTGCCTCTTCTCTTGATCAAGGTGATTCCCGTATATGTTATTGCGGATTAATTTCCAACCATTTTACTGCTACGATACCTATGAATGGTGATCGTAGATTCTACAAATATTGTCATTCTCAGAAGAACGGTTGTCGTTATTGGGAATGGCGCGATGAATAATTTCTGCCTCATGTGTCAATGTTTATCCATAATCAAAAAAATTCATTAGATGCCCTTCGTCAAGAAAGGAACAAGTTGAAGTAGACTGTGGCTGATATGGTTCGTAGCAAAGCTGCAGATTTGAACAAAGTATCTGCCTTGAATGAGAAAGGTTCCAATTTAGAATTAAAAGTTAATCAATTGAGAAGAGTATTGCTATGGTCATGGGCTACTTTTGTGTTTTTTGCCGCGGTGAAGATGATGGATTGAGAAGTATTTGAAGATTTTGTGTCTTTCTACTTTACTTTATGTCAAGTAGTTATTGTTGCGTTGGTTATTAACGTTGGTTAATAGGTAATTTGCAGATTAATATTTCTAGCTAGTTTGCGGATTAGTGCTAACATTGTTTAATGTAATATACAATTTTTATGTAATGTACTCCATAATAGTTGGAGTTTTAACTATTAGTGTTGAAGTGGTTAATGTAATATGTAGTTTTTATGTAACATGTAGTGTTGGTTAATTGTTTGTTAATTTATGGTCCTGCAGTTTTTATGTAACATGAAGTAGTTTGTTAACTGTTAGTGTTGAAGGTAACACAATAGTCCCTCTATCATAAAACTATTTGGACTAACTGGTCGTTTTGTTGCTCAAAATGGGAGACGACAAAGATATGAATAGCACTGTGATTGTTCACCACTGCATCCAAACAAATCTGTTCATACTCTTGAATACCAAACCATAAACACCAAACCATAATTGAATGCCTGCACTACTTCTTGAATCATAAGCATAACTAAAACTGCTCTGTCATAAATACCACCAAAAGATAACTAAATACCAAACCATAAATATAACTAAACTGTCAACATAGTGTTTCACCCTACATTAAGCACAACAAAAGATTTTTTCGGGTGAATCAATACAGCAATTTCCCCAACTGATTCACCAAAAAAAAAGCAAAATACTAGTACTTGAATCAGTCATTACAAAAAAATCATTATAATCTTCTCTAACACTTGGCCTTCTTAGCCTTCAATTTACCAACTCTGTTTTCCTTTTCTGTCACCAACTGGTTAGAGGTCATTGCTGTTTTGTCTTTTCAAGTAACTTTCTTTGGGGAATATGGCAAGTTAGTAGGTATATTCGCACCAGTCTCATCTCCTTTAAAGTTGATCTTTCTAATTCCAGTTGGTTTTTGTAACAACTTCTTTTGTTGAAGCCTAGTCTTAGCTTAAGATATTACTTTAGGCCTCAGAATTGGCTCTTCATCATCTTCATCTCCATTTTCATATTCACTTTCATCATCAGCAATATCTAAATATGGAGCAAACTGTTAAAGTATGTCTTGAGATGCAACAGACTGTTGAAGTGTTCCTTGGGATACATCAAACTGTTGATAGCAGACTTTAGGTACAACAGACTTTTTTCTCTGCTTGTTTTCTGGTAAAATAGAGGATGATGCTTGAGTTGATTCATGGACTGGACTAGTAAACATCCTCAGTCCAGGAGTAGGCATAAATGCATACTCTGAATTTTGACTGTCCTGAGGTGTTATCTGAGGCACATCTTGCACATCATGAGAACATCCCCCAACCTACAATAGCAGTAAGAAGACTGTTAGGACAGGGAGAATATAGCAGTAAAAAGATTGTTAAGACAGTTAAGAAGAATATTGTACTTACCAAAGGACCTTTTCTGATATTGTAATTTCTATTGCCACAGTGCCCACATGTCATCACAAGCCCCTTTCTTGAAGCTGACCAAACTCCTTCTCTCTTTCTTGCCTCATCGTTTTCTCTCTTTCTCTTTACTTTTGGCCTACCAACCATTCTATGTACTTCTGGTGGATCCATTGCATGTGTTGGCTCAAATTTCCAGAATTTATCACCTCTTACTGGTTATAGTTTATGCATGTACACCAACATATAGGCTTTCTTTGAATACCACCAATGCACTTCACTCAATAGATCTTCTTTGTTATTATCTAAAGTTTTGATGGCATGAGGACATGGTATTCCTGATAAGTCCCATGTCCTACATGTACACTTCTTAAGTAGAAGATTGACTGTATACCTGTCTGTACCTTTAACAACTTCATATCCATTGTCTCCATTAAAAACAACTTCACACCCTTGTATATTCTGTGTGAAATCATTCAGCAACTCCATGGCATAAGGACTAAATTCTCCTCTCCAAGTTCTACATTCCTCTTCACGATCTTTCAACATAGTCATGACCTTCCAAACAAGAAAAAATCATAGTCAAATAGTGGTACCACATTAGGAAAAAGGGGAATGATTCTGCTTTAGAAACAATGAAGTAAAAGGCTCTTAGAAATTTACCTTCACTCTAATATCTTCCAACATCTTGATAATAGGCTTTTGTCTAGCCTCAAGAATCTATTTGTTGAATGATTCTGTAAAGTTGTTATCAACCATGTAGTTCTTGCATGTGGTATCAAAGTAAGCCCTACACTAGTTTTGGGTGGGTACCATATGAGATTTTTAGCAGCATTTTTATTAATATCACCCATTGTCTTCAAATGATCTTTGAATTCTTCTTCATAAGTGCTCCAAGCATACCACCATAGCAATTTTTTATCTCTACACCCCTCCAATTCTTGCTCCAATTAGCTTCAAGATGCCTAACACACCATCTATGATGTGATTTAGGTACCACAGTAGATACAGCATCCAAAAAACCCTGCAATATTAAAGAAAGTTTATTAATACATAATGTAAACTTAACATTGGAAATGAATAATAAAAATTAGAAGTACCTTCTGCATATCTGACATAAATGTCACTCCTTCACCATCTCCCAGCTCTAATGAAGATCTCAATAGCTCCATAAACCACTTTCATATTCTAGATGTTTCTCTATCCACCACTGCCCAAGCAAGTGGGTAAAAGTGTTTCACTGAATCTTGAGCCATAGCAACCATTAGAATTCTCCTGCACTTCTCTTTCAAAAATGTGCCATCCAGATCTATTAAGGGTCTCAAACCAGCTTTCCAGCCACTCTTCAAAGCTTGGAAGCACACATACATTCTAAGAAATCTTCTTTTTCCTTCTGCCAAAGCATCTTTAGAGATATTTATAATCACATCAGATCCTGGGTTACTGTCCCTCAATTCTTGAGCATAGGCCTCTAGCCTATTGTAATCATCAATGTAGCTACCCTCTAATTTCTCTAAGACAAGTCTTTTAACCCTCTTCATCTTTGAATAACTAATATTAAGGCTGAATATATCCTCCAGGTCAACCCTCATTTCTTTCACTTTATACTTAGGATTGTTTTGTACTTTATTCTTGAAGTAGTATGCCAATGCTTGTGGAGTAGCTCTTCTATTCTTATATGCTGGAACACAATTATGCTTACTTTTTAGAGTCTTGATTTTAAAACCTTGAGCTCTATTATCCCTTGATATCAAGCACACAAAAGGACATCCAACATCACAACTATATCTAACTCTACCAGTGTCACTCTTCTCAACTCTAAGTCCCTTATTATTAACAACAGCATAGTAGCCAACCACTCTTTTAGCTTCAGCTAAATCTTTAAAGCTCATACCCATCTCCAACTCCTTATACTTGTCCAATTTATCATTGACTTCCCTAGTCCTTTCCTTTCTAAATAGATCCAACTCATGAGTATCATAATCACTAGAGTTAATCACATAAGCATAAGGTTCATCATCTTTAGAAGACTCACAATCAGTACCAACATCTACAGAGACATTATAGGGTTCATTATAGTGAATGATGCTAGGAACTATGACATGTACCTCACCCTCATTAATAGCAAATAGTTGAAGCACACAAAAAGTTATTTGATAGTAAAGACTGTATTGTCCTAATTCCTGAGTCACCTTCAACTATGAAGTACCTACCAGAAGGTCCAATGACTAGCAGTTGTTCCACCTTACTAAACCCACAATTTTCAGTGTATTATGAATATATATCTATATAAGACAGTAAATCCACATCATAGTCTTGCAGTACATGACTCAGTTTCTTAATATATAAAACTTGAGGTTTCAAAACCCACTTGCCCCTATAGTTAAATACCAAGTCCACCTTGTGATTCATTCTTCAAAAAGACAAATGCAAGCCTTAAAAGAAAAGGAAAAGGATCCATTAGATATATCAAAATAGAAAATTAAAGTTTCAATAAGAATAAAGGAACCCATACCAATAAAGTACAGATAAAAACAAAAGCATACATGAATTAAATAACTAAAATGGACAAAAAATAAGACCCACATCCCAATAATTTAACTAGCCACCAACCACAATGTATACCATAACTTCTGCATAGGACAAACAAAAATGGACCACATGCAACCAAAGTTTAACTACAAAAACGACATTAGATGCATGGAAGAAAACAAAGAAGCTAAAAAACACATGGAAACTCATAAAAAGTAACACAACAATGACACATTCCACAGACCGTATAAAGTATAGTCTGGAATCGACAAACTAAAATTAAATAACTGGAATCGACAAAAAGTAGGACCACATACTAATAATTTAACCAGCCACAACCAACAATAAACCCCTAACTTCAGACAAGAAAAAACGAAAATGGACCACATGTAACCCAAAATTGACTACAAAAAAGACATCAAAAGCATGGAAGAAAACAGAGAATCTAAAATGCATATGAAAATACATGAAAAGCAACACAAAATGCAAATTTCAAAAAAATCCTAAACCCTAAATTATTCACCAAAATAATAGTTTAAACTTACTTGAAAGAGTAGAAGAGTAGAAATCTTCAAGTGTAAAGTATTTCCTTGCAGAGAATCCCAAGACTTGAATCAGATTTCACCCTCTTTAATCGCCAACCATTTTCGCTCTTAGACAGTAGGGTTAAATATTTTTTGTCTGAATATGGTCGGGTGTTGTTTAGTTTGGGTTTAATGAATTCGTGAGGCGGGCGGGTCAGTAATGTGGCGGGTTACGGGTGGGGCGGGAGATTAGGGCTGGATTTTAAGTTGGGCCAATGGAAATATAACACATGGATTAAAATTATTTTTTTTATTATTTAATAGAAGGTTGTTAGAGATAAGGGCATAGTTGATCCAGAAAATAAATGATAAGTGCTTTTTTATTCAAAAAGGTAGAATGAGGAATTTATTGTACCAAATTCAATACTTCAGGGGTACTTTAGGCTCTTTTTCGAATGTTAAACCGGCTCTCAACCCTACCTTAAGTCCCTAAATCTGGTGATAAAAATTACATAACTTTTTAACTTATACCTGTATTATTTTTCCGTTTGCATCTGTACCCTTTTTTTTTTGTTAAAAGCATTTTAAAAAGATGATTTTGTCCTTCTTTAATAAAAGACTATTGACAAACTGCAGGAAAAAAACTTAAGCATGTTTAGGCTAAAGTTTTAGCAAATAAACTAAAAAACTTCAGCTTGTTTAGACTGAAGTTTCGGATAAAACTCATGACAAAACTGTAGACTGCGTTACAAAACTTCAGCATGTTTTGATAAAAAGTTTTAGCAAATGAACTAAATAACTTCAGTATGCATTAGCAAAAACTCTTTATAAAATTACATACTGCAAGACAAAAACTTAAGCATGTTTAGTCTGAAATTTTAGCAAATGAACTAAATAACTTCAGCATGCATTAGCAAAAACTCATTAGAAAATTACATACTACAAAATAAAAACTTAAGCATATTTAGTCTGAAATTTTAGCAAATGAACTAAAAAACTTAAGCAAATTTTAGCAACTGAACTAAATAACTTAAGCATGTTTAGTCTGAAATTTTAGCAAATGAACTAAATAATGTTTAGTCTGAAGTTTTAGCAAATGAACTAAATAACTTAAGTATGTTTAGTCTGGAGTTTTAGCAAATGAACTAAATAATTTCAGCATGTTTAGACTGAAATTTCGGATAAAATTCATGACAAAATGGTAGACTGCGGAATAAATAACTTCAGCATGCATTAGCATGAAGTTTTAACTTCAATGTGAAACAATTTCATGCTATATTAGCATGAAGTTTTAGCTTCAACATGAAACAACTTCATGCTACATTAGCATGAAGTTTTAGCTTCAAGGTGAAACAATTTCATGCAAGTGTGATTCTGAAGATGAATCTGGACAAGTTTCTGATTTTTTTATAAAGTTGCTGAGAGGAGAGGAAGAGATTGTTTTATATCTTTTGTCAGGGGTGTAATTGTCATATTATTACGATTTTTTGTGAGTTGGCTACCAAATCAATAATTTTAAAAAATAAGGTACAAGTTAAAATGTGGCACTAGTATAGGGTACAGCTGCAAATGCCCCAATCTGGTGTTAGCAATTTTTGGGCCCAAAAATAGTGGTGAAAGAAAATTAAAGGCCATTTGTTTCATTCGGGTTTTCAAGAGGTCTTCAATGCAATTTCTTTCTTGTCCTCAACAAAGCCAAAAATAGTGCACTTAATTATGTAAACATTAGTAAATTTGCTACGCTTCATACGCTTGTGAAAGACCTCATTATATTTATTAAATTATTTATTTTCTAATAGTCAAATATTAAAAATAACAAAAATAGGTTATATACACTTATGTATTGACCTTATCGTTCTCGTGCACCATGTCTGATTTCACAAAGGAACGGAGTAAGACGAAGGAGAGAATTTAATTTATTGATTTTTACGCATAAAGTATTCATAATTTACTCTGTTACTTGTTTGACATAACAAGAGAAATAAAAGAAACAACTTTCTCATGTTGTCTAATTTTAATGTACTATAAAAAGTTGAAGTGAATATTTCTTTTCTGCTTTCCTCTTCTTTAACTTTCTAAAGGAAAATGACCTTTATCACACCGAGCTATCATCCTTTATTTTAGTTTTTGCTTTGTTCTAATAGGAGTATTGTTTTTAGTTTCTTTTTCTTCCTTCAGTTTTCTTTTTTGCTTTGATTCCATTCTTCTCAATATCGGCAAAATGTGAAGTCACCGCTCTAAAGATATGCAAAAAAAAATGTGCTCAAGCACATTATTTAAATGGTTATTTAACGATTTGAAATTAAAGTCATGTTTCTTTTTATTTGTAACAGAAAAGTCATATAACTATGTTTGTAACACTCAAAAGATCGCTCAATTATATTTCTCAAACTTTCCGATGGTCAAATACTTTTAAATTATCAATCTTTATCTAAATATTATAATATTTTTATTTTTATTTTGGACTTACCTATAGAATAAATAAATCTTATTTATAAAGAAACCTAATTAAAAGAGTAAGCGCAACTCAAGAGATCCAACAAAAAACAAGCCTTCCACATAATTTTAGCAGCCAATAAGGTGCCTAATTAAAAAGTTTTAAATAGCCTTTCACCAAAAATCAAATCCTAAAAGAAAGAAACGTCCAATATTTTGCATACCAATCGAAGAGAAAGCCCCAAGCTTTGAAACAGAATTTCATTTATACAGTTATATTTAACCAGTGACATTAACAACTAATTATCTGAAAGCAATGTGCCCTTCTGCTGAAAGATCCGTAAGAATTATTTAATTTCTTAGCTTAAGAGAAGTGTCATGTGACTTTTACTATGACCACGATTATACATACACAAGCTGGTGCATAATTATACGAATTTGGCATTTCCTTTATGATTCGTAAGGTTTCCTATCCAAAGAACTGATGTTGTTCCATATAACAAATTAAGGAGACGAAAGAAGCGGCTTCAAATCTGGAGAGGATGAGAAAGTGTGTGCAGATATATATATATATACATCACCAATTTGCAACAACAGACTTCATAAACAGAAGACAAGAGTGGGTTGCTCTAGTGGTAAGCACCCTCCACTTCCAACTAAAAGATTGTGAGTTCGAGTCACTCCAAGAGAAAGGTGGGGAGTTCTTGGAGGGAGGGAGCCGAGGGTCTATCGGAAACAGCCTTTCTACCCCAGGGTAGAGGTAAGGTCTGTGTACACACTACCCTCCTCATACCCCACTAGTGGGATTATACTGGGTTGTTGTTGTGTTGTTGTAGACTTCATAGACAGAGTTTAGATGAGTGTGTTGTAGACTTCATAGACAGAGCTTAGATGAGTCTATCGGAAACAGCCTCTCTATCCCAGGGTAGGGGTAAGGTCTGCGTACACACTACCCTTCCCAGACCCCACTAATGGGATTATACTGGGTTATTGTTGTGTTGTTGTAGACTTCATAGACAGAGTTTAGATGAGTGTGTTGGAAAAAAATAATATCCCGTGCAGGAATAATACTTATAGTAAACAATATTAACACAAGAGGATAATAACGACACCAAATCTTTTAACTGGTAACATACAATACCTGAGCAGAGTAATATAATACTACTTATTACAACTTAGTAGTGTCAAGAAACTACTACACCTTCAAAAAAAATAGCACTCTTTATTTTAGATATCTTACTACAATATTATTGTCACTCTATTCTCACATGAACTATAAAAAAGAGTATGGATTACTCTCATAGCTCTAGTGTTTCTCTCATTTTAGTGTGATTGAAATGAAGAAACGAGACTCATGTTTATAGAGTGAGTTGTCGTCGTAATAAACCAATTAAAAGGATTGGTTTCAAGTTTGCATCGATCTGGTTCTGTTAAATCTGATTTGCCTCTTTGCAATTTGCATTTGCAACTTGCACAACTTGTTTCAGTCGTCCTCAACTTTTAGTCTTTTTTTAAAAATTTAAATGGCTTCCACAAATCTCTATCTTAATTTTGATTTTTTTTCATTCTAAATCTTGATCTCAATTTTTGAAAATTTTCAAACTTGAGAGGCTTTGTAAAGATATCTGTAACTTGATCATAAAATTTCATATGTTTGAGCTCAGCCTCCTTTTTAGCAATGCATTCTCTGATAAAGTGATACATTGTGTCAACATGCTTGCTCCGATCATGATACATTGGATTTTTAACAAGTGCTTGTGCGAATTTGTTGTCAATACAAATCACTGTACTTCAATTTGTGACAAATTGAGCTCCTTCAATAATCTTCTCGGACAAATAAAATGACACGTATAGAATGTTGTTGCTACATATTTATCTTCACAAGTCGAGAAAGTAAAAGTTATTGTTTCTTTGAACTCCAAGAAATAACAGTATCACCCAAGAAAAACACAAAATTAATTATGCTTGTATCATCAATATCTCCCGCATAATCAGTATCACAAAATCCCATAAGGTTAAAATCACTAAAGGAAGAATAATATAGCCTAAAGTCAATCGTACCTCTTAGGTAACGAAAAATACTTCTAGCGACTTTCAAGTGACTGGAGTTAGGAGCTTTCATGAAGCGACTTACTACTCCAACCGGAAAGAGTATATCTGGCCTGGTACAAGTCAAGTACCTTAAGTTTCCCACAAAACTCTTGAAAAATGTAGGATCCACGTTTTCTTCTTCATCAAAGTTGACAATTTATTGCACACTCTATTAATGAATTCACGGGATTGTAATCGAACTTGTTGAACTTCTTCAAGATCTCCTTTGTATAGCTTTCTTGAGAGATAAAAATGTCTTCTTTCATTTGCTTCACTTCTAGGCCCTAATAGTATGACATGAGCCCTATATCTGTTATCTCGAACTCAACGGACATATCTTTCTTAAAAGTTTCAAACAAACTTGGGTTATTACCCATGAAAATAAGATCATCAACATAAAAACAAACATACAAGATATTTCAATTAGTATGAACTTTAAGGTAAAGAGCATATTCATAGAGATAACGAGTAAACTCATTGTGCTGAAAATATTTGTCTATGGACGTCATTTACTTTCAATATGGCGGTCTCCGCACCCATTTTTCTTTGAAGACGTCAATCGATGACTAGACACTAGTCTTTACTTTGGCGTTATGGATAATTCCTAACCCGAAAACTTACTAGTACTTCTTAGACATGGTATCCATACACATATACAATTAGAAAATTGTATTGGTGTGCACGAACTGGTTAATTTAGACACCACCAATCATTAACAAAAAATAATTATACTGCATTTAATATCATTATTTTTATTAGTACGTCTATAAAATATAAATCTGAATGGTTAATAGCGTCCCATGTTAATTTAGGAAGAACCTCCTTTTTTTTTTCAAAAAACCTAATTCTTATGAGAGAGTTGTGTCACAAAATTTAGAATCTAATTAAGGATACCAAAGGGTAAACCTCGGATATATGGAATCTTTATCCTGTAAAATCAGTTTTGTTAAAACAAAACAAATAAGGAAATTAAGTGTAATAATATCACGTACTTATTTTACATTAGTTCACGCACTTATTTCCCTCATGATACATATTTAAAACTCATGAAGTTGAACCTCGATGTTACGACCCCAAACTCCCTTCATAGAATGTCGTAATGGCAACTAGTCTCTAAGATTAGGTAAGTCTAACATGCATGAAGAATTGACAGAAATAACAATTAAACTCTCAGTTAAACCAACAACTATCATAAAAAGGACTCCATAATTCAACTGAATATAACGCCCAAAATCATATGAAACAAAGTCACAAGCTCTACACGAGTATACTGAAACATCCCTATACAACAAAATCAATAATAGGAGAATGAAATAAAAACTAGATAGAGGGTGACTCCAAGGCCTGCCAGCGCCGACAGATATACCTTGAAGTCTCCGATCCAAGCTCGACTCACTGGTGCCTAGGCCGGTATGAAGTACTTGGTTCTACACAAAAGTGTGCAGAAGCATAGTATGAGTACACCACAACGGTATCCAGTAAGTATCAAGCCTAACCTCAGTAGAATAGTGACGAGGTCAGGTCAAGACACCTACTAGAATAAATAAGAAAACTGAACAGGTATAGTATAGTATGATAATGAAAACAATGGAAATGACATAATGAATAAATATAACAAGAATAGCTACACTGAACTAAGACAATTAAGACATCGCAAAAGAAAATACATAATAAGAATGCCAAGGAAACAATGCAAACAAAACACAAGTGATGTAAATGAAATGTATCAACAAGAATCACTACCGAGGTACTGCCTCAGAGTCTCATTTCACAAATCAAATCATAGTCTTTCCTTATACCACCGCGAGAGCCTTGTATTTAGTTTTGAAAATCATTTTTTCGAAATAGCTACCCGTGTTTTAGCCCACCTTATCACACCACGTGGATTCAAATAGTTCCCCTACTAGCAACACGTGTATCAAGCCCACCTTATCTCACCGCATGCGTATCAACCACAATCCTTATACCACCGCATGCGTATCAATGAAACAACATATCACAAATCGCACCTCAAGTGCCCAATACCACAACTTGCCAAAGAAGTCAACAATGATGTTTCCACAATAAATAGACTATGGATCAACCACAATATGCACGAGAGTCTCAAAATAGCAACCGAAAGTGAATATCTCAACAAGAATGGTATTTCAATAATTTACAACTTTGCCTTAATTTGAATCACGTCCTTATTAACTTCAACACCATAATTCAACAATAAGATATTCTAAGAAATAACAACTTCAAGTAAGGTAACTCAACAGTTAAATAATTGACAAGGAAATGAGAGAACAATAACTCCAACTAAACATATAAAGGCAAATAACAAGTAAGAGAGGAGACAAGTAATTATAATGTTAAGTAAATCACGTAAGGATAGATTAAAGATTATGGATATAGCATGTTATAACAATTCAATAAAAGGCATGAAAAGAATTTACGTAACTTTAACCGGTCAATTACCACATTTATCACGTGTACCCACTCGTCACCTTGCGTACACGGCCTTCACGTACCTTAATTAACACAAACAAATACTAATCCTAAGGGGTAATTCTCCCACAAAAAGTTAGACAAGACACGTATCTCAAAATACGCTAACTCAATCTACTAGTAAGCCTTTTCGCGGTTATCCATCTCCGAACGGCTCGAATCTAGCCAAAATAACTTCATACCATAAATACAAACCATAGGAAACTATTCTGAATAATAAGGTTGCAATCTTTAAAGCAAATCAAAAAGTCAACCACGGGCCCGCATCTCGGAACCTGACCAAACTTATAAAATCCGAACACTCATTCGATAACGAGTACAACCATATTAACATTACTCAATTCCAATCTCAAGTCGACCTCCAAATCCCCAAAATTTAGTCTATGAAGTTTTCACAATTTTTTTCAATTTTTCTAAATCAAAACACTAATTAAATGATAAAAACAACAATGGATTCATGTATAATAGCGAAATCTGAATTAGAATCACTTACCCCGATCAATTCCTTGAAAAACTCCCTCAAAATCTCCACAAACTGAGCTATGTAGGTCAAAAGATGAAGAATGAAATTAAACCCTCGAATAAACTATTTTTGCCTAGCGATTTTTGCTTCTACGAGCCCTTAACCACATCTGCGGCTCCTCACCTACGGAATTTCCATCGCAGGTGCGGCCCTCAGTTAGGCCCCAGAAATATCGCACTTGTGGAGCCCTAAGCGCATCTACGCTTGCGCTTCTGCGGGAGTCCAGTCGCTTCTGCGCGTCCGCTCCTACGGATAATTGACTGCACCTGCGGCCCCAGTTGACCAGACCAATCTTCGCTTCTACGGATCACATGTGCTTCTGCGGTACCGCACATGCGGCCCTAAGTGTGCATGTGCTATTGCACCAGAACCTCAGCACCTTCAGCAATCCATTAAGTCCAAAAATGATTTGATTTCAATCTGATTCACACTCGGGGCCCCCAGGACCCCGTCCGAATATACCAACAAGTTCCAAAACACATAACGAAAGTACTAGAGGCCTAAAATCACATCAAACAACATCTATTCTACGAATCCCAACCCAATTCAAACCTATTGAAACTATGAACATTCGACTTCCAAAACTAAAGCTGATGCATACCAAAACAACTTTGATTGACCTCAAATTTTACACACAAGTCATAAATGACACAACGGACCTATTCCAACTTCCGGAATCGGAATCCAACCCGATAACAATAAAGTTAACTCCCAGTCAAACTTCTCAACCTTTCAAACTTCAACCTTTTAGCTTTCATCAATTCAAGCCAAAATGACTTATGGACCTCCAAATCAATATTCGAACACGTTCCTAAGTCCAAAATCACCATAGGAAGCTACTGGAACCGTAAAAACTCTATTCCAGAGTCGTCTACATAAAAGTCAAACTCCGATCAACTCTTTCAACTTAAGCTTCTAACTTTGGGACTAAGTGTATTATTTCACTCCAAAACTCACCCGGAACTAGAACTAAACATCCTGGCAAGTCGCATAACCATAATATAACATAGAAGAGGCAATAAATAGGGAAACGGGGCTAAATTACTCAAACTACCAGCTAGGTCATTACATCCCTCCCCCTCTTAAACAAACGTTCGTCCTCAAACGAGTATAGAGACATACTTGAATTGATGAAAAGATGAGGATAACGGCTACACATATCATGCTCGGTATCCCAAGTGGCCTCCTTGACTGGTTGATCCCTCCACTGAACCTTCGCTGAAGCAATGTTCTTTGATCTCAACTTTCAAACCTGCCTGTCCAAGATTCCAATTGGACTGGGCTGCAATTTAACGCATGGGACGGATCACCGTGATACTTCCGGAGCATAAAAATATGGGATACTGGATGAATTGCAGCTAGACTAGGTTTCAAGGCAAGCTTGTAGACCACCTCACCAATCCTCTCAAGAATCTCAAAAGGTCTGATATACCTAGGGCTCAACTTGCCCTTCTTCCCGGACCTCATAACACCCTTCATGGGTGAAACACGGAGCAAGACCCACTCTCCAACCATGAATACAAAGCCACGAACATTCCGATCCGCATAACTCTTCTGTCTAGATTGGACTGTACGAAGCCGATCCTGGATCAACTTGACCTTCTCCAAGGCATCTCGAACCAAATACGTGCCTAGTTACTTAGTCTCTCCTGGATCAAACTAACCAACTGGGGAACGACACCATCTCCCATATAGGGCCTCATAAGGAGCGATCTGAATACTCGATTGGTAGCTGTTGTTGTGGGCAAACTCCGCAAGCGGCAAAAACCGATCCCAAGAACCTCCAAACTCCATAATACAAGCACGAAGCATATCCTCCAAAATCTGAATGGTGCATTCGGACTATCCGTCCGTCTGGGAGTGGAATGTTGTACTCAACTCAACCCGCGTGCCTAACTCACGTTGTATGACTCTCCAAATTCACGATGTAAACTACGTACCCCGGTCAGAGGGGTACACTATAAAGTTGAACAATCTCGCGAATATAGACCTGAGCCAGCTGCTCTAAAGAATAAGTAGTTACCATTGGAATGAAATGAGCCAACTTGGTCAACCTATCCACAATCACCCATACTGCGTCAAATTTCTTCTGAGTTCGAGGGAGCCCAACAACAAAATCCATGGTAACTCGCTCCCATTTCCACTCAGAAATCTCAAGTCTCTAAAGCAACCCACTTGGCCTATGGTGCTCATACTTCACATGCTGACAATTTAGGCACCGAGCTACATACTCCACTATGTCTTTCTTCATTCTCCTTCACCAATAGTGCTGCCTCAAATCCTAATACATATTAGCGGCACCCGGATGAATGAAGTACCGTAAACTATGGGCCTCCTGAAGAATCAACTCATGCAAACCATCCACATTGGGGACATATAGCCAGCCCTGCATCTGCAACACACCGTCATCTCCGATAGAAACCTCCTTGGCATCGCCGTGTTGTACCGTGTCCTTAAGGACATGGGGGTCGTCATACGGACGCTCTCTGATGTGATCATATAGAGAAGACAAAGAAACCACACAAGCCAGAACTCGACTCGGCTCCGAAACATCCAATCTAACAAACTAGTTGGCCAAGTCATGAACATTCAATGCTAATGGCCTTTGTGTTGCCGGTAGATATGCTAAACTGCTCAAGCCCTCCGCCTTTCGGCTCAAGACATCGGCCACCACATTGGCCTTCACAGGATGATATAGAATAGTGATATCATAGTCCTTAAGCAACCTAACCATCTCCATTGCCGCAAGTTAAGATCCTTTTATTTGAACAGATGTTGTAGACTCTAGTGGTCAGTATAGACCTCACAAGGCACACTGTAAAAATAGTGCTGCATAATCTTCAAGGCATGAACAATCGCTGCTAATTCCAAGTCGTGGATAAGATAATTCTTCTCATGATCCTTCAGTTGTCTAGACGTGCAGGAAATCACCCTACCGTCTTGCATCAACACCGCGCCAAGGCCAACACGTGACGCATCATAGTACATAGTGTTAGACCCTGAACCTGTAGGCAACACCAACACCGGGGTTGTAGTCAAAGTAGACTTGAGCTTTTGAAAGCTCTTCTCACACTCATCAGTCCATCTGAACGGAGCACCCTTCTGGGTCAGTCTGGTCATAGGTGCAGCAATAGATGAGAAATCCTCTACGAAATGATGATAATACCCCGACCAAACCAAGAAAACTCCTGATCTCAGTAGCTGAAGATGGTCTGGGCCAACTCTACACTACTTCAATATTCTTCGGATCTATCTTGATCCCCTCACTCGACAACAGATGACCCAAAAATGCCACCAAATCAAGCTAGAATTCACACTTGGAAAATTTCGCATACAACTTCTTTTCTCTCAAGATATGGAGCACAATCCTCAAAGGCTACTCATGATCCTACGGGCTATGGAGTACACCAATATGTCATCAATAAACACAATGATGAATAAATCAAGATAGGGCTAGAATACACTGTTCATCAAGTGCATGAACATTTTTGGGGCGTTGGTAAGCCCAAATGACATCACAAGAAACTCGTAATGACCATACCGAGTCCTAAAGACAGTCTTCAGAATATTCGGATCCCGAATCTTCAGCTTATGATACCCTGACCGCAAATAAATTTTTGAGAACACTCTGGCACCCTGTTGCTGCTCAAATAAGTCATAAGTGTGTGGCAATGGATACATGTTCTTCAATGTAACCTTGTTCAACTGCCGATAATCAATACATATGCGCATAGAACCATCATTCTTCTTCAAAAAAAAAGACCGGAGCACCCCAAGGCGACTCATTAGGCCGAATGAAACCCTTATCGAGCAACTATTGCAACTGATCCTTTAACTCATTCAACTCCATTGGGGCCATACAATATGGTGGAATAGAAATGGGTTGAGTGCACGGCAACAAGTCAATACCAAAATCGATATCCCAATCGGGCGGCATGCATGGAAGATCGACCGGAAATACATCTGGATTGTCTCTCACTACCGAAATTGACTCAACGGTAGGAGTATCAACACTGACATCTCTCACAAAGGCTAGATATGCATCACACCCCTTCCCAACCATCCGATGTGCCTTAAGAAAGGACACAACCCTGCTAGGAACATAATCTAAGGTACCCCTCCACTCCAACCGCGATAAGCCTGGCATAGACAGCGTCACCGTCTTGGCGTGACAATAAATTATACCATGATAGGGCGACAACAAGTCCATGCCCAAAATAATATCAAAGTCTATCATACTGAGAAACAATAGATAAACTCTGGTCTCAAAACCACCAATAACAACTAAACACGACTGATACATACGGTCAACAACAACAGAATCTCCCACAAGTGTGGATACATAAACAGGAGAACTCAAATAATCACGAGATATACCCAAATACTGGGAAAAGTAAGATGATATATATGAATAAGTAGAGCCTGGATCAAATAAGACTGATGCATCTCTATGACAAACAGGAACAATATATGTGATAACTGCGTCTAATGCAACCACCTCCGTCCTACTCGGAAGAGCACAACATCTGGTCTGGCCTCCCCCTCTAAGGCGACCCCTGCCCGCCTAAACTCCACCCCTGGCTTCCTGTGCAGATGGAGCGGCAACTGGTGCGGTAACCATGACCTGAGAAGTCTGGGGACCCTATGGAATACGTAGAGCCTAAGTAGTTTGTGGAGGTACACCCCTCCTAAGTCTGGGTCCCTCACCATATGACGAGTATCACCACACTAAAAACAAGCTCTCGGAGGACGTGGTTGTTGAAACTGGCTCGGTCCTGGTCGGTTGTATTGACCGCTGAAAGCACCCCGTACAGGAGGTGCACTAGACAGTGGCGGTGCATAATGGGCAACCTGAGACCTGGGAGTAGCCGAAGTACCACTAGAAGTTGGAATTGCTGAATGAACTAGACGACTCACATAGCATCTACCGTGACGAGCTGCAACTAAGGCACGGACACTATATCCGCCAGAATCTCAAGGCCTTTTAGCCTCCCTGTCCTCTCTCTAGACTTCGCATACCCTCCCATCTTCGTGTGATCTCTACCACTTGTTGATATGGCTTATTAGTCTCCAACTCTCAAGCCATGTTGAACCTAATACATAGTTGAGACCCTCAATAAATCGACGGACTCACTCTCTAACTGTGGAAACTAAGGCAGGTGCATGTCCGAACAACTCGCTGAACTTGACAGCATACTCTGACACGGTCATAGCACCCTAGCGCAACTGCTCAAACTCCGCGCGCCACGCATCCCGAAAGCTCTAGGGAACAAACTCTCTTAAGAGCATCTCTGAGAACTGATCTCATGTGAGTGAAGCTATGTCGACGGGGCTACCCTCCTCATAAACCCGCCGCCACTGGTACGCTGGTCCCGACAGCTAGAATGTAGAAAAATAAACCCCGCTCATCTCCACGATACCTATGGTACAGAGAATACGGTGGAACTTCTCTAGAAAACTCTGCATCCTCTGTAGCTAGGCTTCTAAAAGTAGGAGGGTGGTACTTCTTGTACCTCTCGAGTCTGAGCTGCTCCTCCTCAGATGCTTCTGCCCTAACCTCGGCCAGAACTGGGACAACTGGCTTCACTGGTATAACCTTTGGGACCTGGTCAACATGGACTCGCTGATCTTGGGTATGGGACACGGGAGTCTAAGCTCCTCCCCCGGCCTGAGATGTGGCTGGTACAAGTGGAATCAACCTCGCCTGAGCTAGAGTACAAAACATGCTCAAGAACTATGCCAGGTCTCCTGAAGTGCAGCGGTGGCAACAGGCGCCTCAGGTGCCTGCCCCCCAACTGGAGCTACTGGTGGCTCCTCTGTCGCAGCTCGGTCAGGTCCTCTAGCTTCACCATGTGCCCCTCCTCGGCCTCTACCCCGGCCCCGGCCTTTCATGGCTCTAGCGGGGGCGCGGGTGTGTGATCGTCGGATCCAGTGATACGTGTCCTCACCATCTATAAGAGAATAGAAAGACAAAGATTCAGAATTTCGAAGTCAATAAATTCACACGATAAGGAATCAAAGAAATGAAGTTTCCTAACAGTTCCATAGCCTATCGAAGATAAGCACATACGTCTACGTACCGATCCGCGAGACTCTACTGAACCTGCTTATGACTCGTAACACCTATGAATATAGAGTTCTGATACCAATTTATCACGACCCCAAACTCCCTCAGTAGGATGTCGTGATGGCACCTAGTCTCTAAGACTAGGTAAGCCTAAGATGCATGAAGAATTGACTTAAATAACAATTAAACTTTCAGTTAAACCAACAACTATCATAAAAAGGACTCTATAATACAACTGAATATAACTCCAAAAATCTGGTGAGACCGAGTCACAAGCTCTACACGAGTATACTGAAACATCCATATACAACAGAATCTATAATAGGAGGATGAAATAAAAACTAGATAGAGGGTGACTCCGAGGCCAGCGAGCGCCGGCAGGTATACCTTTAAATCTCCGATCCAAGCTCGACTCACTGGTGCCTAGGCCGGTATGAAGTACCTGAATCTGTATAAAAATGTGCAGAAGCGTAGTATGAGTACACCACAACGGTATCCAGTAAGTATCAAGCCTAACCTCGATAGAGTAGTGATGAGGTCTGGTCAAGACACCTGCTAGAATAAATAAGAAAATTGAACAGGTATCATACGGTATGTGATAATGAAAATAATGAAAATGATACAATGAAGAAATATAACAAGAATAGCTATACTGAACTAAGGCAATTAAGACATCACGGAAGAAAACACACAATTAGAATGCCAAGAAGACAATGCAAACAAAACACAAGTGATGTAAATAAAAGGTATCAACAAGAATCACTACCGAGGTACCGCCTCGTAGTCTCATTTCACAAATCAAATCTCAGTCTTTCCTTATACTACCGTGGGAGCCTAGTATTTAGTTTTGAAAATTATTTTTTCGAAATAGCTACCCACGTTTTAGCCCACCTTATCACACCGCATGGCTTTAAGTAGTTTTCCTACTAGCAACACGCATATCAAGCCCACCTTATCTCACCGCATGCGTATCAACCACAATCCTTATACCACTGCACGCGTATCAATAACACAATATATCACAAATCGCACCTCAAGTGTCCAAAATTACAACTTGCCAAAGAAGTCAACAACAATGATATTTCCATAATAAATAGCCTATAGCTCAACCACAATATACACGAGAGTCTCAAAATAGCAACCGAAATTGAATATCTCAACAAGAATGGTATTTCCATAGTTTACAACTTTGCCTCAATGCGAATCACGGCCTTATTAACTTCAACACCATAATTCAACAATAAGATATTCCAAGAAATAACAACTTCAAGTAAGGTAACGCAACAGTTAAATAATTGACAAGGAAATGAGAGAACAATAACTTCAACTATGCACGTACAGACAAATAACAAGTAAGAGATGAGACAAGTAATTACAATGTCAAGTAAATCACGTAAGGATAGATTAACGATGATAGATATAGCATGTTATGACAATTCAATTAAAGGTATGAAGAGAATTTACATAACTTTAACTGGTCAATTACCACATTTACCACGTGTACCCACTCGTCACCTTGCGTACACGGCCTTCATGTACCTCAATTAACACAAAACAATATCAATCTTAAGGGGTAATTTCTTCACACAAAGTTAGATAATACACTTACCTCAAAACACGCTAACTCAATCCACTAGTAAGCCTTTTCCATGGTTTTTCAACTCCGAATGGCTCGAATCTAGCCAAAATAATTTCATACCATAAATACAAACCATAGAAAACTATTATGAATAATAAGGTTGCAATCTTTAAAGAGAATCAAAAAGTCAACTCAAAAAGTCAACCCCGGACTCGCGTCTCGGAACCCGACCAAACTTACAAAATCCGAACACCCATTCGATAACGAGTCCAACCATACTAAAATTACTAATTTCGATCTCAAATCGACCTCCAAATCCCCAAAATATAGTCTATGAAGTTTTCACAATTTTTTCCAATTTTTTTTAACTCAAAACACTAATTAAATGATAAAAATGACGATGGATTCATGTATAATAACGAAATCCGAGTTAGAATCGCTTACCCTGATCAATGCCTTGAAAATCTCCCTCGAAATCATCACAAACCGAGCTCTCTAGGTAAAAAGATGAATGAAATTAAACCCTCGAATTAACTATTTTTGCCGAGCGATTTTCGCTTCTGCTAGCCCTTAGCCGTATCTACGGCTCTGCACCTACAGAATTTCCATCGGAAGTGCGGCCCTCACTTAGGCCCCAGAAATATCGCCCATGTGGAGCCCTAAGCGCATCTACGCTTACGCTTCTGCGGGAGTCCAACCGCTTCTGCGCGTCCGCTCCTGCGGATAACTGACCGCACCCTGCATCCCCAGCTGACCAGACCAATCTTCATTTATGCGGATCACAAGCGCTTCTGCGGCCCTAAGTGCGTAGGTGCGATTGCACCAGAACCTCAGCAGCTTCAGCATTCCATTAAGTCCAAAAATGATCCGATTTCAATCTGATTCACACATAACAGACTTACTCGAGGCCTAAAATCACATCAAACAACATCGATTCTATGAATCTCAACCCAATTCAAACCTATTGAAACTATGAACATCCTACTTCCAAAACTAACGCCGATTCATGCCAAAATAATTCCGATTGACCTCAAATTTTGCACACAAGTCATAAATGACACAATGGACCTATTCCAACTTCCGGAATCAGAATCCGATTCGATAACAATAAAGTCAATTTGCGGTCAAACTTATCAACTTCTAGACCTTCTTCAACCTTCTAACTTTCGTCAATTCAAGCCAAAATGACCTACGGACCTCCAAATCAATATCCGGACACGCTCCTAATTCCAAAATCACCATACGGAGCTATTGGAACCGTCAAAATTCCATTCCGAAGTCGTCTACCCAAAAGCCAAACTACAGCAACTCTTTCAACTTAAGGCTCCAACTTAGGGACTAAGTGTCCCATTTCACTCTGAAACTCACCCGGAATCAAAACCAAACACCCCGGCAAGTCACGTAACCAAAATATAACATAGAAGAGGCAATAAATAGAAAAACAGGACTAAATTACTCAAAACGACCGTATCGTTACACTCGAGAACATTGTCTTAGAGTTCAAAAGAGGTAACGTGAGTAAAATAATTCTTTTCACATTATTTCACGTACTTATTTTACTCATGATACCTATTTTAAAACTTATAGTAGTATATTTTATTATTATTTCATTCATAATGCCTGTTTTAAAACTTAAAAGTCTATTTATCATTATTTCATTCATTATACCTATTAGTACCGTGAGTTGAAATAATCTTTTTACATTATTGCACTCATGATGCCTATTTAAACTCCATAATATATCTCTCTAGTTTGAACCCTCATGAGTTAAAACTCCATGAAAAATTCTTGAAATTATACTATGCTAGTTTAAACTCGAGGAACAACTGCTGGAGCTTGAATTGTCACAACTCAAGTTTAAACTGTATTTGTAACACCAAGAATTTTTTGAACTCTTACACATTGTGCTGGAGTTTCATTTATACGTAAAAGTTTCGAACTCCGACATCGTATGATTTATTCCGTGATTTCATTTCAGCAACATAACACTCTAACTTTAAGAAATTTATTCTTTGCAATTTCTTTGGGACTTCACCTATCGCTTGTTGTTGTTTCCATTATAAGAGCCACTAGACATTCATTATTTTTCTTTGTTCGTTGAATTTTATAAAATTATTTTAGATTTATTTAAAACAAAATTTGAATGTGCACAGAGTTTGATAAAGAAAATAAAATTTTTGAAACGTATGGTCTAAAACAAGCCATAGATATTTGTGTGGCCATAAATCATCTCATTCAGGATAAAAAGAGAAATTTAAAGTTAAATTATGCCTAAATATAGAAAATCGTCGTTCTTTTGGGAATAGTAAAAACATATTGCCACATAAAGTGGAACAGAAAAGGTAATAAATTAAGCAACGGAAAAGGGCCAAATATATCCATGTACTATCAGAAAAGGTTTAAATATACCCTTCGTTATACTTTGAGTCCAAATATACCTCTATCGTTATACTATTGATTCAGATATACCCCTTTTTCGTTAAGTTTGTCCAAAGTGGACATCCAATCCTACGTGGCACTAACATTTGATGAGGTGGATGTCATATGGCTTGCCACCTCAGCACCCCTAACCCATTTTACCCCTCCCTTCTATTTTTTTTTTCACCACTAGAATTCACTTCCCCTCCACCACTATTGCGACAATTACCGTTACCATGAAAAATATTGTATTTCAAATTTCAGTCTTTTATATATGGATTAGGGGCGCTGAGGTGGCATGTCATGTGGCATTCATCTCATCAAGTATCGGTGCCAAGTAGGATTGGATGTCCACCTTGGACAAACTTAACAAAAGAGGGGTATATTTAAACCGATAGTATTACGGCAGAGATATATTTGGACCCAAAGTACAACAAATGGTATATTTAAACCTTTTCTCATAGTACAGGGATATATTTGGTCCTTTGCCGATTAAGCAAAGAAACCATGGATAAATTCAGGCGCCTTTTTCTTAAATTAAAACTATCTATTCGTAGGAGATTGTATGTGATTGATCAATTTCTTTGTCCCTCATTCTTCAAGACAGTAGGACCTGGTCATTGATTTATTTAGCCCATTTCTGAGTACGAACTTCTTCTTAAACACCATCTATTCAAACAAACATCTTTCCCTAGTTGTCTTAACGAAGCTAATTCTTGAATGAGGTCAGGGATGAATCCAAAAAAAAATTGTATTCTTACTACCTCCTATTTTTCTCGAAGGCTACTGTTGCGGAAGATCGTGGTTAACTAGCACACAATCACATACAAAGGAAGTAGAGAAGAAAAATCAACACAAGGATTTAACGAGGTTCGGCTAAGCCTAATCCTCGGAGCATAAGCAGAGAGAGTTTTCTACTATGAATGAGAAGAAAAGCACAATATAATCTATAGAATCTCCAATTACAACCCCTATATATATATATCTCAAATAGTCTCAAATATATAAGAGAAAGATGTTCCAATTTGACAAGTACAATAGGTTTTTCTTTCCCAAATCTTTTAGGACAATGGATTTTCCTAAACCTATAAGGATTATGGGTTTCCTAAAAATATAAGGAAATAATTCAATCCAAAATTATAAATCTTCCCCTTGGCTTGAATTCTCTTTATCAACAGGAACAACGTCTCTCTACCTTGCCCTCATCCCTCGCAAGGTCTCTATTCACTGCCGCACACATTAACCAAGTCTAGGCAATGCCTAAACTTGTTAAGAGACTCAATCTCTTCAGCCATAGTACTAATCCGTCGATTTGGTTATGTACTCGGAGTAACTTCTGGATAGCTATAACACTCAAATGCATCAACGGTCTCTGTAACTACCATATCAAATCCCACAAGATTCATATATCCAAGAAGATTCCCATAAACTACGTTTGCAAACCTTTGTGGTCAATTGATCACTCTTTTCTCTCTGCTTGTTGAAATTATATATGGTTGATGTTGCATAGGTACATTAATATTATCATGTTGATCAATATTTTGCACCTCGTCTACTTCGCCTACTTTATAATTACACGGCTGAGCTAGTGGAGATTTATTTTTTAGCTCTATGCGGTCACTAACTGTAACGATCCGGCCGATCGTTTTGAGTATTATGGCTTCGTTCCCCCATTTATTGCTTATTATGTATTCTTTTGTTGTTACGTGACTTGCCGGGATGGTTAGTTTAGTTACGAGGATGTTTCGAAATGAATTGGGACACTTAGTCCCAAGGTTGAAATCCTAAGTTGAAAGAGTTGATCGGATATTGACTTATGTGTAAATGACTTCAGAATAGAGTTTTGATGGTTCTGATAGCTCCGTATTGTGATTTTGGATAGAGGATCATGTCCGGATATTGATTTGGAGGTCTGTACATGATTTTGACTTGAATTGACAAAAGTTAAAAAAATTAAAGTTTGGAGAATTGAGAAGTTTGACCGAGAATTGTCTTTGTGATTACCGGGCTCAAATTTTGGTTTCGAAAGTTAGAGTAGGTCCGTTGTGTCATTTTTGACTTGTGTGTGAAATTTGATGTCAATCGGAGTTGGTTGATAGGTTTCGGCATCGATTGTAGAAGTTGGAAAATCCATTAGTTTCATTAGGCTGGAATTGGAGTGTGGTTCGTGTTTTTGTTGTTGTTTGATATGATTTGAGGCCTCGACTAAGTTCTTATGATATTTTAGGATGGGTTTGTATGTTTGGATGGGGTTCCGGGGGCCTCGGGAATGTTTCCAATTGAAAACAGATTGAATTTTAGACTTGTGGAAGTGCTGGTGTGATCAGGTCTGGTGCACCACACCTGCGAGAAATGGGCTGCAGGTGCGGAGCCGCAGAAGCGGCTAGGTGCACGCAGGTGAGGGAACTGAGAGGTCAGTATGGGAGCGCAGGTGCGGAGGTGAATCCGCAGAAGCGGACGCACTCCTACGCTAAGGTGTTCCGCAAAAGCAAATTTTGACAGTAGGGCTGGGGATCACAGAAGCGATGGTGTGACCGCAGATGTGGTCACGCAGGTGCGAAGATGGGACCGCAGGTGCGCTAGGTTGGGGGCTTAAATAGTCTTCACATAAGCAAAGATTTCTCCGCAAAATCGGAATCGCATGTGTGGCTCCTGACTCCACAGATACGAAATGTCTGGCATAATGTATAAAGTCGAGGATTAGAGTAATTTCTTTATTTTTGGACCTTAGGAGCTCGGATTGAGGCGATATTTTAAAGGGTTTTCACTATATTTAAAAAGAGGTAAGCAAATTTTAGTCGTTTTTATCTATTAATATTGAATACCCATTGAATTTTCCCCATACAGGTGGTGTTTTTGAGGTGAAATTTGGGGATTTTTGACCCATGTATTTGAGAGTAAGATTTGGGGATTTGAGTGGCGATTTGAGGTCGGAATTAGGTGATTTTGGTATGGTTGGACTCGTTATTGAATGGGTGTTAGCATTTTATAAATTTTGTTGGATTCTGAGACGTGGACCCGGGGTTGACTTTTTTGATTGACTTTTTGACTTCGATTAAAGAACTTAGCTTTATCATATGGAATTGATTCCTATGGCTTGTATTGATTGTATTAAGTTATTTGTGGCCAAATTCGAGTCGTTCAGAGGCCGATTTGTGAGGCAATGGCTTGTTGGAGTAGGAATTTGTGCGGTTTGAGGTAAGTAATACTTCTAAACTTGATACTGAGGGTATGAATCCTCGAACTACGTGTTATGTGGTTGGTGTTGAGGTGACTCACATGCTAGGTGACGGTCTTGTGGGCGTGCACCGTAGTAATTGTGACTTGGATGATTCCATAGAGCTGTGTAGTTACCCAATATTGTTGTTATTTATGAAATCTCCATGTGTTAGAGAAATTGAGTTGTTATCCATGTTAGAAATCATGTTTAGGCTATATGATTATTCTGTTGGGATCCACTGAGGTCATTTCTGTTGTTGAGTTATTTTCTTAAATTTCAATTATATATTCAGTCACATTCATCATTTGCATATCAAATCTCAATCTTTGTTACCATTTATTGTTGCATCATGTATCATTGTTTGGGCTGATTAGCATGAGAATTGTGAGCCCGAGAGACTGGATAGATTGATGACTGAGTGAGGCCGAGGGCCTGATTTGTGAGTGATAATTATGGGATCGGGCTGCACGCCGCAGCAGGATTTATTGATTCATGATGGGATCAGGCTGCACGCCACAGCATGCCAGGTTGGATTATATTAGCATTTGGGCAGGATTCGCCCCTCCAGAGTCTGACATACCAGCAGTGAGCGCATGTACCGATGAGTGCTAAGTGATGGTGCGAGTGCTGAGTGATTAAGCATGCTGAGTGAGGTTGAGTATTCCGAAAGTATGAGTATATGACTTTACCACTGTGTTGCATTACAGTTGACATGCATATTTGACATGTAAATATCGGGATATAACATACCTTATATTAGTCATACTTGCATATTTTATCTGTGTTGAGCTCAAAATGTTAAAAACTTGAAAGCATGTCTACATTTCTGTACTGTCTACAAACTGATTATGAGATTTTCTTTGAGTTATTACTGTCATCTTCCTGTCATATTTGTACTGTTATTATCTGGATTTGGACTGTACCTTCCTGAGGTCGTCATTGCTTTCAGCCCAAGGTTAGTCTTGTTATTTATTGAGTACATTGGGTCGGTTGTACTCATACTACACTCTGCACTTCGTGTGCAGATCCGAGTGAATCCGGACATGGCGGTTGCTAGACTTGGAGCTTCATATGCTTGGAGACTTTGAGGTAGTTGCTTTGGCGTCCGCATACCTCGACTCTTCTTTTTTCAGTTTATTTAGCATTATTCTATCTTTCTAGATAGTTGTATTAGAAGTTTGACTGTGTTGACATTTAGTAGCTCATGTACTCAATGACACCCGAATTTTGGGAATTTTGTATTCGAGTCGTAGTTATTCATATCAGCTATTTATGAGAGTTTTTACTATTAAACTTGTTTTCATCATACTATCAAGTTAAAATGTGTAGTTGGCGTGAAACTGACACCACGATCTATTTCTGCTATTGCCTTCTCCCTCTGACTGTCCAGTGAAGCACATTCATTGAATGTTACATCCCTACTGATAATTGTCCTTGGAGCCTTTTGATCTGTGCACCACAACTTATAACATTTCCTCCAGTTTCATACCCTAGAAATATGCACTTCTTTTCCCTCGGCTCAAGTTTTCCATCCCTCACATGAGCATAAGTAGGATAACCAAATATCCTTAAATTAGAATAATCAGCAGGCGAACCTAACCATACCTCAAATAAAGTTTTGAACTCAATAGCTATGGATGGAGATCGGTTGACCAAATAACAAGTTGTATTGATTATTTCAGCCCAATAATCCTTGCTAACATATGAGTGTGAACGCATGCTTTGTGCCCTATCAAAAAGCATTATGTTCATACGTTCTGCAATACCATTCTGTTGTGGTATTCCGACACAAGTGCGGTGTCTTACTATGCCCTCTCTGCTGTAGAAATTATTGAACTCAGAATTCAAAATTCCAACCCATTATCAGTCTGAAGACGCTTAACTTTTCTTTTGGTCTACCTCTCAACCATCGTCTTCCATTTAACAAATGTTGGAAATGCCTCATCTTTTGTTTTCAGAAAATACACCCACACCATCCTTGAGTAATTATAATCAAAGTCATAAAATACCTGGCACCACTTTTGGAGGTAACTCTGTTTGGACCCCATAAGTCTGAATGTATATAATCTAACTTATCTCTTCTCTTATGCTCGGCCTTCTTTCTGAACCTTACCCTTGTCTGTTTATGAAACACGCAATGCTCACAAAAATTCAAAACTTGATTTTTGTACTCATCCGACAATTTCTGCTTACTCAACAAAGACAATCCCTTATCACTCATATGACCAAGTCGCAAGTGCCACAACTGAGACTGATTCAGATCAATTTTCCCAGAAGCTACAACAACTTCCCCTTCAACTATACTGGCCTGAAGATGATACAATTTAGAATGCAATTTACCCTTCATGAGTACCATGGAGCCTTTACACACTTTAAGTATTCCATCCTCGGAGTGAAACTTATACCCTTGATCATCCAAAGTTAAAAGAGAAATCAAATTTCTCTTTATCTAAGGAACATGCCAACACTCAATGTTTCTGATAATTCCATCGAACATTCTCAATATGATGTTACCAATTCCTTCTACTGGTAATGGATTATCATCTCCCATGTAGACGGTCCCACTTATCTTCTTGTAAGTTGCAAACCAATTCTTGTTTGAACACATATGTAAAGTAGCACCAGAATCAAGAACCCAGGAATTCTGCCCTAGACTAGAACTCACGGTACAGACTTCCCCTACATAATCACTATCATCAGAATTATTGCCACTTTCAACAACATTTGCCGAGTTATCTATCTGCTTCCCTCTTGTCTCTTTCAGTTCGGAACAATCTCTCTTGTAGTTACCTTGCTCCCCGCGCTCATAACAGTTCTGCTTCCTTTCTTTAGACATCGATCTAGCGGTTGACTTTTTCCGCTTAAAGTTCTTTAGTTGTGTTCTTCCTCTAATCGCAAGACCCTCACCCTCAGTTCTGCTGTCTCGAAAGCTCTTTTTCAACTCTTTAGATTTTAGTGCATTACTAACATCTTCCAGTGAAATATTGTTCCCATATAGCAGC
Organism: Nicotiana tabacum; assembly: GCF_000715075.1. Taxonomy (NCBI): domain Eukaryota; kingdom Viridiplantae; phylum Streptophyta; class Magnoliopsida; order Solanales; family Solanaceae; genus Nicotiana; species Nicotiana tabacum. Next base: position 58,028,492 of record NC_134091.1, on the reverse strand, counting down.
GTATCAGCAAAAGTATCATAAGGCGATGGTAAACATAACACAATCAAGGCTTGATCCTCACTCTCAATTTTGATATCCATGTTCTTCAGGTCCATTATAATTGAATTAAACTGATCAATGTGAGTTTTGATAGGTGTACCTTCGTTCATACGGAGATTGTATAACCTTTTTTTCAGGTAGAGGCGGTTTGTCAGCGATTTCTTAGAATAAAGATCTTACAGCTTCTTCCATGCCATTGCTGCAGAAGTTTCTTCAGCAATTTCCTAAAGAACGCGATCTGTAACACTCATGAAGTCGCACTCAAAGCCCTTTCCTTCAGGTCTGCCTCTTTCATCTCTTCAAGAATCCTCATTAATTACCTTCCATAACCCTTGTAATACCAAAGACGATTTCATCCTAATCTTTCATAGACTAAAACTAGAACCCCCATCAAATTTCTCTACTTCGTACTTTGTTGAAGATGATGAAGACATCTTAACCCTAGATTATATGTAGAAATCCGAACCTTGCTCTGATACTAATTGTTGCGGAAGATCATGGGTAAAGTAGCACACAATCACACACAAGGCAAATAGAGAAGAAAAATCAACAAAAGGATTTAACGAGGTTCGGCTAATCCTAATCCTCGAGGTAGAAGCAGAGAGCGTTCCACTATGAATGAGAAGAAAAGCACAATACAATCTATAGAATCCCCAACTATAACTCTTATATATAGATCCCAAATAGTCTCAAACCTATAAGAGAAAGGTTTCCCAATTTGACAAGGACAATAGGTTTTCTTTTCCGAAATCTATTAGGACAATGGGTTTTCCTAAACCTAAAAGAATTATGGATTTTCTAAAAATACAAGAAAATAATTCAAGCCACAAATAACAGCTACCAAGTTCTCAAAATAAAGTACAACATCTCATAGTTCATCAAATATAATGTTGTTATCATGATTTGTTCTTTGTTTACTCCTTTAACCTAAATTATGGAATTCAACTTGAGTGATAGAATGAAAATAAGAAAAAATGTTATGAAAATTATTATTTATTCCATGTGAAATCTTGTAACTCGAAGACTATTGCTTTTTCCAAAAGAAAAAAAAAAGAAAAAAAGGTGACAAGTCCCAATCAAAATCAATTAAGACACAAGTTAGACAAATAGCCACGTAAAAGTTAACTAAAATTTTACAAATGTGTTTAAGTAAGCAAAGGGGACGTATTCTTTTCAAGTGGAAAAGGATATATTCTACGTATGTGTCACTTTGAGAAAAATTCCTCTTCTCAGTAAATCCTCCTTTTCCCCAAAAATATATTGCGTGGCTTCTCCTCCTCGTGTTTGTTATACCCATCTCCTTCTTATTTAACCAAAAGTTACGAATTTGCCAAGCCTTTTCATTTTTCTTCAAGCATTCCTTCTTCTTTTCCCCCTTTTAACTGCATTATCCACTTATTTTCTAATGAGTTCACATTTTGTGCATCGATAATATATAGATAACTTATACCATCATGTCAAAGTATCCTACAATAAAATGTAATTCTATGTTATAAGTCTAATAATTAACCTGAAAAATAAAGTAATAATTTGCTATAACTGATTAAACTAAATTGAGAGGTTATTAAGTTTTTACAATGTCAATATATATACATTCTCGAAAGAAAAAGGGGGAAAAGCATAAAAAAGTTTACCAAGATAATAAAGCTAGTTTTGATGGAAATCTTGAACAAGCATGTTAAACAATCTTTCTCCCACGACATAACCACAACTCCCCCCCCCCCCCCACCCCCCACCCCCACCCTACTAACTCACCTCCTCTCTTCTTTTCCACCCCTACTTATTAAAGAATCTCCCAGAGTTAGCATATTTCCTTTGAGTTAGAATTAGTCATGGAAAGAACATTTATGGCTTGTCTTTCTTCATTTCACCAAAGGAAATGTATCTTTCATGTTAGCAATGATGAAACTATGGCTCTTTTTGCTTCTTTAACCACTGAAATCAAGAATCTCCAGATATCACTAGCAAACAATTCTTTAACTCTTCAATGGTGTATAGAAGCCATGACTTTGCTACAGAAACTTCACTCTGAATTTCTGCTCATGATATTGGAGAAATTAAAGGTACCTTTTACTTGGAATAATGTGTTCAATAATATTATGAACTTGTACATGAATGAGAGTTTGAACATCATGGAGCTATGTAACATGTTGAAGTCATCAAGTTGTAAGATCAATATGTATCGTTTAAGAGTTGATACTACAATCAAGAATCTGAATAATTATCGGAGAGAAGCTTTTGCCAATATGCAATCAATACAAAAGGAGAACAAGAGAATTCATGGTGGAATTTGTCAAGAAATGAATAGGGATTGTTCAAGTGATCTGCTTTATGCAATTACAGTTGCAATGAGTTTATTATTTTTTATTCTTATAAGTGTTTTTTTGTATCCAACTAGTAAGGTGGAAGTTGATGATAAGAATTTATGTAACTCTCCTGGAATTAAGTCATTCAGGGACTCAGTTAATGGCCTTGTCACTGATTTTCACAGGAAATATTACAGGGATGGAGAGAGGTGGATGATAGGTTTTCATGAGTATGAAGAAATGGAGAAGGCAATAATGCAAGCAAAAGCTAAGTTGAAAAGGGGACATGCAGAAGATAAAGAAGATATAAAGAGAAATAAAGAAGTTATTCTGCAGAAATCTGCAGCATTAAAGGCTGGTTTGGAGAAGTTTGAGTCACAAATAAATCAAGTTTTTGAACAAGTGCTAAAAGGAAGGAATAAGCTGCTCCACATCATCGATAAAGGCAATGGCATTTAGCTAAGTCATACTCTAATTGTTTTGTGTATTTGTTCTTTTATCTTTTGCTGGGTTGATAAAGATAATACGTTATTTGTTTCCTTTATAGACACTATCACTATTTGAGGAGTCAAATAACTTTTTCCAATAATTGTAAATATTTAAAATTATAAAAAGTTGTAGTTTGTACCTAATATCTTATATAGATTTTAAATATGTGAATTTTACTTAAAAAATTAAGAATCAATGTATGAATTAAGACCGAAAATTAGAACGGCTAACCTTTGTACTTCGAACCCCTCCATTCTTTTTAAAATAGAGAAAGAGTAAAACTATTATAAAAGAAAAGACTGATGACTTTGTCATCGATATATTGGTAATAAGTTGCGCTAATAAACCCTTATTTATCATTCACAAGTTTACTTATTCACCCATCATGATTTGTTTAGATAGTCCTTTTATGCTTATTAGTCGGCCAATCACAAGGGGCGAGTTTCTTTGCCCACAGTAAATGTTAATTCATCACAATAAGCCTATTTTATAAATTGATTGAATATGAATAATAGTATCAATTCGTAAAAAGAAGAAAACTTAATAACTCACCCGATTGATTGACAAAAAGAATTAAAAACAATTAATTGGCACCCTGCTTCATAGAAAAAGAATACATATTGTATCAGGTGTTCCAACCCATGTAGATACAAGTGAAAAGGTATAGGATGCTTCACACTAGGAGTTGGTCAAGGCAATGAAATTAATAGAATGGAAACTGTAATGCTGTTGGTGTGTTCTTTCCAGCAGAGATAAAGCCAGCAGATCCACCTTGCTTTGCTTTGAGTCAATTCAGTTGGACGTGTATCGCTTTCTCTAGAGAAAATTTTGGTAATGTACAACAGATACAATCAGAATGGCTATGGCACAATGACCTCTTTCCAGCAAGCAAGTACAATATAGCGATGCATATAACAAAAAATGAATCATCCACCAATACCAGAAGTTTTCTGTGTCTACTCTGTCCCACGTTGAGCGATATTCCTCTTCTCGTCTGATCTGTGACGGAACAACTTAGCTATCTTTCGCCTTTCACAATCCTACATGGCACAAAAAAGTGTAAGACAAAAAGGAAGGTTGTCTATCACCAGTGCGCTTGGAAGCAAATTAAAGTTCTCACCTTGAACATGTTGAGATAAAAAGGTTTATCTGGGTTTGTTCTTCTCAATTTATAGTATGTATATGCAAAACTAAGCTGATCACGGGGAGTAAACCGCTCGACCTCGTTAAACCATAAACAAGAAAACAAGTTTGACATTGGCGTGTGAGCCCGCACAATAAAAGATCCTTCTGGTACATCTGTCAGAAACATGTAATGATGTTATGCCAATGATTACTCAAAGCCGAAAGGTATTGCACGAAATTAAATATGGAAGAGTAAACCATACTGCTGTGAAGAAGCTTGTTTGGATCAGATGCATTAAATCTTTGCAATCCATCAGCCTGGTAAAATGCAAATTGTTCATCTATGACAGTATGATTGTACTTGTTAAGCTTCTTGTTTTGCGCAACTTCTTCCCACACACAATGCCTGTCATAGTGATTGGAAATTGCATATTCATAACCTTTTCGCCACAGAAAGTACTCCAAGATGAGTAGGGGGTCAAGCTGCAGGCGAAGCTTGCTATCTAACCATATTGAATACCTGCATAATTTAATAAGCAATTCATAAGCTACTACATTATTCTCCCTTTTATCTCCTCTTTCTTCAGGGAGAGGGTCTTTAATAAGCAAGTCATACAAGCATTTCAAGTTTTTCATTAACGAACAGAAATTTAGAAAGTTTGAGCAAACAATCACGTACAGAAATGGAGGGACCAAACCGAGGATAAAAAACCAGCAAGCAAGAGGCTTCCTTAAACAGTAAATCAAAAATCCATCTCGCACTAACACAGAGTACAGTTGCCACTTGTGAGTTACATTACCATATCGTTCACCTTTTGCTACTCCATTCACAGATGATACTGCATTTTATTACAGGTGATGCGGGTCTAAAACATAAGACAGTATATATGCAAGTCTTTACTACAGGTTGGACAAATTTGGAAGGGCAGAAAAGTGTGAAGGCCGAGAAATGATTTTGCAGTAAATCAGAAGAGCAATGTTTTCGTTATTAACATTTTCCACGTTATATCATTCCCAACTCCATCCATAGAAACAAGGAAAAGCAGGAATCCAGTCAAATTGTGAGGATCCTGAAAGTAGCTACCTAAGGCTTAAGAGCACTAATAAGTAATAGAAAATTAGTACCACGAATCCACTGAAACTCATGGTTGTGACCTTGGCAGTCGCATAACTGACTTCTCTAAACATATTTTAACCTCCTGCAGACAGAGGAAGGGCAAGTAAAGCCGATCAACAGTACACCAAATTCCAATGCAATCTCTACCTCTCTTTCAGTACCATCTCAGCATTCTCTACGTGCGTAGTTTGCAGAAACTAGTACATTTGCACTTATCAATTGACTTCAGTCTAGTAGTCTATACAACATCTTTTAAATGGAGAAAACAACTCATTGCGTCACCACTTCAAAGTGGAAAAACTATTCAGGCTAAACCCAAAAGAGACATTACTGACTTGACGGTCGGCCCCTACCGAGACTAATGTTTTATTGATGTTACGTCCTCTTTAGCTCAAATAATACCCATTAAAAGAAGCTTTCATCAATCCAATATTAGGAAAAAGCACTCGCCAATTTTTTGACTAGCAAAAAGAAAAATTGTCAATGAAGCTGGTACTTCGATGCTATGGAAGAAGCATGAAGCAAATGCTGAGAAGGTACCAAACACCAAATGACCAAATGATGGCCTTTAAGTTATATTTTAAACTCAGTACAGACAATTAGAAGCTAGAAGCATTAAAGCCCGGATTTGTTTTTTCATTTTATCTTCTTCCTTTTACGATTTGATAAACCCCTGGTTGGAAGTGAAAATCGAGTGATTAACAAGCTATAGCAAGAAGAATATAAGCAGCAACATACCACAAAGAATATAAACAAGATGTAATTCCAGTTACCTGGCTGAAGTAAAGAGCCGATGAGACAATAACTTCGGTATCTTTCCCACTCTCCGCATATCAGAATAAGGAAGATTTTTTACCACTACGATCTTCCATAAACCTACAAATCCCATGCTGTCGGGCATCTTACCTTCAGCTGAAAGAGTTTGTAGAGTAACTTCATCCACAAACATAACGAAGCAAACATTTTTCTTTGATACACGGGAGACCTGGAAAAGGAATTTAAATTTAAAATAAAGATGTTATGCAATGCAGGTAACGATAAGTTCAGGTAAAATAATTTAAATCTCGTATACACAACTAAAAAAGCTACTGACAGAACATGAAACAGGTGAATCACAATAGAATTTCTTCCTATTTCATTTTTTCTTGTTGAGTAGACCAACCACAATAGACTCTACATTCTATAAAACACCTTCCTTTCCTAAATGCTTTATAAACCTAACCGGAAAAAAATATGAGCAAAGCTTTTAAAACTGGTGCGGACAAACCAGTTCAACCGGTTTAACAAAGAAGTTGTCATGCCACTGGTCTTACATATCCATTTTTTTCACAATGAAAAAATTGGTCAAACCAAAAGAATTAGAAAACCTGTAGAGCCAAGACTGAACTAGCTGTGACTCTGAGCTTTTCATGTTCTTCCCTTCAGTTTTGAGTTTCATTCTTGAGCAAAAAGACTGATCCAAATCAAATACAAATGTAACATGGCTAGGAAATTACTCTATCTTGAAGGAGAATTAGAAAGAGAAAATAAGCCAGGAGAAAGCTGCTTACGGTGTGCTAAAGAATGCTGCAAGAGTATAAGACCTCAAGATTCTCAGCTCTATTGGTCAAATATTGCTTGAAAGCTAGTTTGGCAACTGAAGTTATTTGATTCTGATTTTCTCACAGTTACATATAAAGAGTTCAAGGATAGGGATGACGGAGATAGAATTCGGTGGGGGTGATGAAGTTGAAATGGGAAATGATTGAGTGAAAGAAAAGGGGGAGACAGAAAAAAGGACACAGTTTGATGGGTTCAGACGTTGTATTTCCACCTGGTGGAAAAACAGTATCTCTCTTCCATATCATCTTCCAGGACCAAGAAGCTTCCCACTGTCCTGACTGCTTTATCAACACTCCATAGCAATTCATTCTCTTTCTTAGGTTCTCAATCGTCAATATAGCTCTCTTTGTTGCCAACAAGCGAAGAAGCATACCGGTTATCCAAACGGAATAAGTGCGGAAAATTTGATCTTTTATGGTGCTACAAGTTAAACTAAGAACAAGTTATCTCTCCTTGCTCCCCATCTCCATGAGTCCCCACTAGTACATAATATGTTTTGCTCATAGTATTAACAAGCTGTAATTTGTCAATCCCCTAGTCCTGCAGATTTTTCTTAAAAACTCAACTTCCAATGAATTCACCACCACTCATGTTCCGTCGAATCTGCTGTAAAGTCATCTATCTCTGGCTCGAAATTTTGAATAAAAGGAAAGGAAAGCTAACACATTTTTTCCACCCCAACTGTGACCCCAAAACTAATCCTACTGCCATCTCCCACCTTAAATGTAGTGTAGCTGCTGAACTCTTCCTATCCCTTCATAACACTCCTCCATAGTTCGCACCCCAATTGAAAAGTGATAATTAGTCCTCCGTCACCCTTTCAGAATGCCATACTATTCTGCTATCACCTCCTCAATACAGCCTACTAGTCCAGAAATATCTTAAATGATAGTTGCAAATAGTTGGACTATGATTGCTACCGGTATAAGGGTGGTAAAAAACTTACAATTTTCTTATATGAGCATTAGTTTGGATTTTCCTTTTCAGATAAACTAAGAAAAGTAACAATGTATACAGGAAGTATACCAAAAGTAGAAATGCCTACTAAATAAAAAAATTGACCGTATTGATTGGATTCTTATGTTCTTTTTATAAGTAATGAGAATTTTCTTGAAGTAGGATGGGCACTAAGCTAGTGCTGCAAAACATAATTACAAATTGTATAATCGTCGATTGTGTCTACCATGGCATCTATGTCCTGAACAAAAGCCGAATTAAACCAAAAAGCTAGCAAAGTAAAAGCTCTAATCTTAAGGCAATGAATGTTTTCTGCTATCCCTTACTGTCCAGACCATTTGATTGGATTCTTATATGTTTTCCTTAAACATTTTCTTTTTCTTTTTGATGCAGGGATACTGTGCCAAATCCCTTGCTAGTCAACTGCCAAAAATGGCTCTCTATCTCTTTTATTTGTAGAATAGGAATTAGGAGCTTCACTATGTTTTTTCTTCAAGCAGATGAACATCTTATGTAAGTACATCTCAATAGGGTGTATCCAAAGACTTTTAGGAGATTAAGCACTATTCCACTAGTAAATCTTCTCTTTATCCTGTCAGCTTCATATGCATGAAAACTTTTTGCCAGATTAACAAGTGTGTGCATGAGGTCCTCCTAGTAATCAACATGAAAATATGTTTGGTATACGTGTGTCCTCCTAGTAATCAACATGAAAATATGTTTGGTATACGTGTGTACCCATATACACAGGCATAGTTTCATGAGTTAGTATCCTGGAAAACAACATGTTGAGAACTAAAATGAGTAAGAGTTAAAAAGGAAAAGGAATTTGTTCAATACCATTTTGCCCACTGGTATTCTCAAGCGATCTGAATTTCCAAAGATGCATGAAACTACAGCAATGTGGCAACTGCTAATGTATTTTGCATCATCTTCTGCCAAGTCAAAACCGGTACTTGGCGTTCCTTCAGGACCTCCAATGAAGCCACAGTTTATTTTCTGATTGCGTGCAAGAAAAGATTCTTCCCGTTCTTCCAGACTTTGATGCCCAGCAAATCTTGGTTCCCAGTTTGCAGTGTCAACAGGCCTATCCTCTGTTTCTGTATACTGCAATGAGAATCTTCCAAACTTTCGACTTTCCAAAGGTTCCACAATAAGAGCACTAGCGTTCAAAATTTTCATCTCACAAGCTGTAAATGAAAAGCACGATTATTTAAGTCCAAGTGAAAGGGAGTGGGGAGCTAATATCCAAGATTTAACTCAATTAACCGATTCTATTAAGTGCAAGAAATACAGAAATTCCACATGTTCAATCCAGAAATCTGAAGAAGATGTTCCATAAAATGACAAAAACGGCTTGAATCCTCGTTTGCTGCCTTGTTAAGATCCAAAATATACACAAAAGACCACTAATACACTGCAGAACAAACCACGATGACTGTGACAGGCAAGGGTGAAATCACACATCTAGCTAGCAAATTCAGCAGGCTAGAAAGTGCGTTTCCACAGTGAGATGGCTTAAATAAAAGATTTTTGAGCAATGTTGATCTACTTCTTTGATGAGATTTATCATAGAAAAATTCTACTCTAGTACCTAACTTCTTGATTATTATTCCAATAACTAACAAAAACTGAAGTGCTGATTACCTCCGTCTATCATTAGCAGCACAATACAATGCTTATCAAGATGCAAAGTAGCAGCTGTTTCTTTTTTCCTTTTCTTTTCCTCGACTGTACAGAACTAAATAATAGCAGCTACTATCCAATTAAAGAGATGAGAAGGATGAAAGCTTACTAAAGACAGCTGCAGCATCAAAAGGAATAGACTCAATAATAGTTCTAGCATCTAAAAAAGCTATTACTAAGTAACAGCAAATTCCCATAATAGAATATCCCAATGTCCCCAAGCACATTTCTCCTTGTCCATATTAAAATCAGTTCAAAATCAAGTTGACCCAAGGAATGCAACATTGAAGCGTGGCCTGAAGCCAAAATAATCATAAAATAAAGGCATAGGGCACCAATTAAAATAGGAGAGAATATTACCATGCTTCCTTGGCTTTCTTCTGGGTACTGGACGCTTTTCTGATGAAGACTTTTTAGGGTGATGAGAACTTGAAGAGGATTCCTTATTGGAAAAGTCCTTGGATGTTTTACCAGCCTCTTTGGCATGATTTTGATTTTTATTTCCAGCACCATGTGTATCTAACGAATGTCTCTCATTTATGTCCAGAGATTCGGCAGCAACAGTATGGTCCCAATCTTCATGTCCAACATCATCATATCCGTCTGTATGTGCATCTTCTAAGTCAATGCCATCATCATATCCATCATCAGCATCCATAGTCTCACTTTTCCTTCCCTTGTCAGCATCATCAGATTGCTGGTCTGTCAAATGATGTCCGTCTTGTGAGTGCCCAGCATTCTCCAAGGAAGCTTGATATTTGGCTTCATATTTTTTCAACTCATCACGTCCAGCTTCGTTGTATAAACCATTGCCATCATGATCCAATCCTTTTGAAAGAGACTTCTTATCGCTTCTCTTCCCATCTGGAGGACTTTGATTCTTATCCAAGTCACCATCAGTAACCCGCTCCAAGTCCTCCTCATTGTAATCATCATCCCTTCTCCTGTCATCCTTGTCCCAATAACGAGAATCCCGGCCATGAGTTACTGATCCATGTCCAAATTGGAGAACTTTCCCTTGTGTCCGTGTCACATTTGTAAGGAAATCTGAATCGTTTTCTACATCAACATCATCTTGAAAGTGATTATTATCCAATTCTGCAACAGCAAACATGGAAAATGTCTAAATACCGGAGGATATATTTCTATAATACAACTCAGTGAACATTTAGCCTAATAATCCAAAAATATAGAAAACAATTCCAGCTGGACACACCAGAACATCATATGAAAAATTTCCTTGTTCGCGCTGTTTCTTTAAATTGATATCAATAGTCAACCTCCTTTGAATTCTTGACTTTTAAAAGTTGATCGGAGCATCTAGTTTTACACTTATTATTGTCATTAATCCAAAATTTCTAAAAATGGATAAGAAACGTACAAAGAGATACAAAAAAATTCAGATAATGAGCCCAAATTCACAGATAATTCAAACTCTGCCTAAAAACTCAATTATACTTGGAACACAGGGTATTTGAACAAAGTGACTCGCCCAATTTGGAAGGCATCCCAGAAGCTAATTTATCTTGCGGACATGTTGGGCATTTAACTACCACATAATGTTGCTGCTCTCACATCAACTCTATAGTACTCGCCTTTCACTTCGTTAGGTATATCTATATCGCAAAGCACTCGTGTAACACTCCTCAATGAACCATCCTATTCTAAATCTATGCATTAGATCTTCATCTATCATGTCATTCTTCCTAAAGGTTGAGCCTACATGCTAGTACTTAGGTACCACAATCGGTCTACTCTTACTTCACCTACATTTTTCTTGTGAGACTAAATTTGCAGTGCATATATTGTCCCTTACTTAACTTACCTAAAACCCATTACTCTCTAAAGTGCTTCTCCTAGGTCCAGCACTCATTTGGTTGACTCGCGATTTTTTAAATTTACACATTATCATCTACAAAGTAACACGTGGCATAAACCTAATAAGCCCATTGTTTGTTAATTAAGTGCGTACAATTACTTACCAAATCACCAACATTCTTTCATTATTCTGGTCGGTCGTGAACTTTCAACCTCATAACAAGGTCATAACATGATATTCCATAACTCCGTATACTTAATGGTAGTCTAATCTAAGCAACTATATCCAATAAGCCTGATCTTCTTACTTCAGTTTAACTCAATTACAACTACCCAAAAACCAAACTACTTAGAAGTTTTGAAGAGGCCACATTTATAATCATTCCCACTCCCACATAAGTCATTAACCATCCAAATCTGGTAACAAATAAGATATGAAATATCACCCAACTAGTCAACTCTCAATTTCAGAATTACGCTTTGCTGCAACATTTTACCAGCTCTTCTACCTTTTTTTTTGGTTGATCACTTCAACATTCAATGATTCCTGGTTCTGCAAAAATCCTCTGAAATTACTATTTTTCATTTTCCTTTTATTTTGTTATAAGTTAAGAAAATATTTACAATTACACACCACCAACCAGAAAAAACCAGTATCTTTTGGTAGTCAAATGTGCGAATATAAAAGCAAACTATACCTCTATTTTGAGAAGTGAAATAGAAGAAAGCAGAGACAGAAACAACAAAGGCGACGAAGAGAATAACGATGATAGCACCAATCGAGATCTTGCGGGCAGTGGACTTCAGTCGACGGTGCTGATTTCGCGATTGATGCTGCTTATTCGAACGAATCCCAATAGATACATGATGATCCGATGCGACGCCGTTTCGAACAACTCCACTGTTATTGCTAAAACCTAAACCACCACCTGATTGTCTGTACTGAGCCATTGGAGCATTGTGCACAAAGAGAAGCTTCGTATTACATAGAAGTGTGGGGAGTGATTGGGAATTATGGGGTTTTGTTAGGGACAGAATGTACAGAGGATTTTTTGGGGGCAGTGGAGATTTTGTCTCACCGGAATAGTGTGGAGTGTAGACGTGGGAGATGAGAGGGAGATCGAACTGATTTGTTTATTCGATATTGTTTTTTTTATTTAGAAATTAGAACAGTGTGTTTTTCCAGAAAGCAAAATCAAAAAAACACAAAACTCGTGTTTTCTTTTGCTGAAAAACGGTGGATTCCGCGCCGGGCAAAACTTACCTTTTCGGCACTTTTTAATTGAAAACGTTTTGGGCATAAATATTCTCCAAAATCCAAATGCATACTTAGATTTTTTTCCAAAACCAAAGGGTCTAATTTTGGTCGTGTATTGTTCAGCATTGTACAATTTATTCCTCTGTTACATTATTTATACTTTAACATATCAGTAAATTTATTCTCTGTTATATTTTGGTCATGTATTATACTTTTACATTTGTATTTGTTCTTGAAACTCTAACATGATATGAAAAAACTCTAAATCTATTTCTATACTATAAGTGAGGATAACCAGGCAGCTCATGGTCATGACATAGGGGTAATTTTAGAATTTATAGTTTTCCTTGCTCAGCTGTATTGCACCGTCTGCTTCAGCGACTTGACCTTTTGCTGTGTTGACTGAAAAACCAGCACTATTTTCTCTAAATCCCATGGCATTCTTATACAGTTAATGGATCTGAATTGCGGTACTTTTTAAAGGTCTCATTTTGCCCCTACTTTTCCACCTTTTTACGATAAATACACTTGCATATTTGTGTAAATCTAATGGATAATACAGTCTTCTTTCAATGCCCAAAAACATAGTATAATGTTGCTGATGTCACATGAAAGTGGTGACATGCTCACAAATTCACGTGTGTCCAACTTTATCTTTTGGCACACTTTCAAATGTTTTCTTTTTCGCCGTGAACTTTATATTAGTAGTACTTATACACAAAAAAAACTCATTGTCTGTAAACTTGATCATTCTTTTCTTCATTGTAAATTAAATTTTTTCCAACTTTAGCATATTTGTTAGTAAAATCTTATAAATAAATAATAGTAGGTCCCGTTTTTGCATAAACAAAATAAGCTCATTTTGTAAATTAAATTAAATTTTTTATTTTTATCATTATAAATTAAAATCGATCTAACTTCAGCATACTCAACTCTAAATTCTTACGAAAATAATAGTAAAAAAAAATTTGGGTAAAAAATTTTGGCCAGAGTAATAGAGTCAATCTAAGGTAACAAAGAAAAACAAGCACTATCCATTACTATGAAAAATGAACAAATAAAGAAACAACTATATAGTATTTTACTAAGCTTTTCAATAACTATAAAAAAAATAAGGGGTCCTAACTAAATTGTGTTAATTATTATTATGATAGAAAAAGGATTCAACAAAGGATTATATACTATCACTATATTTTTCACTTACCACTAGAAGAAGAATAGGTTGCAAATAAATTCTATTAATTCACAAATGAAGAAATATAAATGCAACTGTATATGGCCATTCTTCTTTTCAATCATTGGGAATGAATATGTTTGTTAAATAACTTGTGTTCATTCTTACTAGGACAATTGGAGAACCAAATAGCTAAAGTGAATTGTTCAATAAAACTTATAAATTTATGTGATTGAGTTTTAGTTCTTGGAAAGTACATATCTTGTACCTGAAAGGGGATTGAATTTTTTTATATTAGAATCATAATTCAGCTCTAAAATATGGGAATATGAAGCTTAATAAGAGTTTTTGACAAAAATCTCAAAATAAATTCTTTGCCTAAATGTGTCGCCAAATCTTTTATGCTATGGATAAAAGAAATATTTATCTTGAAAATATATTAAAATTGCTCTAAATGAATTTTGTATTTAAGGTGGTAAGAAATATTTTATGTTATAAAAAGGAATCTTTAGTACCAAGATTAGCACAATATAAACATCAAGCAAGCTCCTTTTAAAATTTATTTTTTCAGGTAATAGTTGGGACCAAAAAAATTATAGTATATTTTTTTTCTTTTTAAGTTATTTTAGCTGATTTAAGATTAACTTTAGGATTCTTCGAAGACGAACTCTTAACAAAAAAAAAAGACTATATATATATATATGGTCTTTTATGTATAATCATGTATCATTAGTATATAATTTATGTATACCAACTAAAGAAAATAATTAATGAATCCGACCGTTTATTTATATGAAGATCCCAAAAATTATAATTTAATATCTAATATATGTTTTTTGGGCCCGTGCGTAACACGGGCTATCCTTTACTAGTATCTATATATTTCGAGAAAAAATATTTAATAAATAATTGAATTTACTTTTAACTTTTGATTATGATTTAAAAATTATCCAATTTGGAGCTTAGTTAGGAATTAAGAAAAAAAAAAGATGTTCTCCTAATGAGGAGTAATATTAGACCACGAGTTTCGCATAATAGAAGAACAAATTTGACCCTTTATACTCTTCAAAAATTATAGTTTAGACATTTAGATGATACTTTCTTCAAAAGACAAACTCAAATCCTGTTTTTTTAAAAACTAGTCTCTCTACACGTGTGTTGCACGTGAACTCTATATAATTTTTTTAGAATATATATACTAAAAAATAGTTAATGCATATATATTTGAAAATACTTAATTTAATTTAATTTAATTATAAATTATAAATTTAAATGTACCAAAAGCTAGCATTCTCATGTAATCTTAAGATCTTTTAAGAATAAATTAAAGTCAATGAAACATATTTTTCGACTAACTCTATTTATATTGGTCTAGCCATTTGTGATATTTTTCATATCCTTCATCCATACTAATATCAATTGGCTTGGCATAATTGTCTTTTCAAGGTTGATTTCTCTTTTCTGCAATATTTTAAGCCTCACTATTCTTGTTTTAATTTATATGTCATGCAAAAAAAATCAATTTTAACATATACACCTATAAGTAATATTTATTTATACATGAGTAAGTGTTAGAATCCAAATAATATCATTGGTGGATATTAAAAAATGAATTGCATATTGAAAATTAGGTAATCTACCACGATCCTAATTTTTCTCCGTAAGATATCGTGATGGCACCTAGTCTCTACCACTAGGTAAGCCTAACATTCACTAATAGCTTGACAGAATAATTAACAGAAATACTAAAACAAGTCTAATAAACTCATAAAATCACCCGAAACAGAATTCAACAAATACTTTCCCCAAAACCGGTAGAACTGAGTCATAAGATCTACTGAGTAAGCTAAAATATCTATTACATCATTGTCCGAATGAAAAATACAACAAGAATAAAGGTAAAGGAAGGTGACTCTGAGGCCAGCGGACGCCGAACAGGCATACCTTGAAGTCTCTGTAAGCAACTAACAGTCGATCACTAACGTCTGGCACGAGCAGACGTACCTGGATCTGCATAAAAAGATGTATAGAAGCGTAGTATGAGTACACCACAATGGTACTTAATAAGTATCAAGCTTAACCTCGGTAGAATAGTGACGAGGCAAGGCCAAGACACCTACTAGGATATAAATAAACAGTATGAAAATATAATAAGGATAAATAATGGAAGGTGGAGAAATAACTGATATGAAATAAGTTAATAGCATGAACTAATATCGGAATTGTAAGCATGAAAATAACAAAAAGAAATCAATTAAAGAGAACCACAATGATCATATACGGACAATGACTTATAGAACAAGGAAGAACAAAACAACAAGAAGTGTTCCTACCAAAACTCTTTGCAACATGACATAAACCACAAGAATCACAACGAGGTACCACCTTGAGTACAATAAGAATCACAACCGAGGTATCGCCTCGTGTATATATCAAGAATCACAACCGAGGTACCACCTCGTATTCACAATTCATAATCCAAATCACAATCTTTCCTTATACCGCCGCGTGAGCCTTACATTTAAATAGTTTTTGAAAATAATTTTTTCGAAATAGCTACACGCACTTTAGTCCACCTTATGACGTCGCGTGGCTTCACGTAATTCCCTTACAAGCAACATGCACCTAAATCCCACCTTATGTCGCCGCATGAACATTATCCCTAGCCTTATACCGCCGCATGCGCGTCAATATCACATCACAATAACAACTCGCACCACAAGTGCCCATATGTCACAATTTGCCAATAATCAACAATATCAATATTTCCACAACAATAGCCATGGCTCCACCACAACGTGTGCAAGAATATCAATAATGACAATGAATGTAAATTCTCAACAAGAAAGATGTCTCAACAAATACAACTTCGCCTCAACGTGATAACGACTTTTACAACTTCAACACTAATAACTCAATAATGAGAAAAGTAATATGTGACTACGACATTAAATAAGAATAACTACAATGAAAGAGATAGTGTATAACAATGACTTCAAATAATGGTAATCAAGAATGAAAGAGATAACATGTACAATGACTTCAAATAATGATATCAACGATGAAAGAGATAACATGTACAACGACTTCAAATAATGATATCAACAATGAAAGAGATAACATGTAAAATGAAAGCAGCACAAAGTTCAGCTAAAGCATGAAAGGATCAAGTAGGAGGTAGAATAAGTGTTAAACAAGTCATTTAAGGCATGTAAGGATAGAATAAAGTAAGAATAGATTGACTATAAGAACTTAGAACATGATATGACAATTCAATTAAAGCATGGAAAGAGTCTAAGTAGTCTTAAAACCGGTCAATTATCACGTACAAACTGTGTACCCACTCGTCACCTTGCATACACGACTTTCACATTACACAATGACAGAATCGATCCCAAATCCTAAGGGGTAGTTTTCCCACACAAAGTTAGGCAAGATATTTATCTCAACTAGGCCAATTCAAGCCTCGAAAATATCTTTTCCCCAAAAATTCGCCTCCAACAACTCAAATCTAACCAAAATCGATTTAATATTATCGAACAATGCAAAGGAAATTAATTATAATAGATAAAGCTATGATCTTTACACTTTTCTCAAAAAGTCAATAAAGTTTAACCCGGGGCCCGCCCGGTCAAAATCCGGATCTAATGGTAGATTCCGACTACCCATGACCCCACGAGTTTATATATGTGATTGGTTTTAAAATCCGAGTCCAAATCGACTCTCAAAACTCATTTTCTTATTTCTAAAAAACTTGACAAGGTTTCACAATTTTTCACTTTGATTCACATGATTTTGATATTAAAATCGAAGATATATTTGATGGAATATGATTAGAAGTAGAATAGAATCACTTACCCAAAGTTTGTAGATGAAAATTCCCTCTCCAAATCGCCTCATACCGAGTCTACGGTTCTAAAGTGAGAGAATGTGTTGAAAAATCCCTTCTCCCAGCCCTTTGTACCAGCTGCAGTTGTCGCATTTGCGACATTCGCAATTGCGGACTAGGCTCGCATTTGTGAACCCTGTAGCCTCAATCATCATCGCAATTGCGACAAAAGGCTTCACAATTACGAAGCTAGGAACCTCGCAAAAGCGAACAAATGTTCGCAAATGCGAACCAAGCCAAAATCCTACTGACTTCGCAAATGCGAAGGGGAAGTCGCAATTGCGACATATACGCCCCCACTGTCACCTTCACAATTGCGAGGCTGGTGCTCGCAATTGCAATAATTGGGCACCAGCAACACCAGCAATTCAATTTCAATTCAATCCATTCCGAAACTTGATCGAAACTCATCCGAGCCCTCGGGGCTCCAAACCAAATATCCACACAAGTTTAAAAAATCATACAAACTCGCTCGCTCAATCAAAATAAAAAAATAACATCTAAAACTACGAATCGAACACTAAAATGCTCAAGTTTCAAAATAAAGCTGAAGAATCTCTAAAATTACAACTAAACGTCTGAATTCTATCAAACTAACTCCAAATGACATAAAATTTTGCAGACAAGTTCTAAATAGCCTGACGGACCTATTCTAAGTCCCAAAATCAAATTCCAAGCTCGATAGCTAAAAGTCAACTTACAGTCAAACTTTTCAACTTCAAATTGCTAAATTTTGGCAAAACAATACAAATCAAACTACGGACTTTCGAAATCAATTTTGGGCATACGCCCTAGTCCAAAATCACGATACGAAGCTATAGAACCCATCAAAATACCGTTCTGGGGTCGTTTTTCACAAAAGTCAAAGTTTGGTCAATATTTTCAACTTAGGCTTCTAAGTCAAGAATCAAAGGGTCCAAATCAACCCCGAAAGCTTCCCAGAACGAAACTAACTAACCTCGCAAGTCATAAAATCATAAACACACATGTGTGAAGCATAAAAGGGGTAACAGAGCGCAATTACACAAAACGACCAGTCGGGTCATTATATTCTCCCCTTCTTAAAATAAACGTTCATCCTCGAACGTATATAAGGACATACCTGAAGTGATGAATAGATGAGGATAACGACTCTGCATGTCGTGCTCGGTCTCCCGGGTCACCTCTTAGACCAGATGACCCCTGCATTGAACCTTCACTGAAGTAATGTTCTTTGATCTCAACTTTTGGACCTGTCTATCCAAGATAACCATCGACTCTTCAATATAAGTCAAATCTTTATCCAATTGGACAGAGCTGAAGTCTAAAATATGAGACGGATCACCATAATACTTCCGAAGCATAGAAACATGGAACACCAGATGAACCGTAGAAAAACTAGGTAGCAATGTAAGCTTGTAGGCCACCTCACCAATCCTCTCAAGGATCTCAAAAGGTCTGATATACCTAAGGCTCAACTTGCCCTTCTTCCCGAACCTCATCACACTCTTCATGGGTGAAACCCAGAGCAAGACTCGCTCTCCAACCATGAATGCAACATCACGAATCTTTCGATCCTCATAACTCTTCTGTCTATATTGGGTTGTACGAAGCCGATCATGGATCAACTTAACCTTCTCCAGGCATCTCGAACCAAATCTGTGCCTAATAACTTAGACTCTCCCAGCTCAAACCAACCAAGTGGAGAACGACACCGTCTCCCATATAGGGCCTCATAAGGAGCCATCTGAATACTCGATTGGTAACTGTTGTTGTAGGCAAACTTCGCAAGCGGCAAGAACTGATCCCAAGAACCCCCGAAATCTATAACACAGGAATGAAGCATATCCTCCAATATCTGAATGGTGCGCTCAGATTGTCCGTCCCTCTGGGGGTGAAATGTTGTACTCAATTCAACCCATGTGCCTAACTCACGTTGTACAACTCTCCAAAAATGCGATGTGAACTACGTACCCCGGTCAGAGATGATGGATATCGGCACGCCATGAAGTCTGATAATCTCACGGGTATAGATCTGAGCTAGCTGCTCTAAAGAGTAGGTAGTCACTACCGGAATGAAATGAGCCGACTTGGTTAACCTATCCACAATCACCTATACCGCGTCAAATTTCTTCTAAGTCTGTGGCATCCCAACAACGAAATCCATGGTAACACGCTCCCATTTCCACTCAGAAATCTCAAGTCTCTGAAGCAAAAACACCCGACCGCTGATGCTCATACTTCACATGCTAAAACATTTAGGCACCGAGCTATATACCCCACTATGTCTTTCTTTATTCTCCTCCACCAATAGTGTTGCCTCAAATCCTGATACATCTTAGCGACACCCGGATGAATGGAGTACCGTGAACTGTGGGCCTCCTCAAGAATCAACTCACGCAACCCATCCACATTGGGCACGCATAATCGGACCTGCATCCACAACACACTGTCATCTCTAATAGAAACCTCTTTGGCATTGCCATGCTGAACCGTGTCCCTAAGGACAAGTAAATGAGGGTTGTGATACTGACGCTCTCTGATACGATCATATAGAAAAGACTGAGAAACCACGCAAGAACTTGACTGGGCTCCGAAACATCCAATCTAACAAACTGGTTGGCCAAGGCCTGAACATCCATGGCTAGTGGCCTATCTGTTGCCGGTAGATATGCTAAACTACCCAAACTCTTTGCCTTTCGACTCAAGGCATCGGCCACCACATTGGCCTTCTCAGGATGATATAGAATAGTGATATCATAGTCCTTAAGTAACTCTAACAATTTCCGATGATGCAAGTTAAGATCTTTCTATTTGAACAGATGTTGTAGACTCCGGTGGTCGGTAAGGACCTCACAAAGGACACCGTAAAAATAGTGTCTCCAAATCTTCAATGCATGAACAATGGTTGTCAACTCTAAGTCGTGGATCGGATGATTCTTCTCATGGGTCTTCAACTGCCGAGACGCGTAGGCAATCACCCTACCTTTTTACATCAACACCGCGCCAAGACCAACACGTGGCACATCATAGTACACAGTGTAAGACCCCAAACATGTAGGCAACACCAACACTGGGGCTGTAGAAAAGTAGTCTTGAGCTTTTGAAAGCTTGACTCACACTCATAGGGCCATCTGAAAGGAGCACCCTTCTGGGTCAATCTGGTCATAAGTGCAGTAATAGATGAGAAACCTTCTATGAAATAATGATAATACCCGGTCAAACCAAGGAAATGCCGAATCTCAGTAGTTGAGGACGGTCTAGTCTAACTCTACACTGCTTCAATCTTCTTCGGATCTACCTTGATCCCCTCACTCGATACCACATGACCTAAAAACACCACTGAATCAAGCTAGAATTCACACTTTGAGAATTTTGCATACAACTTCTTCTCTCTCAAGGTCTGAAGCACAATCCTCAGGTGCTGCTCATGATTTTCCCAGCTGCGGGAGTACACCAAGATATCGTCAATAAACATAATGACGAATGAATCAATATATGGCTGGAATACACTTCATCAGGTGCATAAATATTGTTGGGGCATTGGTCAGCCCAAATAACATCACAAGGAACTCGTAGTGACCATACCGAGTCCTAAAGGCAATCTTCGGGATATCCAGATCCCGAATCTTTAGCTGATGGTAACTAGACTGCAAATCAATCTTTGAGAATACTATGACACTCTGTAGTTGATCAAATAAGTCATCAATGCGTGGCAATGGATACCTGTTCTTCACTATAACCATGTTCAACTCCCGATAATCAATACACATGTGCATATAACCATCCTTCTTCTTCACAAACAAGACCGGAGCATCCCATGACGACACACTAGGCCGAATGAAACCCTTATCAAGCAACTCTTGCAATTGATCCTTTAACTCCTTCAACTCCGCTAGGGCCATACGATATGGTGAAATAGAAATGGGTTGAGTGCCCGGCAACAAGTCAATACCAAAATCGATATCCCTATCGGGCGGCATGCTCGGAAGATCCACTGGAAATACATCTGAGAAGTCTCTCACTATTAGAACTAACTCAACGGTAAGAGTATCAGCACTGACATCTCTCACAAAGGCTAGATAAGTATCACACTCCTTCTCAACCATCTGGTAAGCCTTTAGAAATGACATAAACCTGCTAGGAACATAATCCAATGCACCCCTCCACTTTAACCGTGGCAAACCTGGCATAGCTAACGTCACAGTCTTGGCATAACAATCTAGAATAGAATGATAGGGCGACAACCAATCCATGCCCAAAATAATATCAAAGTCTACCATACTAAGTAACAACAGATCAACTCTGGTCTCAAAACCCCCAATAACAACTAAACACGACCGATACATATGGTCCACAATAATAGAATCTCCCACAGGCATGGACACATAAATAAGAGAACTCAAAGAATCACGAGATATATCCAAATATGGGAAAAGTAAGATGACACATATGAATAAGTGGATCACGGATCAAATAAGACTGATGCATCTCTATGGAAAACCTGAACCATACCTGTAATGACTGCGTCTTAAGCGACTACTTTTGTCCTATCCCAAAAAGCATAGAATCTCGCCTAGCCTCCCCCTCTAGGGCGACCTCTACCCGCCCATCTCCCACCCCTAGCTGGATGTGCGGTGGAGCGGCAACTGGGGAAGCAATCATGGCCTGAGAAGTCTGTGGACTTGACTGAATTTATGGAGCCTGAGTAATCTTTAGAGGTGCACCCCTCCTGAGTTTGGGGCAGTCTTTAACCATGTAGTGGGTATCACCGCACTCAAAGCAAGCTCTCGGTGGGCATGGCTGTTGAGACTGGCTCGAGCCTGGTCGGCTGCACTGATCGCTGAAGGCACCCCATACAGGAGGCACACTAGAAAGTGGCTGAGCAAAGTGTGCAACCTGAGACCTCAGAATAACCGGAGCACCACTAGAAGTTGGAAGTGTTGAGTGAACTGGACGGCTCACATATCTCTTGACATGACGGGTTGTAGTTGCAGCATGACAACCCCTAAATCCTCCAGTACCTCGAGGTCTCTTGGCCTCCTTGTCCTCTCTCTTTCTCACGGCCCCGCATACCCTCCAACCTCCATGCAATCTCTACCACCTACTGATATGGGGTATCTATATCCAACTCTCAAGACATACTGAATCTAATACCATAGTTGAGCCCCTCGATAAATCGATGGACTAGCTCTTTAACTGTAGAAACTAAGGCAGGTGCATGTCTGGACAAATCATTGAATCGAACAATATACTCTAACATTGTCATAGTACCCTGGCGCAGCTGTTCGAACTCCACGTGCCATGCATCCCTAAGGGTTTGAGGAACAAACTCTCTCAAGAACAACTCTGAAAATCAAGTCCATATAAGTGAAGCTGCATCGACTGGGCTACCCTCCTCGTAAACCCGCCACCACTGATATGTTGCTCCTGACAGCTGAAAAGTAGTGAAAGCAACTCTGCTCGCCTCCATAATATCCATGGTGCGGATAATACGGTGGCACTCCTGTAGAAAATCATGTGTATCCTCTAAGTCCAAACCACTAAAAATAGGAGGATGATACTTCTTAAACCTCTCAAGTCTAAGATGATTCTCCTCAGATGTTGCTGCCCTAACCTCGGGCTGAACCGGAACAATAGGTTGTACTAGTATAACCTCTAGGACCTGATCAACATAGACCCGCTGCTCTGGGGTATGGGCCGCAGGAGTATGAGCTCCTCCCCCAGCTTGAGATATGGCTGGTGCAAGTGGAATCAACCCTGCCTGAGCTAGAGTACCAAACATGCTCAAGAGTTGTGCGAGGGTCTCCTGAAGTGCAGGGGTGCATGCGCCTCGGGTGCCTGCCCCAACCTAGAGCTACTAGTGGCTCTTCTGATACAGCTCGGGCAGGTGCTCTGGCTGCACCACGTGCCCCTCCCTGGTCTTTGCCATGGTCCCGACCTCTCGTGGATCTAGCAGGGGCACGGGTGTCTGATCGTCGGATCCAGCAATGTGTGTCCTCACCATCTGTGAGAGAATAGATAGTCAAAGATTCAGTTTTCAAAGTCAACCAATTCGCACGATAAGGAATCAAAGGAGTGAAATTTCCTAATAGTTCTGTAACCTCTCGAAGATAATTACAGATGTCTCTGTACCGATCCGCAAGACTCTACTAAATCTACTTATGACTCGTAACACCTATGAACCTAGATCTCTGATACCAACTTGTCACGACCCCAATTTCCCTCTATATGATGTCATGATAGCACTTAAGCTCTACGACTAGGTAAGCCTAACATTCAATAATAGCTTGACAGAAATAATTAACAAAAATACTAAAATAAGTCTAATAAACTCATAAAATCTCCTGAAACATAATTCAACAAACACTTTCCCCCAAAACCAGTAGAATTGAGTCATAATCTCTACTGAGTAAGCTAAAATGTCTACTACATCATTGTTTGAAAGAAAAATGCTACATGAGTAAAGGTAAAGGAATGTGACTCCGAGGCCTGCGTACGTCAAGCAGGCATACCTTGAAGTCTCCGTAAGCAGCTAATAGTCGATCACTAACGTCCGGCACGAATAGACGTACCTGGATCTAAAAAAAGATGTGTAGAAGCATAGTATGAGTACACCACAACGGTACCCAATAAGTATCAAGCCTAACCTCGGTAGAATAGTGACGAGGCAAGGTCAAGACACCTACTAGGATATAAATAAAGAGTATGAAAATATAATAAGGATAAATAATGGAAGGCGGAGAAATAACTGATACGAAACAAGTTAATAGCATGAACTAATATCGGAATTGTAAGCATGGAAATAACATAAAGAAATCAATTAAAGAGAACCACAATGATCATATACAGACAATGGCTGATAGAACAAGGAAGAACAAAACAACAAGAAGTGTTCCTACCAAAACTCTTTGCAAACATGAGATAAACAACAAGAATCACAATGAGGTACCGTCTCGTGTATAATAAGAATCACAACCGAGGTACCGCCTCGTATTCACAATTCACAATCTCAATCACAATCATTTCTTATACTGCCACGTGAGCCTTACATTTAAATAGTTTTTGAAAACAGTTTTTTCGAAATAGCTACTCGCACTTTAGCCCACCTTATGACGCCGCGTGGCTTCACGTAATTCCCTTACAAGTAACACGCACCTAAGTCCCACCTTATGCCGTCGCATGCACATTAACCCCTAGCCCGATACCTCCGCATGCGCGTCAATTGTCACGACCCAAACTGATGGGCCGCGATGGGCATCCGTTACCTTACTCAACC
Source organism: Nicotiana tabacum (assembly GCF_000715075.1). Taxonomy (NCBI): domain Eukaryota; kingdom Viridiplantae; phylum Streptophyta; class Magnoliopsida; order Solanales; family Solanaceae; genus Nicotiana; species Nicotiana tabacum. The sequence goes on along the minus strand of NC_134091.1, from coordinate 58,003,774 downwards.
GAGTACCAACGTAATAATTATAAAAAATCTCACTCAATAATTATCCACAAACTTATAATTTAATATCATAATTATCCCCCACAATTAATCAATTATCCACATAATTAAGAATTATCTCAAATTACTTAAAATACTACTCACTTTTAACATACTTTATATACCTTACTATCATGGTCATGTGGTACCTTGTATGTCATTAGTCCATAAATACCGGGTATTATAGATTAGAGCGTATTTTATCCCAAAATGTCAAACTTCGACGAAACCCATTTTTTTCAATTCGCTCACCCTCTCACCTTCACGAATTTACTTATCACTTGTGTGAAATAGCAAAATACTTATAATCTCAAAATAATCTCATTCCGAACTTAAGTCGATTAACTTATGACGAAACTTTAACGTACGAAAATGTGGGATGCAACATCGCATTTACGAAAACATGGGGTGTAATATCATTCCCCCCCTTTGGAACATCCGTCCTCGAATGTTCCTCGAATGTTGACTGATGCACTTATCATAATCATAACCTATAGCCCTTGCGAATACTTTAGTACTCACCTTGCCATCAAGGCAACTATTCTGTGAGTAAATTCAAAGGCCAGGGCATTTCCCCCTTTAGGTCTCTTTCTCACACCACGACTTGTGGTCGGAAATTTTCCAATCTCGTAACTGTTGCTACCTTCTATCATGCAGTATGTATGACTTTGTCCTTGTATGTGCGCCTATGCGACTCTTCTCTCATTTTTCATCCAGCTTTTAGCTAATCTCTAAGCCTCACTTTGTGAACATATACAAAATTATGACAAGTTGTACCTCCGAGCGTGTATGGCTTTACTACATCTAAATAGGTCATACTATACTATAACTCTTACTTCGGTTTAATGTTACTAAGGTCTGCTACCAAACTCCAGGTTACTCTCATTGCTTATCCCATATGTATAAATCTAAGTCCTTTAATGCTTCCTCATTACTGTTCATCTTAAGAATGACGGCCTAATCTCATCTCATGCTTTGTAACTTTTATCCATCCATTGTTGATTCACCTTAATGTTGATCTATAATTTACCACTGATAACTTGGAACTTCTTACATAATCACTAGGGCTCATGTTGCATCGAGGAACATTTGAAGTGATTTTCCTGATCCACCTGGGGGCGATACCATACTTCCATAACCATATTTCATAACATCCCAATGTGATTTACCTTACGTGGGTGTTTTAATCATGTGTCGTCCGTGAAATCCCCTTTTTTTTCTTCAAATCATTACTCAATCGAAGGCCTGAATGTCATCCTTTATCTATCACAATTACACCCTTATTCAATTAACAGGGCAGCATTCCATCTCTTCTAAATGCTATTAGTCTTAGACTCATTTGAGTTCATTCAGGCTATACTGAGCTTTCTATAACTTAGAGAAACCATCAGCTCTCTTGTTTTCATGGGCTTAATCCCGAGGACTTATCCATTCTCGTCACCTTCTCACTCGCCCTTTCTTATCCTTACTCATGTCTTCCTAAAACCTTATCACTTTACCATACTTTAGCTTGCGACCTACACATATCTATTTATACTACTCGCAACCTTCATTTAACTTGCTTGCATCATAGATTTCCTTGTGTCATCCTGGAACATCAAGCGAGACATCACATCGTCTCTAACTCTTCTTTACTTTCTTAATTAGACTTCTCGATACCTAGAAACCATAGGCTGGAAAATATGCCATTGACGACGATGCTATCATTCCTGAATACTGAATCTCAGTGCTTCTAGACTTCTATCTAAATAATGGACTATTCACAACCTTCTGCATTTGAGTATATCGTACGTTGTTCCCCTTTACCTTACTTACCTTAAAATCTCGCATCACATCTTCTATCCCTTTCATGACATCCCTTCCACATAAGTATTATTCACAACCACATCTTGAAGCTCTATTATAATACTTTCACCTCTGTTATGTACACAATCCGGTAGGAGCTTCATACTGACTTCTTATGAGGTCGGTACTCTTCTAACTGGCTTTATTGTAGAGCCGTTATAGAATATGGTTATTGTACTATCTCTCTTTTACCTCTGATATTAAGAGTGATCCTGCAATGTTCTCAATCACGATTTCTATAATTTTTTGGGTCCAGTAATCTGACTCCTTGTTTACTTCGTTGATGTAACTCTTTAGTTTCCTCTTCCTTCTGATCAACCTTCATGTAAGCTTAAACTATCTTCCAATCTGCGGCTCCTGGTATTAGTTATTACTTTAGCTTTTCATGGGCGCTATGGAATATCCATGATACAATCTTCTAACAATTCAATCCTTTATCTATGACCTGGACTCAATTCTTTCTTTTAACTTATACCGGAGTCTTCTACAACCACTTTTGTCAACATATATGCTGCATGGATAATACTCTGAAATCTTAAGTGCGTCCATAACGTAACTAACTCTGGATCATTGATCGAATAATTCCTTTCGTTCCTTCTCAACTTCCTTTAAATGTAAGTAATTACTTTTCCTAGTCGTTTTGCCACTTGTTGCACGAATACTTGTCTTATCTTAGTGTCCACACATATTGGAATTCCATACAACCCATATGATCTTGAATATCACCTTTTGATTTTTTTTTCTTCTTCCCGTTCATTAGCCACGATAGCTGCCACTTTCTTATGGAGTGCATACATTGTTGTTGTGAGACTGTTGTTACAAGACCATTTTCTCTTTAGGTTATTGTGCTTAGGTTGAAATCTTCTTCCTTATTTCCTCAGCTAGTCTTTTGTTGTAGTACTTAGGGAAGACCTTCTGACTTTTGTAAAGCTGCGAGCTTATTGTATCGTATACTCAACGGATTTTTTTGATGTCCTTCCTCGCCTATAACTATCCTTTACCCTCCACGTCCTTGTGTTTGTAGGGTTGCTTCTGAACTGTTATTTTGACTTTCTTCTAGTGGCACTCTCTTTTATTTCCGTAAAATTCATACAGTACTTTTAACTATCCCAACTCCTATCTGAATATTTCTCAAGGGTCATGATGTCATATCTGCGAGACCGAATCCCCCATGTTGGGGTTCACTATGTTTATCCTACACGATCTGTTGATTTGTCTGTATCCTCTTGTCTAGCCATAACTAGGATCTTCCCGAATCAACTACTAACTACTCGTTCACCCATTCTCATATCAATATTCCGTGTAATCTTTCTTGGGTCATTTTCTTTGTCTTAACTTACGTCTTGTACTGGCTCCTTATCTATCAATAACATCCCGGGCCGGAAACCTTACTTCCTCTCCTTGACGTCGTGTTTGTATAATGTTCTGGAATCGTAGCATATCTATAAGATTTGAATAAGTACAATCTCATCCCCTTTTCATTTTTATCGCATTCTTCATTTACCATTCCATAGTTACTAGAACCGCTTAATTCTGACTTAATGCCACATCACTTCATGTTCTCCCTTTAGGGGAGTACTAAGATTTAGTGCTACGACGATCTACGTATAGATGTTTTACCGCTTCATCTTTGGCGTGTTTTCACATCATCGATGACCCTTACTTGCCTTGCGGAAATCCTTCCATACCAAGGATAACAAAATTCCTTACTCATGAGGGTGACACCTGGTATAACTGGCACACATAGTCCCTTAAGCTTAACTTTGCTCACACTGCTTGCTTTAGGGAAGCGTCTTCCTGAATGACCTTTAAAGGTTATTCTTCTGTCGTCCTATTATCGTCAGAACGCAATCTGAAATTCTCATGATGCCAACTATTATCACGTTACTTAGTCCCTAATTCATGTTTAGTTTACCTTATTCACCAGCCCATACTGATTTGTATTACTCTGGGGTCTAAATGTTCCTTCTGGTAATCACGTTATAGTTACGAACTTATTTCTCGAAATGAGGGTATGACTTTATGGCCTATACTCTTTTGTTGTCTCAAGGCCTGACACCTCTCGTCTTTTCCTTCACTTGACTATAGACTCTGTAATACTGTCATTTTTTTATCTACTGTTGTCATCCATGTATCACATCTTACTCATAATGCTTCATTAACTCTCTTCTTATTTCCCTGCTAACATTTCTGTCTATCACATTATTCTGAAAACTTCAACAAAACATTCTTTTGCTTTTAGCTCCCCTTGCTCCATCTATTGGCTCTTCGGGTTGCCTAACATTCTTTCTCTACTAGGGATGGGAGCCACACTAAGGTAATATTTATCCCTTCCAGGATTCCAGTGCCTATATTTGTATTTTTATGAACATTCTAGTATTCATATCTAGTTATACTATTCTAGAGTCACCATCTGGGTGTCTCACAAGGAGATCTATTAGCACATTTACAATATCCTTCGGAAATGTCAACTAACGCAGACAATCGTCCACCATTTTGGGTTACTCTAACCCCAGCCGGATCCTGATATCCCGTTCTTCTCTTAAACCATATATGTTAGCTCCCGTAGGGCATAACTGAGATAGATGTGGCCGATTGTACATACATCTGTTATTGTTGAAGGTAACTCAAAAGGCTTATATTTATCTGCCTGAATTGTAAATACTGATAATCTTCATTAACTGGGCGCCTCGTACCTTTCTTTACCTTGCTTCTTTTAGTTGTTGAAACTTATATCTACCTTCTAATTCTCTCATTGCTTTTTACCATAAGGGTGGATAGATATTCATGCCTTACGGCTCCTTATCAAGAGAAGCTTATACGTCTTAGTACACACATGATCTGCTGAAGACCTTACATTTACTCATCATAAGCATCATGCAAAATCGAGTTCCTCTGACTCAACTCTTTCACCGATACATGCAACCTTTTACCAACTGTCTTTTGGTTGTATGTATCGTTGTATTACGAATAAGATAGAGTTTAGGAAATTGAGTTCTTATAACTAAGCTCTACCACACGATCTAGAGTAAGAAGAAAGAGTGACAATACTAAATGCCCTGTAGCCTCCTGCTTATAAGTGTGGTACACAACACACCCATAAACAAGACTCAACTAGACACGGCTTGTAGACTCCCTAGGATAGAACTGCTCTGATACCACTTTTGTCACGACCCAAATCGATGGGCCACGACGGGCACCCGGTACCTTACTCAACCGAGTACCAACGTAACATATCTTTTCGTATCATACTATTATAGGTAAGTGAGATGGAAAGGTTGCCGTGAGATAACTAGAATAAAACATGAGGGAATACTCAACATTGGACGACCCAACATGTAATACAAACTTATACATATGACATACAAACCTATAAGACCAAAATGATCACTCGTACACTGAATATAGGCCGACAAGGCCATACAATCTTTCACGTAAATAACATATGTCTACAAGCCTCTAAGAGTATATAAATATCATAAAGGTCGGGACAGGGCCCCGCCATACTAATCAATACACGACCAAATTATACTTACCAAATAAGCAACTCCGGAGCAAATGGAGTGCACCAACATCTTCCGCTGAGCTGATAGCCTACTTGGAGGACTCTCAGCCTGTCTATCGGGATATGCGAGCATGAAACGCAGCATCCCCAGGCAAAAGGGATGTCAGTACCAATAATGTACCGAGTATGTAAGGAATGAAAATCAGTAAATAAAAGACATAGAGAAACATAGAGTAAAATACTCAACATGTAAGTCTGAATAGCTCTGTGAATCATTTCATATTTATAATGTCATGCATATACGTATAAATGTCATACCATGCATAGGTATATGCGTTCATAACATCATCAAGCCTCTGAGGGTATCCCATCATATCATATCGGCCACTGTGGGCAAATCATCAACGTATACCAGCTGATCAGGTGGTGATGTGTATATAACGCCATAACCTTTTAAAATATCCCATATACATATAATATACGTGTATATAACTCAATCTGTTCATGGGTCAATGTACATGTATAAATGCATGAAATGCATAAGAAGTGCGTTAATAAGATTTCTCAGAATGTCATAAGATCAATATGCCTTTGATTAATATCAGAAAATAAACTTTATCAACTTACGTATTTTCTGAGACCCATGAACAGATGATAGAATAATAGGACACATGGGAAATCAAGAACATAGGAACTTCTAGTACTTCTATGAATAGAGTCATTTATGAAAGTTGCACATTTGCTCATTTCGTTTGTATCATTTAGACCATGCCAAAAGGAAAGAAGGGATAGCCTTAACATACCTGAACCGATTCTCTTGACAATCCCTCTTACACACGTTAATAGCGACAACACACGTAACAGCAGATCGAGGTAGGGGAAAATCCGTATGATATTCTTGAGAAAGATTGTACCGTACTCCCTTAGAATCTCAATTTCACGCTGCTATAATATTAAGTAGTCTCGTATGAAATTTGTAGCAATTCACGTTGCTATCATTTTGTATAAGTTGCTGAAGCAATTTACATGATAATCTCGTATGAATTCTTTGCTGAAGCCTCACCCATTACTTAGTAGATGTAAAACATCTCCCTTCCATTTTGTGACCTAAAGAGAGGTCTTTTAATAGAATTCTTCAACAAGAATTAGATAAGGTGCACATATCTTTAAATTCTTGTCACCACCTCCTTAAGCACCTAATTAGATGGCAATTTGCTGCCACAATTCTACAATCCCACGTGCATGTGTTGTTCCCTAATGATTATCCAAAATCTCACTTAATAATTATCCACAAACTTATAGTTTAATATCATAATTATCCCCCATAATTAATCAATTATCTACATAATTAAGAATTATCTCAAATTACTTAAAATACTACTCACTTTTAACACACTTTATATACCTTACTATCATGGTTATGTGGTACCTTGTATGGCACTAGTCCATAAATACCGGGTATTATAGCTTAGACCGTATTTTATCCCAAAATGTCAAACTTCGACGAAACTCATTTTCTTCGATTCGCTCACCCTCTCACCTTCACGAATTTACTTATCACTTGTGTGAAATAGCAAAATACTTATAATCTCAAAATAATCTCATTCCGAACTTAAGTCGATTAACTTACAACGAAACTTTAACGTACGAAAATGTGGGATGCAACATCGCATTTACGAAAACATGGGGTGTAATATCATTTCCCCCTTGGAACATTCGTCCTCAAATGTTGACTGATGCACTTATCATAATCATAATCTATAGCTCTTGCGAATACTTTAGTACTCTCCTTGCCATCTAGGCAACTGTTCTGTGAATAAATCCAAAGGCCAGGGCATTTCCCCCTTTAGGTCTCTTTCTCACACCACGACTTGTGGTCGGAATGTTTCCAATCTCCTAACTGTTGCTACCTTCTATCATGCAGTATGTACGACTTTATTCTTGTATGTGCGCCTATGCGACTCTTCTCTCATTTTTCATCCAGCTTTTAGCTAATCTCTAAGCCTCACTTTGTGAACATATACAAAATTATGACAAGTTGTACCTCCGAGCGTGTATGGCTTTACTACATCTAAATAGGTCATACTATACTATAACTCTTACTTCGGTTTAATGTTACTAAGGTCTGCTACCAAACTCCAGGTTACTCTCATTGCTTATCCCATATGTATAAATCTAAGTCCTTTAATGCTTCCTCATTACTGTTCATCTTAAGAATGACGGCCTAATCTCATCTCATGCTTTGTAACTTTTATCCATCCATTGTTGATTCACCTCAATGTTGATCTACAATTTACCACTGATAACTTGAAACTTCTTACGTAATCACTAGGGCTCACGTTGTATCGAGGAACATTTGAAGTGATTTTCCTGATCCACCTGGGAGCGATACCATACTTTCATAACCGTATTTCATAACATCCCAATGTGATTTATTTTACGTGGGTATTTTAATCATGTGCCGTCCGTGAAGTCCCTTTTTTTTCTTTAAATCATTACTCAATCGAAGGCCCGAACGACATTCTTTATCTATCACAATTATACCCTTATTCTATTACCAGGGCAGCATCCCATCTCTTCTAAATGCTATTAGTCTTAGACTCATTTGATTTCATTCAGGCTATACTGAGCTTTCTATAACTTAGAGAAACTATCAGCTCTCTTGTTTTCATGGGCTTAACCACGAGGAATTATCCATTCTCGTTACCTTCTCACTCGCCCTTTCTTATCCTTACTCATGTCTTCCTAAAACCTTGTCACTTTACCATACTTTAGCTTGCGACCTACACATATCTATTTATACTACTCGCAACCTTCCTTCAACTTGCTTGCATCATAGATTTCCTTGTGTCATCCCGGAACATCAAGCGTGACATCACATCGTCTCTAACTCTTCTTTACTCTCTTAATTAGATTTCTCGATACCTAGAAACCATAGGGTGCAAAATATCCCAAAATATCAAACTTCGACGAAACTCATTTTCTTCGATTCGCTCACCCTCTCACCTTCACGAATTTACTTATCACTTGTTTGAAATAGCACAATACTTATAATCTCAAAATAATCTCATTCCCGAACTTACGTCGATTAACTTACGATGAAACTTTAATGTACGAAAATGCGGGATGCAACATCGCATTTATGAAAATATGGGGTGTAACATCAATGTCACATCACAATAACAATTCGCACCACAAGTGTCCATATGTTACAACTTGCCAATAATCAACAATATCAATATTTCCACAATAATAGCCCATGCTCCACCACAACGTGCGCAAGAATATCAATAATGACAATGAATGTAAATTCTCAACAAGAAAGATATCTCAACAAATAATAACTTTGCCTCAACATGATAACGTCTTTCACAACTTCAACCCTATAACTCAACAATAAGAGAGATAATGTGTAACCATGATATTAAATAAGAATAACTCAACAATGAGAGAGATAATGTGTAACAATGACTTCAAATAATGGTAATCAACAATGAAAGAGATAACATGTACAATGACTTCAAATAATGATATCAACGATGAAAGAGATAACATGTACAACGACTTCAAATAATGATATCAACAATGAAAGAGATAACATGTACAATGAAAGGAGCAACAAATTCAACTTAAGCATGAAAGGATCAAGTAGGAGGTAGAACAAGTGTTAAACAAGTTATTTAAGGCATGTAAAGATAGACCAACACAAGTAAGAATAGATTGACTATAAGAACTTAGAACATGATATAACAATTCAATTAAAGTATTAAAAAGAGTCTAAGTAGCCAAAACCATTCAATTACCACATACAACCTGTGTACCCACTCGTCACCTTGCGTACACGGCTTGCATAACACAATGACATAGTCGATCCCAAATCCTAAGGGGTAGCTTCCCCACACAAAGATAGGCAAGATACTTACCTCAGCTAGGCCAATTCAATCCTCGAAAATAGCGTTTCCCCTAAAATTCGCCTCCACACAGCTCAAATCTAATAAAAATCGACTTAAAATCATCAAACAATTCAAGGAAAATTAATTACAATAGATAAAGGTATGATCTTTATATTTTTCTCAAAAAGTCACCAAAGTTTAACCCAGGGCCCGCCCTATCAAAATCCGGGTCCAATGGTAGATTCCAACTACCCATGATCCCACAAGTTCATTTATATGATTAGTTTCAAAATCCGAGTCTAAATCGACTCATAAAACTCAATTTTTTATTTCTCAAAAACTTGACAAGGTTTCACAATTTTTCACTTTGATTCACATGATTTTTATGTTAAAATCTAAGATATATTGATAGAATATGATAAGAAGTAGATTAGAATCACTTACCCAAAGTTTGTAGATGAAAATTCTGTCTCCAAATCGCCTCCTACCGAGTCTAGGGTTCTAAAGTGAGAGAATGTGTTGAAAAATCCCTCTCCCAACCCGTTGTACCAGCTGCAGTTGTCGCATTTGCGACACAGGGTTCGCATTTGCGAACCCTCGCAATTGCAGACCATGGTTCGCATTTGCGAACCATGACAACCTCAATCATCATCGCAATTGCGAAGCTGGAAACCTCGCAAAAGCGAACAAATGTTCGCAAATGCGAACCAAACCAAAATCCTACTGGGGAAGTAGCAATTGCGACATCTTTGCCCCCACTGTCACCTTCGCAATTGCGATAACTGAGCACCAGGAACACCAGCAATTCAATTTCAATTCAATCCATTCAGAAACATGACCGAAACTCATCCGAGCCCTCGGGCTCCAAACCAAACATCCACACAAGTCTAAAAAATTATACGAACTCGCTCGCTCAATCAAAACAAAAAAATAATATCTAAAACTACGAATCGAACACTAAAACACATAAGTTTCAAAGTAAAGTTGAAGAATCTCAAAAATTACAACTAAACGTCCGAATCTATAAAACCAACTCCAAATGATATCAAATTTTGCAGATAAGTTCTAAATAGCATAAAAGACCTATTCCAAGTTCCAAAATTAAATTCCGAGCTCGATAGCTAAAAGTCAACCTACAGTCAAATTTTTCAACTTCAAATTGCCAAAATTTGGCAAAACTACTCAAATCTACCTATGGACTTCCGAAATCAATTCCGGGCATACGCTCAAGTCCGAAATCACGATACAAAGCTATCAGAGCCATCAAAATACCGTTCCGGGTCGTTTTCATAAAATTCAAAGTTTGGTCAACATTTCTAACTTAGGCTTCTATGTCAAGAATTAAAGGGCCCAAATCAACCCGAAAGCTTTCCGGAACGAAACTAACCAGTCCCGCAAGTCATAAAATCATAAACACACGTGTGAAGCATAAAAGGGGTAACGGAGCGCAATTACACAAAATGACCGATCGGATTGTTACATAATCAAGTAAGATACAATTAAGGGCAAAATTCTATATTCTATGTACTATTCAAAAGTATTCAATTTCGTCTTCTTAAATAAACTCTTAGAGCTTTATATCTTCCACTGGTTATCAAACCCCTTTCTTCACATTAGTTTAACATGGTAAGGTGATTTCCTTTTTCATTCCATTTAACTAAATGCGACATATTTAACTAAATAAGACTAAAATTCAATAGTTTTAAATGATCAATGTGGATCACAAATTTTAAATTGTTCTTATTTTTTGTTGTCGAGCATAATACATTAAATATTAATATGTTATGCTTCTCTCAAGAAACATCAAATTTATGATAACAGGTCACTAATTGATAAATAATATTTATGTAAACTTTAATTTTTCTCATGATCTCAAGAATATTTTTAAATATTAATTTAAGCTTAATTTATATATTCAAACTTGAAAATAATCATCCATAATATTTTATGCATGATTACAAATTATATATTAATTAATCAATTTTATTTGGCAGAAGAAAAACGAAATTAATTTATAAACATATGTTATTTCCAGTCATCACATGCCTGCAAATTAATATATTTCAAAATCATAACATAATAAATATCTACTATAGCACTTGTACAAAATAAATTTCATAAATAACAAATGGTAAATATTAATATAAAAATAAATTATAAGTTCAATGAGAAATCTGTATTTATTTTTCTCAAACTGCTCCAATCTCTCCAAGCAACGACTAGAAATAACATCATTTGAGCCCGAAAAATCATGTCATTTGACACATTTGAAGACATTCGCTTTGTCACATCATTCAATAAAAAAATATATGTAATTTTGCAAAATTAAATTTCAAATAACTACATTAGAGATGAGAGAAACTGAGCGAGGAGATTGACTTGTAGTAAAAGTAGAAATGGTCTGTTAACAGACAACGTCAGAATTATAACGTATACCTTGCAAGAATTCATGAAACGCTATAGGTAGTTCTCCTATTATCTTTTTATACTCCTACAGTCTTATGCAGAGAGCAATGTGAAGAACTTTTTGTAGGCCTTTAGATTCAGGTTCTTACTTGTGACGACCCAAAATCTCACCTGTCGTGATGGCGCCTATCTCAATACTAGGCAAGCCGAAAATCTCAATAAACCACCATTTCTTTTAAATTTGAAAATAAAATAATTAAATTCAGCGGAAAAAATCTCACAATTTCAAATATAACACTCCCAAAACTCGGTGTCACTGAGTACATGAGCATCTAATATGAGTACAATGATTGACTGATAAAAACCACTGTCTGAAAATATAGAACAGTACAATAACTAAAGGAAAGAGAGACAAGGTCAACGGACGCCAAGCAGCTACCTTGATAGTCTCCAACTGATAGTACTTTGAAATCTAACTATCTCCGTGTCCGAAAGCACCTAGATCTGCATACGAGGTGCAGAGTGTAGTATGAGTACAACTAACTCAATAAGTAACAAGACTAACCTCTGGGCTGAAAGAAATGATGAGCTTCGCAGGTACATTCCAGTAAAAGTAATGGTACAGAAATGTAGGCATGCTTTCAAGTTCAACAGATAAACTCAATACAAGTGAAATAGATCAATACTGCATGATATGAGGCATATGACATCTCAGTAGAAAGATCTCATGTAAATACTGGTCTATATATATATGTGTGTGTGTGTGTGTGTGTGTGTGTGTGTGTGTGTGTGTGTGTGTGTGTGTGTGTGTATATATATATATATATATATATATATATATATATATATATATATATATATATATATATATATATATATATATATATATATATATATATGCACATTGACTGACAGTCAATCACCCAGTACCGTATAAGGCCAGTCCAGCCCTGGGATAATTTATCCTAAAATATAAATGATACGAACAAGATCCATGCCCAGATAAACTCATTACAATACAAATAAGTAAGGAAAGTCCATGCCCTGGGAAAATCCATCCCAAATATATATATAAGCAGTAAGTAAGGCAAGTCCATGCCCTGGGAAGTCCATCCCGAATATCGATGATCATCTACGCTCACTAGGGGTGTGTACAGACTCCGGAGGGGCTCCTTCAGCCCAAGCGTAATACAAAGCCAATATGGCCTACTGCAGGCGGGCAGTCCCGGTCCGTATAATAACAAAGCCTATAAGGCCTGCTGCTGGCGGGCAGCCCCGATCCATTTATTAATAAATCCAATAAGGCCTGCTGCAGGCGGGCAACCCCGATCCATAAAATTATAAAGCCAATAAGGCCTGCTGCAGGTGGGCAGCCCCGATCCATTTAATAATAACATATATAAAGCCAAATGGTCTGCTGCGTTGCGCAGCTCAATCCCATAAATATCCTCACAATGGACAATTATTACTGAGTGTGAAATGTATATTTTAGAATAATTAATTCAACAACATCACGACCCCATGGGTCCTAAAATATCGGCACATAGCCTAAACACGATCTTTATTACTAGCCTCAGCTAAATTTCTCTAACACGTGCCACATGTTCAGATAATAACATAATTATTTAATCTTTACAACTGCACAGGATTTATTCAAGACACAATTTATATGGTGCACGTCCACACGCTCGTCACCTATCGTGAGTGTCACCTCCAAACAATTTATATCATACCAAATTCGGGGATTCATACCCTCAGAACCAAGTTTAGAAATATTACTTACCTCAAACTGTGTAATTCTTTACTTCGGTATGCCTTTGCCTCATGAATTTGCCTCCAAACGCCTCGAATCTAGCCACAATTAATTCGATTCAGTCAATACTAATTATTGTATATAATTCCATAAAGAGATACAAATTTTCCAATAAAATCCGAAATTAACTCAAAAATCGCTCGTGGGGCCCACATATCGGAACCCGACAAAAGTTATAAAATATGAACGCACATCCAACCACGAGTCCAACCATACAAATTTTACCAAATTCTGATATCAACTCGACCCTCAAATCTTCAATTAAAGTCTTTGAAGATTTCTACCATTTTAACCCAATCTATACCCATTTGAACTCAACAATCTTTCTATAAACCTTATTGATATATATAAATAATACTATTACACCCCAAGAATCATACTCTTAATCACCCATCTTTACCCAAACTCGAAATTGAAGACTAGGGGTTAGAACTTTACCTCTTGGGTGAAGATCTTGTAATATTTCCTTGTTGAATTTCAAAGCTTGAACAAGATCTTGATGAACAAAGCACTTGAGCTTCTTCCTCTCTCTAGAACACTCTCCCTTCTCTCTAAAAAATGTCTGATTTTTGCTCCAAAATGAGTCCCAAAGCATATTTATCAAAATGGGTTCGGGTTATGAAAATAGAAAAATTAACCCTCCAAAAGCAGGTCTGCGGTCGCATAATGGACCGCAGAATGGGTATGCGGGTCGCAAAATGCACCGCAAAATCGATGCCCAGAAATGGGCTTCACTAGATAGGTCTGCGACCATTTTGCGGTCGCATAACTACTTCTGCGATCGCATAATGATTCTGCGATCGCAGAATTGGTCGCAGAATCGCACTTTTCCAGACTTTTATAATTTGGCCATAACGTCTTGTAGGAATGTCCAAATAATGAACGGTTTGAAGCGTTGGAAACTAGACACATAGACCTTTCTTTTGATAGGTAATACACCATATAACACTTCGTATCATGAGAGTTATGCACATTTGAAGTTAGGTCTTGTTCAAACTTACTTGAAACTTTAGTCTTATGAAATTTCCAGCTTCTACATTCGATGTCGAAACCTATCGAATCAAGTCCGATTGACCTCAAATTTTGCGCACAAATCATAAATGATATAATGAAGCTATTTAAATTTTTAGAATTGGATTCCGACCTTGATATCAAAAAGTCAACCCCCTAGTCAAACTTCCCAAATTTTTAACTTTCGGCATTTCAAGCCTAATTCCACTACGGACCTCCAAATAATTTTTCGGACACACTCCTAAGTCCAAAATCACCATACGGAGCTATTAGAATCATCAAAATTAAATTCCAAGGTCGTTTACACATAAGTCAATATCCGGTCAACTTTTCCAACTTAAGTTTTCAATTATAAGACTAAGTGTCTCATTTCACTCTGAAATCCTTCCGAACCCGAACCAACTAACCCGATAAGTCATAAATTAATTGCAAGGCATAAATTGAGCAGTAAATAGGGGAACGGGGCCATAATACTCAAAACGACCGGCCGGGTCATTACATTACTCTTGTGTTGTCTCTCTCTCCTCTTCTTGCACCTCTTCTCGTCGTGAGAATTTGTCACGACCTAAAATCCAACTAGTCGTGACGGCACCTAATCCAACCCGCTAGGTAATCCAATTAACAATTATCCAATTACAGTAAAATTAATAAAACAATTAAATAGAAAAGTTAACTGAATCTTATACATCCCCCAAGGACTGGTAGTACAAATCATGAGCTTCTAAGATTAGAATATACAAAGCTGGTATGAAATAAATATATCTATTCGAAATGTACATAAACAGATTGTAATGAATCTAAGGCTACCATGAACAAGAGGCAGCTATGACCGGAATGCAGGTACATCTTCAAATCCATCTCCCGTCGATCTCAGTAACGTCAGTAGCCAACATCTACACACAAGGTGAAGAAGTATAGTATGAGTACAACCGACCCCATGTACTCAATAAGTAACAAACCTAACCTTAGGTTGAAAGTAGTGACGAGCTAGAACAAAGGTCGAATCCAACACCAATATCCAACAACAGATCATAATTACGTAAAGCAAGTAATAAAAGAAGTAATTCAGAGATGAAATGCTCAGGTTATTCATAGTTTCCCGAAAAATAGTTTTGTATTTCAAGTATATCAGTGAAAACCCAAATCCTTTACTGAAATTGTCGAAAATATGAGTAAATTTGAAAATAGTACTTTTCCAAAAGTCCTTTCAACAATAAATAAGATGTTTCATTTTATTTCCAGATAGCCAGTGAAAAATGCATCACTATGTCCATATGTCAATATGTGTGAGAAGTCATGAATGACGTGATACCGTACAACATGAGAAAAATACATCTCTATGCATGTATGTCATGTGTGCATGCCAATGCAATGTATCTCAGAGATGAACTCATGTACTCATACTCTCAGAGTACTCAATCTCACTGTCTCACACTTTCCACTCATCATGCTCAATCACTCAATATTGTATATGGCCAATTCGGCCCAGGGAAGATCCATCTCGGAATATATACATCAACTGACCATCAATCACTTAGTACTGAGTAGGGCCAATCCAGCTTGTAGGGAAGATCCATCCCCAGGTATAAATGCTTCAGACAAGATCCATCCCTCAATATAAATCAACCGCGCTCACTAGGGGTGTGTCCAGACTCTGGAGGAGCTCCTTCAGTCCAAGCGCTATATCAAGCCAATCATGGTATAAATCAATATAACCTACTGCGACGTGCAGCCCGATCCCATAATATAATCAATATAACATGTTGCGGCGTGTATCCCGGTTCCATAATATCACTAGCACTCAGGCCCTCGACCTCACTCAGTCATCAATCTCTCCAATCTCTTGGGCTCACAATGCCATGAAACTAGCCCAAAATGATGATATGATGTGTCAATAAATGGTACATAGGCTGAGATATAAAATGCATATGAATGCGTATGACTGACTATGTAATGCAATGAAAGCAGATAATTCAACAACAGAAATGACCTATGTGGGTCCTAACAGGATAAGCATGTAGCCTAGACATGATTTCTAACATGGATCACAACTCAATAGCTCAAGAACGTAGAAGTTTCATGGTCACAAGTAAGATCAGGTAACTACATTGTACCACAAAAATAATGGAATTACAATTTACACGGTGCACGCCCACACGCCAATTACCTAGTATCTGTGTCACCTCAATACCAATCATATATCACGTAATTCGGGATTTCATACCCTCAGCACCAAGTTTAGAAGTGTTACTTATCTCGAACAAGCCAAATCCAATACCCAGTAAGCCAAACGATGCTCCAAAAATGCCATCCCGGGCGTACCAACCTATGAATGGCTCGAAACTAGCCAAAAGCAACTCAAATACATCAAATAATGCCAAAGGAAACAAACCCAATCGATAAAGGTCAAATCTTTAATCAAAATCCCAAAATGGATCAAAAAGTCAAACCCGGGCCCGTGCCTTGGAACCCGACAAAACTCATAACATCCGACAACCCATTCAATTATGAGACCAACCATACTAGTTTTACTCAAATCCGACTCCGAATCAATGTTCAAAACTCAAAAATTCACTTTATGAAATTTTAGACAAACCCTCCAAATTTCACTTTGAAATCATCAATCAAATGCCAAAAACGAAGATGGATTCATGAAATATAACCAAAATTGAGTATAGAACATTAACCCAATCCATATGGTGAAAATTACCTCCAAATATTATCCAAATCCAAGGTTCCCAACTCAAAATATGACCAAATGAACAAACATTCGATATTAAGTATTTTTGCCCAGTTGTTTTACCTAGTTTTGCATGCCAAATGATCCTGAAACTTGCTTTTGATGCCTCCAATAGATTCCTTGTGACATTTCAGTCTAGTTAGGTGTTTGAATCACTCCATTTGAACTTATAATGAAGGAGCTATGTTGGTTTCAATATTTGGAAATAATGCATTTTTTAAATACGAAGTCAGTGGCAATTTCGTAATTAATCTGGAAAAAAAATCTGGCAACCCAATTCTTAGTAAAATGACCGTAAAATCCTCATACGATGTCCAAATTCGACGATTCTTTTTTGCTATGGCTCTGAAATTACGATACGAATCTAATGATTCAATAGAAATAGAAATCGGAGCTCATTTGTTCAATGTGGTACCATTTATGCTTAAAGAAACGTCGTCAAAACATAAGAAAAACGAGCGCAACACAACCCAAACCTATCTGAAACTCACCCGAGCCCCTCGGGACCCCGTACGAACATACAAACAAGTCCCATAACATAAAACGGACTTACTCGAGGCCTCAAATCACGCATAACAATATCGAAACGACGAAACGCACCTCAAATCAAACTTAATGAACTTTCGACTTCCAAAAACTCGCGCCAAAATATATCAAATCAACTCAGAATGAACTCAAATTTTGCACACAAGTACTAATACATCATACAGATCTACTCATGCCCCCAAACTACTGAGCGAAGTGCAAATGCTCAAAACGACTGGTCGGGTCGTTACATTCTCCCCCACTTCAACATACGTTCGTCCTCGAACGTGCCAAGAGTTGTTCCTAAGCCATCAAATTGCCGTGTAACCTTACCAGCACATACCCGCGGGTGATCCCAAGTCACCCTATTTCAACTAGGCATGACAACACCATACAACTGAGTATCATTACTCCATCCTTAGTCCGTAAACCACAGTATCCATTTTCCAACATCTTGAAGTTACTACAAGACCTGAACTTCGCATCTGCACACTGTATAAGTCTGAACAAGCTATATCAAGCCATAAACATGACCCAAGACACAATCACAGGAAATACCACACAACTTAAATACTCATAGTGATAACTTTTGACCGCAATAGCTGCTCGATAACTAACTCGACACCTGTAACGAACCTCATATCAACTGAAATCTTGTTCTGAACCTTTGTACACTGCCAATGATGAAAGAAACATGCAGAAACTCGTAACCACTTTTTAGACCAGCAAGTCATGGAACTCTCCCTCCTTCGACAAGAACTATAGCTAATTTCTTAGCCGACTTCCGATATTATCCTCCATACATGATATAATCAAATCCGATAGTATCCATTCTAGGTCCAATGACCTCATCTCATCCAACACAACCACTCCAGTGACATGCCACATCAATACAATCTAAAGTCACAACTCGCATAATTCGTGCACCAATAAGCAACAATCCAAATGTACTAAATCATGGAAAATGACTCAAACGAGAGAACCACCCCACAAGTTCAACAAGTACCACCACAACCGAAATGATACGAACCCACCATACCTAGTAGAACTAAGACGCATGAATCTAACACAAGGATCATATCTCAATATAACTCCGCTGTAATGCGTGACCCCATCTAAACACTGGTCCATATTATATACCTCAAGCCACCCTACTCAAAATCAATAACAACGCGCAATTTGACATCAAGTACCTAAAGTGCTTTACCATAACCACGGGGAAGCAAATGACACACTTTCACACAAAACCCGAAAGAACATAACCAATACACAATCAATCATGCAATACCCAAATACCCATCTCGCTCAAATTCTGCTATAAGGCCCCAATAAAACCGCACCATGTGTGCATATAATCAACGAATCACAATTCCTCGTAGCATAGTAGAGTAACTCACAGATCATATCAGAACATGAATAAGCTCAACAACAACCGAATGACACATCCCTCAACCATAGCAGTAGGAGCCAACCAATCCGACTCGGTGTAGAATACACATCCTAATTTGGCCTACTAATGGGCCCCAAATCAACTCTGGTCATCCACAAATAGACAAATAACCCTCCGAAGGTCTACAATGACCTAACCATAACACATACCATCCTCTGACTAGCTTTGGCCACATTTTCACAGTCCACAACCACGAAACAATCTGCTCATGAGAACTCCTAGTCTCCAAATCCGTAGAACACACGAATCACCATATCTGATCCCAACTCCACCGCCCGAATGTCTAACACATCTCTCATACACGATCATCCCACGAGGAATTCTTCTCAAATGCTTCCGTGCCACATAGCAATATTTGAAAATCGGCAGTCGATCAACCAGGAGAGTGCTGCAATACCAATGAAGTATCCATAAATTAAAACACAGTATCCTTCTGAAATGTACACTCTCCTGAAGCAATACCAAATAGTAATATCATTCACCTAGTCATCTGAAACCGTCCATGCTGCCTAAGAATTTATGTCTTTCCCTTCAAAACTGACTCGTGACCTTGCACATGCAAATCTCGATCCTACGCAACATACCACATCTATCATGCCATCATATGAAAAGTACGAGAATTTCATAATCCACTCCAAGTCACAAGTAAACTACATACTCAATTATCCAGGAACCTTTCATTTGAATCCTCTAGGAGAAAATCACAATACGCAACATGCCCCTTACGCCAGTAGGAAATATCCACCTCGAACCGTGATAGAAGTCATCGAGAACTCTTTGGAATCCATTTGCACATAACTAGACCATCAGAACTGAATCTTTCTAACTCCACCAAGCTACGCGGGTCACCAAAACCCAAGAGCATTGTCGCGAAGCACCTGTAGAGACTCACCACATCGTAAGAACTAAAAGAGCCAATCATATCCATTACCATGCTGATACAACCTATTACCAAGCTGCCCTATTTCTCCAAGTTCCTCTGAATTACCCTCAAGTTGACACTTCTCCTCGTCGGAACAACACAATTCTTACCCAAAGCTCACTACACAAGAGATCCTAACATAAAACCATAGTGTCCTAAGGCCCATAAGCCGCTAATTCTCTCTTAAGCACCCAAAGTACCACAACCAAGATACCCACTCTGAAGAGACCCTCTGTGAATCTAAAGTCATTTCCTTCACTTTCTTGATACTGATATGTAGAATACATAAGGATATAGAAATATCGCGAGTCTCGACACCATCCAATGTAAATCTCAGTTTCTAGCCATATACAAATCCTAAAAATTCCCAATTGCTACATATAAATCTTGAATCCATTAGAACCATTCTCGAGAGCCTTCCACTCTGCTCAAATCTCAATTAAACCGACCAAACGGACCGGAAAACATGTGCCCCATTAGTACACCAATAACATAAGAAGTAATCCACACCTCTAAGCAACCGAGTGAATCCCTACTCCATACGCACTACATCCGTCACGAATAACAAACTCAAATCATCCCGTGATTTCCATCTACCCATAAAGTATAATACATCATGCATCCAGAAATTCCCTTGCTTAATTCATCCTCAAAACTAATATTTGCAAGTCATAACCGATCCACAAATATGCCTCAGACTGAAACCGATACGACACATAACCATACAATTAAATCGTCGATAGTAGACTCCCCCACTTGGCTCAAAGCCATGAAATAAAACATCTGATAACTTACAATAACCATACCCCATTACTGTAGTGAGATTCAACTAAATCCTTCATAAGCTCGTGTAACACAAACCATCTAATACTTCAAATTATCTGCAAATCTCGCATTCACCCTTGTAACAGTCAAGCCAACCTCCACAAGCGGTCCAAACTCAAATTGCAACACATATAATTCGATGGTAAAGGAGAACTCTCTACAAAACAACACATGGATCACGCAACCTCAGGAAACCCCGCATGAGATAACCCACCTGCTTTGCCTTAAACTGATATCTCTCTATACCCTTCAACAGTCACAACTACTACGCAATCACTTAACCTTCCTGAGTCTGAACTCACAACAAGACATGAAAATCTACTTCACTCCATAATTAAACAACATGAAAAATCCCTCAACACACCCACAACTCGAGCCAATACGTCAAATCAAGACAGAAATCAAGCACCCAATAATTATTTTTACATCTCACGCAAACACTTCTCGCCACATTCAAACTATATGAACACATCTTGCTGTCACATCATACTCATCACGTAGCCATCCATCCACTCATCGAGCCACGAATTCCACTACCAGACGTATAAGTCCAAAATCAAGTGCTCACACAACCGAAATCCCTGTGCCCAAGCTACAGTCAAAACCCGACCTCAAGTCCTCTAAACTGGCCCATCATCAGTACACCTAAATCACATCTCACACCTCAACCAGGGAATCACAAGTCGTCGATGAATAGCCAATCCTGAGCGCTCATGCGCGCATACGAATGCATGTAAGGAATTCAAAGAGTTACACGTTAAGTTGAATCAATGCTGCACGATAAGGAAAGAAAGATGGGAAGTATATGTCCTAAATGCCATGTAGCCTCTCGAAGATAGGTATGGACGTCATCATACCGATCCGCAAGACTCTACTAGACACTTGCTCATGACTTGTAGAACCTATGAACCTAGAGCTCTGATACCAACTTGTCATGACCTAAAGTCCAACTAGTCGTGATGGCACCTAACCCAACCTGCTAGGTAAGCCAATTAACAATTATCCAATTCCAGTGAAATTAATAAAACAATTAAATAGAAAAGTTAATTGAATCTTATACATCCCCCAAGGACTGGTAGTACAAATAATGAGCTTCTAAGATTAGAATATACAAAGCTGGTATGAAATAAATACATCTGTTCGAAATGTACATAAACAGATTGTTATGAATCTAAGGCTACCATGAACAAGAGGCAGCTACGACCGGAACGTAGGTACATCTTCAAATCCAGCTCCCGTCGATCTCAGCAACGTCAGTAGCCAACATCTGCACGCAAGGTGCAGAAGTGTAGTATGAGTACAACCAACCCCATTTACTCAATAAGTAACAAACCTAACCTTAGGTTAAAAGTAGTGACAAGCTAGAACAAAGGTCGGGTCCAATACCAATATCCAACAACAGTTCATAACAACGTAAAGCAAGTAATAAAAGAAGTAATTCAGAGATGAAATGCTCAGCTTATTCATAGTTTCCCGAAAAATAGTTCTGCGTTTCAAGTATATCAGTGAAAACCCAAATCCTTTACTGAAATCGTCGAAAATATGAGTAAATTTGAAAATAGTAATTTTGCCAAAAGTCCTTTCAATAATAAATAAGATGTTTCATTTTCTTTCCAGATAGCCAGTGAGAAATGCATCACTATGCCCATATATCAATATGTGTGAGAAGTCCCGAATGACGTGATACCGTACAATATGAGAAAAATACATCTCTATGCATGTATGTCATGTGTGCATGTCAAAGCAATGTATCTCAGAGATGAACTCATGTACTCACACTCTCAGAGTACTCAATCTCACTGTCTCACACTTTCCACTCATCATGTTCAATCACACAGTACTGTAAGGAATATATACATCAACTAACCATCAGTCACTCAGTACTGAGTAGGGCCAATCCAGTCCGCGGGGAAGATCCATCCCCAGGTATAAATGCCTCGGACAAGATCTATCCCTCAATATAGATCAACTGCGCTCACTAGGGGTGTGTGCAGACTCCGGAGGGTCTCCTTCAGCCCAAGCACTATATCAAGCCAATCATGGCATAAATCAATATAATATGCTGCGGCGTGTAGCCCGATCCCATAATATCACTCGCACTCAGGCCCTCGACCTCACTCAGTCATCAATCTCTCTAGCCTCTTGGGCTCACAATGCGATGAAACTAGACCAAAATGATGATATGATGTGTTAATAAATGGTACAGAGACTGCGATATAATATGCATATGAATGTGTATGACCGAGTATGTAATGCAATGAAAGCAGATAATTCAACAGCAGAAATAACCTATGTAGGTCCCAACAGGATAAGCATGTAGCATAGACATGGTTTCTAACATGGATCACAACTCAATAGCTCAAGACCGTAGAAGTTTCATGGTTACAGGTAAGATCAAATAACTATATTGTACCACAAAAATAACAGAATTACAATTTACACAGTACACACCCATCACCTAGTATGTGAGTCACCTCAATACCAATCACATATCATGTAATTTGGGGTTTCATACCCTCAACACCAAGTTTAGAAATGTTACTTACCTCGAACAAGCCAAATCCAATACCCAGCAAGCAAAACGATGCTCCAAAAATGCCATCCCGGGCATACCGACCTTCGAACGGCTCAAAACTAGCCAAAAGCAACTCAAATACATCATATAATGCCAAAGGAAACAAACTCAATCGATAAAGGTCGAATCTTTAATCAAAATTCCAAAATCGACCAAAAAGTCAAATCTGGGCCCGCGCCTTGGAACCCAACAAAACTCATAAAATCGAACAACTCATTCAATTACGAGTCCACCTATACTAGTGTCACGACCCAAAATCCATTAAAGGTCATGATAGCGCCGGACACCGCTGTCAGGCAAGCCAATAATAATTAGTTAATATGGTTCTCTTTTTAATATCTTTGAAATCATAGTTTTCCTTCAATTAAATAATAGAAGATGGGAATTTCAGAGTAAATAATAATATTTTCACAATCTCAATACTTAATAACTCATAATCATCCCAAAACCTGGCGTCACAAGTGCATGAGCATGAACTAAGAAAATAAAATAAAATACAACATCTGTCCGGAATACAAATTTGGTCAGGAAAAGAAAATACAAATACTCTGAAGGAGACTCTGTTGGCTGCGGATCGTAGCATAAGATGCAGCTCGCCTAAGTCCCCGCATCGATCACGCTGATGCGCCTAGAGGACCACTAAATGTATAAGTACATGTACAACAAAATGTACAGCAAGTGTAGTATGAGTATGAAAACAACGCGTACCCAGTAAGTATCCAGTCTAACCTCGAAGAAGTAGTGACGAGGGGTCGACTTCGATACTTACTAGTGGTCCAATAATATCAGGTACAGTAAAGAAGTGAATGAATATGAGACAGAGTAAATATATGAAACAAACAAGCATAAAATACGTGGTACAATTTTCCTCTTTACAATTTACTCAAGCTCTCAACTAGCAAGTTCCCTCCATAACCAGAGCATATATATATATAGATATAGTGGATCTCATCAAAGAGGTGGTTGTCATAATTCAAATCAGGGAAAACCCTCAGATACACTGGCTTCTTGCCAAATGTTTCGCACGATTCCACGAGGATAATATATATATATATAGGACATGCCGAGGCGTACAGCCCGATCCATATAGGAAATGCCGAGGCATACGGCCCGATCCAACATAAAAGTAAATTGTGCACTGTCGGGGGTCGAACGATGCGAACCATAGATGCATATATTAACCTGCCGAGGCAAACGGCCCGCTCCCATGAGAGTGTGGTACATAAATCCTGCCGAGGCGAATGGCCCGATCCCATAAGAGTAGTAGAAGGAAATACCCCGCTCGTGAATTATACATGCGACGCGGTCAAATATAAATTTAAGGAATTTTCCCCCGCTCGAGAATCATACTTGCGACGCAACTACACATAGATTTCTTAATTTATTATGGTGTTCCTTAATTCTTTTCAAAAATATGAAGTTCAAATGAAAAACTTTAAGTTCCCAACTTTTACTCAATTTTAACTCCTTTCGAAACATTTAATAAGCTAACTCAATCTCGCTTCCTTTCAAGACAAACGATAAACATAAATTCAATAACAATAGCAACAAGGCATGATGTAAGCCTAAAACTACCCGGACATATGCATAGTTAGTAGCTACATACGGACTCTTATCAACTCGTGCATACGTAGCCCTCACAAATAGAAGCACATAATAATTTAGTTCATCTATGGGGTTAATTCCCTCTTACAAGGTTAGAAAGGAGACTTACCTCGCTCCGAAGTTCCATAACTGGCTCCCAAGCCCTTCCGACGACTCAAACCGATGCCCAACACTCCAAAACTAGTCAATAATTATGCAAACCCATTAATATATACTCAAATACTCATTATAATCCTATTTACAACAATTTCCAACTCCGCTTGAAAAGTCGATAAAATCACCCTCGGGCCCACTTGCCCGGATTCTGAAAATTTTTGAAGATAAAGTTTACCCATAGCCTTACGAACTCACATATATAATTTATTCTCAATTCCATGTCCAAAATTCGTGGTCAAAATCCAAATATACAAGATTCTAGGTTTTTCCACCAAAGCCCCAATTTCTACTAATTCCCATGTTCAAATCCATATAAACTCATGTATTTAACTCAAAATTGTGAAGAAAGCACTTACCCCACTATGATTGATGAAGATAGCAGTACAATGTGCTCCAAAATCGACTCCCATGGGCGAAATGAAATGAGATAGAGCCAAACCCTCGTTTTAAAGAAGACACTGCCCAGCCCCGACTTCCGCACCTGCGGTCACTTGACCGCTTTTGCGGTTCCGCAGGTGCGGCCCAACTACCGCTTCTATGGCTCCACGCGCGCAGGTGCGGTCACGCTTCTACGGATCTTGACCGTATCTGCGATCCACGCCTCCCCCAGCAAAATCCGCTTTTGCGAGTCCTTTCCCGCACCTGCGGTTTCGCACTTGCGGCCCTCTTCATGCAGGTGCGATTACACCAGATGCCCAGCTGCTACAGCCCTTCATCAAATTCCATTTTCGATTCGTTAACCACCCGAAATCCACCCGAGGCCCCCGGAACCCCGTC
Organism: Nicotiana tabacum; assembly: GCF_000715075.1. Taxonomy (NCBI): domain Eukaryota; kingdom Viridiplantae; phylum Streptophyta; class Magnoliopsida; order Solanales; family Solanaceae; genus Nicotiana; species Nicotiana tabacum. Next base: position 57,977,690 of record NC_134091.1, on the reverse strand, counting down.
CAATCACACCAACTAGTTCCAAAATATAATGTGGACCTGCTCGAGGTCTCAAATCATATCAAACAATGCTAATACCACGAATTGCACTCCAAATCAAGCTTTATGAACTTTAGAACTTCAAACTTCCTCATTTGATGCCGAAACTTATCAAATCACGCTCGATTGCCCTCAAATTTTGCACACAAGTCACATTTGACATTACAAACCTACTCCAACTTCCGGTCAAACTTCTCAAAAACCTTCAAATTTCTAACTTTCGTCAAACTACTCCAAAATGACCTACGGACCTCCAAATCCACTTCCGGACACGCTCCCAATACCGGAATCACCATACGGAGCTATTCTCAGACTCAAAATTTTAAACAGACATCGATAACATTGAAATGCACTTCAACCCAAATTTATGGAATTCTTCCAAAATGCTAACTTCCACAATAGGTGCCGAAACGCTCCCGGGGCATCCAAAACCCGATCCGAACATACGCCCAAGTCTAAAATCATCATACGAACATGAAAAACCCTTCAAATCCCGATTTTGAGGCTGTTTACTCTAAAATCCAATCTTAGTCAATTCTTCCAACTTAAACCTTTAGAAATGAGAATTTTCTTTCCAATTCAACTCCGAACTTCCCGAAATTCAATCCCGACCACGCGTATAAGTCATAATACCTGAAGTGAAGCTGCTCATGGCCTCAAACCGCCGAATGATGTGCTAGAGCTCAAAATAACCGGTCGGGTCGTTACAACTAGTTTCACTCAAATCCGACTCTGAATCTGTAACGACTCAACCGGTCGTTTTGAGAGTTATAGCCCCGTTTTCCCCATTTCTGCTTCTATTTGTGTCCTTCAACTATATTGTGTTATACCGGAGTAGTTGGTTCAGGTCCGAAGTGGTTTCTAAGTGAATTGAGACACTTAGTCTCTAAAGTAGAAGCTTAAGTTGGAAAAAGTCAACCGGATATTGACTTATGTGTAAACAATCTCGGATTTGAATTTTGATAATTCTGTTAGCTCTGTTAGGTGATTTTAGACTTAGGAGTGTGTCCGGAATGTGAGTTGGAGGTCCGTAGTAGAATTAGGCTTGAATTGGCGAAAGTTAGAAATTTGGCGATTTTTGTCGGTAGTGGAAAATTTGATATCGAGGTCGGAATGGATTTCTGGAAGTTGGAGTAGTTTTGTGGTGTCATTTTTGACATGTGTTTAAAATTTGAGGTCATTCGAACGTGGTTTGGTAGGTTTCGGCGTCGTTTACGGAATTTGGAAAGTTAGAAGTTCTTAGGCTTGAATCCGAGGGTAATTTGGTGTTTTGATGTTGTTGTGAGTGATTTGATGATTTGTCTAAGTTTGTATGTTGATATATGAATTGTTGGTATGTTTGGTTGAGGTCCCGTGGGGCTCGGGGTGAGTCTGGGTGGTTAATGGATTGTTTGAAGTTGGCAAAATGCAGATGAAGCTGCTGCTACTGGTATTTCTGCACCTGCAGAGGGAGAGACGGATGTGCGAGGTCGCTGGTGCGCTTGGTGAGCCATAGATGTTGACATAGAGGATGTGGTCTAGAACTGCAGGTGCGAGACCTGGGGCGCAGATGCGGAAAGGAGGAATTTGGCAGGCTTCTTAGAAGCGGAGGGAGATGCGCAGGTGCGCTTCCGCAGGTGCGAGTTTTGGTCGCAAATGCAGAACCTGGGATCTTGAGTGAGTTCCGCACCTACGATGGAAATTCTGCAGGTGCGGTTTCACAGAAGCGGAAAAAGAGACCGCAGGTGCGGCTTTGCCGGGCAGAATGTATAAATTGAGGACTTCGTGATTTTTGCTCATTTCCACCATTTTAAACTCGGGCTTTGGAGCTTTTGAGGGGATTCAAGAGTTTTCACAGAGGTAAGATGCTTGAGCTCTAATACTCCTAGCTATGGTATTTTTCTGTTGTTTTCTCACCTAATTAGTAGGATTTTTGAAGTGAAATAAGGGGTTAGGGCTTGGGATTTTGGAGAGAGTAATGTGAGGATTTGAAGGACCAAATGATGTCGGATTTTCATGAATTTCATATGGTTAGACTCATGAGTGAATGGGCTTTAGGGTTTTGTGACTTTTGTCAAATTTTGAGACGTGGGCTCGGGGCTGGATTTGAGTCAATTTCGGATTTTGAGTCTAATTTAGTAGTTTTCTCGTGGAATTGATTCCTTTAGCATATATTAATGGTATTGTACTGCTTGTGGCTAGATTCGGAACGCTCGGAGGCCGATTCGAGAGGCAAGGGCATTGCGGAGTAGAGATTTTCTCGGATTGAGATAAGTAACGGTTGTAAATCTAGTCCTGAGGGTATGAAACTCCGGATTTATGTGTCATGTGACTATTTGGAGATGACACACATGCTAGGTGATGGGCGTGTGGGCGTGCACCATTGGGGGATTGTGACTTGGTCCGTCCCGTAGCAACTGTAGAGTTGAACAACCTGTTATAACTATATGCTCATTATGTGTTTTAGAAAGATTTACTGTAAATCATGATATATACCATGTCTAGGCCTTATGCCAGTATTGTTTGGACCCTTAGAGGTCGTTTCTTGCTATCCTCTCACTGTTTTAGTTGATATCCCGTACTCAGTCATGTTCATGCATTCTTACATCATAACTCAGTCTCTGTTATTCTATTTGTTGCATCATGTTAATATTGTTTGGGCTGATTTATTTGATTTTCTGAGAGCCCGAGAGACTAGAAAGGTTTATGACTGAGTGAGGCCGAGGGCCTGTTTGTGAGGTATTGTACCTCAACACGTGAGTTGACCGTGCGAATTCTGATATGATATTACAACACGTGAGTTGTCCGTGCAGCACGTGAGTTATCCGTGCAGATTATAGCGTTTGGGCTGTAGGAGCCCTTCCGGAGTCTGAACACCCCCTGTGAGCGCAGGTACTTACTGAGTGCGAGTGCCGAGTGCCGAGTGCTGAGTGCTGAGTGATTGGGAGGCATGAGCGATTGTGAGGCATGAGTGATTATGAGGTTGGAGTGTTTGGGAGAACTGAGTGATGTTTTGCCCGAGGGGCGGTATATGATTTCATCTTGTGTGCTCATAGCTGCTTTGAGTCCTTGTTTGAGAACTGTTGAAAGATATTTTTATTGGTTTTACCTGAACTGGATTTAAACAAGCTGATTTGACTTAAACTTTGGTTTTTAAAGCATGTTGTACTTTACAGAATTTTATGATATGTACTATACTTGCATCTAGCTCGTCACTACTTCTCAGCCTTTATTTATTGCTGTTACTTACTGAGTTGGTGTACTCACGTTACTCCCTGCATTTTGTGTTCAGATCCAGGTATTTTTGGCCACGGTAGCGGTTGTTGATATATTCAGTAGCAGATCATCGGAGATAGCAAGTTAGCTGCCTGACAATCGCAGCCCTGTTTTTCTTCTTCCTTATCTTCCCCTTAGTTGTATTTTGGATTTTTCTCAGACTATGTTAGTCTTATTATTGTCGGACTAGTTTTTAATAGTTTCTCATGACTTAGTGACACCCCTATGTTTGGGGCTTTTCATTCCGCATTTCTAATTTTTGAGTTCAACCCTTATTTCTTTTATGAGATTCTGCTATACAAGACGCCTTTTGGCATACCTGTGAATGAATTGTTGTAGTATTGTGGGAGTCGGCTGGCCTAGTACCATCGATAGGCGTCATCATGACAGGTTTGAGTTTAGGGTCGTGACAGAATCGATGTTCAAAACTCAAAAATTCACTTTATGAAATTTTAGACAAAACCCCCAAATTTAACTTTGAAATCATCAATCAAATGCCAAAAACGAAGATGGGTTCATGAAATATAACCAAAGTCGAGTATAAAACACTTACCCCAATGCATATGGTGAAAATCGCCTCCAAATATTGTCCAAATCCAAGGTCCCCAACTCAAAATATGACCAAATGAACAAACATTCAATATTAAGTATTTTTACCCAGCTGTTCTGCCTCGTTTTGCATGACAAATGGTTCCGAAACTTGCTTTTGATACCTCCAATGGATTCCTTGTAAAATTTTAATCAAGTTAGGCTTTTGAATCACTCCATTTGACCTTATAATGAAGGAGCTATGTTGGTTTCAATATTTAGAAATAGTGCAGATTTTTAAATACGAAGTCAGTGGTAATTTCGTAATTAATCTGACAAATCTGGCAACCCAATTCTTAGTAAAATGACCACAAAATTCTCATACGATGTCCAAATTCGACGATTCTTTTTGGTATAACTCCGAAATTACGATACGGATCTAATGCTTCAATCAAAATAGAAATCGGAGCTTATATGTTCAATGTGGTACCATTTATGCTTGAAGAAACTAGGTCGAAACATAAGAAAAACAAGCGCAACACAATCCAAACCTATCCGAAACTCACCCGAGCCCCTCGGGACCCCGTACGAACATACAAACAAGTCCCATAACATAACACGGACTTACTCAAGGCCTCAAATCACGCATAACAACGTCGAAACGACGAAACGCACCTCAGATCAAACTTAATGAACTTTCGATTTTCAAAAACTCGCGCTAAAGCATATCACATCAACTCGGAATGAACTCAAATTTTGTACACAAGTACTAATACATCATACAGATCTACTCGTGCTCCAAACTACCGAGTGAAGTGCAAATGCTCAAAACGACTGGTCGGGTCGTTACAGAATTTGGAGGGAATCCAAGAGCATCAGCTTCTTGATACACATATTAGATGGAAGGTAATTGTTGAGTACATTAATGAGCCATTGCCTTTTTTCTTATAGCGCTTCATAATGGTTTGAAGCGTTGCCTTATAAGTTAGGCGTTAGTTTCTTTCCTTTTTTTTTTTTTTTTAAATTTAGGATAATTAATTTTTTAAAAGGGCATATTGGTAATTTAACTTTTAACTTAAGGCCTTCCCACTTTTAATATAACTAGCTTTAGTGTACGCGCGTTGCACATGTCTTTTACATCAATCAATATAGAATATATACAAAATAATAAATTGGTGCATACATTGAAACAATAGCTGAATTTTACTATCTTCTATACATGCGAAGATGATGAATTTAATTGAAGTAGTTATATAACTATAAATATTTTATTATAGTTATGAGATATAAATACGTTATGTTGTTGTATCCCGCCTACTATCTCTTTAGAATACAAGCAATATAAACTTAGACTATCAATTGACTAATGACATTTATCAATTGACTAATGACACTAATAGCTTGTTTGGCCAAACTTTTAAAATCAGCTTATTTTGAAATTTGTTTTCCCAAAAATACTTTTTAAAGTACTTTTGATGAAAAGCAACTTGTGTTTGGTTAACTAATTTGAAAAACACTTTTGAGCAGTAATTAGTATTTGTCTAAGCTTTTAAAAAGTATTTTTAAGTGTATTTTTCTCAAAAATATTTTTCGAAAAAATACTTTTAGGGAGAAGCTATTTTTTTCTGCTTCTCGAAAAAAATTTCTGTTCCTACTCAAAAATATTTTTTTCCTTCTAAAAGCTTAGCCAAACACCTTAACCTAGAATACTTTTGGTAAAAAAAAAAATTTGGCCAAAAAGAAGTGTCACGACCCAATTTCACCTGTAGGTCGTGATGGCGCCCAACACTACAGCTAGGCAAGCCAACTAATAAATTAAACATACATTGATAAAATTTAAAACCAAGAAAATATAAACCCAAACTCTACCAATGTGTGTCCCAAGACCTGATGTCATAAGTGAATGAGCATCTAGTAGATTATACAAAACTCCAGATATTGTCTGAAATAAAATAGACAGAATGTAAATATAAGAAGAGACACTGGTAGCTGCAGAACGGCTCAGAAAGGCAGCTCACCACTATGCCTCGGGATGACGTGGGTATGTGATGATAGGTCCTCCACTAGTACCTATCTCAGATCCTGCACCAAAAAGTGCAGCAAGTGTAGTACAAGTACGTAAACAACATGTACCCAATAAGTATCAAGCCTAATCTCGAAGTGGTAGAGACGAGATGACCGACTTTGACACTCACTATGGGTCAATAATAATAACTGAAATAAAACTAGAATTTTTAAATCAGCATGATTTATAGAATTTACAATAATTTATTTACTCAGCGAAAATAATCAAATTCCTTCAAATGTAACAATTCTCAATATATTAATTAAATTCCTTCAATTCAAATAATTTCTAATTTATCAATTAAACCTCATTTACAGGGGTAACAATTTAATTCCTTAACAAGCAAGAATAATAATTCATTAAATTTCAAGGATTTTTCAATTTATTAATTAGCTTCACAAGCTGAAATAAATTATTAAAGTAATGTGTAATTATTATTATTAAGCACGATTTCTGCCGAGGACGTACGGCCCGATCCAGAGTATCGTGTACACTGCCGAGGGACGTGCGGCGCGATCCATAGATGCATCTATCCTGCCGAGGTGTTCGGCCCGCTCCACAAGAAAGGAGGACATTTTCTTATGTGCCTCCGGAAGGAGAGTATATTTATTATAAGATAAATTCGGGAAGAGAATAATTTTTTTTAACAATTAATTGATTTAAACAGAAAATCAAGCCTATGAGATTTCCATCCTTTAATATCTTTTCATAATATATTCATATATATATCAATTAATATTAATTAATCAAAGAATACTATTTACACAAGTAATGCATGCTTTGAGTCCTAAACTACCCGGACTTTAGCATTAATAGTAGCTACGCACGGACTCTCGTCACCTCGTGCGTACGTAGCCCCCACAATTAGCAACAATTATTCAATTTAATCCCTATGGGGTAATTTTCCCCTCACAAGATTAGACAAGAGACTTACCTCGTCTTGTTCCAATTTAATCCACTATAAGGCCTTTTCCACGATTATCCAACTCTGTCTGGCTCGAATCTATCCAAAATAATTTGATACAATCACTAAAAATTATAGGAATCAATTCTATAAGAAAATACTACATTTTTAATAAAAATCCCGAAAATAATTAAATATTCGTCTGTGGGGCCCATATCTCGGAATCCGGCAAAAGTTACGAAATCCGATAACCCATTCAATTACGAGTCTAACCATACCAGTTTCACTCAAATCCGACTCCGAATCGATACCGAAATCTCAAAAATTTATTTCTATGAGATTTCTAAAAATTTTCCAAATTTAAAACTTAATTACTAAATATAAAGATTTAACTAATTGTTTATCCTGTAGTGCGCTTCTACATTCCCAAATATATATTTCTTGAAATTCTAATCTATTAAATAATATATTTTTTATAAAACTCTAGTCACTGAATTAGGTAGGTCTTGAGGGAGTTGTTCTTTAAAAAACCCTCTAGATCTTTATCCAATCAATGAAGCTTTAAAATTAATGGTAACTTTTTGACAATTGATTTATCATCAAGATTCTAAAACAAATATGTAGAAAAATGAAGCTAAGCTACTTTTTATAATAAAAGAGATTAAAATTTTAAAAACTTGCTCGACATAAAAAATAAATACCTGGTATATATTAGAGAATTATATATTTAAAGATTAATTTTTCTAATTTAGAGAAAGGTTCAACAAACAATATGTATTATGGCTATAGATTATAAGTACAATCAATTTTTCATTTCCATGAAGAATAATAAATAAATCTAATTTAATTTGTCAAGATTCTAAAATAAATATTTTATGTAGGAAACAAATTAAAGCTACTTTTTATAACATAAGAAATTAAAAGTTTAAAAACATGTTCTGATTTTTTTTTTCTCGGGCTGAGTCTTGTTTTTAATTTTTTAAAAATATTTATAAGTCTATTTTTTACATGGTAATGAAAAAACAAAATTGTAACCTAGGTACATAGAATTCGTTCTTTCCAACTTTGTATAAAAACTAAAAGAGGAACAATATAATCTTTATTTAGACAACAAAAGCAATTTTCTTAACTTAAAAAGGTTTGGTGGTTGGTAAATAAAATATGGTTATATGGAATTAGTAAACAAAATATGGTTACTTGGATGTAGTTTCTGGTTATATGGAATTGGTAAACAAATATATGGTTACTTGGATGTAGTTTCGTTGGACTATTAAATCAACGTGTAATTGTTGTTTTTAAATTCTTATATATTAGAAATTAGAAATTCTTGCATAATTCAAATAAGAAAATATATTTAATAGTCAAAATCGTATTGATTTAAAGGTTCTAAATCTTAGGGAGATAATTAAATGACTATTTTGTCTATTGTGAATTCTATTTTTAAAAGGGTAAAAAAGGCGAACGACATTTCGTTAAGGGTCTTCATGCTTTTAATATAGTATAGATAGATTAAAGGGTCGATTGTAAGAGCAACTCTTTATATGTAAAAATTCCTTCTTCCTTCATGTTTATATAGTATTAGAGTGCGCTTTGCGCGTGTATCCTATCTCAATAAATATTAATTTTTTTTAAAATATTATATAAATATTGTATTAAAAATTATGTTTGAGTTATAAAATAAAAATATAAGTATTGATCTTAGATAGCTAACTTAATAAAGAAAGAAACTGCAAAACAGAAGTAGTTAATCATGAGTTACTATATTCAACTTAAAAGAAATTCAAGTTTTATAATTTTGTCACCTCAATTCCACAAGTTATTATGCTCTTTTTTATTCTATTTAGCAATTTCATATACTCATCACTACCAACAATACATCTTTAAATTCTACTAAATTTATTATGAAGAAATGCACTTACAAATAGTAAAAAAGTCAATCAACATCTTGCAAATACTATCCATGTTACTATAAAAACGTTATGCCGAGAAAATATTATAAATGCATAAAACACTAAAAAACAATACAGAAACATGAAGTATAGTTCTTTAAAAGCTAATTTCAAAATTATTTTTTGTGACTGATCACAAGAAGGCTCTTTTCTTCAATTATAATATAAGTGATTTTTTAAACTTTATTGGAATTGATAAATTTACATACTTCTTAGTTCTTAACAAAATAAGACCCCTGACTAATATTCAGAGAAGACAGAAGGAAAGCAATAAAAACATTGACAAGAGCTGCATCACATATGAAATTCTATCCGTGAGAATTAGAGATGTAGGTGTAAGGACCTTTTCCGCCACGAAAAGTTAGGGAAGGCTGCTAGGGTATATAATTATATTGGTGAAAGGGGTTGGAGCTCAATTTAGCTTGAGAAAATTTCTTGACGTTGTCCTATCCTATATATGGTTTTAAAGAATAAAGACGCCTTAACCTAAAAAAGGTTCTTTTGTTTTTGCTAAAACCTAAAAAAGGTTCTAAGTGCAAGAAAATTTCAAATTTTGATTTTTTCGGTGTTCAAATAAGGAAGGATATAATATAATATCTAAAAGATTTAAGTCCTAAATATTAGAGAATTTTAAATTACGATTGCGTCCAGTGTGAAATCTATATTTAAAGGGTAAAAAAGGCGAACGACATTTCGCTAAGGGCCTTCGTGCTTTTAATATAATATAGATACTAATTTCTTCTCATGTGCGTTATAATTTTCCGAAAAGTTTTTATGTGAAAAATAAATTAAAATATAAATTAGAGCTTTAAAAACTCAATTGTGTTGACTTTAGTCAATATTTTGAGCAAACGGACCCAGATCAGTATTTTGACAATTTTGGTAGGTCCGTATCGTGATTTGGGACTTGGGCGTATGCCCGAAATCGAATTCCGAGGTCCCTAGCTCAAGATATGGAATTTTGATGAAAAATTAAAAGCTTGAAAGTTTAATGATTTTTAAGAAATTACTGATGTTGGATTTATTGACCTCGGGTTCGTATTTTGGTTCCGGAGCCTGATGTAGGTCCACTATAATATTTATAACTTGTCTGCTGAATTTGATGAGAATCAGAGTTGATTTGACGTGATTCGGACGCCCTGTTGTAAAAATAAAGGTTTTAAAGTTTTCTTGAAAATTCCCTTTGATTTGGTATCCGATTCATAGTTCTAGGTGTTAGTTTGGCGATTTGATCGCGCGAGCAAGTTTGTATGATATTTTAGGACTTGTGTGCAAGTTTGATTTGGAGCCCCGAGAGCTCGGGTGAGTTTTGGATGGGCTACGGGACGATTTCAGACTTAGGAAATCTGGTTTTCTGCAAACTTCAGGCTTCTGGCGTGTTTTTCTTCGCGTTCGAGAAGGTACTCTCATGAACGCGAAGAGCAAATTGGGGCTGGCACGTTTTGTGCTTCGTGTTCGCGACATAGTGACCGCATTCGCGAAGGCTTGAGGTTCAAAGCTTCGCGTTCGCGATCGAAGCCTCGCGTTCGCGAAGGGAAAGAGGCTGGCCAGGAAAAATTAGCCTTCGCGTTCGCGAAGGGTATCTCGCGTTCGTGAGGTAACCCTCGCATTCGCGAAGAGTAAAATTGGACAGCACAAATTTGTGCTTCGCGAACGCGAGGCACTGACCGCGTTCGCGAAGGGTAAAAATTCCAGAAACCAAACTTAAGTTCTGGAAATGGGATTTCGACCCATTTTTAACTCTTTTCTATTTTTGAGCTCGGGTAAGGTGATTTTTGGGTACTTTTTACGGAAAAACATTGGGGTAAGTGTTTCTTATCCTATATTAATTATATTTAAGTGTTCCTTATCCTATATTAATTATATTTCATGATTTCATACTCATTTATATCATGAATCCGTGAATTTATGAAAGAAAATTCAGATTTTGTAAAATTCTTCCAAAAACGAAAATTTAAGATTTGAAGGTCCATTTGATATCGGAATTGGATAATTTTTGTATAGTTGGACTCATCTCAGAATGGGTGTTCGGATTTTATACGTTTTTCCGGAATTTGAGACGTGAGTCCCACTGTCGAATATTTTAATTAATTTTGGATTTTTATCCGGAAAATTTATAAATTCATATGGAATTAATTCCTATGATTCATATTGAGTATATCGAATTGTTTGTGAATAGATTTGAAGCTTTTGGAGATAAATTTAAAAGGAAAAGTTGTGGTCGAGTAATTGATTGGAATTTGCAAAGCGAGGTAAGTGTCGTGGTTAACCTTGACTTGAGGGAATAGAATCCTTAAATTATTTGTTATGTGAATTGCACGTGAATGACGTATAGGCGAGGTGACGAGTGTCTATACGTCGTCAAATTAATTGTTTGCCTGCTTACTTGAAAAATCATAAATTATTTTAAATCATGAATTAATTATTATAATAATTATTTCTCTCCTATTCTTTATCAAATATTAATTCTTGAATTCTTGCATTAATTGTTACATGTTATTTGAATTATGTGCCTTAATTGTTATTTGACATTCAACATATTAAATATTTAACTGCATATTTTCTCTCTGATTTCCATAATAATTTGCTATTTGCCTTTGTTTGTTTCATAATTAAATCATAATTATTGTATGCTTGTTGTCTTATAATTTTATATTAATTGTTGTATTTATTGGAAAAATTTCTTCTATAAGAATTGGTAAATGAATATGTTGGAGGATCGGGTTGTGCGCCGCAACAGAATTGATTATAATAAATATATTGGAGGATCGGGTTGCACGCCGCAACAGACTTATTAAAAGTCCATATTGGAGGATCGGGTTGCACGCCGCAAGAGACTTATTAAAAGTCCATATTGGAGGATCGGGTTGCACGCCGCAACAGACTTATTAAAAGTTTATATTGGAGGATCGGGTTGCACGCCGCAACAGACTTATTTAAAAGTCAACATACATATATATATTGAGGGATCGGGTTGCACGCCGCAACAAACTTGATTAATGTGAATATATTGGAGGAGCGGGTTGCACGCCGCAACAGAATTGAATGTGAATATATTGTGAGAGCGGGTTGCACGCTGCAACAGAATTGCATGGGAATATATTGTGAGAGCGGGTTGCACGCTGCAACATAATTGATTTAAATGACAATTGGTTGTGACTGCTGAGTTGACTTCAATTATTATAAATGAATTACCTTATTTATTTCTATTATTGTTGTTGTTACTAATGTTGCGTACAGGTAATGTAAGTGACCCGCCTTAGCCTCGTCACTACTTCGTCGAGGTTAGGCTCAACACTTACCAGTACATGAGGTCGGTTGTACTGATACTACACTCTGCACTTCTTATGCAGATTTTGGAGTTGGTCCCAGCGGCGTACCATAGACTTGCTCGGATTTTAGCTACTCATAGGAGACTTGAGGTATAACTGCACGACTTCGCAGTTCTGAAGTCCCCGTCTACTTTACTTTAGCTGTGTGTTTGTTTCCAGACAACTTTATTTTATTCAGACCTTTATTTGTATTTATTCTAGAAGCTTGTGACACCAATTCTGGGATGGTATTTAGACACCGTTGTTTTTATGGATTAATCACTATATTTCAGACCTTACTTCCACGTTTATTTCTTTGTTATTAATAAATTTTAAAATTATTTTAAAAATAGATAATATTATTCTAACGTTGGCTTGCCTAGCAAGTGAAATGTTAGGCGCCATCATGGTCTGAAAGTGGGAATTTCGGGTCATGACAGTTGGTATCAGAGCACTAGGTTACATAGGTCTCACGAGTCACGAGCAAACTTAGTAGAGTCTGAAGGATCGGTATGGAGACGTCTGTACTTATCTCTCAGAGGCTATGAAGTTTAGGAACAATATCACTTCTTTCTTATTCTGTCGTGTGATTTTATTCTATCATCGATGATTGAACCATTCTACTCTTATTCTCTCGCAAATGATGAGAACACGTAATACCTCTACCGATGGTCAGGGACCAGAACCCCCTGTGGCAACTATGGCCAGGGGTAGAGGTTGAGGTCGAGGTCATGATAGAGGCCGAGGCAGAGGCCGAGGTAGAGCTCAGTCTAGAGCTCGAGCAGCTACACCTGTTGAAGAACCTTAGGTGGACCTTCAAGAGGAGGTTCCAGTTCAGAATGTACCAGTTGGACCAGTTCAGGTCCCGGAAGGAATCATAGCCACTCCAGTACTTCAGGACACTCTAGTCCATTTGGTAAGTCTTATGGAGGGCGTGGCCCAGAATGGTACATTTCCAGTGGCACCAGCCATCTCACAGGCTGGGGGAGGAGCACAAACTCCCACTACTCCCGCTCCGGAGCAGATGGCTCCCCAGAATCAGGCTCCAGCAGCCCCGCCAGTTGGGGTAGTTCAGCCAGTTATTGCGGCACAGATCGGTGATAGGCCCGCCATGTCTTTTGAGGCCTTATTGAGACTGGATAAGTTTACCAAGCTCTTTCTAGTTCACTTCAGTGGTACACCTTCTGAGGACCCACCGGATTATCTTGAACGCTGCCATGAGGTGCTGCGGAACATGGGTATAGTTGAGACCAATAGGGTTGATTTTGCTGTATTTCAGATGACAGGTTTCGCCAAGAGGTGGTGGAGAGATTATACATTGACCCGACCAGTCGGATCACCTGCACTTACATGGGAGCAGTTCTCCCAGCTATTTCTGGAAAAGTTCCTCCCTATCACACTGAGAGAGGAATTCCGCAAGCAATCTAAGCGTCTACAGCAGGGCAGTATGACTGTTACTCAGTATGAGTCCCGTTTTGTGAATTTCGCCCGTCATGCTCTCCTTTTACTACCTACGGAGGGAGAGAGAGTGAGGAGGTTTATTGAGGGACTCACTCATCCTATCAGACTTCAAATGGCCAAGGAGACCGAAAGTGAGATTTCTTTTCAGGCGGCTGCTAATGTCGTAAGGAGGATCGAGATGGTTCTTGTGGTTTTAGTGGTGCCTCGTCTGGAGGCTGAGGTAATTTTTATTGGGGTAATTCTCCCAGACCGTTTCATTCAGCACTTCATGTATCTCTCGGTGCTTCAGTGAGCTTTTGAGGAGCGGTGAGAAAAAAATTGGCTAATTGATAAGGCGTTTATATAGTTTAGGCTTTGTGATAAAGCCAATCAACATCCATTTGATAATTCAAATGGCTTGGTTACTAAAGGAAGAAACACAACCTTTAGTAAAATCACTTCAAATAGTTTTCTTATTTTCCTTTTTCCTTAAATATTTTTTAGTTTTCAGCATAATTATTAGTAAAATTACTGTCACGACCCAATTTCACCTAAAGGTCGTGATGGCGCCAAATACTACGGCTAGGCAAACCAACTAGTAAATTTAACATATATTGACTAAACTTTTAAATCCAAGAAAAATAATAAAACATCAAATTCTACCAATGTGTGTGCCAAGACTTGGTGTCACAAGTGTATGAGCACCTAGTAGATTATACAAAACTCCAAAATACGGTCTGAATGAAAATAGACAGAATGAAAAATACAGGGAGAGACACTGGTAGCTGCAGAACGGCTCAGAAAGGCAGCTCACCACTATGCCTCGGGATGACGTGGGTATGTGATGATAGGTCCTCCACTAGTACCTGTCTCAGATCCTGCACAAAAAGTGCAGCAAGTGTAGTATGAGTACGTAAACAACGTGTACCCAGTAAGTATCAAGCCTAATCTCAAAGTGATAGAGACAAGATAATCGACTTTGACACTTACTAAGGGTCCAAAATAATAAATAGAATGAAATAGAATTTATTTAATTCAGCATGTCTCACACAATTAACAATAATTTTTCTAAATCAGCAGAAATAATTAAATTCTTCCAAATGCAACAAAATTTTTAATGTATTAATTAAATTCCTTCAAGTCCAATAATTTTCAATTTATCAATTAGCTTCACAGGCTGTAACAAACTATCAAAGTATCGTGTATTTATTATTATTGTTAAGCACGATTTCTGTCGAGGACGTACTGCCCGAATCGACGATAATAACTTGTTAACCCCAGAAAACTCCTGATCTCAGTCGCCGAAGTGGGACGATGCCAATTCTGAACTGCCTCAATCTTTTTGGGATCAACCTTAATACCCTCACCCGATACAATATGCCCCAAAAATGCTACAGACTCTAGCCAAAACTCACATTTGGAGAACTTAGCATATAGATTTTGTTCCCGCAATGTCTGAAGCACTACTCTCATATGCTGCTCGTGCTCCTCCTTACTGCGCGAGTAGATCAAAATGTCATTAATGAAAAATGAATCAATATATGGCCTGAATACCGTGTTCATCAAATCCATAAATGTTGTCGGGGCATTAGTTAAATCGAAAGTCATTACCAGAAACTCATATTGACCATATCTAGTACGGAAACCAGTTTTCGGAACATCCGAATCTCGAATCTTCAACTGATGATACCCCGACCTCAAGTCGATCTTAGAGAACACCCTAGCACCCGGCAACTGGTCAAATAGGTCATCAATACGCGGCAACGGGTACTTGTTCTTAATAGTAACTTTGTTCAATTGGCGATAATCAATACACATTCGCATTGTGCCATCCTTCTTCTTCACAAATAATACCGGTGCACCCCAAGGCGATACACTCGGTCTGACCTCCACATCTAGGACGGCCCCTACCCACCTATCCTCCACCTCTTGGTGGTCGGATTACTGGTGGAGCAACTGGTCCGGTAAGCATAGGCTGCTGACCCTGCAGTACTGGTCTACCTCGAAGCCTGGGGCAAATTATCCGCATATGACTGGGATCCCCGCACTCGTAACAACTCTTCGGTACGATGGGCTGCTGACTAAGAGTCTGGCCCTGGGGACCTGAATACCCACTGGAAGAACCCTGAATAGCTGGTGGGCGATAAGAACTCTCTGGTATAGCACTGAGATAAGGTCGCACTAGAGCACCTCGAGGAGGTGGTGGTGCTGGATATGGGGCTTGCAGGACTGCCCCCTCACGAACTGACCTCTGCCCCCAGACGGAGAACCTCTGAACTCTCCAGAGTACCTGAACCGCTTATCTCTCATAATCTGCTCTCGGTTCAGCTGGTGCACACCCTCAGTCCTCCGGGCTATCTCCACAACTAGCTCATAAGAAGTACCCATCTCAACCTCTCGAGCCATAGTGGCCTGAATGCCAGTATGTAAACCAGCTACAAACCCCCGCACTCTTTCCGCCTCAGTATGGAGTATCACAAGTGCATGGCGAGATAATTTAGAGAACCTCGCCTCATAATCGGTCACTGACATCTGACCCTACTGGAGCTGCTCAAACTGAAACCGCAATTCTTCTCTCTGAGAGGGTGGAATATATCTGTCCAGGAAGATACGGGTGAACCTGTCCCAAGTCATGGGAGGAGAATCTACTGGTCTACCAAGAACATAAGACTGCCACCATCTAAGGGCCCTGCCTTCTAGCTGAAAAGTTGCAAAGTCAACCCCATGAGATTCCAATATCCTCATGTTGTGCAGTCTGTCCCTGCAACGATCAATGAAGTCATGTGGATCCTCATGTCGCTCACCCCCAAAGACAGGAGGATGTAGTCTAGTCCATCGGTCCAATAGTTTCTGTGGGTCAGCGGCTGCAGCTGGCCTGGGCTCTGGTGTAGCTGCTGCCACTGGCTGAGCTCCACCCACGGATAGTGCACCCTAGGTCTGATATACAATAGCTGCCTGTCCATGAGCCTGCGCGGTAGGGGTCTGTGCTCCCCTGCCCGCCTAAGATGTGGTTGGGTCTACTGGAAATAAACCGGCCTGAGTCATATTATCCATGAACCGCAACATACGACCCATGACATCCTGAAATCCTGGTGCAGATATGAAATCCACCGGAGCTGGCTCTGCCACAGGCACCTCACCCTGTTCCTCAATAATGAGATTCTCTGCTGGACCCACTGGAGGCATAACTGGAACAGTCCTGGGACGTCCTCGCCCTCTACCACGGGCTGGAGCCCTCCCTCGGCCTCTGCCTCGACCTCTAGCAACTGGGGAAGTAGCTCTTCCCTAGTCTGGAACCTCATTCGAGCGCGTTCTCACCATCTGTGAGAGAATAAAAGAAGGATATTTAGTACTACATTAATTGCACGATGGGATATGAAGAAAGGTAGTTTCCTAACACCCTATAGCCTCTCAAAGATAAGTACAGACGTCTCTGTACCGATCCGCAAGACTCTATTAGGCCTGCTCATAACTTGTGAGACCTACGTGAACCTAGGGCTCTGATACTATGTTGTCACGACCCAATTTCACCTAAAGGTCGTGATGGCGCCCAACACTACAGCTAGGCAAGCCAACTAGTAAATTTAACATATATTGACTAAACTTTTAAATCCAAGAAAAATAATAAAACAACAAATTTTACCAATGTGTGTGCCAAGACCTGGTGTCACA
Source organism: Nicotiana tabacum (assembly GCF_000715075.1). NCBI lineage: Eukaryota > Viridiplantae > Streptophyta > Magnoliopsida > Solanales > Solanaceae > Nicotiana > Nicotiana tabacum. The sequence continues at coordinate 57,960,530 of NC_134091.1, read as the reverse complement.
AGTGTATAAGCATCTAGTATATTATACAAAACTCCAAAATACCATCTGAATGAAAATAGACAAAATGAAAATACAATGAAAGACACTGGTAGTTGCAGAACGGGTCAGAAAGGCAGCTCACCACTATGCCTCCGGATAACGAGGATGTGCGATGATAGGTCCTCCACAAGTACCTGTCTCAGATCCTGCACAAAAAGTGAAGCAAGTATAGTATGAGTACGTAAACAACGTGTACCCAGTAAGTATCAAGCCTAATCTCAAAGTGGTAGAGACGAGATAGTCGACTTTGACACTTACTAAGGGTCCAAAATAATAAATAGGATGAAATAGAATTTATTTAATTCAGCATGTCTCACAGAATTAACAATAATTTTCCTAAATCAGCAGAAATAATTAAATTCTTCCAAATGCAACAAATTTTCAATGTATTAATTAAATTCCTTCAAGTCTAATAATTTCTAATTTATCAATTAGCTTCACAAGCTCTAACAAACTATCAAAGTATCGTGTATTTATTATTATTATTAAGCACGATTTCTGCCGAGGACGTACGACCCGATCCAGAGTGTCGTGTACACTGTCGAGGGACGTGCGACACGATCCATAAATGCATCTATCCTGCCGAGGTGTTCGGTCCGCTCCACAAAAAATGAGGACATTTTCTCATGTACCTCCGGAAGGAGAGTATATTTATTATAAGATAAATTCGGGAGGAAGAACAATTTCTCTTAACAATTAATTAATTTAAACAGAAAATCAAGCATATGAGATTTCCATTCTTTAATATTTTTATCTAACAATTCAAAATATATTCATATATATCAATTAATATTAATTAAACAAAAAATATAATTTACACAAGTAATTCATACTTTGAGTCCTAAACTACCCAGACTTTAGCATTTATAGTAGCTACGCACGGACTCTCGTCACCTCGTGCGTACGTAGCCCCCACAATTAGCAACAACTATTTAATTTAATCACCTATGAGGTAATTTTCCCCTTACAAGATTAGACAAGAGACTTACCTTGTCTCAAAGTCCACCTTCCGATTATCGCGTCGCGTAAAATTCTCGATTCGACGCCAAAAATTCCGAAGCTATCCAAATATTATACAAAATAATTAATATATATTCAATAATTTGAAATTCATCTATTAAATAAATTACCCTATCCAAAATGATAAAATTTCTAGAATTTATCCTCGGGCCCACGTGCTCGGATTCTGGAAATTTTCGAATGAAAACATTACCCATAATCTCAAGAACTTAAATATATAATTTCTATCCAATTCCATAACCATTTTCGGGTTAAAATTTCATTTTTTTAAAAATCTATGTTTTTCACCTAAACCTTTAATTTCTAAGATTTACTAGTTATAATCTATCCATAATCTATGTATTTAACTCAATGGGTGTAGAATTAACTTACCTTCAAATTGCTAGTTGAACCCCCCCCCCCCCCAAGTTCTAAAATCGCCAAATGTGGAGAGAAAACAGACAAAAATGGTGGATTCTCGTTCTTTTAAGCTTTCTGCCAAACAGGCCTTTCGCACCTGCGGCTCTGTACCTGCGAAAAATCCTCGCAGGTGCGAGTTCCACTCGCTTGACCAATCCTCGCATCTGTGCTTCTAGCCTCGCACCTGCGCGTTCGCAGGTGCGCCCAATATTCTGTACCTGCGATGGCAGGCCTCCCATTCCTTTTCCGCTTCTGCGAAGAAATCTCGTATCTGCGAGTGTCGCTCCTGCGAGCTTTTGTCGCATCTGTGAATGTCGCACCTGCGACTGGACAAGCGCAGATGCGATTCTGACAGTAGCTGGGAGCTTCAGTTTTAGCTCCCAACTTCCAACTTGGTCCGAGTCTCGTCTGATTGACACTCGGGGCCCCCGGGACTCCGTCCGAACATACCAACAAATTTGAAATCATAAAACGGACTCGCTCGAACTCTCGGAACGCATAAAACAACATCACATCTAAGAATCATACCCTAAACCAAATTGATTCAAACTTAAGAATTTCAAGTTCTTTAATTTACTTCCAATGCGCCGAAATATACTTAAACTACTCGGAATGATACGAAATTTTGCGTGCAAGTCTTAAATCACTATACGGAACTATTCCCAAACTCAAAATTCCAAACGGACTTCAATTACTCAAAAACCTACTCCAAACCAAATTTAAAGAATTTTAAACCTTCAAATAGTTGATTTTTACTATTAAGCGTCAAAACGCTCCCGGGTTATCCAAGACCCGATTCAGACATACACCCAAGTCTAAAATCATCATACGAACCTATTGGAACCGTCAAATCCCGATTCCAGGGTCATTTTTTTAAAATATTGACCGAAGTCAAACTTGGCCATTTAAAGCCAACTTAAGGAACCAAGTATTCTGATTTCAACCCAAACACTTCTAAATCCCGAACCAACCATCCCCATGAGTTATAAATTAATAAAAGCATATTCGGGGAGTTTTATTTTAGGGAACGGATTTTTAAAAGTTAAAATGACCGGTTGGGTCATTACAATTACTATTAAATATAGATTTATATTGCTAAAAGAATATTTTGTCCTTTAAACTTTTCTCATATATTCCTATTTAAATCCAAGAATTAATAACAAGTTCGTACAAGATGAATATTCAATTTAATAGCAATCTTTTTTTCTCAACAATTCAATAGTAATCGAATTGTGTTTACATAATCCAAGTTCATCATAATGCAATTAAAAAGTTGATAATATAAATTCAAGCATAATGCAATGAGAGTAGGATAATTAAACCTAACGCCACTAAATTTTATATATATAGAGAGAGACTTAATTCAATTCAAGCCTTTTAATTTGCATATGAATGTTTATATGCGAGCAGAAAGTTTTATACTTCGTATTTCTTCAATATTTGATGATGTTTGTTCCTTATATGAATATTCGTAAGTAAACTATTTTCATTAAAAAAATTGTTCTGATAAATTACAATAGTTGCTACTTACAAATACCAAATACTATTTCTTCTAATATTGAATTATACTTTAAAATCCTATAAATATTTAGATCTTTGTAAAAGAATTTAATGTATTTTATATGTGCTAACATTTTTCTAAGAAATGGTATGATTAAAAGATGGCATTTCTTCTTAATCGTTAATAATTTTTTTCTAGAATGGAAGTACTATCATTTATCATCTATTAGCGATAATAAAGAAGCATAATATACTGTAAATATTAAAGAGACTATATATCTCCCATACCTCCATGAAACCTCAAAAGATCTCACTACTCCAATATTGTCATAACAAAATAATACTTCTATACGTGAAACTTGAAAGTTTCAATTTCCAAACTTTTTCTCAGTACAAATACCCAAGTTTTCCTTTTTCTTCTTCATCCCAGACAACATATTCTTTTTCCATACTAAAATCAACGTTTGAATACATTTCAAAATGGTATTTAGTTACTTATTAAAAAGACACAACTTTTTGAAAATACACTTCAAATCAAATTAATTTCTTCTTCTTAATAAATATAAATTAATACTTATAGTTTTTATAAGTAGGTAGTTAAATTTTTCAAAAGAACATTTAAGTAATTTAACTGTTTAGGTTAGGGCTTCCCCCTTTTATAAACAACTGAGCATAATTATATATTTATGTGTCAATTGTATCTCATCAACAAATAAGGATTACAATGCACAAAACCTACTGATTATTCATCCTCATACCAGGAACATATAATGGTTTCCCATCATTTCTTCTATTATATTATAGGATATCCATCTTCTAATTAAGAAGAAGAAATTACCTATTTTTCCATGGCAGTCATATTTTACCAATGAAGTCTTATCCTATGTATATCCATTCAACAATAATGGCACAATAGAATTTTTAATTCAGACCTCAATATACCGACTTTATACTTTTAAAAGACTAAACTATTCATTCAAACATATTAATCTATTTTTTTAAAAACATATAACTTTGTCTAATATTTAAAACTTTGAATTCAACCAAAATTTTACCCAAAATTTTAAATGGATGATTTAATTTCTTATGATGGTGATGCTAAGTGTTGTTTTCTTTCTTATATTAAAGAAGTTACAATATAGATTTTCAATGATATAAGACGTCATAAAATTGAAAAACAGACTTCATTCCGCCTCTCGTTCGTACTGAGCTATTATGCCTGCAACTTCAAACATATTATTATATAAGTAAAGAATACCTGGTGGAAAGATATTATGCATGCACCTTCAAGCATATAATAGTAAAGAAGCATATCTTGTGGAAAGATCATAACATGCTCTTGGGTTGGAATGTGACTTGAATTTGCAGCACCAAAAGAAAGGAAAAATAATTCTTCTTCTAGAAAATCGAACAAACTCTCGCCAACAATGTTAGTGAAACACATATAAGGTGAGTTTTTCCAGTTTACATAAAAGAAATTCCTGATATAACTATCTCTATTTGTTGAATTTGAAAAAGAAGTTGATCAAATCAAAGTACGCAGTAAGATTCCTTCCTTAAAGTTGGAGAAAGAGAGAAAATGGATAGTAAAACCATTTCTGATCTTTAATAATTGTACCTACACATTTGTGGATATCATAAAAGACGAAATACTTTAATTAATTAGTTTAATTTTCTGTCTTCCGTACTGTTTTTTTTTGGAGTAGGAAGGGGTGGCTTAGAGCGAATAGTTGTGACTGAAGGAGCAAGATGCTTGAAATGATTGTGGCTGTTTGGAGGCATAAATTGTTTTTTTTTTAAAAAGAAGTAAAGTATTAGTAGTTTGTTTATGTTGTGAGGGGTATTAAAGTAATTTGACTTTTTAAAAAAGGGCTTCCGCTTTTATACTAGTATAGATATAGATTTTATAGTAGTATAGATATATATAGAATATAGATTAATTTCAACGCTCGCAATAGTTTCTAAAATTATAAAATCAAAACCAATCATAGCAAAAAGAATTTCTAATCTAAGTTCCAGTGCAACTTACATTTTGGATTGATTCAATTGTTGAAACATAGTCGTATACTCCATCTAGCAATTTTTTTTCTTGTTTTACTTAATACAAACACAATTAATTAAGCTTTATTAACTCATTGTCACATAATGTTTGCTTATAAGATCAACGGGAAGTAACATCTGCAAATATAATTAAGAGAAATTTTCATAAAGCACCGTAGTTTAGACCCTAATAATTATAGTTTGCCTAATTATTATTCGTAGCTACTGTTCAATTGTTACTACCTTGTATCACTTGTATTCAAACGTGCAACGAATACAACATGTGTCAAGTGTATTCATTCGCGCAACGAATACAACAATGTATCAACTGTATTCGTTCACGTAATTGTATTCATCACGCGATGAATACAACATGTATCAATTGTAACCAAGGCGAAATACAAGGGTGTATACAAAGAATACAACTTGTATCGACTGTATACAGGGGTTCGAATACAACTAAGGTGAAATACAGAAAAATAAAATCCTCTAGTTTCCTGAAGAGGGATGAGCACTTGGTTACTTTTCAAAGTACAGTGGCTAAGACTCAGATTGATTATCTTCTCCTCAAGAGGTAGGATAGGGGGTTGTGAGTCCCCCGTGACACAACATAGGCTCTTGGTGATGGATGTCGGTATCATGATAAAGAGGAAGAAGAGGTTGGTATGGGGTTAACTGAGGATTAGGTGGGAGCTTTGACTAAGGATAAAGCGCAAGAGTTAGATGGGAGGTTGATGGATATGGGAGCTTGGAGGAGTAGTGGGGACGCTAGCGTTATGTGAACAACAACGTCGGCCTGTATCAGGGAAGCAGCGAGAGAGGTGTTAGGGATCGCGAAGGGTTACTCAGGCGGGCATCAAGGCGACTGGTGGTGGAATGACATAGTTCAAGGTAAAGTAGAATCTAAGAAAGCGGCGTACCTATAGTTAGCGGAGAGCACATACGAGGAAGAGAAGAGAGCGAACTGAGAAAGATATAAGAAAGCCAGGAAGGAGGCGAAGTTAGCGGTCACAGAGGCTAAGAATACAGCGTTCGGTCGTCTGTACGAGGAACTGGAGGTCAAAGACAGGGACAAGAAGTTATTTCGGCCGGCCAAGGCGAGAAAGAGGAAGGCTCGTGACCTGGACCAAGTGAGGTGCATCAAAGATGAGGAAGGCAGAGTATTGGTGGAAGAGGACCAGATCAAACGGAGATGGCATGCTTACTTTTATAAACTTCTGAATAAAGAAGGGGACATGGAGATTGTGCTAGGGGAATTGGGGCACTCCGAGAGTCACCAATTCTTTATGTACTATAGGCGTATTAAGGTTGAGGAGGTCATAGGAGCTATGCGTAAGATGAGTAGAGGCAGAGCGACCGAGCCAGACAAAATTCTAGTAGAATTTTGACGATATATGGGTAGAGCAGGCGTGGAGTGGCTGACTAGGCTGTTTAATATTATTTTTATGACTAAGAGGATGACAGATGACTGGAGGTAGAGTACGATGATTCCCCTATACAAGAACAAAGGTGATATCCAGAATTGTAACAACTATAGAGGTATCAAGTTACTAAGTCATTGTAACGACCTGGCCGGTCATTTTGAGTGTATTAGCCCTAATCCCCTATTTATTGTTTTCTCCTTATCTCTTTCTGATTATGTGACTTGCCGGGAGGTTCTTGTTTTTGGTTTCAGAGTGTTTTGGGACCCTTAGTCCCTAAAACGGAAGCTAAGTCTCAAGATTTTTGACTGTAGTCGAAATTGTATGAAGACGTCGGTTCCGTTAGCTCCTTTTAGGTGATTTTGGACTTAGGAGCATGTCCGGATTGTGAATTTGAGTTCTGTAATTAATTTAGGCTTAAAATGGCGAAAGTCAAATTTTGAAAAGTTTGACCGGGGGCTTGAGTTTTTGATATCAGGGTCCGATTCCGATTCCAGAAGTTGGAATAGGTCCATAATGTTGAATATGACTTGTTTGAAAAATTTGAGGCCAATCGGACGTGGTTTGGTAGGTTTCGGCGTCGTTTGTGTAATTTGAAAGTTTAAAAATTCTTTAGGCTTGAATCCGGGTGTAATTGGTATTTTGATATTTTTTTGATTGATTCGAAGGTTCGGCTAAGTTTGCATGGGGTTATATGACTTATTGGTATGCTTGGTTGAGGTCCCGGGGGTGTTTCGGATGCCCATTGGAAGGAAATTTGGACTTAGGCATTGCTGGTTTTTTTCTGGTGTTCTGGTGTTTCGCACCTGCGGTGGGAGCCCGCAAGTGTGGCCCCACAGAAGCGAAGAGGAGGACGCAGATTCGGGCAAGGCTGGGTTGGACTGGAAATGCAGGTGCGAGGTTAGGTGCACATCTGTGAAACCGCAGATGCGGAAGGGGAGGCATATATGCGGAAGAAGGCCTGAGTGGGAAGGATCGCAGAAGCGGGCAGGGTCCGCACCCGTAGGTGCGAATGAGTGGCCGCAGATGCGGAGTCTGGGAACTTAAGTGGGATCCGCACCTCCAATGGAATTTTCGCAAGTGCGGCGTCGCAGATGCAACAGAATGTCCGCAAGTGCGGAAGAACTGGGCAGAAAATGGAACTTCGAGGGTTTGATTCCCATTTCGATTTTGGGACTTTGAGAGCTCGGTGTGAGGCAATTTTTCGAGGTTTCTTAAAGAAGATTGTTGGGGTAAGTGATTCTAACTCGGATTGGACTATATTTCATGAATCTATTGCTATTTTCATCATCTTATTAGGGATTTGAGTTTTAAATTTGGGAAACAATGATAGAAACTTCATAGGCTAAAATTTCTAGTTTTGGAAGGTGATTTGAGGTTGGATTCGAGTAATTCTTGTATGGTTGGACTCGTGAGTGGATGGGTGTTCATATTTTGTGACTTTTGTCGGATTTCGAGACGTGGGCCCGGGGGCCGGTTTGAGCCTATTTCGGATTTTGACTTATACTTTCGTGTTTCTCTTGTGGAATTGATTCTTTTAGCCTATATTAATTATATCGTACTGCTTGTGGCTAGATTCGGGGCGTTTTGGAGATTGATTCAAGGGGAAAGGGAATTGCAGAGTAGGATTTCTGCGCGGTTGAGGTAAGTAACAGTCTTAAATATGGTTTTGAGGGTATGAAACCCGAGAATTGGTATGATGTGAGTGTTTGGAGGTGACGCACATGCTAGGTGACAAGCGTGTGAGCGTGCACCGCGAGGGATTGTGACTTGGTCCGTCTTGTGAGACTGTAAAGTCGAATAGCCATTGTTATTTACTTGTGTTTCCTTGTCTTCGAGCAATTGACTACCTTTCATGTTAGAAACCATGCTTTGGCCATATAATATCACTGTTGGGACCCGCAACGGTCGTATACTTGTTGAATTGACTGCTAATTGCTATCTTGTACTCAGTCACACTCTTACTTGTGTGTTATATCTTTGTTCTCTCTCAGTTCTTGTTGATACTTGTTGTATTCTCTGTTTGGGCTGATTATTATGATATTTTGTAAGCCCGAGGGGCTGGAGAGGTTAGTGACTGAGATAAGGCCTGTGTGTCGATCTGTGAGCTATGTGAGGTTAGATGGATCGAGTTGCACGCCACAAAGAGCCTTATGGCTATTTATGGATTGTGGATCGGGTTGCACGCTGCAACGAGCCTTATGGCTACTTATATGATTAGGTTGGGTTGCACGCCGCAGCGATATAGCGCTTGGGCTGAAAGGAGCCCCTCCGGAGTGTGCACACCCCCAGTGATTGCAAGTACCTATTGAGAGTGTGTATTGAGGGCTGAGAGCCGAGATTATGAGCTGTTGAGATGAGTTGAGAGATTTTTGCCCTGAAATGCTGTACTTGCTTTTATTTATTGTTGCACTTAGTTGTTATCTATTGTTGTTGTGAAATTTCTGGAAGATTCATATATGTTTTACTTGAGCTCGAACTGATTTGACTTGTACCACCGGATTTGAAAGCATGCTCACCCTTCACTGAAAACTTTTGAAATGATCTGTATTTTTTTTATATAGCTCGTCACTGCTTCTCAGTTCCTTATTTAATTTTGTTACTTGCTGAGTTGGTTGTACTCATGCTACACCCTGCACTTCATGTGCAGATCCAGGTGTGTACTGTTCTGACGGTCGCTGAGTTCGTGCGAGAGCTAATTATCGGAGACTTACGAGGTAGCTGCCGGCGTCCGCAGTCCTTGTTTCTCCTTTCTTGTTATCTTTTCTCTCTTATATTGGCATTTGGCACAGACTGTAGTAGACTCTATGTCTAGTTTTGTTGTTAGATGCTCATGACTTAGTGACACCCCGATGTCGGGCTATCATTCTGCACTGGTATTTTGGATTTTTACCCCGTTATTATGTAAATCTCCAGTTAGTTTAATTGCTTCATCTCTCTTCTGTTATATATTGGAAGCATATTGAGAATGCCGGCTTTCCTAGTTCCACGATAGGCACCATCAGGACTGGTTAGGTATTTGGGTCGTGACAGTCACACCATAAAAGTTTGGGAGAGGGTGGTGGAAGGGAGGGTGAGGAGAGCGATGTCTATATCAGACAACCAGTTCGGGTTCATGGCGGGTCGTTTTACTATGGAAGCTATCACCTTATAAGGAGGTTGGTAGAACATTACAGGGATAAGAAGAAGGATTTGCACATGGTGTTTATTGACCTAGAGAAAGCGTAACACAAGGTCCATAGGGAGGTTCTTTGGAGATGCCTAGAGGTGAAATGTGTGTCGGTAGCTTACATTAGGGTGATAAAGGACATGTATAGTGGAGTTAAGACTCAGGTTAGGACTGTGGGAGGTGACTCGAAGCATTTTCTGGTTGTTATGGGGTTACACTAAGGATCTGCGCTCAGCCCGTTCTTATTTGCCCTGGTGATGGACGCACGACACTAACACACCATATTCAAGAGGAGGTGCCATAGTGTATATTGTTCGTTGATGATATAGTTTGGATTGATGAGACGTGAGGCGATGTTAATAAGAGGTTGGTGGTTTGGAGACAGGCCCTTGAGTTTAAAGGTTTCAAGTTGAGTAGGACTAAGATAGAATACTTGAAGTGCAAGTTCAGCAATGTGACAGGGGAAGCGAACATGGACGTGAGGCTTGACTCACAAATCATCCCAAGAAAGAAAGTTTCAAGTACCTTGGGTCAATTATCCAAGGGGATGGGGAGATCGACGAGGATGTCACGCACCGTGTAGGGTTGAGGTTGATGAAATGGAGGTTAGTATCTGGAGTCCTGTGTGACAAGAATGTGCCACCAGAACTTAAAGGTAAGTTCTATAAAATGGTAGTTAGACCAGCCATGTTGTATGGGGCTGAGTGCTGGCCAGTCAAGAAGTCATATATCCAGAAGATGGAAGTAGCAAAAATGAGGATGTTGAGATGGATGTGGGGGCACACTAGGCTGGATAAGATTAGGAATGAGGACATTCGGGAAAAGGTGGGTGTGGCTCCCATGGACGACAAGATGAGGGAAGTGAAGTTTAGATGGTTTGGGCACGTGCGGAGGTGAAGCCTAGATGTCCCGGTTAGGAGGTGTGAGTGGTTGGCTTTGACATGTATGAGAAGAGGTAGAGGAAGGCCTAAGAAGTATTGGGGAGAGGTGATCAGGCAATACATAGCGCGTCTTCAGATCTCCGAGGTTATGGCTCTTGATATGAAGGTGTGGAGGTCGAGCATTAGGGTTGAAGGTTAGGGGTAGTCGAGCGTTTTTCTACTTTATACCGGGGGTGGGGCAAGTCTGATAGTGTTTTGTCTTGGACTGCTAATGACGTATATTTTGTTCACACTATTTCTCCATTTTCATAGTTCTGCGTAATTAGTACCAATTTTTGTTTTTGCCTTTCCACATATTTTCTGTCTCTTACGATGTTGATACTTTCTCTCTATATGTTGTTGCTGGTACGGATATGTTGTCTCTGTTCATCTTTTTGAGCCGAGGGTCTCTCGAAAATAATCTCTCTACTCCTTCGAGGTAGGGGTAAGGTCTGCATACACTCTACCCTCCCAGACCCCACTTGCAAAATTTTACTGGATTGTTGTTGTTGTTGAGAGTAAAACTCAAAACCTCCGCTCACTAAACGCTCCCTCTAACCAACTAAGCTACGAGAGCTTGTTGCTTTCTTGTTTTAGTTCAAAATAATTAATATCTTGTTTTATAGATTTGCTATAAAATTCAAATATAGCTACAAATAGTAAATTTACTGAAAGTATAGCTACGAATAATAAATACAGTGTAAATATTTGATGTGTCGCATAGTTTTTCCTATAATTAATGTGTCTCTGCAATTGGTCGTTCATATTGAATATACAAGATATTTCATTTTTCAACAAAAAGTGCGCTAGGAAAGATAAGTATCTTTGGGAATTTACAATAGCCAAGTTGATTTTACTATTACATAACAAAATACCATTTGCACATGATGTTCAAAGTATGCCGCTCGTTTTAAAATTTAAAAAGTACAACACTCCTTAATAATAAGAACTATAAACTTCTTTTTAATGAATAACCAGACCAAATTAGTGAAGGCAAAGATTAGCTTTGAAGAAATATTATAATAAGGGACTACTGTGGAATACGGAATTCTTTTATTCCAAAGAAGGTTATTTGTGAAATGAGAGAGAATTCTATTAATTTTGGGATGAATTACAATGGGTAAGGCCTAGGGGGAGATAACTTAGCCACAAAGTAACAAACTCTCTAAAAGACAGACATTCACTTTAAGCACAATTCTATTCATAATACTCCCCATTGAATGTCTATTCAATAAATAACGTGTCTCGTTAAAACCTTAACTAAAATAAAATTCAGTGGAAAAAAATTCTAGTGAAGGAAAAAGAGTACACATATTTAGAAATACGCCTTTTAGTTGCCTCGTTAAAAACCTTGCAAGGAAAACCCAGTGGGACAAAACCTTGTAAGGAAAAAGAGTACAACACGTATTAACTCCCCCTGATAAGTGCATCAATTCACATCTTTGAGCCTTCGCATCCCAATTTTGTACACTAGCTTCTTGAAGGTTGACGTCGGTAGAGATTTGGTGAACAAATCAGCCATATTATCACTTGAACGAATCTGTTGCACATTGATATCTGCATTCTTTTGAAGGTCATGTGTGAAAAATAACTTTGGTGAAATGTGTTTTGTCCTATCTCCTTTTATGAATCCTCCCTTCAATTGGGCTATGCATGCTGCATTGTCTTCATACAAAATCGTGGGTGGTTTGTCACACTTCAAACCACATTTGTCTTGAACAAGATGTATTATAGATCTCAACCACACACATTCTCGACTTGCTTCATGAATAACAATTATCTCAGTACGATTAGATGAAGTAGCCACGAATGATTGCTTAGTCGATCGCCAAGATATGGCAGTACCTCCACATGTAAACACATAGCCTGTTTGAGATCGAGCCTTGTATGGATCATATAAATATCCAGCATCGGCATAACCAACAAGATCGGGAATGCAATTATTGCCATAAAATAAGCCCATATTGCTAGTCCCTTTTAGATACCGCAATAGGTGTTTGATTCCATTCCAATGTCTCCTTGTAGGAGCAGAGCTATATCTTGCTAAGACATTAACTGAAAAAGTTATGTCAAACCTTGTAGTATTAGCAAGATATATTAGTGCACCAATTGCACTAAGATAAGGTACTTCAGGACCAAGAAGCACTTCATTCTTTTCTTGAGGTCGGAACGGGTTCTTATTCACATCAAGTGATCGAACAACCATCGGAGTACTTAATGGGTGTGCTCCATCCATATAAAACCATTTCAATACCTTTTATGTGAAGGCAGATTGATGAACAAAAATTTCGTTTGCCAAATGTTCAATTTGCAAACCGAGACATACTTTTGTCTTTCCGAGATCTTTTATCTCAAATTTCTTCTTTAAATAATCAATTATCTTTGGAGTTCTGTAGAAGTTCCAATAAGGTTTATGTCATCAACATATACGGCAAGTACAACAAACTCCGATATTTTTTTTTATAAAAACACATGGACAAATGGCATCATTTATATAACCTTTCTTTAATAAATACTCACTAAGGCGGTCATACCACATTCTTCCTGATTGCTTTAGACCATACAAAGATCTTTACAATTTGATTGAAAATATTTTTCGGGACTTTGAATTATGTGTATCGGGCATTTTAAATCCTTCGAGAATTTTTATGTATATCTCATTATCAAGTGAGCCACAAAAGGTAGGTTGTAATCACATCCATTAAATGCATGTCAAGCTTTTCACGGACATCAAAACTAATGAGATACGAAACGTTATTGCATCCATAACAGGTGAATATGTCTCTTCATAATCGACACCAGGCCTTTGTGAAAATCCTTGTGCAACAAGGCGTGCCTTATATCTTTGTATCTCATTTTCTCATTCTGATTTCGTACAAAGACCCATTTATAGCCAACGGGCTTAACACCATTAGGTGTTTGGACTATAGGCCCAAATACTTCACGTTTTGCAAGTGAATCCAACTCTAATTGGATTGCTTCTTGCCATTTTGGCCAATCACATCTTTGTCGACATTCTCTAACAGATTGAGGTTCAAGATCCTCACTATCTTGCATAATGCTAGATGCAACATTATATGCAAAGACATAATCCACCACTATATCAGATCGATTCGAATTTGTCTCATTATTGATTGGATTTATTGATAGTTTCTTATTTTCTTGAGTCTCAGGCTCAGTGATTTCCTCATAAATCTCAGGATTGGTTAAATTGTGGACTTCTTCATGAGACTCTTTCATAGTGTCATCTTGATCATTTGCTTTTTTTTTTCTAGGATTTCGATCCTTATAACCCAATGGTCTGCCACGCTTTAGGCGTGCTTTTGACTCATTAGCTATGACACTAGAAGATTGTCCAACAGGGACATCAATATGAATTGGAATATTCACCGCAGAGATATGTGATTTTGTTATCCTTTTCAGATCCATAAATGCATCTGGCATTTGATTTGTTATTTTCTGCAAATGAATAATCTTTTGCACCTCTTTTTCACAAATAAAGGCAAGTGAATCAAGATGAGACAATGATGTATTTTTCCACTAAATTTCCCGTTTGGTCTCACCATTTTCTCCCCCTAATTTTGAAAAACATGTCTCATCGAATCGACAATATGTAAATCGAGCAGTAAACAAATCTCCCGTTAATGTTTCGAGGTAGTGAATAATAGAGGGCAATTCAAACCCAACATATATACCTAACCTTCTTTGGAGACCCATCTTGGTGCGATATGGCTGTGCTATAGGCACATATACTACCCATCTAAATATTCTTAAATGGGATATATTAGGTCCATGACCCAAAACTAATTGAAACGGAGAATATTTATGATAATTTTTCGATCTGAGACGAACTAGCATTGCTGCATGTAAAATGGCATGACTCCAAACAGAAGTGGGCAACCTCGTTTTCATAAGTAACGGTCTTGCTATTAATACTAAAATTTTGAGTGTGAACATGAGCTACATGATGTTCCACTTTTATCCCAATTGATAATAAATTATCATTAAATGCTTGGGATAGACTTAATTGGATTATCAGGGAACTGTGCCCGTAATCGAATTATTTGTGCCATTAATTTTGCAAACGCCAGGTTACGAGATGACAATAGGCACATATGAGACCATCTAGAAGATGGGTCTATTAAGACCATAAAATATCTAAATGACCCACTAGGTGGGTGAATAGGTTCACAAATATCTCCTTGTATATGTTCCAAAAATGCAGGGGACTCAATCCCATCCTTTGTTGGTAATGGTCTAATATTTAACTTGCCTTGATAACAAGAAGTGCAAGAAAATTTATTATTTAAAAGAATCTTTAAATTCTTTAACGGATGCCCATTTGAGTTTTCTATAATTCGTCTCATCATAATTGTTCCAGGATGTCCCAATCGATCATGCCAGAGTACAAAAGTATTGGAATCAGTAACCTTTTGGTTTACGATAGAATGTGCCCCAATTGCACTAATTCTTGTCCAATACAGGCCACAAGATAAAGATGGGAACTTCTCAATAACCCTTTTTTAGCCAGAGATATTTTTGGTAACGATGAGATATTCAAGATTATTCTCATCTGTTGTCTCAATATGATATCCATTTCGGTGGATATCTTTAAACTCAACAAGTTTCTTCTGGACTTGGAGGAGAATATTGCATTATCTATGATAAGTATTGTTCCCTTAGGAAGAGTTATAGTAGTTTTTCCACAACCTTCAACTAAATTACTACTACCAGAAATTGTAGTATCATCTGCCTTACACATATTTAAATGAGAAAAATATTTCTTCTCTTTGAATATTGTATGTGTCGTACATGAATCAACTAAACAAATATTTTTACAGTTGAACTTTGATCAAGGTTGCTTTGTGAGATATCCATATTTGCTTCCCATGGTTTGACATACAAAAGAAATATACGAATAAATATTAGTATATTCTTGTCTATTAAATATATTCGTGAATTTATTCTTGTAACGACCCGACCGGTCGTTTTGGGCATTTATGCTCCTTTCTACTATTTGAAGTCTTGAATACCTTCATACGATGTATTATGACTTGTGTGAATTATCGGTTTTGATTTTCAGGTATTTCGGAGTTAGTTTGGAAGAATGAAATCCAATGATTAAAGCTTAGGTTAAAATAGTGACCGGATGCCGACTTATGTATAAACGACCCCAGAATAGAGTTTTGATGATTCCAATAGCTCTGTATAGTGATTTTGGACTTAGGAGCATGTCCGGAAAATTATTTGAAAGCCCGTAGATAAATTAGGCTTGAAATGTCTAAAATAGAAATTTAAGTTTGGAAGTTTGACCGGGGAGTTGACTTTTTGATATCGGGGTCAGAATCCAATTCTGAAAATTAGAATAGGTCTGTTATGTCATTTATGACTTGTGTGCAAAATGTGAGGTCAATCGGACTTGATTCGATAGGTTTCGGCATCGAATGTAGAAGTTGAAATTTCTTAGTTTTATTAAGCTTGAATTGGGGCATGATTCATGGTTTTAGCGTTGTTTGATGTGATTTGAGGCTTCGACTAAGTCCGTATGATATTTTAGGACTTGTTGGTATATTTGGTTGAGGTCCCGAGGGGTTCGGGTGAGTTTCGGGGTGGTTTCGGACCATTTCTAGGCCATTTTTAATTGCTGATTTTAATCTATAGAGGTGTGCATTGCGATCGCGAACATTTGGTTGCGTTCGTGAAGAGAAAACAACAATTTGGGGCCTTGTGAATCGCGATCGCAGAAGCTCTTTCGCGATCACGTAGAACAAAATCTCTGCTGCACTGACCCGACTTTGAAAGCTTATATCTCGCAATCTATAAGGAATTTGGAGATAATCCAAAAATGAAAGTTGTAGCCCTTGATGTCTAGTTTTCAGAATGTCACCATTTTTCATTTCGAGTTTTGTACAAAAAGTTATGACCATTATACTAGAGGTTGTCTAGAAGAGTTGGGGAGTTTGTTCTTCGCGATCGCGAGTGGTTTTCCGCGATCGCGAAGGGCAAATTTTGGGCTGGAAACTTTTGTGTTTCACGATCGCGAAGAGTAAATGCCTGGACAGAAGCTATATTTTGAGGTTTCGGCCATTTTAACACATTTGGAGCTATGGAGCTCGGATTAAAGTAATATTTGAGGCGATTTTCATCATATGGATTGAGATAAGTGATTCTAACTCGGTTTTGGTTAAATTATACGAATCTATTGTTGTTTTTATCAACATATTAGTGTTTTGGGTTGAAAATAGTAGAAAATTTCATAGACTTTAATTTGAAGATTTGAGGGTCGAGTTGATGTCGGAATTTGATAAAATTGACATGGTTGGACTCGTGATACAATGGGCGTTCATATTTTATAACTTTTGTCGGGTTCCGAGACGTGGGCCCCACGGATGATTTTTGAGTTAATTTTGGATTTTTATTAAAAAAATTAGTATTTTCTTATGGAATTAATTACAATAATTGGTATTGACTGAATCAAATTAATTGTGGCTAGATTTGAGCCGTTCAGAAGTTGATACATGCAAAATGGTATTTCTGGAGCATTGTTTAGCTTGCTCGACATTGGATTCGTCTTGTTCGAGGTAAGTAACTCTTCTAATCTTGGAGCTGAGGGTATGAATCCTGAATATACGTATTATGTGAATTTTTTGGAGGTGACGCACATGCTACGTGACGGACGTGCACTATAGAAATTATGACGTAATTGGTTTCGTGAAATTTTATAGTCAAATAATCTTGGCATTTTCTATGTAGTTTTATGTGTTAAAGAAATTGAGCTGAGAATCATATTAAAAATCATGCTGAGGATATGTGCCAGTATTATTGAGACCCACAGAGGTCATATTATTGTTGAATTATTTGTTTAAAATGAAATTTCATACTCAATCATGTTCATTCATTTCATATTATCTCTCAGTCTCTGTTGCTATTTATTGATTCATCATATCATCATTTTGGGCTAGTTTTATGACATTGTGAGCCCGAGAGATTGGATAGATTGATGACTAAGTGAGGCCGAGGGCCTAATTGTGAGGATAATTATGGGATCGGGCTGCATGCCGCAACATGACATATTGGCTTTATATACTTTATTATTATGGGATCGGGTTGCATGCCGCAGCAGGCCAGATTGGCTTATTATAGGACGTGAGTTGTCGGTGCGGATCCAGATATTGATACTATAGCACGTGAGTTGTCCGTGCAGCACGTGAGTTGTCCTTGCAGATTATAGCGCTTGGGCTGAAGGGGCCCCTCCGGAGTCTGTACACACCCCCAGTGAGCGCAGGTACCTACCGAGTGCGAGTGCCGAGTGCCGAGCGATTGGGAGGATTGAGTGACTGTAAGGACTGAGTGACTGTGAGGATTGAGTGATGGGGAGGACTGAGTGAAATGATACTCTGAGAAGTATGCATATGGTTTTATCACTGAGATATATTGCATTGACATGCACCCATGACATATAGACATAGAGATGTATTTTTCTCACGTTGTATCGTATCACAGTAATTCATGACTTCTCACACATATTGGCCTACGGGCATAGTGATGCATTTTTCCATTGGCTATCTGGAAAGAAAATAAAACATCTTATCATTGTTGAAAGGATTTTTAGGAAAAATTATTGTTTTCAAACTTATTCGTATTTTTGGCAATTTCGGTAAATGACTTGGGACTTTCACTGATACACTTGAAAGGTAGAACTATTTTTTGAAAATCATGATTTAGCTGAGCATTTATTCCTTGGTTACTTCTTTCATTACTTACTTTATGTGGTTATGAATTGTTGTTGGTTATTGGAGTTGGACTTTGACCTTGGTAAAAGCTCGTCACTACTTTCAATCTAAGGTTAGGTTTGTTACTTATTGAGTACATGGGGTCAGTTGTACTCATACTACATTTCTGCACCCTGCGTGCAAATGTTGGCAGCTGATGTTGCTGCGTTCGTTGGGAGCTGGATCTGAAGGTGTACCTGTGTTCCGGTTATAGCTGCCTCTTGTTCATGGTAGCCTTAGATTCATAAAGCTCTGTTTATGTACTTTTCAAACAGATGATGTATTTATTTCATACCAGCTTTGTAAACTCTATTCTTAGAAGTTCATAATTTGTACTACCAGTTCTTGGGAAAATGTATTGGTTTCATATATATTTTTTTAATTAATTGCCTTACTAAATTCATTGGAATTGGATAGTTGATAATTGGCTTACCTAGCGGGTTGGGTTAGGTGCCATCACGACTAGTCGTATTTTGGGTCGTGACAAGGTGGTATCAGAGCTCTAGGTTCATAGGTTTTACGAGTCATGAGAAAGTGTCTAGTAGAGTCTTGCGGATCGGTATGATGACGTCCATACTTATCTTCGAGAGGCTACAAGTCATTTAGGATAATTTCCCATATTTTTTCCCTTATCGTCCGGAATTGATTCATCTTGAAATATAACTCTTTGAATTCCTTCCACACATTCGTGTGCGCATGTGAGTGCTTGGTATCAGCTGTGTATCGCCGGTTTATGACTTCAGGGATAATGTGCGGGATGTGTTAAGATGGATTGAGTGTGACGAGAAGTGTTTTCTTGGAATGTAAAGAGGGCCATTGGGTGCTTGATTTTCGTTTGATGTGACGTACAATCTCGAATGAGTGTGTTGAAGGATCTGTCATGCAGTTTATTTTGGAGAGAATTAAATTTCCATGTATTGTTAATGAGTTTGGACTCAGGAAGATTAAGTGATTGCGTAGTAATTGTGGATGCGAAAGGGTATAACAAGATGCCAATTTGAGGCTAAGTAGGTGTGCTTCTTATAATGTTGATTGGAGAGTTTCTTTTCTACCAGCGGGTTATATGTGTTGAGATTTGAATTTGAATCTAGTTGAAAAAGTTGGCTTGACTGTCAAGAGAATGAATGCGAGTTTAGCGGATGATTGAGGTATTTTATGGTTGGTGTTGCATGGGCCTAAGAAGAATTTTCATTGAACTGACTGCGGTATTAAAGCAGTAATAGAGTATGGGTATTGTGAGTTATCGAGTGTTTTAATCTATGGCTTTGGGCCAAGTAGGAGGGAGGGGGGGGGCTTCTATTGACAATTCAATTTCATGGTTATATGTAAAGGTTTAGTTTCGGGCTAAGGCATACTTGTGGGTTAGTTATGACTTGCAGAGGTTGAGATCGAGGATGACTCGAATAAGGAAATTCCTGCATACGGGTTATATTTCACTTATGAATATATGAAAATCATGGAATGCGTGAGTTATTATTTGTGAAAGATGTAGTGCGCACGGAGTATGAATTTGATTAGTGGTGTTAAGGCAGGGGTACTTCTTTGGGTGTTGTTGTGCTAATGGGGCATGTGTCCTTCGGCTCGTTTGGGCGGTGCAATTGATATTTGAACAGAGAGGATGACTCTCAAGAAAGTTCTAATAAATTCAAGATTAATATGTAACAATTGATAATTTTTGGCGGATTTGTTTATGGCTAAAATCTGAGATTTAAGTTGGATGGTGTCGAGACTTGTGGAATTTTTGTATATCATTATGGATTTTATATTTCGGTATCAGGAAGGTGAATGAAATGGCCTTAGACTCAAATAAGGTATTTTCAGAGTGGTTGTTTCAGTTGTGGTATTTATAGGGGTAATTATGATGTGGTGAGACTCTACAGATATTTTAGTGGCAATATTCTTGGGTTTTGGTGACCTACGTGGTTTGGTCGAGTTAGAGGAATTTAGTTCTAATAGCTTGGTTATGTGCAGATGAATTTCAAAGTGTTCTTGATGGTTTCTACCATGGTTTGAACCGGATATTTTCTACTGGTATGGGAAACGTATTGTGTATTGTGATTTCCTCCTGGAAGGAAGCAAGAGGAAGGTTTCTAACTAACCGGGTATGTAATTGGCTGGTGACTCAGAGTTGATAATGTCTGATAACCATGTTTTAGAACTCGAATCTATGCTCTTAAGCCTTAGAAATCTCATTTTTTTTTACCCTCATCGATTTGTGTGCGTATTCCGAGCAAGTTTCTGGAAAGCTTTTACGTTAAAAATTAATGAAAATAAGAATTTATGCCTTAAAAAGTTAATTTTAATTGACTTCGATCAACATTTTTTATAAATGGGCCCGGATCCGTGTTTTGACGGTCCCGGTGGGTCCGTATCGAATTATGGGACCTGGGCGTATGTCCGGAATCGAATTCGGAGGTCCCTAGCTTGAGTTATGAATTTTTGATAAAAATTATTTATTTTTAAGAATTGATTGATATTTGGCATTGTTAGTGACGGATCCGTATTTTGGTTCCAGAGCCCGGCACAGGTTCATTATGATATTTAAGACTTGTCTGTGAAATTTGGTGAGAAACGGAGTTGATTTGACTTGATTCGGACGTCCAGTTGAGAAAATAGAAATTTAAAAGTGTTCTTGAGAATTTCATTCGATTTGGTGCTAAATTCGGAGTTCTAGGTGATATTTTGGCGATTTGATCGCGCGAGAAGGTCCGTATGATATTTTTAGACTTGTGTGCATGTTTGGTTTGGAGCCCCGAGGGCTCGGGTGAGTTTCGGATAGGCCACGGGATGTTTTGGACTTGGGAAAAATTTGGTTTTCTGCAGATTCTGGTGTCTGGCATATCCTTCTTCGCGTTCGCGAAGGTCCTATCACGAACGCGAAGAGTAAACTGGTGAGGCTGAGACTTCTTCTTCGCGAATGCGAAGGCCTGGTAGCGAACGCGAAGTGATGGGGGATTTACCCTTCGCGAATGCTACCGTCTCATTGCGAACGCGAAGCACTTGGGGACCTGGGGGAGGGTTGGTTGTTCCTTCATCGCGAACGCAAGCAATGGTTCACGAACGCGAAAGCCAAGGGGGAGTAACCATCGCGAACGCGAGCAGGGTCACGCGAATGTGAAGGTTTGGCAGCCAGTACCCTTCGCGAATGCGATAGCGGCCTCGCGAACGCGAATGCGAAGGTGATGTCGTGTCGTTCTATTTATTTATTTGGTGAGGTTGAGAGTAAAAGCATGAAGGGTGATGTCGTGTCGTTCTATTTATTTATTTGGTGAGATTGAGAGTAAAATCACGAAGGGTGATGCCGTGCAGTTTTCCTTTGCTGTTTTATTTGCTCAATTTGTTTAAGGATTTTTGGTTTAATTCTGTCTTTTCATTATTCTCACTCTTTATATTGTATTCCCCCACTGTATGTCCCCTTCCCATTATTTCTGCGTTATTTCTTTATTTACTGTTGTTGCCACTAGCATGATTATAATGTTCAGGTTATATGTGGGTGTCTTGCCCTAGCCTTATCACTACTTCGTCGAGGTTAGGCTCGACACTTACCAGTAGATGGGGTCGGTTGTACTGATGCTGCACTCTGCACTTTCTGTGCAGATTTTGGTACCGGCTCAGGTTGATCGAGATTTTGCTATTGGTCTACTGTCCGGAGACTCAAGGTAGATCTGTCGGCGTTCACAGATCTTGAAGTCCCCGTCTATCTTTTATGTCCTACTGTTTTCTTTCATTCAAACAGTTGTAATTCTTTCAGAATATTACTTGTAGTAAATTCTAGAATGCTCGTGAATTGTGACTCCAGATCTGGGTGGTAGTAATTAATACAGTTTTATAATATTCCGCACTTATTATATTTCATCTTAGTTAATTATTGTTATTTACTGAATGGAAATAAGGAATTGGTTTAATGATTCTCTAACGTTGACTTGCCTAGCAAGTGAAATATTAGGCACCATCACGGTCCTGTCGATGGGAAATTTCGGGTCGTGACAGTTGGTATCAGAGCCCTAGGTTACATAGGTTTCACGAGTCACGAGCAAGCTTAGTAGAGTCTAAAGGATCGGTACGGAGACGTCTGTACTTGTCTCTCAGAGGCTATGAAGTTTAGGAACAATATCTCTTCTTTCATTTCTTATCGTGCGACATTGATTTAGCTTGAAACATATATCTCATATTCCTTTGTATCCACTCATGTATGACACTGCGCACTCGGTATCAGTTGTGCGTTAATGGTTCCTGATGCCGCAGATGGACTACGTGAAAGCCATAGATGCTCAAACATTGCCTCAACGTGTGGTTCCCACTGAAGATGCGGGCGCATTGAGAGACCACCCATTGAATCATGTGGGGGGGGGGGGGTACAACGGACCTTGGCATCTGGTTGATTTATACGAGCTGTGAAGGTTAATATTATGGATCATTGGGCGTGGTGAACTATGACTTCGCGTCGAGTGTGGGAGTCCACTATCAATGGATGGATTGCGGGGTCATGTGTTATATCAGTTTTGGCCTGAATTGTATATATGTGGTACTGAAAAGTTCCCCCCTGAAAAATGTAAGGCCAGAGATTTTGTAGAGGATAAGGTTGGCACTTGCAGTATGTCCGCCTAATTAATAATCCTATACTTTAGTACCCAAGGAGTTAGAGAAACAACTTTAAAATTTCAGAAGGTCTACTCAGCGTGGATGCCATGGTTGCGAATTTTGGAGTGCTTCGGAGGAAGTACAGTGGTTGACGAGATTCTGGACTATATGGTTCATGCCAAGATTTGTTTGTATGGAGCTCTACTTTTGTGATCGTTGTGTATAAATAGGGGTAAGGGTTACCTCTGAGAAGAATCGAAGAGTATGTTAAGAAATGGGTCGTCTCAACAGTGTTAAGTCAGCATAACAAAAGAAGAAATTGTCCTTGGGAGAGATAATGCTGCACAGGTGTCCGTGGCAAGCCTATGAAGAGGGCAGACCAGCTAATGCAACACCGCCCACTTGGCTCAATTTGTTCTCGGACTCTCCCTAATGCATGGCGCATAGTGTTTGAACGGTTGCGTCAGGTCACCATGACGGTGTCATAATATGCCATCAGGTTCAAAAAGTTAGCCCGTCACATTTCTACTTTGCTTCCTACAGCCAGAGAGCGAGTCAACAGACTCATTGATGGACCCAATTATAATCGTAAAATTTCGTACGACTCGGGAGCTACAGGCTAATACTTCATTTCCGCTAGTGGTAGGAATTGCCAAGATAAGGAGATCGAGACGTCTCGAAGTTCTAGGGGATTCAGTAGATTTTACTCTGCAGGTAAAAATCATTATGGCAGGGGCTCGGGCAGTTGGCCAGCCCAGTCCGCACATCGGATTACCTGGGGTGCTCCAGTAAGTTCTTTTAATGCACCACTGACATGAGTTCCTACAAATGGTTATTCAAGTTATCTGGCACAGACTCAATATGAGCAGCCAAACTCGCAAAGGGGTTGTTATGAATACGACGATACCATACACATCATGAGAAAATTGTCCCAAACTTGAGAGAAATATATTTCATCAAAGCACTCAGGCTACGTTCCCCATTGCAGTTACTACACCACCCATACGATCAGTTAAGGGTGGAGGACAGGCGGGTAGAAGACGTCTTAGAGGTAGAGACCCAGCCGTTGCTATATTTGTTTTATGGTGTGTCGGAGGTCGCTACATCAGATGGTGTCGTTACAGGTACGACTTCGATTTAATATAAAGGAATAATTACCTTAACTTGATTCGGTTCTGAGTATCGAAACGAGTCCTCCTACTGTGCTCCACTTATGAGTGAGCTTCGTGATTCTATAATCTACTTATATGTTTACTCCTGTTGGGAGGTTCTATAGAGATAACTACGCCTATCATTCCATGTTGGTCACTAATAAAAGCTGTGAGGCTAAAGGTGGCATTCTGTTACCCATTTCAGTAAGTTTTGATGTAATTTTCGGTTAATTAATTACAAATTGTGAATTATATGCCCTACCTGCGTGGGGTTCATTAAGCGATATGATTTGGTGTAACCAAATTTATTTTTTTTAAAGAAGAAAATGGAAAGTTTTGATTGGCACGATGTGCATATTACTTGTGATTCGGAACTGAGGACGAGATCCTCACACTTTAATATAAATTGATGTGTTTAAACCGGGGTACGAGCTGCGGTGGAAGTTATATAAGGATGAGATCCTTGTGAGCAAAATTCTTGTGTTTAAGATCTCCCTTGTGAAATTAAAGTTATACTATAGCCATAATAGGGAGTCATGCTTGTTAGGCCTAATTGAAAATTCTTGTATGAAATTCTCTATGCATACTTGCCAAATTCGTGTTGTAATTATTGAGTTTTAACCTACGAGATAAGTGCCCGCCCAGATGGTGTTAAATGTGACTCGTTAATTCGGGTAAATAATTATGAGGTCTAGTTACCATCAGTTTAAGATTAGGGCATCTGATGTCCCTAAGATAACTTTTCGGACTCGGTATGGGCATTATGAATCCCTAGTAATAACATTTGGGCTTACCAGCGCCCCAGCAACACTTATGGATTTGATGAATCGGGAGTTCAAGCCCTATTTGGGTTCTTTTGTGGTTATATTCATTGATGATATCTTGATTTACTCCAGCAGTCGAGAGGAGCATGGGCAGCATCTTCGAAGTGTGCTTCAGACTTTGAAGAATAATCAGTTATATGCCAAATTTTCAAAATGTGAGTTTTGGTTAGACTCAGTTGCCTTTTTGGGGAATGTTGTATCGGCGGAAGGTATAAATGTGGATCCTAAGAAGATTGAGGGTGTTCAGAATTAGCCTAGACCTACTTCAGTTACAGAGATCCGGAGTTTCCTGGGTTTAGCAGGTTATTATCGTCGGTTCGTGGAAGGGTTTTCATCTATAGCAAGCCCATTGACCAGACTGACCCGGAAAGGTGTCCCATTCAGATGGTCAGAAGAGTGTGAGGCGAGCTTCCATAGGCTCAAGACAGCTTTGACTACGACACCGGTATTGGTGTTACCCACAGGTTCAGGATCTTATACAGTATATTATGACACATCTCGTATTGGTTTGGGTGCGGTATTGACGCAGGGTGTCGTGGTTATTGCATATGCTTCGCGGTAGCTGAAGGTCCATGAGAAGAATTACCATGTTCATGATCTAGAGCTGGCAACCATTGTTCACGTGCTGAAGATTTGGAGGCACTATTTTTACGGCGTGCCATGTGATGTATTCACTGATCATCATAGCCAATAGTATCTGTTCAAACAAAAGATCTCAATTTGAAGCGGATAAAATGATTGGAGTTGATGAAAGACTATGATATCACCATTTTTGTATCACCCCGGAAAGGCCAATGTGGTGGCCGATGCTTTGAGTAGAAAGGCTGCGAGTATGGGCAGCCTTGCGTATAATCCGGTTGATGAGAGGACGTTAGCTACAGAGGTTCAGACTCTGGCTAATCAGTTTGTGAGGTTAGATGTTTCAGAACCCAGTCAAGTTCTAGCTTGCACAGTCGCTCGGTCTTCTTTATATGAGCGCATCTGAGAGCAACAATATAAAGATCCTCATTTACTCGTACTTAAGGACACGGTATGGCACGGTGATGCCAAATAGGTTGCTGTGGGGGAGGATGGAGTTCTGCGAATGCAGGGTCATATATGTGTGCCTAATGTGGATGAGCTTCGTGAATTAATTCTGGAAAAGGCCCACAATTCCAGGTATTCTATTCATCCAGGTGCCACCAAAATGTATCAAGATTTGCGGCAACATTATTAGTCGAGGAGAATGAAGAAGGATATAGTTGCACATGTAGCTCGGTACCTGAATTGTCAGCAAGTTAAGCACGAGCATCAGAGACCTGGTGGTTTGCTTCAGAAAATAGAAATTCCTGAGTGGAAGTGGGAGCGTATCACTATGGATTTTGTTGTTGGGCTCCCACGGACTCAGAGAAAATTTGACGCAGTTTGGGTCATTGTGGACAGGTTGACCAAGTCAGCGCATTTCATTCCAGTGGCAGTTACCTATTCTTCAGAGCGGTTAGCTAAAATTTACATTTGTGATATTGTCCGCCTTCACGGTGTGCCCATGTCTATCATTTCTGATCGAGGTACGCAGTTCACTTCGCACTTCTAGAGGGTAGTACAGCGTGAGTTGGGTACGCGGGTTGAGTTGAGCACAACATTCCATCCTCAGACGGACGGGGCAGTCCGAGCGTACTATTCAGATCTTGGAGGATATGCTCCGCGCTTGTGTCATAGACTTAGGAGGTTCTTGGGATTAGTTCTTGCCCCTCGTAGAGTTCTCCTACAACAACAGTTACCAGTCGAGAATTCAGATGGCTCCCTACGAGGCATTATATGGTAGGCGGTGTCGGTCGCCAGTTGGGTGGTTCGAGCCGGGAGAGGCTCGGTTGTTAGGCACAGACTTAGTACATGATGCCTTGGATAAGGTTAATATTACTCAGGATCGACTCTGCACAGCTCAGTCCAGGCAGAAGAATTATGCCGACCATAGAGTTTGTGATGTTGCATTCATGGTCGGAGAGAGAGTGTTACTTCAGGTATCACCCATGAAGGGTGTAATGAGGTTTGGAAAGAAGGGCAAGTTGAGCCCTATGTATATCGGACCTTTTGAGATTCTGGAGAGAGTGGGAGATGTGGCTTACAGGCTTGCGATGCCACCTAGTTTAGCTGTTGTTCATCTGGTATTCCATGTGTCCATGCTTCGAAAGTATCACGACGATCCGTCCCATGTGTTAGATTTCAACTCTATCCAGTTGGACAAGGATTTGACTTACGAGGAGGAGCCGGTGGCAATTCTAGCCCGGCAAGTTCGTCATTTGAGATCAAAGAGTTACCCTTTAGTTCGAGTACAGTGGAGAGGTCAACCTATTGAGGCATCTACTTGGGAGTTCGAGTCCGATATGCGGAGTAGATATCCCCACCTTTTCACCAGCCCAGGTACTTTTCTATGTCCGTTGAGGACGAACGCTTGTTTTAGAAGGGGGAGAATGTGATGACCCAAAAGGTCATCTTATGTTTTAGAACTCGAATCTGCGCTCTTAAGCATTACAAATCTCATTTTTTTTACCCTTCTCGATTTGCGTGCGGAGTCTGGGCAGGTTTCTGGAAAGCTTTTATGTTAAAAATTGATGAAAATAAGAATTTATGCCTTAAAAAGTTTATTTTAGTTGACTTCGGTCAACATTTTTGATAAACTGGCCCGAATACGTGTTTTGATGGTCCAGGTGGGTCCGTATCGAATTATGGGACCTGAGCGTATGCCTGAAATCGAATTCGGAGGTCCCTAGCTTGAGTTATGAATTCTTGATGAAAATTAATTATTTTTAAGAATTGATTGATGTTTGGCATTGTTAGTGTTGGGTCCGTATTTTGGTTACGGAGCCCGGCACAGGTTCATTATGATATTTAAGACTTGTCTGTGAAATTTAGTGAGAAACGGAGTTGATTTGACGTGATTCAGACGTCCAGTTGAGAAAATAGAAATTTTAAAGTGTTCTTGAGAATTTCATTTGATTTGGTGCTAAATTCGGAGTTCTAGGTGTTATTTTGGCGATTTGATCACGCGAGTAGGTCCGTATGATGTTTTTAGACTTTTGTGCATGTTTGGTTTGGAGCCCCGAGGGCTCGGGTGAGTTTCAGATAGGTCAAAGGATGTTTTGGACATGGGAAAAATCTGGTTTTCTGCAGATTCTGGTGTCTAGCATATCCTTCTTCGTGTTCGTAAAGATCCTCTCGCGAACGCGAAGAGTAAACTGGTGAGGCTGAGACTTCTTCTTCGCGAACGCAAAGGCCTGGTCACGAACGCGAAGTGATAGGGGATTTACCCTTCGCGAACGCGAACGCGAAGCACTTGGGAACCTGAGGGAGGGTTGGTCGTTCCTTCATCGCGAACGCAAGCAATGGCTCGCGAACGCGAAGTCTAGGGGGGAGTAACCATCGCAAACGCGAGCAGGGTCTCGCAAACGCGAAGGTTTGGCAACCAGTACCCTTCGCGAACGCGATAGTGGCCTCGCGAACGCGATGCACACTGTCGCCCAGTGCATAAAACAAAATCAAACACAGGTTTAAGTCATTTCTTCAACATTTTTCAAGAACCAAACGGGTAGAGGCGATTTTCAAGAGTTATTTTCTTTCCCAAAGTGTTGGTAAGTGATTCTAAACCATTTTCTTTCAATTACCCATTACATTTCTTGAATTATCAACCTAAAATCTAGAGTTTTCATGGTAGAATTAGGGGTTAGGATAGAAACTAGGAATTTCGGAAATTTGGGGATTTAGACCTCAATTTAAGGTCGGATTCCAAAACCAACTATATATTCGGGCTCGGGGGTAAATGGGTAAATGGAGTTTTGTCCGAACCTCGAGTTTTGACCAAGCGGGCCTGGGGTCGATTTTTCGACTCTTTGGAGGAAAATTTGGGAAATTTAATTTATGCAAAATAATTGATTTCTTTAGCAACATTTGAAATTATTGAGTCATTTTTGAATATATACTAGTGGTTTGGAGGTGAATTCTAAAGAAAAAGCTGTGATTGAGAATTAAGTGGCCTTCAGAGCGAGGTAAGTGTCGTGTCTAACTTTGCCTTGAGGGAATAGGTATTATGTGTTTATTTGCTTCGTGTTTGGTTGTTAAATACGATGTATAGGTGAGGTGACGAGCATCTATGCGTCGTTGTCGAGTCATAGCATGCGAGTGAAATTCTATTTTTGTCTATTTTGTAGCCTTAAATTCTACTACCCATGCTTAGCGGGTTATTTGAAATGTTGGGTGACTTATATCTGGTTTTACTGAGATTTGGTAACTTTCGAATATTGATTCAAGGTTGAGGTTACATTGTGTTATTGGTTATGGGTAAATATTGATTTCTTTGTGATGCTCCTATCTATCCGTTGTTATTGATTCTGTGATTTGTGAGAAGGAGTGTAAAGCACGAAGGGTGATGACGTGCATGCATTATTTATATTGTGAGGAAGAGTGTAAAGCACGAAGGGTGATGTCGTGCATACATTATTTATATTGTGAGGAAGAGTGTAAATCACGAAGGGTGATGTCGTGTATATTATGAGAGGTTTAAAGCACGAAAGGTGATGCCGTGTATATTATGAGAGGTTTAATGCACGAAGGGTGATGTCGTGCCGTAGGGTGATGCCATGCCGTTCTATTTATTTATTTGGCGAGGTTGAGAGTAAAAGCACGAAGGGTGATGCCGTGCAGTTTTCCTTTGCTGTTTTATTTGCTCAATTTGTTTAAGGATTTTCGGTTTAATTCTGTCTTTTCATTATTCTCACTCTTTATATTGTATTCCCCCACTGTATGTCCCCTTCACATTATTTATGTGTTATATCTTTATTTACTGTTGTTGCCACTAGCATGATTACACTGTTCAGGTTATATGTGGGTGTCTTGTCCTAGCCTCGTCACTACTTCGTCGAAGTTAGGCTCGGCACTTATCAGTATATGGGGTTGGTTGTACTGATGCTGCATTCTGCACTTTCTATGCAGATTTTGGTATAGGCTCGAGTTGATCGAGATTTTGCTATTGGTCCGCTATCCGGAGACTCAAGGTAGATCTATCGGCGTTCACAGACCTTAAAGTCCCCGTCTATCTTTTATGTCCTACTGTTTTCTTTCATTCAAACAGTTGTAATTCTTTCAGACTATTACTTGTAGTAAATTCTAGAATGCTCGTGAGTTGTGACTCCAGATCCGGGTGGTAGTAATTAATACAGTTTTATAATATTTCGCACTTATTATATTTTATCTTAGTTTATTATTATTATTTACTGAATGGAAATAAGGAATTGGTTTAATGGTTCTCTAACGTTGACTTGCCTAACAAGTGAAATATTAGGCGCCATCACGGTCCCGTCGGTGGGAAATTTTGGGTCGTGACATAAAAGGATTCTTGTGCTTGTCACATGATGGCATAATAGATGTGGTGTGTTGTGTGGGATTAGGATTTACATGTACAAGGTGATAGTTTAGTCTTGAAGAGAAGGTAACGAATGTTGGACAGCATGGTCATTTTCAGATATTTCATTGAATGTTATAACTGCTCGGTAATTCTTGAGAAGGGTGCATATTTCAGAAGGCGTGTTGTGTTTTGACTTACGGATGTTCATCGGTATTACAATACTCACCTGGTTGATAGACTGCTGATATTCAAATTATTGCTATGTGGCACGGAAGAATTATAAAAGTATTCCTCATGGGATTATCGTGAATTGAATATGTGTTAGTCATTCTAGTGCTGGAGTTAGGATCAGTTACGGTGATTCATGTGTTCGATGAATTTGGAGACTAGGAGTTCTCAGAAGTAAATTGTTTCGGGTTGCGGCCTATTTGAGGTGAGTATTTTATTTTAACTCAGTGGAGGCACTAGTTGCGTTAATTATTTGTGATAGCTACGCACTATAAGTGTGCATATATGTGAGATTTGAGCCAATGTGCGGGCATTGGGGCAGGTATTTATACTCGAAAGAATGCTTAGGCTATGATATGCCTAGAGTTGACTGTTAAGCATAAAGTTATAACATTTCTCGTGTTCTTACCTTTGTTGAGAACTATCTGGGCTACACTTGAGGTTACAAAGAGGCCAATTCTCTGAATAAATGGGGTAGTTACTATTTCTGCGTTAAATTGCCGATTTGAAGTGTCATAGTAGACTTTGCACATGCTTACACTATGACGTGTTATTTATACCAGTCCTGGAGCATGAGAATCTTATTTCATTATCATATACAAGTGTACTTATTTAATTGCTCCTGTATGATATGCTTGAACTGGAAGCCTGTGACCATGCCGGGCGATTCATATTATTGGCACGTGAGTTGTCCGTGCCATGTGTGGGAATTTTATTTCTATGATAATTTGCCTGATTCATTAATTTCCTTCTTCTACAATTGTGCACATGTGCCTATGGTTATCCTTTTCACGAAATTTGAGGAGTTGGTTGTAACATTGTGGTTGTAGTGGTGCTTGTTGAACTTGCAATATGGTTCTCTTCCTTGAGACATCTCCCATATTTGGGTACACATATTGCGCAGTGGTGGCTGGAGTTATATTAATGTGGTGTGTCGGTGGGATAGTTGTGTTTAATAATATGAGGTCATTGGACCTAGAATGGGTACTATCAGGTTTGATTACGGTATATTCGGGAGTATAATATTGAAAGTCAACTTAGGAAGTGATTATGGTTATAGTTGGGGCGAGAAAGCTCCATGAGTTGTTGATCTGATAAGGGGTCATGAGATTTTCGCGTGTTTCTTTCATTATCAGAAGTGTACGAAGGTTTTGGAACGAGGTTATGTTTGATATGAGGTTTAATATCAGTACCAGGTTGTTTTTGGAGTAGTTACTGTGATCGGGAATGGTGCTACGAGCATACAAGTGGTGTAGTATGTTATGTGATTGTATCCGTGGTTATGGTTATGGCTTGATGCAGCTTGTTCAGAATTATACAGTGTGTAAATGTGAGATTCGGGTCTTGTAAGAAATTCAGAATGTTGGGAATTGAATTCCAAGGGTTTTACAGACTAAGGTTAAAGTAATGATCTTCAATTGTGTTGTGTTGTCAGGCCTATATGGAATAGGGTGGCGTGGGATCACCCCCGGGTATGTGCGTGGTAAGGTGGAATAGTGATTCGATGGCTTGGAAATAACTCTTGGCATGTTCGAGGACGAACGTATGTTTAAGTGGGGAGAATATAACGACCCGACCGGTCGTTTTGGGCATTTATGCTCCTTTCTACTATTTGAAGTCTTGAATACCTTCATACGATGTATTATGACTTGTATGAATTGTCGGTTTGGGTTTTCAGTATTTCGGAGTTAGTTTGGAAGAATGAAACCTAAGGCTTAAAGCTTAGGTTAAAATAGTGACCGGATGCCGACTTATGTGTAAACGACCCCGGAATAGAATTTTGATGATTACAATAGCTCTGTATGGTGATTTTGGACTTAGGAGCATTTCCGAAAAATTATTTGAAAGCCCGTAGCTAAATTAGACTTTAAATGGCTAAAATAGAAATTTAAGTTTGACCAGGGAGTTGACTTTTTGATATCAGAGTCGGAATCCGATTCTGGAAATTGGAATAGGTCCATTATGTCATTTATGACTTGTTGCAAAATTTGAGGTCAATCGGACTTGATTCGATAGGTTTCGGCATTGAATGTAGAAGTTGGAATTTTTTAGTTTCATTAAGCTTGAATTGGGGCATGATTCGTAGTTTTAGCGTTGTTTAATGTGATTTGAGGCTTCGCCTAAGTTCGTATGATGTTTTAGGACTTGTTGCCATATTTAGTTGAGGTCCCGAGGGGCTCGGGTGAGTTTCGGGGTGGTTTCAGACCATTTCTAGGCCATTTTTAATTGCTGGTTTTTGTCTACAGAGGTGTGCACCGCGATCGTGAATATTTGGTCGCGTTCGCGAAGAGCAAACAACAGTTTGGGGCCTTGTGAATCGCGATCGCGGAAGCTCTTTCGCGATCGCGTTGAATAAAATCTCTGCTGCACTGACCCGGCTTTGGAAGCTTATATCTTGCAATCTATAAGGAATTTGGAGATAATCCAAAAATGAAAGTTGTAGTCTTGATGTCTAGTTTTCAGAAAGTCAAACCATTTGGCATTTGGAGTTTTGTAGGAAAATCTATGACTATTAAACTAGAGGCTATCTGGAAGACTTGGGGAGTTTGTTCTTCGCGATCGTGAGTGGTTTACCGCGATTGCGAAGGGCAAATTTTGGGCTGAAATTTTTTGTGTTTCGCGATCGCGAAGCATTTTCCGCGATCGCGAAGAGAATGCCTGGACAGAAGCTATATTTTGAGGTTTCGGCCATTTTAACACATTTGGAGCTATGGAGCTCGAATTGAAGCGATTTTTGACGTGATTTTCACCATATGGATTGGGGTAAGTGATTCTAACTCAGTTTTGGTTAAATTATACGAATCTATTGTTGTTTTTATCAACATATTAGTCTTTTGGGTTGAAAATAGTAGAAAATTTCATAGACTTTAATTTGGAGATTTGAGGGTCGAGTTGATGTCGGAATTTGATAAAATTAGTATGGTTGGACTCGTGGTTGAATGGGCGTTCATATTTTGTAACTTTTATCGGGTTTCGAGCCGTGGGCCCTACGGGGTATTTTTGAGTTACTTTCGAATTTTTATTGAAAAATTAGTATTTTCTTGTGGAATTAATTATAATAATTGGTATTGACTGAATCGAATTAATTGTGGCTAGATTCGAGCCGTTCAGAAGTTGATACATGCAGAATGAGATTTCTGGAGCATTGTTTAGCTTGCTCGACATTGGATTCGTCTTGTTCGAGGTAAGTAACTCTTCTAATCTTGGAGGTGACGCACATGCTAGGTGATAGGCGTGTGGACGTACACTATAGAAATTATGACATAAATGGTTCCATGAAATTTTGTAGTCAAATAATCTTGGCATTTTCTATGTAGTTTTATGTGTTAAAGAAATTGAGCTGAGAATCATATTAAAAATCATGATGAGGCTATGTGCCAGTATTATTGAGACCCACAGAGGTCATATTGTTATTTAATTATTTGTTTAAAATGAAATTTCCTACTCAATCATGTTCATTCATTTCATATCATCTTTCAGTCTCTGTTGCTATTTATTGATTCATCATATCATCATTTTGGGCTAGTTTCATGACATTGTGAGCCCGACAGACTGGAAAGATTGATGACTGAGTGAGGCCGATGGCCTGATTGTGAGGATAATTATGGGATCGGGCTGCACGCCACAACAGGCCATATTGACTTTATATACTTTATTATTATGGGATCGGACTGCATGCCGCAGCAGGCCAGATTGGCTTATTATAGCACGTGAGTTGTCCGTACGGATCCAGATATTGATACTATAGCATGTGAGTTGTCCGTGCAGATTATAGCACT
Organism: Nicotiana tabacum; assembly: GCF_000715075.1. Lineage (NCBI taxonomy): Eukaryota > Viridiplantae > Streptophyta > Magnoliopsida > Solanales > Solanaceae > Nicotiana > Nicotiana tabacum. The sequence goes on along the minus strand of NC_134091.1, from coordinate 57,926,310 downwards.
TGGGGTGAAGGAGCCCCTCCGGAGTCTGTACATACCCCAGTGAGCGCAGGTACCTACTGAGTGCGAGTGCCGAGTGCCGATTGCGAGTGTCGTGCGATTGGGAGGATTGAGTGACTGTGAGGACTGAGTGATGGGGAGGACAGAGTGAATTGATACTCTGAGAAGTATGCATATAGTTTTATCACTAAGATACATTGCATTGACATGCACCCATGACTTACAAACATAGAGATGTATTTTCCTCACGATGTACGGTATCACGTCATTCATGACTTTTCACACATATTGCCCTACGGGCATAGTGATGCATTTTTCCACTGGCCATCTGGAAAGAAAATAAAATATCTTATCATTGTTGAAAGAATTTTTGGGAAAAATTACTGTTTTCAAACTTATTCGTATTTTTGGCAACTTCAGTAAACGACTTGGGACTTTCACTGATAAACTTGAAAGGTAGAACTATTTTTTCAAAATAATGACTTAGGTGAGCATTTATTCCTTGGGTTACTTCTTTCATTACTTGTTTTATGTGGTTATGAACTGTTGTTGGTTATTGGAGTTGGACTTTGACCTTGGTACCAGCTCGTCACTACTTTCAACCAAAGGTTATGTTTGTTACTTATTGAGTACATGGGGTCGATTGTACTCATACTACACTTCTGCACCTTGCGTGCAGATGTTGGCTGTTGATGTTGCTGTGTTTGTCGGGAGCTGGATCTGAAGGTGTACCTGCGTTTCGGTTGTAGCTGCCTCTTGTTCATGGTAGCCTTAGATTCATAGAACTCTGTTTATGTACTTTTCAAAGAGATGATTTATTTATTTCATACCAACTTTGTAAACTCTATTCTTAGAAGCTCACGATTTGTACTACCAGTTCTTGGGGAAATGTATTGGTTCTATATATTTTCTTTTAATTAATTGCCTTACTAAATTTATTAGAATTGGATAGTTGATAATTGGCTTACCTAGCGGGTTGGGTTAGGTGCCATCACGACTAGTCGGATTTTGGATCGTGACAATTCTAGTATTTAACAAGGGATTTCTTTTTTGAAATGAATGGATATGCTAATAATGAGAAAGATAAGGACATTTAGTAGAATTAGATACCATACACCTAAATAATATGATAACACAGTGTGAAATTGCAATTGTGGAACAGATTGTATACCTACTCTTCGCAGAGTTGGCGTACAAGTAGGAGAAAAGAAAACAAACTAATTTAAAAATTAGTTTTACCTAATGCATTTCATTTGAAGATTTGGTTATAGATTGGTACTAATGTGTATTGATTTTCTTCCCGTTGTAAAAGAGAAGATGAACAGTAATGACTACAATTTTTGACTTTTGTTTTATATCCCTTTACGTGTTTGAACCAAAGTGTTATTACTACCACCAGAAACCAACGTGTTCAAACGTATTTGAACGAGCACACATTGTATAAAACAATTACTAGAACTATATTTAATCAAAACGATCTAACACTATTTCATAAATTAAATAATACTAATTGATACTAATGACTAATGACTATGACTACATGATATTTATTCACTAGATACTACGAATAGACAAAAACAAAAATTAAATTACTCAATCATCTTTAATCACGGATCCATCACCGATCAAGTGGTCTATTTTCCCATCAGGGTGCTCAAAGAAATATGTCACATCCAAGTTGATGATGTCAAATTCATTGTCACAGACAAAATTAGCTTTAGGGCCTTTATTCTTTAAAGAAGCTTGATAAAGCTCAACTAAATGTCTCGGTGTACGACAAATATTTGCCCAATGCCTTTTTCCACCGCAACGATAACATTCAATTTCCGAACCATTTTGCCTTTGGCTTCTCATCTTTCCCTTTCCACTTTTGGTGGTTATTTTTCTTTGGGGTTGATTAACACTAGAAAAATTTCTTCCTTGTCCACGACCACGGCAACGACCACGAATAGGGCCACGACCTTTTCCACGCTTAGCATAATGGGAATACACCTCATCCACTTCAGGCAATGGTGTAGACCTAGTGGGTCGATTTTCGTGATTTCTCATGAGCAAGTCGTTGTTTCGTTCAACCACAAGGAGAAGAGAAATCAACTCAGAGTACTTCTTGAAACCGTTCTCTTTGTATTGTTGTTGCAGGACTATATTGGAGGCATGAAATATTGTGAATATTTTTTCAAGCATATCATAGTCAGTGATACTATCTCCACAGAGTTTCAATTTAGAAGTAATTCTGAACATCGCAGAATTGTATTCAGAAAGAGACTTAAAGTCTTGGAGCCTCAGATGAGCCCAATCATATCGTGCTTGTGGAAGAGTGACCAACTTTAAGTTGTCATATCTTTCCTTTAAGCCATTCCACAAAATAAATGGATATTTGACTGTAAAATATTCTATTTTCAATCCTTCATCAAGGTGATGACGCGAGAAAATCAAGGCCTTAGCATAGTCTTGGGTAGATACTTTATTTTTATCTTTAATGACGTCTTCAAGACCCATTCCATCTAAATGGATTTCAGCATCCAACACCCATGACATATAGTTCTTGCCCGAAATTTCAAGGGCAACGAACTTTCTTTTCATAATATCAGTCATAATTAAAAGAGGAGGAAAAATTATACCTTAGTCTTCTCAAAGAGTTTTTTGAGACGGTAGAGTCTCGTGCTGATAACGTGAAATGAAATAATAAAATAAGAAGAATAATATTGCAGGGAAAAGAGAGAGAGAATTCTATTAATTTTTGGATGAATTACAATGGGGTTGTAGACAATAAATTGCGTCAGGAAAAATAATCGAGACTAAAAAATATTGCAATAACCGTAGTATTTGATTTCAAGTAATTTGAGTGTACAATCTCTATGAATCCTCTGATTCTTCTTTTCAACAGTAAATAAAAGAGCATTTGAGCTTAATCTTGAATTTTAATTTATTTTAGTCCAAGTGCTTGGGGCCTAATCTTGATCTTGACGTATTTTTAATGCAAGGGCTTGCAGCTTGTTCTTAAATCTTCGTCTTGATCTTTTAATCTTTAGAACACTTGAATGCTTGTAGCTTTTAGAGAAATCTGCAACGTTTGATCCACGAGCTCCCTCTTGCTTCTTGTTATAACTTCTGGTTCCTTTTTTGGATTATGAAGACCCCTATTTATAGTTGTGGGAGGGAAGAGTTATGATAAGAACAAACTCTTTCCGACCAATTAGATTGAAGAGTGACAAGGCCACATTTGATTGCCCAAAACATGTCACTTGCACATGTGGCGCGGTTTCATTGGCCTTTTAATTTGACTTGGCATACCTTGTCATTTTGACACGTGGCATGATCCTGTTGGCTCTTCCATTTGACTTGGTGTGCCACGTCATTTGACACGTTGTACCAAACTGGGCCTCTAGGAAGATGATATCTTGGGTTTAATGAAGTGGGCTCATCACTTTAGCCCAATTAACTGGGCTAGCCCAATGGATTAAGACTTATTTATTTAATCCATATATGTTGAACTTATATAACTAATCCAATTATATTAGCCCAATAAATTTATTTGAACTAATATATCTTGAATTTTAAAATATAGTCCAAATAATTTTATGGATTTAAATCCAATAAAATATATGCCTACAAATGCCTCCTACTTCAAGACTTGTCGAGGTGGACTAGTCGAGCTTTGAAGACGAGACTTGAAGTATATAAAAAGCAATTATTACACTTCACTGGATTGACTTCTTATAAATACTCAGTTGACCTTCTCACGTGTAGTTGTAACTTTAAGAAGAATGGAACTTAAAACAGAAGTGAGCTTTCTTTGAAATTTCACGTGACCGACTCACTAATGAATCTTAGTGTTAGCTTTCTTTGATCAACTGTGTAATATTGACAAAGATAAGACTCCCAATACACATAGGACATTTCTTTGGTATTATACTAGGACTCTTACAAATCCTACTAGAAGTTAAAAGCTATGGTAGATATTACTTGGATAATAGTTTGACCAACTCAAAATGGGTTGGGAAAACTTTTCACCGCCTCTAAAAAATCGAATCCCTCCGAGTCCGGCTATTGCATTTATCCCACATCGATGAATAAGTCTTTTGACTTTCACCATCTATATAAATTGTAGGCTCTTAATTCTTTTAGTGTCACTTTTTGCGTTTGCAAACCGCTTTGAGTCTATTTTTGTGAATTTAGAAGCATTAACATAAAGATAATTTCTTCTTCTTTTCTTGTGCTTTTCTTCTTTTGTTGTCTTTTTTTTTTTCTTTTTGTAGGTTAAGATCTTTAAAAGTTCACAGTGAAGACCTTTAAAATTTGCGGCAGAAATCCATAAAACTCCGCTATAAAGACCTTTAAAATTTGTGGCGAGGACCCATAAAAGTTCGCGTAAAGATCCTTAAAAGCTCGTGGTCAAGACCTCTAAAAGTTTACGGTGAAGACCTTTAAAATTTGCGGCGGAAACTCATAAAAGTTCGCGATGAAGACCTTTAAAATTTATGGCGAAGACCCATAAAAGTTCGCGATGAAGACCTTTAAAATTTGTGGCGAAGACCCTTAAAAGCTCGTGGTCAAGATCTCTAAAAGTCCATAGTGAAGACCTTTAAAAGTTTGCGGTTGAGACCTTTAAAAGTTTGCGATGAATACCTTTAAAATTTGTGGCGAAGACCCATAAAAGTTCACGATTAAGACCTTTAAAATTTGTGGCAAAGACCCTTAAAAGCTCGTGGTCAAGATCTCTAAAAGTCCATAGTGAAAACCTTTAAAAGTTTGTGGTTGAGACCTTTAAAAGCACGCGATGAAGACTTTTAAAAATTCGTGGTAGAAATCTTTAAAAGTCGGCAGTAGGGACTCTTTAGAGTTCATCACGAACACCTTCACAAGCACTTTTAAAAGTTTGAAATATACGCCTTTTAAAAGTTCGGAACGAAAACCTTAAAAACTCGAATGCCATTAAAAATTTGAGACGAACACCTTTAAAAGTTCGCAATGAAAACCTTTAAAATTTCGAATGCCTTTAAAAAGTTCGAGACGAACACCTTTAAAAGTTCGCACCGAAAACTTTTAAAACTTCAAATGCCTTTAAAAGTTTGAGGCGAACAACTTTAAAAGTCCGCAATGAAAAACATAAAAAAAGCACCTTCAGAATTGTCCCAGACTATATTTTAAAACCAACTTTATATTGTACCACACTGGCAATTTTAGATTTATGCAGTCTCATCAAAATATTCGTATCTTGGTGTAGAAACGTCAAAATTATGAACCGTTTAATTTCTTCGAAACTAGACTTCAAAATCTAAAACATGTCCAAAACGTGAGATTTAATACCTTAAGGATAGTTTCAGATAATATTTTGAAGTCAACTTAAAATTCCGACACGGTGACGATTTCAAACTTGCGCGATTTCACCAAAGCTTTTATATCTTGATGTAAGAACATCGAAATCATGAACTGTTTGATTTTATGAAAACAAGACTTCAAAATCTAAAATATTTCCAAAATGTAAGATTTAATACCTTAAGGATAGTTTTATATAGTATTTCGAAATCAATATCAGATTTTAATATACCGACAATTTCGAATTAGCGCGACTCCGCCAAAACTTTTATGTTTTGGTATGGAAGCCTCGGGATCACAAGACGTTTTCCTTGCTATCAATCGAAATTCAAGAGCTCCATTCTCACAAATATCTTGGGTTCAAGTCTCACTGAATTTGAAATATTATGCCCAGGAATCTTTCTTCTTATATTTGTGTTCCCTTTAGACGCCTCTCTTTTCTTCTATTTCTTTTTTTTTTAGGGCAGTGAGCAGATATGAAGACCAACAAACTTGAAGGTTATGCGAATATGAAGACATAGCGAATCTCTAGAATTCAATGCAAATAATTTGTAGCCTCATAAAAGACTGTCATCATTTCATTGAAGACACCAATTTACCATAGCGGCTTGCCCCCTTTGAATCAAATGGGATCCAAAGTTTAACAGAAGAATGGTATCTCAGCTCGATTTTCCAGTGCTGATTGAATGGATTACATTCTATCGTACTTCATTCGAACAACGATTGGGGCACTATGTATTTTTTGAACTCATGCGACTGAACTCAGAATGAAACTCTAAGCTGCCTACGTACCTCGGTGAAGAGGATCAAGTCATACCGTAGTTCAGAATGGGTAATTTTTTTATTTTTTTATTTTTATTTTTTATGTCCTAACTTTTGCCTAGGCCGCCTCTTTCGAGGTTTTCAACCTAGCGGACTTTTTTTTTTATGTCCTAACTTTTGCCTAGGCCGCCCCTTTTGAGGTTTTAAACCTAGCGGAATTTATTTTTTGGGTGGGTCGTACGTAGTTTAGACTCATGCGGGCCAGGAGTGTAGGAACATGCAGTTTAGGATCATGCGTCAAAGAGCGTTGCAATTTCAAGGATAATACTTCTTCAAAAACTTGCCATTGATAGGGCCGATTCTCATGCCATCTGCATCAACTAGCTTGTAAGCCCCACTTGAATAAGCTTCTTGTACGACATATGGCCCATCCCATTTTGAAGTGAACTTCCCTACAGGTTTATGGGAAGTAATTATGGGTCTTCGTACGACAAGGACTTGATCTCCTACTTGAAAGGATCTCGGGCGAACTCTTTTATTGAAGGCGCGAGACAATCGAGCTTGATATCATTCAAGACTCTATTGAGCTTCCAACCTCTTCTCATCAAGAGCTTCCAACCTCTTCTCATCAAGAGCTTCCAACTTTGCTAATCGAAGTCGAGCATTTTCTTCATCAGTGATCCCTTCTTGAATAGTCAGTCGTAATGAAGGTATTTGACGCTCGAGTGGCAAGACAACTTCGACTCCATAAACGAGCGAATAAGGAGTCGCTTGTGTTGGCGTGTAGTGAGTTGTCCTATATGCCCACAGAGCTTCTTCCATACGGTCATTCCAATCTCGTTTGGATTTGGAGATGACTTTTTTTAACAAGTTGCATAAAGTTTTGTTGAATGCCTCAGCTAGACCATTGGTGGCAGCATTGTACATCGAAGAGTTACGTTGCTTGAAGCCAAAGAGATCACAAATCTTGTTCATCAACCTATTATCGAATGGCTTTCCATTATCTGTTATTATGTAACGAGGAATGACAAAGCGATAGGTTATGTTTACTCGGATGAAACTTGCAACATTTTCCTTCTTCACCTCCTTAATAGCAACAGCTTCAGCCCATTTTGAGAAGTAGTCAGTTGCAACCAAGATGTATAGGTGCCCACCAGAGGACTTTGGCAGTGGTCCAACAACATCCAATCCCCAAGTGTCAAACGACCAAGATGCAACAGTCGGGTGCAACACTTCAGGAGGTTGATGAATAAAATTTGCATGGAATTGACAGGCCTTGCATCTTCGAGCGTAGTCCAAGCAATCTTTTACCATCGTTGTCCAATAATATCCCATCCTTTTTATATGGAAGTGAAGCTTTGGTCCAGACTGGTGTGATCCACATACCCCAGAATGTGCCTCTTGCAAAGCTTGGAGTGCTTCTTCTTCCCCTAAGCATCGCAAGAGTACTCCCTCGAATGACCTTCTGTGTAGAGTATCTTTGTAGTAAAGGAAGTGAGGTGCACGACGACGAATTTCAGTCCTTCTCCTCGGATTTTCTGGAAGTATCCCATAGCATAAGTAGTCGATAATGGGTTGTCTCCATTCTTCTTTCTCAACTTCAGAAACATCGACAAGATGCTTGTGTTCATTTCCTTCACCTTCAACCCCATTTGGCGGCGGTACTACCCATTTTTGGCAGACAGTAACTTGTGCTTGATCATGCAGGGATAACGATAAAGCTAGGGCAGCTAAAGTATCAACCTTCTTGTTTTATTTCCTTGGCACATGTTGAATAGTCACGTCACCGACCCACCCCATTAATTTTTTAGCGTAATCATGATATGGGCGTAGTTCAGGCTTCTTGACCTCATAACTACCTAAAAGTTGATTGACCACTAACTGGGAGTCACCAAAGACTTGCAATTGCAATTACTTCATATCAACAGCCATTTCAACCCCAAGTATTAATGCTTGATACTCAGCAACATTGTTGGAACAGAGTTGTGTCAAGGTGAAGGAGTAGGGCAAGACTTCACCTTGGGAAGTGACAAATACTACGCCAGCTCTTCCACGATGCGCAGCACCATCAAAGTACATCTTCCATGGAGGTTGAACTTCAACGACCATTGCGTCCTCGTCAGGTAGTTTGTCAGTTAGCTCCCAATCATCAGGTATCAGATGATCTGCCAAGAAGTCTACCAATGCTTGTCCTTTTACATCCTTTTGAGGGATGTACAAAATCTCGAATTGTTGAAATTAGAGGTACCATCTCGCTAGTCGATCACTAAGAATAGGTTTTGACATCACGAACTTGATGGGATTTGCCTTAGAAGCAAGACGGACAACATGATCTTGAAAGTAGTGCTTCAATTTTTGAATTGAGAAGACTATCGCCAAACACAACTTTTCAATTGGCGAATAATTCAGCTCATTTGGTGTCATCATCCTGCTCAAGTAGTAAAGGGAGTTTTATTTCCCTTCACTATTTTCTTGGGCCAACAGTGCTCCAACAGACCTTTCTTGTGCTGAAATGTATAGTATTAGCGACTTTCCAAGTATAGGGGCTGCTAAAATCGGAGGCTTCATCAAGTAGGATTTAATGCTCTCAAAGGCATTTCTACATGCTTGGTCCCATTTGAAAGGGACACCTTTCTTCATAAGGCGACTGAATGGTTGGCACCTCCCAGCTAGGTTTGAGATGAATCTCCTAAGGTACGCTAGCTTTCCTTGTAGACTTTTCAATTCGTGAATATCCCGAGGTTCAGCCATTTTAAAGATTGCATCTACTTTGGCTTGATCAATTTCTATCCCTCGATGTCGGACAATGAAACCAAGGAACTTTTCGGAAGCAACTCCAAAGGCGCATTTCAATGGATTCATCCTAAGTTGGTACCTCCGGAGCAACTCAAACACCATTCTCAATTCTTTCAAGTGGTTGCCCCTCTTTCTTGATTTTACCACCAAGTCGTCCACATAGCATTCGACATTTTTGTGGAGAAGGTCGTCAAAACTATTCTACATAGCCCTTTGATAAGTAGCACCGGCATTCTTCAAGCTAAAAGGCATTACCCTGTAGCAATAAATACCCTTGGGGGTGCAGAATGTAGTAATCTCTTCATCTTTTAGTGCCACGCGAATTTGGTTATAGCCTAACGAACCATCCATAAATGACATTGCCTCATACCCAGTAGTAGCATCGATCATCAGCTCTGGAATAGGAAGCGGGAATTCATCTTTGGGACACGCATTGTTGAGATCCCTGAAGTCGACGCATACTAGAATCTGGCCATTCTTCTTCCTTACAGGGATAATACTTGAAACCCATGTTGGGTATTTAACTTCCCGAATAAATGTACCTTTAGTGAGTTTGTTAACTTTGGTTTCAATCAAGGGGACCAAGTCTGGCCTAAAGCACCTTTGAGCTTGCTTAATAGGACGAGCACTATTCTTGACCACATGGTGATGGACTGCTACTTTAGGGTCTAATCCAGGCATTTCTTTGTAACTCTAAGCAAAGACATCCCTAAACTCCTTGAGTAACTAAATATAAGTGCTTTCTTCATCAACTTCTAGTAAAGCACTTAGGTAGGTGGGTCTTGGTTCTTCATCAGTGCCAAGGTTAACTTCTTTTAAGGCATCAATCGTTGCCTTCACCCCTTCTTCAAGTTCCAGGGGAGCATCTTTCGCATCTTCATCTTCTTGAGGGTCCCCATCGTTGAAGGATATGTGATAACACAATGAAACATTGTCCAATTTCTCGTCATCCTCCATTAGAGATAAAACACCATGCTCGCCTTGTGCAGTAACATGATACAAAAAACCCATACTTTCTTCGTATTCATCACGTTCTTTAGTGTAGACCACAGTATATAGCTTTACCTTCAGTACTTCTTTGCATGAAACCACAAGTTTTGTTTGTCGCCTTATTCTTGAAGGAACCAAACTTGGAAATCCTTAGAGATCTTTTGGATTTTGGGCGAAGCGGGTGTTCTTATGCTTTGAAAATTTCTCTGGAATTTGTTCCTCTTCTTTAATAGACCCAATCTCTCAAACACGGAAGTCCTCACAGTTGATTTTCCAAGTCAATCAAAGACAGAAGGCTTGTTAGAAGCGGCAGATTCATCTTCTACAGTGATATAATTGCTGCTCGCCCTTCTTATGGAGATGCGCACTGGTGACGGTTGCTTGTATCCCAAACCTTCATGTGGTTGCCTCGTTGCATCTTCTGATGGGAGCTTCCCTAACTTTGACGGCTCATTGGGATTGTATCCAGCTTTTGCAAATAGCCTGTAAGCATTATGATCAAAACCTTCATCTGTTCGCTTTGTAGGGAGTGCTACATTTTGCAAATGATTTTGGGATACAAACCCTGCAAGTGGCTTTGAGGACAACTTTACTGCCTCAATTCATTTTATAGGAAGAGTTAACTCCTTTAGCATGTTAGTTTGGAGATTAGATGATTCGCCTTCATCTTTCTTTCTTTTAGGGACATATTGGAGTGCATGACTTACTTTCTTGCCATAAGACACAATATCCCCTCTATGAGATTTATTCGCGTTGGGTTGTACCTCCTCAGTAACAGCTTTGGCTCTACCAGCAATCACCTCAGCTCTTTTAGTTGTGGGCTCGTCATTCTTGCTTTTCATGCCATCATTAGCTTTTAGCTCCTTCACAATACGGTTCTTCAAGTAGAACTTTGTATCGGCGAAGTGTGACTCACCCTCGTTGAATGGCTCATCATCAACAACTATCTTCTTTTCAACTTCACCCTCGTAATACTTCAAACATTGATGGTAGGTAGATGGAACCACTTTATTCTCATGTATCCAAGGCCTTCCGAGCAAGACGTTGTATGAATTCTTTGCATCGATCACATGCAGCCATGCACTTAATTGCATATCTTCAATGGTGATTCCCAACCTGATCGCACCTATGGCTCTTTGCCCCCTTGGTTGAATCCTTGGATCATCACATGACTTTCCGAGAGTTCGTTTATGGGAATACCAAGTTCTTTCACAGTGCGAATTGGCAAGATGTTCACTGAGGATCCTCCATCAATCAAAATTCAATTTTCCCTTTCATCACACATATAGCCAACCAGGTACAACGGGTGGTTATGAAGAGTGTCACCTAGTAGAAGCTCGTCATTTGTGAACGTGACTTTTTCCTCACAAGCATTAACTTCTTGAGGAGTGGACTAAATGAGTTTTTCCGAAGATGGTGCCAACGGTAGGTCATCACTCTTTTCTCCCCCTTTGTTAGCATGGAAACAGGAGGCATCAATACCCCCACGGGAAATCTTCGTGCGGAACCAACTTGGTAAAAACTCCTCCAAGGTCACTGGATGTCGTGGCTTTTGAGGGTGGTGCACCTCCACTTTTGCTTTCTTTAAGTGCTTAACTGGATTCTATCTCCTTGATCATTTTACCATCACTTTCCTTGTTGGTTGTTCTACTGATTCTTTTCGTGGACTCCTTCTATGGTGCCTACGATGAGTCACCAACTTCCAACCTTCATCATCATCAGATTGATTGACTTCAGCTTTATCGTTCTCCAGTAATTTTTCATCTTTACTTTCTTTAAAACCACATAATTCATCCGGAATGAATGAGCCAAAGGTGATAGAGACTTGGTTTGCGCTTGCTTTCTCATCTTCAAGCACGATCTTCTTCTCGCGAGCCAAGCCCATAACTTTGTCCTTGAAGACAAAGCACTTCTCCAGAGATTAACTCACAAGTCGATGATATTTGCAATAATTCAGGTCATTTATTTTCCCAGCTTCATTTGGTCGCTTCATCTCCGGAAGCTCAATGAGATTTAACTCAAGGAGTTCTTCAATAATAGCTGGCACATCAGAATCCAGAAATGGGTACTCTTTCTCTTGCATTTCTTTTAGAGTCAACTTTCCACTTAGCTTATCTTGAAAAGAAGTGGATTTCATACTCTGCTTCTTGCTCACTTTCGTCGTGAACTTTACAGGTGATGTGTTGATATTCATAGCTTCTTTGCTTTCAGACTTGGGTATGAACTTTCCCCACTTCCTATCTTTTTTTTTGTCGTTCCCTTTGCGAGGTTCATAGATGGGCAGCCTTTCATTTCCAGCAGAGGCCATGCTCAATTCCATGTCATGGGCTTGAGTTGCAAGTTCTTCAAACGTGCTAGGCTTGATACCTTGCAAGATATAGTGCAATCCCCAATGCATGCGTTGGATACACATCTCTATGCCAGAAGCTTCACTAAGCCTGTCTTTACAGTTGAGGCTTGCATTCCTCCAACGATTGATAAAGTCAATAACTAGTTCACCCTTTCATTGACAAGTATTTGTAAGTTCTATCATACTCATAGTACGTCTCGTGCTATAAAAGCGATTGAGGAATTCTTGCTCTAGTTGATCCCAGCCATCAACAGATCCAGCCTCGAGGTCCGTATACCAATCAAAAACATTTCCTTTTAATGAGCGGACAAACTACTTGACGAGGTAATCTCCACAAGTCCCAACATTGTTGCATGTCTCAACGAAGTGCACCACATATTGCTTTGGATTTCTTTTGCCATCAAACTGTTGAAATTTTGGAGGTTGATAGCCAGCAGGCATCTTCAACATATCAATCCTTGAAGTGTACGGCTTTGCGTAGGTAAAGGAGGACCTAGAAGCGACTTCATATTTGTTTTTTATAGTCCCTTCAATGAACTCTTTTAGTTGATTGATTGGAATCATCCCTTCCGAAGAGACTAGAATTTCCTTAGTGGATGCAACTTGTCGTGGGGGAGGATCAATCTCTTGAACTTCTGGGAGTTTGCCAGGTGCATGGGTGGATTCTTCTTCCATCAAGATTCCTACCCTATCTGTTAGCTTGTCGATTCTAGCATCTTGATTTTGCATGCACTTGGTCAAGCCAGCGATTGCTTCCGTCAAGTTCGCCAACTGCTCTTCCACAGATGAAGTGTTTGTCATTATAGCTTGCATGATTGTTGTAGATGATGTGGAGTAGCATGGATTGTCACACAGATTGATTCTCGAATGGCTCACGCTACGCAGTGTAAGTAGGGAGGATCCATCACTTGAAGCATCATCATCTTCCTTTACAGCCGAGTTCTTGGATCCGGAGAGGTCAAGCAGAGCAAGAGTTTTCTTGATATTTTCAGCAACATCGCTTCCTCCTTCGGGTACGTTTGTGGAAGATCTTGTTCCTTTTGAGGATGAAGATCCGAAAACAGGGGTTGATGCGGACGACACTTGGGGTGCTTGTTGTCCTAACGAGCTTGCTTTGCTCCTCGTAACTGATTCAAATATTCCAAAGGTAACATCGAGGATGCTTTCCACATCAGCGTAGAACCTAGAATTAGCAGCCTTGGTGGAAGTTGAACTGGAGTTGATTTTCTTTGAAGCCATTTCAATGTTCTTGAACTTTGATGATTTGAAAAGTTGAGATGAGAGGTAGAGATTGTCCCACTGGGCATGCCAGAATTTGTAGACAATAAATTGCGTCAGGAAAAATAATCGAGACTGAAAAATATTGCAATAATCGTAATATTTGATTTCAAGTAATTTGAGTGTACAATCTCTATGAATCCTCTTATTCTTCTTTTCAACAGTAAATAAAAGAGCCTTTGAGCTTAATCTTGAATTTTAATTTATTTTAATCCAAGTGCTTGAGGCCTAATCTTGATCTTGACGTATTTTTAATCCAAGGGCTTGCAACTTGTTCTTGAATCTTCGTCTTGATCTTTTAATCCTTAGAACACTTGAATGCTTGTAGCTTTTAGAGAAATCTGCAGCGTTTGATCCACGAGCTCCCTCTTGCTTATTTTTATAACTTCTGGCCCCTTTTTTGGATTATGAAAACCCCTATTTATAGTTGTGGGAGGGAAGAGTTATGATAAGAACAAACTCTTTCCGACCAATCAGATTGAAGAGTGACAAAGCCGCATTTGATTGGCCAAAACATGTCACTTGCACATGTGGCGCGATTTTATTGGCCTTTTAATTTGACTTGGCATACCTTGTCATTTTGACACATGGCATGATCCTGTTGGCTCTTCCATTTGACTTGGCGTGCCACGTCATTTGACACGTGGCACCAAACTGAGCCTCTAGGAAGATGATATCTTGAGCTTAATGAAGTGAGCTCATCACTTTAACCAATTAACTGGGCTAGCCCAATGGATTAAGACTTATTTATTTAATCTATATATGTTGGACTTATATAACTAATCCAATTATATTAGCCCAATAAATTTATTTGAACTAATATATCTTGAATTTTAAAATATCGTCCAAATTATTTTACAGATTTAATTCCAATAAAATTTATATGCCTACAGGGGCAAAACTCCTTTATTTATATGTGAAAAATGACTTAGCCACAAAGTAACAAACTCTCTAAAAGATAGACATTCACTCTAAGTACAATTCTATTCATAACAATTTGGAATTAATAATCCCAAGATTGTTATCCCACATTTACTATGAGTGAGTTAATTAGTATCATTATTTTGATAACAATTTGTACGGATATCATTTAATATTCATAACCAAATATGGAATTGTATTTATTTCAAATCCATATCGGAATTATTATATTATTAATTCCAGTAACTAAACGACCCAAGTGAATAACCTAATGGTTGAGTTACCAAATGTGACTCTTTTTAAATAAAAAAAATATTGTCAAACTAAAAATTGGATGATCTCAGCAGCTTATTGGCCTTTCGTTCTCAAACACGGGCACCCAAATGGAGCGAAAGGACACAGTTCATTTTCCTGTCCCCTTCTCGCACACTCAAAAACCTTGGGTCCAATCTGTTTATCGTTGCAACTCAATTGGGATTGTACCGTACATTCTCTTCCCTTTACTTGAGCTCAACTGTGGTAGCTGTTTCCAAGATCATTCTCTGTTGTTCTTCTGCTTCTTGACTTTCCCATTCATTCTTGAAGCTGGACTGCAATCTAAGGTAGAATTCATGAATTTTAACTATTGATTGATATATGATTTTCTTACTTATTTGTTTCGGAGCTTTAGTTTTTTTCTTAGTGGGATTGTCCAATTGATATCTGTAAATTTTTATGATTCATGTGAACCCTTTATGCCTGGGAACGCAATTTATTGTGGATGTTACTCTCTATTTTAGGGTTAGTTGTTTAAGTAAAAGTGGCTTTTGATAGTGGGTCGATGAATATGAAATTGGTGGGGTGAAATGAAAACAAGATTTAATCTGGTTATGCATTTCGAATACTAAAAAATAAAGTACCTAGAGTGGTAATAGTTAGTGAAATAATAAGAGTTAGACAAATGGTTGAAGTAATTCCATTTCAAACAGTCCAATATTGGATGTCTCTGTAATACTTTGAACCATTTATTAACATTGCAGTGAAAATGATAAAAACGTTTACTCCTTTGCAATTAAGTAATTGGAGCCTGGAAGGAGCTATGGAGCAGGAGTTAGGTGGAATGTATATCAATACCAAGGAAATGCTGATTAAGTTTGAGTTCTTTGACATGTGGGTTTCCCTTAAAAAAATAAGAGTTGTCAGAACCTTATGCTGAGAGAAATGCGAGTCCGGAACCTAAATGTTGCTATTTTTGATTCAAGAGGACAAAATAGGTGGAAAAAAGGGATAAGCATAATTTTATATATAGCGCATGTTTTTACATGCGCTATACCTTAATGGCCAGTTATCCCGTTAAGGTATAGCGCATGTAATACATGTGTTATACTCAATATTTGAACATCCATAATAATTTACTGTATAGCGCATGTAATATATGCGCTATGTGTACAACGCATATATTACATGCGCTATACTGAACAATTGCCATCCCTAAGCATTGGATAGTTGCTTACTTAAGGCCGAACATTCATTCTTGAAAAAATCATTCTTGAGTGAATTTGAACCAATTTACCTTTGTTCTTCGGCATCCTTTATACATCACTTCATCTTCTTCAATATATACCTTTTCTCTTTGAATCTTGCTACAATATCTAATGAGCGAAAATTTAGAGTTGCATCATATTGGGGCGGTGAGGCTGTGGTGGGGAATAACTCGGTACACTATAGTTGTTCTCCAAAGAGTATTGTTAAGGTGCCACTCATGTCGGAGTACGACAAATGCATATATTTGATTTGTAAAAGAATGAGCGTGAGTAAACGTTTGGTTAATCTTAAGGTAACTGAAAGATATCCGTATTCGCTTACTCCGCAAGATGCTGCTTGTTATGCCGAGTTTAACATCGATGATGATGAAAATCTACAAGATTTTTTGAGGACTCCAGATAAACATTGGAATGTTTTTGTGTTAAGAATGCTGGAAATGTACGTAAAGTCTGAAGACGTCAACAATATTGATGTTTCGCAAAATATGGCTAGCATTCAATTATCTGGTGGTTCAGAGATGTTTTATCCTAGCAGGTTCCATATGAAAGAATCTGGCAAGATCTAAACTTATCTCCATGGGTTAATGAGGAGCGAGGACATAATTACTCCCCAATGCAGCAGCGTGAAGGGTCGGCAAGTTTACAGAATTCACAGGCCGAGTGATAAATTGCAATTTTCCATGTTTTAGTATAACTATTTCTTTTATGTATCATAATCGTACTAACTCTTATATCTTTCATAGTGGGTTACCAGCCAGATATGAATTTTACAAGTTATGAACCAACCAATAGTTGGAATATACCTAATTTTGGAGGGGTGGATCATGCTGGTCCATCCTCGAGTCATCAACAACTCGATAATGTGTATCATGGGCTATCTACAAATTATGATGGTATGTTTTAAGAGTTAAAGTTAATATAGTATGTTGAGGTGGCTTCGAAATATTAATTATTTTATTGGTTGTGCAGTGAAAATGAGCAATATGACGGTCTTGTCCTAACTTAGTTGGGTGATGACTATATATTGAATCAGGATATGGCAGATGCACAGAGTGAGGAAGATAACAATAATTATGGCGACGACACTGATGAGTCCAAAGATGTCACACCCTTCCCTGATGAGAGCGACGGTGAGGAACCACACTTTACAGATGAGAGTGAGAATGAGCAATCAGATTTGACGATGGAGCATGATGCCATAACTCAACATGCTCCGTATACGTAGACTCCACCTACTGTTAGATCAACGATGTACGAGTTGTGTGTGCCCTTTCATTCAAGGAAAATTCCCTACCTTGATCACTTGCCAAGTATGCCGATGTTGATGCTTTCACAAGGGGTCTTGATGACATTCGTACAACAATGTGGAATAAAAGTAGACAAATAGAGCTTTGTAAGAATATAATTTTCGGTGATAAGGCTCGCCTCAGCAGGGCGGTGCGAATTTACAGCATAAAAAACTGCCGTGAGATTGAGGTTGCTGAGTCATCTAAGAAAAAATATAAGGTGGTTTGTCGTAGATGGGATCAAAGTTGTAAGTGGATGCTGCGTGGGAGAAAGTTGAAAACTAATATGTGGATGGTGGGGAAATACATTGGCAAGCATACTTGTAATATGAACACATTCAATGGGAATCATTTTAATTTGAACGTTGATTTGATTTCCTTTATCTTGATTCCACACATTTAATCGTCCATAAGGTACGAGGTGAAATAGTGTATAACATCAGTTGCACATGTATATGGGTGTACCATTACCAAAAGAATGGCATTTCTCGGGTGTAAGTGTGCGTTTGAGATTGTTTATGGAAACTGTGATAAGTCATTTACGGCTCTACCTTGGTGCATGGCTGCTTTGCAACACATGAACCCCGGGACATTTGTTGAGTGGAAGCACGACCGGAGTCCTGACTTTCTACAAAACTTATTCAGATATGTGTTCTGGGCATTTAAACCATCCATTGATGGTTTTGTTCATTGCCGCCCGTTCATCTCCATAGACGGCATACATATGTGCGGAAAGTATGATATGAAGATGTTGATTGCCGTTGGAGTAGATGCTAATGGCCAAATATTTCTCATTGCCTTTGCTATTTGTGCCAATGAAAGTCAAGAGACTTGGACATGGTTTATAAACCACTTGGAGGAGCATGTTGTGAAACAACGTTCAGGTGTTTGTCTAATATCTGATCGGTACGGTGGGATTTTAAGTTCTGTACGTGCTTTGGATGAATGGAAGGAGCTATACGGCTACTACCATTACTGTGTTAGGCACTTGAAGGCCAACTTCCAGCGGGCTTATCCGAACAAGAGCTTGCATGATCTAATGTGGATCGCTACAACAGATCATCAAGAGAGGAAATTCTTGATGCAAATGGAATTCATTAGTCAGGAAGACGAAGAAGCTTATCTTTGGTTGAGGAATCTTGAGATTGAGAAGCGGACTCTGCATAAGGATGATGGCAGAAGATAGAGAATTTTGATACTAATGTCTCAGACTCTTTCAATTGGTTGTTGAAGTCAGACCGTGGATTGCCAGCCACTGCCATTGTGCGGATGCCATTCAAGCAGCCGGCGGAGAGGTTCGTTGATAGATTCCGCAGTGCATCCTCCTTGTTGGAAATGGGTGTTCAAATTATGCCAAAACCGATGCAACAGTTTGAGCGTTATAGGAAGCGGTGACAGTGGCATACATATTTGCAATATTGCAGTGACCGAAATATTTTTGAAGTTCGCATTGGTTTGCATCGAGGCCGCGGTAATAATACCCACACCATCAATGAGAGCACGCGATTATGTTCATGTGGTAAATAGTCGATTTATCACTTGCCATGCTCTCATGCCTTGAAGTGCTTTCTACATACTGGGTTTGTAGCGATGAGGTATGTTGATAGAGAATATAGTGTGGCTGCATACGCAAACACCTATAGCGGACACTTCCACCCATTGGGTTCTGAGTCTTATTGGTCGCGGGATCCATTTGTAATGTTTTGTAACAAGGCGTTTTTGCGTTGCAGGGTAGTGCAAAACAGAACCCGGCGGTTACAGAACCAAATGGATGTTGGGGATACCGTATATGCGCTTAAATGTGGTCTCTGTTCCCAAATAGGACACGATCACTGTAAATGTCCTACAATCGGTTTGGGACGCGGTGGCAATTCAGCTTCTTGTGGCAGTTCATCCAACATTGACAATTATCAGGCATATTATTTATTTTTTTAGTAGTATATTTAGTAGGAATAAGTGTCTGTAATGGTATGTTTGCAATATCAATAAAATAAAGTTGTCCAATAGTGTTAACTCTGATTGACACTTAGCATTTAAAATTCAATATGAATGTCTCGGGGTTAAAGTGTTGCAAAGCAGTCATGTACCTTGGCCGAGCCGCAAATGACTTATCCTAGTTGCCATAAACAATCTCAAACGCACGTTTACGCCCGAGAAATGCCTTTCTTTTGGTAATGGTACACCCATATACTTGCGCAACTAATGTTAACACTCATTCACCTTGTACCTTATGGACGATTCAACGTGTGGAATCATGACAAGGGAAATCAAATCAACGTTCAAGTTAAAATGATTCTCATTGAATGTGTCCATATTACAAGTATGCTTGCTAATGTATTTCCCCACCATCCGCATATTAGTTTTCAACTTTTTCCCATGCAGCATCCACTTGTAACCTTGGTCCCATCTACGACAAACCGCCATATATATTTTCTTAGATGACTCAGCAAGCTCGATCTCATGACAGTTTTTTATGCTGTAAATTCACACCGCCTTGCTGAGACCAACCTTGTCACCGAAAACATATTCTTATAGTGCTCTGTTGGTCTACTTTCATCCCACATTATTGTACGAATGTCATCAAGATCGCTTGTGAGAGCATCCACATTTGGCATATTTGACAAGTGATCAAGGTAGGGAATCTCCCTCGAATGAAAAGGCGTGCGACTCATACACCGTTTGTCTAACGGTGGTGGAGTCTGCATATATGGAGCATGCTGAGTTGTGACATCATGCTCCATCGTCAAATCTGGTTACTCATTCTCACTCTCATATGTGAAGTGTGGTTCCTCATCGTCGCTCTCATTAGGGAAGGGTGTGTCATCTCCGGACTCATTAGCGTTGTTGTGATAATCACTGTCATCTTACTCACTCTGTGCATATGCCATATCCTAATTCAATATATCGTTATCGCCCAACTGGCAACTGAGTTAGGACAAGTCCGTCATGTTGCTTATTTTCACTGCAAAACCAATAAAGTAATTAATATTTCGGAGCCATCTCAACATAATATATTAACTTTAACTCTTAAATGTACCATTCATAATTTGTAGATAGCCCATGATGCACATTATCGAGTTGCTGATGACTCGAGGATGGACCAGCATGATCCACCCTTCCAAAATTAGGTATATTCTAACTATGAGTTGGTTCATAACTTGTAAAATTCATATCTGGCTAGTATCCCCTATGAAAGATATACGAGTTAGTACGATTATGATACATAAAAGAAATAGTTATACTACAACAAGAAAAATTGCAATTTACCGCTCGACCTGTGAATTCTGTAAACTTGGCGACCCTCCATGCTGCTGCATTGGGAGAAATTATGTCCTCGCTCATCATTAACCCATGGAGATAAGTTTAGATCTGGCCAGACTCTTTCATACGGAACCTGTTCGGATAAAACAACTCCGAAAACACCACCAGATGGTTGAGTTTTAGCCATATTTTGCGGAACATCAATACTGTTGACGTCTTCAGACTTTACGTACATTTCCAGCATTCTTAACACAAGAACATCTTTGTGTTCATCTGGAGTCCTTAAAAAATCTTGCAGAGTTTCATTGTCATCGATGTTAAACTCGGCATAACAAGAAACACCTAGCAGAGTAAGCGAATATGGATATCTTCCGGTTACCTTAAGATTAATTGAATGTTTATTCACACTCATTCTGTTACAAATCAGAGGTACCAATTCGTCGTACTTCAATGTTAGTGGTACCTTAACAATACTCTGTGGAGAATAACTATATTGTACTTAGTTATTCTCCACCACAGTCTCACCGCCCCAATATAATGCAACCCTATTTTTTAGCTCATCTGACATTGTAGCAAGATTCAAAGAGAAAATGTATGTATATATTGATGAAAATGAAGTGATATATAAAGGATGCTGAAGAACAAAGGTAAATTGGTTCAAATTCACTCAAGAATGAACGTTTGGCCTTAAGTAAGCAACTATCCAGTGCTTAGGGACGGCTATTGTTCAGTATAGCGCATGTAATATATGCGCTGCACACATAGCGCATATATTACATGCGTTATACAGTAATTATTATGGCTATTCAAATATTGAGTATAACGCATATATTACCTGACACAATAGGCAAATGATGACTTCGCAATGTCTGCAAAGAAGAATAAATAATGTGAAGTAGCTTGTCAGGTGAGAGACTTTATCTCTAAATTTCATTCCTATGACATACACGATTACATCAACGGGTATTCTAAAACCTATAAATATGTCTCTGCCCCTCATTTGTAGATCATCTCATCAAAATTTGTTCTTTTCTCTTCAGCAATAAAACCTATTCTCTGTATGGTCATAGAGTAGGCAAAAATTGCCGAACCACGTAAATCTTGTCCTGTCTTGTGGAATTTATTGATTTTCTCTTATAATTATTTTTCTTCTATTAGCCTGACACGCTTCTCTTTGTATTAGTCTGAACCATTCATGAACATTACAATGAAAATGGCTAAAACATTTACTAATATATAATTAAGTATCGGTATAGGAGCTACCAAGTTGGAGTTAGGTGGAATGTAGTGTACTGATTACAAACAAGAAGCAATACCAAGGATATGCTAATTAAGTTTGAGTTCTTTGACATGTGGGTTTCCATGAAAAAAAAGAAGAGTTGTTAGAACCTTATGGTCAGTGTTATCAAAGGCGAAAAGCGCAAAAAAGCTCGTTGGTCCTTTGGGGCTTTAAGTGGCGCATATAAAGCGTGAGCTTTAATGAAGAAAGACTCAAATGGAGAAAATTAAAATAATGTGTGGGTAGTCCAACACTAATAATAATACACATGAATAACAAATATATGGACAAATAAATTGAAACAAAATTATGATAATGTGAAATATCAATTGTCTAGTATCGCCTCTTCAGGATTCACTCATTGGCAAGGAAAAGTATGTCTTAGAGCCTTGATGACAATACTGAAGCGCACGCTAAGCAAAGTGAAGCAGAGCGCTCAACATGTTTTGCCTCGCTTAAGCGTTTTAAGCGCGCACTTGACAACACTGCTTATGCTGAGAGAAGATGAGTGTGATACATAGCATCAAGTTAAAACTCATGTTTGTGTAACAAGTGGTTTTGAAAACAAGAGAGAAAATGGAGGAATTGACATATCTTGACTACAAGTAAGAGGACAGTGTGTTGCAGTACACTATAAAAGGGCAGCCCGGTGCACTAAGCTCTCGCTATGCGCGGGGTCCGGGGAAGGGCACTATGAATCACCTTGTTTATCATTTCTACGTAATCACATTGACAATTTGATCTTTTTCTTTTACTTCAACACACTTCTTAGTCGCTGAGTGACAACCCACTTCAGAGGAAACTCTGGGATAATTTGCTCCATCAGGAATCAAATGTGAGGCAATTGTCAAGTTCTAGAGCAGTTTCTTTTTGGACTTAATTAGAGTGTGTCTTAACATTATAGTTTTATTAATTGTTGTGTCAAGTACTAAATCTTCTCTAGCTTTGGCTAACCAAATTCTCGTATTTGATCCTTGATCTATGCATTAACTGAAAAAGGAGGATATTGAACCTCTTAGTAAGCTAGTTTTAGAGGATTAGTTCGGTAAGTTTCTCATCCTCATGGTATAATATGGAGCTGCTCCTACTAGTAAAAGTTACAGAGAGATATTTATGTTTATGGGATCCACCCACTGAGGATTTTAGCTTTGCGACCTTATGTTCGCCAGGAAATTAGTTTGTGCGACAGATTCTAATATCGGTGTCTTAGAGTTTTATTTTCGTATTTGTCCATTTATTCTTTTTGTTATTATCATTACTACCGTTGTTGTTTTTGTTGTCATTGTTGTTATTTAGATTCACCTCATTAATGCTAAGATCAATTAACTGTTTCTCACGCTGTGCTTTATGGTGCAGGGATGCTAGGCAAATCATTTGCTTCTCCTTTGCTGACCTTTAACTCCGCATCATGCTTCTCCTCTCTTTGTGTGAGTATAACTTCTGTCTTACATTTTTCTTTTCTTTTGCATTTTGGTAGAAACCATTGATGAGTTATGGCTGGGGCTACTAGACTCCAAATTACTATATTATCTCCTTCGTGTTCTATTTCTTTCTTTTATTTCCGTTTTATTTTATGTGACGATGCTTAATAGATACAGAGTATGAGATGTTACAATATCAATTGACAAGTAGATGGAGCAAACATCACACGAAGTCAATACAACAACAACAAACCCAGTAGTTTCCCGGGGTCTGGGGAGGGTAAGATGTACGCAACCTTACCACTATCCCTGGAAGGGCAGAGAAGCTGTTTTCGATAGACCCTCGGCTAGAGAACGAAGTCAATAGTTAATAAATTTAAATTTCTCAAAGTTGTATAGAGTAATAGTATTAATTGAACAACCAATGGTGTGGTCTAATGGTAATAAAGTGGATGAACATCAGCGGGTAACCAGTTTCAAATTCTAGCAAAGACAAAATGTTTGTGCTGGTTGGAGGTAGCACATATCCACTGGAATAATTGAGGTGCTCCCAATGGCCTGGACACCACCGTTACAAAAGAAAAAGTATGAATGGAATGGTGTGAAATTATTTGTAACAATCAAAATGGAGAAGGCGTCATATAAGTTGGAAAAGAGAATATTTTTATTTCATTTTTAAATTTATTGGTTGATAACTAATTTTTTCTTTGTTATTCTCTTGGTACTTGTGTACTTACAGACTTCATAAAATTGCAATGTTACAAAATCTTCAGCTAGTCTGTGATGGTGGAATGCCTATATCATCTATGATGTTACAAAATCTAGGGGAAGGATGAGCAATTCTCTGACATGCTTTTAGGTTTGGAAAAGGGTCAAACAAAGAAGAATAGATATAGGACTTTTATATAGTTAACCCCAGCTAGTTTGAAACTGAGATATAATTGATTGATGGATCAATTGATGCTTTTAGATTTGAAATCTTGGAAAGGCTGCATACTTTTAAGTTGAATTTTTTTTTCATAACCTTGCATTTTGAAACAAGTGTGTATCAGATTCTGCCTAAGCAAGATCGGTAGAAAGATGAAGGTTAATTTAACTCCTGTGAGATGATGATTTTCCGAAGAATGGTTATTTGAGGATATTGATATAGCTGACGCAACTAGTTTGGGATTGAAAAGTAGTTGTTTTATTGTTGCTTTTGATAATGACAAAATCATTCATTTTTTCCGTGATGTTCAGTCTTCAATATCAGCCCAATATACTCTCTGGCGAAAGTATCTTATACTAATACCTTTTTCTTACTTAACAGTGTGATTCCGGCTCAACAGCAGCAAACAATCTAGTAGGGTATGTAAATTGCTCGAATAACATTACATCAAATGTCACCAAAGGATCTTGGACATCTGGTTATTATCTGTCCAAGAAATGGAAGTTGCATTCAACAGCTACTGACAATATAGTATTAACTGAAGAAGAGAAGAAAACATGGAATGATAGCAGACAAGCTCTGTCGGCATTCAAATTTAGCCCAGAGGAGGAAGACAAAATCTTAGGAAAAGCATTTGGCCAGATACATTCACCTTACTGGTATGAAGAACGGAAGAAAGAGGTTCCAAGACTTGAAGTTGTGAATGAGATATTGGATTATCTAAGGAGCTTAAGCCTTACCGATGATGATCTCACTAAACTTCTCAAGAAATTCCCAGAAGTTCTTGGATGTAGCCTTGAAGATGAAATGAAAAACAATGTGGAAATCTTGGCGAAACAATGGGGAATTGAAGGTAAAACTCTGACAAAAGTGCTGCTTCGAAATCCAAAAGTTTTAGGCTACAACGTCGATTGCAAAGGTGATTGTGTGGCTAAATGCACTCGCTGTTGGGCTCGGTTCTAACTGTATTCTTGTTGTTTCATTCTCATCCTTTTTTTCTTTATGTATAATAATGTTTTACATTTAATCATTCTTCAAACCTTGTAGTATCTAATTATACATGATGAGGACAATCGAGTGGTGATTCAGCGGTAAAGCTGTCATCCCGCATCATAGGGTTCTAAGATTCGATTTTCACCAAATCTTTATGTTGTCGCAAACTTAAGATATTAAATATAATGAGCAGCACCATCCCCGTTCCCCTGAAAAAGGGAAAAGGAAGAGCTTCTAATTAAGTGCAGATGGATCTTTCTTGGCTACCACGAACAAGTTGTTAATTAGTGTAAAAATCTTGTGGTAAATGGAGGTAGCGATGGAGAAGATGAAGGAGAAGATAAAGGAGAAGATGAAGGAGAAGAAGAATAAAAAAATTATTTTGTCTAAATGGGAACTGAAGCCAAGTTTAAGGGGCCGTATAGATATTTGGCCTATTTTCATTATAATCATATAATAGATCCTTAAGAAAAACTAGAAACTGCTGTACTTCACTTGAATGGTAGAGCTGAATCTTGGTATTTTTCATATCAACTAGGTAGGGGAATTGTGAGGTGGTCGGATTTTGTGGAGGAAATTTGCAAGAGGTTTAATAATTCTGATAATAGCAATCTGAATCTACTTGGAAAGTTCAAAAGGATTGAATAGATAGGTACTGTGAATGAGTATCTTGAGAAATTTGAAGATCTTAAAGCTTGGGTGTTGATTAAACACCCAACCATCCCTGAAGAATTCTTTTTAGGGTTCTTATTGAAGGCCTTAAGGAAGAAATTAGACACAGTTAAAATGTTGGACCCCTATTTATTGAGTCAAGCAGTAGAGAAAGCTAGACATAAGGAAGATCTGTTAGAGTCAATGAACATATAGGGAAAGCTAGGAATTAACAGACAAAGAGTTCAGTATAACACTAATCATAGTGCATTGAGTGTTAAAAATTCTGATTATGGGAAAAGAGAGGGTAACACTAACATAACAATGTCTGTTAACAAACTGTTTGAGGCTAGGAAGGCTAAAGGGGAGTGTTACAAGTGTGGGGAGAGATATTTTCCAGGTCATGTGTGCAAGAATAGACAAATAAATGCCCTATTAGGTACTGCTGAACAAGAAGAAATGGTGGAAGGGGCCGGCTTAGAAGAGGTGATTGATGAGGCCATCAGTTTGAATGCCTTATCAGGCACTGCTATTTCCAATACAATCAAGTTGAAAGGAATGTATGGAAAACAAGGGTTGATAATACTAGCTGATAGTGGGAGTACACATAGTTTTGTGGCTAGTGACACTGCCAAACAGTTGGGTTGTGTGATCAGGGAAGCTGCTCCTATGAGGGTGACTGCTGCCAATGGTATTCATTTGATGAGCTACCACTACTGCCCTCAATTCAAATGGAAGGTCCAGGGAGTGGAATTTGAATACAAACTCAGACTGTTGGATATTGGAGGTTGTGATATAGTACTTGTTGGAGATTGGATGAGGAAACATAATCCTATACTATTTGACTTCATTGGGTACATGTTTCAAGTCAGTGTCAATGGGAAAAGGGCAGATCTGAAAGGACTTACTGAGGAAGGTAATCTTCAAGCTATGACAACTTCTGGAGTGAAATAACTACTGAAGAAAGTTCAAGTGCTGTAGGCACATCTATTTACCTTATCAGCTTAGGAGTAAGGGATAACAGAATCCATACCTAAGGAGATCAAGACAGTGTTGAAGGACTTCACAGGGGTCTTTGCAGAGCCAAAAATACTACCTCCAAGAAGGGATCAGGATCACTTCATTCCTCTCAAACCTGATGTAACACCAGTCAGTATCAGGCCTTACAGGTATAACTATTTCCAGAAAAATGAAATAGAATAATAGGTCAATGAGATGCTCTCTACTGGCACTATACAACCCAGTCACTCACCATTTTCTTCCCCAGTCCTTTTAGTTAAAAAGAAGGACGGAAGTTGGAGGTTTTGCATTGATTATAGAGAGTTGAATAAGATGACTATCAAGGATCAATTTTCTATTCCATTAGTAGATGATTTAATAGATGAATTACATGGTTCCTGTATCTATTCAAAGATCGATTTGAGGGCTGGTTATTATCAAATAAGAATGAGAGAAACTGACATCTATAAGAATTCTTTTAGATTTCATCTAGGCCATTATGAGTTAAGGGTCATATGCCCTTTGGCTTGACCAATGCACCTGCAACCTTTCATAGTCTTATGAATCACATTTTAAAACCTTTTTTGAGGAATTTATATTAGTATTCTTTGATGATATTCTAGTCTATAGCTCTTCAATGCAAGTGCATGCATTGCATCTCAGAAAGGTGTTGGAGGTACTATATAGGGAGCAACTATATGCCAAACTGTCCAAGTGTTCATTTGGACAGGATAAGGTTGAGTATCTAGGCCACATCATTTCAGGAAATGGAGTCTCCGCTGACCCTTCAAAAATTGAAGCAATGATCAACTGGCATGTTCCTAATTCTGTGAAGGCATTAAGGGGGTTTCTAAGGCTTACTGGCTACTATAGAAGGTTTGTTAAGTCCTATGGAGTTATCAGCAGGCCACTGACAAATCTTCTAAAAACGAACTCCTTTCAGTGGAGTACAAAAGCAGAAGTGGACTTCCAACAGTTGAAGGAAGCTATGTCAACAGTGCCAGTATTGGCTCTAGCTGATTTTACCAAACCTTTCATTATTGAAACTGATGCATGTGCAACATTTATGGGAGTTGTACTCATGCAGGGAGGCAGGCCTATATCCTATTTCAGCAAGGCCCTAGATTTGAAACACAAAGGACTCTCTACTTATGAAAAAGAGTATCTAGTTGTACTTTCTGCAGTGGACAAATGGAGACATTACTTACAAGGGGGACACTTTATTGTTAAAACAGACCATAAGAGTCTAAAGTATCTTCTGGAACAAAAAGTCAGCACAACATTGCAGCAGAAAGGACTCACTAAACTTCTAGGGTTGGATTATGAAGTACAATACAAAAGGGGTATAGAGAATAAGGTTGCAGATGCTCTTTCAAGGAGACAGGAAGAAGAATCTACTCTATTGGCTATGTCTACATCTCAGGCCACTTGGTTGCAGGAGGTTTCTCAGAGTTATGAGAATGATCCAATAGCTCTACAGCTTCTGAGTGAGCTAGTGGTCTAACCTAACAGCAAGGTTGACTATTCCTTACATCAAGGAATCATCAGATTCAAACAAAAAATCTATGTGGGGCAGAGTAGTGGATTGAAACAACATCTATTGGAATCCTTGCATCAGTCACCCTTAGGGGGACACTCAGGCCAATAAGGAACTTACAGAAGGGTACAATCAATGTTCTACTGGCCAAACATGAAATCAGAAGTCTTTAAGTGGGTAAGTGAATGTGATGTCTGCCAAAGGGTGAAGGCTGAGCATGCACATTCCCCTGGGTTGTTACAACCTTTACCTATTCCCGAACAAGCTTGGCATAATATATCCTTAGACTTTGTAGAAGGATTGCCTATTTCTAGTAAGAAAAATGTTGTATTGGTAGTCATAGATAGACTAACCAAGTATGGGCATTTCTTAGCTATTAAACACCCATACTCAGTACAAGATGTGACAGAATTGTTCATGAGAAAGATCTACAAGTTGCATGCTCTTCCCAGGACCATTGTATCTGACAGGGATGCCATTTTCACCAGCCATTTCTGGCAGTACCTCTTCAAGGCCTTAGGCACTAAGCTCAACATGAGCTCTGCCTATCATCCACAATCAAATGGCCAGACTGAGAGGCTTAACAACTGTTTAGAGACTTATTTTAGAGCTATGGTGTTTGGTAATCCAAAACAATGGCAAAGTGGCCGCACCTTGCAGAGTGGTGGTATAATACTAATTACCACACTTCACTCAAGACTACACCATTTGAAGCACTATATGGGTATCCTCCGACCTAGTTACCATTGGGCTCATTACCTAATAGTGGTCACAATCCAGCAGGGGTCAACTTAGCACAGAGACAACACATGCTTTAGGTTCTAAGAGACAACCTAACTCAAGCCCAGTCCAGAATGAAATTCTATGCAGACAGACTAAGGACAAAAAGAACACTTGCAGTAGGGGACCTAGTCTATCTAAAGATACAACCTTATAGACAATCCTCAGTTGATGTTCGCAGAAACATGAAGCTAAGTGCTCGTTATTACGTCCATACAAGATTATACAGAAGATTGGTACAGTGGCTTACTGGCTTGAGCTTCCAGCAGGGTGTCAGCTACACCTTGTCTTCCACGTGTCCCAGTTGAAGAGGCGGATCGGCCCGGCTGTGACATCCCAGCTACAACCTCCTATTTGTGATGATGAAGGTCGAGTCTTGATTCAACCAATAACCAATTTACAGCATAGTATGGTCAAGGTTGATAATGGTGCACACGTGAAGGTGCTGATTCTGTGGCTAATTTGGGTAGAGACGAAGCATCATGGGATGATTGGGGGGGGGGGGGGGCGTACATTAAGAGCAGATTTCTGGAGTTTGTCCCACAACAACGACCTTGAGGGCAAAGCCTGTCTTTGAAGGGGTAGGGATTGTTATGTCTGAGGCGGCTGAATTAGGAAAGTAGGAAAATGAGGAGTTAGGTAGACGAGTGGTCTATTTAAAGGAGATATGGGTCGGTGCGTGTATTGATCCTGATTCACAAATTGGCCAAGTAATTAGAAGTAGTCAGCAACCTAGTTATTACTTAGCCTTAGCTCAATAAATAACAGAAACGAGGGAGAAGAAGGCTATGCTAAATTTTCAGTAATTCGGTTACCCTTTCTAACCACTGATCTCTCTCTTCTTTCTCTCTCTTCGTCTACCTCTCTAACCTCTTCTTTCTTCTTCATTTTCATGTAAATGCAAGAGCTAAATAATAATCAATGTTGTAGTTCAATCAATTATTCTATTGATTAATAAGAATTCTTGTTTTTACTTGTTCTTCTTCAATTTCTTCTTTACAATTCTAGTACATAACAAACAAATGGACGCGTCATTAATGACCGACCCAATCTTGGACGGTTAGGGCTGGTCAAATGGCCTTCGGCTCAAATTACCTCCGCTAGATGCTCGATTTACGGGTGCTAATGCTCGTTTAGTGGCTCGCGATGTATCCTTCATCCTTTTGGGGCCTCCTAGTTAGGGTGGATATGATTGGTTCTCCAGAAGTTGCAACATAGGTGCAAAGCAAAGTTTTGCATTCTCATTTTTACCCCGGTGAAAAAACTATTATGAATTACAACATACTGGTGACGGTATGCTAATAATAAATAATTTACAAAAAAAATTAAGTAGTCACTCGGTTTATTAAGGAAAAACCAAGAAATCCTTTAAACCCATATCTCAATACCACCCAGAAGTTGTCACTTTACGGTTTTCAATGGGTCGATTTAGCTATTGTTCCAAAAAAAAAAAAAAAAGAAGAAAAAAACCCAATATAGTCAATCCTTAAATTAAAAATCAAACTTCGATATTTAAATTAAACATCAAACTTCAAAATGTGAAAAAAGAGATGAAACTACTAGTACAAGATACAAAACATCGAAAAACGAAAAGAGAAAAAGTTATGGGATGGAAGGATATGTTTTAGTATTCCTAATTTATATGACACATTTTTCTTATTAATATGTTCCAAAAAACATAATATATTTTTATATATGAAAATAATTTAAATCTTAAATTCTTTATTTAATTTATTTTATCCTTATTGAGAAGTTTTTGCCGTCACACAAATGTCATTCGCCCGACAAAACTTTTATCCTTTAAGACCACAAATTTTAACGGATGAAGTAATAAGTTCATAGTGGTTTATACACTTATAACGTTGAACAGATTTGGATAAGCATATCAAGAAAGGTACAAAAGATAGAAATCTGGATATAAAGGGAAAGGAAAAAAAACAAAAGCAAAAGGAATCAATAAACTTTATTCCCAAAAATACATATATATGTATGTATTTTATCGATCTCACAGCAAATTAAATAAAGAGTCAATAAACAAATACCAAAGCCCGCATACTCATGCAGCAATTTCTCTCATCATTTTATTCCCTCTGACCCAAATATTAAAGGATAAAAGCATAAGCATATATTTAAGAAATTAAAATGCAGTTTTTAATTCTCAAACAAATTATTAGTGTCTAATTGATTAAGGGCATTTAGGCCTGTTGCCATGAGTCTTAAGCCTAGCATAGCAGGGGCAAGCTTCCTTGTTACCATAAGTGCCACGTGGAACACAATGACATCTTGCACAACACGACTTGCATGCCCTTTTACACACATTCTTCCTTGATGACTTCCTGCATCTCCTTGCACATGCATACCCACAGTCTGTTTCATTTCATCAATTTCAAAGTAATACTATTTAGTTTAATAATTATTGGCGAATTCAATATCTAAACTTAACAAATCAATATTGGGAAGTATATATATTATGTTTTTTGGTTTAACTATCCGGTATCTAGAACCTACTTATCCTGCTAATTCGGATTATTATTGGCCCACTAAGGAGGTAAACTAGTGCTCTCTATCAAGAATGAAGTTTTTAATTTTCGTGACTTGAACTCCGAACATCTTGATTAAGATGAAGATATCATAATCATCTCATCACACTTCTCGGTGGTGTAGTGAACATTGGTAATTGTATTATTGCAACAACTTGGACACGAAATTTTCGAACATATGCGACTATATATAGGGCCTAACGTACATGGCTCACTCTCACTCATTCGTTGTATCATATCTATATAATCGATGAGGCGATAAGGAGAACCTTATAAAAGTTCAAGTAAGAAAATTTAGTAGAGAGATTTTGTAGTTCTTACTGATCTTCCTGATTGGGTGATGATGACTTTTCTTGAAAAGAGCCCCATCATTTCCTGCTTTCTCTATCTGCATAATACAAATTGTTACTTATCAACGTTTGCATTCTTTTATTTTCTAATAATGATAGATGAATCTATACAACTGTATGCAAAATCATAATCTCAAGAAGAAGTTTTGCTGCCGATTTACGTGCATGAAAAAGTCAATTCGTAATAAAAGAAAACCCACCATAGTGAACTTCCATGGTAGAGACACTACAGCCCACATTAGTGCAATTGAACTGTGCTAGCTAAATATTTTGAAGAGATGAGGTGCAGAAAAATGTTACTTAAATTATATATACTATCAAAAACTTATTACATTATCAATGTATTTTTTATCGGTTATATAACAGGTCAGGTACATATTTTAATTTGCAGGTTAGCAAGGCATGTTTTTTTTTTGTTCTGAAGGACAACTTATATAGTAGGGTTCGGAAGAAAATTGTCATAAATTTACTACATTTATACCTGTGCAGCAGTATCTTCGGCATTGTTAATGGAAACAGCCTCAGTGAAAACCTAAAATTAAATTAGAAGTTTAGGTTAGGCTAGTTTGAAACCTAGAAATTGCATCACAACTAAACAAAAGTGTATATGTGTTATATCAATCTGAAAATTACCTGTATAAGGAGAATGGCAATGAAAACTAATGTGAAAAACTTCATGTTTTCTTGGGGGTTTAGAATTATATGATTGAAATGAGGAAGGGCTGGCCTTTTTATAGGCATTCAAGTGCAATTTGGCAAGACATTTATTGAGCCTTTTGAAAGTTGATCACATGAAGATATGGTTATAACAAAATCACAGGCTTTGAGTTGAGTGCTTTTTCTTGGAAAACTTTTTTGATGATCGGATTTTCAACTCTTGTTTGGAAGTTTTCTCTCACTTTAGGTATAGCTTTTAGCTTTAGTGTGAGCTACACAGCTGTGGATTCCTTTGCTGGATAGAAAATAAATGGTCCCCTTAACAAAAGGGCAAGCTAGATCATAAGGAAGCAGGCTAGCTGGGGGAAAGAGAAATTGTACAGTTTGCCAGTTAGCATATTGCTATATCTTCTCAAGAAAAGAACATGAATAATTTAATGTGCATGCATGACTCTTTGTTGTTTAGTACCACTTGCAAGGCTGGCCATTTTGTCATATACTCCCTCTTCATTTCAATAGTTTGACTTAACACTAAAAAAAAAATGAAACTTTTAAAATTTGCGATCTTAAATATACTATAATATTTACATAGCTATAAGACATTTGACACTTGTTGTCTTAAACATTCCATAATCATTTGTATGACGATAAACGCTTTTGGTAAAATGAATAAATAAAACATTTAAAGTTAAATTGTTTATAAATACAAAAATATATTACTCTTTCCGGACAGGACTAATAAGGAAGAATTGAAAGAGTATTATTATTACATTATTTTTTAATGCGTCCTCCATGACCATCACAAACTCACAAAATGTGGAAAAGGAGAAGTCACTAGGCGAAACACTAAAATCATCGACAATGATAACAAACAAACAAAAAAAATTTGTTTATTTGCTATAGGTGTCAGAAGAAATTAGTTCCTCTATGCTAATAATAGTTTTTGTTGGGCTAAATCAGCCCAAAAATATTTTTTAACATAGTGTGCTATTGTACGCTTTGGATCAAAAGTCCACCTGATTTTTTCAAAAGGCCTCACATCATTAAGAGATCCCTATTATGTTGAGGAAGAGGCAAACCCGAAAATAAAGAAGATATAGAACACCAAATTTTAACGTGAAAAATCTTTCAAATCGAAGGTAAAAATCACGAGAACACAAAGATGCAAAAAACTCCACTATAACAATAAAAGGCTTACAAAAATTCTCCAAATTGACTACACAACAAGTGCCAAACACGGAGCAACAATAGCAACGACAAATCAATTGAAGAAAGAGGAGAAGTCACAAAACTGGAGCTGTTGTTCGGGGCACGAAATCAGATGCTACAGGCCACAAAATCCGATCTCCACCGTTCTTTGATCAAGACGTTATGAACACTCAGTCAAAATGTCAGCCTGATCCAATGGTTAACGAATCGATAAACGGGATTTGAAGTTGGCTGGTCGGAATAAAATCTGCAGCAAAATGAATACTTTTCTTCTCTCTTGATGAAAGCTCTCTCAAAAACCGTTAGGACCAAAAAAAGCAGGTGTCATGCGGAAGCTAGTAATCAAACCTTGAACGACGATAAATCATGATTTTTGTCTGAGAAATTTTACCGGTGTGCTACACACGTTGAGACAAACTTTGTGGTGAAGATTTGGAGATGCGACATGTTGAAGGCTATGTGAAGAAGTTGGATCAAGTTTATTTTGTCAGAAAATCTCTGTGTTGGTGAATTTGAATGCCCAAGATTTTCTTTGCTGGCCCCAAGTCCTTCATCGCAAACAATTTGCTCAACTGCTTCTTAAGGACTGCAATTCTGGATTTATTCTTGCCAACAATAAGCATATCATCCACATAAAGCAATAAGATAATAAAATCATCATCAGAAAACTTTTGGAAGAATCCATAGTGGTCTAAAGAAGTTTTCTTGTACCTTTGTTCTTCTATGACAGATTCAAACTTCAAATACCATTGCTTTAGAGCTTGTTTTAACCCATACAAGCTCATTTTCAATTTGCAGACATAATTTTCTTTTCCCTTAGTTACAAAACCCTCAGGTTGCTCCATATAAATCTCCTCATCTAAATCACCATGAAGAAAATCAGTCTTGACATCTATCTGCTCAACCTCTAAATCTAGACCCGCGGTTAAGCCTAGAATCACACGAATAGAAGACATCTTCACAACACGTCATCAAAGTCAACTCCCTTCTTTTGGCCAAAACCTTTAACAACTAACCTCGCCTTGTATCTAGGCGCAGAGGTATGGTTATCTTGCTTTATTCTGAATATCTATTTGTTAGATAAAGCTCTCTTACCTTTCGGCAATTTCACTAACTCATATATGCCATTCTTATGGAGTGACTTCATCTCATCTTCCATGGCTTCGATCCACTGATCTTTATGAGTATATTACATGGCTTCATCATAATTCTCAGGTTCTCACATGTCAGTCAAAAGTACAAACTCATAAGGAGGATAGCGCATAGATTTTTGCTTCTCCCTTGTAGATCTTCTAAGAGAGGTTGCAGGAGCATTCGAAATAGTTACCCGAGCAGGAATTGGTTGCTGATCAACCACAACTTCATTAACTGGAGCATCCATAACATCTCCACCATGATGATTATTTTGATCTTGATCAATATCTTCATTATTGTCTTGGGTTCCTTCATGTGCAATAGGTGCCTTAGCAATTGAAACTGGATCAATATCAACTAAGCTCTCATTACTATGAGAATCTATCTTCTCATCTATGTCAATATCTTCAATAGTCTGGTCTTCAAAGAATATTACATCACGACTTCTAATAAGTTTATTGTCAACTGGATCATAAAAACTATACCCAAACTCATCTTGACAATAACCGATAAAGACGCACTGCTTAGTTTTGACATCCAATTTCGATCTCTCATCTTTAGGAACATGAACACAAGCTTTACACCAAAAACTCTCAGGTGATCATAAGAAATATCTTTGGCAAACCAAACTCAATCTTGGGCATTCAAATCCACCGACATAGAGATAATATGAGTTATTTTTGTCCCAAAAGCAATACATTGAGAAGGTACTCAAGAGGTTCAATATGACAGATACAAAAGTGGTTAGTACTCCTCTTGCTAAACACTTCAAATTGAGTATTAGTCAGAGTCAATCTACTGATGAAGAGAAAAAGAAGATGTCTCGTATTCCTTACTCTTCTGCCATTGGTAGCTTGATGTATGCTATGGTTTGCACTAGACCAGATATTGCAGATGCCGTTGGTACTGTTAGTAGATTCCTTTCTAATCCAGAAAAAGAACATTGCGATGCAGTAAAATGGATATTAAGGTATTTGAAAGGTACTGCAGATTTGAAGTTGTGCATTGGCAATGGCAAGCCTGAACTTGTTTGTTACACAGACTCTGATTTAGGAGCCAATCTTGATAATTCAAGATCCACTTCCGGTTATTTGATCACTTTTGCAGGGGGAGCTATTTCTTGGCAATCTAGACTACAGAAGTGCATAGATTTATCCACCACAGAAGCCGAATATATTGCTATAACAGAAGGTGCCAAAGAACTATTATGGATGAAGGAGTTTATTAATGATCTTGGCTTTGAGCAGCCAAGGTACATCTTATTTTGTGATAATCAGAGTGGTATCTGTCTCACCAAGCACTCCACTTTTCATTCTAAGACTACAACAACAACAACAACAACAACCCAGTATAATCCCACTAGTGGAGTCTGGGGAGGGTAGTATGTACGCAGACCTTACCCCTACCCTAGGGTAGAGAGGCTGTTTCCGATAGACCCTCGGCTCCCTCCCTCCAAGAACTCCTCACCTTGCTCTTGGGGTGACTCGAACTCACAACCTCTTAGTTGGAAGTGGAGGGTGCTCACCACTAGAGCAACACACTAAACATATAAATAGAAAGTATCATTGGATAAGAATAGTCATGGAAGATAAATTATTTGAGGTTGAGAAGATACACACTGATAAAAATCCTTCGGATATGCTGACAAAGGCGGTGGTTGCAGATAAACATGAATTTTGCAGAAAATTGGCAGGCATGAAGCCTGTCAATAGTTCCTCTACTTGAAGACATATTTGGCCCCTTGGTTGGAGGGAAAGTTTGTTGGGTCCATGTCCATGTTGTCCAGCCAAAGGCCCAATGGCCTAATCCTATTCTCTTTTGGTTTCCATTCCTATTCGGAATTGGATTTGGTTTTTATTCCTATTTAGAGTTGGTTTTGGCTTTAAGAGAAAGCACCACTCATTATCTATAAATAGGACAACCTTGAAGAATTATTCTATGCTCATTGGTACAAGTCTTTGAAAGACTAAAGCACATAAGAGTGGTTTTTGAGATATCTTTATTTAACAAATGGATATTCAGAATAAAGCAAGATAACCATACCTCTGCGCCTAGATACAAGGCGATACCACTTGTTGAGATAGCTCTAATACCACTTGTTAGGACCGAAAAGGTCAGGTATCATACGGAAGCTACACTACTAGAAATTCAGTAAAAACCGACCAAAAAAACCGACTAACGTTGGTCGGTAATGGCCAAAAATCGATCAAAACGTGACCATTTACGTGTGGACGGTATTTTTGTGGTCGGAAAGGCATACCGACCAAAGTTGGTCGGAAATTACCGACCAACTTTGGTCGGTCAATTAAATTAAAAAAAATAAATATTGCAAAAAAAAAAAAACGACCAAAGTTGGTCGGTATTTTAATTATGTAATAAAATGATTCACCATCTAGGAATTGAACCAGGGTCTGTATTGTGACAGGATACTATTCTACCACTAGACCATTGGTATATTTTGTTTTAAGACTGTCTTTTATTTGATTTATACTCTTTAATTGTATTTTCGCACGAAAATAACCGACCAAAGTTGGTCGGTTTTATTAAAAAGTAAAATTACCGACCAAAGTTGGTCGGCTTTTTTAAATGACCGGCCGAATTAACCGATCAATTTTGGTCGGTTTTTTTAATATTAATTTTTATTTATTTTAATTGAAAAACCGACCAAAGTTGGTCGGTTTCTTGAAACATAAATTTTGCGGGACTCAAAAATAGTTTTTCGCATTTTTGCGCCATTTTTGAAAAACCGACCAACTTTGGTCGGTTTTTTGGTCGGTGTTTTGACCGACCAAAGTTGGTCGGTCGACCTTGGTCGGTTTTTGACGAATTTCTAGTAGTGCTAGTAATGCAAACCTTGAACGACGATAAATCAGACAGCAAATGAGAAATATACCAAAAGAGACACAAATATTTAATGTGGTTCGGTCAATTGACCTACGTCCACGTCGGAGATGAGCAATCCACTATATTAAAGAAAGTACAAAATATCGAGAGAACAACCTTACGAAGAGGCAAACACAAGTGACACACTAACACTTGTCCCGTAAAGTTCTCCCCCTAAACATAACTCTCAAACCCCACATGACTACATTGTGGATGCTACTGAATGAGAATGATAGATCTTTAATTTATAGAACTCCAAACCTTTTCCTACAAGAAAAGGGACTAGCCAAATATGGAAGAATTATATTTTTCTTCTAGGAAAAGAAAAACCTAATTATGGTAAATATGTTATTCTTTCCTTCATGAGATAGGAAAACTAATTATGGTAATAAAATCTGGACAAATACCTAACAATCCCTACATCTTATATGTATGCTTTCAATATTTTCAGCTACCAATATACCCAATAATGTCTCCCTCGAACTAAGTTTCACGTGGCCCACTACCAAGTTTCACGGGTCTTCCGCTTAAACCAAGTTCCACATGGCCTATTACCACGATCAACGGGTTAATTTTCGAGATTCACTATGTGCCACCCACACCGTTAGAGCATTTGTGGCAACTGAAGCCAGTAACTAGCTTCTTCGTGAGTGCATGTCCCGAAGCTCGTAAGAGTAAGCAAACCAAGCCCCACGCTATCATCTCTGCCATTGCCATACTCGTCCCGCCGAACCTAAGCTCTGATATCAATTATTGCAGAAGATTGTGGGTTAACTATAATACAATTACAACAATGCCAATAGAGAAGAAAAATAATATAAGGATTTAACGAGGTTTAACGAAGCTTAGTCCTCAGGGCAGAAGCAGAGAGAGTTTTCCCACAATCTTAGACGAACCTCGTCCAATTCTTGTGTTATTTTTTTTATTTGCATTGTGTGTGATTGTGTGCTAGTTAACACAAATCTTCCGTAATGGATTTCTTAATTATAAAAGCCTTTTAATTTTTTTTCTCAAAGATGAAATAAACAACTTTTGTCGAGTTACATAGTATGCGTATCCCTTATGCTTTGTTCTTGTCAACTATGGTTTCACGCGACCAGGAGCGGAGTTACATATAACAAAGAGGTTCAATTGATCAACTTTTTTTTGTCGAAAAATGACAGCACGCAAAATAGAGTAAAACTAGTTTTTTCTATATATATAAATTGTTAAATTTTCTTGAAATAAGGAAAGTTTTTAGCATAGTGGTAAAAGTGATTCAAAAATTACTTTAGATTGTATATTTGAATCTCACGTATGGTATTCTTGCATTTTTATGAATCCTTTTGTCAGAATTTCTGGGTTCGTCAGTGCATGCGACTTCTTGCTATTTGCATACTCATCTCAAATTGGCAGCAACATAATGTCAAAATTAAATTTTGCATGTATTAAATGTGTAGCTTTCAATATCCAAGTAAAATAAAAGAGATGATTGGATTGTTATAAATCGGTATTGCTGTAATAAACAATTAAATCATTAAACTTTCTGAAATATATAAACAAAACAGAAAGTTAGTAATACTTGTTTAACGAATTAAATTTTGGAAAAATAGTATAGGAATAAATCGAGCCCACTGAATACACAGTGTGTCCTTAAGAAAATTATTCTCCTCAAGTACCTGAGGTGCTGGAATATATCCTCCCAGGATAGAACGATTTAACTCACCGAAGTGTTGGTACCAAAAATGCCGGTGAACAGCGAGCCACTCGAAGGTTGTAAAGCACACTGGAATTTTTGTGTAGAAGAAGAAGAAGAAGATCAGAAAATTTCGTAAGGAAAGATTCTGGGATTCAAAGTATATTTATAGAGTTGCTGGCATTGTTTCTGAAAAGGTTTGCAACCTTTCAGAAACAGCCATGGCTGTTGGAACATGTTGTTTGAAATATTGCGTGAAAACGGATTTAAAATAATCCGGGAAATAAAAAGGGCTTTCGTTAATTATTTAATTAATTAATTAAATAATTGAAAGAAATTTTGTCCAAAAAGATTAATCAATCAATCAATCTTTGACCAAATTCGAAGCCGAATCCGAATCCGAATCCAAAGCCGAGCTGAGCGAGCGACGACGGCGACGGCGATGACACGAGGCTTGCCTTCTTCTTAACTCTTTAAGAGCTAGAAGAAGAGCAATTATATATATACCCATCAAAAGCCTTTTCTTCCACCAATATGGGTCAATGTCCCTTTGCCAAGGAGGGAAACTCAAATATTTTATTTTTTCTCCATTTCTTATTCACCCTCTTTAAGCTACACAAGCTTAAAATCCCAACAATCCCCCGCATGAATGGGGAATGGCTATAAAATAAAGGAATGCACGGACGCGTGTGTGTTTTACATGCAAGAATTAATTGCATCTGGATAAGTAGGTTTCCCTTTGAACTTTCCGTAGTGAACTTATATCGGATATACTCGGTCAATCGGTAGATTTGATATCTTTGAACCGTCGAGCTTTGTTGTATACCTAGACAACATAAGTCACACAATCAATCCTTAACCATCTATGATTCTCACGGTTGTATTTGTTTCAGCCATGAACACTGCCTGGTTTCATGAGTGCTTAGAGAATGGGCCTTTACTTTCATTCCCCTTGAAGCGGCTTACACTTCACACTCACATAGGTGATTTCTAAATGTGTAATCCTATAGACACACTATCTGGTCATATCCTGCCAGACTTAGCAATTCATTAAAAAACCTTTAAGCTTTATTGACTCATCAAAAAGCCTTAATGCTTTACCTCGATTTCTAAACATTGTCTTCATCACGAGAATAGGTTGAGTTATTTGAAAATGTTGAACCGTCATTCATAACTTTGTTTGATCTCTTTGAACCTAGCTCGTGAGATCTCCAGTCTGCTAGGTAGAGTTATCGCCATGATGACTTGTCCTAGACCTTAACCCCATTTCTTTTGATGATCTTTCAACTGCTTCTCTAGATAGGCCTTTTATAAGTAGATCCGACACGTTATCTCTTGACTTTACGTAGTCAATTATGATAACACCACTAGAGAGTAGTTGTCTAAAGGTATTGTGTCTCCGTCGTATATTACGAGATTTTCCGTTATACATAACGCTCCCTGCCCTGCCTATTGCCACTTGACTATCACAATGTATACAAATAGGCGCCAAAGGTTTGGGCCAAAATGAAATATCTTCCAAGAAATTTCGGAGCCATTCAACTTCTTCATCGGCCTTATCTAAAGCTATGAATTCGGATTCCATTGTAGAACGGGCGATGCACGTTTGTTTGGATGATTTCCTAGACACTGCTCCACCCCCAATTGTGAAAACATATCTACTCGTGGATTTAACTTCAGATGATCCAGTGATCCAATTTGCATCACTATATCCCTCGATCACGGATGGATATTTGTTATAATGTTTGAGATACCCCAAAACTCGTTTCATTGCCATCCAATGTATGTGATTGGGATTACTTGTAAACCGACTCAGTTTACTAATAGCACATGCTATATCTGGTCGCGTACAATTCATGATATACATCAAACTTCCCAATACTCTTGCATAGTCCAGTTGTGAGTCACTTTCACCTTCATTCTTTTGAAGTGCATAACTCACGTCAATTGGAGTCTTGGCAATTTTGAAATCCAAATACTTGAACTTGCCAAGTACCTTTTCAATATAGTGAGACTGTGATAATTCTAGACCTTGTGGAGTCTTGTGAATTCTGATTCCTAAGATCATATCAGCAACTCCTAAGTCTTTCATATCGAATTTGCTAGCCAACATGCGCTTAGTAGCATTTATATCTGCCATGTTTTTGCTCATTATCAACATGTCATCAACATAAAAACAAACAATGACTTCATGACCTGGAGTGCTTTTAATGTAAACACATTTGTCGCACTCGTTGATTTTAAACCCACTTGCCAATATTGTTTGGTCAAATTTGGCACGCCATTGTTTTGGTGCTTGTTTAAGTCCATAAAGTGACTTAACAAGTTTGCACACTTTTGTTTCTTTACCAGGAACCACAAAACCCCCAGGTTGTTCCATATAAATCTCTTCCTCTAATTTTCCATTTAAAAAAGTTGTTTTAACATCCATTTGATGGATTTCAAGACCATACACGGCCGCTAGTGCCACTAACACCCTAATAGATGTTATCCTCGTTACTGGCGAGTAAGTGTCAAAGTAATCAAGGCCTTCCTTTTGTCTATAACCTTTGACAACAAGTCTTGCCTTATATTTGTCAATAGTGCCATCAGCTTTCACTTTCCGTTTAAAGATCCATTTCGAACCTAAGGGCTTATTTCCCGGAGGAAGATCTACCAATTCCCATGTATGGTTATCTAAAATTGATTGAATCTCACTATTGACTGCCTCTTTCCAAAATGCTGAATCAGAAGATGATATAGCTGCTTTAAAAGTTTGAGTCTCATTTTCAAGCAAGAATGTCACAAAATCTGGTCCAAAGGAAGTAGATGTTCTTTGACGTTTGCTACGTCTTGGATCTTCTATACTTGGAGTATTTTCCTTTGGTTCTTCCTGAGGTCGTTTAGGTCTTTCACTTAACGACTCACATTCAGTTTTATACGGATAGATGCTTTCAAAGAATTCAACATTATCTGATTCCATTACCGTATTAACATGAATTTCGGGATTATCAAATTTATGAACTAAAAATCGACATGCTTTACTGTTTGTAGCATATCCAATAGAAACGCAATCAACAGTTTTTGGTCCAATTTTAACCATTTTAGGTAAAGGAACTTGTACCTTTGCTAGACACCCCCACACTTTGAAATATTTCAAGTTGGGTTTTCTTCCTTTCCATTTTTCATATGGAATAGATTGCGTTTTGCTGTGGGGTACTCTGATGAGTATTCGGTTAGCTGTAAGGATAGCTTCGCCCCACAAACTCTGCGGTAATCCGGAACTTATTAATAAAGAATTCATCATTTCCTTTAATGTCCGATTTTTCCTTTCCGCAATTCCATTGGATTGAGGTGTGTAAGGTACAGTAGTTTGATGGATAATTCCATATTCCGAACATATTTCTGCAAATGGAGATTCATATTCTCCACTCCTATCACTTCTAATCATTTTGATCTTTTTATTTAATTGATTCTTCACTTCATTCTTGTATTGCTCAAATGCTTCAATTGCTTCATCCTTACTATTAAGCAAATAAATATAACAATATCGAGTGCAATCGTCAATAAAAGTAATAAAATATTTTTTCCCACCTCGAGATGATGTCGACTTCATATCACAAATGTCTGTATAAATTAAGTCTAAAGGATTTGAATTCCTTTCAATAGACTTATAAGGATGTTTTACAAATTTAGACTCAACACATATTTAACATTTTGATTTATTACACTCGAATTTAGGCAATACTTCTAAATTAATTAACTTCCGCAAGGTTTTATAATTGACATGTCCTAAACGAATATGCCATAAATTATTTGACTCCAATAAATAAGAAGAAGCTAAAATTTTATTCATACTGTCAACAACCAGTACATTTAATTTGAAGAGGCCCTCAGTGAGGTAGCCCTTTCCAACATACATTTCATTCTTGCTTACAACAACTTTATCAGAAACAAATACATATTTGAATCCATTCTTAACAAGTAAAGAAGTAGAAACTAAATTCTTCCTAATAGTAGGAACATGAAGAACGTTGTTGAGCGTTAACACCTTGCCGGAAGTCATCTTCAGGATTATCTTCCCATAACCTTCAATCTTGGTTGTTGCAGTATTTCCCATGGAAATCTCTTCTTCGGGACCAGCAGTAGAGTAAGTCGCAAATGCTTCCTTGACAACACAAACATGTCGAGTGGCTCCAGAGTCAATTCACCACTCCTTCGGATTTCCAACTAGGTTGCATTCCGAAAGCATTGCACACAGATCATTAATGTCATCATTCTTCTCCACTATGTTGGCCTGTCCCTTCTTCTTATCCTTTTTCGGGAGACGACAATCAGGGGCTTTGTGACCGGTTTTTCCATAATTGTAGCAGCTGCCCTTGAATTTCTTTTTGTTCTGCTCCTTAGTCTGTCCAGAAGACCTCTTTCTCTTCTTACTTTTTGGAGCAGTCTCCTCAACGATATTAGCTCCCATGATCGTTGAATTTTCACGAGACTTCTTCTCGGCTGTTTTGTTGTCTTCCTCAATCATGAGACGTCACAAGATCTTCCAACTTCATTTCTTTGCGCTTGTGCTTAAGATAGTTCTTGAAATCTCTACATGAAGGAGGCAATTTTTCAATCATTGCAGCCACTTGAAATGCTTCATTCATGACCATACCTCCAACAATAAGGTCATGAAAAATAAGTTGAAGCTCCTGAACTTGGGTTCCAACAGTTTTGTTGTCTATCATTTTATAGTCTAGAAACTTGGCAACCACAAACTTCTTCAAGCATGCATCTTCAGTCTTGTACTTCTTCTCAAGTGCGTCCCATAATTCTTTCGAAGTATTCATCGCACTGTACACATTGTATAAGTCATTCTCTAAAGCGCTTAAGATATAGCCTTTGCAAAGAAAATCTGCCTGCTTCCACGCCTCAACAATCATGAATTTTTTATTGTCCGGCATGTCCGCAGCAGGCACTGGAGGTTCTTCACTAGTGAATTTCTGCATACCAAGTGTGGTAAACCAGAAGAACACCCTTTGCTGCCATCCTTTGAAGTTGGCTCCGAAAAATTTCCCCGATTTCTCTGCCGGTGGAACAACAGTCCGGCTTGACGAGGCTATCGTCGTTGCCGCAACAGTCGCAGAAGAATTTCTGTTATCAATTGTCATTTCTTACGTAAACAACAGAAGAGTTCAATTAATGGTAAAACCAGAACAGTAAACAATACTAT
Organism: Nicotiana tabacum; assembly: GCF_000715075.1. Classification (NCBI taxonomy): domain Eukaryota; kingdom Viridiplantae; phylum Streptophyta; class Magnoliopsida; order Solanales; family Solanaceae; genus Nicotiana; species Nicotiana tabacum. The sequence goes on along the minus strand of NC_134091.1, from coordinate 57,881,594 downwards.
TATTAACAACAAACAGTATGTATAATAAATAAAATCGAAGTTTTTATATAATGTTTCACAGAAAACGATGAAGTTTTTATGTTCTTCAAATCGTTTTCTAAATTTCAATACTCTGATGAAATTCTTATATCTTCAAATCAGAATAGTAAAATTCAGAAGGAGTAGAAAATCATACAGGTTTTAATCTCCACAAACAAAATACAGAATATAATAAAATAATTTCCTTAAGATTGTTATAAATCTGTATTGTTATAATAAACAATTAAACCATTAAACTTTCTGAAATATATAAACAAAACAGAAAGTTAGTAATACTTGTTTAACGAAATAAATTCTGAAAAAACAGTATAGGAATAAATCGAGCCCACTGAATACACAGTGTGTCCTTAAGGAAATTATTCCCCTCAAGTACCCGAGGTGCTGGAATATATCCTCTCAGGATAGAACGATTTAACTCACCGGAGTGTTGGTACCAAAAACGCCGGTGAACAGCGAGCCACTCGAAGGTTGTAAAACACACTGGAATTTTTGTGTAGAAGAAGAAAAAGAAGATCAGAAAATTTTGTAAGGAAAGATTCTGGGATTCAAAGTATATTTATAGAGTTGGTGGCATTGTTTCTGAAAAAATTTGCAACCTTTCAGAAACAGTCATGGTTGTTGGAACAGGTTGTTTGAAATATTGCGGGAAAACGGATTTAAAATAATTCGGGAAAGAAAACGAGCCTGACCGGACCGGGTCGCGGGTCATGGGTTATTTCAGATTGAATTTTTTGTTAATTATTTAATTAAATAATTGAAAGGAATTTTGTCCTTGACCAAATCCAAATCTGAATTCGAATCCGAAGCCGAAGCCGAGGAGGGACAATGTCCAATATGGGACAATGTCCCTTTGCCAAGGAGAGAAACTCAAATATTTTATTTTCCCTCCATTTCTCATGTACCCTCTTTAAGCTACACAAACTTAAAATTCCAACATCAATTTCAAACCTTGTTCAGAAATCTGTAGTCAAATTAGGACCAAATTAGGTGTAAATAAAGAGGTCTTTGAGTACAACGTAACAACATAAACTTTTGTTGTCTAGCAGAAACTGCGACTGCAACCCAAGCTTTGGCAGTTTACTGCTAGTTAGTGACAGAAAAACAAAATCCGAGAAACTCACGTGCAAGCCTTAGATTAAACAGTTGTACTATGTCATGACAAAAAGACTTGAACTCTACCTGTACTGACCTCTAATTTTAAGAGATTTTTATACAAATAGCCGGCCGGATTTAATATTTACTTTTCATATCCTATATACATATATTATACATTAATTATTATATATTCTATACATATACATATGCATCCACTGCTATTTTTATTTTAAGTGGTTAAGTGGTTGGCTATTTAAATTAATTCTTCTATTTTATAATGGAAAAACTACCCAAACTGTCACTCCATAAACAATTTCAACCAAAACTAGCCCAAATGTCATTTTGTAACACATCTATTTTGCTAAAACACAAAGATAGTTCAACTTTTTGAGACTTAAGCAATATAGCAATATTCTAATTCGTTTAAGTTGAAATTCGGAGAATCGAGCACCTTAACTCAATTTAAAAATTATTATTAAACATTAATTTATTAAATTGGATCGAAGGGTTAAACTGAAAATGCCATGGACATCTATTGAAATTTGCTTAAATTTGAATTCAAAAAAGTAAATTTTTGAAATTGGAATTTATTTCGAGTGGGTGTTATTGAAATAGATTTGGTACATCTTAAGTAGTGTGAATCTCAATTTTGGGACGATTTGGTGGAGATTTTAGGTGGCTTGAATTGAAATTTGAGCCAAATCCAAAGTACACAAGATGAATATGGAAGAAGATCATATGTATATCACACTATGTATTATTTGTGTGTCACATATATCAAATATGCATCACATGTATATCCATATATACATGTGTGTGTGATACATGCTTGATACAACAGAAGATTTTCTTAAACTCAATTTTAACTACGAATTTTGATACCAAATCAGTCCAAATCACCTCCAATCTTGCTCAAATTTTGTATATTGCCTCATATATACGTTTTCAATGAATTCCAACCATACCCATTAAAAAAGAAATTATTTTTTGTGTTTTTTAATATTGTTTATCATCGGTAATAAATTTTGATCCCAAACAAGTCTAACTAACCTTCAAACTTCGTCAAATTTTGTATATCGCCTCATCTATGTGTTTTCAACGAATCACAATAATACCCATTGAAAAAAAAAATCATTTTTTGCCTATATATTTTGAATGTTGTATATCATTGGTAATGGTTTTGGGCTATTTTGGTAGCATGACTAAAATGGCTAATTGTTGGTAATTAGTATCATTTTTTGGTACATTCCCTTAAGATTCCCTTCTTAATAGAGATCCAAAAGCCCATAAAGTCTCTGAATCGCCCAATCGTGATTTTCCCCTAAAGCTAGGCATCAGATCAAATCTGTAATGACCCGTTATTAGAGGCATATCGAATATAAACTTTATGGTTTTTACCTTTAAGTTTTTTAACATTGAACTCATTGTATTTCTAAAATTATTTTTTGTAATTTTAGTGAGTTTTTACATAAATTATTTTTCGCATCGAAAATACTAGATACAAATGAACTATTATGTCTAAACTATAATTCTACGAATTGAATCAATAGATGAGTGATTGCCGAACCCACCCTGCACAACTTGGGTCATGATGGGCGGCGGGTCAAGATGCACTAAATAATAGGTCAATAATGCAGAATCCGCCTAACTTGACCCAAGTGAATAACCGGGATAGTGAATTTGTTCTCTTTGGGTGAGGGAGAATAGCAGCATAATTGGGTGGGAATATTAGGATTGGGTGATAAGTGTTAGCAGTTAGCTTGCCACAATTCACTCGAAAGCTAAGCCATAATGAAGTGAATTATAACATGATCACTCACCTGGAGCTTGATGACAGTCTCCCATAATATATATTGAGCCTCTAACTAATTAATTGAAGATAGACTTACGAGAAATCTAGAACTCTAATTCCTCTAACTTAAAAAAAAAACTCTAACTGAAAATTTGCAACTACTCAAACTCTATATAAATAAATCTAGCTTTCAAGGAAGTAATATAGAGACTCTTGTTGCATGAAGAGGTTTCGTGAGGTTATTTACTTATAGCCCACGTACTATTCATGTCGAAGTACGTACTGCATATATATAGGTAGTTTCGATCTCTCAAATTGCATCAATCAATAAATTTACGATACATGATTCTGCATCCCATATCTTATCATCCATGTGTATGGTCGAAATCGAGCTCACCTACGACATGACAAGTTAGGAACATGACAACCAAAGACTGAAGATCGACTCCGAGTCCCACCAAGCTAGAACCTGGGGTTATAACGCCTGCCTTCGAGAACATTGAGTCTGTAATTCCGGAGTCGACCTTAACCCTGATTGAGCTCGAAGAAACGTTGTTAGCATAAATAACAGAAGACCGAAATATCCGTAACCGGTCGGATATTATGGTGGGAATCTCGGCACGTATCAATAAGGCACCGACAATCATCAAATCAAGAAATGTTTTACATTTTATAGAATTGTACCTCAAGTAGGACTCCTCTACCATATAAAGAGGGGTCTGATAATTCATTGAACAGATTATAACACGCATTCCAAAATAATACATTATTATTCTCCTTTAGTTCTTACTACTCTCTTTAAAGCTCTCATTTCTCCTGTCTTGATATCGATCGAAGTACCTGATTCAAGGGTGATTAATTCTCCAGGGCTAAGACTGTTCGATTCGTGTGGTTTGCGTTCACTTTTCTATTACTTATTTTAATTGCAATCTAATTTGTTGTTTTGTATCAAGTTAAATCACGCATCCTTAAAACCACTTACAAATTCAATTGTTATCCGATTTTGAGGGTAAACAGTTTGGCGCCCACCGTGGGGCTAAGGATAATAGTGGTTATTTGATACAAATTTCCATAACACACACTACTTTACACTTGTTCTTTGAAGTGTCTTTAATTTCAGGGTAAAACTCAAAATGTCGAACTCTCAATCAGCACCCCTATATGTTGACAATAAGTCCGGCCATCACGGTGAAAATAACGACATAGCACCCGATGACGAGGTACCGCCCGGTGATCCTATCGGAATTTTGACCGCGGGCACGGGATAAAAAAATCGAAGCTAATGACAAAAAGGTAGAAACCTACAATTCCAGGGTAGACCAGATCCCAGGAGCACCGCTAATATTGAAAGGCTTGGATTCTAAGAAGTTCGTGAAAAAACCTTTTCCTCCGAGCGCGGCTCCGAAGCCGATCCCTAAGAAATTTCGCATGTCTGAGATTGCTAAGTATAACGGAACGACTGACCCAAATGAGCATATAACCTCTTACACATGTACCATCAAAGGGAACAACTTGGAGGATAATGAGATCGAGTCTGTCCTATTGAAGAAGTTTGGAGAGACCCTGTCAAAAAGAGCTATGATATGGTATCACAACTTACCTCCTAATTATATTGATTCATTTTCTATGCTTGCGGATTCTTTCGTGAAAGCACACGCCGGGGCCATCAAGGTCGAAACCAGGAAATCAGACCTTTTCAAAGTAAAACAGAAGGATAACAAGATGCTCAGAGAGTTCGTGTCCCAGTTTCAAATGGAACGAATGGACCTGCCATCTGTCGCTGATGATTGAGACATTCAGGCTTTCACCCAAGGGCTCAACGTTTGAAGCTCGATGGCTTCACAACAGTTGAAACAAAACCTGATAGAATATCCGACCGTTACTTGGGTTGACGTGCATAACCGGTATCAATCGAAGATCATAGTGGAAGATGATCAACTCGGGGCCCTTTGGGTTCTGTTTATCCCGTCAGAAACATCGACAGAGTCAAGAGAGACATCGATCGTGAACCAGGACCAAATAGGGATCGGTACCAGCCATATAATGGAGACCGAAGAAGCAGTGGTTCGGGGCGGAACTCTATGAGAAACAAAAGGAGAAGTGACCGAGGTCAGAGCAACCGGGGACTCATGAGCAAAAACAGCTTTGATAGGCCCATCGGGCCTAAAAAAGCACCGTGGTTATCGGAATACAACTTTAATGTCAATGCTGCTACTATTGTATCAACTATCGGATACATCAAAGATACCAAATGGCATCGACCTCTACAATCCGATCCAACCCAAAGGGATCATAACCAGATATGTAAATATCACGGCACTCATGGCCACCAAACGGAGGATTGCCGATAGTTGAGAGAGGAATTAGCCCGACTATTCAACAGTGGGCATCTTCGAGAGTTCCTGAGCGACCGATCCAAGAATCATTTTAGGAATAGGGATTCTAACAAATAGACCGAACAAGAAGAACCTCAACACGTCATTAACATGATCATTAGTGGGGTCGATGTCCCTCAGGGGCCGATGTTGAAACGCACCAAAGTGACCATCACGAGGGAGAAATGAACTCGAGATTACATACCGGAAGGAACCTTGTCTTTCAGCGACGAGGACGCGGAAGGGATCGTACAACCCCACAATGATGCATTGGTAATATCTGTACTTGAAGATAAAATTCGAGCAAAACGTGTGTTAATTGATCCAGGTAGCTCGGCCAACATCATCCGATCGAGGGTCGTGGAGCAACTCGGTCTAGAAGATCAAATCATGCCTGCAGTCCGAGTTCTAAACGGATTCAACATGGCATATGAAACCACTAAGGGTGAGATTACATTATCGGTGAACACCATCGGGACCATCCAGGAAGCTAAGTTTTATGTAATCAAAGGAGACATGAGGTACAACGCTTTGCTCGGAAGGCAAAAGATCCACAACATGAGGGCAGGGCCCTCAACTCTACACCAAGTGTTAAAATTCCCAACACCAGGCGGAATTAAAATAATCTACGGAGAACAACCAGCCACAAAGGAGATATTTGCGGTCGAAGAGGCGATTCCGATATCCGTACTTGCAACGACAAAGGGGTCGAGTTCGGTCACAAAGCCAAAAACTAAATAACAATTACCGACTCCAGCTCCGACCCAACTGGAGAAACAGGGGACTGATGAAGACGATTATTATGATTATGGGGTACCCAGGTCTTTTATAGCCCCTGATGATTCCGACGCCACTAAATCGACGGTCGAGGAGCTAGAACATGTCATATTGGTCTCACCTACTCGATCGAAAGGTATACCTGGGCACGAGGTTAAATCCCGAGCTCAGGAAAAACTCATTCAGTTTCTTATAGCTAACATAGATTGTTTCGCTTGGCCCCACCTTAACATGACAGGGATCCCGCCAGAAATAACCACTCATAAGCTAAGCCTGGACCCGAAATCCCATCCGGTGAAACAGAAGAAGAGACCCAGTCCGAGATCAAACATGTTTTCATCAAGGACGAGGTATCTAAACTCCTTAAAATAGGTTCCATTCGGGAGGTTAAATACCCGGATTGGTTAGCGAACGTAGTGCTAGTCCCTAAAAAAGGGAATAAATTAAGAATGTATGTAGACTATAAGGATGTGAATAAGGAATGTCCTAAGGACTCTTTCCCTTTGCCCAACATCGATCGCATGATCGACACCACGGTCGGCCACGAGATCCTCAGTTTTCTCGATGCCTACTACGGGTACTACCAAATACGGATGGACCCGGGTGACCAGGAAAAAACCTCCTTCATCACTAAATGCGGCACCTACTGCTATAACGTGATGCCATTCGGGTTAAAAAATGCCGGTGCCACTTACCAACGCCTAGTAAATCGGATGTTCGAAAAATAAATAGGAAAATCAATGGAGGATTATATTGACGATATGTTGATTAAGTCTCTGCGGGCAGAGGACCATTTAAAATATTTGCAAGAAACCTTCAGCATATTGAAGAAATACAATATGAAGCTGAACCTGGAGAAATGTGCATTTGGAGTTGGGTCATGTAAATTCCTCGGATTCATGGTATCCAACCAGGGAATCTAGATCAACCCCGACAAGATCAAAGCCATCGAAGATATCACAGTTGTGGACAACGTGATGGCCGTGCAAAGATTAACCGGGCACATAGCCACCATTGCGAGATTCATCTCGAAGTCCTCCGACAAGAGCCACCGGTTCTTTACACTATTGAAGAAGAAGAATAAATTCTCATGGACCCCGGAGTGCCAACGGGCCTTGGAGGAACTCAAGCGGTATCTATCGAGCCCACCGCTGCTCCACACGCCTAAGATAGACAAACAACTATACTTGTACTTGGCAGTATTGGAGATAGCGGTAAGTGGAGTCCTGGTCCGGGAAGAGCAAGGTACGCAATTTCCAATTTACTATGTTAGCAGGACCCTAGGTGAGGCCGAAACAAGGTATCCTTACCTAGAAAAACTGGCGCTCCTTTGCTAAGCGCCTCTAGAAAGCTAAAACCATACTTCCAGTGTCACCCCATATGTGTCGTGACTACTTACCCATTGAGGAATGTTATGCATAAGACCGAACTCTCGGGCCGGTTGGCCAAATGGGTCGTGGAAATCAGTGGGTACGATATTGAATATCGACCCCGAACCGCAATTAAGTCTAAAATTTTGGCAGACTTTCTGGCCGACTTTACGCTGGACCTAATACCCGAGGTTGAAAGAGAGTTATTAATCAACTCATGAACCTCCTCGGGGATCTAGACCCTCTTTACAAATGGCGCCTCAAATGCAAAAGGGTCCGGACTTGGCATCGTATTAAAGCCACCAACAGGCAATGTAGTTAGACAATCTATTAGGACTGTGAAATTGACTAACAATGAGGCCGAGTATGAGGCCATGATTGCAGGTCTCTAACTAGCCAAAAACTTGGGGGTAGAGGTAATTGAAGCTAAGTGCGACTCCCTCATTGTGGTAAACCAAGTTAATGGGACGTTTGAGGTCAGAGAAGAATAAATGCAAAGGTACCTGGATAAATTGCAGGTAAGATTACATCGATTCAAAGAATAGACTTTGAAACACGTACCTCGGGATCAAAATAGTGAGGCCGATGCCTCGCTAAACTAGGGTCATCTGTCGAGGATGACGAGTTCAACTAGGGGCAGTAGTACAACTTTTGAGATCGGTAGTGGAAGAAGGTCATGCCGAGATTAACTTAACGAGCCAAACTTGGGACTGGAGAAATAAATATATAGAATACCTGAAGACCGGAAAACTGCCATCGGATCTAAAAGAATTGAGGGCCCTACGTACAAAGGCAACTCGGTTTAGCTTATCCGAAGACGGAACCCTGTTCAGAAGAACATTCGATGGCACACTCGCGATATGTCTAGGACCAGGGGACACCGAGTACGTTTTGACGGAAATCCACGAAGGCACCTGTGGAAATCATTCAGGCGCTAAATCATTGGTTCGAAAAGTGATCAGAGCTGGATACTACTGGATCGATATAAAAAAGGACGCGAAGGAGTTTGTACAAAAATGTGATGGATGTCAAAGACACGCTCCGATGATTCATCAGCCCGGGGAGCTGCTGCATTCGATTTTTTTGCCATGGCCGTTCATGAAGTGGGGAATGGATATTGTTGGCCCCCTTCCGTGGGCACCCGGTAAGGCTTAATTTATATTGTTTATGACTGATTATTTTTCTAAATGGGTAGAAGCCCAGGCATACGAATAGGTCAGGGAAAAGGAAGTCATCGATTTCATTTGTGACCATATCATATGCCGGTTCGGAATACCGGCCAAGATCGTGTACGACAACGAGAAATAATTCATCGGCAGCAAAGTTGGCAAGTTTCTCGAAGATCATAAGATCAAAAATATCCTATCAACACCCTACCACCCTAGTGGAAACGGACAAGCAGAATCAACCAACAAAACCATACTCCAAAACCTCAAGAAGAGACTGACCGACGTCAAAAGAAAATGGAAGGAAATCTTGCCCGAAATCTTATGGGCATACCGTACGACCTCGAAGTCCAGTACCGGAGCCACCCCGTCCTCACTGGTTTACGGCGCCAAAACTCTAATACCAGTCAAAGTCGGAGAACCAAGTCTCAGGTTCCGATATGCAATCAAGGAATCGAACGATGAGGCTATGAACACGAGCCTAGATCTATTAGATGAAAGGTGCGAAACAGCCCTTGTCCAGTTGGCTGCCCAAAAATAGCGGATCGAGAGATATTACAATCGAATGGCCAACCTTCAACCCTTTAATGTCGGGGACTTAGTATTAAGGAATGTCACACTAAACACCCGAAACCCAAATGAAGGAAAGTTGGGGCCGAATTGGGAAGGACCTTATCAAATTATTGAGATCACCAGTAAAGGATCATACAAGCTTGGAACAATGAACGGTGAGCAATTACCGAACAACTAGAACATAACTCACTTCAAATGATACTACTATTAAGGTACTATCCCATTTACTTCCTTTTATTTATTTACATTATGAACTAACATTTCCAGGCAATCATCAAAGAACGATACAATCTTTAGGCCTAAAAGCACGCGTTGCATTCTTTTTCCCTTGAACCGGTTTTGTCCCAAATGGGTTTTCCGACAAGGTTTTTAACGAGACAACAGTAAATCGTGCTAACTTAGAATTGAAGGTCGGTTACAAACCTGTATCAAAAATCATGATATCAGTATTCGAGGCCCCTCTAGGGCCCCGAACACTGGGGGGCATCACCCTTGGATAACGACTTTAACAAGGAAGGAAACTTTATGATTGAATGGTCTCGGCTCGATCGATAAGATTTACTGTAAGAGCCAAATGATCAAATGAACCATGCCCGCATAGACTGCTCGAGTCATGGCACAAAACTTGTACACATGTGTAACTATTACGCACAAGAGTAAAAAGAAATTTCTACCTTGCAGATAAATATCTTGTCCCTTAAGAATTTCTCTTTTTTCTTTTTTCTCTTAAGGAATTTCCTACATCCGATCCCTTAAAGGTATCGAGCCCAAGGGCCGCCTTTACCCGGGTTCAAACGATCACTCCCAATCGGGGACTGTCGTCCAAAAACAAACTCGGATAGCTCGGGCTGAGAAAGCCCGAGGGCACAAGACCTATTAGGCAACGCCCGAACCTTAAAGACTACGGCCATCCCCATTCAGAAACTGTTATCTTAGGCAAGCCCGGATAACTCAGGGTAACAAGCCCACTGAAAAAGACCCGAACTAAAGGCTACGGCTACCAAGACCCGTAACAAAAAATAAGGCTTTTAAAATTTCATAACGGTTCTAAAGGCTACCTTCGACAAAATATAATTTAAAAAATTATAAGTACTTTGGGAAAAAAGTTTTTGGTCTTGCCGAACCCCCACAAGGCCTTAAACAAAATAATGTCTAAGGCATTCCAAAAACAAACTCGGACGGCTCAGGCTGAGAAAGCCCGAGGGCACAAGACCTATTAGACAACGACCAAATCTTAAAGGCTACGACCATCCCCATTCAAAAACTGTTATCTTAGGCAAGCCCGGATAACTAGAGGTAACAAGCCCACTGGGCAACACCCGAACTAAAGGCTACGACCATATTAAAATGGTTCGGAGACGTCCGAGACCCATAACAAAAAACAAAGCCTTTAAAATTTCATAACCGGTTCTAAAGGCTACCTTCGGCATACTATAATTTAAAAAATCATAAGTACTTTGGGAAAAAAGTTTCTGGTTATACCGAACCCCCACAATGCCATCAACAAAATAATGTCTAAGGCAAGGCCTGTTCGAACCTCCGAACATGACTTAACTATTTTATGCTAAGGTATTTCAATCATTGTAAAACATAATGAATAAAGAAAAGGAAAGCGAAATTCTTAAAAGAGAAAAACAAAGCCTTGTATATTATATAGTCTTTACAAAGGCCAAATGGCCCTAACAAAAATACAAAAGTACAAAAAACAATTTTTTTTTACAAAAGCGTCTAAATAGCCTGTCTTCTCCACCTTCGGGTCCATCGGAACCCTCAGAGTCTTCTTCTTCTTCTTCTTCTTCTTCTTCTTCTTATTCTTCTTCGGGGTAGGCCAACTTCTTGTCCTCGGCCTCAAGCCCCTTGGCGGGTTCGATCTTGGCTGATCGATCTAAACCCCAAGCATGAATCTCCTCGAGGGCCTCTCTTCACGACTACCGCTTCTCATAATCAACAATGTCCTTCAAGCAGTCCTGGGCCGCCTCGGCATCGGCCTTATATTGGGCCACCATCTCGTCGGCTTTAACCACCGCGGTCGCTGAATTGGCTGTTTCAAGTTCCTTGGCCATAATTTTTCGATCAGAGGTACCCGAACGTAGCCGAGACTGGAGCTCTTCAATCTTTTTGACCTACACCTTGACCTTTTCCTTTGCTGCTCGAAGCAATACCTCGGCCGAAGTCAGTTGCACCCGAGTAACCTTTTTTTCTGAGGCCAGACGATCCATCCTGCCCCTCCATTCGTCGGTCTCGGCCTTGACAACATCCATATCAACTCGCAGTTGATCAATTTTTTATTGGACCTGCAGATTCCGACCGTTAGTTACCAAGCTTATCTCTTCGTCACTAAACTCAAATATTTTTACCTGCTCGACCAAGATGGCATGCTCCTTTCGAGCCACCTCCAGCTCAACTCGGAGACTCTTAACCTCCCCATCATGTTGCTCACTGAGAAGTTTGTACATATCTCTCTTCTCAGTAAGCTCTTTGGCTTCGGCCTTAAGGAGACTCAACTCTTCTCGATATCGTAGGAAGCTCTCGTGGTGAAGCACCGAGGCCTTCTAATACAAGGAAAAATATTAAGATCTTTAAGTAACCAAAGCTAGAAAATGAAAAGGTTTGGTAACACCTTACCCGATTCAATGCGTGATGTGCTTCATTGAACAAGAATGGATATTCCACCTCGCTCATCTTTGACTGATCTTCTTCAGTCACCAGGCACCAGAGGCAACTAGCTACTCCAACAGGCGCGAAAAGGACCCGAGCATCCTCCAAAACAGAGACAATGATCGACCGCTTCCGACCGGGATCAACAATCGAGGCAGGGAATTGGTTGACCAATCTCAGGTTCGAGCTAGATCCACTCCGTGGCAATAGAGTCCATTCCATAAAAAAAGCTTTGGTGGGGATCGTTCGCTCCTTGGACCCCCTTATTTGAACGCTCCTTCGCCGCTTGAGCTTCACCAAACATTGAGTCCGTGAATGAAGGAGATCCCGTTATATCGATGACACCGAGTGGAGCAGAACCGGTGTCTTGTGGGTTCTCGACCCTCACTGATGTGTCGACCTCTTAAGTTTGGGAAGGATTAGCCTCTATCAGCCCCCCTTCGGTTGATGCCCATTCTTTAGGGACCGATGGCTCTCGGGCCACTAAAATTTCCTCCTCTTCAGACTCGTCCCTGAGCCGGTAGAGGGAGTCCGAATCAAGTATTATGGAGCTGGAAGTTTCTTTTGGTTTGCGGATAAGCCTCCTCTTTGGTTTCTTTTTCTCCGAGATTGGAGAACTCGGAGCACTTTTTCTCTTCACCCTCTTTCGAAGCAGGGGACTCGGTGGGAAAATCGTCACTACATGATGGGGGCCTCATTTGGACATCCTTGGGTAAACCTGCAAAAGGAAATAAAACAAGTAAGGAATTAATCATCCAAAGGGGAAGCTAAATACTCCCCCCGTTCCAGTTTATGTGAACCTATTTCCTTTTTGATCCGTTCCAAAATGAATGACCCCTTTCTAAATTTGGAAACAATTTAGCTTAAACTTCTAATTCTATCCTTAATGAGAAGCTTTTATAACCACACAAATACTCTGGACCTCTTTTCGACTTGTTTAGGACCATAAATTCCAAAAGTCTTCATTTTTTCATGAACTCTGTGCCCACTCAAACATGTTCACATAAATTGAAGTGGAGGGAGTATCACTTATGAAAGAGATCTCACCATGCAAATGGGCCTCCCATCGGCCCTTTGAAAGGTCGCGCCACGAGCGCTCGGAATATACGATGCCCTCGACCCACTCCTTAAGTCGAGGAATTGCGTTCGGGATCCGAGCAACAACTGCACCATCACAGAACGCCGATAAGAAGGAATAAAAAGGGCATGTTCCACTTCTCAGGGAACGGCATATGCTCGGCCATAATCAAGTCCGAGGTCCTCACTTGGATGAAACGGCCTAGCCAACCTCGATCCATATCTTCATCGATACTCGAGAACGCGGCTTTACTAGCCCGATGGGCGAGCTTAATCAATCCTCCCGATAGATTCGGGGATTGTATAAGCGCATAAGGTGGTCGATCGTGAAAGGGCACCCTTCGATTTTGCTTACAAAGAAGCGGAGGAGGATTACGATCCTTCAGAAAGAAGGGTGAACTTGACCGAGGGTTACATCGTATATTTTGGAATAGTCAACAATGACCGAGCCAAGGGGCCCAACGTGAAGGGATAAGTGTAAAAACATAAAAATCCCTCGATGTGGGTGGTGATGGATTCGTTAGGTTCGGGAACCACCATATGTTTGTCAGCCCAGTTACAATCCTTCTTGACTTTGGAGAGAATATCCTCGGTGATCGAGCAGATGTACCTCGAGACCTCCTTACACCGGCCTAGTACGGAGGAGGGCTTTTTGACTTTAAAGTCAGCATTGACCGGGCATTCCCTCGGGTTGAATATTTTTAGAGGAGGTTCCGGTGCTGGTTCCTCGATAGCAGTACGTGAAGCGGTCTCTTCGGTAGCCGGCCGCGAGGTAGAAGGAGTTTATTTTTGGGGAACGATTTTAGAAGTTTTCGCCATTTATTTATAGAGAATAAATAAGGAAAAAAAGGAAGTTAAAAGAGTACACTCGATGGTTTGAGAAAAAGTCGAATGAGAATTCTTATAAAAGAACTCAAAGTAACCAGAATATAAGTACTTGGAAGTATTGAAATATCTTAGAAACGAGGGCAGGAGGTTTGAATGTAAATTTTGAATGAACAAATGAGGGGGTATATATAGTTTTCTAGCGACGATTCACATGTAGGAGTGGACGACCAGCAACTGACAAGCGTTTAATGCCATTAAGACTTGACTGACGAGACGTTTCGACAGTTTTGTCGTTTCTGTCGTGTGATATCGAAGAAAAAATTGGAAGCTCATGTCGTTTCTCGTCGTCTACTCTCCGAAAAACGAGGGGATTATCTGCGTACGGTCGAAATCGAGCTCACCTACAACATGACAAGTTAGAAACATGACAACCAAAGACTGAAGATCGATCCTGAGTCCCACCAAGCTAGAACCCGGGGTCATAATGCCTTCCTTCGAGAATATTGATTCCGTAATCCCGGAGTCGACCTTAGCCCTGATCAAGCTCGAAGAAACTCTGTTAGCATAACCAACAGAAGATCGAAATATCCGTGACCGGTCAGATATTATGGCGGGAATCTCGGCACGTATCAATAAGGCACCAATAATCATCAAATCAAGAATTTTTTTACCTTTTATAGAATTGTACCTAAAGTAGGACTCCTCTACTATATAAAGGAGTGTCTGATAATTCATTGAACAGATTGTAATACGCATTCCAAAATAATATATTATTATTCTCCTTAAGTTCTTACTACTCTATTTAAAGCTCTCATTTCTCTTGTCTTGATATCGATCGAAGTACCTGGTTCAAGGGTGATTAATTCTACGGGGCTAAGACTGTTCAATTCATGTGGTTTGCGTTTACTTTTCCATTACTTATTTTAATTGCAATCTAATTTGTCATTTTGTATCAAGTTAAATCACGCATCCTTAAAACAACTTACAAATTCAATTATTATCCAATTTTGAGGGTAAACAATCCACATCTTGGATACGCAAAGAGACTAGTCTACTTGTTTGTCAAGATCTAAGATTGGCCTTACAATTAATTCATGGATTTTCCTACTAAGCTTGAGCATCTTGTTGTGTTCTTTCTCATTATAATTCCCACCCTCTTTGGTACTCATCAATGAAAGTCTAGTTGCGAGACTTACCTTAAATTAATTGTGACATGTACCTTTTTTCCTGTTGTTTTAAACACCTAAATCAAATATTCTTTTCTTTTTCCTAATAAATTGTTTTTTATCTTGTGCGAATTTAAATTGCTCATACTTTGTTGGCACTTAAACTCCTTTTATTCCATTTTCTCTTCAAACAGGTTGGGAAAAAAATAGAAGGCAACAAACTTTATGTTGGAGAATTTGACAGAAAACTGAAAGCTACCAAAGGGGAGAAAATACAACAAGATTTTTGCAAGCATGTTGCTCACTGCAAAACTGGCAGACCTTGCTATTGCTGTTTAATCATGGGCAGAACTGATTGTTATTATACAATGCAACTTTGTGAGCAAGGATGTCCCAAATTTCCCCCTTCGACTCACAACCATCAGATCAAAATCCCCTCGTGATCTCATGGTGTATATACAGGGGTTGACAACGTTAGAGCAAAAATAATATTTAGTTAAGCATATATTGGAGTAAGTTGTAACTAAAAGGAAAATTCAGATCTGTGCATGTGAGCTTACGTTTCAGTAGCAAAGCTATCTTTTTATCATTTGATACGTTCCCTTATTCCATTCCATGCTTCTTTAAATAATAGACCTAAACGTTAAATCGTGACGAAGAAAGTCTAAAGTAAATGGCTCTTTAGATGGTAAACTATCAAATTAAAGATGAGGCTGCAAATGTGGGAATTCACTTTAAATAATCAAGACGATAAATAGAAATTCATATTACTAAGCCAGTTTACATTTTACACAATGAAGCTAATGGCCAAAAAAAAGCCCCCTCTCATCCCATACAAATTAATTCCTTCTGATTGTCTAACAGTCTAAGTCTAAATCATTATGCAAGGCATCTACTTATTATTTTGTTAAATTCTTCCCATATCTCCCATATTAAAGTTGGTCTGTCACTGTTGTTCTTCTCACGGGTCTTTTCCCAATCCTTCTATCCTTACGATCAATTCAAGAGATGAATGTTGCTACTGAAAACTGTGATTACTAAGAAGTTTTCATGCTTCTTCCCAAAGAAGGCTCAGGATTCAGCTGTAAACTTTTACATCTCCGAGAGATTTTGCAGGTGCCCAAACTTGTGATTGGTCCGCCAAAAACTAGCGAAAGACCTGAGACGAATATATGAAAAAAAGAGGGTCAGAATTTAGAGTAGATATGGACTCAAGAAAATAACCAACAAACAATTCATTGTTGCTTAATTACCTGCTGATGAACCTCCTAGATAATTCTGATCGTACTTTAAAGGATAAATACGATCGACATGCAATGGGTTGAACTTGCAACAAGAGACGAGAAAGCTCAAGGCTACCATCGTAGGAAAGGAATAAAAAAGAGTTAATGTCCCCTTTCCATGTGAATCAGACCTTCCGTCTTTTCTTGTTGCAGTAAAACCACAAAACATGCAAACTGCAAAATAGCAAGTCATTAGATATAATTTATTAGACTCCACGTCTTTTATTTTTTTACGTGAATTTTATAAAGGAAAAAGGCAGATCGACACATCAAAGATTAGAATGAAAGCATAAACGAAGAGATGAACTTACAAACATGGTGACTCATTGATTCAATGTCGAAAAATCCATGAAGAGGATTCATGCTAGAATTGGATTCCATCATCGTCATCGTCGTTCTCTTCAGTGTTGGTAGCCCTCCTCATCTCTGCAAATAGGCTGAGTTGTATTGAGAATGATGGTGATTGATAAAAAATATCACTATATATAGGAGGGACAAGGGGCTCTAGGGTCAAAAGTTGTTACCAACTTTACTAAAATAAAATCTAATTTGAACCAGAGAAAATCTGATTTATTCCCAATTTTACTGCAAATATCAAAGTTCTATTTTTTGCAAATTCTAAAATATATAATAAGTTGTTATTAGTAAAATTTGATTCCCTTCCAACTCTATGATGAATATTTGGTCAGTTGATTGCATTCCTTCTCTAGCTAGCAATAGTAAGTTGTTGTTAATAAATCTGATTCCCGCTCAACTCTAAGACAAATATTTGGTAAGTCTTTTAGTGTATTCCTTCTCGACCTTTTATTTCTTTCGTTAAAAGGAGATTCGGGAAATTTCTAATCTTGGACTTACCATTGCACTCAGAAAAGAGAAAAAAGAGTCTTTACCTAATTCAGTTTCATGAACTACGTATACTATATTTTTTATGAAAGATTATCATATTGAGGTTTTATTTTTTAAGATGAAATAGTCTTAAAATGAGGGTGAATGGGAAATGGAGGGAAAATGAAATTTTTGAGTAAAATTTTAAGTTTTCCCCTCTTGACAATGAGACATTGTCCCATATTGGAAGAGAAAAAGATTTTTGGTGGGTATATATATAATTGCTCTTCTTGTAGCTCTTAAAGAGTTAAGAAGAAAGCAAGCCTCGCGCCGTCGTCGTCGTCGTCGCTCGCTTCGGCTTCGGCTACGGCTACGGCTTCGGATTTTTGATTGATTAATTTTTTAGACCAAATAGTAAAGCATATCGATTTCTGGTTCATAAA
The DNA here is from genome assembly GCF_000715075.1 of Nicotiana tabacum. Lineage (NCBI taxonomy): Eukaryota > Viridiplantae > Streptophyta > Magnoliopsida > Solanales > Solanaceae > Nicotiana > Nicotiana tabacum. The sequence continues at coordinate 57,864,127 of NC_134091.1, read as the reverse complement.
TCAGAAAATCCCGACATTCATAATAATACGGTTATAGAATCAGATAATGCTGAGTTTTTTGAAAATATATATCCGTATAAAAAGGAATGTAAGTCGTTTGGTGAAGGATCTAAACGACCTCGGGAAGAAACAAAAGAAAGTACATATAATCAGGAGGATCCAAGACGTAGTAAACGTCAAAGAACGTCTACTTCATTTGGACCAGATTTTGTGACTTTCTTATTGGAGAATGAGCCTCAAACATTTAAAAAAGCTATAATTTCTTCGGAATCATTATTTTGGAAAGAGGCAGTCAATAGTGAAATAGAATCCATATTGAACAACCATACATGGGAATTGGTTGATCTTCCTCCTGGAAATAAACCTTTGGGTTCTAAATGGATTTTTAAGAGAAAAATCAAAGATGATGGCACTATTGATAAATTCAAGGCAAGACTCGTAGTCAAAGGGTATAGACAACGAGAAGGTCTAGACTACTTTGATACATTCTCTCCAGTTACAAGAATTACGTCCATACAGATGTTAGTAGCATTAGCTGCAGTGTATGGTCTTGAAATTCATCAAATGGATGTTAAGACGGCCTTCTTAAATGGAGAGTTGGAGGAAGAAATTTACATGGAACAACCTGAAGGGTTTGTGGTTCCAGGTAAAGAAAAGAAGGTATGTAGACTTGTTAAGTCTCTTTACGGACTAAAACAAGCACCCAAACAATGGCATGTGAAATTTGACCAAACAATATTGTCAAATGGTTTTAAGATAAATGAATGTGATAAATGTGTGTACATTAAAAATATTCCAAATCATATAGTCATTTTTTGCCTATATGTGGATGATATGCTAATAATGAGTAATGACATTGCCAACATAAATGCTACTAAGCGTATGCTCAATAGCAAGTTTGATATGAAAGACTTGGGAGTTGCTGATTTAATTCTGGGAATTAAGATCCATAAGACTCCTCAAGGTCTGGCATTGTCACAATCTCATTATATTAAGACAGTACTTGAAAAATTCAAGCACTTAGGCTTTAAAGTTGCAAAGACTCCAATTGACGTGAATCTTGCATTAGCAAAGAATAAAGGCCAAAGCATATCACAATTGGATTATGCTCGTGTGTTGGGATGCTTAATGTATATCATGAATTGTACACGACCAGATATAGCTTGTGCTATAAGTAAACTGAGTCGATATACGAGCAATCCAGGCCAATCTCATTGGATGGCAATGAAACGAGTTTTGGGATATTTAGAACATACCCAGAACTTTGAATTGCACTACAGTAATTTCCCTGCGGTGATTGAGGGATACTGTGATGCAAATTGGATCACCGGTTCAACTGATTCTAAGTCCACAAGTGGATATATATTCACTATTGGCAGAGGAGCGATATCTTGGAAGTCGTCCAAACAAACATGTATTGCCCGCTCTACAATGGAGGCTGAATTCATAGCCTTAGATAAAGCCGGTGAAGAAGCTGAATGGCTCCGGAATTTCTTGGAAGACATTCCATTTTGGCCCAAACCGTTGGCACCAATATGCATACATTGTGATAGTCAAGCGGCAATTGGAAGGGCTGGGAGCGTTATGTATAACGGTAAATCTCGTCATATACGACGAAGACATAAAACCATTAGGCAATTACTCTCTAGAGGAATTATCACAATTGACTATGTAAAGTCAAGTGATAATATGTCGGATCCACTTACAAAAGGCCTAACTAGAGAGGTAGTTGAGAAATCATCAAGGGGAATGGGGCTATGGCCAAGAACAAGTCATTGTGGCGGTAACTCTACCTAGAAGACTGGAGATCCCAAGATCTAGGTTCAAGGAGATCAAACAAAGTCATTAATGATGGTTCAACATTGTCAAATAAAATTTTAGTCCATTCTCGTGATGAGACAATGTTCAGTACCAAGGATAAAGCATTAAGGCTTTTTAATGATTTCTAAATTTGATACGGGGTATATCAAATAGTGTATCTACAGGATGACACGTTTAGGAATCACCTATGTAAGTGTGAAGTGTTAGCCGCTTCAAGGAGAACTTTGTAAGGCCAGTTCTCTACGCACTTATGAAACCAGGCGGTGTTCATGGCTGAAACGAATACAACAATGAGAACCAAAGACGGTTAAGGGTTGATTGTCTGACTTATGGTTGTCTAGGTATACACCAAAGATCGACGGTTCAAAGATATCAAATCTACCGATTGATCGAGTATATCCGACATAAGTTTACTACGGAAAGTTTAAAGGGAAACCTACTTATCCAGATGCGATTAATCCTTGCTTGTAAATCACACAGTTTTTTCATGCATATTTCCGTGATATAGCCATTCCCCATTCATGTGGGGGATTATTGAGGTTTTATTTTTTAAGATAAAATAGTCTTAAAATGAGGGTGAATGAGAAATGGAGGGAAAATAAAATTTTTGAGTAAAATTTTAAGTTTTCCCCTCTTGACAATAAGACATTGTCCCATATTGGAAGAGGAAAAGATTTTTGGTAGGTATATATATAATTGCTCTTCTTGTAGCTCTTAAAGAGTTAAGAAGAAAGCAAGCCTCGCGCCGTCGTCGTCGTCGCTCGCTCGGCTCGGCTTCGGCTTCGGCTTCGGCTTCGAATTTGGATGATTTGGATTTGGATTTGGATTTGGTCAAATGATCGATTGATTGATTAATTTTTTGGACCAAATTTATTTGTTAATAGTAAATATTAACGTAAGATTATCCGCATTTGTAATAGATATTTTCCAATCCGTGTATTGACCATTTGGCAGCCGCCTAATGCTCTTCCCACCATGAATGTGCTTGCTCCACAAACAAGCTAATGCTTGCTCCACCATGGAGGGTGGACGATTGGTCTTCTTCAACACTGGCTGCTATATATATGTGCAGCAACTGTTGAAGAAAGACACACACAACACACAAGACACAAACTGAAATCGCTCAACAGATTTGGCTATACATTGCACTCCTTCCTCTCAGCATTTCCATACGATTTTCTGAGTCTCTACTCCCTCGTTCTGCATTGTTTTTAACTTCAAACATAGCAACTGTAAGTATGATTTGCTACCAAACTTTGTGTTCGCTTAAACACTGGGGTTTGAAGTACCGCTACACCAGTGTGTGATTCGTTCTATCCTGGGAGGAAATAATTCATTACCTTGGGTACTAGGAGGGGATTAAATTCCTTAAGGAAACACAGTGAATTCAGTGGGCTCGAATTATTTATTGTTTCATTATGATAACTTATATTTTACAGAATTATTATTTACATATATAACAATATTGACGGGACTAACATATCATCCTCCTACAAAGCCTCTATATCCACTTGTGTTCGATATTTATAACAAAGACTACAAGGGTTTAGTAACAATATGAACGCCTGGAACTTTTTTTTCTTTTTTATTGTTTCAGTGACGTTTCGTTGGAAACATGAATGAGTGCAAAAAAGATACTTGCAACTGTAGATCCATCAGAAACTATGATATTATGTGTAATTAATACCACGAGTAGCAGAGGCGGAGCTAGCCTATGAGGTACGGGTTTGGCCAAACCCAGTCACTTTTTCTCAAATATTGTATTTGTATTAGAAAAATCATTAACTTTTTATAAATATTTAATTGCGAACCCAGTAACTGAGACGGGTTATGAGTTTCGTGGCAGATTTAGAACCCATAAATTTCAAATCTTGGCTCCGCCTCTGACGAATAGCAAAAATTATGATTTTTTGATATTTCTACACCCTTTTTCTATGGCTTTTTCATGGAAAATAATGCCATGAACTTTCAAAAATATTGGGAAGCATACTGCCTTAATGGACAGTGTTTAAAAACTGTCGGATACGTGTAGTTTCGATGTCTCTTTTAAACATTAAATAAATATAGGAAACTCGCTATTAAGAAATTTTGAAATTGCAGATTTAACATTAAAAACACGTCTACTGACAACAATTTGTCATATATATATATACACACATTAAGTTAAATTTAGATGATATAATTAAATAACATTGAATTTATTTTAATTAAGAATCCAATCCCCGAACAACCCGTCCATAAGAATAGTACGACAACGAGTACCAAATTAGAGTGATAAATCAGATAAAAGGTAAAAAAACAAAAAAATGAAGAAAATGATAATATTATAATCCTTTGAATGTGAGCTCTAATTTAAACTAGTACTGTATATAATTGAGTCACACTTGAATGCAATTACCAATTTAATCCAGTACTGCTTATACTTTATTTTTTTATTTTTTATTTTTTATTTTTATTTTTGGTAAGAGGGAAAACCGCAGCCGTTACAATCTCCTCTGCCCTTCGGGTGAGCACTTTGTGCGCATTGGGTAAACCTCCCCCTGCAAGCCACACAGGAGAGGTAATCCGCACTAGGCAAGCCATGTGCGACAGACTCAACCCAAAAGGCATTGAGGGGGATTCGATCCCAGGTCATCCTTTTCTAATCTTTAAAAGATGTTAAGGAGTTTAATATGCAGTGTTGGTGTAGGACTACGCGGAATTAAACATCTAGAGCCAACTTGAACTCGGCTCGAGCTCGGTTATAGTTTAACAAAGCTGGATTGAGCTCGGCTCGGTGTTATGAAAAGCTCGTTGAGATCGGGTCAGTTGGGCTTGCTCGAGCTCGGCTCGACGCCCAGGCCTAACTCTAACTCACAACATGTGAGAATATAGTAATTGAGTTGAGAGTGCAGTGGGGTACTTATATATCTAATATAAACAAATAAAATTATCCTCTTTAACAGAGATGAAAAGTTCAAATCATTGATGACCCCTTCAACTTGTCAGAATGTTTCATTTAGCCATTTAAACTAAGAACTCGCCCTATTGAACACGTGACTATACTCAAGATATGCCTATTAAAGTGTACAAATGTACATTGAAATAGAAAATGAATGTTCACTCGAGATTAGTTATCAGTGGATGATCTCATATATAAATGTACGTATAAACAGAGAATAAAATATATTGAAAGGTTACGTTGATCCTTTTAATCTAGGGAAAAAAATTAGTTACCATGAATGAAATCTTAACTTGCTTAAGTTCGTCGGAGAACCTAATAAAAGTTGTTCAAAAATTGGGGAAGTTAAATTTCTTAGATCTGGAGGTCTACGAAAATTTTCGTTATTTTATGGGAATGCTTTTTGATTCAATTCTATATGAATTTCCTTGCATTTTTCTCTAGCCCAAGTTCTCCAATTTTTACGGGTTTGGCCAAAATGGAGAAGTTTGATATTTTTAATACATTTGGGGACTGAAAGCACATATTACTAAAGTTGATAACAACTTATTTTTTTGTCACGATCCGGAATTCCACCCTCGGGATCGTGATCGCGCCTAACATTTCACTAACTAGGCAACCCAACGTTAGATATAGTTATTAACCATTTTTAACAATTCAAACAAATTGAAAACCAATAAGCTGAATAAACTGAAATGGAGTAAATAACTAATAAACGACGATATCCAAATACAATCTCAAAACTGGTGTCACGAATACACGAGCGTCTAGAGTACTACAAATAATAGTCTGAATAAAAACATAATTGCCTGAATCGAAATAAACAACTAAGGTGATGTAGAAGGGGACTTCAGAGTTGCGAACGCTATGCAGTTGTACCTCAAGTTTCCTCAATAACTGGATACGAGCATATCTACTGAATACCGCTAGGACCCACTCCGAAATCTGCACAAGAAGTGCAGAGTATAGTATGAGTACAACCGATCTCATGTACTCTGTAAGTACCGAGCCTAACCTCGACGAAGTAGTGACGAGACTAAGGCGGGCCACTTACAATAACCTGTAACCAGTAATAATAATAATAACAGGGAAGAAAAATAGGAAATGGAGGTAAGGTAGTTAATTTATGAAAATGAACTCAATCCTCACAATCAGAGAACCCAGAATAATAGATCTCATAATTTCATATAAGAATGCTGAAAACCAACACAATAACAACAATGAGTACAATACACACAATCCTTTGCGGTGCGCAACCCGATCTCACCGTACACACACAATCCTCTTTTATTTCACCATATCACCATTTATCAATATCAAGAATCACGCATACAACCTGTTGCGGCACACAACCCGATCCTACCATATCATCATAATCAAATATCATAATCCTCCCTTATTACACCATATCATCATTTATCAATATCAAGTATTACGTACACAACCGTTACGACGCGCAATTCGATCCCACCATATCATCATAATCAAATATCATAATTCTCCCTTATTAAACCATATCACAACTGTTGCGGTGTGCAACCCGATCCATAAACAATTTCAATAAACGTAATCAATCCAATAGCTCAATTTACAAGAATTTCTACAATCAAAGGATACGAAAGCAAAGCAATAAAGGAACCACATACTAATCATGAAATGCTACAAATAATACAAAAATAACAAGACAAGTCAAGTACATGAAAATTAAGGTGTGCAAGTAAGACAATTAGGTCAAGTAGCAATTAATCACAGAGTCATGGAAGGAACAAACAATTCAATACAATAATAATTAATGATAAGTAACAAATTACGGCATAAAAAGCAATTAAAGCATGTAACAGTTAAGGTATGGAATGAGATAATTCATGAAATATGAGAAGACATGGAAATAATTATTTTTACGATGTATATACACTCGTCACCTCGCATATACGTCTTTTTACACGTAATCCACATAACATATAGTTCAAGGGTTCCTAATTCTCTTAAATCAATATTGGACCCAACACTTACCTCGCTCCACAACCAAATCAAAACTCAACCGGGGCCTTTCCTCTAAAATTAGCCTCCAAACCAATCGAATCTAACCAAAATTGACTTAATATCATCAAACAATGCTAAGAAAATCAATTACAATAGATAAAGCTAAGATCTTTACACATTTTCCTAAAAAGTCAACAAAAGTCAACCCGGGACTTGTCCGGTCAAAACCCCGGTTCAATGATAGATTCCGACTAACCATGACCCCACGAGTTCATATATGTGATTAGTTTCAAAATTTGAGTCCAAATAGACTCTCAAAACTCAATTTCTTATTTTTTAAAAACTTGACAAGGTTTCACAAATTTTCACAATTTTGTTGTTAAAATCCAAGATAGATTGATGTAATATAATTAGAAATGGATTAGCATCACTCACCCAAAGTTTGTAGATGAAATTCCTTTTTCAAAATCGCCTCCTACCGAGTCTACGGTTCAAAAATATAAAAATAAGGCTAAAAATCACGTCCCTTAGCTTTTGTCCAGTCGCAGGTGTTGCAATTGCAACCTGGGATTTGCAAATGCGAAGAAACCATCGCAAAATCAAATTCCCTCACACCCCTGCTACAGTCGCAAATGCGACATATTATTCGCAATTACGAACCAGTGACACATCACAAAAGCGATCAGGATGATCGCAAATGCGAACCAAGCTTACCCAGTCCCCCATCACAAATGCGAACACTGAGTTCGCAAATGCGAGCCCAACAAACTCAAGCTAACCATCGCAATTGCTACTCATTTCTCGCAATTGCGAGACCTGAAACTTCTGCACAAAAACCAGCATAATTCTAACTCTATCAAACACTCCGCTACGCTCCCGAAACTCTCATGAGTCCCTCGGGCTCCAAACCAAACATGTACATAAGTCCAAAAATATCATACAAACTCGCTCACGCGATCAAAATATAAAAAATAACACCTAGAACTACGAATCAGACATCAAAATGTATGAAATTTCTAATGAAACTTAAGAACTTTTTAAATTAACAAATTAGACGCCTGAATCACGTCAAATCAACTCCGTTTAACACCAAAATTTACAGACAAGTCATAAATACTATAATAGACCTATTCCAAGTCCAAAAATAAAATTTCGAGCTCAATAGCTAAAAGTCAACCTACGGTCAAACTTTTCAACTTCAAATTGCCAAATTTCGGCAAATCAACACGATTCGACCTACGGATTTCCGAAATCAGTTTCGGGCATACGCCCAAGTCTGAAATTACGATACGACCCTCCAAGACTGTCAAAATACTGATCTGGGTCCGTTTACACAAAATATTGACCGTAGTCAACTCAAATCATTTTAAGGCAAAATTTCATATTTTCTACATAAAAACTTTCCGGAACATGACACGAATTATGCACGCAAATTGAAGAACACTAGACGGAGCTAGTCGAGGTCTTAGAACATGGAAATAAAGGCTAAAACTCAAAATGACCTATCGGGTCATCACATTTTACTATATAAAATACAAAAAAAAACCTAGAGTCCCATTCCTCTCCTATATAAACTCATATATGTTATTATCATTCTTTCATCCATCACTTCTCAAGCTATACATGAAGACATCTCAAGCCGATGACGAGAATGATGATTGCAACGACCATGAAGATGTTGGAACTCATTTCCACCATGAATCCTATAAAAGGGTTCACTCAAACTGAATCAATGAGTTACCAAGATTTCTCCCTCCAACTTACAACCATCAAATCGAAATATTAAACAAGAATTCATAATGTAAGAGTAAAATGTAATTTTGAACAAAGATATTAGTTAGAAACTAAATGGGAAGTTCATGTTGGGTTCATGCCTATATTGTTCAGCGAAATGCCCAATGTCTAAATCCCATTCTCTTTTGATTTCCATTCCTATTCGGAATTGGATTCGATTTTTATTTCTATTTGGAGTTAATTTTGGCATTAAGAGAAAGCACCACTCATTATCTATAAATAGAATAACCTTGGATAATTGATCTATGCTCATTGCTATAAGTCTTTGAAAGACTTTAGCAAATAAGAGTGGTTTTCAAGAGAGCTTCAGTCAAGAGAGAAGAGAGAGAAAAAAGTGTTCGTTTTGTTGCAGATTTTGTTCCGACCAACCAATTTCAAATTATGTTTTCTGATTCGTTCACCGTTGGATCGGGCTGAAATTTTGACTGAGTTTTACTATAATCTTGATCTTTGATTTCAATGATGAAGATCGGATTTGGTCGCCCGTAACATCCGATTTTGAGCCCTGAACAACATCTCCATTTTTGTGACTTCTCCTCTTTTTTCAATTGATTTTGTTGTTGCTATTGTTGCTCCGTATTTGACACTTATTGTGTAGCTAATTTGGAGGACTTTTGTAACTCTCTTATTGTTATTGTGGATCTTTTTGGATCATTGTGATACCGTAATTTTTACCTTCGATTTGAAAGATTTTCCATATTAAAATTTGGTGTTCATTATCTTCTTTATTTTTGGATTTGTCTCTACCTCGATATTATAGTGGTATTAGAGCCTTGATTATTTGTGTGGGTTTTTTTTTACCGAATGAAGGCGAATATGAGAAAGATGGTATGTTAAATGAGAGAAATTATAATGTTTGGAGAAGCAAGATGAAAAATTTGTTGTTCGTAAAAAAGATACATTTACCCGTTTTTGCAGCTCATAAACCAGAGATTATATCTGATGAAAATTGAAATTTCAAGCATGAGAACGTATGTGGATATATACGACAATGGATTGAAGACATTGTTCGCAACCATATTGTGAATGAGACACACATGAGATCATTGTGGAAAAAGCTAGAGACTCTTTATGCTTTAAAAATCGGGAACAACATATTATTCCTACTAAAGCAATTGATTACCTTTAAATACAAGGAGGGCAGTCATATCCTTAATCATATAAATAATTTTTAAGGTGTCCTTGATCAACTGTATAGATTGGGAGTTAATTTTGATGATGAGATACAAGGACTTTGGCTTCTTAATACCCTTTCAAGTTCTTGAAAAACTTTTCGTGTTTCTTTGACAAATTCAACTCTTGGGGGTAAGGTGACCATGGAATATGCCAAAAGTGATGTGTTGAACAAGGAAGTAAGGAGAAAATCTCAGGGTTCTTCCTCACAAGTAGATGCTTTGGTTACAAAAGACCGAGGGAGATATAGAACAAGAGGTTCGAGGATCGGAGGTAAAAGCAGAAGTAAGTCAAGGTCTAAATATCAAAATTATTCGTGCAACCATTGTGGTAAGAAAGGACACATCAAAAGGTTTTGTCACAAGTTGAAGCAAGACACTAGAGAAGGAAAGAAAATTAAAAATAACAAGCACAATATTGCTGCTATTGTTCGAGATAACCTTCTTTTTGCTTATGATGAAAATATCATCAATTTGGTATCCCATGAGACGAGCTGGATAGTAAATTCAGGAGCTATCTCACATGTCACACCAAGAAAAGATATTTTATCATCTTATACTCCTGTTGACTCTGGAGTGTTAAAGATGGGCAATGCAAGTGAGGTTAAGGTGTTTGGTATTAGCACAGTTTATTTGAAAACTAATAAGGGTTCAACGTCAGTTCTTCAGAATGTCAAGCATGCTCCAAACTTTCTTTTTAATTTGATCTCCTCATGAAGATTAGAAGATAAAGATTACCATAATGTCACGACCCAAAGATCAACTAGTCGTGATGGCACCTAACCCAACTCGCTAGGTAAGCCAATTACAATAAACCACAAAATAATGATAATGGTAAGAGTAAAAAATAAAATAACTGAATTTTATACAATTCTCCAAGAGCTGGTAGTACAAATCATGAGCTTCTAAGACTTACAGCTTACAAAGGTGGTATGAAATAAATACATCATCTGTTCGAAATGTACATAAACAGATTTATAAATCTAAAGCTACCAAGAATAAGAGGCAGGTATAAACGGAACACAAGTATATTTTCAATGCCAGCTCCTACCACTCGCATCGACGTCAGCTCCAAAATCTGCACGCAAGGTGCAAAAATGTAGTATGAGTACAACCGACCCCATGTACTCAATAAGTAACAAATCTAACCCTAGCTTGAAAGCAGTGACGAGCTTGGACAACAGTTAGAGTCCAACACCAATAGCCAAGAATAACTCGTAATAATATAATAAAAGTAGCACAAGTAATAACTCAAAGATATGATGCCCAGCTCATTCACAGTTACGGAAAAATGGGCATGCTTTTGGGGTATAACAGTAAAACCCAAATCTTTCAGCAAAATCACCAAAATATGAATAAATCAAAAAACTATGATTTTTTCCAAAAACTTTCAACAACAGATAAGATATTTCATTCTCAGATGGCATGAGGAAACTACATCTCTATGCCTACATGTCAATGTGCATGTGAAATCATGAATGCCACAAAATCGTGTATCATGAGAAAATGCATCTATATGCTTGTATGTCAAGTATGCATGTCATATGTAATGCATCACATTGATGAACTTATGTACTCACACTCTCAGAGTACTCAATCTCACTGTCTCGACCTCTCACTCATCAAGCTCAATCACTCAGAACCCTCAGTCACTCAGCACTGTACGGTACATGCGCTTACTGCTGGTATGTCAGACTCCAGAGGGGGGATCCTGCCCAAGCGCTAATATAAGCCAACATGGCCTGCTACGGCGTACATTTCGATTCCATCATGAATTAATAAAACCCGTTGTGGCGTGCATCCTGATCCCATCAATAATAATAAATTCTATAAGGCCTGCTTCGATATACAGCCCGATCCATATAATAATAATATATATAAAGTCAATATGGCCTATTGCAGCGTGCAGCCCGATCCAGAATATCTCTCACAACGTATCTCAGGACCCAACTCAGTCATCATTATCTCCAGCCTCTTGGGCTCACAAATCTCGTGCCAATCAACCCAAACAATGATAACATGATGTGACAACAAAGGATAACAAAGACTGAGATATGATATGTGAATGAATGAATATGACTGAGTATGTAACTGCAATTTAAGCAAATAACTCAATAGCATAGATGACCTCAGTGGGTCCCAACAGAATAAGCATATAGCCTAAATATAATTTCTAACATGATTTACAGTTCAATTTCTCTAACACGTTGAAATTAATGGATAGAAACAAGATTAGGTAACTACACAGAATCACAGAATCAACCGAGTCATAATTCACATGGTGCACGTCCACACACCCATCACCTTACATGTGTGTCACCTCAACACCAAACACATAACACGTATGTTAAGGGATTCATACCCTTAGCACCAAGTTTAGAAGTGTCACTTACCTCGAACAAGCCGAATCCAATACCGAGTAAGCCAAACAATACTCTAAAAATTCAATACCGACCTCCGAACGGCTCAAAACTAGCCAAAAGCAACTCAATAAAATCAAATAATGCCAAAGGAAACAAACCCAATCGATAAAGGTCGAATCTTTAATCAAAAGCCCAAAGTCAATCAAAAAGTCAACAAAAGTCAATGTCGGACTTGCCTTGGATTCCGAATTCAAGCTTATCCGAGCGAAGCCCGAACTAATACAAACTCACATGAATAAAAAGTGACTCAATCGGAGTCTGATAACTCAACAAATTCGCCAAAATATCGCTCTTGGGTGTTCATAACCCAAGAGTCCAACCCACACTAGTTGGGTCCCATATCTCCTGAAATACTCTTCCAAAACTCGTCAAATTCGGGTATGTTGTTCTCCTAATATAGAAGAACAAAACCCCAAAAGGAATCGAGAAATAAACGCCTCTAACTCATTTTTAATTTTTAAAATTTAGGACATAACCCTAGGTCTTGATTTAAATAATTAAATGAGTTTTCAATTAAAATCATAGATTAAAGCTTAAACCAAGGGAATTAATCAAAAAAAAATATTTAGGTTATGGTTTAGACCTTACCCCATGGAAGAAACTTGAAGAACATCCTTGAATTCTCCCAATCCCAAACTTTCAAGATGAGAAAAACTCTAACAACATTAATAGCCAAAATACCCAACTGTTCTACCTTGTTTCTTATACCAAACGATCCCGAAACTCGCTTTTGATACCTCTAATGGATTTCACGTGAAATTACAGTTAAGTTAGGCTTTTGAATCACTCCATTTGACATTATAATGAAAGAAATATGTTGGTTTCAATATTTGGAAATAGTGCAGATTTTTAAATACGAATTCAATGGCAATTTCATAATTAATCTGAAATATCTAGTAACCTAATTCTTAAAAATGACCAAAATTTCTCATACGATGTCGAAACTTGGTGATTTCAGTTGCTATGGTTCCAAAATGATGATACGAATATAATGATTTAGTCAAAACACGAATCAAAGACAGTTTGCTCAATATGGTAACCTTTATGCTCAAATCAACGTCGAAACCGAAAACAATCACTATACAATCCAAACTTATCCAAACCTCATCGGAATTTAACCAAGCTTTGTGGACATGTCCAAAATCATCCTACAAACTTATTGGAATAATTAAAATCTGGTTCCGAGTTCGTTTACCCAAAAGTCAAACCTTGGTCAACTCTTCCAACTTAAAACTTCTAAAACGAGAATCATTCTTCCAAGTCAATCCCGAACTGCTCGAAAACTGAAACCAACCATACACGCAAGTCATAATACATAATATGAAGCTACTCAAAGTCTCAAACCACTGAATAGAACGCTAAAGTTCAAAATAACTGGTCGGGTCGTTACACATAATGCCTTATTTAATGGCCAATGAAAGCTTACCAATGGCTCATTAGTAGTGGCTCAGGAAGTCAAGTCTTCTCATTTATATGTGATACAAGGGTCTATTCTTAGTGACTCTATAAATCTGATAGAAAGTGATACTTTATCAGAATTGTGGCACAGAAGACTGAGTCATATGAGCGAGATGGGGATTAGGTGTTTGGCTAAGAAATATTTATTTTCTGGAGTGAAACAAGTAAAGGTGAAAAGGTGTATCCATTTTTTAGATGGCAAACAGAAAAGGGTTTTCATTCATTGCTATCCTCCTTCAAGAAAGCATAAATTATTGGAGCTAGTACACTCTGATTTGTGTGGTCTTTTTAAAATAAAGTCAAAAGGTGATGCACTTTACTTTGTGACCTTCATTGATGATCATTCTCGCAAGCTCTGTGTCTATCCTTTGAAATTCAAAGATTAAGTACTTGGCGCGTTTAAGGAATTTCAGGCCTTAGCTGAGAGACAAATGGGGAAGAAATTAAAATATTTTCCCACTAACAATGGTGGTGATTATTGTGGTTCCTTTGATAACTATTGCAGAGAAGAAAGATTTCATCATCAGAAAACTCCACTCAAGACGCCTCAATTGAATGGTTTGGCAGAGAGGATGAATAGAACTCTAGTTGAGAGGGTTAGATGCTTGCTATCAGAGGCTAAACTTCCAAATACATTCTGGGCGGAAGTACTTAACATTGTTTCTTGTGTTGTCAATTTGTCTCCTATTTTTTCTTTGGATGGTGATGTCCCAGACAAAGTTTGGTTTGCCAAAGATATTTCTTATGATCACCTGAGAGTTTTTGGGTGTAAAGCTTGTGTGCTTGTTCCTAAAGATGAGAGATTGAAGCTAGATGTCAAAACTAAGCAGTGCATCTTTATTGGTTATGATCAAGATGAGTTTAGGTATCGTTTTTATGATCCAGTTGATAATAAACTTATTAGAAATCGTGATGCAATATTCTTTGAAGACCAGACTATTGAAGATATTGATAAAGCTGAGAAGATAGATTCTTAGAGTAATGAGAGTATAATTGATATTGATCCAGTTTTTATTGCTAAGATACCTATTGCACATGAAACCCAAGAAAATAATGAAGATATTGATCAAGATCAAAATGATCATCATGGTGTAGATGTAATGGATACTCCAGTTGATGAAGTTAGGGCTGATCAACAACTAATTCCTGCTCAGATAACTACTTCGAATGCTCCTGAAACCTCTCTTAGAGATCTACAAGGGAGAAGAAAAAATTCATATGCTATCCTTCTGATGAGTATGTACTTTTGACAGATATGGGAGAACCTGAGAGTTATGATGAAGCCATGCAAGATGCTCACAAAGATCAGTGGATAGAAGCCATGAAAGATGAGATGATGTCACTCCATGTGAATGGCACATATGAGTTAGTGAAATTGCCGAAAGGTAAGAGAGCTTTATCAAATAAATAGATTTTCAGAATAAATCTAGATCAACATACCTCCGCACTTAGGTACAAGGCGAGATTAGTTGTTAAAAGTTTTGGCCAGAAGAAGGGAGTTCGCTTTGATGAAATTTTCTCCCCTATTGTGAAGATATCTTCTATTCGTGTGGTTCTAAGCTTAGCTACGAGTCGAGATTTAGAGGTTGAGTAGATGGATGTAAATACTGCTTTTCATCTTGGTGATTTAGATAAGGAGATTTATATAGAGTGGCCTGAGAGTTTTGTAATTAAGAAAATAAAATTATGTCTGCAAATTGAAAAAGAGCATGTATGGATTAAAACAAGCTCCAAGGAAATAGTACTTGAAGTTTAAATCTATCATAGAAAAATAAGGGTACAAGAAATTTTTTTAGACCACTGTGTACTCTTCTAGAAGTTCTATGATAATGATCTTATTACCTTATTGCTTTATGTGGATGATATGCTTATTGTTGGCAAGAATAAATACAGAATTAGTCCTTAAAAGTAGTTGAGCAAATTATTTGCTATGGAGGCCTTGGAGTCAGCAAAGAAAATCTTGGGCATTCAAATCCCCCGACACAGAGATAGAAAAGAGTTATTTTTGTCCAAAATGAAATACATTGAGAAGGTACTCAAGAGGTTCAATATGACAGATGCAAAAGTGGTTAGTACTTCTTTTGCTAAACACGTTAAATTGAGTATTAGTTAGAGCCATCTGCTGATGAAGAGAAAAAAGAGATGTCTCGTATTCCTTACTCTTCTGTTGTTGGTAGTTTGATGTATGCAATGGTTTGCACTAGATCAGATATTGCACATGCCATTGGTACTGTTAGTAAGTTCCTTTCTAATCCTGGAAAGGAATATTGGATCAAGTACTATTGATATTAAGGTATCTGAAAGGTACTACATATTTGAAACTGTGCTTTGGCAGTGGTAAGCCTCAACTTATTTGTTTTACAAACTCTAATTTAAGAGGAAATATTGATAATTCAAGATCCATTTCCGGTTATTTGATCACCTTTGCAGAGGGAACTATTTCTTTGCAATTTAGACTACAGAAGTACATAGCTCTATCCATAACATAAGCCGATATTGTTGTTACCGAAGGTGCCAAAGAATTATTATAGATAAAGGAGTTTATTAATGATCTTGGCTTTGAGCAGTCAAGGTACATCTTATTTTGTGATAATCAGAGTGATATCTATCTTACCAAGCGCTCCACTTTTTATTCTAAGATGAAACATATAAATAAAAAATATCATTAGATAAGAATGGTAGTGGAAGACAAATTACTTGAGGTTGAGACGATACCACTACAAGAAAATGGGCCACTTGCGGAGGTTTTATTGAGGAGGTTCTTACTATCTCCACAAATTGTATCAATTTGGGGGGGAGAGGGATCTTTAAGTGACGCAAATAAACCTCTGCTACCCTAAAAAAAAAGCACCTTTATTTCCCCCCACATTTTCCCCTTTCCCTCCTTCCCCAACCCTTCACGCCTTTAACCCCTTTCTCCAGAAACTTTCGCCTTTAACACCTCTCTCTCAGCCCCCCACTTTTAGTATTCATCCAGTTTTGTAAACCGGATTTAGTAAATCGGTAAGTTTCAACTGCTTTTATTTTCACGATTTGATTTCTTATTTGGTGAGAGACTTTAAGTTCCTAGTTAGAGTTTGTAAATTTTTTAGGTGTTTATGCTCTTCGATTTTACGGAGTGTCATTCAAGTATTATTCCGATTTGAGGATACAAATAGAATTACAACTTATAGTTTCTTAGTGCTATGTTGCTTGAACGTTCAGAAGAAAGGTTCTTTTTATATTTTTTTTCCCCCAATTTGTTAATATCTAGCTATGTACATGCCTATTTTCTTCTTTTTATATATGGCTAATGGATGAATGCATGTATTTTTATTTGTCTCATAAGGAATTTCAGCTTGTTCTATCATCAACGTTTATCTGCTACTCTAGTAATTTATTAGATCCTTTTTTGCGTTAGTTCTCTAGTTAATCTTATTTCTGTTTTTTCCTCTTCTCCAGAGTCTCTATTAGATGATTGAAAATATCTTTTTTTGAGTTTCAGAGGTCTAAACTTAATGTAAATTGGGATTGAGTTGTAGTTATTATTCATGGACTGCTTATTTCTCACATTTGATTGATTTTAGCAGCCTTAACTATGAAATGCTTTTATGATGAAAGTGAAGAGAATTAGAATAAAGCGAACAAGAAATACCTAGCTTTGTGTGTTTATCTTTAAATAGGAAAATTAGAACTCTGTTATTTAAGAATGAAAAAATTAGATTAATTGGTTAGCAATCTAAAATAAATGGTTGGTATGCTCTCAGGCCATCCTTAATTTCACATGTCTATGCCGCTGCTAGGCCATCCTTTTCTTTTCCTACTTTGTTTTTTGGCCATTCCTTTGTTTAAATAAAACAGTGAAAATGACAATTTTGTGGAATTTTTTGGTAATTAATGTTCTGCCATAGTTCCATGTTCGCTTCATCTTAGTGCACTAGATCATATATGATTCACCATTTTTTTTATTTTTCTTATGAATATGAAGCAATGCCAAAGATTAAACGTTTTCGAAATCCATTGAAATCAGCTCATGGACCATAAGATACTCCTGGACATTCTTCATCGTCAACACCTCCAGCGTCGTCACTTGCTATAGAGCCCTCAACATCGTTACAAGTTCTCCCGCATGCTCCTGCAAGTTCCTCAGTAGCTGATGAAGTCCCACAACAAGAACAAACTCCAACTCAGCCTTCTAATCCAAATGCAATGTCCACACGCCATCCTGGACGTGAATCTACACAATATTGGGAAGTAGAGGCAATAGGTATATGCCATATATATATGTTTATTTCTGATATTTTTCCTTTTGGTTGACTAACTTGTCTTTTTATTAAAGACTCAAACAACACTACCAAGCACATTAAGATCAAGGTCAATGGTCAATGAAATCAACAATCTACCTATCGGAGATCACATCATTGTGGACTTTGATAACTACGATGCAGCATATGGAAAAGCGCAAGGGTTGCTTGTCGAATATTGTGGATTACTGGCTATTGATGGCAATTTCTCCCCAATTAATTTTGATAGGTGGTCAGGACCATCAGGTATTCATAAAATTTAAAAGGAAGACTACTTTGAAACTATGCTAAATGTATTACACATATGTCTATTTATTGTAACTAGAATTTTCTGCATGAAGAGAAAACTAGCTTTGTTTTTCTTTTTCATTTGAAGCCTCGATTGTTTTTAGGACTACTAATGCCATTGCATACAGATGTTGCAATGCTAGTTTGAATAAGAAGTGGCCTACACATAGACATAGGTTATGGGATGAATTTTATGATCCAGCCAAAAGAAGAACTGAACTTTTAAGCAATGTGCCACCGGGTATAAATAGAGATCAGTGGCTGCTGGTTTTGTTGCTTATCATCTAAAATCATCAACAATTGTAAGATTCTGATTATCTAAATAGATTTTGATGTTGTTATGATTAAATATTAGACTAACTTTTTAAGTTGTTATTATTTTGTTGATAGGAAAGTTGTAGAAGAAATAAAGAAATTCGACGCAAACAAACAATGCCTCACACTGGCGCTTCCAAAGCTAACTCGAGACGACGACATGAGTTGGTATTCATATTAACTTAATAGTTTTTACTTGTTCTCTAATTTAAATGCTTTATTACAATCTATTTAATTTATCTCTTTCTTAGTTTTGGAAACTGGAAAAAATCCTACTCGGGGAAAGGTATTTATCGAAACTCATAAGAGAAGGGATGTATCATTTGTAAATGATGAGGCAAGGACTATAGTGGTAAGTTCAGCTTTGGTGTATTTCTCTGACATCATTTGAAGTTATATTTTAACATTTTGCATCTCAATCTTACTTTTTGTACATACTAATTGATAATTTGTCTGCTCGTAGGAACAAATTGAATTGACTCAAGGCAATACCAATGAATCTGAAATTTTCCCAGATGATATTATTGGCAAGGTGTTAGGGGCAGAGCATTCAGGGAGGGTACGATGTATGGGTATGGGAGCAGCTCCTTCAAAGACATTCAAGAATATCAAGCAAT
Source organism: Nicotiana tabacum (assembly GCF_000715075.1). Lineage (NCBI taxonomy): Eukaryota > Viridiplantae > Streptophyta > Magnoliopsida > Solanales > Solanaceae > Nicotiana > Nicotiana tabacum. Next base: position 57,845,032 of record NC_134091.1, on the reverse strand, counting down.
GACTTAATGAGCTTAATCATTCTTCATCTAGCTTCGGCGCATCATCTGCAACTTTCACCTATTTGCAACAAGAGGTCATTCATTTGAAGTCCCAATTAGCAGACACCTTAACTGCATTGAAAGCTTACATGATATCAAAGGAAGGAAGAGTTCCTGAGCAATTTGCTGGTCTGTTTGCTCCTCAACCACAAGTAAGAAGAACATTAGAAGTTATGTGTTTTGTGCATATGTCTTCTGTGTTATCTTTTAATTTGGTTTGGTTGGATTATTGCAAAGAAAAGGAATAAGGATGCATCATAGATAACGGTAAAATGCATTAGTATATATTTGAATCTTGATGATGCTAAGTTGCGTACCGCGATTTAGAATATTGTACATGCTTGAGAAATTGATTCCAAGAGTGCATGGTTGATTGAAGACATCTGAAATATGCCTTCATATGGCAGTAGGGAGATATTGGTATAAGTTCTTGTTTTTCTGTCACTTAGGAAAGCATGTTATTTATATGTATAATCTAACTTGAGAATCTTCCATGTATAGAAATTATGTCTCTGTATGATACAATTGCTTCTTGTCTAACAGAATGCCATAAGCATTATTATCAGGCAAATGATTGTAACGAGGATATAGTCCTCATCTTGGTCATAGCTAGATAATCATCACTTTAAGGAAGCATTCAAATTTTAAATATAGGTATAATGGTCAGATTTTTCATCTGAATATGCTTTTTATTGTTTCAGCCTAGTGATGATGAAGAAAGTGAACCTACTTCACCGGTGGATGTAAGAAGATCATCGGGCAGCAGGGACGAGAATCGCCAAGCAAATATTTAGAATTTTATTTATTTAATGTGGAACTACTTTTGCTTTTATGGATTTTAAGTAGTAATATTTAGGAACTACTTTAGTTTATATTGCTTTGGTATGATTTGTAGTACTTGAAGTTGTGACTGTTACTATTGTGGATGTTTTAATAAAATTTGATTTCTGCTATATAAATAGTATTATGTAGTAAATAATATTTTTTTGTTTATGCATATGTACAAGCTTGATCTTATTTAATCATGCAATATTTAATGAGAAGAAAGGGCATTTCAATATTTAGCTTGTGACGGTAATTAACCCCCACGCATTAAAATTTATAAAAGAGATTATATTGTGACAATTATAGACCCCAACTAATTAATTATTTTTTACAGAAAGCTCATATTGTGATGGTTATACATTGCCACTAATTATTTTTTGAAAATCACAGATCATATTGCGACAGTTACAAAGCCCCATAAATTATTATTTTTTAGCATTAAAATCATATAAAGAAGGTTATAGCCCGCCCTTACTTGACTTTAAAACCCCCACTAATCACAAAGTTAATTTGCGAAGGTCGTCGTGGGGGTTCTTTAAAACCGTCACAAAAAGCCTTGTGGGGATGATAACCATGGCATTTCGTAAAACCCCCACAATTCAATTTGTGGGGGTCCGAAACCATCACAAAATTAAGAAAAAGCCTCCACAGATATGTTGACGAAAGCGGTGGTTGCAGATAGGCATGAGTTTTGTAGAAAATTGGCGGACATAAAGCCTATCAATAGCTCCTCTACTTGAAGATACATTTGGCCCCTTGGCTTGAGAGGGAGTTTGTTGGGCTCATGCCCATGTTATCCAGCCAAAGGCCTAATGGCCTAATCCTATTCTCTTTTGAATTCCATTCCTATTCGGAATTGGATTCGATAGTTATTCCTACTTGGAGTTGGTTTTGGTTTTTAAAGAAAGCATCACTCATTATCTACAAATTGAGCAACTTAGAGAATTGTTCTATGCTTTTTGATATATGTCTTTGAAAGACTTTAGCACATAAGAGTAATTTTTGAGAGAACTTTCGTTAAGAGAGAAGAGAGAAGAAAAAGTGTTCGTTTTGCTGCAGATTTTGTTCCGACCAGCCAGCTTCAAATTATGTCTTCCAATATTTTCACCACTGGATCTTGCTGAAATTTTGACTGAGTGTTTCTAACATCTTGATCTTTGATTTGAACGGTGGAGATCAGATTTGGTGGCCCTTCGCAGCCGATTTCGAGCCCCGAATAACAACTTTATTTTTGTAACTTCTCTTCTTTTTTCAATTGATTTGTTGTTGCTATTGTTGCTTCGTGTTTGCCACTTATTGTGTAGTTATTTTGAAGAACTTTTGTATCCCTCTTATAGTTATAGTGAAGCTTTTTATATCTTTGTGATCATGTCGCTTTTACCTTCGATTTGAAGAGTTTTTCACGTTAAAATTTGGTATTATTAACTTCTTTATTTTCGAGTTTTTCTCTTCCTCGACATAACAGTTCAGATCAGTGTAATTTTACTTGAATTTTAGTAGCAAGGTTATCTTTTCATCATTTGATGCGTACACTTTTTCCTTCCCCGTCTTTTAAACTCCTTAACTACAGGGGCGTCCTGACCCTAAAACAAGTGAAGCACTTGCTTTAGGCCCCAAAAATTTAAAGGCCCCAAAATTACTATTTCTCTATATATAGTAGTATATTATTTATATAATTATCTCTTATTATTGATAAATTTATTTCTTTATTGTCATGTTAATTTTTAATAACTCGATTTCTTCCTCTAATTAATATAACTAAAATAGTTTTCTGTCAATCTTATTTTACTTTTTTACTTAATTATATTTCTCTATTCATTAGTTGGTCACATAACTATATCTAATAATCTAACTTATTATTTATTTTCTTTACATAAATTATACTCTCTCCGTCCCAATTTATATGAAAGTGTTTGACTGGACATGGAGTTTATGAAATAAAGGAAAGCTTTTGAAACTTGTAATCTTAAATAAATCATAGAAATTTGTGGGCTAGATATCATCTCATTAATGGTAAAAAGAAAAATCTAAAGTTAAATTGTTACCAAATATAGAAAGGGACTTACTAAAAAAAGGAGTCACTTAAGTTGGGACGGAGGAGGTATGTTTTCTGGGTTCTCCCATTTCAGCTGTGATGCAATCAACGTTAAATTCATTTAATTCTGTACTTTATAAAACTAAGTTTTCATATTTTTTAATTCCACATCCTCACTTGTCTAATTTTTTAAAAAACGATGTTCATTAAATAATATATATATATATATATATATATATATATATATATATATATATATATATATATATATATATATATATATATATAAAGGCTTTGCTTTAGGCCTCGGATGATGTTGGGCCGCCCCTGCTTAACTAAATAATCGTCCTAACATTAAACAATGATGCAACATAAATAAGAGCAGATAATTTCTCTACTCTTTTAAAATTGCCTTTCATAGTTTATATATTAATACTTTATTTAAGTTTGATTTTAATATTTTATGTTTCTCACGTTGTGTAAGCATGAAGGAGGATTATATGTTTATTAGATAAAAAAGAGGTGTAAAAACAAACGTCTACAGTAGATGGCTCTTTAGATGATAAAATAACAAATGAAAATAAAATTGCAAATGTGGAAATTCACTTAAAACAATCAAGACAATAAATGGAGATTCGTATTACAATACCAGTTTACACTTTACATACGAAAGCTAATAGCCTGAAAAAAGTTCTCTTATCCTATACAAATCAATACATTCTGATTATCTAAGTCTAAATGTTTCAAATACGAATATTTAATTAACATGCTATCTATTGTTTTATTCTTCCCATATCTCCCATAATAAAGTTGGTCTGTTGTTGCTCTTCTCACGAGTTTTTTCCAATCCTTCTATCCTTGCGATCAATTCAAGAAATGAAGGCTGCTACTCGAAAACATGATTACTTTGAAATTTTCATGCTTCCTCCCAAAGAAGGTTCAGGATTCGGCTGTGAACTTGTTCTTCACCGGGAGGGGAAAAACCCAAGTAAATGCCATGTATCCTCTAGATTAACTTCTTATGTTGATCCATAGTCTCCGAATAATTCTGATCGTACTTTACATGATAATATGATCGACACGCAATGGGTTGAGACTCGCAACAAGAGACAAGAAAGCTCAAGGCTACCGTCGGAGGAAAGGAAGACAAAGGAGTTAACGTCCCCTTTCCAAGTGAATCAAACCTTCCGTCCTTTATTATTGCAGCAAAACCACAAACCATGCACACTGTAAATTAAATTAACCAATCATTAGATATAATTTATTAGACTCAATGTCTTTTACTTTTTATGGGACTTTTATAAACAAAAAAGGCAGATCGACACATCAAAGATTAGAATCAAAGCATAAACGAAGAGAGGAACTTACAAACTTGGTAACTCATTGATTCAATGTTGAAGAATCCATGAAGAGGATTCCTGCTGGAATTGGATTCCATCGTCGTCATCGTCGTCCTCTTCAGTGATGGTAGCCCTCATCATCTCCCCAGATAGGCTAAGTTGTATTGAGAATGATGGTGACTGATAAAGCATATCACTATATATAGGAGGGACATGGGGCTCTAGGGTCAAAAGTTATTACAAACTTTTCTAAAATAAAATCTAGTTTGCTCCAGAGAAAATCTGATTTACTCCCAATTTTACTGCAAATATTAAAGTTCTACATTTTGTAGCCTCTAAAATATATAGTAAGTTGTTACTAGTAAAATCTGATTCCCTTCTAACTCTAAGACGAATATTTGGTCGGTTGTTGCTTGTATTCCTTGCCTAGCAATAGTAAGTTGTTATTAATAAATCTGATTCTCGCTCAACTCTAAGACAATATTTGGTGAGGCAAAGTTCATCTAGATGATTATTCTGGAGGTCTTGTGTAAATTAAACCGCAGATACATGAACGTGGCAAGGCATCCAGTAGGAATTATTTCTCGTGTCAGAGAACTAATGAATAAGTTGTCATGAACTATGTCACATGATGCCCAATTTGTTGGAATCTGGGGCATGGGAGGTGTCAGTAAAACTACCATAGCAAAACCAATCTTCAATGAATGTTATCCAAATTTTAAAGGTCCTTTATTAGGGTCTGTTTGGAAAGTCATCCGATAATTGGAATTGGTGTAATTACTAGGGTAGTAATTACACACCCTTGTAATTACGCAATATAATAATTATGACGACCTGTTTGTTTGTCATAACATAATCACATTGTAATTACAAGCATACTGTTTGGTTGCATAAGTGTAATTACACAATTAGATTATATTTTAAATAAAGTAATTATCAAAAATTAAAAGTTAATATAATAAATATATATGCATATGAATGATTATTTATAAGTATAAATGATATTATATTTGGTATTTAAGATGCATATATTTTCTTGAATATACATTAATTAGCAATCATATTTTTATAACTAATATTGTAAAAATAATTGATATATATTTTCTAAATTAATAATATTTAGTTTAATTAATTATAAAACTAAAAACATACGTTTTGTTAGGACATGTGATGACCCGATAGGTCATTTTGAGATTTTGCCTCTATTCCTGTGTTTCGAGATCTCGATTAGCTCCATTTAGTATTTTTCGATTTACGTGCGGAGTCTGTGTCCTAATTCGGAAAATTTTATGCAGAAAATTGAAGAAAATATGAAATTTTACCTTAAAATGACTTGAGTTGACTATGGTCAATATTTTAAATAAACAGACTCGGATCAGTATTTTGACGGTCCCGGTGGGTCCGTATTGTGATTTGAAATTTGGGCGTATGCCCAAAATTTAATTCGGAAGTCCCTAACTTGTTTTGACTCATTTTGCCGAAAACTAGCATTATTGAAAGTTGGAAATTACTAAGTTTGACCGTAAGTTGACTTCTTAGCTAACAGGTTCGGATTTTGATGTTAAAATTAGGAATAGTTCTGTATTGCTATTTGAAACTTGTTTGCAAAATTTGGTTCAATTCGGAATTCATTTGACATGATTCGGACGCTTAAATGTGATTATAGTGTTCTTGAGTTTCACTTTGAAAGTTCATTCGTTTTGAGGATTGATTCGTAGATTTAGATGTTATTTTGGTGATTTGATTGCGCGAGCAAGTTCATGTGATGTTACTACACTTGTTTGCATGTTTGATTTGGAGCCCGAGGGGTTCGGGTTAGTTTCGGACGTGTTTCACATGATTTTGGCTAATGCTAGGATTGCTGGTGCAATACTAGTCTTGGTGCTCTGTTGCAGATCTCGCAATTACAAGGTTTGGCTCGCAATTGCGAGCATTGATTTTGCGAATAATGGTTTGCATTTGAGAGCATGGGCTGGATTGGGCGGCTTCGCATTTTTTATGATCGCAATTACGATCTTAGAGTCGCATTTGCGACTCATTAGTCCTTGAGCTGCCTTCGCGTTTGCGAAGATTGGGAGTTCGTATTTGCGAACCAAATGTCGCATTTGCGATTTCTGTGGTCCTGATACAGGTTTCGCATTTGCGATCCTTGTCTCGCATTTGCGGTGTTCACAATTGCGAATAAGACATCGCAATTGCGTCATCTACTGCTCGGTAAAAGAGGGGGAAAACATGACTTAGCTCATTTCTCACAATTTCTTAACCCTAAACAACTTAAAGGCGATTTTTCAAGAGATTTCTCTTCCTAAATTCATTGGTAAGTGACTTTAATCCATCTCTTTTCAATTACCCATTACATTTCATGAGATTTCAATATCAAATTTAGGATTTTCATGGTAGAAATTAGGGGTTTGGGTAGAATTAAGAATTTTTGTAAAATTGAGATTTAGACCTCGAATAGAGGTCGGATTTCGAAACAAATCACATATCTGAGATCGGGATGAATGAGTAATCGGGTTTTGGTCTGAATCTCGATATTGACCAAGCGAGACCGGGGTTGATTTTTGTTGACTTTTTCAAAAATGATCTAAATTGAACCACTTTCATTGCTGGGTAATTTCTGAAGCTTATTTTGAATCATTTGGTCAATAATTTGCTAGATTTGGTTGGTTTGGAGGCTTGTTCAAAAGACAAGGTCGTGATTGATTGATTGCTTGAGTTGCGGAACGAGGTAAGTGTTGGGTCTAACCTTGATTTGAGGGAATTGGAACCCTTAAACTTCATGTTACGTGAATTACGTGTGAAACATCGTATATGCGAGGTGATAAGTGTATATGCGCCATTGTATTACTTGCTTTCATGTTTTCGTTATTTCATAGTAAATCTTGTTGCGTGCCTTAATTGCTATATGCTTATTTGACTTCCATGCCATAATTGTTACTTGTCCTTTAGTTATTCTTGTATTAAATTGTCCGTCCCTTCCATAATTTTATGCTTATTTGCTACTTGTCTCTATTTGCTTTTCTTGTATACCTAAATTGTCCCATGCCTTGCTTGTCTTATAGTTTGCAACAATCCAAAATATTTTATACACTTATTAATTAGGAGATTGGAGAACTAATTTAATTTGTAGATATTGGGGTCAAATATTAAGTTGTGGAAGGAAATTTTATTACTATATGAGATATGGTACTAAATAAGTGGTTAGTGGCTAATTTTTTTAACTATACTTATATAGTTTACTTTGGTGATTTATTAAATAAAGAGGAGTGGGTTAAGCCCATTATCTTATGGCTGCCACCTAAAGAGTAGAAAATTTGGGTAATTAATTCCTGGGTCTTAGAAACAAAGAGGCAAAATACTCAGAGAAGAGTCGTATTGGGGAAATTAGCGGCGGCATCGTAAGACGCTAGGTGGTTAGCTTTTATAGTGCAGGTATGTCGATGAGGTGTAAATAAAAAAAATTCTGCACACTAGTTTTGGTATAGAAGTGTAATGATGGTTCAATACCAAGCCATGATGTGATATTAATTAGGGGATACAATGATTATACAACTAGTGAAATAATTCTAGGTTCGCGCGGCCTTTAAAGACATCTTTAAAATTTAAAAATGATGAAATATTCTTGAAATTTTGTCGAAACAAAAAAAATCTTACATAACCAAAAATAGATCCTTGCAAAACCTAATCAAAAGTAGATCTTTGCAAAAACTACCAAAAATAGATCTTTGCAAAAATTAAGTAATCTAAATGTACGAATTTTTTACTTCAAGCCGGAGGTATTTTTCAACAATAAGATTTTTATAAAATAAAAACAATAAAACCAAATTAACAAAAAAAAATGACATCACGTATCGGTTAATTTGTTTTAAACAAAGAAGTAAGAATGGAAGTATAAAGCCACGACGGCCTAACAGCAAAAGGCCTAAAGAAAAATTCTGGAAACTATTCTTGTATATGAAAAGAAGTTTTCACTTGCTGGTAATGCTTATGTTTTAGTTGCAAGTTTCTCCGTCTTCTTCATGTAATATCGACCAGTCTCTTATTAACTTGAATTACTCTTTTATTTGTTTTTTCACTTTGAATTACAAATTTAAATTTAAAACAAAAAGACCATCAAAATCTAAAAAGTAATAGAAAAAAAAAGTATAAGAAGTTATTTTGCTAGTTGAGCCAGATTATTTTCTCGTGTGTATTATTTTCTTAGAATTCAAATCAATATATAAATTTTCAAAGTCAGATGTAATAGCAACCTCAAAATTTTTTAAATTTCTCTATGTACAGACAAAAGGAGTTTCTCAAAATGCTTAAGGCTGATACATTTTCAATTTTCATAACTCGTAAAAATATGAAGAGTTCTAGAAAGTCAAAATCGAAAAGTAAAGCACACTTCACATTCCACCGCCAAAAAAACTTGTTTTCTACAGTCATTCCAAATCACGATAAAACTTACCAAGCATGCTTTTGAAATAACAAACGGTACTCGCATCTCAAGATTGTCATACTAATATAGGAAAAAAGACCCATTATTTTTAGTGGTGGAAAAAATCAATATCAACTCATCAGAGATCGATCCAGCTCTTATAGTCTCAACCATTTGCTAATATGGGTCTTTGATTTTTCTGAAAAGCAAAGAATATGCTATTACTCAGAATGTACTCAACTACAATCCTGAGTAAATGGACAAAAAAATTAAAATAAAATAAAATAAGGAAGGTAACGATAATAGAGTAAATCACAAAGAAGTTAGTGTTATGAAGCGAAACGTTAGAAGAGGTATCTCAAAGTATTCGTAACCCACTAATCCGCGGGATAAAAATGAGATCAAATTAAAACATACACAACCTATTTTCAAATAATAACAAAGTATGGAGTGTCACAAAATTAATCATTAATCGGAATCCACATTTATATACAAGGCTTTGACTCAAAATTTAAAGGATGCCAACCGTTGGTAAACAATTTGAAATGAAAAATAGGTTACAAAATAAAAAAGATACAATCCTGCTCTTTCGTAAAAATACAAAAAAAGAGAGAGAGACAAAGCACATAAAAGAAAAGATCGATTGCCACATCTCTGCAGTCCTGCCTTTGCTTCCATCATCTCTGCCTCCTTTATGGCCGCACTGTCACTTTTTTACCCGTTAAAATTATTATTTTGTCATGTTGAAACCTCTCCTCCTTTATTTATATTCTTCAGATCTGAATGCACTCGTTAATCTGTCCAAATTAAGAAAATAAAATACAATTTCAAAAATATGGAATGAAAAACCTATGTAACCTTATGAGAAATCTACATTTGGTTGCATGCTAATTTAGTGTCACCCGACTTCTACAGATCGGAGTTTTGGGATGCAGTGTATGCGCTTGTCCTTAACCTTGCTTCTTGGCCATGTTTGGCAAAGCTAGATATAGCATACAAAACCCACACAATTATCACACAACCATATTGCATATTAGACTTATTGTAATTATGGCTAATATTTTGGCTAATGGAGTCCATCTCACATAAGCATAAGTATCTTTGTAAAGTGTAGATTTTGTTGGTAATATTCTTTGGGATCCAAAAATATTGCATTATGTGGTGGACATCATTTGTACAAGTTGTATCTCTTCTTTTACACCTAAGAGCAAGACTTTTTTGCCTATAAAAGGGAAGGCAATTAGTTCATTTTAGACACACCAACAAGACTTGTCTTCAATTCTTGTTTCTTCCTTTCTTCCTTTATTAAGAGTGTTTTGTATGAGAGTTAGTGTTGGGAAGCACTTGTGTGAACCCTTTCTTTGGAGTGATCTTGTGAGGTTATTCTCTTAGGGTATTTGGGATTAATTAGAGTGTTTACTCTAATTTTGTACTCTCTTTTATATTCTTATTGTTATAGTAAATTGCTCATCTCCGCTTGTGGACGTAGGTCACTTTGACCGAACCACGTTAAATTTGTGTTCTTTATCTACTTTAATTATCGTTGTTATCAACTTCCATTGTCTTTGTTATTGCCATTATACCGTTGTTTAGCTATATTCCGTACTACCCGGCTTTCCGATCCTAACAAATTGGTATCAGAGCTGGATCTAACCGGGTTAGTTTCAATAGCCAAAATGACTCTAACAAAGACCTATGTTGAGAAATTTGACCGACGTGCAAACTTCGAAATGTGGCAATTAAATATGGAAGCTATCCTAATTCAGGATAGCTTAGACTTGGTGTTGCAAGGAAAGGAGAAGAAGCCGGATAAAATGAAGGATGAGGAGTTTACCGTCATAGACAAAAGGGCAAAAATAGGTATCATTTTAAATCTCTCAGATGAGATTTTACATGAAGTTTCTGTAGAAACCACAGCCAAAGGCATGTGAAAAAAATTAAAAACCTTGTATATGAAGAGGACGGTGAAAAATAGACTTTACCTGAATCAGAAACTTTATACAATTCGTATGGGTGAAGGTACCTCTATTCTCTCTCATCTTGACACCTTTGATTCCATTCTTATGGATTTGAGTAATATAGATGCTGAAATTAAAGATGAGAATCAAGCCGTGTTATTGCTTTGTTCTCTACCCCCATCTTTTAAGCATATAAGAGATACTATGCTTTATGCAAAGGATAATATCTCTTATAAGGATATTAAATCTATCTTAAAATCAAAAAAACAGATAGATAGTGATATTACTGGGGAAGCTAGTGGAACTCAAGCGGGAGTTGGCTTATTTGTTAGGGGCAAATCCTACTCCAATTCCAGATACAATAATTTAGAGTGTCGCTATTGTCATAAGAAAGGTCACAATATTTCTGAATGCTATAAACTGAAAAATAAAGAAAAGCATAAAGAAAGAAAAAATGAGCACAAAAATACTTACAGCGCCGAAGCTAGTATAGCAACTGATGAGATTGAGGGAACTATATTTTTAGCAACTGAAACTAGTTTCAGATTAGACAATGAGTGGATTTTAGATTTCGATTGTTCATATCATATGTGTCCTAACAGGGACTTATTTTCTACATATGATTCAGTTGCAGGTGGAGTTGTCCAACTAAGTAACAATATTACTTATAACGTTATTGGTAAAGGTACAATGCGGGTCAGAATGCAGGATGATGTGGTGAGAACTCTCACCGATGTTAGATATATTCCTGAGTTGAAAATAAAATCTCATATCTTTGGGCACTTTAAAATCCCTTGGGTACAAATTCACTAGTGAAGGTGGAGTTTTAAAAAAATTTCAAGATGCTCTTGTGATCATGAAAGCACATAGATCTGGTTCGTTGTATACTTTATTGGGCTCCACTGTTATAGGCCCTACTACAGTTTCGGTATCAGACAGCTTGTCTAATTTTGATGGCATTAAATTTTGACATATGCCCATTGGGACTTTTGCGGAGAAGGTGGAGCAAATTTACTATATCAGCCAAAATTAGGCCAAGGTGGAGATTTGTAATTTTGGCCAATATTTTGGCTAATGGAGTCCATCTTACATAAGCATAAGCATCTTTGCAAAGTGTAGAATTTGTTGGCAATATTCTTTGGGACCCAAAAATATTACATTATGTGGTGGACATCATTTGCACAAGTTGTATCTCTTCTTTTACACCTAAGAGCAAGACTTTTTTGCCTATAAAAGAGAAGGCAATTAATTCATTTTAGACACACCGACAAGACTTGTCTTCAATTCTTGTTTCTTCCTTTCTTCCTTTATTAAGAGTGTTTTGTATGAGAGTTAGTGTTGGGAAGCACTTGTGTGAACCCTTTCTTTGGAGTGATCTTGTGAGGATATTTTCTTAAGGTATTTGGGATTAATTAGAGTGTTTACTCTAATTTTGTACTCTCTTTTATACTTTTATTGTTATAGTAAATTGCTCCTCTCCGCTTGTGGACGTAGGTCACTTTGACCGAACCACGTTAAATTTATGTCTTCTTTATCTACTTTAATTTTTGTTGTTATCAACTTCCATTGTCTTTGTTATTTCCATCATACCGTTGTTTGGCTATATTTCGCACTACCCGGGTTCCCGATCCTAACACTTATCATAGCAAGGTGCTCTCTATATTTCTGGTTCTCTCGTCCTTTTATTGCTATTCTTCTTTATTATACCATTCAATACACAATTGAAAACATAAATTAAGAATTATTACGATTGTATAATTAGAAACATGATTGAATACTAAAAGTCATTAAGGAGACCTAAACATGTAACAGAAAAGATTAAAAAATAAAGAAGAAGAAGAAGAAGAAGAAGAAGAAGAAGAAGAAGAAGAAGAAGAAGAAGAAGAAGAAGAAGAAGTGAAAAGGGGAGTGGGAAAAGGACTTGATAAAGGAGGAAAAATGAGTGTAAAAGAAATAAATGATAATAATGATAATAAGGAATGACATAAATAGGATGTATTTAATTTTCTTCAGATTTTGTAGACAACAAATGAGGGAAAAAGGTCAAAAAAAGGAGAAAAATGATAAGGTACTTTCATGGCTTATGAGATGTGCCACATCATCTTTTTTATTCCCAATACATACATATATATATATATATATATATATATATAGAGAGAGAGAGATAGAGAGAGAGAGAGAGAGATAGAGAGAGAGAGAGAGAGATGGAAGGGCAATTCTTTAGAAGTAAAAGTTAGAGAAATTAGCTGTGCGTATGTGTGAATTTTCGGTACTGTTCAAACTCTCCTTACAGTGCATTAATTTTTAATAGTTTTACAAACCTTAGGACTTTAGCCATAATAGGTGTCAATCATTCTGTAATGATTAGTAGGATTAGAGATAGGAATTTGAATTTTTAATGAGAACTCCATTAACAAAATTTGCATCAGATTTTTTACTCAATTATTTAATGAAAACTTATTTGAAATTTTGGACTTGCCCCTTTTAGCTACTGCTCATTATTTTTCTAATGAATGAAGAAGCTTTATTTTACTTTATATACTTGGAGTACAAGTATTAATTTATATAAATTGTAATTGAATAATTAAGTTAGATAGTGATATTATTAGATTTTCTCTTTTAATTCATAGTTTAAGGTGTGAAATATTAAGGTTTAACTCTAAGCTTGAAAGTTAGAGATATTGAGTTTGACCTATTAAGTGATATCGTTTATCAATATGTTGTATAGATTGAGGCCATTGGAGGCCATTTGGTTGGTGTTCTAGACGTTGCAAGGTTGGAAAACTTTCCGATAGCGAGGGTAAGTGAGACTTTAAATTTTAATGCTTGCTTTTCATAAACCCGCTTTGAAAAAAGGTATTTTCTCTGCTTGGTCCATGTGTTGGGACAAAAGTGCGCTTGGCAGAATCGGTGGTCTTAGACTAGCCGTAAATATATTATTTTATAAAAAATACAAAAATAATTACTTTATAAGTTGTTTGACGGCGTGATACGGCTGTGAGCCATGATGTTGAGTTTGATAGTTTGATACGGCTGTGAGCCATGGTATTGAGTTTGATAGTTTAATATGATTGTGAGCCATGATGTTGAGAAATTGTGTATGCCTTTGTACATCACCCGAGCATTGTGTATGCTTCTCGATATATATATTTTGGGGCATTGTGTATGCTTCAGTGAACATTGTGTATGCTCCGTTACTTATTTGAGGCATTGTGGTATCGTTGTGGACTTATAAAGGTGTTGTTTAATTCGTTTCACTGCAGTCATGAAAAGTCCTTAGTGTATACTATGTTAAGATATGTGTACTCTTGTTGGTTAGTTCTTATTAACTTTGTTGATAAATATATATTGAGTTATTGTATAATTATCGTATTTATTATATCGTTCTTGTTGTGGTGTTTATATTTTCTAACACTTGATCCAGAGGTATTCAAAGTGGCAGGTCGAGGATCTTACTGAGTTATATTTACGTATAGCTCACTCCTTACCTGTATCTCTATGCATACACTATTGCGGACAATATAGCTAGTAGCTGAAGAGTTCGTTCGGGCTGATTCTGTTCCTGAGGTGAGCTAGCACATTGTTCGTGGAGGCTGTCGTTGCAACTTTATTTAGTTTATGTTAGTTAATTCCTCTTCTTTGGGTTTTGCATACCCGTCAGTTTAACTCATGTCACTCTAATAGATGCTCTATGATCTTGGTGTAGGATTTGAGTTAGAGTATTATTATTTGAGTGACAGTTGGTCTTTCTATCAATTGACTATGTTATTGGTTGGTAACTATTTTATTTTTAATTATTAATAATTCTTTTAGACCTACAGTTATTGTTCTCTCAGTGTTCGTGTAAATGGTCAAACGTATGAGAAATGGGTTCGCCTTGTAGGTGGTGTTAGCTGGGTGTCAGTCACATCTAGGGGGTAGTTTGGGACATGACAAAGTTGGTATCAGAGATTAGGCTTTAAGTCTCGGGTCTTGGAGCAGTATTTAGTAGAGTCTTATTCATGGGTATGTAGGCGCCCGTACTTATGATCTTGAGGCTACTAAGCAATAAGGGTATTTTTCCTTCTTTCATTCCTTGATCGTGCGTTGAGATAACTTGAGTCTGACTTTGGAGTATTTCTTTCGCAGATGGCTAGGACACGCACACACTCATCTGCTGGACGTGGTGTTGCACATGATACTACCTAAGGTGGTGGTCAAATTAGGGCTCATCAGACTAGACCTCAGACTAGAAGACATGCTGCTCCTCATCCTGAAGTTGTGAACATAGGTCAACCCTAAGATGCTATGCCAGATCAAGTGCAAGAATAGGTGGTTAATGGTGCTCCACCACCAGTGACAGTTGTTGTGCCTACTATTACCCTACCTGCAGATGCAGTGGTGAGGTTGTTGAATATGTTAGAGGCGTTGGTGCCTACTAAGGGTGGACTTCCAACTCCCTAGACTACTTCACAGGTGCATGCACAAGTTCAACTGAATGTTGCAGCTCCTCAGATGGCCCCTCAGCAGGTCGTCCAGTCAGTTGTAAATACAAGACAGTCTAAAGATCTTAAGAATTTCATAGATCTTAAGCCACCAGAGTTTGATGCTACACAGGCTTCTATTGAAACCCCACAAGTTCATTCAGCATTGTGAAAAGATACTAACTACATTGAGGCTAAAGGAGAATCGAGGGGTAGAGTTTGCTACTGTTCTATTTTCAGGATCTGCAGAGTCATGGTGGAATTCAGTTCAGAAAGGCAGATGAGTAGGGTTGCCACCTATTACATGGTTAGAGTTTTCAGCTATGTTTATGGATAGTTTTGTCCCACTGAGCAAGCGAGATGACATGAGACGTCAGTTTGAGTAACTGCGTCAGGGCACTATGACAGTTACGGAGTATGAGGCTGAGTTCACTGACTTAGCCAGTTATGTACCTTTTCTAGTTGCAGATGAACATGAGAAGGTTCGTGGATGGGCTTGAGCATCGTTATCGTGGTCCGGTATTTAGGGATGTTCGAGGTGGTTCCTACAAAGAGGTAGTTGACACTGATCTCCATTATGAATCCTATCAGGAGAGGGACAAGACCGAGCGAGAAAGCAAAAAGGGCTCGTAGCACCGACGGGTTTAGTGGAGGTTCTTTTGGGGGCAAGAGTGGTTTTAATCGTGGGAAGTCCATGCCTACTCAGTCAGAGTCAGTGGTGCAGCCTTCTAGGAGTACTTATCCAGCTAGACAGGGATAACAGCAGATACAGAGCAAGGGTAATAACTCATATCAGCCAGGTCAACATTTGAGGTGTTCGAAAGTGGCCGTTGTTTTGAAGCAGATAGAGCTTGTTTTACTTGTGGTCAGAAAGGTCATATTGCTAAGTATTGTCCTAGAGGAAATTCTACTACTAGCCACGCTACTCCACAGCTGCAGAGAACGTTTGCAAGTACACAGACTCAGACACAGACTCAGCCAACTAGAGCCGTTTCACAGGTTGCTCGTGGATAGGGTCGACAGGGTGCACAGGCTGCTCAAGTAGCGGGTGGACCACCGAGATTCTTTGTTATGGTCATACATGATGCTGTGGCATCTAATGTAGTAGTCACAGGTATTATCATTATCGTTTCATATGGGGTGTAAACTCTTATTGATCCTGGTTCTACGTATTCATTTGTATCTCTATCTTTTTCCATACACTTAGAACAAGGAGTTGAGTCTCTTAATATACCATATATCATGGCGACCCTAGTGGGGGAGACTATATATATGGATAGAGTCTATAGAGACTGTGCGTCATATATTCAAGGCAGGGACACCGTAGTTGATCTACTAGTATTGCTGATGTCTGACTTTGATGTGATTATAGGTATGGATTGGTTAGCGTCATGTTATGCTTCAGTTGGTTGTCATGCCAAGCTTATACATTTTGATTTTCCTGAAGAACCATGTTTAGTGTGGAAAGGCATAACTCTTGTTACTCAGAAGATAATATCATATGTAAAAACACGTCGAATGATTAATAATGGGTGTTTGGGTTTTATTGCGACCGTTCATGATAAGAGCGTGGAGGATGTTACTATTGATAGTGTTCCAGTGGTTCAAGAATTTACTGATGTGTTCCCAAAAGATTTACTCGGGCTGCCTCCGATGAGAAATTGAGTTCAGTATTGATTTGGTGCCAGGAACTCAACCTATCTCTATTCCTCCATACCATATGGCCCCATCTGAATTGAGAGAATTAAATATTCAACTTCAAGAGCTACTTGATAAGGGGTTCATCAGGCCTAGTGTATCCCCGTGGGGTGCGCCTGTGTTATTTATGAAAAAGAAATATGGCACAATGAGAATGTGTATTGATTACAGACAGCTGAAAAAGGTGACGATCAAGAATAAATATTCGTTGCCATGTATTGATGATATATTGGACCAGCTACAGGGTGCTACTCACTTTTACAAAATTGACCTGAGATCGAGTTACCATCAGCTGAGAGTTAAGACCGAGGATATCTCTAAGATAGCTTTTCAGACCAGGTACTGGCATTTTGAATTTTTGGTGATGTCCTTCGGGCTTACTAATGCCCCCGCAGCATTTATGGACCTCGTGAATAGGGTATTCAAGCCATTATTAGATTATTTTGTGACTGTATTTATTGATGATATTTTAGTCTACTCTCGAAGTGAGGCAGAACATGAACAACACCTGAGAGTTATGCTACAGACACTTAGAGAGCGAAAGCTTTATGCCAAGTTCTCAAAGTGTGAATTTTGGTTGGATGCAGTTTCCTTTTTGGGACATGTGGTGTCACAAGATGGGATTCAGGTTGATCCAAAGAAGATAGAGGCAATTTGAGATTGGCCTTGACCCACTACTCCTATAGAGATACGTAGCTGCTTAGGCCTAGCCGGATATTATAGAAAGTTTGTTGAGGGTTTCTCAAAGATAGCCACTCCATTGACATGATTGACTCAGAAAGGTGTTGCATTTCAGTGGTCAAATGAGTGTGAAGAAAGTTTTTCAGAAATTGAAGACCGCATTGACTACAGCTCCGATTTTGACACTACCTATGGGTGCAGGTGGTTTTACTATTTATTGTGATGCGTCTTGCATCAGTTTGGGTTGTGTGCTGATGCAGAATGACAAAGTTCTAGCTTATGCTTCCCGGCAGCTAAAGTACCATGAAAAGAATTATTCAACTCATGACTTGGAATTGGCTGCGATTGTATTTGCACTTAAGATCTGGCGTCACTACCTTTATGGTAAGCCGTGTGAAATCTATACTGATCACAAAATCCTGTAATATATATTCAAGCAAATAGATCTAAATTCGAGGCAACGACAGTGGTTAGAGGTACTTAAAAATTATGATCTTACTATTTTGTATCATCCCGGGAAGGCGAATATGGGGACAGATGCCTTGAGTAGAAAGTCTATGGGTAGCTTGTCCCGATTTACTACTGAAGAATGGCCTATGGCTATGGATATTCAAGCATTGGCCAATCGAGGAGTACATATTGATCATACATTGCCGAACTGGTTACTTTCGGGTTTGGTAGCACAATCAACCTTGGTTGGACATGTCAAAGCTCATCAATTTGAAGATTCCCGTCTTGCTAGACTCCAAGATCGAGTGCAGAATGGTGGTGTTAAGTCATTTACTATTAATAGTGAAGGTGTGTTACGTAGACATGGTAGATTGTGTATCCCTATGGTGGGTGATGTGAAGTAGTTGATTCTTGAAGAGGCTCATAGCTCCTGATACTCTATCCATCCAGGTGCTACAAAGATGTATCAAGACTTGGGTGAATTATACTGGTGGAAAGGTATGAAGTACGATATTTTGAAACATGTGACTTGTTGCTTAAATTGTCAGCAGTTGAAATATGAGTACCAAAAACCAAGCGGTGTGATGAAGAATTTGATTATCCCTAAGTGGAAGTGGGAATGAATTACTATGAATTTTGTAGTTGGGTTGCCACGTAAGTTTAAGAAACATGATTCAGTATGGGTGATTGTGGATAGACTCACAAAGTTTGCATATTTTATACCAGTTTGAGCTACTCACACTGCAGAATAGTTAACACATATTTACCTCCGTGAGATAGTTCGGCTTCATGGTGTGCCTATTTCTATAATATCATATCGGGGTGCACAGTTTACTGCTGAGTTTTGGAAGTCCTTTCAGAAGTCATTGGGTTCTCAGGTTGAGTTGAGCACAACTTTCCATCCACAGACGGACGGACAGTCCGAACGTGTTATTCAGATCTTGGAGGACATGCTTAGAGCTTGTGCGATTGATTTTGGTGGCCATTGGGACGATTCGTTGCCATTAACAGAGTTTTCTTATAATAACAACTATCAATCGAGTATAAAGATGTCGCCATTTGAAGCTCTATATGGCTGTAAGTGTCGTTCACCAGTTGGATGGTTTGAACCTGGTGAAGCATAGCTATTGGATCCGGATTTGGTTCAGCAAGTTTTGGAGAAAGTTACATTGATACGAGAACGACTTCGGATAGCTCAAAGTAGACAAAAATCCTATGCAGATAAGAGAGTTCGTGATTTGGAATTCATGAAAGGAGAAAAGGTCTTTTTGAAGGTGTCCCCTATGAAAGGAGTCATGAGATTCGGGAATAGAGGCAAGCTAATCCCGAGGTATATTGGTCCGTATGAGATTTTAGATCGAATCAGATCGGTGGCGTATAGACTTGCTTTGCCTCCGAGGTTATTTGCAGTTCATCCTATATTTCATATGTCTATGCTTAGATGATATGTTCGTGATGATAGCCATAAGATTCAGCCTGAGGATGTGGGGCTTGATGAGGACTTTACTTATAAAGAAGGTACGATAGATATTCTTGATACGCAAGTACGATAATTGAGGTCGAAGAAGGTTGCTTCAGTGAAAGTGTTGTAGCGCAACCATCCCATAGAAGAAGCTACGTGGGAGTGTGAAGCAAATATGTGAAGCAAGTATCCTCAGTTGTTTAGACATTAGCTACACTTTCTAACTCGTTCGAGGATGAACGCTTATTTAAGTGGGGGAGAATGTAATAAATAGGATGTATTAAATTTTCTCCAGATTTTGTAGACATCAAATGAGGGAAAAAGGTAAAAAAAAAAAAAAAAAAAAGAAAAAAATAATAAGGTACTTTCATGGCTTATGAGATGTGCCACATCATCTTTTTTATTCCCGATTTTATATATATATATATATATATATATATATATATATATATATGTTAGAGAAGTAAATGTTAGAGAAATTAGCTGTGCATATGTGTGAATTTTCGGAACTGTTCAAACTCTCCTTACAGTGCATCGATTTTTAATTGTTTTACAAACCTTAGAATTTTGGCCCTAATAGGTGTCAATCATTCTGTAATGGTTAGAAGGATTAGAGATAGGAATTTGAATTTTTAATGAGAACTCCATTAACAAAATTTGCATTAGATGTTACTCAATTATTTAATGAAAACTTATTTGAATTTTTGGACTTGCCCCTTTTAGCTACTGCTCATTATTTTTCTAACGTATGAAGATGCTTTATTTTACTTTATATACTTGGAGTACAAGTATTAATTTACATAAATTGTAATTGAATAATTAAGTTAGATAGTGATATTATTAGATTTTCTCCTTTAATTCATAGTTTAAGGTGTGAAATATTAAGGTTTAACTCTAAACTTTAAAGTTAGAGATATTGAGTTTGACTTATTAAGTGAAATCGTATATCAATATGTTGTATAGATTGAGGCCATTGGAGGCCATTTGGTTGGTGTTCTAGACGTTGCAAGGTTGGAAAACTTTTCGTTAGCGAGGTAAGTGAGATTTTAAGCTCTGATGCATGCTTTTCTAAAACCCGCTTTGAAAAAGGTATTTTCTCTGCCTGATCCATGTGTTGGGATACGCGTACGATTGGTATATATATATATATATATATATATATAATAATCTTAGACTAGACACAAATATATTATTTTATAAAAAATACAAAAAAATACTTTATAAGTTATTTGACGGCGTGATACGATTGTGAGCCATGATGTTGAGTTTGATAGTTTTATACGGATGTGAGCCATGGTGTTGAGTTTGATAGGTTGATACGGATTGTGAGCCATGATGTTGGGGCATTGTATCTGCCTTTGTACATCACCCGAGCATTGTGTATGCTCGATATATATATATATATATATTGGGGCATCGTGTATACTTCAATGAGCATTGTGTATGCTCTGTTACATATTTGAGATATTGTGGTGCCGCTGTGGACTTATAAAGGTGTTGTTTAATTTTGTTGATAAATATATATTGGGTTATTGTATAATTATCATATTTATTATATCATTCCTGCTGTGGTGTTTATATTTTCTAATACTTATTCTAGAGGTATTCAAAGTGGCGGGTCGAGAATCTTACTGGGTTATATTTACATATAACTCACTCCTTACCTGCATCTCTACGCAGATACTATTGCGGACAATAGAACTAGTAGCTGAAGAGTTCGTTCAGGCCGATTCTGTTGCTGAGGTGAGCCACCGCATTATTCCTGGAGGCTGTCACTGCAGCTTTATCTAGTTTATGTTAGTTAATTCCTTCTCTTTGGTGTTTGCATACCCGTCTGTTTAACTCATGTCACTCTGTTAGATGCTGCATGGTCTTGGTGTGAGATTTGAGTTAGAGTATTATTATTTGAGTGATCGTTGGTCTTTCTATCAATTGGCTAAGTTATTGGTTGGTAACTATTTCGTTTTTAATTATTAATAATGCTTTTAGACATGCATTTATTGTTCTCCCAGAGTTCGGGTAAATGGTCAAACGTATGAGAAACGGGTTCGCCTAGCAGGTGACGTTGGCTGGCTGCCAGCCAGGTCTATGGGGTAGTTTGGGATGTGATAATTTTGTAACATTTGTTGCCCTCAATAATGTAGTTTCATTTGTATGAGTTGTTAATTGGTAGATACCATTGAGTAGGTAAAGTTGAGACATTCTCCATTGCTTCGTACATTTTCTCTCTTGATATAGAACTTTTTGTAAATCTTAGTTGTTGAATTGCTATTGTTGATTAAAATTATTTGGGGAGCAGGTTGCATGCCTCGACGGAAATTTAAAGATAATGAGTTAAAATAGTGGAATAAGGACGGATTATGATATTGACATGTGATGATATAGTGGGATCGGGTTGCGCGCCACAACAGATTGTATAAAGTTATATTTGTTTGTGACTGTTGGATTTGCCTCGGTAATTGAGATGAGTTTATATGACTTATTTTTCTGGACTCTCTATTAGTTGGATTTTGAGTTTGTTATTATGAATTAACTGCTTTATTTCCATTCTTGTCTTTTCTGTTATTATAATTATTGCGTAGAGATTATTGTGAGTGACCCGCCTTAGCTTCATCACTATTTTGTCGAGGTTGGGCTCGACACTTATAGAGTACATGGGGTCGGTTGTACTCATACTACACTCTGCACTTCTTGTGCAGATACTAGAGTTGTTCCTAGCGATGTTCTGTATATTTGCTCGGATCTAGCTATCATTGGAGACTTGAGGTATAGCTGCACGGCGTTCGCAGCCCTGAAGTCCCGTTTTACATTATTTTAGCTGTTTATTTTGATGTAGACAGTTATGTTTATTTCAGACCATAATTTGTAGGACTCTAGACGCTCATGTATTAGTGACACCAGTTCCGGGATTTGTATTTGGCTTTTGCCACTTATTAGTTTATTACCTTATTTTAGACTATTTAGTTTTATCATTGTGTAACGACCCGGCCGGTCGTTTGGAGAATTTAAGTAACGTCCGGCGGCATAAGGCCCTGAGCAACTTCATATTATGTGTATTGACTTGCGTGCGTGGTTGAATTCAGTTACCGAATGATTCAGAGTGATTTGGGACACTTAGTCCCTAAAACGGAAGCTTAACTCTTAGGATTTTGACCGTAGTCGGAACTATGTGAAGATGACTCTGGAATGGATGTCTGTCGGTTTCATTAGCTCCGTTGGGTGATTTTGGACTTATGAGCATGTCCGGACTGTAAATCTGAGGTTTGTAGCTGATTTAGGCTTGAAATGGCGAAAGTCGAATTTTTGAAGATTTGGACAGGAAGTGGACTTTTTGATATCGGGGTTGGAATGCGATTCCGAGAGTTGAAACAGCTCCGTTATGTTAATTGGGACTTGCCTGCAAAATTTGACGTCATTCCGGGTTGATTTGATAGGTTTCGGCACAAGTTTTAGAAGTTGAAAGATTTGAAATTTATAAGTTCGATTCATGGTGCGATGCGTAGTTTCATCGTTAGTTGATGTGACTTTAAGGCTCGACTAAATTCGTATGGTGTATCAGGATTTTTTGGTATGTTTGGTTGAGGTCCCGGGGGCCTCGGGTGAGTTTCTGGTGCTTAACGGATTAAAAGTTTGATTTGTGTTACTGCTAAGTCTTCAGGCTTCTGGTATTTTCGCACCTGCGAAGAAGAGACCGCAGGTGCGAGAGCACATATGCGGAGAGGCAAGCACAGAAGCGGAAAAATGGAGGAGGGCCAGGGGTCGCAGGTGCGAGAAAAATTCCGCATCTGCGATGCCCGCAGATGCGAAGATTGAAGCGCAGGTGCGAGAAGAGCTGGACTTGACAGTCTCCGCAGGTGCGGAGAAATTGTGCGTACCAGCGGCTCCGCAGAAGCGGATTTTTGGCGTGCAGAAGTGAGAGGAAACGCAGGTGCGGTTGGACATGCGCACCTGCGGTCGCGCAGATGCAGCTATTTATGCGGAGGTACGGTCACGCCTGGGCAGAAAAGGGAAATCCGAGGGTTTGGTTTCATTCTTCGTTTTTGGACTTGAGAGCTCGGAATTTGGCAATTTTTCGAGGGTTTTTCAGAGGAAACTTTGGGGTAATGATTCCTAACTCGTTTTCGGTTATTTTCCATTAATCCATAGTTCTTTTCTCCATTTAGTTTCGGGTTTGGATTGAAAATTTAGGAAAAATAGGAAGAAATTCTTCAACTAAGAGTTCTGAGTTTTGATTGGGTTTTATTCATCTAATTTGGATAATTTTGGTACGAGTAAACTCGCGAGTGAATGGGTGTTCGTATTTTGTGACTTTTACCCGATTCTGAGACGTGGGCCCGGGTCGACATTTTAGGGCGAATTTCGGAATTTTTAATAAATATTGATTTCATTGATTAGACAAGTTTATTATTGTTGTATTCTTGTTATGCAATTGTGTTTGGCTAGATTTGGGCCATTCGGAGTCGGATAATTGATGAAAGGACATTCTTGCGGACTGTTTGAGCTTGGTTCGAGGTAAGAAACTTGCCTAACCTTGTGTGAGGGATTTCCCCCTTAGGATTTGAGTCTTCTATGTTAATTGTAGTCCATGCACGCGAGGTGACGAGTGCGTGCTCGGACTTATTTGTGAAAAGTTAGCCTTTTAGGATTCTTAGGTCCTTATATTCACCGAGTATGAAGTTGTTCTTGATATGATTAAGTTCCTATTTACTAGTTTCACCTCTACATGCTTTAATTAGAATTAATTGCTTTCAGGATTCACTCATATTGCCTATTGGACTCTTATTTGACTTAACTGAAGATTTTTTTTACCTCCTCTATTGTCATGCTATCTTTTCATAACTGCTAATCTTTATTTGAAATTATTATTATATCATCTTATAATTTGTTTAGTCTTAATTGAGGTTATGATTATCTTTCCCCTGCTTATCCGTAATTAAATTTTTGAAAATCCTTAGTAATTTCTCAACCTTAAAAGAAGTTTTAGATATCCTATATCTTAGTCGGCTTGTTTTATTTGGAATTATTTGACTCGTGTTAGTTTCCCTGTTGTTGAAATGTATATTGTGGGATCGTTGATACACATTAGTTTCCCTTTGTTGAGTTGTTCTATTTACGCCTAGCATTATTTACTGTGGTTATTCTTTGTGATTTGGTCCCACATTTTCCTGTGATTTTAAAAGTTCTTAAGTTGATTTACTTGTCGTACTTTGTATTATTGCCATTGTTGTTTTTGTATTTGTTGTGGTGATGCACGAGGTTTCTGCCGTGCGGTTGTTGTTATGGGGTTGCATGGGATTTCTGCCGTGCTATTGTTATTATTGATTTTGCACATGCGGCGTGACAAGGTGGGATATATATATATATATGCATGGGTTGCGCATGTGGCGAGACAAGGTGGGAACATTATTATGCACGTGTACCGAGATAAGACGGGCAATTATGTTACTATTGCACAAGTGGCGAGACAAGGTGGGCTGTGTCAGGGATTGATTTGTGATGATTTATGGCCTGGGGGAATTCTTGTTGTTGATATTTGTGTAGTGGTATACGTACCTGTGTGAGCTTTATCTTGTGAAAGTTGTGAGAAAATATTCTACGTGTTGTACGTTCTTCTTCTTCCTTATGCTTATTTGCTGGTATGGACTATGTTAGGACACTTGCACAAGCATACACATAGTTAAGCACTCTTATCGGATAAGAGGTGTTCTTGATATTGTTGAGCATAGATGCTCACCCTTGTTTACTTGCCTTCTATGTGAGAATGGCTCTATTGGCACGTGAGTCGTCAGTGTGGTTATGAGGTGTTATGAGGGCACATGATGCCAAGTGTTAGGGTTCAGGTATTGAGACCCGTGAGATTGTAAATTGTCCGAGGTTCGGTACTTCGTGGAGTTTTTAACTAAAACCTGATGTAAAAGCGGTTGTAATTACTGAGTTATTACTTGTCCTTGCTGTATTCATGATTCCGGATTTAGGTTGTGTTCCATTCACTTTGTCTGCGTCATTTTCATGATATTCCGCTGATACTTGTTATTTCTTGCTTTAATGCCATCACTGTATTGTGAGCCATATTGCATAGTCTTTATGTAGACATCATACTTTTGTTATTCATGTACTTATATCTGTTCGGTTTATTAGACTAGTGGGTGTCTTGACTGTTCCTCGTCACTACTCCACAAGGTTAGTCTTGATACTTGCTGGGCACCGCTGTGGTGCGCTCATGCTACTCTTCTGCATATTTTTGTGCAGATCCAGGTACTTGTTCGTTAGCTAGCTTTGTGGACTGTTGCTATGGAGACTTAAGGTAAACCTGTTACTGCGTTCGCAGGCTTTGGAGTCACCTTCTAGTTTTCCTTTTACACTGTTTATACTTATTTCTGCACAGTTGTATTTAGAAGTTTTCTAGCAAACACTCTGTAGAGATTATGACGTGTACTACCGGTTTTGAGAATTTTAAGAGATTCTATTTAAATAATGTTGTTGTTTTAATTATTGTTAGGCTTACCTAGTCCCTAAGACTAGGTGCCATCACGATACCCAACACAGAAAAAATTGGATCGTGACAAATTGGTATCAAATTTGGAAATTGTTAAAAATGGTTAATAGATATAGCTAATGTTGGCTTGCCTAGAAGTGAAATGGTAGGTGCCATAACGGTCCCGAGGGTCATGACAAGTTGGTATCAGAGCACCAGGTTGCATAGGTCTCACGAGTCATGAGCAAGCTTAGTAGAGTCTGGAGGATCGGTATAGAAACGTTTGTACTTATCTTCCAGATGCTATGGAGTTTAGGACAAACTTTCTTTCTCTATCATGCGGTTTATTTCAATTACTGAAGTTTGAACGTTCTACTCTTGTTCTCTCGCAGAAGGTGAGAACTCGCACATCGTCTATAGTCGGGCAGGAGCCAGAGCCCCCTGTTGCAGCCACTACTAGGGGTAGGGGTCAGGGTCGAGGCAGGGGCAGAGCTCAGCCTAGAGCACGAGCAGCAGCAACACCCACGGTGGAGCCTCAACCTGACCATAAGGAGGAGATCCAATTCAGACCTCACCAGTTGGATCCGCTCAGGTCCCAAAGGGATTCATAGCCACTCTCATACTTCAGGATGCTCTAGTTCACTTAGTTGGACTCATGGAGAGTGTGGCTCAGACCGGAGCATTTTCTATGGCACCAGCATCTCTCAGGCTGGGGGAGGAGCACAGACTCCTGCCACTCACACTCCGGAGCACTTTGCTCCCCTGCATCAGACTTCGGTTGCTCCAGCAATTGGAGTAGCTCAGCCTGTAGTTGCTACATAGCCCGAGGAGAGGCCTGCGATGTCTTCTGAGGGATTGATAAGTTTGGACAAGTTCACCAAGCTCTTTCCTGTTCATTATAGCGGTGCACCCTCCGAGGACCCATATGATTACTTGGACTGTTTCCACGAGGTGTTGCGCAACATGGGTATCGTTCAGACCAATGGGGTCGACTTTGTAGTGTTCCAGACGACTGACTCTACCAAGAGGTGGTGGCAGGATTTTGAGCGGAGCAGACCAGTCGGTTCACCTTCACTTACTTGGGATCAGTTTTCACAGCTATTTCTAGAGAAGTTTATTCCTTTCACTCTGAGGGAGGAGTACCGTAGGCAGTTTGAGTGCTTGCAGTAGGGTGGCATCTCCGTCACCCAGTTCGAGACCAGATTTATGGACGTGGCCCGTCATCCTAAGTAAAAATGATAAAATATAATATTTTGCACATTATTTAGCTCTTAGGCAATTTATTGATAATTATTCCTATTTCCACAAAATATAGGAATTTTTATCATTTTATTGTAATTAGTTAAATACTACAATTTTGTGAAATTTTTTAAATTTTAAATAATTTATTGATAATTGTCCTTTTTTCAAATATTAGGATATTCTATCAATTTATTGTCCTTTAAAAAATAAAATAACAATTACTACTTCATCATAATAGTTATAATTTTAAATAAATACTACAAGATTTCTTAATAAAATAAATATTTTTCTTATATAACACGGTCTACTAAATACACGGGAGCCAATACAATTAATTGAAAATACATATCCAATCTAGTCAAATTAATGTCCCTTCAATATCCGACGTGACATGACATTCGATTTGACTAGACATTTGATGTGACACGTCAACCGATGTGACACTACATCTTTTACTTTTTGACTTTATATTGACCACATATTTTTAATTTGCATTGTCTTTTATTTTTTGGTCAAATGAAGACCACACATTTTACATATGTACTTGTTATAAAATATCTACACACTACACTCCACCTCCTAGGGGTGGACATCGGTCGGTTCGGTTTGGTTATAAATATTATCGGTTTAGCGTATCGGTTATCGATTTACAAATATGATAAATCGATAACCGAACCGATAAGATATCGGTTATCGATTAATCGGTTATCGATCATTATCAGTTCGGTTATCGGTTTACCCGATAAGATAACTCAATCAAGAGATAAGAAGCATAATATAAAACGCACATGAACTGAACTATTATTGAATCTGGCAATAACAAAGGAATATGTCCACTGTCCAGATATCAAAAGATGTCAGCAAACAACCAAATGCTTTAACTCTAATTAAACGAATTAAATACAGAACATTGAAGACCAACGCACAAGAATTTTCTCATAATTTTAGTTCTTATCTCGAATTAAATCCAAAACAACCTCAAACAATAAGTTAGAAAATCCAAAAACAGTGACCCAAAAAATAATGAGGAAAATGGAATTGTAAAGTGATGAAGAGAATCATAAACTTACCCTAAATTGATGGAGATTGTCGATTGAGAAGTGAGAAAAGAAACTGGCCGGTCGTACATATAGGCTGTACCATAGTCGTCATGAGCTCACAAAATAAAAATCGAAAATAAAGTATTATAAAACATGAGCACAAAATAAATAATTGAAAACAATCAAAAATCTAATATTTTTATTATTGAAATCTACTGTAAAACTCAAAAGAAAGGAACAAAATTTGTTCTTAAGAAAGAAGTAATTAAATTTTAAATTCTGAAAAATAAACTTACGCTAAGATTCTATGAATGTGGTTTGTACTTTGCATTTTGAAGAAGAACTGCTGAAGAATTGAATCAATTGATGACTGAACTCTGAAGAGTGAACCGTGAAACTTGATATCTTGAATGCGGCTGGGAAAATTGGGAGAAAAAGAGAGAATAAAGCCTTAGATGTATTTATATACTTAAGGGTAAAATCATAATTTTATTAAATCTTATTGGATTATCGGTTAATCCGTTAAGAAAATTGACAAACCTAGGCCCGAACCGATAATCCAATAATAAAAACAAAATACTAAACTGCTACTGAACCGTTAACCCAATAACCCGATATCGATACCCCAATAAGTTTTTTTTGGTTTGGGCTATTGGTTATACCCGATATATGCCCCGCCCTAACACCTCCCCCCTTCATATCAGATTTTCCCCCAAAAAAAGTGTAGTTTATTTTGAAGATCCAAAAATGTCATTTATCTATCTATTATTAAAAGGAGAAAAAAAAGTCATCTCCTTAATCCAAGTGGAAGCCTAGAAAAAAGCCACATGGCATAAGTAATTAATAATTAGTTATTGGTTATTATTTTTGAATTTAAATATCTATAAAATAATAAAATAAAATATTTTATAATAAAAAACAAAAATAAAAAAATACCTATGCATTCAAATTGGAGAGTAGTCTCAAGTTGGAGTTTTTAAATTATTGTGAAATAAAAACTAAAATTACAAAAAATAAAAAACTGCCAATTAAAAAAAGTCCACATGGCATAAGTAGTTAATAATTAGTTATTGATTATTATTTTTTAATTTAATTATCTATAAAATAATAATAAAAAATTAAAAGAAAAGTTGTCTATTCAAATTGAAGAGTAGTTTTAAGTTGGAGTTATTAAATTATTTTAAAATAAAAAACTAAAATTTTTTAAAAAAATAAAAAACTGCCAATTTAAAATTTCTTTGTTGTTTAAATAATTTTTATTTTTCTTTTTAAAAATATAAAGCTTATTTATTCAGAAATTATTATTGAGAATAATAGAATAAAATATAATGAAGGCCATATGAAAACATGAATTACTATAAATTAGGTAATGTAATAACAATAGTTAAAAATTTAAAAACATTTAAAATTATAAATATAAGGGAAAGATGATTTGAACTTGAGATTAAATTAAAATTATTGTAAAAACGCTCAAACTATGAAAAATTAAAGTTTTACTAGATAAAGAAAAAACAAATATCCATTCAAATTGGAGAGTAGACTCAAGTTGGAGTTTTTAAATTATTTTAAAATTAAAAACTAAAATAAAAAACTGCCAATTTAAAATTACTTTATTTTTTTAATAGTTTTTTTTCTCTTTAAAAATAAAAAACTTATTTATTCAGAAAATATTATTGAGAATAATAGAATAAAATATAAAATACAATGAAGGCCACATGAAAACATGAAATACTAGATATTAGGCAATGCAATAGCAATAATTAAATTTTAAAAACATTTAAAATTATAAATAGAAGGAAAAGATGTTTGAACTTGAGATTAGATTAAAATTATGGTAAAAACGCTCAAACTATGGATAGGACCACAAAATTAATGTTTTACTGGATAAAGAAAAATAATAATAGGATAACAAATTAAAATATTAAGAATACTTAATAAATGTCTCATGTAGATAATTTACTAACGAAAATAAAAGTTAAACTTGAAACTAAAAGAGAAAGAAATTTTAATTACACGTGATATAAACTAATTATAAGAAAATACAATATATTTAAAATTTGCTAATTAAAAATAAAATGTGATATTACATATTTTGACTACTGGTAAAATACTAATATAAAAAACTAATTAAATTTTCATAATAGGGGTAAAAATATATAAAGAAGAAAATAAAGGGAGTGTGAGAATATTTATACTTTGAATTAGTTTGAGGATAAGTATATTAAATAATTAAATAATACTAAAAAATATTTGATGATAGATTTAAATGATGAAAGAGTTTTAAGTAAGAGGATAAAAGTAAAACAAATTATTAATTTTTAGGAATAAAAAAATTATATTTATATATGATTTTATCAAAAGGGTAATAAGAAAAATATTAAGTCAATTAGTAAGCTAATAAAAGATCACATGACAATTTAACAATGTTAGGTAATAAATAATGCAATAACTATAAGCAAAGATTAAAGAGACATTTATTTTATGGTGAACAGGTAGAAGGATAAGACTTATTCGACTTTAAAGTAAAATATAAAGTGGTAGTAAGAATTTTGTTAAAATAATATGCTCAAACAAGACAAATTACAACGTGATATGTTTAGTGCTCTTTAATATCGACCACGGAATACATGTAAGTACTAAGATTGTGATGACCCTAAATGTCATCTTTAAATATAATAATTAATTCTGTGTCCTAAGACATCGAAAAGTACTATTTCGAAAAGTTTTTATGTGAAAAATGGATTAAAATATGAATTAGAGCTTTAAAACTCAACTGAGTTGACTTTGGTCAAGATTTTGAGCAAACGGACTCGGATCAGTATTTTGACAGTTCCGGTAGGTCTGTATCGTGATTTGGGACTTGGGCGTATGCCCGAAATCAAATTTCGAGGTCCCTAACCCGAGATATGGAATTTTGATGAAAAATTAAAAGTTTAAGTTCAAATAGTGACCAGATGTCGAATTATGTGCAAACGACCCCGGAATAGAATTTTGATGATTCCAACAGCTTCGTATGATGATTTTGGACTTAGGAGAGTGATCGAAATTTTATGTGAAAGTCCGTAGTGAAATTAGGCTTGAAATGGCTAAAATGAGAATTTAAAGTTTGAAAGTTTGACAGGGGAGTTGACTTTTTGATATCGGGGTTAGAATCTAATTCTGAAAATTTTCACAGCTCCGTTATGTCATTTATGAATTGTGTGCAAAATTTGAGGTGAATCGGACTTGATTTGATAAGTTCCGGCATCGAATGTAGAAGTTAAAAATTCTTAGTTTCATTTAGCTTGAATTGGGGTATGATTCGTGGTTTTAGCGTTGTTTGATGTGATTTAGAGGTTCGTCTAAGTTCGTATGATATTTTAGGACTTGTTGGTATATTTTGTTGAGGTCCCGAGGGCCTCGGTTGAGTTTTGAATGGTTCACGGATCAAAAAATTGGACTTAAACAGCTGCTGCAATTTTTCTCTTCTACTGAAAATTCTGGGCTGTGATCGAGCCCATGATCGAGCCCAAAATCGAGCTCCCAAGATCGAGCTCCCATGATCGAACTCCCTGATCGATCTCCCAAGATCGAGCTCCTAAGATCGAGCTCCCATGATCGAGCTCCCAAGATCGAGCTCCCATGATCGAGCTCTCATGATCGAACTCCCTGGTCGAGCTCCCAAGATCGAGCTCCCATGATAGAACTCCCTGATCGAGCTCCCTGACCGGGGTCCCCTGATCGAGCTCCCTGATTGGACTCGACAGATCTGTAAGTTATAAAAACAGAGACATTCAACCCATTTGCCTTTTTTGACAAACTTGAGCTTGAGCAGAGGCGGCTTTTGACAGATTTTCAAGGAAACACATTCGGGGCAAGTGATTCAAACTCGGATTTGGTCTATATACACAAATATATCATTGTTTTCACCATTTAATTAGTGTTTTGAGAATGAAATTTGAAATTTTTTAGAAATCTCATAGAAATGAATTTTTGAGATTTCGGTATCGATTCAGAGTCGAATTTGAGTGAAACTGGTATGGTTGGACTCGTAATTGAATGGGTTATCGGATTTCATAACTTTCTCCGGATTCCGAGATGTGGGCCCCACGGACGAATTTTTAATTAATTTCGAAATTTTTATTGAAAATGTAGTATTTCTTATAGAATTGATTCCTATAAATTTTAGTGATTGTATCGAATTATTTATGGTTAGATTCAAGCCAATCAAAGTTGGATAATCGAGGAAAGGGCCTTCTAGTGGATTAAATTGAAACAAATTGAGGTAAGTCTCTTGTCTAATCTTGTGAGGGAAAAATTTGCCCCATAGGTGATTAAATTAAATAATTATTGCTAATTGCGGGGGCTACGTACGCACGAGGTGACGAGAGTCCGTACGTAGCTACTATTAATGCTAAAGTCTGGATAGTTTAGGACTCAAAGCATGAATTACTTGTGCAAATTGTATTCTTTATTAATTAAAATATTTGATGTATATATTGTGAATTGTTATGAAAGATAGAAAAATATGAAATTTTCATATGCTTAATTTTTGTTTAGATAAATTAATTATTGAAATAAATTGTTATCCTCTCGAATAAATTTTACAATAAATACTCTTATTCCGGAGGTACATAAGAAAATGTCCTCCTTTCTTGTGGATCGAGCCGAACGCCTCGGCAGGATAGATGCATCTATGGATCGTGCCGCACGTCACTCGGCAGTGTACACAATATTCTGGATCGGGCCGAACGACCTCGGCAGAAATCGTGCTTAATAATAATAATTACATGATACTTTGATAGTTTATTGTAACTTGTGAAGCTAATTGATAAATTTGAAAATCTTTGAAATTTAAGGATTATTATCCCTGTTTGCTAATGATTTATTGTTATTCATGTAAATGAGATTAATTGATAAACTGGAAATTTATTGGAATTGAAGGAATTTAGTTAATATACTAAGAATTGTTGCATTTGAAGGAATTTAATTATTTCTGCTGGTTAAATAAATTATTGTTATATTCTGTGAATCATGCTGAATTATATATTCTAGTTTTATATCAATTATTATTATTGACTCGTAGTGAGTGTCAAAGTCGGCCATCTCGTCTCTACCACTTCGAGATTAGGCTTGATACTTACTGGGTACACGTTGTTTACGTACTCATACTACACTTGCTGTACTTTTTGTGCAGGACCTGAGGCAAGTACTAGTGGGGGACCTACCGTCTTACACCCACGTTATCTAGGGGCATAGTGATGAGCTACCTTTCTGAGCCATTCTGCAGCTACCAATGTCTCTCCTTATATTCTTTTTTTTTTTTTCATTCTGTCTATTTTTATTTCAGACAGTATTTGAGATTTTGTATAATCTACTAGATACTCATACACTTGTGACACCAGGTCTTGGCACACACATTGGTAGAATTTGGTATTTTATTATTTTCTTGGATTAAAAGTTTAATCAATATATGTTTAATTTATCAGTTGGCTTGCCTAGCTGTAGTGTTGGGCGCCATCACGACCTATAGGAGAAATTGAGTCGTGACAAAGATCAAGGATATTACAGATATAAAAAAGGAAATATGTTATCCAATACGAGATATGAGAAATAGTTTCATGTCCTGTTTCTTAATTGATATATAATGATTATATGTAATTTTTATCCGGAGGATTTAAATTTTAAGGTAAATTACATATAATCCAAATAACCCAATTTAATATTTGTGT
This sequence comes from Nicotiana tabacum, assembly GCF_000715075.1. Taxonomy (NCBI): domain Eukaryota; kingdom Viridiplantae; phylum Streptophyta; class Magnoliopsida; order Solanales; family Solanaceae; genus Nicotiana; species Nicotiana tabacum. Next base: position 57,811,190 of record NC_134091.1, on the reverse strand, counting down.
CCGCGTATCGCGCGGGTACTAATACTAGTTGTTAGAGAGCCTCAGCCGCTAGGCACTTTCTCTCTAACGTCTCTCTCTTCTCTTGGAGCCACTGCTGCGTCGCCGCCGTCTATGGCGAAGTGGCCGGCGACCTCCTCTCTCCTCCCTCAGTTTTGCGCTGCCATCGCCGATCGCCGGTAATCAGCCATGGCCAAATCGACCCTCGCTACTCGTTTTCTTCTCCCCGATGCCGCTGCTTTGTTTTATATGCCGTTGGTCCGGTGCTCTTCGCCGTGGAAGCGGTGGCATGTGGTGGTTATATAGTTATAAGACCGGATCTGGCCAGAGATGGGACTTCAACGGAAAATGGCCCTGAAATCTCAAGTCCAACGACTTCTATTGTTCTCTTCTCCTTTGTGTTTCCATTTTACAAATCAATGGAAAAATCAAAGACACCACTGCTGGCCACCAGTGTTCGCCGGAAAACAAATGGTGTCCTGGCCAGATTTGTATTTGCTGGCGACCTTCCAATGGTTTACTGTCGTCTGTTTGGTTCTATTGCCGACGACCTTTGTTTGGTTGCTGTTGCTGCTCACTTTCTTTGCATTGTTATGCCTTGTTCAAATTTTTGTTGCATTTGGTTACTCATTAAGTTTCATGCTAAAGTCCAATATTGGCTCTATTTGGAATGTTACCACTGCCCGTGCTTATTGACTTTGAAACAGATGTTGCGCTTTGTGGTTTGTTGTCTAAGACTATGTATATGATGAAGTTTCTTGGCATCTTTTGATATTCTGCTTTTGCCTTAATCGTTGGCATGAGACTAATGTTATTAGTTTGATGAGTTTGGTGTCTTATGGGAAGATAAACTCACTGTGTCTCCGTAAATATTGTATTGACTGTCATTGTGAGTTTTGAACGGATAATACAGTGATGAATACTTATGGATTTGCATGAAGGCCGATGATAATAGAATTTTTGAGGCCTTGTGATGATTTTTGACCGATAAAGGACAGGACATGTAACGACCTGACCGGTCGTTTCACTTTTTAGATCCCTGTTCCCCTAATTAAGACTTTCCGTACGTGCTTTTACTGTTTTATGACTTGCGGGGATGGTTAGTTCGGGTTTGGAAAGGTTCGGATTAAAATCGGAATACTTAGTTCCTTAATATTGGCTTAAAATGGTTAAGTTTGACTTGAGTCAACGTTTTGAGTAAATGACATCGGAACCAAGATTTGACGGTCCCAATAGGTTCGTATGGTGATTTTGGACTTAGGCGTATATTCGGATCGGGTTTCGGATGACCTGGGAGCTTTTTGGCGCATGATATTGAAAGTTGGCGCATTGAAGGTTTTCAAGTTCTTTAAATATGGTTTGAAATAGGTTTTGGTGTTATCGAAATCCGTTTGGGATTCCGAGCCTGAGAATAGTTCCATAAGGTGATTTATTACTTGTACGCAGAATTTGGTGTCATTCCGAGAAGTTTAGGTGTGTTTCGGTGCATTCAGAGTAAGTTGGAAAAACTTGAAGTCCATAAGTTGATTTAATTTGGTTTGGGGTTCGATTCTTAGTTTTGATGTTGTTTTACGCGTTCCGGGGGTTCGAGTGAGTCTGTTTTATGTTTATGAACTTGTTGGTATGTTTGGGCGGGGCTTCGGGGGCCTCAGGTGCTATTCGGGCGATGTGCGGAACTTGTTTTGACTTGGGACAACTGCTGAAGCAGCATTAGTTCTGGTGCGTTCGCACCTGCGAGAGACTAGCCGCAGGTGCAAGCCATCGTGCGCAGAAGCGGCTGGGGAGTGGGCTGGCTAGAGTCCGCAGAAGCGAAGCTTCTTCCACTAAAGCGGACTCGCTTCTGCGAGGGGGGAGTCGCGGATGCGGAGGGAGGCAGCATGACATAGGTTGCAGGTGCGCGAGGCGAGCCGCAGAAGCGGACTCGCATGTGTGAAGTTTATCCGCAGTTGCAACCAGTGTTGGTTCGTACGTGTTCCGCAGGAGCGGATAATTTTCCGCAGAAGCGGCGAAGCTTCCGCAGGTGCGAAACCACTGAAGGCAGTGGGGTTCATTTAATGTCGAGACTTAGGCTTTTTGGTTCATTTCTTTCACTTCTTGGACGATTTTAGAGCTCTTTGAAGAGGGGTTTTCACCTAACTCTTTGAGGTAAGTAATTTCTATACAACATGAGTTTAACACATACATTTTGGGTAGATTCTTAACACATAAATTGTAGAAATTGTGGGTTTAGTTGAAAAATCTAGGTTTTGATAAAAATGGGATTTAACCACAAAAATGAGTATGGAATTAGGTAAAAATTATATATTTGAGTTCGTAAGGTTATAAGTAACATTTATCCTCTAAATATTTTGGAATCCAAGCACGTGGGCCCGGGGGTGAATTTTAGGGATCTTCCAATTTGGGTTGGGTAATTTCTTAAATGGCTAAATTATGAACTTGTGAGTGTGTATTGATTAATTTAAATAATATTTGGCTAGTTCCGAATTGATTTACACCAATTTGAGGCTTTAGAGCGGATTTGTGGACCGGAAGTGAGCTTGAGAACGAGCTAAATCTCTTGCCTAACCTTGTAAGAGGGAACTCATCCCCTTAGGTGTACTTTTATTGTGTATTACTTATGTGGGAAGCTACGTACGCACGAGGTGACGAGAGTCCCTTTGTAGCTATATTCCATGATATGTCTGGGTAGTCTTAAATTCACATCATGCTTTAATTGTATTATTGTGTTTATTATGCATATTAATTGTCTTGAATTGTAACGACCCGACCGATCATTTTGCTTTCTAGAACCCCGTTCCCCTAATAAGACTTCCCGTACATGCTTTTACTATTTTATGACTTGCGGGGATGGTTAGTTTGGGATTTGGAAGGGTTTAGGTTGAAATCGGAACACTTGGTTCCTTAAGGTTAGCTTAAAAGACCAAATTTGACTTCGGCCAATATTTTTGAGTAAACGACATCGGAATCGGGATTTGGTGGTTCCAATAGGTTCGTATGATAATTTTAGACTTGAACGTATATTTGGATCGGATTTTGGATGACCAGGGAGCATTTCAGCGCCTAATAGTGAAAGTTGGTTCTTAATAGTTTTAAAAGTTCTTTAAATTTGATTTAGAGCGGGTTTTGGTGATATCGAGGTTCAAATGGAATTCCGAGATCGGGAATAGTTCTGTAATGTCATTTAAGACTTGCACATAAAATTTGGTGTCATTCTGAGTAGTTTAAGTACGTTTCAGCACATTGGAAGTAAATTGAAGAACTTGAAGTTCTTAAGTTTGATTCAATTGCTTTTGGGGTGCGATTCTTAGTTTTAATATTTTTTCGGGCGTTCCGATAGTTCGAGCGAGTCCGTTTTATGATTCCAAACTTGTTAGTATGTTCGGGTGGGGCCCCGGGGGGCCCCGAGTGTCAATCGGACGATGCTCAGACCGAGATGAGAATTTGGAGCAACAGCTGATGCAACATATCTGTCAAAACCGCACCTGCGCTTGGTCAACCGCATGTGCAAGCTCGCAGGTGCGGGCCAAGCCTCGTAGAAGAGGCCAAAGGAGGGCAGCCCAGGTTTCGCAGATGCGGCCCATCCTCCGCAGAAGCGGGACCATAGAAGCGGGTACCCGTCCGCTGAAGCGATCCCAGTCGGCCCAGTGAATTGCGCAAAAGCGGACCCTTGTCCGCAGAAGTGAGGGAGCAGGTGCGGCCCTATGACCGCAGGTACGGAAACCGCTGGAGGCAGTGAGCCTCATTTATTATGGGTTAGGACCATTTTTATAATATTTTCTTCTACTCTTGGGCAATTTGAGAGCTTCTAAGGAGGGGATTTCGACCTAGCTTTGTGAGGTAAGTAATTACTTTTAAAATTGAGTTTAGTACATATATTATGGGTAGATTTCCACATAAAAATTAGTAGAAATCATGGGTTGAGATGAAAAACCTAGGGTTTAATAAAAAATGAGATTTTACCACGAAAATAATTTTAAAACTTAGTGAAAATCATATATTATGTTCCTAAAGTTATGTGTAATAACTTTCTTTAAATATTTTCGGAATTTGGGCGGGTGGGCCCGGGGGTGAATTTTAGGAATCTCGCAATTTTGGTTGGGTAATCACTTTAATAGTGGAAATATGAACTTTTGAGCATAGATTGATCGATTTATATAATGTTTGGCTAGTTCCGAGTGGTTTGGCATCAAATTTGGAGGTTTGAGCGCATTCTTGAATTGGGAAGTAAGCTTTGAGACGAGATAAGTCTTTTTTCTAACCTTGTAAGAGGGAACTTACCCCATAGGTGAATTTAATTAATATATGTTGTTATTTGTGGGAGCTACGTATGCACGAAGTGACGAGAGTCCGTACATAGCTTCTATTCCTATTTATGCCCGGATAGTTTTAGGTTTATACCATGCTTATGGACACCGTTATTTGATTATATTTGTTAAATGTATCAAATGGAAGTGAGTTGAGGATTTTTAAGGATTTAAAAGCTTCAAATCGAATTGTCTTTATTTTGAAAAGATTCAAGAAAGGGTTATGATTTATTAATAAATTTATATTTGACTGCCTCGCATGTATGATTTGCGAGCGGGGTAATAGATGCATCTATGATTCACGCCATTCGACCCTCGGCAGTGCACAGTTTACATTTATGTTGGATCGGGCCAAACGTCCTCGGTGGTATTCGTGTGTGATAATAGAACTGGAAGTTCCTTTCATAATCTGTATAAATTCATTATTTGTGTGATCATATGTTTTAAAGGAAAGGAAGTGATTCAAGCTCTTAAATATTTCTGAAGACTTGTTCAGTTATTTCTTGTTCTGAGTGTTATTATTATATATCATGCTTAATTAGAATTTCATATTATCGTGTTATTGGCCCTAGTAAGTGTCGGAATCGACCCCTCGTCACTACTTCTTCGAGGTTAGACTAGATACTTACTGGGTACATATTATTTATGTACTTATGCTACACTTTTGTACTTAATTGTACAGGATCTGAGGAAGGTGCATCTGGTTACCAGTCTGGTGTGCAAATTTGATTCCCATCTCGAGACTTCACGGTGAGCTACCTTCTGAGCCGTTCTGCAGTAGCTGGAGTCTCCTTATGTTTTATTTTTCTGTCTTTTTCCTTTCTGACAGTAGGCTAGTGTTCTTTTGTATATTCTACTAGATTTCCCACATACTTGTGATACCAGGTCTTGGTACACACACTAGTAGACTTATGATTTTATTTTTATTTACATGATTACAATCAGTACTTGTTTGTTTCCGTTTAATTATGTCACATTTGCAAATTTCTAAATCTTTTTAACAAATGAGGAAATGTTATCCACTTAGTAATTTATTTAAATGGGAAACTATTAATTTGATCAGTGTTGGCTTACCTAACAATGGTGTTGAGTGCCATCACAGCCTATGATGGAATTGGGTCGTGACAATATGGTATCAGAGCACTAGGTTCACGTAGGTCTCACAAGTTATGGGCAGACCTAGTAAAGTCTTGCGGATCGGTGCGGAGACATCCGTACTTATCTTCGAAAGGCTATAGGGTGTTAGGAAACTACTCTTTATTCATATCCTATCGTGCAGTTGGTGGTATACTAAAACCCTTTCTCTCATAAATGGCGAGGACGCGTATGACGGATATTCCAGACCCGAGAGGAGCTGCTCCCCCCATTGCTAGAGGCCGAGGTAGAGGCTGGGGGGGGGGGGGGAGGGCACCAGCCCGAGGTAGGGGACAAGGGCGTCCCAGAGCTGCCCCGGTAGCACCACCAGAGGATTCAGTGGAGGATCCCATCATTGAGGAGTAGGGCGAGGTGCCCGCTGAAGAGCCAACCCCGGTAGATTTCATGTCAGCACCGGGTTTTCAGGAGGTCATGGGCGGTATGATGTGGTTCATGGATTCTATGACTCAAGCTGGTTTATTTCCAGCAGACCCAACCACATCTCAGGCGGGAGGGGGAGTACAGACCCCTACTGCCCAGGCTCCGGGGCATGCAGCTACATTATATCAGACTCCGGGTACACTACCCGTGGGCGGAGCCCAGCCAATTGCTGCGGCTGCACATGAGCCTAGACCAGCTGCGGACGGCGATCCGCAGAAGCTATTGGACAAATGGACTAGGCTACACCCTCCTATCTTTGGGCGCGAGTGGCATGAGAATCCCCAGGACTTCATTGACCGGTGTAGGGACAGACTTCACAACATGAGGATATTGGAGTCCCATGGGGTAGATTTCACTAATTTCCAACTGGAGGGCAGGGCCCGTAGATGGTGTCAGTCTTATCTTCTTGGCAGACTAACGGGTTCTCCTCCCATGACTTGGGACCAGTTTACACAGCTTTTCTTGGATAGGAATATTCCACCCTCTCAGAGGGAAGATTTGCGAGGTCAGTTCGAGCAGGGTCAAATGTTAGTAACCGATTATGAGACGAGATTCTCTGAGTTGTCTCACCATGCACTTATGATACTTCCTACCAACGCAGAGAGAGTGCAGAGATTTGTTGCGGGGTTGCACCCCAGTATTTGAGCTAGAATGGCCCGGGAGTTTGATATAGGTACTGGTTATCAGCTAGTAGTAGAGACTGCTCGGAGGATTGAGGGCTACCGCCAGAGGGGTAGAGAGCAGATACAATAGGACAAGAGGGCCCGAATCTCTGGAGAGTTTAGAGGTGCCCCAGCCAGGGGCAGAGGGTAGTTTGGGAGGGGTCAGCCTAGCAGGGCCACATATCCAGCACCACCACCTCCTCGGGATGCTCCGGCGTGACCCTATTTATTGCTATGCCATAGAATTCTTATCACCCACCAACTCATCAAGGTTCTTCCAGTGCCTATTTCAACGCCATGCCAGAGAGTTCATACCACCCACCAGCCATTCACGGTTCTTCTAGTGGGTATTCAGGCCATCAAGGTTAGACTTTGGGGCAATAGTCTATGGTACCGAGAGGTTGTTACGAGTGTGGAGATCCGGGTCACATGAAGAGAACTTGTCCCAGACTTTAGAGCAAGGTAGTACAGAAGGGTCATCAGCCCATGATTGCAGCACCAGCCGTCCGACCGCCCAGAGGTGGGGGACAGACGGGTAGGGGCAGTCCTAGAGGTGGAGGCCAGGCAGGGGGAGGTCAGCCAGTTATTGTTCAGCCAGGTGGAGGCCAGCCAGTCGGCGCTCCAGCTAGATTCTATGCTTTTCCGGCTAGACCAGATGTAGTGGCCTTAGATGCCGTGATCACATATATTAATTCTGTCTGCAGTAGGGATGCTTCGGTATTATTTGATCAGGGTCTACCTATTCATATGTATCATCTCTATTTTCTCATTTCGTGGATATCCCTCGTGAGTCCTTGGGTACTCCTATTTATGTGTCCACTCATGTGGGCGACTCTGTGGTTGTGAATAGGATCTATCGATCCTGTGTAGTCACATTCTGTGGTTACAAGACGAGAGAGGACCTTCTGTTACTTGATATGACCGACTTTGAGGTCATCCTGGGCATGGACCAGTTATCCCTATATCACGCCACCCTTGATTGCCATGCCAAGACTGTTACCTTAACAATTCCAGAGATGCCTAGATTAGGGTTGAAGGGTTTTTCTGTCAGTACATCTAGTCGGGTTATCTCTTTTCTGAAGGCTCGACATATGGTCGAGAAGGGTTGTTTGGCTTATCTAGCCTATGTTCAGAATACCACCGCAGAGTCTCCGACCATTGATTCGGTTCCAGTAGTCCGGGAGTTCGCCGATATGCTTCTTTTTGACCTTCCAGGCATTCGCCAGATCGTGACATTGATTTCTGTATTGACTTGGCTCCAGGCACTCAGCCTATATCCATCCTACTGTATCATTGAAGGAGTTGCTTGCGAAGGGGTTCATCAGGCCGAGTGTATCACCTTGGGGTTCACCAGTATTATTTGTGAAGAAGAAGGATGGGACTATGCGGATGTGCATTGATTACCACCAGTTGAACAAAGTCACCATTAAGAATAAGTACCCGTTGCCGCGTATTGATGATTTGTTTGACTAGTTGCAGGGCGCTAGGGTGTTCTCTAAGATCGACTTGAGATCGGAATACCATCAATTGAAGATTCGGGACTCAGATGTTCCGAAGACTGCCTTCCGTACTAGATTTGGCCATTATGCGTTTCTAGTGATGTTCTTCAGCCTGACTAATGCCCCAACAATATTTATGGATTTGATGAACAGGGTGTTCATGTAATGACCCGACCGGTCATTTTGAGTATTACAACCCCGTTTCCCCATTTACTGCTCAAATTGAGCTTTACAGTTGTTGTGTGACTTGCCGGGGCAATTGGTTCGGGTCCGGTGAGGTTTTGGAATGAATTGGAACACTTAGTTCCATGCTTTGAAGCTTAAGTTAAAATAGTGACCGAATGTCAACTTATGTAAAAATGACCCCGGAATGGAGTTTTGATGATTCCAATAGCTCCATATGGTGATTTTGGACTTTGGAATTAGGCTTCAAATTGCCGAAAGTTGATTTAATGGGAAGTTTGATCGGAGGGTTGACTTTTTGATATCGGGGTCGGAATTCGATTCTGGAAATTGGAATAGGTCCGTAATGTCAAATGTGACTTGTGTGCAAAATTTGAAGTCATTCCGGATTGATTTGATATGTTTTGGCACTAGATATAGAATTTGAAAGTTCAAAGTTTGCTGATTTTGAATTGAGGTGTAATTCATTGTTTCGATGTTATTAGGTGTGATTTGAGGCCTTGAGTAGGTCCGTAATATGTTATGGGACTTGTTTGTATAATTGGTTGAGGTCTCGGGGGCCTCGGGTGAGTTTCGGATGGTTAACGGATCAAATTCGGACTTAAGAAATGCTGGAACTGCTGCCTACTGGTGTGATCGCACCTGCGAAGATTTTGATCGCAGGTGCGAAGCCGCATGCACGTGAAATAAGCCGCAGAAGCGGCCAAGAGTGGGACTGGGCAGTGCTTGCAGGTGCGAGGAATTTGCCGCATCTGCGAGGCCGCAGGTGCGAAGGTGTTGGCACAGATGCGGCCTGGGGCAAACGCAGGTGCGAAGGGTTTGCGCATCTGCGAGCCCGCAAATGCGAGAAGGGTGCCACAGATGCGAGGTTTTGGAAGGTTGGCATTGTCCGCAGGCGCGCAATTTGTTTCGCAAATACGGATGTGCAGGTGCAAGCCAGGCACTGCAGGTGCGGAAATGCCTGGGCAGTGTTTAAAAAGAGGGTTCCGAGATTTTTCTCATTTTGGACATTTTGGAGCTCGATTTGGGCGATTTTGGAGAGGAACTTTTCCACACAACTTGGGGTAAGTGTTCTTGACTCCCTTGTGATTATATTTTATGAATTAATCTTTATTTTTGGTGTAATATTATCGAATCTTCAAGAGAAATAGAAGGAAATTTCTTTAATGTCATAAAATGAATTTCCCGAGTTTGAATACCGATTTAGAGTCAGAATTGAGTGAAATTAGTATGGTTGAACTTGTAATTGGGTTGTCGTATTTTGTGAGTTTCATCGGATTCCGAGATGTGGGCCCTACGGGTGATATTTGGGGCGTAATTTCGGATTTTGTGAAAAATATTAGTATTTTGATATGGTATAAATTCCTATAATTTTCGTGGGCTGAATCAAATTAATTGTGACTAGATTCGAGTCGTTTGGAAGTGGATACGCATAGAATGGGATTTCTGGAGCATTGTTTAGCCTGCTCGACTTTAGATTCGGCTTGTTCGAGGTAAGTAACTCTTCTAATCTTGGAGTTGAGGGCATGAACCCTGAATATATGTATTACGTGAATTATTTGGAGGTGACGCACATGCTAGGTGACGGGCGTGTGGGCGTGCACCATAGAAATTGTGACATAATTGTTTCATGGAATTTTGTATTCAAATAATCTTGGTATTTTCCTTGTAGTTTTATGTGCTAAAGAAATTGAGCTGAGAATCATATTAAAAAAAAACAAAATCATGTTGAGGCTATGTGACAGTATTATTGGGACCCATAGAGGTCATATTGCTATGAATTATTTGTTTTAAATTGAAAATTCATACTCAGTCATATTCATTTCATTGCATATCATGTCTCAGTCTCTCTCGTTATTTATTAATACATCATATCATCATTTTCGGGCTATTTGCATGACATTGTGAGCCCGAGAGACTGGAGAGATTGATGACTGAGTAAGGCTAAGGTCCTGATTATGAGGATAATTATGGGATCGGGCTGCATGCCGCAGCATGCCTTATAGGCTTTATTATAGCACGTGAGTTGTCTGTGCATCACATAAGTTGTCCGTGTGGATACAGATATTATTATAGCACGTGAGTTGTCCGTGCAGATCCAGATATAATATTATAGCATGTGAGTTGTCCGTGCTTATAACGCTTGGGCTGTAGGAGCCCCTCATGAGTTTGAACATCCCCAATGAGCGCAGGTACCTACTGAGTACGAGTGTCGAGTGATGAGTGACTGGAAGGCATGAGTGATTGTAAGGTATGCCCGAGGGGTTGTTTATGAGTGATTGTGAGGTAAGCCCGAGGGGCTATATACGAGTGATTGTGAGGTCTTCCTGAGGGGCTGTTTATGATTTTATCACTGAGTTGCATAGCATTGGCATGCAGACATAACATACAGGCATAGATACGTATTTTCCTCATGCTGTACAACATCACATCATTCATGATTTCTCACACATTTTGACAGATAGGCATAGTGATGCATTTGTTTTGAAATAAGTAATCAAAACTAACAGCGAAACAAATAAAAACATACAACCTCCCAAGACTTGTAGTACTGAGGCACGAACTCTAACTGAATACATAGAATGATCACGAGATCCGAATATACAATACTGTTTGATTACAAGTTAACAGTACAATGAAACGAAAAGACTCCAAGGAACTATGACGACCAAGCAGCTCTACCTTGAATCCTTACGATCCCACTTTAACTCTGCTCAAGTCCGTTATCTTTAATACCTGGCTCTGCACAAAAATGTACAGAAGTGTAGTATGAGTACACCACGGTCGATACCCAGTAAGTATCAAGACTAACCTCAATGGAGTAGAGACGAGGTACAGTCAAGACACTCACTAGTCTAATAACCTGTGCAATATAATATACAGAATAATAGGAAACAAACAACAATAAGGGCAACATGAAACAACCAGTGACATGCACAATAGACAACAAGGATACCATTAATATCACTCAACAATTAAGAAGTACAATTACACCCAATTAAATCAAGTCCTTCAAATAAATATCCTTAACATATAATTCTTCCAAATAACTCTCTTTCAAATGTAGTTTTCTCAAATAATTATTTTTCAAATATAATTCTTTCAATAAATCTTTTCAAATATAATTTCCTCAAATAAATATCTTTCAAATACAATCCTTTCATATAATTCTTTTTGAATAAAAATCCTTTCAAATAAATATTTTGAATATAATTCTTTAATTACAAAGTCACCATGTGACACCTCATTTCATAATCATAAAAATACGGGTCTCAGCCCATTTTCATATTTTTCGTTAACATGGGTCTCAGCCCATTTTCATATTTCTACGGCACCTCGTGCCCATAATTAAATCATCATATTTCCCCGGCACCTCGTGCCCTAATTTCATATCATAACTGCACGGACAATTCACGTGCCAATTATCATTATCATTTCATCACAACACCTCGTGCCCACATTTTATATCACAATTGTACGGATAATTCACGTACCAAATATCCTCATTATTTACTTACGGCACCTCGTGCCCATATTTCATTTTATAATCCGTCTGAAAATAGCTACAAGCTCTCAATTTCAACATAAATCAGATTGTTATAAATTTACCAACAATAAGATAAATTGTACAAAGTATAAAAATAAACACAAAAAAATCACAATATCACATGAAAATTATCCACCACCACCCCTCATCATCACATATCATCCCTGACAATATCCACCCTTATCTATCCTATAGCCGCCCTTATCACTCCTACAGCTACCCTTATCGCTCTGCCCAGACAATATCAATAGCCACCCTTATCGCTCCTATTTCCACCCTTATCGCTCCTATAGCCACCCTTATCGCTCCGCACAGAAAATATTCCAACAAACACAATAACAGTGAAATGCCACCCTTATACCCACATAATATCAATGGTGAAATACCACCCTTATCATCCAAAAAAATAATAACTCACACAACACAATAATTTATACGGGAAAATAACATGACAATATAATAAAATCAATTCATATCACAATTTGCCCAATGGCCACAACCAAATTCCAAAGATATAACAAAATCAATAAATTTCATAACAAATAGCCCTAGGCTCCACACAATGTATATAACACCCAAAAATAATCAATAGAGATAGAAATTACTCAGCATAAAGCAAAACCTTCATTAATGCAAATTTAGATAATTATATTAACACTTATACTTAAGCTCGCTTAAATTAATTATTTGCATAAGAAAATTTATATTGGTGGCATTAAATGTGACTCGACGATTTGAGTAAATAATTACGAGGTTTTCATGTTCCTCAAATCGTTGTCAGTATTGTGAAGGTTTGAAACAAGGCTTGAACTGAGATGAGATTAATTGCCGGTGCTATAATTGATTATGGGCCTAAGTGTGATGTGTTACGTTGTATGAATGTGGCATGCAAGTGTAGGCACGAGTTTCTACAATAGGTTGAGACTAATACCGTGTGTTGATGTAAAAAATCAGTCCGTTTGAAAATGTTTGGAGTGTAAGAAATTTGGTTTTAAAGTTTATAAGTATGGATGAAAGAAATAATCTTCAACTGGGATGGCGTTGTCGAATCCATGTTAAATTTGTGGTGATGTAGAATTACCCACGAGTAAGTGTGTAATAATACACTCAGTAATTTAATGTCCTTAAAAAGATTCTTGGCACGTTCGAGGATGAACGTTTGTTTAAGAGGGGGAGAATGTAACTATCCGACTTGTCATTTTGTGAATTAGCATCTCGTTCAGAGACTTAAGGTCTCGAGCAGCTTTGTGATGTGTATTATGACTTGCGTGTATGGTCGAATTTGGTTTTCGAATGATTTGGGATTAAATTGAAAGAACAATTCTTATTTTTGAAGTTTTAACGAAAAGAGTTGACCGTAGTTTGACTTTTGAGAAAACGACTTTGGAATGGAATTTTGATGATTATAATAGCTTCGTATGGTGATTTCAGACTTAGGCGCATGTTCAGATTTGGATTTGGAAGTCCGTAGAATAATTTGAAGCATTTCGGCGAAAAATCGAAAAGTTAAAGTTTTGAAATATTCATAAATCTGACCGCTAGTGGACTTTGTTGATATCGGGCTTGGATTTTGATTCCGAAAATTTGAATAGCTTCGTTATGTCATTTATGACCTGTGTGCAAAATTTGATGTCATTTCGAATTGATTTGATATCTTTCGGCACAAGTTATAGAATTTAGAAATTTCATAAACTCATAAGTTTGATTAGAGGTGCGATTCGTAGTTTCGGTGTTGTTTGATATGATTTGAGCCCTCGACTAAGTTCGTATCATGTTTTAGGACTTGTTTGTATATATGGTTGGGGTCCCGGGGGCCTCGGGTGTGTTTCGGGTGTTATCGGATCATTTTGGGCTACTTTGGATGCTGGTTTTATTCTTCGCGTTCGCGAAGAAGGATTTGGCTTCTGGGATTTTGTTCTTCGCATTCGCGAAGAGACTCTCGCGTTCGCGAAGAAGGAATTCCTACTGTCCGTCGTCTGACTTTGGAAGCTTATATCTTGCAATCTATAAGGAATTTGGAGATGATCCAAAAATGACAGTTGTAGCCCTTTGTGTCTAGTTTGCAGAAAATCAAATCATTTGGAATTTGGAGTTTAGTATAAAAGGTTATGACCATTATACTAAAAGTTATCTGGGAAGAGTTTGGAAGTGGATGTTGAGGAATTTGTTCATTGCGAACGCAAGGGGAGGGTCGCGAACGCGAAGAACAAACGCAGCAGAATAAAGTCAAAAAATGAGACTTCGTCTCATTCTTCTAATTTTGGATGAAGAAAGGTCGGGTGAGGCCATTTATCACGACCCAAAATCTCACATGTCGTGATGGCGCCTATCTCAATACTAGGCAAGCAAAAAATCCCAATAAACCACCATTTCTTTTAAATTTGAAAACGAAATAATTAATTTAGAGGAAGAAATCTCAAAATTTCAAATATATCACTCCCAAAACCCGGTGTCACTGAGTACATGAGCATCTAATATGAATACAATGTCTGACTGATAAAAAGCCACTGTCTGAAAGTATAGAACAGTACAATAACTGAAGGAAAGAGAGACAAGGTCAGCGGACGCCAAACGACTACCTTGATTGTCTCCAACTGATAGTACTCTGAAATTTAACATCTTCATGTCCGAAAGCACCTGGATCTGAACACGAGGTACAGAGTGTAGTATGAGTATAACTAACTCAATAAGTAACAACACTAACCTCTGGGCTAAAAGAAATGATAAGCTCCGCAGGTCCAGTCCAGTAAAAATAATGGAACAGAAATATAGGCATGCTTTCAAGTTCAACAGTAAACTCAGTGCAAGTGAAATAGATCAATACTGCATGATATGAGGCATATGACATATCAATAGAAAGACCTCAAGTAAATACTGGTCACAAATTATCCGGTTACTTGGTACTATTTATGGCCAATCCAGCCCAAGGGTGTTCCAACCCGTATATATATATGCACATCGACTGATAATCAGTCACCTAGTACCGTATAAGGCCAATCCAGCCCTGGGATAATTTATCCCTAAATATAAATGATACTGACAAGATCCATGTCCGCATAACTCATTACAATACAAATAAGAAAGGCAAGTCCATACCCTGGGGAGTCCATCCCGAATATCGGTGATCATCTACGCTCACTGGGGTTGTGTACAAACTCCGGAAGGGCTCCTTCACCACAAGCATAATACAAAGCCACTATGGCCTACTGCAGGCGGGCAGTCCCGATCTGTATAATAACAAAGCCTTTAAGTCCTGCTGCAAGTGGGCAGCTCCGATCCATAAAATAGTAACATATATAAAGCCAAATTTCCTGCTGCGTTTCGCAGCTCAATCCCATAAATATCCTCACAATGGACAATTATTACTGAGTGGGAAATGTAGATTTTAGAACAATTAATTCTACAGCATCACGACCCCATGGGTCTAAAAATATCGGCACATAGCCTAAACATGATCTTTATTACTAGCCTCAGCTTAATTCCTCTATCAAGTATCACATGTTCAGATAATAACATGATTCTTTAATTTTACTGCTTCACAGGATTTATTCAAGACAACTTTCGGTGGTGCACGTCCACATTTTCGTCACCTATTGTGTGTCTCACCTCCAAACAATTCATATCATACCAAAATCGGGGATTCATACCCTCAGAACCAAGTTTAGAAGTGTTACTTACCTCAACCCATGTAATTATTTATTCCTTTATGACCTTGCCACGAGAATTGGTCTCCGAAAGCCTCGTATCTAGGTATAATTAATTCGATTCAATCAATACCAATTATTGTAATTAATCCCATAAGGAAATACTAATTTTTCCAATAAAATCCGAAATTAACTCAAAAATTGCCAATGGGTCCCACATCTCGGAATCCGACAAAAGCTACAAAATATAAATGCTCATCCAACCACGAGTCCAACCATACAAATTTCACCAAATTCCGACATCAACTCGACCCTCAAATCTTCAATTAAAGTCTTTGAAGATTTCTACCATTTTCAACCCAATCTATACCTATTTGAACTCAACAATCTTTCCATAAACCTTATTGATATGTATAAATGATACTATTACACCCAAGAATCATACTCTTAATCACCCATATTTACCCAAACTCGAAATTGAAGACTCGGGGTTAGAACCTTACCTCTTGGGTGAAGATCTTGTGATATTTCCTTGTTGAATTTCAAAGTTTGAACAAGATCCTGATGAACAAAGCACTTGAGCTTCTTCCTCTCTCTAGAACACTCTCCATTCTCTCTAAAAATATCAGAGTTTTGCTCCAAAATGAGTCCCAAAGTCTATTTATCAAAATGAGTTCGAGTTATGAAAATAGAAAAATTAACCCTCCGAAAGCAGGTCTGCGGTCGCATAATGGACCGCAGAATGGGTATGCGGGTCGCAAAATGCACCGCAAAATCAATGCCCAGAAATGGGCTTCACTGGATAGGTTTACGACCATTTTGCGGTTGCATAACTACTTCTGCGATCGCATAATGGTTCTGCGATCGCAGAATTGGTTGTAGAATCGTATTTTTCCAGACTTGGTAATTTAGTTATAACTTCTTGTAGGAATGTCCAAATGACGAACGGTTTGAAGCGTTAGAGACTAGACTCGAAGATCACACACACACACACACACACACACACACACACACACACACACACACACACATATATATATATATATATATATATATATATATATATATATATATATATATATATATATATATATATATATATATATATATATATATATATATATATATATATATATATATATATATATATATATATTCGTTCAAAGTTGGGTCTTGTGCGAACTCACTTGAAACTTTAGTCTTATGAAATTTTCAACTTCTACATTCGATGCCGAAACCTATCGAATCAAGTCCGATTGACTTCAAATTTTGCACACAAGTCATAAATGACATAATGAAGCTATTCCAATTTCCAGAATCGGATTCCGACCTCAATATCAAAAAGTCAACCCCCCGGTCAAACTTTCCAAAAATTCAACTTTCGGCATTTCTAGCCTAATTCCACTACGGACCTCTAAATAATTTTTCGGATACGCTCCTAAGTCCAAAATCATCATACGGAGCTGTTGAAATCATAAAAATTCAAATCTGAGGTTGTTTACACATAAGTCAATATTCGGTCAACTATTTCAACTTAAGCTTCCAACATGAAAGTTCATTCTTCCAAGCTAACTCTGAAATACCTTAAAACCAAAATCGATAATTTACACAAGTCATAATACCTCGTAGGAAGTTATTCAATACTTCAAATAGTTGAAAGGAGCGTAAATGCTCAAAACGACCGGTCGGGTCGTTACACCATTGTTCGAGAGTTTTTCAAGAAAAACATTGGGGTAAGAATTCCTAACTCGATTTTGATTAAAATACATGAATCCATTGTTGTTTTTATCATGAAATTAGTGAATTGGGTTGAAAATGGTAGAAATTTTTTATACCTTAAATTGAGGATTTGGAGGTCGATTCGTTATCGGAATTTGATAAAATTGGTATGGTTGAACCCATATCGGAATGGGTGTTCGGATTTCATGAAAATTCTGATACCAACTTATCATAACCCAAAATCTCATCTGTCGTGATGGCGCCTATCTCAATACCAGGCAAGCCAAAAATCCCAATAAACCACCATTTCTTTTAAATTTGAAAATGAAATAATTAATTTAGCGAAAGAAATCTCAAAATTTCAAATATATAACTCCCAAAACCCGGTGTCACTGAGTACATGAGAATCTAATATGAATACAATGTCTGACTGATAAAACGCCAATTTTTGAAAGTATAGAACAGTACAATAACTGAAGGAAAGAGAGACAAGGTCAGCGGACGCCAAACGTCTACCTTGATAGTCTCCAACTGATAGTACTCTGAAATCTAACAATCTCCGCGTTCGAAAGTACCTGGATCTTCACACGAGGTGCAGAGTGTAATATGAGTACAACTAACTCAATAAGTAACAAGACTAACCTCTGGGCTAAAAGAAATGATGAGCTCCGCAGGTACAGTCCAGTAAAAATAATGGTACAAAAATATAGGCATGCTTTCAAGTTCAACAGTAAACTCAGTACAAGTGAAATAGATCAATACTGCATGATATGAGGCATATGACATCTCAGTAGAAAGACCTCAAGTAAATACTGGTCACAAATTATCCGGTCACTTGGTACTATTTATGGCCAATCCAGCCCAGGGATGTTCCAACCCGTATATATATGCACATTGACTGACAATCAGTCACCTAGTACCGTATAAGGCCAATCCAGCCCTGAGATAATTTATCCCTAAATATAAATGATACTGACAAGATCCATGTCTGCATAACTCGTTACAATACAAAATAAGTAAGGCAAGTCCATGCCCTGGGGAGTCCATCCCGAATATCGATGATCATCTACGCTCAGTGGGGTGTGTACAGACTCCGGAGGGGCTCCTTCAGCGCAAGCGTAATACAAAGCCAATATGGCCTACTGCAGGCGGGTAGTCCTGATCCATATAATAACAAAGCCTTTAAGGCCTGCTGCAGGCGGGCAGCCCCGATCCATAAAATAGTAACATATATAAAGTTAAATGGCCTGCTGCGTTTCGCAGCTCAATCCCATAAATATCCTCACAATGGAAAATTATTACTGAGTGTGAAATGTATATTTTAGAACAATTAATTCAACAACATCACGACCCCATGGGTCCAAAAATATCGGCACATAGCCTAAACATGATCTTTATTACTAGCCTCAGCTTAATTCCTCTATCAAGTGCCACATGTTCAGATAATAACATGATTCTTTAATTTTACTACTTCATAGGATTTATTCAAGATACACTTTCGGTGGTGCACGTCTACATGTTCGTCACCTATCGTGTGTGTCACCTCCAAATAATTCATATCATACCAAAATCGGGGATTCATACCCTCAGAACCAAGTTTAGAAGTGTTACTTACCTCAACTCGTGTAATTCTTTATTCCTCTATGACCTTGCCATGAGAATTGGTCTCCAAAAGCCTCGTATCTATGCACAATTAATTCGATTCAATCAATACCAATTATTGTAATTAATCCCATAAGGAAATACTAATTTTTCCAATAAAATCCGAAATTAACTCAAAAATACCAGTGGGTCCCACATCTCGGAACCCAACAAAAGTTATAAAATATGAACGCTCATCCAACCACGAGTCCAACCATATAAATTTCACCAAATTCCGACATCAACTCGACCCTCAAATCTTCAATTAAAGTCTTTGGAGATTTCTACCATTTTCAACCCAATCTATACCTATTTGAACTCAACAATCTTTCCATAAACCTTATTGATATGTATAAATGATACTATTACACCCAAGAATATTACTCTTAATCACCCATATTTACCCAAACTCGAAATTGAAGACTCGGGGTTAGAACCTTACCTCTTGGGTGAAGATCTTGTGATATTTTCTTGTTGGATTTCAAAGTTTGAACAAGATCCCGATGAACAAAGCACTTGAGCTTCTTCCTCTCTCTAGAACACTCTCCATTCTCTCTAAAAAAGTCAGAGTTTTGCTCCAAAATGATTCCCAAAGTCTATTTATCAAAATGGGTTCGAGTTATGAAAATTGAAAAATTAACCCTCCGAAAGCAGGTCTGCGGTCGCATAATGGACCGCAGAATGGGTATGCGGGTCGCAAAATGCACCGCAAAATCGATGCCCAGAAATGGGCTTCACTGGACAGGTTTACGACCATCCGATCAACTATTTCAACTTAAGCTTCCAACAGAAAAGTTCATTCTTCCAAGCTAACTCTAAAATACCTTAAAACCAAAACCGATAATTTACATAAGTCATAATACCTCGTAGGAAGTTATTCAATACTTCAAATAGTTGAAAGGAGCGTAAATGCTCAAAACGACCGGTCGGGTCGTTACACCATTGTTCGAGAGTTTTTAAGAAAAACATTGGGGTAAGAATTCCTAACTCGATTTTGGTTAAAATACATGAATCTATTGTTGTTTTTATTATTAAATTAGTGAATTGGGTTGAAAATGGTAGAAATTTTCTATACCTTAAATTGAGGATTTGGAGGTCGATTCATTATCGGAATTTGATAAAATTGGTATTGTTGAACCCATATCGAAATAGGTGTTCGGATTTCATGAAAATTCTATCAGGTTCCGAGAGGTGGGCCCCGCGTTGACTTTCGGGTTGACTTTTTAATGTGAAATTCTAAGTCGACGTTATATTATCCGGAATTGTTTTTGATAAATTTTAATAAAGTTATGCAATTAATTTGGCTAGATTTGAGCCGTTCGGAGGTCATTTCACGCAAGAAGGCTATTTTGGAATATCGGCCTAACTTTAAAAAGATAAGTATCTTGTCTAACTTTGAGTAGGGGAATTACCCCTTAGGCATTAAGTCTTATGTATAAATTGTGTGATTGAAAGCCGTGTACGCAAGGTGACGAGTACATACTTGGTTTATATGTGCAAATTATATCAGTTAACATTCGTAGACACCCTTATGTATTAAATTGAAAATTGTTGGTACTTATTAAGTTCTTTATTTGTCATGCCTAATTCCTTGTTTGCCGAGTTTGCTTTTATATGGTAATTTGGTGTGATTGTCACTTGACTTTTATGATGATTCCGTGTTCTGTTGAGTTGCCATTTAGTGGAATTAATTTCATTAAGGATTTTTCATCTGTAAATAATTAATTAATTAAATTTGAAAAGAGGTATTAATTTAATTACCAAGAATATGGATTAAAGAAGGCGTTGTTCTAGCTGAGTTACTTTCCATCTTTGTTATTTTTAAGATTTTATATACATTGTGTTGAGCCGTGTGCTACCTGTTGTTAAATTAATTGATTTCATTGTACCTTTGGAAATGTTGTGGCCTATGGGCAATTTATAAATACGAGTTGATTATGCTGTGTTGTTGTGATAATATTCTGTATGAATTATTGTGATTTGGGTTACTGTTATGTGGCGTATAAGGGTGGCATCTCACTGTTGATATTATGTGGGCATAAGGGTGACATTTCACTATTGTTATGTGTATTGGTATATTGTCTGGGAGGAGTGATAAGGGAGGCTATTAAATAGAACGATAAGAGAGACTATTATAGGAGTGATAAGTGTGGCTATAGCAGCGATAATGGTGGCTATTGATATTGTCAGGGCGGAGGGATAAGGGAGGCTATAATAGGAGTGATAAGGGTGGCTATAGGAGAGATAAGAGTGGCTATTGTCAGGGATGATATGTGATGATGTGGGTTATTGTGTTGGTAATTTTTATGTGATGATGTGGGGTTATTGTGCTGGTGATTTTCATGTGATATTGTGATTTTCCTTGTGTTTAATTTTTATATCTTGTGCAACTTGTCTTGTTGTTTCGGTAAATTTGATAATAGTCTGATCTATGTTAAAATTATGAGCCTGTGGCTATTGCGGAACGGATTATGTTATTGGCACGTGAATTGTCCGTGCAGATGTGATATGAAATATGGGCACGAGGTGCCGGAGAAATATAATGATTATGTTATTGGCACGTGAACAGTCCGTGCAGATATGATATGAAATGCGGGCACGAGGTGCCGGAAAAATATAATGATTTTTATTATTGGCACATGAGTTATCCGTGCGGATTTGATAGAAATATGGGCACAAGGTGCCGTAAAAATATGAAAGTGGGTTGAGACCCATGTTACGAAAGTATGAAAGTGGGCGGAGACCCGTATTTTATGATTATGAAATGAGGTGTCACAGAGTGACTTTTATTTGAAAGATATTTATTTGAAACAAGTATATTCGAAAGATATTTATTTGAAAGAATTATATTCGAAAGATATTTATTTGAAAGAAGTATATTCGAAAGGCATTTATTCGAAAGAATTATATGTAAAAGATTTATATTTGAAGGATTTGATTAATTGGTTGTACTTGTATTCATTATTCGTTTGAGCAATAATTATGGTGTTCTTGTTGCCTTGCTGTTTATATCACTGGTTGATTTTTTTGCTATCATTGCTAGTTGTTTTCCAGTACTATTGTATACTGCTATATTGTACAGGTTATTTGACTAGTGAGTGTCTTAACTGCACCTCGTCACTACTCCACCGAGGTTAGTCTTGATACTTACTGGGTACCGACTGTGGTGTATTCATACTATACTTATGCATATTTTTATGCAGAGCCAGGTACTGGAGATATCAGACCCACACCGAATTAGTGTGTTGATCGCAAGGATTCAAGGTAGAGATGTTTGGTCGTCACAGTCCCTTGGAGTCTTTTCATTTTTATTGTATTATCATCTCTTATTCGAACAATATTGTATATTCGATCCTGGAGATCCTTGCATGTATTCAGTTAGAGTTCGTGACTCTGTATTACCAGTCTTGGGAGGTTGTTATAATTATTTTCACTGTTAGTTTCGATACTTGTATTAATATATATGTTTCAAAAAAAAATGGCTCCAAATATAATTGTAATCGGCTTACCTAGTCTTAGAGATTAAGTACAATCACGACGCCTGTGGTGGAATTTTGGGTCGTGACATTTTCGAACTATTTTCAGAAACAATCTTTCAAAAATATTTTCGAATAAAATCATTTCAAAAATCAATTAGTTTACTGTTTACTTTATATTTTTACTAACCATTTTTACTTCTCTTATCTTGTGAGGTACCATCATATTATCATTTTTGGAAGACGACGTTTGGAGAAAAATCAAGGATAAACCCCTTCAAATGTCCCGCCTCGTACTTCCCGTTCTTGGATGTACTCAAACATAAAATATAGTAAAGCCATAGATAGATATTGTGCTTGCTTGTTTTCTTTGGTATTGTCTATTTTCTAAACACTTAGGGTGAATCGCATATAGTTAATAATTGAATTAAAATTGCGATGTTGTATCTTAGGTAAATTTATGAAGTTTGTGCATATATCTAGGTTATTGAATATGTAGTATGATATGATTAGTTTGTCTAGGTGTATTCTCAGATAATTGAATTAGTCATGGTCGTAAATAGGGGTGGCAAACGAGCGGGTCTGGTCGGATGTGAGCAGGTCGAAAATGAGTAATTAAAAAACGGATAAATTATCCAACCCGACCCGTATTTTAGATGGATAAAAAACAGGTTATCCGACAGATAATATGGATATCCATATTATCCATGTCTTCTTGAATATGATCACTTGTGGGAGAATTCCTAGTCTTCCAAACTTGAGAAAAATTTGAGGCTTTACAAATGTAAATGTTAAACATATTAGTTATCCATTGGTTATCTATTTGGTTAACCATTTTCTAAGTGGATAGTATGGTTCTTATCCATATTCGACCCGTTTTTAAAAATTTCATTATCTAACCTATTTTTAATGGATAATATGGGTGGATAACTATTTTTTTAAACCATTTTGCCACCTCTAGTTGTAAATAATGGCATGCTTTCCTAAAGTGAATGATATATACGAGTATGTTTAGCTAAACAAAAAAAAAAGTGATTCAATCATTTAGGTACTTTATTCTAATTAAAGTATGTACATAATACTTGGGATTGTAAACATACTTTTGTTACAATCAAATTAAATAACTAG
Source organism: Nicotiana tabacum (assembly GCF_000715075.1). Taxonomy (NCBI): domain Eukaryota; kingdom Viridiplantae; phylum Streptophyta; class Magnoliopsida; order Solanales; family Solanaceae; genus Nicotiana; species Nicotiana tabacum. The sequence continues at coordinate 57,787,815 of NC_134091.1, read as the reverse complement.
AGTTGTGCATCTTGCTAACCATATTAGATATATATTTGTGAATAAGATTATTTGGATTTGTATGGTTTTCCATGAAAGTATTTTGGTTGTTATACTTTTACTATATTCTTATACTCTAACTAAATTGTAAATGGTTTTTTCGTTTTTATTTTTCTAGACATAAAGAGTTTGTTCTCTATCTTATTGTGTGGATTCTCTTTATTCGGAACACTTTATTGAGTATGGTACATTATCCGAATCTCTTTATGTTATTTGGGAATAATTTTAGCCATTCTTTTGAAATTATATATATATATATATATATATATATATATATATATATATATATATATATATATATATACTCGTTTGTACTGGATAATACTTTCCCATATGTATTTTGATAACTCTTTTTTTAAATAATATTCCTATTTTTTAACTAATACTTTTGAAATCATTAGTTATTTATATTATATATTCTAAGATAGTTCTTTCCCATCTTTATCCATTACTTTAAATAAGTCTTCTTTATATTTTACCCATTTATTCAAAACAATTGAACTTTAGGTGCTAATTAAATCTTTTCAAGTGTGTTCTTATGATTTAAAATTTATTTAGTTAATTCATAAATACTCTACTTATTGCTACATGTTTTGTACGTTTATTGAATCATCAAAAGACATAATTCTCATATGCTTTCATTCTTTATATGCATCCTATTACATAGGTATTTGTGTTTGGGCATGCGATATTCACATTCAATTACTCTTCATTTCAAATCACTTTTTATAATTCTTGTAAATATTGAATCCTCTTTTCTTATCCTATTTACTATATAAAACTATTTAAAGACAATTCTTCCCCCACTCTTGCAAATCATTTTAAAGTGAGTTTTCCTTCTCTTTTACATTTAGAGCCTATCACTCAAAATGGTTTATTTTTGGATATAAATTAAATTCTTCCAAGTGCATTCTTTTATTATAATTTATTTAGTTAATTTAGAAATACTCTATTTGTCATTACATATTTTCTTCACTTTTTACCAAGTCATCAAAATATAATTTTCACATACTTATTTCGCATCCTTTGTACATAATTTTATTATTTTGTCACTCATGTTTAGTCACTCTTCATCCGAATTACTTATGATATTCATCATACAAAAATTAGTCATTCTTTAGAACCTCCCCTCTTATTTGATCGAGTCCGCATGAACCACATTTTTGTTGATCTTGAGGGATGCCTAACACCTTCCCCTCAGAATAACTTGAACCCTTACCTAGAATCTGAACGGTGTCGCAGATCATAGTTAAAGTATATATTACGTAGTATAGTATAGATGTCCTAGTATACCTTAAATACTAGGTGGCGACTCTAAATTTTAAATAACTTTGTAGAGTACTATAAGTTGTAGTTTGTTTTATCTTGTGCAAAATAGGGTGCAACAATATGGCGGCTCTGTTGGGGATACTTCAGGCTCTAACCACAATAGATTCAATCAATTATTTGAGGGATTACAGGTTCTCCAATACTCCAACTTTTATTCTTTCTGTCACATGTTTCAACTCATATATTCTCGGTTTCATGTTGTATACTCTTTGTTTCAAGCTGTATATTCCTTGCTTCAAGTTGCATATGCTTTGTCGCATGCCTCAATTAGTCTATTGTTTGTGATGCGCTTCAGGCAGTGTATTCTTTATCATGCGCTTCAAGCGGTATATTCTTTGTTGCCTCGAGTTGTATATTCTCTGTCGTATGCTTCAACCCGCATAGTCTCTGTTGCGTGCTTCTAGTCATGTATTCACTGTTACATGCTTCAGGCCGTATTTTCTTTGTCATGCTCATGTTGTATATTCTTTCACAGAAGCCTATGTTGTATATTCATTGTCACATGCTTTGGTTCTACCTTATTGAATTGTCATCACTTTTCTATCGATACTTGGTCGTACACTATCACACACAAGTCATGCGAGGATTGTTGTAACGGCCCAAAATCTCACCCGTCATGATGACGCCTATATCAATACTAGGCAAGCCGACAATATCAATAAACTATATATCTTTTAAATTTGAAAACATAATGATTTAATTTAGCGAAAGAAATCTCACAAGTATAAATATAAATACTCCCAAAACTCGGAGTCACTGAGTACATGGGCATCTAATATGAATACAAGTCTAGAAAATACGGTCCATAATAATCTGAGACCAGATACAGTAAATAAGGAGATAGGGAAGGAGAGGCAAGGTCTGCGAAACACGGCAGCTGCCTCTTAATCTCTGGAAAATCAACAGTGCGAAAGAATCAACACCCACTATGTCCGGGAATACCTGGATCTGCACACGAAGTGTAGGGTATAGTATGAGTATAACCAACTCATCAAGTAACAATAATGACTAAGGAACTGAAGATAATGACGAGCAACAAAGTCATAGTTCACTTTCAGTAGTTCCAGCAAAGAATAAACATGCTTTCAAATCCAGCAGTTTAAGTCAAATCAATTTTATACAGTTCAATTTCAAGTAATCCGGATGTAAATTCTTTCAGAGATTTCACAACAATGACAGATAGCAACCAAGTGCAATAACAATTGCAAAGCAAGTATAACCTCTCAGGCAACAGTCACTCAACTTATCACAATAGCTCAACCACTCGGCTCTCAGCCCTCAGCACTCACACTCAATGGGTACCCGCACTCACTGGGGGTGTGTACAGACTCCGGAGGGGCTCCTACAGCCCAAGTGCCATAATCTGCACGGACAACTCACGTGCTGCATGGAAAACTCACGTGCTGCACGAACAACTCACGTGCGATAGTATCAATATCTGGATCTGCACGGACAACTCACGTGCTATAGTATAATAATATCTGGATCCGCACGGACAACTCACGTGCTGCACGGACAACTCACGTGCTATAGTATAATAATATCTGGATCTGCACGGACAACTCACGTGCTATAATAATATCTTACAATCAGGCCCTCGGCCTCACTCAGTCATAAATCTCTCCAGTCTCCCGGGCTCTCAATAATCATGAAAAATCATCCCAAACAACAATGATATGATGCATCAATAAGGAACAATAGAGACTGAGATAAAATAAACAAGTAAATTGTGACTGAGTACATTTTGTGTATCACAGCCCCGTTTTCTCCTTTACTGCTCAATTTATGCTTTACATTTGTTATGTGACTTGCCGGGGGTAATTGGTTCGGGTTCGGTGAGGTTTTTGAATGATTTGGAACACCTAATTCCAAGGTTTCGAAATTTAGTTGAAAAGGTTGACCGAATATTGACGTATGTGTAGTGACCCAGAGAATTTTTGCTAAGGAAATCAAGGTTTTGAGGTGCCGAGGTAAATTAATTAGTACAAAGGTTGTAGAAATTTCTCGTGACGAGCTTGCGAGATGCGGCTCAGAATTTTTGGATTGAACAATGCACCGGGAAGTAAAGGAAAATTTTTGGAGGAAAAACACATTTCTGCGGTCCATTATGCGACCGCATAATCACTCTGCGGGCCGCAGAAGTGAGGCAGAAGAGGGCCAATTTGGATGAAATTTGCGGTCGACTATGCGGCCGCATAACTGTTCTGTGGTCACTATGCGACTCCAGAATAGGTATGCGGGCTGCATAGTGATCGCATACATAGACAGATATTTGCTAGTATTGGACATTGATTATGCGACCGATAAGCGGTCCGCATAACCATTATGCGGTCGCATATGCGACCGTAGAACCTGTTCCGGAGCTTCATTTTTCTGGTTTTATAAACCCGACCCCATTCTTATAAAACACTATTGTGGGTCATTTTGAAGGATTTTCATCTGATATTTTAGAGAGAGGTGAGAGCATTTTAGAGAGAGAAAGTGAAGACTTAGTCATTTATCCATCAATTCTTGTTCAAGGTCTGAAGATTTCACAAGGATCTTGTTGGGGCTTCAAAGAGGTAAGAATTTCTTTCCTCAATCCTTCAATTTTGGGTTTGGAGTAAAAATGGGTGATTTATAGTATGATTCTTAGGTGTAAGAGTATTATGTATACATACCAATAAGGTTGTGGAAAGATTGTAAAGTTCAAATGGGTAAGGATTGAGTTGAAAATGATAGAAATCTTCATAGGCTTTAATGGAAGATTTGAGGGTCGAGTTGGTGTCGGATTTTGGTAAAATTTATATGGTTGGACTCGTGGTTGGATGAGCGTTCTTATTCTGTAACTTTTATCGGGTTCCGAGACGTGGGCCCTACGGGCGATTTTTGAGTTAATTTCGGATTTTATTGAAAAAAGTAGTATTTGCTTATGGAATTAATTATAATAATTTGTATTGACTGAGTCAAATTAATTGTGGCTAGATACGAGGCTTTCGGAGACCAATTCTCGTGGCAAGGGCATAGCGGAATAAATAATTATACGGGTTGAGGTAAGTAACAATTATAAATTTGGTCCTGAGGGTATGAAACCCCGGATTTTGGTATCATGTGATTATTTTGGAGGTGGTGCACATGCTAGGTGATGGGAGTTTGGGCATGCACCGAGGGGATTGTGACTTGGTCCATCCTGGAAAACTGTAAAGTTGAATAATTTATTGTTAGCTATATGATCTCTATGTATTGAAGAAATTTGACTATAAATCATGCTTAGGCTATGTTATAGTACTGTTGAGACCCGTAGAAGTCGCGTACTTGTTGAATTATTTACTAATTGTTGTCTTGTACTCAGTCATGATTTTTATTGCGTATTATACTTCAGTCTTTCTGGATATTTGTTGATATACTATGTTATCTTTGTTTGGGCTGATCTTTGTTATTTCTGAGAGCCCGAGAGACTTGAGAGGTTGAGGACTGAGTAAGGCCGAGGGCCTGTCGGTGATGTAAGGATATTATGACACGTGAGTTGTCCGTGCATGATATTATAGCACGTGAGTTGTCCGTGCAGCACGTGAGTTGTCCGTGCAGATTATGGCGCTTGGGCTATAGGAGCCCCTCCGGAGTCTGTACACACCCCCAGTGAGCGCGGGTACCAATTGAGTGTGAGTGCTGAGGGCTGAGAGCCGAGTGGTTGAGCTGTTGTGATAAGTTGAGTGACTGTTGCCTGAGAGGTTGTACTTGCTTTGCAATTGTTATTGCACTTGGTTGCTATCTGTCATTGTTGTGAAATCTCTGAAAGAATTTATATCCGGATTACTTGAAATTGAACTGTATAAAATTGATTTGACTTAAACTGCTGGATTTGAAAGCATGTCTATTCTTTGCTGGAACTACTGAAAGTGAACTATGACTTTGTAGCTCGTCATTATCTTCAGTTCCTTAGTTATTATTGTTACTTGCTGAGTTGGTTGTACTCATACTACACCCTGCACTTCGTGTGCAGATCCAGGTGTTCCTGAACATAGTGGGTGTTGATCATTTCGCACAGTTGATTTTCAGGAGATTTTGAGGTAGCTGCCGTGTTTCGCAGACCTTGCCTCTCTTTCCCTATCTCCTTATTTACTGTATCTTGTCTCAGATTATTATGGACCGTATTTTCCAGACTTGTATTCATATTAGATGCCCATGTACTCAGTGGCACCAGGTTTTGGGAGTGTTGTATCGGAAATTGCTAGATTTTTGGTAACGTTACGTTTTAAATGTAAAGGAAATCGTGAGTTATTGATGTTGTCGGCTTCCCTAGTACTGAGATAGGCGCCATCACGACAGGTTAGGAATTTGCGTCGTGACACAAGCAAACTGTGACTGAGTACTAAACAACAATTAAGCAGATAGTTCAACACGTACACGACCTCTGTGGGTCCCAACAGTATACACATATAGCCTAAACATGGTTTCTAACATGACTTACAGTCAAATTTCCACAATACATAGAGAGCAGATAGCTATCAATAAGTCATTCAACTTTACAGTTTCTACAGGACGGACCAAGTCACAATCCCCTCGGTGCACGCCCACACGCTCGTCACCTAGCATGTGCGTCACCTCCAAAATAATAACATGACACAAAAATCAAGGGTTTCATACTCTTAGGATCAGATTTAAAACTATTACTTACTTCAAAGTGTAAAATTCTTTACTCTGCTATGCCCTTGCCTCGCAAATCGGCCTCCGAATGCCTCGAATCTAGTCACAATTAATTTATTTCAGTTAATAAAATTTATTGGAATTAATTCCATAAGAAAATACTATTTTTTCATAAAAATCCGAAATTTAGCTCAAAAAATTGCCTGTGGGCCCCACGTCTCGGAACCTGACAAAAGCTAAAAAATCCGACAACCCATTCAATTATGAGTTCAACTATACTAATTTCACTCACATCCGACTTTGAATCGCTGTTCAAATTCCAAAAATTCATTTTATGAAATTTCTACAATTTTCCCCAAATTTCCATCTCAAAATATTTATTACATGATGAAAACAATGATATATTCATGTATGTTAACCAAATATGAGTTAGAATCGCTTACCCCGGTAAATATCTTGAAAAACCCACAAAACATCGTCTCAGACCGAGCTCCCAAGATCCAAAAACGAAATAATAACCTAAGCCTCGGTTATATAGTACTCACCATGTGCGGTCTGCACAATCCCAAGTGCGGCCGCACATCCCAGCTCCTGCGGTCGCACAAAAATGGTGCGGCCGCACCTTTTGGTGACTGCACTGCCACGACTTAGTATTTTGGCCATATATTTCTCTACAGATGTTCAAATGATAACTTCTTTATCTTTCTAGAAACTAGACACGAAGGGCTACAATTTTCATTTTTGAATCATCTCAAAATTCCTTGTAGATCAAAAGATATAAGTTTCCGAAGTCGGACGAATGAACCTACGAAAATCACGAGTAGTGCGGCCGCACACAAAATTGTGCGGTCTGCACTAGGTTGAGTGCGGCCGCACACAAAATTTTGCGGTCCACCTTGTCTTCTGCGGTCCGCACTTTTCTTCTGAATTGCCGAAATGCCCGGACTCGCTCAAAACTTACCCTAAAACTCATCTGGAACCTCCCGGATACAAACTATATATGAATTTCAATCATAAAACACGATACAGACCTGCTCGCACACTCAAAATACTGAAAAGAGGTTATCTTGACCTGATATTGACCATGGCCAAACTCCCAAATTTCTTAACTTTACTAATCTCTCAACCAATGATCCAAAAATACACTCAAGCCACTCGGGACCTCAACCAAATATACCAACACGTCCCAAAATACAGTACGAACTTAGTGGAGGCTTCAAATCTCGTCAAACAACTTCAAAATTACGAATCTCGCCTCGAATCGAATTATGAGTTTTGGAATCTTCCAACTTCTATGTTTTGCGCCGAAACGTATCAAATCAATCGAGAATGACTTCAAATTTTGCACACAAGTCATAAATGACATAATGTTGGTATTTTAATTTTCTGAATCAGATTTAGGCCCCAATATAAAAAAGTCAACTCCCCGGTTAAACTTTCCAAATATACGACTTTCGGCATTTTAAGCCTAATTCTACAACGGACCTCCAAATAATTTTTCGGACACGCTCCTAGTCCAAAATTACCATACGAAGCTATTGGAATCATCAGAATTCAATTCCGAGGTCATTTACACATAAGTCAATATCCGGTCAACTTTTCCAACTTAAGTTTTCAATTATGAGACTAAGTGTCTCATTTCACTCCGAAATCCTTTCGGACCCGAACCAACTAACCCGATAAGTCATAAATCAATTGTAAGGCATAAATTGAGCAGTAAATTGGGAAATGGGATTATAATACTCAAAACGACCGGTCGGGTCGTTACATTAGCTTAGGTTTTCTCTTTCTAGATTTTAATTTGCGTGAGCATACTCTCATAAACTGCAGCAGAACGCACGTACCCGGGGGTGATATCACATCACCCTATTCTATATAGGCCTGACCACACAACCTAATTGAAAATCATTAATTTAACCTTAGCCCAAAAACCTTAGAGTCAAATTTCTAACATCCAGAATTCTTTTCAAGACCCGAATCTCACATCTACACACTGTATAAGCCTGAACAAGTTATATCCAGCCATAACCATAATCCTAGATATAATCGCATAACATACTACACAACTCGCATACTCGTAACACCATTTCTGATCACAGTAACTACTCAAAACCAACCAAGTACTAGTATAAAACCTCATATCAAGCCAAACCTCGTTCCAAAAACCTTCGTACACTACTGATAATAAAAGAAGCATACAGAAATCGCATGATCCCTTATCAGAGCAACAAGTCATGGAACTCTCCCCCCCCAACCAGAACCATAATCACTTTCTAAGTTGACTTTCAATATTATCCTCCCGAATATACCGTAATCAAACCTGATAGTACCCATTCTAGGTCTAATGACCTTATATTATTAAACACAACTATCTCATAGACACGCCACATCAATATAACTCAAGCCATAACTGTGCAATCCGTGTACCCAAATATGGGAGATGTCTCAAGGAAGAGAACCATATTGCAAGTTCAACAAGCACCACCACAATCACACTATTACAACCAACTCCTTAAATTTTGTGAAGAGGATAACCGTAGGCGCATGTGCATAATTGTAGAGAAAGGAAATTAATAAATCAGATAAATTATTATAGAAATAGAATTCCCACACACGGCAGAGACAACTCACGTGCCAATAAAATGAATCGCCCGGCATAGTCACAGGCCTCCAGTCCCAGCATATCATACAGGAGCAATTAAACAAGTACACTTGTATATGATAATGAAAAGGATTCTCATGCTCCCGGACTGGTATAAATAGCACGCCATAGTGTAAGCATGTGCAAAGTGTGCTATCACACTTCAAATCGGCAATTTAACGCAGAAATAGTAATTACCCCATTTATTCAAGGAAATTAGCCTCTTTGTAACCTCAAAAGTAGCCTAGATAGTTTTCAACAAAGGTATGAACATGGGAAACATTATAACTTTACGCTTAACAATCAACTCTAGGCATATCATAGCCTAAGCATTCTTTCGAGTATGAATACTTACCCTGATTCTCGCACATTGGCTCAAACCTCACATATATGCACACTTATAGTGCATAGCTATCACAAATAATTAACGCAACTAGTGCCTCCACTGAGTTTAAAGAAAATACTCATCTCAAACAGGCCGCAACCCGAATCAATATACTTCTGAGAACTCTCAGTCTCCAAATTCATCAAACACACGAATCACCGTAACTGATCCCAACTTCAGCACTAGAATGACTAACACATCTTCCATTCACGATCTTCCCATGAGGAATACTTTCATAATTCTTCCATGCCACATAGCAATAATTTGAATATCAGCAGTCTATCAACCAGGTGAGTATTGTAATACCAATGAACATTCGTAGGTCAAAACATAATGCGCCTTTTGAAATGCGCACCCTTCTCAGGGATTATCAAGCAGTTATAACATTCATCTAAATATCTAAAACTGACCATTCTGTCCAAAATTCGTGATCTTCTTTTCAAGAATGAACTGTCACCTTGTACATGTAAATCTAACTCTGGCACAACACATCACATCTATCATGTGAAAGGCACGAGAATCTCATTATAAACTCTGAGTCACTAGCAAATTACATACCCTATTAGTTAGAAATCTCTGTCTTGCTTCTTTCCAGGAGAAAATCACAATACACAACATGTTCCCCACACCGGTAGAAAATATCCGATTCAAACCATGATAGAAACCATCATGAAAACTTTGAAATCTATTTGCACATAACCAAGCTATCAGAACTGAATTCCTCTAACTCGACTAAGCCACACAGGTTGCCAAATCCGAGAGTATTGCCACAAAACACCCATAAAGCCTCACCTCATCATAAGAACTAAAAGAACCGAGCATACCATTACCATATTGATCCAGCATGTTACCCATTTGTCGTATTTTCTCCTAGTTTCTTCTGGATTATCCTCAAGTTGCCATTTTTCCTTGTCAGAACAACACTACTTTACCCAAAGCTTCCTACAAGACATCCTAACATAAAACTACACTGCCCTAAGGCCCATAAGCCACTGTATTCTTCTTAAGCACCTCCATAAATACCACAACTATAACACTCACTCTGAAAATACCTTATGCGAATTTAAAATTGTTCCTCTTTCCTTTCTTATACTAAAATGTAGAATCCATAGTCAAACAGAATTAGCGCAAGTCCTGATACCATCCAATGTAAGTAACCGATTCTAGTGATATACAAATTCGAAAAAATTTAAATTTTCACATATACATTTTGAATCCATTAGAAATCTCGAGAGAGTCATCCACTCTGCTCAAATCTAATTTACTCTGCCCCAAACGGGCCGAAAGACATGTGCTCCTTTAGCACGATCAACACTCAAAGAAGTAACCCTGCCTTAACACGACCAATCGAATTCAAACTTCGTGCTCACTACATCCTTCAAAATAACAACTTAATCATTCCATAATTTTCATATTTTCATAAAGTTCAATGTAACTCGTATCCAGGAATTTACTTACCTGAGTCATCCTCGATCTCCACCTCTGTAAGTCATAGCTAATCCACAAGTATGTCTCAAACCAAAACTAAAGTTTAACATATATCCATGAAATTGAATTGTCAATAGCAGACTCCCCCACTTGGCTCAAATCCATAGAACAAAACACTCGATAACTCATAATACCCATACTTCATTACTGCCATAATACTGCAGTTAGTTCAACGAAAATTCTTCTCAAGCTTATGCAACACCCACCATAAAATACCTCAATCATCCGCTAAGTTAGCATTTATTCTCGCGACAATCAAGTCAAATTTTCTCAACCCGATTTAAATTCAAATCTCAACACATACGCCCCGTTAGTAGAAAAGAAACTCTATATTCACATCATAAGGAATACACCTACATAGATTACTGCACAGAAGATAACCCAACTGCTTAGTATCAAATTGGCATTTTGTTATACCCTTTCGCAGCCACAATTACTATGAAATCACTTAATCTTTTTGAGTCCAAACTCATTAACTAGACACGAGAATTTAATTTGCCCCAAAATTTAACAACGTGAAAGATCTTTCAAAACATTCACACTCGAGATTGTACGTCACATCAAAACAAAAATAAAGCACCCAATGGCCTTCCTTTACATTTCAAGGAAACACTTCTCGTCACATTCAAATCGTCTTAACACATCCCGCAGTTACAACATACCCATCACAAAGCTATTCCACCGCTCATCGAGCCACAAATTCCACTCATAGGGACATTACCAGACATATGAGTCCAAATATATAGTTTACAACTGAAGCTACCAAGTCTAAGCTACAGTCTAAACCTGGCCTCAAGTCCTCCAGACTACCCCATAACCAAAACACAGAATACACATCTTGAACCTCGTTCATAGAATCACAAACCGGCGATGCACAGCTGATACCGAGCCCTTATGTGCGCATACAAATGCGTGGAAGGAATTCAAAGAGTTATGTTTCAAGACGAATCAATTCCGCACGATAGAATACAAGAAAGTGAAATTTTCCTAAGGGTTCGGCAGCCTCTAGAAGATAAGTACAGACGTCTCTATATCGATCCGCAAGACTCTACTAAACCTGCTCATGACTCGTGAGACCTATATTACCTAGAGCTCTGATACCAACTTGTCACGACCCAAAATCTCACCCGTCGTGATGGTGCCAATCTCAATACTAGGCAAGCCGACAATCTCAATAAACAACATATCTTTTAAATTTGAAAACATAATGATTTAATTTAGCGGAAGAAATCTCACAAGTATAAATATAAATACTCCCAAAACCCGATGTCACTGAGTACATGGGCATCTAATATGAATACAAGTCTGAAAAATATGACCCATAATAGTCTGAGACCAGATATAGTAAATAAGGAGATAGGGATGGAGAGGCAAGGTCTGCGAAACACGGCAGCTGCCTCTGAATCTCCGAAAAATAAACTGTGCGAACGAATCAACACCCGCTATGTCTGGGAACACCTGGATCTGCACACGAAGTACAGGGTGTAGTATGAGTACAACCAATTCAGCAAGTAACAATAATAAATAAGGAACTGAATATAGTGACGAGCTACACAGTTATAGTTTACTTTCAGTAATTCTAGCAAAGAATAAACATGCTTTAAAATCTAGCAGTTTAAGTCAAATCAGTTTTATACAGTTCAAGTTCTTGTAATCCGGATATAAAATCTTTCAGAGTATTTCATAACAATAACAGATAGCAACTAACTGCAACACCAAATGAAAAGCAAGTACAGCCTCTCAGGGCAATAATCACTCAACTCGTCACAACAGCTCAACCACTCGGCTCTCAGCCCTCAACACTCACACTCAATGGGTACCCACGCTCACTGGGGGTATACAGACTCCGGAGGGGCTCCTACAGCCTAAGCGCTATAATCCGCACGGACAACTCACGTGTTGCACGGACAACTCACGTGCTATAATATCAATATCTGGATCCGCACGGACAACTCACGTGCTATAGTATAATAATTGAAAAAGGGCCAAAAATACCCCTAACGTATTGAAAATGGCTCAAAAATACCCTCTGTTAACCTTTTGGTCTAAAAATACCCTTAACGTTTTATTTGTGGCTCACATATACCCTTAACGTTTTATTTTTGACTCACATATACCCTTGAAACTAACAAAATATGGATGATAAATTTTTGGCACACCTTCCATCAATATACCATATATTCTTTTCTATGCATTTTATACCACATATATAAATTATATATATACATCATAATACATGTAAACAAACAAAATATACCATACATATTCTTTAAAGTTGTGTATTTTATACTTTATATATACCACTATTATATAATTTATCACATATCTATATATAATAAAAGGAGAGGTAAAAATACATTATTAAGATATAACATATTAAATTTCCAGAGCGGCTCCGCTCCATTACAATTTGCTCCATTAGATGCCAATATAGCTTTAAATAACTAACATGTGTCCTTGATAATTTTTAAAGGATGGGATTTTTTTATTTTTTAATTCTCTAATGGTTAAGTTTCTATTGATAAACAAAAATAAAATAAGTGAATGGCCCGTCAACATCATGTTCTTTCCCATAAATATATCTATTAAATTGATTTCCCCCCCTTATGATCGGGTGAGTATATATATTTATTTAGCAAGTGAATATTATTATTCATATATATATATATTACTTTCTGGGGAAGAACATGATGCTGACAGGTCATTCACACATTGTTTTTGTTTATCAAAAGAAACTTAACCATAATAATAATAGAAAATTAATAAATAAAAAAATATCATCCTTTAAAAATTAACAAGGACACATGTTAGTTATTCAAATCTATATTGGCATCTAATGGAGCGGAGCCGCTCCTTTATTTTAACATGTTATAATTTCGACAGATAGTTCTTATATATTTTTTATTATAATAGTATATATGATAAATTATATAATAGTGATATATATAAAGTATAAAATACACAACTTTAAAGAATATGTATGGTATATTTTGTTTGTTTACATGTATTATGATGTATATATATAATTTATATATGTGGTATAAAATACATATAAAACAAATATGGTATTATGTTGGAAGGTGAGCCAAAACTTTACTATCCATATTTTATAATTTCAAGGGTATATGTGAGCTAAAAATAAAATATTAAGGGTATATGTGAGTCAAAAATAAAACGTTAAGGGTATTTTTAGAACAAAAGATTAACGAAGGGCATTTTTGAGTAATTTTCAATATGTTAGGGGTATTTTTGGTCCTTTTTACGTATAATAATATTTGGATCCGCACGGATAACTCACGTGCTGCACGGACAACTCACGTGCTGCACGGACTACTCACGTGCTGCACGGACTACTCACGTGCTGCACGGACAACTCACGTGCTGTACGGACAATTCACGTGCTATAGTATAATAATATCTGGATCCGCACGGACAACTCACGTGCTGCACAGACAACTCACGTGCTATAGTATAATAATATCTGGACCCGCACAGACAACTCACGTGCTGTACGGATAACTCGCATGCTATAATAATATCTCACAATCATATCCTCGGCCTCACTCAGTCACAAATCTCTTCAGTCTCTCGGGCTCCCAGAAAACATGAAATCATCCCCAACATCAATGATATGATGCATCTATAATGAACAATAGAGACTGAGATAAAATAAATAAGTAAACTGTGACTAAGTACAAAATAACAATTAAGCAGATAGTTCAACATGTACACGACCTCTGTGGGTCCCAACAGTACATACATATAGCCTAAACATGGTTTTTAATATGACTTACAGTCAAATTTTTACAACACATCGAGAGCACATAGCTATCAACAAGTCATTCAACTTTACAGTTTCCACGGGACGGACAAAGTCATAATCCCCTCGGTGCACGCCCACACGCTCGTCACCTAGCATGTGCTTCACCTCCAAAATAATCACATGACACAAAAATCCGGTGTTTCATACTCTTAGGATCAGATTTAAAACTATTACTTACTTTAGAGTGTGAAATTCTTTACTCTGCTATGCCCTTGCCTCACAAATCGGCCTGCGAATGCCTCGAATCTAGTCACAATTAATTCGTTTCAGTCAATAAAATTCATTGGAATTAATTCCATAAGAAAATTCTAATTTTCCATAAAAATCTGAAATTTAGCTCAAAGAATCGCCCGTGGGGCCCACATCTCGGAACCCGACTAAAGTTACAAAATTCGACAACCCATTCAATTACGAGTTCAACCATATTAATTTCACTCACATCCGACTCCAAATCGGTGTTCAAATCCTAAAAATTCGTTTAATGAAATTTCTACAATTTTTCCCAAATTTCCATCTCAAAATACTGATTATATGATGAAAACAACGATATATTCATGTATGTTAACCAAATCTGAGTTAGAATCACTTACCCCGATGATTTTCTTGAAAAACCCACGAAACATCGTCTCAAACCGAGATCCCAAGGTCCAAAAATGAAATAATAACCTAAGCCTTGGTTATATAGTACTCACCATGTACGGTACGCAAAACTCCAAGTGCGGCCGCACATCCCAGCTCCTGCGGTCGCACAAAAATGGTGGGGCCGCACCTTTTGGTGACTGCACTGCCACGACTTAGTATTTTGCCCATACCTTTCTCTACAGATTTCCAAATGATAACCTCTTTATCTTTCTAGAAACTAGACACGAAGGGCTACAATTTTTGTTTTCGATTCATCTCAAAATTTCTTGTAGATCAAAAGATATAAGCTTCCAAAGTCGGACCAATGAACCTACGAAAATCACGAGCAGTGCGGCCGCACACAAAATTGTGCGGTCCGAACTAGGTGGAGCACGGCCGCACAAAAAATTGTGCGGTCCGCACTTGTCCTCTGCGGTCCGCACTTTTCCTCTGAAGTGCCGAAATGCCCGGACTAGTTTAAAACTCACCCCAAAACTCATCCGGAACCTCCCAGACACAAACCATATATGCATTTCAATCATAAAACACGCTATGGACCTGCTCGCGCACTCAAAATACTGAAAAGAGGTTGTATTCACCCGATATTGACCATGGCCAAACTCCCAAATTTTTTAAGTTTACTAATCTCTCAACAAATGATCCAAAAATACACCCAAACCCCTCGGGACCTCAACCAAATATACCAACATATCCCAATATACAATACGAACTTAGTGGAGGCTTCAAATCTCGTCAAACAACATCAAAATTACGAATCGCTCCTCTAATCGCATTATGAGTTTTCGAATCTTTCAACTTCTATGTTTTGCGCCGAAACGTATCAAATCAATCCAGAATGACCTCAAATTTTGAACACAAGTCAAAAATGACATAATGTAGGTATTCCAATTTTCAAAATCGGATTCCGACCCCAATATCAAAAAGTCAACTCCCCGGTTAAACTTCCCAAAAATTCAACTTTCGGCATTTTATGCCTAATTCCACTACGGACCTCCAAATACTTTTTCGGATACGCTCCTAAGTCCAAAATCACCATATGGAGCTATTGGAATCATCAGAATTTAATTCTAATGTCATTTAAACATAAGTGAATATGCGGTCAACTTTTTCAACTTAAGTTTTTTTTTAAAAACTTTTTAATTATGAGACTAAGTGTCTCATTTCACTCCAAATTCTTTCCGGACCCGAACCAACTAACCCGATAAGTAACAAATTAACTGTAAGGCATAAATTGAGCAGTAAATGGGGGAACATGGCTATAATACTTAAAATGACCGGCCGGGTCGTTACAGTTATCTTTTCACCCCTCCAAACCTTCTTTCAAAACTCCTTAGTTTCAGAGATTGGCAAATGAGGTTAACTACGTACAATCTCGCAGTTGTCCTTAACTCATGTCTGAATCTTGGTAAATCTACTCTCAGAATTCCTAGGTCACTGTACACACAATCTTGCATCTAGCTTTAGCTGAATTAATCCTTGCATATCATTTACTTGCTACATATTCTTGTATATTTGTTATATATTCTTTATCTATTACATGTACTTTCTTTTTGTTATCTACTATTAAGTCCTCTTTGTCTAACTAAGCTCTAGTTGACTTGTGTTGAACCTTCACCTTTTAAAACACATACCCATTCCGATCTTTACTACCACCCACCGTAATCGTACCATCATCTAGACTTCACCATCATTTCCAAAGATACATCAATCAAGCTTTGTACATCTTCCATTGATTTGATGTATTATTCTCAATCAGACTTCACACTCTCACTGACTTCCATCATTTGAGACAGATCCATACGCTATGCTACCATCTATCTCTTATTTAGGAGTTACTAGTCTCCACCCACCCACACAAGAATTCTCATTCACTACGACTTCTTCTCAAGGAACAATCACTTATTCATGATAACCATACAAATCTCATAGTCCTAGTAGTTGGCCCGAACTACGGTTTGACCTGATTCTTGCTTTGGCAAGATACATAGGCAATCCTACATAAGAATTCGTTCTCCCCACTATTTCAAACTAATTTTCTCAGTATGGAAAACTGGGGCAATTCCTTTGGAATAGTGCGATGATGCTCTCAACCCAGAAAACCTTCTAGAGCGTCAACCAAATTTCACCCAAAATCCAAACATCCAAATGCCATGCCAACCTTGCTCTGATCCTCACCCAACTTAAATCCCAACATATAGGATGTAAGTCATTTCTTCAAACATCTGGCTATGGAGTCATGGTGTTCACTCCCACTCTCTAAATTTAGAGACTTGATGCAAGTCAGCCCATTTCTGTTGCAGGGGCAAGTTGTTAGTCAGCTTTCGAGAAGTGCCATGCTCACACAACTCGGACAAACAAAGAAGAACAAACAAAGCCTCAAGTTAAAATGAATCAATTTCCCTCCCTCTAACTAATAATTGTTCTTTGGACGCAGGAGGCACAACACAAATTCTGGAACCATCATGGAATGCCTACATTGCATTCCTAATCACAATCGGACACTCCACTGGCTGCATGGCCTAACTTTACACCCTTTTAATGTTATAACCTAACCCGAGAGGGACTCTAACATTTTCTCCTCTGTGTTTTGCATGTACGTCATCCCGGGCACTACACGGGAGATATTATCTGGACTTGGACTTGGTGGAATATCAGTTAGATAATCAGAGGAGTAGTAGTTTTACAATAAACTTCACCATTTTTCATGACTTCGCTGCTCTCGCCACTTTTCTATATTTAGTCCAGAACATCATTCCCGGTTGTCAACCGGGGACTATCATTAAATAGTTCATGTGGATGCTCGAGAGGTGCATTATCCTGGGACTGCATGGGAAGTAGCATCCGACATTGGACATCGTGGAACTTCAACCATACAATCAGGGGAGTGTTAGTTACAATTCTTGATTCCATCATTTTATGACGACACTACTCTCACTATATTTTATATCTGCATCAGATAATCGCCCTGGCTAATAGCCGGGGACGATCACCAAAAGGTTCCTGTAGACAGCCGGAAGGTCACAACAAAACATCACTCCCGTCAATTGGGAGACAATCATAACAACTGTCTCGCAAACCGTCAGGGGGGAATCGAAACAACTGTTCGAAGGAGCAATTGGGGCACATCTTCTGGAGGGAGGCACTCTTCAACTCCAGAGATACTACACCCAATCATGGGTACAACGAGGCATCGCTCCGAGTTTGTCTATACCCTGACATTTCATACATATCTTTGATGTAATTAATATAGTTAGTTTCAATGCCTTGAAATGGGAGAGTAAAAGAAGTGTTGAAAATCATACATCTCATACTCTCCAACCTTCACGAACTACGTGTACCTGATTCTTGACCTTGTGTCAAGATACATAGGCATCCTGTCATGGGTCCGGTATTTCTCGTCCTTAGTTGGACGAGTCGGTCATGTCTGGCGACATGGGTCACAGTTGACCGAAGATCCTTGCGAAATGGTCATCTTTGAAAAAAATTTAAAAAATGTATATATCTTCTGTTGCTTCTAAGTCTTTTTATAGACATCAAAGGAAAATCAAAATCCAAAACATATTCCTGCATAATTCCTCCTTGAGGAAATTTCAAAATCTTCCTCTATCCCCAATCTTCACAAACTACGCGTTCCTGATTCTTGGCCTCGTGTCAAGATACATAGGCAACTTGCAATGTGTATGGATTTTCTTGTACTTAACTGGACGAATCGGTCAAGTCTGGCCACTTGGATCACGGTTGACCAGAAATCCTTACGAAAGGATCATCTCAAAAAAATCAAAAAAACAAATTAATTCAAAATATATATACCTTCCTCTGTTTCTTCTCCAGAAGTCTCTCCGTTAGACATCAAAATCAAAATTCGAAAAATATCATCCTCATTTCTTGAGGAAATTCAAAATCCAAAACATCTCCCCTTTATCTCTAACCTTCTCGAATTATGCCTGAACTGATTCTAATTTTGACGAGATACGTAGGCAACTTTCGGGTTCAGTCTTATTTTTTTTTAAATCAAACAAATCATCAATCAAGGACCCTTCCCGGGTTCAATCTTATTTTGAAAAATGAAAAATCATCAATTAAGGACCCTTCTCGGTGTCGGCCTCATTTTTCAAAAACTATAAAATACTCCCATCGTGCAGAGATTTTCAATTCTTATCTCTCCCATCGCGCGGGGATTTTACATTTCAGCTAGTCCCATCATGCATAGATTTTTAATTCTTGTCTCTCGCATTGTGCAGAGATTTTACATTCCTATTCAATGCTCCTATACGGAACAATACACATCCCATCATTTTACTTTCCTGTCAGCGCTCTAAACGGAATGATACCCAACCCCGTACTAACAATACTTCTATACGAAATGGTACACAACCCATCATTTTATTTTCATGCCAGCGCTCCTAAACGGAACGATACCCAGCCCCGTACTAACAATGATCCTATACGGAACGGTACACATCCCGTCATTTTACTTTCCTATCAATGCTATTATACGGAACGTTACACAACCTGTCATTTTGCTTTCCTGTCCATGCTCCTATATGGAACGGTATCTACAAAGCCTGTCTAACCTTCAATGCTCCGATATCGCTTTGGAATGGTAACTACAAAGCCCGTCTAACATTCAATGCTCCGATATCACATCGGAATAGTAACAAAGCCTGTCTAACATTCAATTCTCCGATATCGCATTGGAACGGTAACTACGAAGCCCGTTTTACATTCAGTTCTCTCTATAAGAAATCACAAAATTAATTAATTCAAAAAGTTGAAATGAAATGAAAATCTAAAAAATATTTCCTTTCGACCCTCCCCGAACTACGCTTGACCTGATTCTCATTTCAACGAGATACGTAGGCAACCTTCGGGTTCGATCTCATTTTTCAAAAAAAACCAAAAAGAATGATTAAGTCCAAAAAATCCAAAAAATATAATAAGTCAAAATCGCAAAAAAGAAAAAAAACACATTGATTAAGTCAAAAATTCAATATATATATATATATAGTTAGGAGTGTGCATGGGAAAGAACAAATGTATCACGACCCAAAACCCACTAGGTCATTATGGCGCCCAAAGTCGTCGTTGGGCAAGCCAACGATGAACTATCAACTTAATTATTTATTTTATTATTTTTAAAATCATAAGCCTTATTAAGTAAATGATTCAATGCATTTAAAAATCATGAATACTTAAAATATTAGTAAGATATAAAATAAAAGATGACAATATTAAGCCAAACCATATCATTCACTCGAGTATCCCCAAAACCCGGGGTCACAAATGCATGAGCATTTACTAAGGAGTACAATAATAATAAAATATCTGTCCGAAATGTAAATAAGACAGGATAGAGTAAATTATACGATGGAGACTCTGTGGGTTGCATACGTAGCCTGGAATGCAGCTCACCAAAAGTCTCCTCAGCAATTGCGCCTACGCGCCAAGATGACCACCAAATGAACCTGTGAGTTCCTACACATTTAGTGTAGAAATATAGCATGAATACGTAAATTAATGCATACCCAGTAAGTATCTAGCCTAACTCCGGAGAAGTAGTGACGAGGGGTCGACATCGACACTTACTAGAGGTCCACTAAAATAGTATGATAAATCATAACCGGATATGAAGCACAACAGTAATAATGGGGTAAGATTGTAATTTACATAATCTTCCAAAATTTCTTTTAAAGATATAAATTTCTCAATCTCGTATTCTATCTCAACAACTCAGATATATAAAGCGCCAGTATCAAACAGATAAGGAATACCATATAAAATGCCAGTCATTAGTAGAAGGAAAGATCTTGTGAATATTCGGACTGCTAGCGATATAACACATGATTATGCCGAGGTCATGTGTCCCAATCCAGTATGGTGTGTACACTGCCAAAAAAAAACTAGCACGAACCAGAGATGCATCTCAATATACTTCCGAGGCGTTCGGCCCGCTCCACAAGAAAGGAAGGAACTTATTGAGTTACGAGTCATGTGCTTACAATACAAGTATATGAGCATAACGTGGATATACCTTTTACTGTTTATCAAATATTTTGCCAACAACTAATATATATTCCTAAATAAATTTCAATTATCAATTCACTTCATTAAGCTAGCAAAAATGAGTTCAAATAATTCAAATATGACATGATAAAGTCCTACGTCTAACCGGACATAAACATGTTTTAGCTACGTACGGACTCTCGTCACCTCGTCTGTACATAGCACCCACAACTAGTAGCACATAACAATTATATTACCTAGGGGTAGTTTCCCCCTCACAAGGTTAGACAGGAGACTTACCTCGCTTCGAAATCCGATAGCCAGCTCCAACGTCCCTCTAAAACATAAAACTGATGCTCGTCGATGCAAAAACTCTTAATTAATCAATTTATAACAATTAACAATTCTACTCAAAAAGTCAACAAAGTCAACCCCCAGGCCCACGTAATCGGATTCCGAAAATTTTCGAAGATAAACATTACCCATAGAACCAAGAACTCAATTATATAATTTATTCTCAATTTCAAGTCTAATTTCATGGTCAAAATCAAAAAATACCATTTCTAGGTTTTCTTCCAAACAATTCCATAATTTCAATCAAACTCCATGTTAAAATCCATATATAACCCATGTATTTAACTTGAAACAAGTAGGAATAACTTACCTTATGATATATGGCAAAAATGATCTCCAAGAATTACCCCAAATCGCCCCACATGTGCTCCAAGAATTTAAAAGTGAAGAAATGAGCTCAAAATCCCGAAATTAGATGTTTAATACACATGCCATGCCTCCTTCGCGATCGCGGTCATAAGGCATGCAATCGCGGTTAACAAAAGCTCCATCAACGTTTCCTTCATCGCGATCGCGACCAAAATCTCGCGATCGCAATGTACAATTTTGTGTTTTCTTCTTCACAAACACCCTTCAGTATAATTGCCATAACCTTTTGCACAAAATTACAAATGACAAACAATTTATTTTCTAAAAACTAGATTAAAAGCGCTACAACTTTTATTTTTAGAACATCTCCAAATTCCTTATAGATTGCAAGATATAAGCTTTCAAAGTTAGACCACTGACAACATAAATTCCTTCTACACAATCGCGAAATTCCTTCCGCGATAGCGATTCGCAAAGTCTGGAACAACACTTTGCTCTTCGCGATCGCGGCCCAAGCCTCCGCCATCGCATTTCACACCCTCGACCCCAGTTATCAGCAGTTCCAAAAGGCCTAATAGTGGTTCGAAACCACTCCAAAACTCACCCGAGGTCCGAGGAATCCCGTTCAATCATTCTAACAAGTTTATATACCCTATGTAAATTTGTCCGAAGGCTCGGAACACAAATTACAGCATCAAAACCAAGAATTAAAGATCAAACTAAATTTCTTAAACTCTCTTAACTTTCAAACCTTCATTCTTCGCCAAACGTGTTCGAATCACACGTAAACATTCCGGAATGACGCCAAATTTTATGTGCAAGTCATAAATCATGACGCGAACCTATTCCAAGGCTCGGAACCCTAAACGGACATCGGTAGCACCAAATTCCACTTCAAACCAAACTTAAGAAATTTTAAAACCTTCAAAATGCCAACTTTCCATTTTAAGCGCTGAAATGCCCTCGAATCACCCGATACTCAACTCGAACATACGCCCAAGTCCGAAATCATCATACGAACCTATTGGAACCTTTAAATCTTGATTCCGAGGTCGTTAAGTCAAACCCTAGTCAACTCTTCCAACTTAAAGCTTCCGAATTTAGAAGTGTCTTTCCAAATCAACTCCGAACTTCCCAAAATTCAATTCTGATCACACGTACAAGTCATAATACCTGAAGTGAAGCTACTCAAGGCCTCAAACCGCCGAATAATGCGTTAGAGCTCAAAATAACCGGTCGGGTCGTAATATTCTCCCCCACTTAAATATACGTTCTTCCTCGAACGTGCCAAGAATCGTTCCGGTGTCCAAAATCACTATTTAACACCTCGTGCACCTACGCGTGTCACCACAACCCATGTGAGCACATTAGCTCAAGCCATACCAAAGATCCTCCCTATAACCTTAGCTAACAAGCCTTAGAATCAAATTTCAACATCCAGAATTCTCCACGAGACCTGATTTTAACATACGAACAACGCATGAATAACTACACACTGTACCAAAACATGATCATGCACCTATGCTAAAATCACACCATGCACCGCATAAGTCTTTTGCACATAATAACATCCTCTGACCACAATAGCTGCAATTTCACGAATCCGATGCTCACAATACACCTCATAACACATATAAGCCCTGTTCCAACCAAATCAATAAATCATGGAGTCTCTTCACCTGATAAGAACTATTACCACATTCTAAACTAAATAACGATATTTTCTCTCTAATATACCGTACATAAATCTGATTAAACCGATCTCAGGTCCAATAACCTCATCTCATCTAGTACAAGCTGCTAGGGCAATAAAACACCTCAAATACCGTCTAAAATCTTCATACAGCGCCAACTAGCTACACCTTGAATATGACCAATAGGGAAGAACAAACTCTGGCAAAGAACCATCTAGCACGCATTAACGAATAAAATGGCCAAATAGATGTTATGGATCTATCTCAGAGAGGAGAAACAAGGTACACAAAATAAGTATAAGGGACCGTACTTAACATCTCACTGTTACAGCGTGCAACCCGATCCAAATATGATATTATTGCGGCGTGCAACTCGATCCAACTATGACATGGTTGCAGCGTGCAACCCGATCCAAACATGACATCGTTGCGGCGCGCAACCCGATCCAAACAACATAACAATTAATAAGGAAACACCCATCAACCCAAAATACTTATACTTACGAAATGTAGGAATATCGATCACACGCACCCTAAGTGCATAATACAACCTTGGGGAGACGGATAGTGCTATACGCTACAAAACCCTAAGCACGACTAAGGAGCAATAAATACCTGCATCTCGAGAGCCATCTTGCTCATATAACACCACAAGCTACATGGGATCACAACACATGTGCGAATATTCAACCGTCTCACAACCCACCTGGCACGATAGAGTATTACATGGAATAGCTGACGACGGGAATAACATCCAATGCCCGAAGACTCCTCTGTAAGCAATGCTGTGCTGAATGAACTCATCCGACCTGATGTAGAGTACGCATTCACATTAGACCCATAAACGGACCTCAAGCCGATTCTGATCATACCATACTAGGACAACAACCTTTCAAGGATCCACAATGGCCCTATTAATGACACACACAAGTAGCCGTCTAATCTAGAATAAACTCCCATAGTCCACAACCAAAGGAATAGAGCGCCTTTCAGGCATAAACTCTCATATTAGCGATAGTACCAGAATCTCTATACTTGGTTTCAATCCTTAACAATCAAGTGAACAACAGGTCACATTATACAGTTTTCCCGAGGGATACGCTCCCACAATCTTCCGCACCAGCTAGCAAAGTGTGCACCTCCAGACCACCAACCGTACTACTCCCTTCGTTCCAGTTTATGTGAACCTATTTCCTTTCTGGTCCGCTCCAAAAAGAATGACCCTTTTCTAATTTTGGAAACAATTTAGCTTAAACTTCCGATTCTACCCTTAATGAGAAGCTTTTATAACCATACAAATACTCTGGGCCCCTTTTTGACTTGTTTAGGACCACAAATTCCAAAAATCTTCATTTTTTCTTAAATTTTGTGCACAGTAAAATAGGCTCACATAAATTAGAACGGAGGGAGTAATTCTGTAAAGCAAATCACAAATCTGCAAATACATACACAATGCCTCTTCCACACAACACCATTCTCAGGCGACACTAAGATAATGCCAACTTACTCTAAACATCCGAATTCTTCCCTGCCCATCCGAACTCGTGACATTCTTATCAACACCGAGCCACAACCTTGATCCTCAACTTTCAATTTCCATGCCGCTCACTGCACCTATCATGTCGCTACGCGAGAGTACAAGAATTCATCATAACCCCTAGAATACTAGTAGAATAAATAATTCATTGGCTAGAAACCTTTCAGTTAACTCATTTCAGAAGAACCATAGCAACACGCAACTTAATTCCCACGACCGCATCAAATACAATCCTCACGTCATGGTCTAAACCGCCATAACTCTTCCGGGATCCATTTACACAACAAGGCCATAGGAATCGAATACCTCCCAAATCAAGCAAATTACGGTGGCTATCAAGCCCATATGTACAACCACAAACCACCGGTATAACTTAACACGCCGAAGGAACTGATCATTGCCACAATCATGCTGATTCAAACCATTACTAACCGACCCCACTTCTTCCAATTTACTCTTGACTTGCCTTAGAAATAATAATAGCTCCATTCAAAACATAACGAAACCCAACAACACTCATCCCGAATGACCCAATTCACGAGACCACATCGTCTCAATACCCATGAACCATATCATACCCTCCTTTTGCACACAATAGCATCTCCAACTGGTATACCCATTATGAAAGATCCTCTATGAATCCAAGGTTGTTTTCTTCCATCTCTCTAATATCGCACTGCAGACCCCTGGTGCTAACATAGAAACACTCCAAGTCCCTTTCATTATCCACTGCAAAAACTCGATCCTTAACCATACAATGGACCCAAAATCCTTAGACACTGCACTTTAATTCTTGAACCTACTAGAACTATTATTGAGAGTCACCCACTCTGACCTGGTCCCGAATATAATGCAACTCCAATGCTCTGTTAGCTCATGAATACTCCCGAAGAAGCAACCAAATGAATTCTTTCCTTGTACATCACATCCACAAGAAGCATAAACTCTGATTCTTCCCAAAATCTACACATGAATCGAAAAGGCGAAATATAGCACACATTCATCAAGTTCTTTTCTCGAGTTTCCCCTGGTGTTCCATTTTCTTAGTCATTAATAATCCACCAATGCACCGATAAGCAGAAACCGCACAAGCAGACAACCATGCGATCCAATCGTAGACGGTGGGCTCCCCCACTTATCTTTAAGCTACAATCACATAAATGTAGAACCCATAATGATTCCTCCTTCTCAATTACCGTGATCTAGCACCGATAACCCACCAAATTCCTCGTAATCTCTTATTAAACTTTTCATGAACATTCTGAATTGTCAGTCAAAATCCCTCATTCGACCTCCTGCTGGGTAGTAATTAGAACTCTTTGTAGAAACTTCAACATAATCGTGCAACTGCTAACCTTCTCACAGGAGATAGCATACCTATGGAATTCCATACCGACATCTTCCAACGACATTGCCGTGGGTACAACTACCATGAAATCAGAAAAACCTCCTGAGACCATGCTCGCTCGCCAGCTGTAAGAGTCTGTTCATCCCCATTACCATCAACTGAAAGTCCAACCATACGTTCCAAACTCGAAGTCATGTTGCATAAAAAAATGATAATCAAGCTTTCAGACCCCTCTTCCTTTCAAGCAAACTCCTCTCTGTCATATTCAATCTTCCTCAGTACAGTAGCCACTATCCTAAATTAAATTTATAGACTTAGTCACCGTCCACCATGATTTCCCAAATCGCTCTAAACTTTCCTCAAGGCATGTGTCTATCCTACCACAGAATCCATACGCTAATCTACCACTCCCACTTTGGTTAAACCATCTTCTTTAAGCAACTTCTCGACCTCTTCTTTTCATACTTGACCTGCTAGCAATTCAACCACCGCGAGACACCTCCCACCATGTGCTTCCTCCTTTATTGCTGCCAAGATACAACCTCAAATCATAATCCATATTTTGTAGCAACCGAACGTGTAATCTTCCACCAACTGTGAGACACCATAAAGATCATCTCCCCCGATCCATCAACATTAGGAGCGCCGATTAGACTCTGAAGCCAACATACACTTCCATCTCAGACAAGTGCTTCTTAGGCACCATTTCACAATACCCTGCCCTGAAGGAAAATCAAAGAAGACCATAACACCGAGGAACCTTAATGCATTCCAACAAGGATGACGACACCACATCACAAATGAAAATTCCACCACGTCTAAAACTATCCTGTCTCGATACTCCGTCAACCAGGGTCTGAACATCCATAGTCCAATTGCCTCTCTTTCGCTGGAATTATATGTCGAACCTACAAACTATGGACCGAATAATCCTCCTTTTGAGTCATTCATTTACGTGACACACAAATAAACACCCTACAATTTACACCAACATTGCCTGATAACCATTCATGAGCATCATAATACACTATACGTAGAAGCGAAACTGTAGGCAACACTAATATTGCGCTGAAATGGCAGAACATCCATCTACGAGGTGACGATAATAGCCCGATCAAAATCCAATAACCGACTCCAACGCCTCTCTAAAACCTCAAACTGATGCCCATCGATCCGAAACTAGTCAAACAACATGCAAGCCAATCAAAATATACCCAAAAACTCTTAATTAATCAATTTATAACAAATCTCAACTCCGCTTGAAAAGTCAACAAAGTCAACCATCGGGCCCACGTGCTCGAATTCCAAAAAGCTTCAAAGATAAACATTATCCATAGCACCACAAACTCAATTATATAATTTATTCACAATTTCATGTCTAATTTAGTGGTCAAAATCCAAAAATACCATTTCTAGGTTTTCTTCCAAAAATATCACTATTTCTATCAAACTCCATCTTAAAATCCATATATAACCCATGTATTTAACTCAAAACAAGTAGGAATAACTTACCTTATGATATATGGCAAAAATGATCTTCAAGAATCACCCCAAATCGCCCCACATGTGCTCCGAGAACTTAAAAGTGAAGAAATGAGCTCAAAATTCCGAAATTAGATGTTTAATACAACTGCCATGCCTCCTTCGCGATCTCGCTCATAAGCCACGCGATCGCGGTTAACAAAAGTTCCAGCAATGTTTCCTTCATCGTGATGGCAGCCAAAATCCCACTATCGCAATGTACAATTTGTGTTTTCTGGGCCATAACCTTTTGTACAAAATTCCAAATGACAAACGGTTTGTTTTATGAAAACTAAATTCAAAGTGATACAACTTTCATTTTTTGAACATCTTCAAATTCCTTATAGATTGCAAGATATAAGCTTCCGAAGTCAGACTACTGACAGCAGAAAATCCTTCTACGCGATCGCGACTTTTCTTCCGCGATAGCGATTCACAAGGCCTAGAACAACACTTTGCTCTTTGCGATCGCAGCCCAAAACTCCACCATCGCATTTCACACCCTCGACACTAGTTATCAGCAGTTCTAAAAGGCCTAATAGTGGTCCGGAACCACCCCAAAACTCACCCGAGGTTCGAGGAACCACGTTCAATCATTTTAACAAGTTTATATACCCTATGTAAACTTGTCCAAAGGCTCGAAGCACAAATTACAACATCGAAACCAAGAATTAAAGATCAAACTCAATTTTTTAAACTCTCTTAACTTTCAAACCTTCATCCTTCGTCGAACGCATCCAAATCACACGTAAATATTCCGGAATGATGCCAAATTTTATGTGCAAGTCATAAATCACGATACGAACCTATTCCAAGGCTCGGAACCCCAAATGGACATCGGTAACACCAAATTCCACTTCAAACTAAACTTAGGCAATTCTAAAACTATCAAAATGCCAACCTTCCATATTAAGCGTCGAAATGCCCTCGTATCACCCGATACTCAACCCGAACATACGCCCAAGTGAAAAATCATCATACGAACCTATTGGTACCTTCAAATCCCCATTCCGCGGTCGTTTACTCAAAATTCAAATCTGGTCAACTCTTGCAACTTAAAGCTTCCGAATTTAAAATTTTCTTTCCAAATAAACTCCGTACTTTCCGAAATTCAATACTGACCACACGTACAAGTCATGATACCTGAAGTGAAACTACTCAAGGCCTCAAACTGTCGAATGATAAGCTAGAGCTCAAAATGACCGGTTAGTATAATGGCCATAACCTTTTGCACAAAATTCCAAATGACAAACAAATTTTTTTCTGAAATCTAGATTCAAAGTGCTACAACTTTCATTTTTGGAACATCTCCAAATTCCTTATAGATTGCAAGATATAAGCTTCCGAAGTCAGACCACTAACAACATAAATTCCTTCTACGCGATCGCGAATTTCCTTCCGCAATAGAGATTCACAAGGCTTGGAATAGCACCTTGCTCTTCGCGATCGCGGCCCAAACCTCCGCCATCGCATATCACACCCTCGACACCAGTTATCAGCAGTTCTAAAAGGCCTAATAGTTGTCCGAAACCACCCCAAAACTCACCCGAGGTCCGAGGAACCCCATTCAATCATTCTAACAAGTTTATATACCCTATGTAAACTTGTTCAAAGGCTCGAAACACAAATTACAACATCGAAACCAAGAATTAAAGATCTAACTCAATTTCTTAAACTCTCTTAACTTTCAAACCTTCATCCTTCGCCGAACGCATCCGAATCACATGTAAACATTTCGGAATGACGCCAAATTTTATGTGCAAGTCATAAATCATGATATGAACCTATTCCATGGCTTGGAACCCCAAATGGACATCGGTAACACAAAATTCCACTTCAAACCAAACTTAGGAAATTGTAAAACCTTCAAAATGCCAACTTTCCTCATTAAGCGTCGAAATGCCCCTGGATCATCCGATACTTAACCCGAACATACACCCAAGTATGAAATAGTAATACAAACTGATTTGAACCTTCAAATCCCCATTCCGAGTCGTTTACTCAAAAGTCAAACCCTGGTCATCTCTTCCAACTTAAAGTTTCCAAATTTAGAATTTTCTTTCCAAATCAACTCCGAACTTCCCGAAATGCAATTCTGACCACACGTACAAGTCATGATACCTGAAATGAAGCTACGCAAGACCTTAAACTGTCGAACGATGAGCTAGAGCTCAAAATGACCAGTCGGGTTGTTATAAAATGTTAATAGGTATGATTGAGAGGTTCAGCTTCGTGGTAAACCATAGATTCATGTGGTAACTCTTAATTATACATTAGTAACGCTAGAAAAATCTGAAGCTTACAGTTAGGGTAAGAACAAAAATGACCTCATTATTTCATTTGCATTGTGTGGTGAGATTTAGATTTAAAATTCATTGCATTGCATTATAGATCTAGAACTTGGCCCGAATATTTATTGAGGCGAAATCCTGAGTAACGTTTGGATTAGGAAATGATCGTAGGCCTTCTTTAACCCGTTTGAGCCTTTCTAACCTACCAAATGACATAAATCACTAGCATTCCCCCTTTGAGCCTTAAAGCCTTTTTCTTGGACAACCACATCTTAACCCATATACTTTCTTGTGCTAAATACACAATGCGTCTCTTGCCCAACCTCCTCGAGTGCATTGAAAATGTGTAACTCCAGACAAAGACAAAAGTGGAGGCGATAAGCAATAAAAAGCGAAAGATGCAAAGTCCAAGATAATCAAAGACATGACTTCAGGAAAAGAAGGCAGAAACTCCACCATTCAAAAGGAGGATCCAACAAGAAGGAGAAAACTTTCACAAATTTAAAGGAAAATAAAAAGAAAAGGAGAAAAAGGGAAAAATCCACAAATTCAAAGAGGAGGAACCCAGACAAAAAAAGAAGGGGAAAACTCTTGCAAAGCAGGAGAAACCTCAAAACAAAAGAAAAGAAAGAAAACAACCTCCAAAAAACAGAAGAAGAACCTCTTACAAGTTTAAAAGAAGTCAAAGCAAAGAAAGGGACACCAAGACAAACAAGATCAAGCGCCAAAGCATGGTTTGAAATCCGAAGACATGGATGCAGTGCGGTGCTTATGGAGGAATTAGTCACTTTCAACCCAAATGAATATCCTACCCGACCCTAAGCCTACATTACAAGCCAATGATAAAGCCTTACATGATCATATTCCAAGTGCTCTTACGTTAGTGGATACTCACATAAAGGTCAAGCATATGGTATCTCAATTGCATGCATTGAATGTCATTCCGAGTACGAGTGTGCTTCGAAAAATGTCTTAATGTCAAAATACAAAAATACTTCAAATATGTGTGCAAATTATGACTTTCTTTGTGTGAGGGCACTTGAAACATGAGTTAGGCAGAATCCAAACCTTTGATTGAAGCAAGACGAGAAAATCTTGTCAAACCTAAGTATACCCGAGGTACCACTTGAGGTTATAGGAATTACCCATAAGCTGATCTCAATTTGATGGAAAGTATATGGCGGAAATTCCTATGGACAAAAATAATTGTTGGTACCAATCAAAGTCAAGTAAAAGAAATGATGATTGATCAATAAATTGCAGTCTCTCTTTACTCTTCAAATATTCAAATATTCTCTATAAAAAGCTACAAAAAATAGCGAAAAATACAGAAAACAAAAGAGTCAAATT
Source organism: Nicotiana tabacum (assembly GCF_000715075.1). Classification (NCBI taxonomy): domain Eukaryota; kingdom Viridiplantae; phylum Streptophyta; class Magnoliopsida; order Solanales; family Solanaceae; genus Nicotiana; species Nicotiana tabacum. The sequence continues at coordinate 57,756,435 of NC_134091.1, read as the reverse complement.
TTGTTGACGGTAGAGTTAGGTCTTCTTGTAACAGAACTATGCTCGACCTGACTTCCCCCCGAGGGATACGTAGGCAACCCACGTAGAGTTCGGTTTCTCTCCCCCTTTCTCTTGTAACAGAAAACCAAATATCATTTCTATGTATTTGGAACTACGACATGACTTGGTTTCTTTTGGTAGGAATACGTATGCAATCCACGTAGGATCCGGTCTCACTCTTGTAATAAAAATCATCAAAAATAATTTCAATACATTCAGAACTACGCCGTGACTTGATTTCCTTTGGTAGGAATACGTAGCCAATCCACATTGGATTCAGTCATATTTTGCAATCGAATTACGTTTTGTCCTGATTCCATAGGATACATAGGCAGTCTAAGTCAGACCTGGCTATATCATTTCAAATTCTATCTTTTTGCATCTATTGCCTGCCCGAGTCATTAATAACAAAACCCTATTCATCAATTTCTTACATAGAAAAAATAGCTACTTGCTTTTCAACCTCCCTCCTCGACAATGGGTATTTCATTTCAAAGCCAAATTTTCCAGGCGCCCTCCTGAACAATGGGCGTCACATTTAAAATAGAACGCAGGCGCCCTCCTGAACAATGTGTATTTTTATTTCAAGTTCAAGTTTCCAGGTACCCTCCTGAACAATGAGCATTTTATTTCAACTTTTATTTTATAGGCGCCCTCCTGAACAATGGGCATTTTATTTTAAGTTCAATTTTACAGGCGCACACCTTCCAATAGAGGTATCTTAGATTTAAATGCTTCGATCACTTCGGACCGGTACTCATCCCAGATTTCTTTTTTTTTATTCAAATGCTCCGATCACTTCGGACCAGTACACAATCCTGATTGTTTTCTAAAATAAAAGTGCTCCGATATCACTTCGGACCGGTACTCAGCCCGGATTTCCTTTAAATTAAAGTGCTCCGATCACTTCGGACCGGTATCCAGCTCGGATTCCTTTCGAATTAGAGTTCCAACCTGGGATCCTATTTCGTTCAAAAATAACATCATTCTCACATCGTAAACACAATCATTATTCAACATTACATATCCATCCTTCTCAAACGGAAGCATAGTCCACCCCTCGTCAACTCTACTAACACAACATAACGTGAAACTATCGTCTAGCAAATAAATTAGGGCAGATTTTACGAAAAGCCGTCGAGCTTTCCAACAGTAATCGATGGTATGTCCCAAGTATCGTTCTTACTTCCCAGTTGACATGGGGTGTGTAGGTAATCCGAACCCCCATAGTCAAATAAAATACCCAGCATCATCACAGCTTGACGCTGGAACAACTATCAAAATCAAAAATCAAAATCATCTCATCGCATTATCAGATTACAACTAGCATGATTCTCGTTACATCCGAGATATGTAGGAAAACTCAACATAGAGCCCATCCGCATCCACATCAAAATCCATTCAATCAATCTATCCGTCCATCCAACACCACATCCCAGTGTTACCACAGTCCAACACTAGGGCAATTTTGATGGCAATATCGAGATCACACGAGCCTATCCGTCCTCGAACATTTGTCTTCCACTCCTTGAGACTACGATTCATAAGTAGTAATCAATCTTCCAGAACTACACGCGACCTGATTCTTGTGCAACCCGAGATATGTAGGCAATTCAAATATTAGAGTTCGGTAATAGTCTTCAAAACATCCTCCATTCAACACTTTGTCATGTCAGGGTCAAAATTGAGTTTGATGTCAATTTCTTTGCCCGAAGACTATTACATTGTCTCCGGTCAAAGAGAGACAGCTGTTGCCACTCAATTTTGACCCTCCGTATTTAAAAATTATCTTCTGCAGACTGCCTAGTCAAAAATGATGAAATTTAGTATTTTGCATATGTACTTGTTATAAAATATCTACACACTACACCATACCTCCTAAATTAACAAACACAAACCTATAATATAACCATAATATACTAATAGCCTGTTTGGCCAAGCTTCTAAAATCAGCTTATTTTGAGAAGTGCTTTTCTCAAAAGTACTTTTTAAAAAAGTATTTTTGGTGAGAAGTAGTTTGTGTTTGGCTAATTAATTTGAAAAGCACTTTTGAGCAATAATTATTGTTTGGCCAAATTTTTGAAAACTATTTCTAAGTGTATTTTTCTAAAAAGTGCTTCTCAGAAAAGTGCTTTTGGAGAGAAGTTCTTTTTTCTTCTTTGTCGGATTTTATATGTTTCATCGAGTTCCGAGGCGCGGCCCTGAGTCAGACTTTTGGATTGATTTTGGGATTTTGATTAAATATTCGACATTTATCGATTGGATTTGTTTCCTTTGGCATTAATTGATGTATTTGAGTTGCTTTTGGCTAATTTCAAGCCGTTCGGAGGTCGGTACGCGCGGGATGGCATTTTTGGAGCATCGCTTGGCTTGCACGATATTGGATTTGTCTTGTTTTATGTAAGTAACACTTCTAAATTGGTGATGAGGGTATGACCCCGAATTACGTGTTACATGTTTGGTGTTGAGGTGACGTACATGCTATGTGACGGGCGTGCACCGTGTGAATTGTGACTCCGTAATTTATGTGGTGCTGTGTAGTTACCTGATCTTATCTGTAACCATGAAATCTCTATGTACTAGAGCTATTGAGCTATGATCCATGTTAGAAACCATGTCTAGGTTACATGCTTATTATGTTGGGACCCACTGAGGGCATTTCTGCCATTGAATTATTTGTTTACATTGCAATTTCTTACTCGGTCATGTTCATTCATTTCATATCATATCTCAGTCTCTGTTGGTATATATTGACACATCATATCATGATTTTGGGCTAGTTTTATGGCATTGTGAGCCCGAGAGGCTGGAGAGATTGATGACTGAGTGAGGCCGAGGGCCTGATTGTGAGTGATATTATGAGATATGGCTGCACGCCACAACATGTTATATTGATTTATGCTTAGATCTGGTTTATTATGGCGCTTAGGCTAAAGGAGCCCCTCCAGAGTTTGTACACACCCCCAGTGAGCGCAATTGATTATATTGAGGGATGGATCTTCCATTGGTTATATTGAGGGATGGATCTTCCCTGGACATGGATCTTGCCCGAAGCATTTATATTTAGGGATGGATCTTACCCAGGCTGGATTGGTCTTATACAGTACTGAGTGACTGACTGTCAGTTGATATATATATATATTTGGGATGGATCTTCCCTGGGCTGAATTGGCCATATACAGTACTGAGTGACTGAGCATGTCGAGTGATTGAGCATGATGAGTAGAAAGTGTGAGGCAGTGAGATCGAGTACTCTAAGAGTGTGAGTACATGTGTGCATCACTGAGATACATTGCATTTGACATGCATACTTGAGATACATTCATAGATATGCATTTATTTCTGCCACTTCAGTTTTGGTGTCATTCATGGTTTCACCTGCATATTGACATGTAGCCATAGAGATGTATTTTTCTCATGCCATTTGATAATGAAACATCTTATCTGTTGTTGAAGCGTTTTTGGGAAAAATCACAGTTTTCACACTCACTCATAAATTTGGTGATTTCGATAAAGGATTTGGGTTTTCACTGATATACTTGATATGCATGCCTATTTTCTGGAACTGTGAACGAGCTGAACATTTTATCTCTGAGCTACTTCTTTTATTACTTCCATTATGTTGTTATGAACTGTTGTTTGCTATGGGTGTTAGACCTCGACCTGTATTGCAGCTTGTCACTACTTTCAACCTAAGGTTAGGTTTGTTACTTATTAAATACATGGGGTCAGTTGTACTCATACTACACTTCTGCACCTTGCGTACAGATGTTGGATGCTGATGTTGCTGTGACCGACGAGAGCTGGATTTGAAGACATACATGCGTTCCGGTTGTAGCTGCCTCTTGTTCATGGTAGCCTTAGATTTATAAAAAAAATCTGTTTATGTACATTTCGAAGACATAATGTATTTATTTTATACCAGCTTTGTAAATTCTAATCTTAGAAGCTCATGATTTGTACTACCAGTCCTTTAGAATTCTTGTATAAAAAGCAGTTTTATTATTATTTCTTTTCATAATAAATCTCATTTAAATTAGATAGTTGTTAATTGGCTTACCTGACGGGTTGGGTTAGGTGCCATCACGAGTAGGTTGATTTTTGGTCGTGGCAAGATGGTATCAGAGCTCTAGGTTCATAGGTTCTACAAGTCATGAGCAAATGTCTTATAGAGTCTTGCGGATCAGTATGATGACGTCCATACCTATCTTCGAGACTCTACAGGGCATTTAGGATAAACTTCCCATCTTTCTTTCTTTATCATGCGGCATTGATTCAGCTTGAACATAACTCTTTAAATTCCCTCCACACATTCGTATGCGCATGTGAGCGCTCGATATCAGCTGTGTATCACCGGCTTGTGATTCCATGGACGAGGTGCTGATGATGGACCCGTCTGGAGGATTTGAGGCTGGGTTTTGACCGTAGCTTGAGCACGGGGATTTCAGTTGTGTAAGCACGTGCTTTTGGACTTATATGTCCGGTAGCATCCCTATAAGTGGAATTTGTGACTTGATGGGTGGTTGGATGGGTATATGATGAGTATGATGTGACTGTGGAATATGTTCAAATTGTTTGAATGTGATGAAAAGAGTTGCTTGAGATGCAAAAAGGACTATTGGGTGCTAGATTGCTGTCTTGATGTGACATATAGTCTTGAGTGGAGTGTGTTGAAAGATTTTTCATGTTGTTTAATTGTGGAACGAAGTAGATTTTCATGTCTTGTGGTGAGTTCAGACTAAGGAAGATTAAGTGATGGCGTAGTAATCGTGGCCGTGAAAGGGTATAATAAGATGCCAATTTAAGGCTAAGCAGGTGGGTTATAATCTGCAAAGTAATCTACAGATGTGTGATTGTATGATGTTGTGTGGAGAGTATCTTTTCTACCAGTGGGGTATATATGTTGAGATTTGAATTTTAATTTAGTTGAGAAAGTCGACATGACCGTCACGTGGATGTATGCGAGCTTAGTAGATGATTTGAGGAACTATATGGTTAGTGTTATGTGAGCTTATGAAGGATTTAGTTGAATTTCCCTGCGGTATTATGGTAGTAATAGAGTATGGGAATTGCAACTTATCGAGTGTTTTGATCTATGGCTTTGAGCCAAGTGGGGGAGTCTGATATCACCGATTTGATTGCATGGTTATGTGTTGTACTGGCTACGGTTCTAGGCATACTTGTGAATCAAATATGACTAGCAGAGGTGGAGAGCGAGGATGACTCGAGTAAAGGAATTTTTGGATACGGGTTATGTTACACTTTACGGGTATGTGGAAATCATGAAATGATTGAGGTGTTATTCGTGAAGGATGTAGTGCGCATGGAGTAGGAATTTGCTCGGTTGCGTTAAGGCGGGGTTACTTTTGTGGGTGTTATCATGCTAATGGGGCACAAGTCGTTCGGCCCGTTTGGGGCGGTGCTATTGAGATTTGAGCAAAGTGGATGACTCTCAAGAAAGTTCTTATGGATTTAAATTTTTTATGTAGCAATTGTGATTTTTTTCCAGATTTGTCTATGGCTAGGATCTGAGATTTTTCATTGGATGGTGTCGAGACTTGTGAAATTTCTATATCATTATGGATTCTACATTTTAGCATCAGGAAGGTGAAGGAAAATGGCTTTAGATTCACAGAAGGTCTCTTCGGAGTAGGTTTCTCGGTTGTGGTACTTTAAGGGTGTTTAAGAGGGAATTCAGCGGCGTATGGGCCTCAGGGTGGTGTGGTTTTATTCTAGGACCTTTTTGGGTGAGTCTTGGTTGAGGATCATGGTATTATGGTGAGGAGGAGTGTCAACTTGAGGGTAATTTAGAAGGAACTCAGAGAAATAGGGCAGCCTGGCAGTAGGTTGGATCAATAGGGTAATGGTATGATCGATTCTTTTGGTTCTCATGATGTACTAAGTCTCTACAGGTGTTTTGTAGAAATACTCTTGGGTTTGGCGACTCGCGTGGCTTTGTTGAGTTAGAGAGATTCAGTTATGACAGCTTGATTGTGTGCAAATGGATTTCAAAGTGCTCTCGAGGATTTCTACCATGGTTAGAGGTGTATATTTCCTAACGGCGTGAGGAACATGTTGCGTATTATGATTTTCTCCTATATGAGATCAAATGGAAGGTTCCTAGCCAATTGAGTATGTAGTTTGCTTGTGACTCAGAGTTGATTATGAGATTCTCATACTTTTCCTATGATGTCATGATAGATGTGGCATGTTATGTGGCGTGTTATGTGGGATTGAGATTTGCATCTGCAAGGTCATGGGTCCATTTCAAAGGGAAGATCATAAATTCTTAAACAGTATGGACGGTTTCCAAAGTTTAGATGAATGCTATAACTATTTGGTAATTCCTGGGAAGGGTGCGCATTTCAGAAGGTGCACTGTGTTCAGAGTTGCGGACACTTCATTGGTATTGCGGTACTCGCCCGGTTGATCGACTGCTGATATTCAAATTTTCCTATGTGGCACAGAAGCATTATAGAAGTATTCCTCATGGGATGATCATGTATGAGAGATGTGTTAGGCATTCGAGCGGTGGAGTTGGGATCAGATATGGTGATTTATGCATTCTATGCACGTGGAGACCAGAAGTTCTCAGAAATAGATCATTTCGTTGTTGTGGAATGTGAAGCTATGGCCAGAGCTAGCCAGGTGACAGTATGTGAGTGGTTTAGTCGTTGTGGACTTTCAGAGGATTATGTATCTATTTGTGGGTGACCAGAGTGGATTTGGTGTCCATTTGCAGGCCCAATGAGGATGTGTATTCTACACCGGGTCGGATTGGTTGACTCCGTACTGCTGTTGTTGAGGGATGTGCCATTCGGTTATAGTTGAGCTTATTCGTATTCTAAGATGTTCTATAAGTTACCCTTCTATGCTACGAGGGGTTGGGACCCGTTGGTTATAAGCACATATGGTGCGATCCTATTTGGACCTTATAGCGAAATTTGAACGATATGAATATTAAGGGGTTGAATGATTGATTGCGCATTTGGTTATGTTCTTTCCGGACTGTGGTATTGTGTTATTGGTTCCTCCGTAGTTATGGTCATGCACCTTGGGTACTTGAGGTCATATTGCGCGTGGCTATTGATTTTGAGCATGGTGGCTAGAGGACGAGGTCGCGCATTGCAACAGAGTTATGTTGAGATATGATCCTTTGTGTCAGATTCATGTGTCATGGTTCTAATGTGTATGATGGACTCATGGCATTGCGGTTGTGGTGGTATTTGTTGAGCTTGCAGGACATATCTCTCATTTGAGTCATTTTCCTTGATTGAGTACATTATAATTGTTGCGTATTGGTACACGTATTGCATGGTTTGTGGCTCTGTGTAGTATTGGTGTGGCATGTCAGTAGAGAAGCTTGTATTTGATAAGAAGAGGTCGTCAGACCTAGAATGGGTGCTATCGAATTTAATTGTGGTATATTTGAAAGGACAATGTCGCTAATCGGCTAAGAAATTGGCTATAGTTCTTGTCGAAGGAGAGGGAGCTCCATGGCTTGTTGATCTGATGAGTGGTTAGGAGTTTCTGCGTGTTTCTTTAATCATCGGCAGTGTACGAAGGTTTTAAAATGAGGTTTTGTTTGATATGAGGTTTATTACTGGCATTGGGTTGTTTTGAGTAGCTACTGTGATAAAAAATTTTGCTACGAGTATGCAAGTCATGTGGTATGTCATGAGATTACATCTTGGGTTATGGTTATGGCTTGATACAGCTTGTTCAGACTCATACAGTGTGTGGAAGTGAGATTCCGATCTTGTAGGAAATTCCAGGTGTTGGAAATTGGATTATGTGGTTTACGGGCTGAGGTTAAAGTAATAATATTCAGTTATGTTGTGTTGTCGGGCCTATATGGAATAGGGTGACGTGGAATCACCCCCGGGAATATGCATGGCAAGGTTACACAGTGATTTGATGGCTTTGGAACGACTCTTGGCACGTTCGAGAATGAACGTATGTTTAAGTGCGGGAGGATGTAATGACCCGACCGGCCGTTTCCAGCATTTGTACTTCACTCGGTAGTTTGAGGGCATGAGTAGCTATGTATGTTGTATTTTGACTTATGTGAATCGTCGGTTTTGTTTTTCAGGTTATTCGGAAGCGATTTGGAAGAATGAATTTCATTGTTGAAGCTTTAAGTTGGAAGAGTTGATCAGGTTTGACTTTTGTGAATTTGACCCCGGAACGGAGTTTTGATGGTTCCGTTAGTTTCGTATGGTGATTTTGGACTCGGACGTATGCCCGAATTTGCATATTTGGACGGGGTCCCGAGTGGCCCAAGTGAGTTTCGGACGAGGTTCGAATTATTTTTGCTTCATGTTGCATTGCTGAAGGTATACTGGTTCTAGAGCTTCCGCATCTGTAGAAGAATGTCCGCAGATGTGGACAATTGGTCGCAGAAGCGTAGTGAGAGCTGGGTGAGGAAGACCGTAGAAGCAGAGTTTTGTAGCACATCTGTGTGCGCGCAAATGCGAGATTTTAGCCATAGAAGCGGCGTGTGGCGCAGAAGAGAAGAAATTCCGCAGGTGCGATGGGCTGGTCTTCAGTAAATTCTCGCTGGTGCGAGTCATTTACCGCAAAAGCAGAGGTCGCAGGTGCGACGATTGGTTCGCATTTGCGAACAGTGTTGGGCAGAAACTAAATTAACGATGGTTTTGTCATTTTATTTATATTTGGAGTTATAGACCTCGGATTGAGACGATTCTTGAAGAGATTTTCACCACATGGATTGCGGTAAGTGTTCTACACTCGGTTTTGATTATATTACGTGATTTTATCTTCATTTTTGGTAATTGGATTATGAGTTTTAAAGAGAAAATTGGGGATTTTAGCCTAAAGCTTCATAGAGTGAGTTTTTGAGTTTTGAATGTCGATTCGGAGTCGTATTTGAATGAAACTAGTATGGTTGGACTCGTAATTGAATGGATTGTCGGATTTTGTAAGTTTTGCCGAGTTCTGAGGCGCGGGCTCGAGTTGGACTTAAGGGTTGATTTTGGGCTTTTGATTAAAGATTCGACATTTATCGATTGTGTTTGTTTCCTTTAGCATTAATTGATGTATTTGAGTTGCTTTTGGCTAGTTTCGAGCCGTTTGTAGGTCGTTATGCACTGGATGGCATTTTTAGAGCATCGCTTGGCTTGCCTGGCATTGGATTTGTCTTGTTCGAGGTAAGTAACACTTCTAAACTTGGTGCTGAGGGTATGAAGCCCCGAATTACGTGTTACGTATTTGGTGTTGAGGTGACGCACATGCTAGGTGAGGGGTGTGTGGGCGTGCACCATATTTTTCTGGAACTGTGAATGTGCTAAACATTTTATCTCTGAGCTGCTTCTTTTATTACTTCCATTATGTTGTTATGAAGTGTTATTTGATATGGGTGTTGGACCCCGACTTGTGTTCCAGCTCGCCACTAATTTCAACCTAAGGTTAGGTTTGTTACTAATTGAGTACATGGGGTCGGTTGTACTCATACTACACTTCTGCACCTTTCGTGCAGATGTTGCTGTGATCGACATGAGCTGGATTTTAAGACTTACCAGCATTCTGGTTGTAGCTGCCTCTTGTTCATGGTAGCTTTAGATTTAAAAATAAAATCTGTTTATGTACATTTCTAACAGATAATGTATTTATTTCATTCCAACTTTATAAATTCTGATCTTAAAAGCTCATGATTTGTACTACCAGTCCATGGAAATTCTGGTATAAAAGCAGTTTTATTATTATTTATTTCTTATAAATCTCATTTAAATTGGATAGTTATGAATTGGCTTACCTAACGGGTTTGGTTAGGTGCTATCACGACTAGGTGGATTTTGGGTCGTGACAATATTCTTATTTGTTAACTAATACTTTTTAAATCATTAGTTATTCATATTGTATATTCTAAGATAGTTCTTTCCCATCTTTATCCATTACTTTAAACAAGTCTTCTTTATACTTTACCCATTTATTCAAAATAATTGAACTTTAGGTGCTAATCAAATCATTTCAAGTTTGTTCTTATGATTTAAAATTGATTTAGTTAATTCATAAATACTCTACTTATTGCTACATATTTTGTACGTTTATTGAATCATCAAAAGACATAATTCTCATATACTTTCATTCTTTATATGCATCCTATTACATAGGTATTTATGTTTGGGCATGTGATATTCACATTCAATCACTATTCATTTAAAATCACTTTTTATGAGCCTTGTAAATATTGAATCCTCTTTTCTTATCCTATTTACTTTATTAAACTATTTAAAGACAATTCTTCCCCCACTCTTGCAAATCATTTTAAAGTGAGTTTTCCTTCTCTTTTACATTTAGAGCCTATCACTCAAAATGGTTTATTTTTGGATATAAATTAAATTCTTCCAAGTGCATTCTTTTATTATAATTTATTTAGTTAATTTACAAATACTCTATTTGTCATTACATATTTTCTTCACTTTTTACCAAGCCATCAAAATATAATTTTCACATACTTATTTCGCATCCCTTGTACATAATTTTATTATTTGGTCGCTCATGTTTAGTAACTCTTCATCCGAATTACTTTTGATATTCATCATACCAAAATTAGTCATTCTTTTGAACCTTTCCTCTTATTTGATCGAGTCCGCAGGAATAACATTTTTGTGGATCTTGAGGGATGCCTAACACCTTCCCCCTCGAGATAACTTGAACCCTTGCCTAAAATATCAACGGTCTCGCAGATCATAGTTAAAGTGTATATTACGTAGTATATTATAGGTATCCTAGTATACCTTAAATACTAGGTGGCGACTCTAAACTTTAATTAACCTTGTAGAGTACTATAAGTTGTAGTTTGTTTTGTCTTGTATAAAATAGGGTACAAAAACATGGAGACTCTGTTGGGTATACTTCAGGTTCTAACCACAGTGGATTTAATCAATTATTTGAGGGATTACAGGTTCTTCAATACTCCAACTTCTATTTTTTCTATCACGTGTCCTCTCATATATTCTTTGTTTCATGTTGTATACTCTTTGTTTCAAGCTGTATATTCCTTGCTTCAAGTTGCATATGCTTTGTCGCATGCCTCAATTAGTCTATTATTTGTGATGCGCTTCATGCGGTGTATTCTTTGTCATGCGCTTCAAGCAGTATATTCTTTGTTGCCTCGAGTTGTATATTCTCCGTCGTGTGCTTCAAGCCGCATAGTCTCTGTTGCGTGCTTCAAGTTATGTATTCTCTATTACATGCTTCAATACTTATATTCTTTGTCATGCCCGTGTTGTATATGCTTTCACAGATGCCCATGTTGTATATTCGTTGTCACATACTTTGGTGCTGCCTTATTGAATTGCCATGACTTTTCTATCGACAATTGGTCATACACAATCACACACAAGTCACGCGAGGGTTATCTTTTCACCCCTCCAAACCTTCATTCAAAACTCCTTAGTTTCAGAGGTTGGTAGACGAAGTTAACTACGTACCATCTCGCAGTTGTCCTTAACTCATGTCCGAATCTAGATAAATCTACTATCAGAATTCGTAGGTCAATGTACACACAATCTTGCATCTTGCTTTAGCTGAATTAATTCTTGCATATCCTTTACTTGCAATATATTTTTCTATATTTGTTATATATTCCTTGTCTATCATTGTTATGTATTCCTTATCTGTTATATGCAGATTCTATTTGTTATTTACTACTAAGTCCTCTTTGTCTAACTAAACTCTGGTTAACTTGTGTTGAACCTTGACCTTTTAAATACACATACCCATTACGGTCTTCATGACCACCCACCATAATCGTACCATCATCTAGACTTAACCATCATTTCTTAAGATACGTCAATCTAGCTTTGTACATCTTTCATTGATTTGACGTATTCTTCTCAATCAGACTTCACACTCTCATTGACTTCCATCATTTGAGACAGATCTATACGCTATGCAACAATCTATCTCTTATTCAGGAGTTACCAGTTTCCACCCACCCAAGAATTCTTATTCGCAACGACTTCTTCTCAAGGAAAAATCACTCATTCATGATAACCATACAAATCTCATAGTCCTAGTAGTTGGACCGAACTACGTTTTGACATGATTCTTGCTTTGGCAAGATACGCATGCAACCCTATATAAGGGTTCAGTCTCCACATTGTTTCAAACTAATTTTATCTGTATGGAAAACTAGGGCAATTCTTTTGGAACAGTGCGATTATGCTCTCAACCCAGAAAATCTTCGAGAACATCAACCAAATTTCACCCAAAATCCAAACATCCAAATGCCATGCCAACCTTACTCTGACCCTCACCCGACTTAAATCCCAACATGTGGGATGCAAGTCATTTCTTCAATCATCTGGCTATGGAGTCATGGGGTTCACTCTCACTCTCTAAATTCAGAGAGTCGATGCAAGTTAACTGTCACGACCCAAAAACTCACTATAGGCTGTGATGGCACCCAACATCGCCGTTAGGCAAGCCAACGGTGAACTACCAACTTTATTATGAACTTTATTAATTTTGAAATCGTAAAATTTATTTGATAAATAAATCAACATATTAAAATCATGGAAACTTACAATTTTAACAGAATAGATAATAAAAGTGTCTAAATGCTAAGCAAAAACTACTGCTAGAACATCCCAAAACCTGGTGTCACAAGTGCATGAGCATTTACTAAGAAGTACAATAATAATACAAATCTGTCTAGAATGTAAATAAGATAGGGTAGAGTAAATGGTATGATGGAGACTTTGTGGGCTGCGGTACGTAGCCTGAAATGCAACTTACCATAAAGTTTCCTCAACAGCTGCGCCTACACGCCAAGAAAATCACCAATTGAACCTGTCAGATCTTGCATATTTATCGCAGAAGTGTAGCATGAGTACGTAAATCAACACGTACCTAGTAAGTATCTTGCCTAACCACGGAAAAGTAGTGACGAGGGGGTCGACATCGACACTTACTTGTCACGACCCAAAATCCCACTAGTCGTGACGGCACCTAACCCAACCCGTTAGGTAAGCCAATTTCCAACTATCCAATTCCAATGAAATTAATTAAAAAAAAATATCTAAAGCCAATATATCTCTCCAAGAACTGGTAGTACAAATCATGAGCTTCTAAGAATAGAGTATACAAAGCGGAAATGAAATAAATACATAGTCTGTTTGAATAGTACATAAACAGTGCTTTAATAATTTAAGGCTACCATGAACAAGAGGCAGCTACAACAGGAACGCAGGTACATCTTCAAATCACGCAACCATCCAGCACAGCAACAACATCAGTCAATATTTGCACGCAATGTGCAAAAGTGTAGTATCAATACAACCGACCCCATGTACTGATTAAGTAACAAACCTAGCCTTAGGTTGAAAGTAGTGACGACCTTCTACCAAAATTAGGTCCAAACCCAATAGTCCCCAACAATCCATAACAACAATAAGCAAATAATACCAGAAGTAACTAAGAGATAAAATGCTCGGCCAAATCATGATTTCAAAAATAATAGTTCTTCCTTTCAAATCCATCAGTGAAAACTCAAATCTTTTGCTGAAGTTGCCAATAATATGAATAGTTTGAAAACAATAAATTTCTCCAAAAATCTTTTCAATAATAAACAATATGTTTCATTTTCCTTCCGGATAACCTATGTAAAACAAATACATCACTATGCCCATCTGTCAAAATGTATGAGAAATCATGAATAATGTGATACCGTACAACATGAGAAAAATACATCTCTATGCATATATGTCATGTGTGCATGTCAATGCAATGTATCTCAGTGATTGTACTCATGTACTCACACTCTCAGAGTACTCAATCTCACTGTGTCGCATTTTCTCTCACTGTGCTCAGCAGACTCAATCACTCAATGCTATACAATACCTGCTGCTGCGTGCAGCCCGATCCCTGTTTATAGTCGACTGCGCTCACTGGGGGTGTACAGACTCATGAGGGGCTCAGATAGCACCAAGCGCTATAATCACGGACAACTCATGTTCTGCACGGACAACTCACGTTCCCTAATATAAATATCTGGATCCCCACGGCCAACTCACGTGCTGCACGACCAACTCACGTGCAATAATAATATAAGGATCCGCACGACCAACTCACATGCAATAATAATATAAGGATCCGCACGGCCAACTCACGTGTTGCACGGCCAACTCACGTGAAATAAAAATATAAAGATCCGCACGGCCAACTCACGTGATGCACGGCCAACTCACGTGCAATAATAATATATATAAAGCCAACATGTCTTGCTGCGGCGTGCAGCCCGTTCCCATAAATATCCTCATAAATCAGGCCCTCGGCCTCACTCAGTCATCAATCTCTCCAGTCTCTCGGGCTCACAATATCATGAAAATAGCCCAAAATGATGATATATTGTATCAATAAATAACAACAGAGACTGAGATATGATATGCAATGAAATGAATATGACTGTGTATGAATTTTCAATTTAACACAATAATTCATAGTAATATGACCTCTGTGGGTCCCAATAATACTGGCACATAGCCTCAACATGATTTTTAATATGCTTTTCAGCTCAATTTCTGTAACACATAAAATCGCATGGAAAATGCCAAGATTATTTAACTATAAAATTCCACATAAACAATTATGTCACGATTTCTATAGTGCACGCCCACACGCCCGTCACCTAGCATGTGCGTCACCTCCCAATAATTCACAAAATACATATATTCAGGGTTCATACCCTCAACTCCAAGATTAGAAGAGTTACTTACCTCGAACAAGCCAAATCCAATGCCGAGCAAGCTAAACAATGCTCAAGAAATCCCATTATGCGCGTATCAACTTCCAAACGGCTCGAATCTAGTCAAAATAATTTGATTCAGCCCACAAAATTTATAGGAATTAATTTCATATCAAAATACTAATATTTTCCAAAAATCCAAAATTGCGCCCCAAAAATCACTCGTGGGGTCCACGTCTCAGAATCTGATGAAAGTTACAAAATATTAACGCCCATTCAACCACGAGTCCAACCATATAATTTTTACTCAAATCCGACATCAATTCGACCCTCAAATCTCCAAATTAAACCAAGAGGGTTTTCACAATTTTCCAACTTAATTCACTAATTAAATGTTAACAACAACCATGGATTCGGGTAATTTAACCAATATTTAGTTAAGAACACTTACCACGTTGTTTCCTCTGAAAATCTCCCAAATATCGCTTCAATCCGAGCTCCAAATCGCTAAAAATGTGAACTTAAACTTTCTGTCCAGACCTCTCTTCTTCGCGAACGCAATAGGTCCCTCGCGTTCGCGAAGTACAAAATGTGCTTCCCAACATTTGTTCTTCGCGAACGCGATGCTTTACGGAGCCCTTCTTCGCGAACGCGAGATCCCATCCGCGAACGCGATGCACAACCCAGCTCCTCTTCGCAAACGCAAGACCACCTCGCGAACACGATGAGTAAATCCTGCCTGCCTGAAATTCCTCTTCGCGAACGCGAGGCTCCACTCGCAAACGCGATGAAGGAAACTGGATGGTGCATCAGAAAAATTCCAGCAGAATTCCAAGTCCAAAATCCAACCCGTTAACCATCCGAAACTCACCCGAGCCCCTCGGGACCTCAACTAAATATACCAACAAGTCCTAAAATATCATACGAACTCAGTCGAACCCTTAAATCACCTAAAACAGCGCTAAAACCATGAATTACACCCCAATTCAAGCCTAATGAACTTTAAAATTTCTAATTTCTACAAATGACTCCGGAACCTATCAAATCATGTCCGATTGACCTCAAATTTTGCACACAAGTCACATTTCATATTACGAACCTATTCCAATTTTCAGAATTGAATTCCGACCTTGATATCAAAAAGTCAACCCTCGGTCAAACTTTTCAAAAATTCAACTTTCGGCAATTCATGCCAAATTCCACTACGGACCTCCAAATAATTTTTCGGACACGCTCCTAAGTCCAAAATCACCATACGGAGCTATTGGAATCATCAAAATTCGAATCCGAGGTCGTTTACACAAAAGTCCGTATCCGGTCACTATTTTAACTTAAGCTTTAAACCTTGGAACTAAGTGTTCGAATTCCTTCAAAAACCTCACTGGACCCGAACCAATTACCCCGACAATTCACACAACAACTGTAAAGTACAATTTGAGAAGTAAATGGGGAAACAGGGTTGTAATACTCAAAACGACCGACCGGGTCGTTACATTCTCCCCCACTTAAACATACGTTTGTCCTCGAATGTGCCAAGAGTTGTTTCCAAGCCATCAAATCACTGTTCCATCTTACCACACATGTGCCCGGGGGTGAACCCACGTCACCCTATCCCACATAAGGTTTGACTACACAATGCAACTAATAATTATTAATTTAACCTTTGTCCATAAACCTTGGAGTTTAATTTTCAACCTTTAAAATCTCTTTCAAGACACAAATCTTACATTTACTCACCGTATAAGTCCGGACAAGTTGCATCGAGCTATAACTATAACCACGGATATAATCAACCAACATATTACATAACTCGCATGCTCGTAGTACCATTCCTGATCATAGTGACTACTCCAAACCAACCGCATACTAGTATTAAACCCATATAGAACCAAACCTAATCCCAAAACCTTCGTACACTGTCGATAATAAAAGAAACACGCGAAATTTCATGACCACTTACCAGATCAACAAGTCACGGAGCCCTCTCGCCCCAACTAGAACCATAATCCCTTTCTGAGCCGACTTTCAATATTATACTCCCGAATATACCAAAATCAAACATGATAGTATAGTACCCCTTCTAGGTCCAATGACCTTATATTACTAAACACAATTGTTCTGTAGACATGCCTCACCAATATAACTCAGAGCCACAACTCGTGCCATCCGCGCACTAAAACGCAATAATTCAAATGTACCCAGTCTTGGAAAATGACTCAAATGAGAGAACTGCCCCGCCATTAACAAGTACCTCCACAACAAAACGCTGAAAATTCATCATACACCGTAGAACCATCACCCGATTTTAACATAAGGTTCCTGTTATATACTCTGAGCCACCCTTCCCCGAATTAATTACGACGGAGAGGCAAATGACAAAAATACCACACAAAACCTGAAAGGACATAACCATTACGCTATCGATTAGGCAATACACCAAGTGCTCATCACACTTAAATTCCTCTATAAAGCTCAAATTGAACCGCGCCATCTGTGCACATAACCAATGAATCACAACTCCTCGTAGCATAAAGGAGTAACTCACAGATCATTTGAGAACACGAATAAGTTCAACATCAACCGAATGATACATCCCTCAATAATAGTAGTATGGAGCCAACTATTCTGGCTCGGTGTAGAATACACATCTTAATTGGGCGTACCTATGGACCCCCAAATCAACTCGGGTTACCCACAAATAGATACAAATCCCTTCGAAAATCCATAATGACTGAATCATAACACATTTCATCATCTGGCTAGCTCCGGCCATAACTTCACAGTCCACAACCATGAAACTATCTGCTCCTGGGAACACGTGAATCACCATATTTGATGAACACGTGAATCACCATATTTGATTTTCATCTCCACCGCCCGAATGCCTATCACCTCTCTCATACATGATCATCCCACGAGAAATACTTTGAAAGTTCTTCCATACCACTTGACATAATTTGAATATCAGCAGTCTATCAACCATGTGAGTACCACAATACTAATTTATACATCCGTAAGTGTAACGACCTGACTTGTCCTTTTTAGAAATTACGCCCCGTTCAGTGACTTAAAGTCTTAAGAAGCTTCGCAATATGTATTATGACCCGCGTGTGCGGTCGAGTTTGATTTTCGAAAGATTCGGAATATAATTTAAAGAAAAATTCTCATTTTGAAGCTTAAATGGAAAGAATTGACCGGGGAGTTGAATTTTGAGCAAACAACCCCGGAATGGAATTTCAATGATGGAAATAACTTTGTATGATAATTTCGGACTTAGGCGTATGTTCGGATTTGGATTTGAAGTCCTTAGGACAATTCGACACATTTTGACGAAAGTTGGAAAATAGAAGATTTTGGAAAATCTTACCGACGGATGAATTTTTGATAACGAGGTCGGATTTTGATTCCGAAAATGGGAATAGCTCCATTAAGTCAATTATTACTTGTGTGCAAAATTTGAAGTTATTCCGGATTGATTTGATACGTTTCGGCACAAAATATAGAAGTTGGACTATTTGAAAACTTATAATTCGATTCGATGCGCGATTCGTAATTTCGACGTTGTTTGATGTGGTTTGAAGCCTCGACTAAGTTCGTATTGTATTTTGGGACATGTTGGTATAATTGGCTGAGGTCCCGGGGGCCTCAGGTGGATTTCAGAAGGTTAACGGAGCAATTCAGACTTGAAAGAAGCTGCTGGAAAATGGCAGCAGCTGTTGGATTCGCACCTGCGGAAGTTTGGGCGCAGGTGCGACCATCGCAGAAGCGAGAAAAAGCTCGCAGAAGCGAAATTGGCTGGGCTGGACTGAGGCCGCAGGTGCGAAGAATTTCCTGCACCTGCTTGAGCGCAGAAGCGGAAGCTTTTCCGCAGGTGCGAGGGCAGTGCCAGTGGACATCGCAGAAGCGAGAATTAGCTCGCAAAAGCGAGCTCGCAGATGTGGAAAATCAGTCTGCAAGTGCGAAACTGGGCAAAAATATGAGGATTGAACTTGGTCATTTTTGGCATTTCGTTTTGGAATATTTGGAGCTCGGATTTGGACGATTCTGGAGGGATTCTTCACAAGCTTGGTTGGGGTAAGTGTTCCATATCCTAAAGTGATTATATTTCATGAATCTATGATTATATTCATCACTTAATTCGGATTTAAAAAATCTTCCAAAAATAAAAATTTAAGATTTGGAGGTCGAGTTGTTATTAGAATTCGATAAAATTGGTATGGTTGAACTCGTATCGGAATGAGTGTTCGAATTTTATGAAAATTATGTCGGATTCCAAGGGGCGAGCCCCGCGTTGACTTTTGTTGACATTTTGGAATAAAATTTTAAGTCGACATATTATTATCCGGAATTGTTTTCGATGAATTATAATGAAGTTATACAATTAATTTGGATAGATTTGAGCGATCCGGAAGCCAATTCAAGCAAGAAGGCTATTTTGGAATATCGGCCTAACTTCAAAAAGGTAAGTGTCTTGCTTAACCTCGAGTGGGGGAATTACCCCTTAGGTATTGAGTCTTATGTGCCATTTGTGAAATGTGAAAAGCCGTGTACGCGAGGTGACGAGTACGTACTCGGGCTTATACGTGTAAAATTCATTGAAATAAAGTTTTAGGCATTATTGCATAGTAAATTGGAAAATTGTGTAAAATTTTTAAATCATCTGTTTGCCATGCCTAAATCCTTATTGTTGAATTTGTTTTTATATGATAATTTGATGTGATTTTTACTTGAAATATTTATGAAATTTTGTGAGTATTGTTGGTTTAAAATTTCTTGGAAATTAATTCCAATATGAATCTTCTTATGCAAATAATTAATTTAAGCGAGCTTAAGAATAAGTGTTAATATAATTATCTAAATTTGCATTAATGAAGGTTTTGCTTTATGCTGAATAATTTCTATCTCTATTGATTATTTTTGGGTGTTATACACATTGTGTGGATCCTTCGGCTATTTGTTGTGAAATTTATTGATTTGGTTGTATCTTTGGAATTTATTTGTGGCCATTGGGCAAATTGTGATGTGAATTGATTTTGTTAAGTTGTCGTGATAATTTCCCGTATAAATTATTGTATTGTGTGAGTTGTTATTTTGAGGATATAAGGGTGGCATTTCACTGTTGATATTATGTGGTTATAAGGGTGGCATTTTACTGTCGTTGTGTTTGTTGGAATATTGTCTGGGCTGAGCGATAAGGGTGGCTATAGGAGCGATAAGGGTGGCAATAGGAGTGATAAGGGTGGATATTGATATTGTCTGGGCGGAGCGATAAGGGTGGCTATAGGAGTGATAAGGGTGGCAATAGGAGCGATAAAGTGGCTATTGTCAGGGACGATATGGGATGATGTGGGTTTGTTGTGTTGACAATGTTCATGTAATGTTGTGATGTTGTGATTTTCTTGTTTTTTTTATACCTTATGTAACTTGTCTTGTTGTTAGTAAATTGATAATAATCTGATTTATGTTAAAATTGGGAGCCTGTGGCTATTGTCAGGTGGTTTATAAAGTGAAATGTGGGCATGAGGTGCCGTGAATTATGATATGAAATGGGGATATTGGCACGTGAATTGTCCGTGCAGTTGTGATATAAAATATGGGCACGAGGTGCTGTGATGAAATGATAATGATATTTGGCACGTGAATTTTCCGTGCAGTTGTGATATGAAATGAGGGCACGAGGTGTCGGGCAAATATAATGATTTAATTATGGGCACGAGATGCCGTGGAAATATAAAAATGGGCTGAGACCCGTATTTTGATAATTTTGAAATGAGGTGTCACATGGTGACTTTTAAATTGAAAGAATTATATTCAAAATATTTATTTGGAAGGATTTTTACTTATAAAGTATTATATAAAAGAATTATATTTTGAAAGATATTTATTTGAACAAATTGTAATTGAAAAGATTTATTGAAAGAATTATATTTGAAAAAATAATTATTTGAGAAAATTATATTTGAAAGAGAGTCATCTGGAAGTACTATGTGAAAGATATTTATTTGGAGGGCTTGATTTAATTGGGTGTAATTGTGTTTATTAATTGTTGAGTGATAGTAATGATATTCTTGTTGTCTGTTGTGCATATTACTGGTTGTTTTACCCTACCTTTATTATCATTTGTTTCCTATTATTTGGTATATTATATTGCACAGGTTATTAAACTAGTGAGTGTCTTGACTGTACCTCGTCTCTACTCCATTGCGGTTAGTCTTGATACTTACTGGGCACCGTTGTGGTGTGCTCACTCTACACTTATGCACATTTTTGTGTAGAGCCAGGTATTGAAGATAACGGGTTTGAGCGGAATTAAAGCGGGATCGTAAGGATTCAAGGTAGAGCTGCTTGGTCGTCGCGGTCCCTTGGAGTCTTTTCTTTTCATTGTACTATTAACTTGTAATCAAACAGTATTGTATATTCGGTCCTCGTGATCATTCCATGTATTCAGTTAGAGTTCGTGACTCAGTACTACCACTCTCGGGAGGATGTATATTCATATTTGTTCCGCTGTCAGTTTTGATTATTTATTTAATTTTTTAAAAAAATTGCTTCAAAATATAATAGAAATCGGCTTACTTAGTCTTAGAGACTAGGTGCCATCACGACTCCTGTGATGAGATTTTGGGTTGTGACAGTAAGTCAAAATATAATGCGCCTTCTGAAGTCTGCCCCTTTCTCATACAACACTAAGTAGTAATAGTATTCATCTAGTTATTTGAAACCGTCCATGTTGTCCAATATTCATTAGCTTCTCTTCAAGGCTGTACTGCCACCTTGTACATGAAAATCTAGCTTTCGTACAACACATAACATCTATCTTGCCATCATGGGAAAAGAACAAGAATCTTATTATCAACTTTGACTCACCAATAATTTACATGCCATTTTAGTTACAAACCTTTCTCTTGCTTTTTTTTTTTCAGTAGGAAATCACAATACACAACACGTTCTCCACACCGGTAGAAACCATCAAGAATACTTTGGAATCCATTTGCACATAATCAAGCCCTTAAAACTAAATTCTTCTAACTCGACCAAGCCACGCAGGTCGCCAAGTCCAGGTGTATAACCACAAAGCACCTGTAGAAAAAACACCCCACATCATAAGCACCCAAAGAACCGATCATATCCATTACCATACTGATCCAACCTACTACCCGTTTGTCTTATTTTCTCCGAGTTTCTTCCAAATCTATCTTCAGATTAATACGTCTCCTTGCTAAAACGCCACGATCTTTAGCCACGGCTCACCCTACAAACCTTAGCATAAAACCACAACACCCTACGGCTCATAAGCAATTGTATTCTTCTCAAGCACCTTTAAAAATACCACAACTATAACACTCACTCTGAGAATACCTTATGTGAATTTGAAATTGTTCTTCTTACCTTCCTTCTACAAAAATGTAGAATCCATAGTCATATAGAATTTCCGCAAGTCCAGGCACCATCAAACGCAAATCTCGGATTTTATCCATACACAAGTCCAGAGAAATTCTCAATCGCTATATAAAATTCACAAAACCACTAGAATGTTTCTCGGGAGTCACCCACTTTGCTCAAATCTAATTGCACCGCCCAAATGGGTCAAAAGACACGTGCCCCATTAGCACCACAACACTCAAAGAAGTAACTATACTCCAATACCCCCAATCAAATTCATACTCCGTGCGTACTACATATTTTGAAAATAACAACTCACTCACCCCATGATTTTCACATACTCATAAAGTACAATATGACCCGTATCCAAGAATTGGTTTACTCAAGTTATTCTCGAACTCCATCTCTGCAAGTCATAACTAATCCACAAGTATGCCTCAAACCAAAACTAAAATTTAATATATAACCATGAAATTAAGCCGTCTGCAGCATGCTCCCCCACTTGGCTCAAAGCCATAAATTTAATCACTCTATAACTCACAATGCCAATACTCTATTACTGTCATAATGCCACAGTCAGTTCAACGAAGCTTCTTCTCAAACTCATGCAACGCCAATCGTAAAAATACCACAAATCATCCGCTAAGCTCGCAATCCTTCTCTTGACACTCAAGTCAACTTTCTCAGCCAGATTCAAATTCAACTCTCCACACATACGCCCCACGGACAGAAAAGAAACCCTCCACTCATATTACAAGGAGCATACCTACGTAGATTACTCTCCAGGAGATAACCCACCTCCCTAGCCTCAAATTGGCATCTTGTTATATCTTTTCGCAGTCACAATTACTATGCAATCACTTAGTCAATTTGAGTCCAAACTCATTACCCAGACATGAGAATTTAATTTACCCCAAAATTTTAACAATATGAAAGATCCTTCAAAACATTTTTTACTCGAGACTGTACGTCACATTAAAACGAAAATCAAGCACCCAATGGCCATTTCTTTACATTTCAAGGAAACACTTCTCATCACATTCAAATCGTCTTAACACATCCCTCGGTCACATCATACCGCCATTCCACTGCTCATCGAGCCACAAATTCCACTGTAAGGTCATTATCGGACATATGAGTCCAATTGTACAAGTTATAACTGAAGCTACCAAGCTTAAACTGCGGTCTAACCATGGCCTCAACTCCTCTAGACTGGCCTATCACCAAGACATAGAATTCACATCTCGCACATCATCCCTGAAATCACAAGCTGGCGATACATAATTGATACCGAGCGCTCATGTGCGTATACGAATACGTGGAAGGAATTCAAAGAGTTTATGTCTCAAGCTGAATCAATCTCGCACGATAAGGAAAGAAAAATGGAAAGTATATATATCCTAAATGCCCTGTAGCCTCTCGAAGATAAGTATGGATGTCATCAAACCGATCTGCAAGACTCTACTAGACACTTGCTCATGACTTGTAGAACCTATGAACCTAGAGCTCTGATACCACCTTGTCATGATCTAAAATCCCACTAGTCGTGATGGCACCTAACCCAACCCGTTAGGTAAGCCAATTTCCAACTATCCAATTCCAATGAAATTAATAAAAGAAAATATCTAAAACCAATACATCTCCCCAATAACTAGTAGTACAAATCACGAGCTTCTAAGAATAGAGTATACAAAGCAGAAATGAAATAAATACATAGTCTGTTTGAATAGTACATAAACAGAGCTTTTATAATTTAAGGCTACCATGAACAAGAGGCGAGCTACAATAGAAACGCAGGTACATCTTCAAATTCCGCAACCATCTAGCACAGCAACAACATCAGTCAACATCTGCACGTAATGTGCATAAGTGTAGTATCAGTACAACCGATACCATGTACTGAGTAAGTAACAAACCTAGCCTTAGGTTGAAAGTAGTGACGAGCTTCTACTAAAGTCAGGTCCAAAACCAATAGTCCACAACAGTCCATAACAACAATAAGTAAATAATACCAGAAGTAACTCAGAGATAAAATGCTCAGCCAAATCATGATTTCAAAAATAATAGTTCTTCCTTTCAAATCCATCAGTGAAAACTCAAATCTTTTGCTGAAGTTGCCAATAATATGAATAGTTTGAAAACAATAAATTTCTCCAAAAATTTTATTAATAATAAACAATATGTTTCATTTTCCTTCCGGATAACCCGTGTAAAACAAATGCATCACTATGCCCATCTGTCAAAATGTGTGAGAAATCATGAATAATGTGATACCGTACAGCATGAGGAAAACACATCTCTACGCATATATGTCATGTGTGCATGTCAATACAATGTATCTCAGAGATTGTACTCATGTACTCATACTCTTAGAGTACGGAATCTCACTGTGTCGCATTCTCTTTCACTTTGCTAAGCACACTCAATCACTGAGCGCTATAAAATACCCGCTGCGGCGTGCAGCCCGATCCTAGTTTATAGTCGACTGCGCTCGCTGGGGGTGTGCAGACTCATGAGGGGCTCCTACAGCCCAAGCGCTATAATCACGAATAACTCACGTGCTGCACGGCCAACTCACGTGCCATAATATAAATATCTGGATCCGCACGGCCAACTCACGTGCAATAATAATATAAGGATCCGCACGGCCAACTCACGTGTTGCACGACCAACTCACGTGCAATAATAATATAAAGATCCGCACGGCCAACTCACGTGTTGTACGGCCAACTCACGTGCAATAATAATATATATAAAGCCAACATGGCCTGCTGCGGCGTGCAGCCCGATCCCATAAATATCCTCACAAATCAGGCCCTCGGCCTCTCTCGGGCTCACATTGTCATGAAAATAGCCCAAAATGATAATATGCTATATCAATAAATAACAATAGAGAGTAAGATATGATATGCAATTAAAGGAATATGACTGGGTATGAATTTTTAATTTAACACAATAATTCACAACAATATGACCTCTGTGGGTCCCAATAATACTGGCACATAGCCTCAACATGATTTTTAATATGCTTTTCAGCTCAATTTCTTTAACACATAAAACCGCATGGAAAATGCCAAGATTATTTAACTATAAAATTCCAGAGAAATAATTATGTCGTAATTTCTATAGTGCTCGCCCACAAGCCCGTCACCTAGCATGTGCGTCACCTCCCAATAATTCACAAAATACATATATTCAGGGTTCATACCCTCAACTCCAAAAATAGAAGAGTTACTTACCTCGAACAAGCCAAATCCAATGCCGAGCATGCTTAACAATGCTCCAGAAATCACATTATGCGCATATCAACTTCCAAATGGCTCGAATCTAGTCAAAATAATTTGATTCAGCCCACAAAAATTATAGGAATTAATTCCAAATCAAAATACTAATATTTTCCAAAAATCCGAAATTGCGCCCCAAAAATCACTCGTGGGGCTCACGTCTCGGAATCCAATGAAAGTTACAAAATATTAACGCCCATTCAACCACGAGTCCAACCATATAAATTTTACTCAAATCCGACATCAATTCGACCCTCAAATCTCCAAATTAAACCAAGAGGGTTTTCACAATTTTCCAACATAATTCACCAATTAGATGTTAAAAACAATCATGGATTCGGGTAATTTAGTCAATATTGAGTTAAGAACACTTACCCCGTTGTTTCCTATGAAAATCTCTCTAAACTCGCATCAATCCGAGCTCCAAATCGTTAAAAATGGAAAATGGGACGAAGTCCCATTTTCTGAACTTAAACTTTCTGTCCAGACCTCTCTTCTTCGCGAACGCAATAGGCCCCTCGCATTCGCGAAGCACAAAATGTGCTTCCCAACATTTGTTCTTCTCAAACGCGAGACATTGCTCTCGAACGCGATGCTTTACGGAGCCCTTCTTCTGAACGCGAACTCCCATTTGCGAACGCGATGCACAACCCAGCTCCTCTTCGGGAACGCGATACCACCTCGCGAACGCGATGAGTAAATCCTGCCTGCCTGAAATTCCTCTTCGCGAACGCGAGGCTCCACTCGCGAACACGATGAAGGAAACCAGATGGTGCATCAGAAAAATTCAGCATAGTTCCAAGTCCAAAACCCAACCCGTTAACCATCCGAAACTCACTCTAGCCCCTTGGGACCTCAACCAAATATACCAACAAGTCCTAAAACATCATACAAACTCAGTCGAACCCTCAAATCACCTAAAACAACGCTAAGACCATGAATTACATCCCAATTCAAGCCTAATAAACTTTGAAATTTCTAATTTCTACAAACGACTCCGGAACCTATCAAATCACGTCCGATTGACCTCAAATTGTGCACACAAGTCACATTTCACATTACGGACCTATTCCAATTTCCAGAATCGGATTCCGACCTCGATATCAAAAACTCAACCCCCCGATCAATCTTCCCAAAAATTTAACTTTCGGTAATTCAAGTCAAATTCCACTACGGACCTCCAAATAAATTTCTGGACACGCTCCTAAGTCCAAAATCACCATACGGAGCTATTGGAATCATCAAAATTTGAATCCAAGGTCGTTTACACATAAGTCCGCATCCGGTCACTATTTTAACTTAAGCTTTAAACCTTGGAACTAAGTGTTCTAATTCCTTCAAAACCTCACTGGACCCGAACCAATTACCCCGGTAATTCACACAACAACTTAAAGTACAATTTGAGAAGTAAATGGGGAAACGGGATTGTAATACTCAAAACGACTGGCCGGGTCGTTACATTGCTAGAGGTCCAATACAACAATATAATAAATATTAAGCAGGTATGAAGCACACAACAATAATGGGGTAAATTTGTAAGTTACATAATCTTCGAAAAATTTCTTTTAAAGGATATGAATTCTTAGTCTTGTATTCTACCTCAACAGCTCAGATATATCAAGTGCCAGTATCAAACGGATAAGGAATACCATATAAAAGGCCAGGCATCAGTGGAAAGATAATATCATAAATATTCGGACTGCTGGCGATATAACGCACGATTATGACGAGGTCGTTCGGCCAGATCCAGAATAATGTGTACACTATCAAGGGTTGAGCGACTCAAACCATAGATGCATCTATTATACTGCCGGGGCGTTCGGCCCGCTCCACAATAAAGGAAGGAAATCAGCGAATTACGAGACAAGTGCTTACAATACAATACATGAGCTCGAAGTGAAATAACCTGAGACACGTGCTTACAATACACTACATGAGCACAAGGTGAAACCTTTACTGTTTCTCAAATAACTTGCCAAAAACTCAAGGTGATAAGTCTCGGCCTAATATATATATATTTCTAAATCAATTTCGATTATAAATTTAATCAATTAAGCCAGCAGAATGAGTTCAAATAATTTAAATATTATATGATAAAGTCCTAAGTCTACCCGGACATAAACATGTTTTAGCTACGTACGGATTTTCGTCACCTCGTGCTTACGTAGCACCCACAACTAGTAGCACGTAACAATTATATCACCTAGGGGTAGTTTCCCCCTCACAAGATTAGACAGGAGACTTACCTCACTCCGAAGTTCCATAACCGGCTCCAACGCCTCTCTAATACCTCAAACAAGATACAAAAAAATCAAAATACTCTTCAATGCGAATAATCTAACCATTTATAATAATTCTCAAGTCCGCTCGAAAGTCAACAAAGTCAACCCTCGAGTCCACATGCCCGGATTTTAAAATTTCTTGAAGATAAACTTTACCCATAACAGCAGGAGCTCTAATTTATAATTTATTCCTAATCCCATGTTCAATTTCGTGGTAAAAATCCAAAAATATAAATTCTAGGTTTTCTTCCAAAAATACCACAACTTCCATAAATTTCATGTACAAATCCGTATATAACTCATGTATTTTACTCAGAATAGGTGGGAATAACTTACCTCACAATGGATGAATAAACTCTCCTCTACAAGAACCCCAAAAAGTCGCCCAAATAAGTGAAAAATATGAGAGGAATGGCTAAGTCTCGAATTTAAACACCCCACTGCCCAACGACTCTTGCATCTACGGACGAGTAGCCACTTCTGCGGCTCCGCACCTACAGAAACTCCCATCGCAGGTGCGGTTCCTACTAAGCCCAGCCAAGTCTTCTTATGCGGACTAAAATCCGCTCCTGCGGTCACGCTTCTGCGGACCACTGACCGCTCCTGTGGTCCAGCATCAATGGCCCAGATTCCGCATCTGTGTTGCCTTCTCTGCTTCTGCGGATTCTCATCTGTGCGCCCAAACTTCGGACGGCCCTTACCCTAGCAGTCCTCTTTCGCTTCTGCGATGACCTCCTTCGTACCTACGTGTCCGCACCTGTTACGAAACCCATCGCAGGTGCGATGACACCAAACTTCAGCAGTCTTCAGCATTTCCTCAAATCCAAATTTCAATCCGATTTCCGTTTCAAACTCGAGGCCCCCGGGAGCCCATCTAAATATACCAACACATCCCAAATCATGATACAAAGTTAGTCTATGCCTCATATCACGTCAAACAACATCAAAATTATGAATCGACGACCGAAACCTTTCTTTAATCTTTCAAACATTCAAACTTCGTCGAACGCATCCGAATTATACTTAAACATTCTGGAATGATGCCAAGCTTTACGCACAAGTCACAAATCACGATACGAACCTATTTCAAGGCTCAGAACTCCAAACAGACATGTAAGCGCTGAAATGCCCCCAGATTACCCGATACTCAACCCGAACATAAGCCCAAGTCTAAAACCATCATAAAAACCTATTGGAACCTTCAAGTCCTGATTTAGAGGCCGTTTACTCAAAATTCAAACCCTGGTCAACTCTTCCATCTTAAAGTTTCTGAATTTCAATATTCTTTCCAAATCAACTCCGAACTTCCAGAAATTCAATTCCGACAACATGTACAAGTAGTAAGATATGTAGTGAAGCTACCCGAGGCCTCAAATCGCTGAACGATGTGCTAGAGCTCAAAATGACCGGTTGGGTCATTACATCAACATATTTTTATTACAAGGGCGAGTTGTTAGTCAGCTTTCAAGAAGTGCCATGCTCGCACAACTCGGACAAACAAAGAAGAACAAACAAAGCCTCAAGTCAACACAAATCAATTTCCCTCCCTCAAACTAAGAATGTTTCTTTGGACAAAAGAGGGACAATACAATTTTTGGAACTATCATGGAATGCCGACATCGCGTTCCTAATCACAATCGGACACACCACTGGCTGCATGGCATAACTTTACACCCTCTTAATGTTATAACTTAACCCGAGAGGGACTCTAACATTTTCTCCTCTGAGTTTTGCAGGTATGTCATCTCGGGCACTGCACTGGAGATATCATCTGGATTTGGACTTGGTGGAACATCAGTCAGATAATCAGGGGAGTAGTAGTTTTACAATAAACTTCACCATTTTTCATGACTTCGCTGCTCTCACCACTTTTCTATATTTAGACCAGAACACCGTTCCCGATTGTCAACCGGGGACGATCATTAAATGGTTCCTCTGGACAGCTGAGAGGTGCATTATCCTGGGACTATAAGGGAAATAGCATCCGACATCGTGGAATATCAACCATACAATCAATGGAGTGTTAGTTACAATTCTTGATTCCATCATTTTATGATGGCACTACTCTCACTATATTTCTATATCAGCATCAGATAATTGCCCCGGCTAATAGACTGGGACGATCACTAAAAACCAAATGCCAATCAAATTTCGAGAGTAAATATCACCCAAAATCTAAACATCCAAATGCCATGCTAACCTTACTCTGACCCTCACCCAACTTAAATACCAACATATAGGATGCAAGTCAGTTCTTCAAATATCTGGCTATAGAGTCATGGTGTTCACTTTTGCTCTCTAAATTTAGAGACTCGATACAAGTCAACCCATTTTGGTTGTAGGGGAAAGTTGTTAATCAGCTTTCGAGAAGTGCCATGCTTGCACAACCCGGACAAACAATGAAGAACAAATAAAGGGTCAAGTCAACACCAATCAATTTCCCTCCCTCGAACTAAGAATTGTTTTTGGACGCAAGAGGGACAACATAATTTCTGGGACCATCATGTAATGCCGACATCGCTTTCCTAATCACAATCGGACACACCACTGGATGCACAGCTTAACTTTACACCCTCTTAACGTTATAACTTCACCCGAGAGGGACTCTAACATTTTCTCCTCCGAGTTTTGCAGGTACGTCATACCGGGCACTGCACGAGAGTAACATCTGGACTTGGACTTGGACTTGGTGGAACATCATTCAGAAAATAAAGGGGAGTAGTAGTTTTACAATAAACTTCACCATTTTTCATGATTTTGCTGCTCTCACACTTTTCTATATTCAGACCATAACATCGTTCCCGATTGTCAACCGGGTACGATCATTAAATGATTCTTGTGGACGGCCAAGAGGTGCATTATCCTGGTACTGCACGGGAAATAACATCCGATATCAGACATTGTGGAACATCACCATACAATCAGGGGAGTGTTAGTTACAATTCTTGATTCCATCATTTTATGACAACACTACTCTCACTATATTTCTATATCTGTATCAGATAATCGCCTCGGCTAATAGCGGGAACGATCACCAAAAGGTTCCTGTAGACAGCTGGAAGGTCGTAACAAAACATCTCTCCCGTCAATTGCGAGACAACCACAATAATTATCTCGCAAACAGTTAGGGGGCATCGAAACAACTGTTCAAAGAAGCAACTGAGGCACATCTTCTGGAGGGAGGCACTCTTCATCTCCAAAGATACTATACCCAATCATGGGTACAATGAGGCATCGCTCCGAGCTTGTCTATACCCTTGAATTTCATACATATCTTTGATGCAATTAATATAGTTAGTTGCATTGCCTTGAAATCGTAGAGTAAAAAGAGTATTGAAAATCATACATCTCATACTCTCCAACTTTTACGAACTACGTGTACCTGATTCTTGACCTTGTGTCAATATACGTAGACAACCTGTCATGGGTCCAATCTTTCTCGTCCTTAGTTGGACGAGTCGGTCAAGTCTGACCACTTGGGTCACAGTTGCCCAATGATCCTTGCGAAAGAGTCATCTCTGAAAAAGAATAAAAACAAATGTATATATATTCCCTTGTTGCTTCGAAGTCTTTTTGTAAAGATCAAAGGAAAATCAAAATCCAAAACATATTCTTGCATAATTCCTCCTTGAGGAAATTCAAAAAAATCTGGAATATTTTTCTATGTCCCTAATCTTCACAAACTACACATGCCTGATTCTTTGCCTCGTGTCAAGATAGTTAGGCAACCTGCAATGGGTCCGGTTTTTCTCATCCTTAACTGGACGAATTGGTCAAGTCTGGCCACTTGGGTCATGGTTGACCGAAAATCCTTACGAAAGGATCATCTCCAAAAAATTAAAAAAGAAATTAATTAAAAATGTATATATCTTCCTCAATTTCTTTTCCAGAAGTCACTCCATGAGACATTAAAATCAAAATCCAAAAAATATCATCCTCTTTTCTTGAGGAAATTCAAAATCCAAAATATCTCCCCTTTATCTCTAACCTTCTCGAACTACGCCTGACCTGATTCTCGTTTCGATGAGATACGTAGGCAACCATCGGGTTCGGTCTTATTTTTCAAAAAAAATCATCAATCAAGGACCCTTCCTGGGTTCAATCTTATTTTCAAAAATCATCAATCAAGGCGTAATGACCCAGCAAGTCGTTTGAGTGTTGTAGCCTTTTCCCCCATTTACTGCTCATTTTATTCTTATTAGTTGCTATGTGACTTTCTAAGGTAGTTGGTTCGGTTTCAGGGATGTTCTGGAATGAGTTGAGACACTTAGTCTCAAGGTTGAAAGCTTAAGTTGAAAAGGTTGACCGTATTTTGACTTATGTGTAAATGGCTCCGGAATGGAGTTTTGATGGTTCTAATAGCTCTGTTGGGTGATTTTGGACTTAGGAGTGTGTCCAAATAGTAATTTGGAGGTCCGTAGTTGATTCGGGATTGAAATGACGAAAGTTAAAAAAATTAAAAGTGTTGAAAATTGAGAAGTTTGACTGATAGTTGACTTTGTGTTTATCGGACTCAAACAATTTTTTTGTTAGTTGGAATAGGTACATTGTGTCATTTATGACTTGTGTGCAAAATTTGTGGTCAATCGGATGTGATTTGATGGGCTTCGATATCGATTGTAGAAGTTAAAATTTCTTAGTTTCAATCGGATGTGGTCAAGAATATGTTTTGGATGTGATTTGGTTGAGGTCCAAAAATCATCGATTGTGCAAAATTTGTGGTCAATCGGATGTGATTTGGTTGAGGTCTTGGGGCCTTGGGTGGAGTTCGGATGGTTAACGGATCAAAGTTTGGAATTAAAGGACTACTGAAGTGCACCAAGTCTGGTGCGATCGCACCTACGGAGTTTTGATCGCAGGTTCAGGCCCGCAAAAGTAACGTGAGAGAAGAAAGCAGCCCGAGAAGGGGTGTGCAGCGGTCATAGGTGCGAGGGTATTTTCGCACCTCCGTGGTCGCAGATGCGGTATATGGGCGCAGAAGCGGAGCTCAGTGAGGAGGTTGTGGAGCGCAGGTGCAGAGGAAGTTAGATGCATACTCGCATCTTCGTGTGTGTGATCGCAAAAGCGAAGGAAGGTTTTTTTTTTACAATTTCTGAAGCGAAGGAAGTGTCCGCACCGGCGAGACCGCAGATGCAGTTAAGTGAGTTGCAGGTGCGGAAGCACTAGTAGTGTTAAATCTGAAGGGTTTCGTGTTTTTTCTCATTTTGGGCTTTGCAAACTCAGACTAAGGTGATATTTGAGAGGGATTTCGAGGGGTTTCTTGAGGTAAGTCACTTGTGATCATTTTCATTAAATATTATTGTTTCCCCATTGAATTTCCCACCTAGTTTGTGTGTTTTTGAGGTGGAATTTTGGGAGTTTGAGGCTAGGGATTTAGAGAGTTAATTTGGGGGATTTGAGTGACGAATTAGTGTCAAAGTTTGGTAAATTTGGTATGATTGGACTCATGGTTGAATGGGCTCTCGGATTTTGTGACTTTTATCAGATTTTAAGACGAGGGCCCGGGGGTTGACTTTTGAGTTAACTTTTGACTTTTGATTAAGAACTTAGTATTTTCATATGGAATTGACCCCCTTAGCTCGTGTTGATTGTATCGAACTGTTTGTGGCTAGATTCAAGGCATTCAGGGGCCAATTCGTGAGGCAATGGCTTACTAGCGTAGAGATTCGCACGGTTTGATGTAAGTAACACTTCTAAACTTAGTTATGAGGGTATGAAACCCTGAAATTCGTATTATGTGATTGGTGTTGAGGTGACGCGCATGCTAAGTGACGGGCGTGTGGGCGTGCACCGTAGTAATTGGTATTTAGTCGATTCCATGAAACTGTGTAGCTATCTTATCTGAACATTATTACTGTACTCTATGTGTTAGAACACTTAAGTTGTCATTTATACTAGAAAATATGTTTAGGCTATATGCTGATACTATTGGGACCCACAGTGGTCGTTCCTTGATGTTAAGATATTTGTTTAATTGCAGTTATGTACCCAATCGCATCCATCATTACATATCATATCTCAGTATCAACTAAAGCTGCGCAAAACACCTACCTCATTTGGGCTGGTCCAAAGCTCCAAAATCACATTTCCTTGAGAAATCAACTCTAATCGGCTCAAATCTAGCCAACTTCAACGAATGAAGTGCACAAATACTATATGAAACGATCCCAATCCATAAAGCCTTGATTTTTGAAGATTTCTCCAAAAGTCAACCCGGGCCCACGTGCCCGAAATCCGAAACCAATACCAAAATATTATGAACCATAACCTATTGAGTCTAAATATGTAATTAGTTACCAAAATTGGGTCCAAATCGGTACTCAAATTTTCAAAATACACTCTCTTAAAGTGTATGAAAAATTTCCAAATTTTCTTTCAAAATTCCAAGTTTTAGGTGTAGAAATCTATGAGTAATGAATATGTAAAACCAAATACAAGTGAAAATCACTTACCTCTAAGGTAGTAAGGAAATTATTCTTCAAAATCTCCTCTAATCGAAGTCTAGCACTCAAAATATGACACTGCGGGAAAAATCCCCAAAATATCCCATGTTCGCGAAGAACCAAAACCCAACGCCTAAAAAACCTTCACCGTGAATGTGGCATGCTCCATGTGAACGCGGAGGCCGACTGACCTCTCAGCTAAGCGAACGCGAGAGACCAAGCGCGAACGTGAAAGGCTGTTGACCAACCTTCACCAATACTTCACGGACGCGAAGCCATCCACGCAAACGCGATAGCCATATTTTATAGTACTCCGCGAATGCGGACACTTTATCGCGAATGCAATGAAAAAATCACCAGTCAACCAAAACCCTTTACGCGAACGCGACACAATGATCGCGGACGCGAAGCACATCAGAACACCAGAAGATTAGTTCTACAAACTTAACCGAAATAGTCTGAAACCAGCCACCCCAAATCACATCCGGGGCCCTCGAGACCCTGTTCCAACATAACAACAGGTCCAAATACGCTAACCAAACTTATCCGAAGGCTCAAAATACTACAATTAACATTAAAATCAATAATCGAAGATCAAATTCATTCTCTTGACTTTCAAACAAGTTCCAATAACCTAAATGAACCTATGCAAGGTGTCAAAGCCATAATAGGAGTCTAATAAACCAAACCTATAAACTCTCTAATTTTCAAATTGCCAACTTTCAACAAATAGAGCCAAATCCTCCTATGAAGACCGAAATTCAAATCCGAGCTTCCGTCCAAGTCTGAAATTACCATACGAACCTATATAAACCATTAAACACCAACTCCGAGATCATTTACTTAAAAGTCACACCTTAGTCAACTCTTCCAACTTAAAGCTACCAAATTGAGAATCGCACTATCAAATCAAATCGCCAAACACTCGAAAATCAAGATTAACCCTGCATGGAAGTCATAATGCATTAAACAACTCGAAGTCTCAAATCAAATAACGATATGCTATAACTCAAAACGATCAGTCGGTTCGTTATATAGAACATTAGTTATGTTAACTTTCACTATGTAAATGCTAAAATCTAATCAGCAATGGAGAGTGTATATCAATTTTTTTTTCATGTGTTACATCTATAAACAGACTTATGGATTGTAGATACCATGATATCCTGAACGAAGATTGTTCGAGCAGCAAGGCTGCTTTACCTTAGCACATCAACACTTAAAAGGGTAAGAATCATTAAAGAATAAACTAATAGAGCATCAATCGGATCATATAAAAAAGGCTATTTGTGAAGAGAATGAACTAATAACTTGGTAACTCGTTGATTCAATTTGAATGAACCCTTTTAAAGGATTCATGGCGGAATTGAACTCCAACATCTTCATCGTAGTTGCAATCATCATTCTCGTCATTTTCTTGAGATGTCTTCGTGTATAGCTAGAGAAGTGATGGATGAAAGAATGATAATAGCATATACGAGTTTATACAGGAGAGGAATGGGACTCTAGGGTTTTTTGTATTTATATAGTAAGTTATTATCAACTTTACTAATATGTGCTTTCAGTCTCCAAATATATTAAAAAAAATCAAACTTCTCCATTTGGTCAAACCCTTAAAAATTAGAAAACTTGGACTAGAGAGAAATGCAAGGAGATTCAAATAGGACGGTATGGGAGAACGAAAATTTTCATAGACCTCCTGATCTAATAACTTCAATTTTTCAACTTTTAAACAACTTTTATTAGGTTCTCTGATGAACATAAGCAAGTTAAGATTTCATTCAGGGTAACTAATTTTTTTTACTAGATTAAAAAGGATCAATCTAACCTTTCAATATATTTTATTTTTTATTTACACGTACATTTGTATATGAGATCATCCACTGATAACTAATCTCAAGTGAACATTCATTTTCTATTTCATTGTACATTTATTTATATCAATAGGCTTATTTTGAATATAATCACGTGTGCAATAGGTTGAGTTTTTAGCTTAAGCGGCTAAATAAAATATTCTGACAAGACAAGTTGAAGGGGTCATAACGATTTGAACTATGCACCTAATTTTATTTGTTTATATTAGATATATAACATGCAGTGGGTACCACTACACTCTCAACTCAATTACTATATTCACCCATTGTTGTGAGTTAGAGTTGCGTGTGGGCATCGGGCCGACTTCGAGCGAGCCCAATTGAGCCGAGTTCAATCGAGCTTTGTTAAAGTATAACCGAGCTCGAGGCGAGCCCAAGTTGGCTATTAAATGTTTAGTTCCGCATAGTCCTACGCCATTAGAAAAAGTAAATGCATAATAAGGTGGTTGATTAATAAAGTTGTATACGGTCGAAATAGATTTCAGCCTTCCTACGTTCGATCGAGTTCGAGTGTTAAAAAGTCGAAATGAGATTTTGGGACTGAGCTCTGAGGTCGGTACTAACGAGCCTCGGGCCCGAAGGTCGCTCGAGGAGTCGGTTCCATAATCCTGTCGTGCCCGTGACCGAATCGATCCGCAAGGCACTACTTCGAGGTCGGATATGCGCGACGCCCATCTCGAAGGTCGAACTCGAGCCAAGACTGAAGGGCCCGACCCAGTAACGAGCTCGAGTCAGTATCGAGCTCACAGACAAGAGCCGTTGCAACCGCACCAAGAGAGAGAATCTTGGCGGGAATCAAGAGACAAGTCATCATGGACCTTCCACTATATGTTTTATTTTATTATTTTTTTGTAATAACCCTCTTCTATAAAAGGGGAATCCTTGTAAGCTAATGGGGCGGCAACAAAAGATCACGTCTTATATTGATAGTTATCCTGTTGTGCTTGTTTTACTTATTCATTCTTTTTGCTTATTATTTTCATTCTCATAGTCAACAATACGCATATTTCTATTTCTCTACGCGATTTATATCGAATTGTATCGCATAACCTTAGAACCATACACAAATCTAACGTTATCCGATTTTTTCGATAAACAGTTTGGCGCCCACCGTGGGGCTAAGGGTAACAGTGATCGCTTGATATAAATCTAAAGTACACGCCAGTTTACAAATTCAAATCAGCAATGGCTTCACCTATCGACCACGAAGCCGGCCTTCAAGATGAAACCAACAACTTGGCACCCGGGGCCGGAAGGCCACTCGATGATGGCACTGAGGCCCGAATCGAAGCACCCGAAATTCGAGCCGAAGTACCATTAGATGTCAATTCACAAATAGCTCCATAGGCGAATCAACGTTCTGAACTAGAAAGAAGCATTCAGGGCGGTACTCGATCCGTAGCTCGAGACACCCATAACGTGGAAGATATTGGAGTCAGCTTACGGATGATCTTCGAGATGTTACAAGCCCAGCAAATAGCGATAGCTCAGTTGCAGAGCCAAACTCAAATACAAAGCAGGCCGGAGCCCAATCCGCTTCGAGAAGTCACCCACAGAACGGAACCAGCGATAGAGAAGTCAAATGGGCAAGAAGCGGGGATTACTCCCGAAATTACTAAATTGCTCGAGGAACTCACGAAACGAGTCGAAGCCAATGATAAAAAAGTAGAAATATATAATTCCAGGGTCGACCAGATCCCAAGAGCTACACCAATGATAAAAAGGCTAGATTCGAAAAAATTCACTCAAAAGCCTTTTCCCTCGAGTGCAGCCCCAAAACCAATCCATAAATAATTCCGTATGCCCGAAATACCCAAATATAACGGAACGACCGACCCCAACGAGCACGTCACTTCTTACACGTGTTCCATCAAGGGCAATGATTTGGAAGATGATGAGATTGAATCTGTATTATTAAAAAAATTTGGTGAAACCCTGTCAAAGGGGGCAATGATATGGTATCATAATTTACCATCTAACTCCATTGATTCTTTTGCTATGCTTGCAGATTGCTTCGTAAAAGCACATGCCGGAGCCATAAAGGTCGAAACCAGAAAGTCGGACCTGTTAAAGGTAATACAAAAGGATAATGAGATGCTAAGGGAGTTCGTAGCTCATTTTCAAATAGAACGAATAGATCTGCCACCAGTCACAGACGATTGGGCGATTCAATCTTTCACTCAAGGTCTAAATGAGCGGAGCTCGATGGCTTCACGGCGGCTGAAGGAAAATCTGATCGAGTACCCAGCTATTACTTGGACCGATGTGCACAATCGATATCAATCCAAAATAAGAGTCGAAGATGACCAGTTGACTTCTAGGTCCATTACGAAAATGCAAAAGTCGACCAGAGATCGATACCAGCCGTATAGCGGAAACGATACTACTGCTGAGTATCTGAGGCCTCTTTAAAATCAACCTCGTACATAGGGGGTCTTTATCATTGAACGCATCTGTGATGATTATCAAGTTCGGTGCAAAGGAAGTTACTTCGTTATTTCATGACAAACAGTGTCTCAACGGGAAATGTCGTAAGGGCCAAAAGGTCAAAACGAACCATGCTTATGTAGTTGGCCCGAGCCCTGACGCAAAACATGAACCCATGTATAATGACTTGCAAAGAAATCTCTCTTCTTTACCGATATTGTATATTCAAGATTTATTATGAAAACATGATCGAGTTCGAGCAATCACTAACTCGACTATTAATCCTATGGGCTACTTTAGCTATTATGCCTACATTGCATCGAGTTCGAATCATTCGCTTGACTGCCAAGCCAACGGGCTACCTTTATTTTGAGTTCAAGCAGTCACTCACTCGACCATTAAGCCTACGGGCTACTTTGACTATTATGCCTACGGGCTACATTGCATCGAGTTCGAATCATTCGCTCGACTGCCAAGCCTACGGGCTACCTATATTTTAAGTTCGAGCAATCACTCACTCGACCATTAAGCCTATAGACTACTTTGATTGTTACTCCTACGGGCTACATTGCATCGAGTTCAAATCATTCGCTCGACTGCCAAGCCTACGGGCTACCTTTATTTTGAGTTCGAGCAATCACTCACTCGATCATTAAGCGTACGGGCTACTTTGACTATTACGCCTACGGGCTACATTTCATCGAGTTCGAATCATTCGCTCGACTGCCAAGCCTACGGGCTACCTTTATTTCGAGTTCGAGTAATCACTCACTCGACCATTAAGCCTACGGGCTACCTTTATTTCGAGTTCGAGCAATCACTCACTCGACCATTAAACCTATGGGCTACTTTGACTATTATGCCTACGGGCTACATTGCATCGAGTTTGAATCATTCGCTCGACTGGCAAGCCTACGGGCTACTTTTATTTCGAGTTCAAGCAATCACTCACTTGATCATTAAGCCTACGAGCTACTTTGACTATTACGCCTACGAGATACATTGCATTGAGTTCGAATCATTCGCTCGACTGCCAAGCCTACGGGCTACCTTTATTTTGAGTTCGAGCAATCACCCACTCGATCATTAAGCCTACAGGCTTCTTTGACTATTACGCATATGGGCTACATTGCATCGAGTTCGAATCATTCGCTCGACTGCCTAGCCTACGGGCTACCTTTATTTCGAGTTCGATCAATCACTCACTCGACTATTAAGCCTACGGGCTACATTGAATATTACGTCTACGGGCTACATTGCATCGAGTTCGAATCATTCGCTCGTCCGCCAAGCCTACGGGCTACCTTTATTTCGAGTTCGAGCAATAACTAACTCGATCATTAAGCCTACGAGCTACGTTGACTATTATGCCTACGTGCTACATTGCATCGAGTTCTAATCATTTGCTCGACTGCCAAGCCTATGGGCTCCTTTATTTTGAGTTTGAGCAATCACTCACTCGACCATTAAACCTACAGGCTACTTTGACTATTACGCCTACGGGCTACATTGCATCGAGTTCAAATCATTCGATCGACTGCCAAGCCTGCGGGCTACCTTTATTTGGAGTTCGAGCAATCACTAACTCGATCATTAAGCCTACGGGCTACTTTGACTGTTACTCCTATGGGCTACATTGCATCGAGTTCGCATCATTTGCTCGACTGCCAAGCCTACGGGCTACCTTTATTTCTAGTTCGAGCAATTACTCACTCGATCATTAAGCCTACGAGCTACTTTGACTATTACGCCTACCGGCTATATTGCATAGAGTTTGAATCATTCGCTCGACTGCCAAGCCTACGGGCTACCTTTATTTTGAGTTCGAGCAATCACTCACTCGACCATTAAGCCTACGGGCTACTTTTACTATTACGCCTACGGGCTACATTGCATCGAGTTCAAATCATTCGCTTGACTGCCAAGCCTACGGGCTACCTTTATTTCGAGTTCGAGCAATCACTCACTCGATCATTAAGCCTACGAGCAACTTTGACTATTACGCCTACGGGCTACATTGCATCGAGTTCGAATCATTCGCTCACCTGCCAAGCCTACAGGCTACCTTTATTTAGAGTTCGAGCAAACACTGACTCGACCATTAAGCCTACGGGCTAGTTTGACAATTACGCCTACGGGCTACATTGCATCGAGTTCGAATCATTCGCTCGACTGGCAAGCCTACGGGCTACTTTTATTTCGAGTTCGAGCAATCACTCATTTGATCATTAAGCCTACGAGCTACTTTGACTATTATGCCTACGGGATACATTGCATTGAGTTCGAATCATTCGCTCGACTGCCAAGCCTACGGGCTACCTTTATTTCGAGTTCGAGCAAACACTGACTCGACCATTAAGCCTACGGGCTACTTTGACAATTACGCCTACGGGCTACATTGCATCGTGTTCGAATCATTCGCTCGACTGGCAAGCCTACGGGCTACTTTTATTTCGAGTTCGAGCAATCACTCACTTGATCATTAAGCCTACGAGCTACTTTGACTATTACGCCTACGGGATACATTGCATTGAGTTCGAATCATTCGCTCGACTGCCAAGCCTACGGGCTACCTTTATTTTGAGTTCGAGCAATCACCCACTCGATCATTAAGCCTACAGGCTTCTTTGACTATTACGCATATGGGCTACATTGCATCGAGTTCGAATCATTCGCTCGACTGCCTAGCCTACGGGCTACCTTTATTTCGAGTTCGATCAATCACTCACTCGACTATTAAGCCTACGGGCTACTTTGAATATTACGTCTACGGGCTATATTGCATCGAGTTCGAATCATTCGCTCGTCCGTCAAGCCTACGGGCTACCTTTATTTCGAGTTCGAGCAATAACTAACTCGATCATTAAGCCTACGTGCTACGTTGACTATTATGCCTAATCATTCGCTCGACTGCCAAGCCTATGGGCTCCTTTATTTTGAGTTCGAGCAATCACTCACTCGACCATTAAACCTACAGGCTACTTTGACTATTATGCCTACCGGCTACATTGCATCGAGTTCAAATCATTCGATCGACTGCCAAGCCTACGGGCTATCTTTATTTCGAGTTCGAGCAATCACTAACTCGATCATTAAGCCTACGGGCTACTTTGACTATTACTCCTATGGGCTACATTGCATCGAGTTCGCACCATTTGCTCGACTGCCAAGCCTACGGGCTACCTTTATTTCTTGTTCGAGCAATTACTCACTCGATCATTAAGCCTACGAGCTACTTTGACTATTACGCCTACCGGCTATATTGCATAGAGTTTGAATCATTCGCTCGACTGCCAAGCCTACGGGCTACCTTTATTTTGAGTTCGAGCAATCACTCACTCGACCATTAAGCCTACGGGCTACTTTTACTATTACGCCTACGGGCTACATTGCATCGAGTTCAAATCATTCGCTTGACTGCCAAGCCTACGGGCTACCTTTATTTCGAGTTCGAGCAATCACTCACTCGATCATTAAGCCTACGAGCAACTTTGACTATTACGCCTACGGGCTACATTGCATCGAGTTCGAATCATTCGCTCACCTGCCAAGCCTACAGGCTACATTTATTTTGAGTTCGAGCAAACACTGACTCGACCATTAAGCCTACGGGCTACTTTGACAATTATGCCTACGGGCTACATTGCATCGAGTTCGAATCATTCGCTCGACTGGCAAGCCTACGGGCTACTTTTATTTCGAGTTCGAGCAATCACTCACTTGATCATTAAGCCTACGAGCTACTTTGACTATTATGCCTACGGGATACATTGCATTGAGTTCGAA
The DNA here is from genome assembly GCF_000715075.1 of Nicotiana tabacum. Classification (NCBI taxonomy): domain Eukaryota; kingdom Viridiplantae; phylum Streptophyta; class Magnoliopsida; order Solanales; family Solanaceae; genus Nicotiana; species Nicotiana tabacum. The sequence continues at coordinate 57,714,204 of NC_134091.1, read as the reverse complement.
TCATTCGCTCGACTGCCAAGCCTACGGGCTACCTTTATTTCGAGTTCGAGCAAACACTGACTCGACCATTAAGCCTACGGGCTACTTTGACAATTACGCCTACGGGCTACATTGCATCGTGTTCGAATCATTCGCTCGACTGGCAAGCCTACGGGCTACTTTTATTTCGAGTTCGAGCAATCACTCACTTGATCATTAAGCCTACGAGCTACTTTGACTATTACGCCTACGGGATACATTGCATTGAGTTCGAATCATTCGCTCGACTGCCAAGCCTACGGGCTACCTTTATTTTGAGTTCGAGCAATCACCCACTCGATCATTAAGCCTACAGGCTTCTTTGACTATTACGCATATGGGCTACATTGCATCGAGTTCGAATCATTCGCTCGACTGCCTAGCCTACGGGCTACCTTTATTTCGAGTTCGATCAATCACTCACTCGACTATTAAGCCTACGGGCTACTTTGAATATTACGTCTACGGGCTATATTGCATCGAGTTCGAATCATTCGCTCGTCCGTCAAGCCTACGGGCTACCTTTATTTCGAGTTCGAGCAATAACTAACTCGATCATTAAGCCTACGTGCTACGTTGACTATTATGCCTAATCATTCGCTCGACTGCCAAGCCTATGGGCTCCTTTATTTTGAGTTCGAGCAATCACTCACTCGACCATTAAACCTACAGGCTACTTTGACTATTATGCCTACCGGCTACATTGCATCGAGTTCAAATCATTCGATCGACTGCCAAGCCTACGGGCTATCTTTATTTCGAGTTCGAGCAATCACTAACTCGATCATTAAGCCTACGGGCTACTTTGACTATTACTCCTATGGGCTACATTGCATCGAGTTCGCACCATTTGCTCGACTGCCAAGCCTACGGGCTACCTTTATTTCTTGTTCGAGCAATTACTCACTCGATCATTAAGCCTACGAGCTACTTTGACTATTACGCCTACCGGCTATATTGCATAGAGTTTGAATCATTCGCTCGACTGCCAAGCCTACGGGCTACCTTTATTTTGAGTTCGAGCAATCACTCACTCGACCATTAAGCCTACGGGCTACTTTTACTATTACGCCTACGGGCTACATTGCATCGAGTTCAAATCATTCGCTTCACTGCCAAGCCTACGGGCTACCTTTATTTCGAGTTCGAGCAATCACTCACTCGATCATTAAGCCTACGAGCAACTTTGACTATTACGCCTACGGGCTACATTGCATCGAGTTCGAATCATTCGCTCACCTGCCAAGCCTACAGGCTACATTTATTTTGAGTTCGAGCAAACACTGACTCGACCATTAAGCCTACGGGCTACTTTGACAATTATGCCTACGGGCTACATTGCATCGAGTTCGAATCATTCGCTCGACTGGCAAGCCTACGGGCTACTTTTATTTCGAGTTCGAGCAATCACTCACTTGATCATTAAGCCTACGAGCTACTTTGACTATTATGCCTACGGGATACATTGCATTGAGTTCGAATCATTCGCTCGACTGCCAAGCCTACGGGCTACCTTTATTTCGAGTTCGAGCAATCACCCACTCGATCATAAAGCCTACAGGCTTCTTTGACTATTACGCATATGGGCTACATTGCAACGAGTTCGAATCATTGGCTCGACTGCCTAGCCTACGGGCTACCTTTATTTCGAGTTCGAGCAATCACTCACTCGACCATTAAGCCTACGGCGGGCTACTTTGACTATTACGCCTACGGTCTACATTGCATTGAGTTCGAATCATTCGCTCGCCTGCCAAGCCTACAGGCTACCTTTATTTTGAGTTCGAGCAATCACCCACTCGATCATTAAGCCTACGGGCTTCTTTGAAAATTACGCATATGGGCTACATTGCATCGAGTTCGAATCATTCGCTCGACTGCCTAGCCTACGGGCTACTTTTATTTCGAGTTCGAGCAATCACTCACTTGATCATTAAGCCTACGAGCTACTTTGACTATTAGGCCTACGGGATACATTGCATTGAGTTCGAATCATTCGCTCGACTGCCAAGCCTACGGGCTACCTTTATTTTGAGTTCGAGCAATAACTAACTCGATCATTAAGCCTACGTGCTACGTTGACTATTATGCCTAATCATTCGCTCGACTGCCAAGCCTATGGGCTCCTTTATTTTGAGTTCGAGCAATCACTCACTCGACCATTAAACCTACAGGCTACTTTGACTATTATGCCTACCGGCTACATTGCATCGAGTTCAAATCATTCGATCGACTGCCAAGCCTACGGGCTATCTTTATTTCGAGTTCGAGCAATCACTAACTCGATCATTAAGCCTACGGGCTACTTTGACTATTACTCCTATGGGCTACATTGCATCGAGTTCGCACCATTTGCTCGACTGCCAAGCCTACGGGCTACCTTTATTTCTTGTTCGAGCAATTACTCACTCGATCATTAAGCCTACGAGCTACTTTGACTATTACGCCTACCGGCTATATTGCATAGAGTTTGAATCATTCGCTCGACTGCCAAGCCTACGGGCTACCTTTATTTTGAGTTCGAGCAATCACTCACTCGACCATTAAGCCTACGGGCTACTTTTACTATTACGCCTACGGGCTACATTGCATCGAGTTCAAATCATTCGCTTCACTGCCAAGCCTACGGGCTACCTTTATTTCGAGTTCGAGCAATCACTCACTCGATCATTAAGCCTACGAGCAACTTTGACTATTATGCCTACGGGCTACATTGCATCGAGTTCGAATCATTCGCTCACCTGCCAAGCCTACAGGCTACATTTATTTTGAGTTCGAGCAAACACTGACTCGACCATTAAGCCTACGGGCTACTTTGACAATTATGCCTACGGGCTACATTGCATCGAGTTCGAATCATTCGCTCGACTGGCAAGCCTACGGGCTACTTTTATTTCGAGTTCGAGCAATCACTCACTTGATCATTAAGCCTACGAGCTACTTTGACTATTATGCCTACGGGATACATTGCATTGAGTTCGAATCATTCGCTCGACTGCCAAGCCTACGGGCTACCTTTATTTCGAGTTCGAGCAATCACCCACTCGATCATAAAGCCTACAGGCTTCTTTGACTATTACGCATATGGGCTACATTGCAACGAGTTCGAATCATTGGCTCGACTGCCTAGCCTACGGGCTACCTTTATTTCGAGTTCGAGCAATCACTCACTCGACCATTAAGCCTACGGGCTACTTTGACTATTACGCCTACGGTCTACATTGCATCGAGTTCGAATCATTCGCTCGCCTGCCAAGCCTATAGGCTACCTTTATTTCGAGTTCGAGCAAACACTGACTCGACCATTATGCCTACGGGCTACTTTGAAAATTATGCCTACGGGCTACATTGCATCGAGTTCGAATCATTCGCTCGACTGGAAAGCCTACGGGCTACTTTTATTTCGAGTTCGAGCAATCACTCACTTGATCATTAAGCCTACGAGCTACTTTGACTATTATGCCTACGGGATACATTGCATTGAGTTCGAATCATTCGCTCGACTGCCAAGCCTACGGGCGACCTTTATTTTGAGTTCGAGCAATCACCCACTCGATCATTAAGCCTAAAGGCTTCTTTGACTATTATGCATATGGTCTACATTGCATCGAGTTTGAATCATTCGCTCGACTGCCTAGCCTACGGGCTACCTTTATTTCGAGTTCGAGCATTCACTCACTCGACCATTAAGCCTACGGGCTACTTTGACTATTACGTCTACGGGCTATATTGCATCGAGTTCGAATCATTCGCTCGCCTGTCAAGCCTACGGGCTACCTTTATTTTGAGTTCGAGCAATCACCCACTCGATTATTAAGCCTACAGGCTTCTTTGACTATTACGCATATGGGCTACATTGCATCGAGTTCGAATCATTCGCTCGACTGCCTAGCCTATGGGCTACCTTTATTTCGAGTTCGAGCAAACACTGACTCGACCATTAAGCCTACGGGCTACTTTGACAATTACGCCTACGGGCTACGTTGCATCGAGTTTGAATCATTCGCTCGACTGGCAAGCCTACGGGCTACTTTTATTTCGAGTTCGAGAAATCACTCACTTGATCATTAAGCCTACGAGCTACTTTGACTATTACGCCTACGGGATACATTGCATTGAGTTCGAATCATTCGCTCGACTGCCAAGCCTACGGGCTACCTTTATTTCAAGTTCGAGCAATCACCCACTCGATAATTAAGCCTAAAGGCTTCTTTGACTATTACGCATATGGGCTACATTGCATCGAGTTCGAATCATTCGCTCGACTGCCAAGCCTACGGGCTACCTTTATTTCGAGTTCGAGCAATCACTCACTCGACTATTAAGCCTACGGGCTACTTTGACTATTACGTCTATGGGCTACATGGCATCGAGTTCGAATCATTCGCTCGTCTGCCAAGCCTACGGCTACCTTTATTTCGAGTTCGAGCAATCACTCACTCGATCATTAAGCCTACGAGCTACATTGACTATTATGCCTATGTGCTACACTGCATCGAGTTCGAATCATTCGCTCGACTGCCAAGCCTACGGGCTACCTTTATTTCGAGTTTGAGAAATTACTCACTCGATCATTAAGCCTACGGGCTACTTTGACTATTACGCCTACGGGCTACTTTGACTATTATGCCTATGGGCTACATTGCATCGAGTTCGAATCATTCGCTCGACTGCCAAGCCTATGGGCTACCTTTATTTCGAGTCGAGCAATCACTCACTCGATTATTAAGCCTACGAGCTACTTTGACTATTATGCCTACGGGCTACATTGCATCGAGTTCGAATCATTCGCTCGACTGCCAAGCCTACGGGCTACCTTTATTTCGAGTTCGAGCAATCACCCACTCGATCATTAAGCCTACATGATTCTTTGACTATTACGCATACGGGCTACATTGCATCGAGTTCGAATCATTCGCTCGACTGCCTAGCCTACGGGCTACCTTTATTTCGAGTTCGAGAAATCACTCACTTGACTATTAAGCCTACAGGCTACTTTGACTATTACGTCTACGGGCTACATTGCATCGAGTTTGAATCATTCGCTCATCTGCCAAGCCTACGGGCTACCTTTATTTCGAGTTCGAGCAATCACTCACTCGATCATTAAGCCTACGAGCTACGTTGACTATTATGCCTACGGGCTACATTGCATCGAGTTCGAATCATTCGCTCGACTGCCAAGCCTACGGGCTACCTTTATTTTGAGTTCGAGCAATCACTCACTCGACCATTAAACCTACGGGCTACTTTGACTATTACGCCTAAGGGCTACATTGCATCGAGTTCGAATCATTCGGTCGACTGCCAAGCCTACGGGCTACCTTTATTTCAAGTTCGAGCAATCACTCACTTGACCATTAAGCCTACGGGCTACTTTGACTGTTACTCCTATGGGCTACATTGCATCGAGTTCGAATCATTTGCTCGTCTGCCAAGCCTACGGGCTACCTTTATTTCGAGTTCGAGCAATCACTCACTCGATCATTAAGCCTACGAGATACTTTGACTATTACGCCTACGGGCTACATTGCATCGAGTTTGAGTCATTCGCTCGACTGCCAAGCCTACGGGCTACCTTTATTTCGAGTTCGAGCAATCACTCACTCGATCATTAAGCTCTACGAGCTACTTTGACTATTACGCCTAAGGGCTACATTGCATCGAGTTCGAATCATTCGCTCGACGGCCAAGCCTACGGGATACCTTTATTGCAAGTTCGAATCATTCGCTCACTCGACCATTAAACCTACGGGCTACTTTTACTATTACGCCTACTGGCTACATTGCATCGAGTTCGAATCATTCGCTCGACTGCCAAGCCTACAGGCTACCTTTATTTCGTGTTCGAGCAATCATTCACTCGACCATTAAGCCTACGGGGTACTTTGACTGTTACTCCTATGGGCTACATTGCATCGAGTTCGAATCATTCGCTCGACTGCCAAGCCTACGGGCTACCTTTATTTCGAGTTCGAGCAATCACTCACTCGATCATTAAGCCTACGGGATACTTTGACTATTACGCCTACGGGCTACATTGTATCGAGTTTGAATCATTCGCTCGACTGTCAAGCCTACGGGCTACCTTTATTTCGAGTTCGAGCAATCACTCACTCGATCATTAAGCCTACGAGCTACTTTGACTATTACGCCTAAGGGCTACATTGCATCGAGTTCAAATCATTCGCTCGACGGCCAAGCCTACGGGATACCTTTATTGCAAGTTCGAATCATTCGCTCACTCGACCATTAAACCTACGGGCTACTTTTACTATTATGCCTACTGGCTACATTGCATCGAGTTCGAATCATTCGCTCGACTGCCAAGCCTACAGGCTACCTTTATTTCGTGTTCGAGCAATCATTCACTCGACCATTAAGCCTACGGGGTACTTTGACTATTACTCCTATGGGCTGCATTGCATCGAGTTCGAATCATTCGCTCGACTGCCAAGCCTACAGGCTACATTTATTTCGAGTTCGAGTAATCACCCACTCGATCATAAAGCGTACAGGATTCTTTGACTATTACGCATACGGGCTACATTGCATCGAGTTCGAATAATTCGCTCGACTGCCTAGCCTACGGGCTACCTTTATTTCGAGTTCGAGCAATCACTCACTCGACTATTAAGCCTACGGGCTACTTTGACTATTACGTCTACGGGCTACATTGCATTGAGTTCGAATCATTCGATCTTCTGCCAAGCCTACAGGCTACCTTTATTTCGAGTTCGAGCAATCACTCACTCGATCATTAAGCCTACGAGCTACGTTGACTATTATGCCTAAGTGCTACATTGCATCGAGCTCAAATCATTCGCTCGATTGCCAAGCCTACGGGCTACCTTTATTTTGAGTTCGAGCAATCACTCACTGGAGCATTAAACCTACGGGATACTTTGACTATTTTGCCAACGGGCTACATTGCATCGAGTTCGAATCATTTGCTCGACTGCCAAGCCTACGGGCTACCTTTATTTCGGGTTCGAGCAATCACTCACTCGACCATTAAGCCTACGTGCTAATTTGACTGTTACTCCTATGGGCTACATTGCATTGAGTTCGAATCATTTGCTCGACTGCCAAGCCTACGGGCGACCTTTATTTTGAGTTCGAGCAATCACTCACTCGATCATTAAGCCTACGGGCTACTTTGACTATTATGCCTACCGGCTACATTGCATCGAGTTCGAATCATTCGCTCGACTGCCAAGCCTACGGGCTACCTTTATTTTGAGTTCGAGCAATCACTCACTCGATCATTAAGCCTACGGGCTAGTTTGACTATTACGCCTACGGGCTATATTGAATCGAGTTCGAATCATTCGCTCGACTGCCAAGCCTACGGGCTACCTTTATTTCGAGTTCGAGCAATCACTCACTCGACCATTAAGCCTACGGGCTTCTTTGACTGTTACTCCTGCTGGCAACATTGCATCGAGTTCGAATCATTTGCTTGACAACCAAGCCTACGGGCTACCTTTATTTCGAGTTCGAGCAATCACTCACTCGATCATTAAGCCTACGGGCTACTTTGACTATTACGCCTATGGGCTATATTGAATCGAGTTCGAATCATTCGCTCGACTGCCAAGCCTACGGGCTACCTTTGTTTCGAGTTCGAGCAATCACTCACTCGACCATTAAGCCTACGTCTACTTTGACTGTTACTCCTGCTGGCAACATTGCATCGAGTTCGAATCATTCGCTCGACTGCCAAGCCTACGGGCTACCTTTATTTCAAGTTCGAGCAATCACCCACTCGACCATTAAGCCTATGGGGTACTTTGACTGTTACTCCTACGGGCTACATTGCATCGAGTTCGAATCATTCGCTCGGCTGGCAAGCCTACAGGCTACTTTTATTTCGAGTTCGAGCAATCACTCACTCGATCATTAAGCCTACGAGCTACTTTGACTATTACGCCTACGGGCTACTTTGTATTGAGTACGAATCATTCGCTCGACTGCCAAGCCTACGGGCTACCTTTATTTCGAGTTCGAGCAATCACTCACTCGATCATTAAGCCTACGAGCTTCTTTGACTATTACGCCTTCGGGCTACATTGCATCGAGTTCGAATCATTCGCTCGACTGCCAAGCCTACGGGCTACCTTTATTTTGAGTTCGAGCAATCACTCACTCGGCCATTAAGCCTATGGGCTACTTTGACTGTTACTCCTATGGGCTACATTGCATCGAGTTCGAATCATTCGCTCGACTGCCAAGCCTACGGGCTAACTTTATTTCGAGTTCGAGAAATCACTCACTCGATCATTAAGCCTACGGGCTACTTCGACTATTACGCCTACCGGCTACATTGCATCGAGTTCGAATCATTCCACGAGTCATAAATGACATGACAGACCTATTCCACCTTCCGAAATCAAAATCCGACCCCGATATCAATAAAGTAAACTCCCGGTTAAACCTTCTAACCTTTCAAGCCTTCAACTTTCCAACCTTCGCCAATTCACGCCGAAAACCCCATTCCGGAGTCATCTACACAAAAGTCAAACTAAAGGTCAACTCTATCAACTTAAGACTCCAACTTAAGGACTATGTGTCCCATTTCACTCCCAAACTCACCCGAAACCAAAACCAAATACCCCGGCAAGTTACATAACCACAATATAACATAGAAAAGGAAATAAATAGGGGATCGAGGTTAAAATACTCAAACTAACCGGATGAGTCGTTACATCCTCCCCCTCTTAAAAGAAACGTTCGTCCTCGAATGAGTATAGAGACATACCTGAAGTGGTGAAAAGATGAGGATAACGGCTACACATATCACGCTCGTTATCCCAAGTCGCCTCATCGACTGGATGACCCCTCTACTGAACTTTCACTGAAGCAATGTTCTTCGACCTCAACTTTCGAAAATGCTTGTCCAAAATGGCCACTGGCGCCTCAATCATTTGAAGAAGTGTAATCATATATATATATATATACTCAACAAATGAGCTTTTCTTCGATTTGTTCCAAAAGTTTATCAGAAAAATCGAATTTTTCTTCCAATTCTGGAAACTTCTCTTTAGAATATTCAGGAAGTTTTATTATAGGATGTGTTTTAATTTTAGAAGTTGTTATAGACCTTGTAGGGATTCCTAATTTATTAGTATCCTTTAACTGATTAGAAACTACATGTAATAAATTATTTGTGTAATTATTTTGCACAATAATTTTATTAATGTCTTTATTGGTTGGTCCACTATCATTTTTATTAGAATTTTCCAAGATTTTCCCTATCTTTTCTTTCCCTCTCTGTAAAAATGTTCTCTTATGTTTGAATAAAGCTTTTAACAAGTAAGTATTTCTGTCTTTACTATTTAATTCCGCATTTATTTTATCTATTTTCAAAAAAAAAACTTAAGATCCTCTTAATGGCTCTGATACCATTAAGAGGATCTTAAGTTTTATTTTAAAAATAGATAAAATAAATGTGGAATTAAATAGTAAAGACAGAAAAACTATAGTATTGTCAAAAAAGAGATTTTGTCTATAGTACTATGTATTACAAAGTTTCAAGATGACATAATAAATAAAGAATTTTTATTAAGAGTTGATTGTAAGTCAGCTAAAGAGATTTTACAAAAGGATGTTAAAAACCTCATCTCAAAACAGATTTTTGCCAGATGGCAAGCACTATTATCAAGTTTTGATTTTCAAATTGCGTTTATTAAAGGTGAGGAAAATTCTTTACCCGATTTTCTAACCAGAGAATTCCTACAGGAAAAAAATGAGACCGAACCAGAAGGGCCCCTTCAGGGCCTCACCAAAGAGAGAAAATAGATATTCTGCACTAGCAGATTATTATCCCCCCTTACCAGTGAGACCACCTCTAAATATAATGGTAACCCCTCCAAGAGTTCCCACTATAAATAAACCAGCTACAATGAAAGTCCTTGGTACTATTCCAAAAATAGAAGGACCATTCCAACAAGCTTCTTCGAAAGCTTCGACAAGCTAAACTGGCAAGACACTCACCAGTTCAGATTATGAAATGTAGACCCCAGAGTCATTTGCACAAGCAGTCAAGCCAGAGACACCATCCAAAAAGGAAGGTAAAAAACCAGTTTCTCAAGAAAAAGAAACATTTAAAATAATCTCCAAAGCACCAATCAAAGTGATAGCATTGGACAAAGGATACGAAAACTTTGATAAACAAGATTTAATTAGGCCTTGTTACACAAATAGGAACTATGTTGAAACTAGTGACCCCCTAAAATCAAGGAGGTATTATGAATTCATTCTTACAGATACAGGATCAGTTAGCTTTGAACATACCCTCAGAGATGACAAAGACCCTGACAGCATTAGGTACTCTAGATTCACCATTCACAAAATCATTAGCCCTTTTGAATGGGGAATGGATCATTTGCACACCCCGATTGTGCTCTCTGTACAATTCAGACCTCAAACATATAATTTCAAAGATTACATGGACGCATGGTATAACTTTATGTACCTACGCTCGGGTTCTCATACATGGTACGTAAAATACAGCGAACAAGCAGCTAAGTCAGTCATACCAAGATGGTTCTATGACTGGTGGAAATCATTTGGAGGAACAGAGCAATCGATGCCTCGAAGCTTCCATATTCATTATGAGAGATTCCAGAAAGAACAGAAAATCTCTATCCTACCAGACCACATTAAGATTTGCAAATACTACTTTGCAAAAAGGATTTCTTTTGTTATTAGTTGGACGTTCGAAATAGAACAAATCGAATGAATTCAATATTTAGTTAAGATACCAAAAATCAAAGGATGGGTTCATTAATCAAGAGAAATCAAGAAACCCAAACCAGCCAGTATGAGTGGATCTACCAGTTCACATGCAGAATTAAAAAAGAGACTCCTAGAAGTCTTAGCAAACATTGAAAAAACAAGCCCAGTAGAAGTATAGGCTATGTTAGACACAATATCAGCATCTTCCTCAACGGAAAACCAAGATAATGGGGACATGGAAGACCCACACGGAATAGCCCAAGCTTACCGGGCCTACGCAGAAGAAGAATAGTAACTGGAGATAATGATTCTCCAGACAAAGATAAACGACTCTTCAAAAAGAAGGAGTCATCTGATAAAGACTACCATAATAAGACAAACACAGTACTTGCCTCTTCAAAAAAGCAACAGACGACCTTTCAGTAAAGCAACAGACAGCAAACTGAGATCGTCCATTCAAACGGTTGAGATTAACTCAACAAAAATCTGAAGTCTATATAAGACTCCTATCATTGTAATAGAAAGCATCCGAAAATTTTCCAAGATTTTCCCTATCGTTTCTTTCCCTCTCTGTAAAAATGTTCTCTTATGTTTGAATAAAGCTTTTAACAAGTAAGTGTTTCTGTCTTTACTATTTAATTCCGCATTTATTTTATCTATTTTCAAAATAAAACTTAAGATCCTCTTAATGGTATCAGAGCCATGTTAAGCACGTTAGGCTAAACCTGTTATACTGTCTTTAGGGTTCGTCGAAATCTTGTTATCTTGTTCATGTTATAACTCTTAGATACTTCTATACTGTTCATCTCTGAATAGGTTTACTGTTTATCTTCTTTAAAGCTTCTGATCTTACTAGGTTACTGTTCTATGTTCATAGTGTGAGGGATCCTTATAGGATGTCGATTAAACCTTATTAAACTGCCGTCAGTTGCCGTCGTCCATAGGCTAGGGTGTGCCGTGAGAGACAGGACACAACAGGACACAGTTAACACATTTAATCCCCAACCCCCGAGATAACTTAGAACTAAGAACACAACCAGGTTAGATCTGCAGTAAAGAAGAAGATAAGTAGTAAACACTATACAGTGAAGAACACTATAGAATTATCAAGAAGACTATTACATGATAAGATTACAGATATAGTAGACTTACGCCTTAAAGATAGTATACCTCTTTGTTAATACTGATAATTTTGAAAAACCTTTTTAATGAGAAATCATCCTACTTTTGATAAAATAAGAATATTGAATCAAGGCAGATGGAAAATCCTAAAAGGATTAAGAAAAATTAATAAAAAGATTTTTTGTGCTGAATACAATATTGAAATTTATAAAGAACTTGTTTTTATTGAACCAAGAAAACAAAGTTTAGAAGAAATCTCTGAAATATTAAAAACTTTAGTACAAAAATTGTATGATTATAAAAGTAGAAGATTTTATATTCTTCTGAATTTGAAAGCAATAAATATTTGTATTAGAAGACACACAACTATCTTATTATGAATAATTCAGATAAAAACAAAATTTTGAATGATATAAACCAATCTATGGCAGTAACAAACATTGCCAAAATAGAAAATGATTTACAAAATTGGAGTATTCCTAGAGAATCCTACAGTACTATCTATCATACTGGTAAGTTTGATTTTATAAAAAATTATAACATCAAAACTTGTGAATCTACTATTGCCATCAATAACTCGATAGAAACAATCAAGTTATTAGCTGCACAGGATATTGAACATTATAGAAAGAAATTCAATTTCCTTCATATCAGAATAGTACAAGTGGCAGTCAAACCCTTATACAGATTAGGTTTAGACACCCCTCTCTGTCTCTTACTAAGAGATGACAAACTTCTTAACTTTGATGATTCTTTGTTAGGAGTTTTGCAAAGTAACTTAGCCCAAGGCCCAGTATACTTTAATTGTTATCCAAACTTTTCAGTTGACATAAATGATCAGAATGTTTTGGATACATTAACTCTTAACATAAAAACAAAAAATATGAACAGCAAAGTTAATACAAGAGAGATAGCTGTAATATATAGAGTTTATTACAAACTAATGAACACAACGTTAGCCCCAAAAGCTAAGATCGAAAGTAATAAAGGAGTTACTATGCTCATGGAAGCAAACCAAGAACATAGTAATACCTTCGTCCCTAGAATGATTCAATGGGATGAAATTTTTTCGAAAGATGAATGGAGTTTTAACTCCATTACCCAACCAATATATGAACCTGAGAGTTCATACATTGAACAAGTCATTCAACATCCTTCTGGAGCCATAGACTTAAAATTCTTAAGTCTAAATTCGGCTAGTGAAACTTCTTCGAGTAGAAGAATGACCTTCACTAAACCTGCTTCTAAGGATAGCAAGAGTGACGAAGAACTTATTGAAGAAATTGATACAAAACTTAAAGGAGTAGACTTTAATAAAACTGTTCCTAAAATTATTTATCAAAACAAACCCTTTGTAACCACTCCAAGAAACTCGACCGCTGAAACAGTTGATCAATTAACAGTAATCCGAGCTGATGACTTCGAAATAGATTGGAAAAGTCTAGATACTCAGTGGTTACATCCCAACAACATCATTAATAGAAATTGGTATGTTGACACCTATACTTTTAAACAAAGATTATCTTTTAAAGATAATTGGATAAAAGACTTAAAAAGAATCAAATGTAATATTGAATTCTTTAAATGGTTTGAAATAACAGGATAGATTCCAAATCAAAAGGAGTCTCTTCAAATGATTATTAATAAATGGTATACCAAAAATAAAGGTATAATAGAAGACGTTAATCCACCCTTAGAAGAAATTCTAATACCAGTCCAAAGTGAGGTAATCACAGCTTTCCCTTTTAAAAGAGAAAGTGTTCATACTGATAGTGGACCAACCAACAAAGACATTAATAAAATTATTGTGCAAAATAATTACACAAATAATTTATTACATGTAGTTTCTAATCAGTTAAAGGATACTAATAATTTAGGAATCCCTACAAGGTCTATAACAACTTCTAAAATTGAAACACATCCTATAATAAAACTTCCTGAATATTCTAAAGAGAAGTTTCCAGAATTGGAAGAAAAATTCGATTTTTCTGATAAACTTTTGGAACAAATCGAAGAAAAACTTAAAACAAAATTAGTAATCTCTAAACCAGCAACTACCCTTAATCAGGGTAGCACTAATAAAAAAACCATAGAACTTTTGATTATAATGATTTAAGAATAAAAGAAGATTTCCCTGGTAAAAAGGAAAAACTTGAGTTTCTAATACAATGCTCGAAAGAAACTTCTGAAAAAATTAGTAAAATAAAAACAGTTTCCACAATCAAATCCATTGATTCTGAAATCAATAGAATTATTAATGATCCAAGACATTCTAATAAAAAGAATTACTATGGAAGAGCATCATTTCCAGATGTACAATTTGAAGAAGATATCTATTTAACTAGTTCTAGTCATGAAGGAACTGGTATCACAGAAAGGAACATAGATGGATTGGCAGAAAGATAAATTTATAAAAAATTACACGAAATCGATATTGCAGTAACTACCTATAAAATGAAAAAAGCTTCGGATAAATATGCCGCAACTTTAATAGTTTCAGGATTTACTGGAATGTTAAAAAATTAGTGGGATAATTATCTTACAGAAGTGAATAGGAATCAAATCCTAGGGGCTACTACAATAGCAACTATAATAAAAACTGAATCAGGTGTATTAGTTGCAGAACAAGAAGCTAGAGAAGATGCTTCTGCAACTTTAATTTACTGTATTGCTAAACACTTCATTGGAGAACCAAAACTTTTCCAAGATAGGAGTTTAGAACTTCTTAACAATCTTAACTGTCCAAAATTAACAGATTTTAGATGGTATAAAGATATGTTTATAGAAAAAGTAATGATCAGAGAAGACCGCGGTAGTGCTTTCTGGAAAGAAAGATTTATCAGTGGTCTACCAAGACTATTTGTCGAAAAGGTAAGAACTAAAATGAAAGACAGATTTAACGGTCTGGCATAGAGCAAATGAATGCCCACTCACCAACAAGAAAAAGAAAAAGGTTCATACCTTAGAACTTGATGAAAGCATTAAAGAAAAGCTATTTTCTATTCTTGAATAAAATGAAAACAGCACATCATCGTCGTCATCAGATGAAAGCTATTCTGACAGCGACAATGAAATGATAAACTTGGCATATAGCTCAGACAGTAGCAGTAGCTCTCAAGAAGACAACTGTAACTACACTGGTGCAATATGTGTGTGCGGACAAAATTCTATTAAAGTTCTTACTAATGACTCTAAAGAAGTATTATTTGATATTATTAATCACATAGATGATGAAGATATTAAAACAAAATACTTAAAAGAGTTAAAAAAATATCATTATTAATCAGAAAAGAAATCATCACAAAATAGAACCCTTTAATATGAAAGAGGTGGTTTAAAACAATGGCTGCTCCGTCTAAAAGAGCTAAACAACATAAAAAATCTTCTGAAAAAACTAAAAGACGCCATAAGCGTAAAGAAAAAAAGGAAGGAACTCCTAAGAAAAAAAGATTTAAGAGACGTTCTAAAAAGGAACATGGTGATAAATGTTGGTCATGTGGTAAGACAGGGCATAGAGCAAATGAATGCCAGTCACCAACAAGAAAAAGAAAAAGGTTAATACCTTAGAACTTGATGAAAGCATTAAAGAAAAACTATTTGCTATTCTTGAACAAAATGAAAACAGCACATCATCGTCGTCATCAGATGAAAGCTATTCTGACAGCGACAATGAAATGATAAACATGGCATATAGCTCAGACAGTAGCAACAGCTCTCAAGAAGACAACTATAACTGCACTGGTGCAATATGTGTGTGCGGATAAAATTCTATTAAAGTTCTTACTAATGACTCTAAAGAAGTATTATTCGATATTATTAATCACATAGATGATGAAGATATTAAAATAAAATACTTAAAAGAGTTAAAAAATATCATTATTAATCATAAAGAAAATCATCATAAAATAGAACCCTTTAATATGAAAGAGGTTATGAATAGATTTTCAGTCAAAGATGATAAACCGACTATTCAACATCTCCAAACAGAGTTAAAATCTGTAAAAGATGAAATAAAAATGGTTAAGCTTAGACTTGACAAAATAGAAATGGAAAATCTTACTAAAGAAGTATTACAAGCAGCTAATAAAAAAGAAACTATTGGTGAATACTTCACAGAAGATGATGATTCAATAGACCGTTAAATCTGTCTTTCATTTTAGTTTTACCTTTTCGGCAAATAATCTTGGTAGACCACTGATAAATCTTTCTTTCCAGAAAGTACTACCGCAGTCTTCTCTGATCATTACTTTTTCTATAAACATATCTTTATACCATCTAAAATCTGTTAATTTTGGACAGTTAAGATTGTTAAGAAGTTCTAAAATCCTATCTTGGAAAAGTTTTGGTTCTCCAATGAAGTGTTTAGCAATACAGTAAATTAAAGTTGCAGAAGCATCTTCTCTAGCTTCTTGTTCTGCAACTTGTACACCTGATTCAGTTTTTATTATAGTTGCTATTGTAGTAGTCCCTAGGATTTGATTCCTATTCACTTCTGTAAGATAATTATCCCACCAATTTTTTAACATTCCAGTAAATCCTGAAACTATTAAAGTTGCGGCATATTTATCCGAAGCTTTTTTATTTTATAGGTAGTTACTGCAATATCAATTTCGTGTAATTTTTTTATAAATTTGGCTTTCTGCCAATCCATCTATGTTCCATTTTGTGATACCAGTTCCTTCATGACTAGAACTAGTTAAATAGATATCTTCTTCAAATTGTACATCTGGAAATGATGCTCTTCCATAGTAATTCTTTTTATTATAAAATTGATGAAGAATCAACTAGTGGTACAGTAGTAAAATAAGTTACTAAAGTAAGAGCCCATAGTTATTCTGAGACATTTGTATAGTGGCTCACAGATTTTTTTAATATCGGGAATGAAGTCTGCAACATAATTAAGACTTCCTAAGAACCTTTGTAATTGTGTTAAGATAAAAAATTTTCAAGAAAAACTCGAACTTGAAGTTTGTTCAGAATTACCTAATGCCTTCTGGGAAAGGAAAAGGCATGTAGTCGAACTTCCGTATATTAATGAATTCACTGAACAAGCCATACCCACAAAAGCTAGGCCTATTCAGATGAATCATGAACTCATGGAAGTTCGCAAAAGTGAAATAAACGATCTCCTTAAAAAGAAGATTATAAGACCCTCTAAATCACCTTAGAGTTGTGCAGCTTTTTATGTTTATAAAAGTGCAGAAAAGGAAAGAGGAACTCCCAGATTAGTTATTAATTATAAACCATTAAACAAGGTTTTACAATGGATCAGTGTCACGACCCCAAATTTCCTCCGTAGGATGTCGTGATGGCACCTAGTCTCTAAGACTAGGTAAGCCTATCAATGCGGAATAATAATAAATATCTGAAATAAATAAACTACAATTCAAATAATTTCAACTCCCAAAACCTGGTAGAAATAAGTCACAAGCTTCTAAGAATTTATTCTCAATTTTTCTATATGTCAAGGTCTAGATAAAATATAAGGAAGCAACATAAAATGATAGAAGGGGACTCCGGAGTCTGCGGACGCTGGCAGATATACCTCGAAGTCTCCGTGCGGAGGTAACTCAATGACGTCTAGGCTGGTATAATGTACCTGAATCTGCACAAAAAGATGTGCAGAAGCGTAGTATGAGTACACCACAGCGGTACCCAGTAAGTGCCAAGCCTAACCTCGGTAGAGTAGTGACGAGGTCAGGTGAGGCCCTACTGGAATATAATAATGGCATGGTAAAATATTTATCAATGTAGTAAAATAAAATGACATTGAAAATGAATCAAATAGTATGTCACATTTAATGACACCAAATAATTGCAAATAATATATCGTGGAAATCAAAACAGAATTTCCTTCAACTTTATGAAAATCAAAATAATAATCAAAGGCAACTACGGTGGGAACTCCCGAGGTACCGCCTCGTAGTCCCAAATCATAAATAAATTCACAATATCTCATTTCCTTATATCACCGCGGGAGCCTTCACAATTTATTTAAAGAAAATATTACATTTTAGCCACCCTTATCACACCGCATGACTTCTAGTAGTCACCCCTACTAGCCACGCGTATCAAGCCACCCTTATCTCACCGCATGCGTTTCAACACCCAGACCTTATACCACCGCATGCGTATCAATATCACAATATATCACAATTTGCACCTCAAGTGCTCAAATAATTTAACTTGCCAAAATAATTCAACAACAATATTTTTTCACAATAAAGAGCTCACGGCTCATGCCAAAATAAATCATCAATAATAGTTTTCCACAATAAAGAGCTCACGGCTCATGTCAAAATAATTCATCAATAATATTCTTCCACAATAAAGAGCTCACGGCTCATGTCAAAATAATTCATCAATAATAGTTTTCCACAATAAAGAGCTCACGGCTCATGTCAAAATAATTCAACAACAATATTTTTTCACAATAAAGAGCTCACGGCTCATGCCAAAATAAATCATCAATAATAGTTTTCCACAATAAAGAGCTCACGGCTCATGTCAAAATAATTCATCAATAATATTTTTCCATAATAAAGAGCTCACGGCTCATGTCAAAATAATTCAACAATAATATTTTTCCACAATAAAGAGCTCACGGCTCCCTCACAATGAGTATAAAAATATTCAGGAGTAAATAATTTAGGAAAATAATATTTCAAAATCTTTACTACGTTGCTTCAATATCAAGTTTAAAAATGTCAAATACTTCATATTAATAATATTTAATTTTAAAAAAAAATCAACCTTCAAATAATGCACAGAATAAAAGAAACCAAGTTTCAACTAAACAGGTAAAACAATTAGTAAGAAAAGATCAAACAAATTTGAAGTATATATCTCAGATCAATGATGAAGAATATAATAAGATAAAATAATTTAATAAATGCGCAACAATGATCTACACAATTTAAAAATATAATCTTTCACAATTTAGTCCGTGTACACACTCGTCACCTCGTGCACACGATTTTTAACACATTTTAATAATCACATCAATACCAATCCTAGGGGAATTTTCCCCCACACAAGGTTAGACAAGTCACTTACCTCGACTTACTCCAATTTAACCAAGTATTATGCTTTTTCCTCGATTTTCCGACTCCGATCGACTCGTATCTAGTCATAATTAATTCGATACAGTCAACAAAAATTATAGTAATCAATTTCATAAGAAAATATTACATTTTCATTAAAATCCGAAATTAGCTCAAAATTTGCCCGTGGGGCCCACATCTCGGAATCCGGCGAAACTTATAAAATCCGACAACCCATTCAATTACGAGTCCACCCATACCAATTTTACCAAAATCCGATAACAACTCGACCTCCAAATCTTAAATTTTTGTTTTTGGAAGATTTTGCAAAAATCTTGATTTTTCTTCCCTAAATTCACGGATTCATGATGTAAATAAGTATGGAATCATGAAATATAATCAATATAGGATAAGGAACACTTACCCCAATGTTTTCTCGTGAAAATCGCCCAAAAATCGCCCAAGAACCATGCTCCAAAAATCCAAAACGAAATGAATGAAATGAGCATTTTTGGTCCTTAAGTTTCTGCCAATCCGTCACTAAAAGTCCATTTTTCGTCACTAAAAGTCTACCAGAAACAGCTCTATCAGTCTTACTTCAATTGATCATAACTTTATGTACAAATAAACAAATGCTAAATGGTTTAACTTTCTGGAAACTAGAATCCACCGACTACAACTTTCATGTTTTGTAATTATTCTGATTCCTTATGCATTGCGAGATATAAGCTCCCAAAATCGGCTGCATGCATCAGAATTTCTGGCGAAACTGCTCTACTAGCCTTCATTCAATCCGTCATAACCTTCTGTACAAATGTCCAAATAATTCATAGTTTAACTTTCTGGAACCTATAATCATACGACTACAACTTTCATGTTTTACACATTTTCTGATTCCTTATGAATTGCGAGATATAAGCTTCCAAAGTTGGCTCCACGCACGGAATTTCTGCAACAGAAATTTCCAGCACTCTTTGTCCGAAATCCATTCCGTTTACCTTCCGAAATCCACCCGAGACCTTCGGGACCTTAACCAATTATTCCAACGTGTCCCAAAATACCATATGAACTTAGTCGAGCCTTCAAACTACATCAAACAACATCAAAATGACGAATCGCACCTCAATTCAAAATCAATGAACTTTGAACTTTTAAATTCTATATCTTGTGTCGAAACACATCAAATCAATTCGGAATGACTTCAAATTTTACAAACAAGTCATAAATGACATAACTGAGTTATGAAAATTTTTAGAATCGGATTTCGACCCCGATATCAAAAAGTCAACCCCTCGGTCAAACTTCCCAAAAATTCAACTTTCGGCATTTCAAGCCAAATTCTACTACGGACTTCCAAATAAAATTCCGATCACGCTTCTAAGTCCAAAATAACCATACGGAGCTGTTGTAATCTTCAAAATTCTATTCCGGGGTCGTTTGCACATAATTTGACATCCGATCACTATTTGAACTTAAACTTTTAATTTTTCATCAAAATTCTATATCTCGGGCTAGGGACCTCAGAATTTGATTCCGGGCATACGCCTAAGTCCCAAATCACGATACAGACCTACCAAAATTGTCAAAACATTGATCCGAGTCTGTTTGCTCAAAATGTTGACCAAAGTCAACTCAGTTGAGTTTTAAAGCTCTAATTCACATTTTAATCCATTTTTCACTTGATAACTTTTCCGAATTTTTTTTTTACAGACTGCACACTCAAGTCGAGTAATGGAAAATAGTGCTTAGATCACATAATTAATCATTAAATTTAAAAATGACATTTTGGGGCATCACAATCAGGTACCCGATACCCAATAAAAGTGACTTATTAAAAAGAACTTATAAAGCAAATATTTATAGCAAATTTGATATGAAGTCAGGATTTTGGCAAATTCAAATTAGCGAAAAAGATAAATATAAAACTGCCTTTATTGTCCCCTTTGGACAATATGAATGGAACGTGATGCCTTTCGGGTTAAAAAATGCCCCATCAGAATTTCAAAACATTATGAATAATATATTCAATCCATACAGTAATATGTCAATTGTTTACATTGATGATGTTTTAATATTTTCTGAAGATATAGAATCTCATTTCAAACATTTAAATACGTTCTTTAAAGTTGTGAAACATAATGGACTAGTAGTAAGTGCTAAGAAGATCAAGTTGTTTCAATTTTAGAAGTTGTTATAGACCTTGTAGGGATTCCTAATTTATTAGTATCCTTTAACTGATTAGAAACTACATGTAATAAATTATTTGTGTAATTATTTTGCACAATAATTTTATTAATGTCTTTGTTGGTTGGTCCACTATCAGTATGAACACTTTCTCTTTTAAAAGGGGAAGCTGTGATTACCTCACTTTGGACTGGTATTAGAATTTCTTCTAGGATGGATTAACGTCTTCTATTATACCTTTATTTTTAGTATACCATTTATTAATAATCATTTGAAGAGACTACTTTTGATTTGGAATGAGTCTTGTTATTTCAAACCATTTAAAGAATTCAATATTACATTTGATTCTTTTTAAGTCTTTTATCCAATTATCTTTAAAAGATAATCTTTGTTTTAAAGTATAAGTGTCAACATATAATTTTCTATTACTGATGTTGTTGGGATGTAACCAATGAGTATCTAGACTTTTTCAATCTATTTCAAAGTCATCAGCTCGGATTACTGTTAATTAATCAACTGTTTCAGCAGTCGAGTTTCTTGGAGTGGTTACAAAGGGTTTGTTTTGATAAATAACTTTAGGAACAGTTTTATTAAAGTCTACTCCTTTCAGTTTTGTATCAATTTCTTCAATAAGTTCTTCATCACTCTTACTATCCTTAGAAGCAGGTTTAGTGAAGTTCATTCCTCTTCTGGAAGAAGCTTCACTAGCCGAATTTAGACTTAAGAATTTTAAGTCTATGGCTCTAGAAGGATGTTGAATGACTTGTTCAATGTATGAACTCTCAGGTTCATATATTGGTTGGGTAATGGAGTTAAAACTCCATTCATCTTTCGAAAAAATTTCATCCCATTGAATCATTCTAGGGACGAAGGTATTACTATGTTCTTGGTTTGCTTCCATGAGCATAGTAACTCCTTTATTACTTTCGATCTTAGCTTTTGGGGCTAACGTTGTGTTCATTAGTTTGTAATAAACTCTATATATTACAGCTATCTCTCTTGTATTAACTTTGCTGTTCATATTTTTTGTTTTTATGTTAAGAGTTAATGTATCCAAAACATTCTGATCATTTGTGTAAACTGAAAAGTTTGGATAACAATTAAAGTATACTGGGCCTTGGGCTAAGTTACTTTGCAAAACTCCTAAAAAAGAACTTATTGAAGAAATTGATACAAAACTTAAAGGAGTAGACTTTAATAAAACTGGTCCTAAAGTTATTTATCAAAACAAACCCTTTGTAACCACTCCAAGAAACTCGACTGCTGAAACAGTTGATCAAATAACAGAAATCCGAGCTGATGACTTTGAAACAGATTGGAAGAAAATGGTATGTTGACACCAATACTTTAAAACAAAGATTATCTTTTTAAGATAATTGGATGAAAGACTTAAAACGAATCAAATGTAATATTGAATTCTTTAAATGGTTTGAAATAACAGGACAGATTCCAAATCAAAAGGAGTCTCTTCAAATGATTATTAATAAATGGTATACCAAAAATAAAGGTATAATAGAAGACGTTAATCCACCCTTAGAAGAAATTCTAATACCAGTCCAAAGTGAGGTAATCACAGCTTCCCCTTTTAAAAGAGAAAGTGTTCATACTGATAGTGGACCAACCAATAAAGACAATAATAAAATTATTGTGCAAAATAATTACACAAACAATTTATTACATGTAGTTTCTAATCAGTTAAAGGATACTAATAAATTAGGAATCCCTACAAGGTCTATAACAACTTCTAAAATTGAAACACATCCTATAATAAAACTTCTTGAATATTCTAAAGAGAAGTTTCCAGAATTGGAAGAAAAATTCGATTTTTCTGATAAACTTTTGGAACAAATCGAAGAAAAACTTAAAACAAAATTAGTAATCTCTAAACCAGCAACTACCCTTAATCACGGTAGCACTAATAAAAAAAAACCATAGAACTTTTGATTATAATGATTTAAGAATAAAAGAAGATTTTCCTGGTAAAAAGGAAAAACTTGAGTTTCTAATACAATGCTCCAAAGAAACTTCTAAAAAAATTAGTAAAATAAAAACAGTTTCCACAATCAAATCCATTGATTCTGAAATCAATAGAATTATTAATGATCCAAGACATTCTAATAAAAAGAATTACTATGGAAGAGAATCATTTCCAGATGTACAATTTGAAGAAGATATCTATTTAACTAGTTCTAGTCATGAAGGAACTGGTATCACAGAATGGAACATAGATGGATTGGCAGAAAGCCAAATTTATAAAAAAATTACACGAAATCGGTATTGCAGTAACTACCTATAAAATGAAAAAAGCTTCGGATAAATATGCCGCAACTTTAATAGTTTCAGGATTTACTGGAATGTTAAAAAATTGGTGGGATAATTATCTTACAGAAGTGAATAGGAATCAAATCCTAGGAGCTACTACAATAGCAACTATAATAAAAACTGAATCAGGTGTACAAGTTGCAGAACAAGAAGCTAGAGAAGATGCTTCTGCAACTTTAATTTACTGTATTGCTAAACACTTCATTGGAGAACCAAAACTTTTCCAAGATAGGAGTTTAGAACTTCTTAACAATCTTAACTGTCCAAAATTAACAGATTTTAGATGGTTTAAAGATATGTTTATAGAAAAAGTAATGATCAGAGAAGACTGCGGTAGTGCTTTCTGGAAAGAAAGATTTATCAGTGGTCTACCAAGATTATTTGCCGAAAAGGTAAGAGCTAAAATGAAAGACAGATTTAATGGTCTAATCCCTTATGACAATCTTACCTATGGGGATTTAATCAGTTTTATTAATGTTACCGGTCTTGACTTGTGTACAGACCTTAAACTTAAAAGCCTTATTAAAAAAGACAGACTCCAATCCAAAACAGAATTAGGGAGTTTCTGTCAAGACTTTGGGTTTAAAACAATGGCTGCTCCGTCTAAAAGAGCTAAACAACATAAAAAATCTTCTGAAAAAACTAAAAGACGCCAAAAGCGTAAAGAAAAAAAGGAAGGAACTCCTAAGAAAAGAAGATTTAAGAGACGTTCTAAAAAGGAACATGGTGATAAATGTTGGTCATGTAGTAAGACAGGGCATAGAGCAAATGAATGCCCAGTCACCAACAAGAAAAAGAAAAAGGTTGATACCTTAGAACTTGATGAAAGCATTAAAGAAAAGCTATTTGCTATTCTTGAACAAAATAAAAACAGCACATCATCGTCGTCATCATATGAAAGCTATTCTGACAGCGACAATGAAATCATAAACATGGCATATAGCTCAGACAGTAGCAGTAGTTCTCAAGAAGACAACTGTATCTGCACTGGTGCAATATGTGTGTGCGGATAAAATTCTATTAAAGTTCTTACTAATGACTCTAAAGAAGTATTATTTGATATCATTAATCACATAGATGATGAAGATATTAAAACAAAATACTTAAAAGAGTTAACAAATATCATTATTAATTAGAAAGGAAATCATCACAAAATAGAACCCTTTAATATGAAAGAGGTTATGAATAGATGTTCAGTCAAAGATGATAAACCGACTATTCAACATCTCTAAACAGAGTTAAAATCTGTAAAAGATGAAATAAAAATGGTTAAGCTTAGACTTGACAAAATAGAAATGGAAAATCTTACTAAAGAAGTATTACAAGCAGCCAATAAAAAAGAAACTATTGGTGAATACTTTACAGAAGATGATGATTCAAAAATTGATGAGCAGTAAAAATAATTACTAAAGTAAGAGCCCATAGTTATCATATTCCTATTACCTTAAAGGTAAAAGATATTACGATTAATAAATTAGCATTATTAGACTCAGGTGCAGATAGAAATTGCATAATGGAAGGAATAATACCAACCAAATAATTTGAAAAAAGTACTACAAAGTTATATTCCGTCACAGGAGGAAAATTAAAGATAGATTATAAACTATCAAAAGCCCACATTTGTAATGATGGAATCTGTTTTATAAATGATTTTGCGGTAACCAGGGATATAAATAAAGAAATTATCCTAGGTATACCTTTTATAACTCAGATTAAACCATTTCATGATAATTTAGAAGCTATTTGTACCACAATATTAGGAAAGGAAATAAAATCCCCTTATCTTAATTCTATCTCCAAAGAGGAAAGTGAATTCCTCAAATCAAAGACCATATTTAAAATAAACCTGCTTACAAATCAGGTGAATTACTTAAAAAATGATATAAAAGTTCACAAAATTGAACAAACTTTAAAAACCCCGGGAATGGAGGAAAAGATAAAAAAATTTCCAAGAAAAACTCGAACTTGAAGTTTGTTCAGAATTACCTAATGCCTTCTGGGAAAGGAAAAGGCATGTAGTGGAACTTCCTTATATTAATGAATTCACTGAACAAGCCATACCCACAAAAGCTAGGCCTATTCAGATGAATCATGAACTCATGGAAGTTTGCAAAAGTGAAATAAACGATCTCCTTAAAAAGAAGATTATCAGACCCTGTAAATCACCTTGGAGTTGCGCAGCTTTTTATGTTAATAAAAGTGCAGAAAAGGAAAGAGGAGATCCCAGGTTAGTTATTAATTATAAACCATTAAACAAGGTTTTACAATGGATCAGGTACCCGATACCCAATAAAAGAGACTTATTAAAAAGAACTTATAAAGCAAATATTTATAGCAAATTTGATATGAAGTCAGGATTTTGGCAAATTCAAATTAGCGAAAAAGATAAATATAAAACTGCCTTCAATGTCCCCTTTGGACAATATGAATGGAACGTGATGCCTTTCGGGTTAAAAAATGCCCCATTAGAATTTTAAAACATTATGAATAATATATTCAATCCATACAGTAATATGTCAATTGTTTACATTGATGATGTTTTAATATTTTCTGAAGATATAGAATCTCATTTCAAACATTTAAATACGTTCTTTAAAGTTTTAAAACATAATGGACTAGTAGTAAGTGCTAAGAAGATCAAGTTGTTTCAAACGACTATCAGATTTCTAGGACACGATCTTTATCAAGGTGCTTACAAACCAATCTGTAGAGCCATTGAGTTCTCCTCAAAATTTCCTGATGAAATCTTAGATAAAACACAATTATAAAGGTTCTTAGGAAGCCTTAATTATGTTGCAGACTTCATTCCCGACATTAGAAAAATCTGTGAGCCACTATACAAACGTCTCAGAAAGAATCCAGTTCCATGGAGTCAAGAACAAACCGATACTGTTAGAAGAGTCAAATCTATTGTTCAAAAACTTCCCTGCCTAGCCATCCCTAACCCTGAGGCATTCATGATAGTTGAAACTGACACCTCTGATGAAGGGTACGGTGGTATTCTTAAACAAAGAGTCTTCTTAAACACTTCAGAACAATTAGTCCGTTTCACTTCTGGAATTTGGAATTCGGCTCAGAAAAACTATAGTACTGTCAAAAAAGAGATTTTGTTTATAGTGCTATGTATTACAAAGTTTCAAGACGACTTAATAAATAAAGAAATTTTATTAAGAGTTGATTGTAAGTCAGCTAAAGACATTTTACAAAAAGATGTTAAAAACCTCATCTCAAAACAGATTTTTGCTAGATGGCAAGCACTATTATCTAGTTTTGATTTTCAAATTGAGTTTATTAAAGGTGAGGAAAATTCTTTACCCGATTTTCTAACCAGAGAATTCCTACAGGGAAAAAATGAGACCGAACCAGAAGGGCCCCTTCAGGGCCTCACCAAAGAGAGCAGAATTACCTAATGCCTTCTAGGAAAGGAAAAGACATGTAGTGGAACTTCCTTATATTAATGAATTCACTGAACAAGCCATACCCACAAAAGCTAGGCCTATTTAGATGAATCATGAACTCATGAAAGTTTGCAAAAGTGAAATAAACGATCTCCTTAAAAAGAAGATTATCAGACCCTCTAAATCACCTTGGAGTTGCGCAACTTTTTATGTTAATAAAAGTGCAGAAAAGGAAAGAGGAGCTCCCAGGTTAGTTATTAATTATAAACCATTAAACAAGGTTTTACAATGGATCAGGTACCCGATACCCAATAAAAGAGACTTATTAAAAAGAACTTATAAAGCAAATATTTATAGCAAATTTGATATGAAGTCAGGATTTTGGCAAATTCAAATTAGCGAAAAAGATAAATATAAAACTGCCTTCAATGTCCCCTTTGGACAATATGAATGGAACGTGATGCCTTTCGGGTTAAAAAATGCCCCATCAGAATTTCAAAACATTATGAATAATATATTCAATCCATACAGTAATATGTCAATTGTTTACATTGATGATGTTTTAATATTTTCTGAAGATATAGAACCTCATTTCAAACATTTAAATACGTTCTTTAAAGTTGTAAAACATAATGGACTAGTAGTAAGTGCTAAGAAGATCAAGTTGTTTCAAACGACTATCAGATTTCTAGGACACGATCTTTACCAAGGCACTTACAAACCAATCTGTAGAGCCATTGAGTTCTCCTCAAAATTTCCTGATGAAAGCTTAGATAAAACACAATTACAAGTGAAACGGACTAATTGTTCTTAAGAGTTTAAGAAGACTCTTTGTTTAAGAATACCACCGTACCCTTCATCAGAGGTGTCAGTTTCAACTATCATGAATGTCTCAGGGCTAGGGATGCCTAGGCAGGGAAGTTTTTGAATAATAGATTTGACTCTTTTAACAAGTAAGTGTTTCTGTCTTTACTATTTAATTCCGCATTAATTTTATCTATTTTTAAAATAAAACTTAAGATCCTCTTAATGGTATCAGAGCCATGTTAAGCATGTTAGGCTAAACCTGTTATACTGTCTTTAGGGTTCGTCGAAATCTTGTTATCTTGTTCATGTTATAACTCTTAGATACTTCTATACTGTTCATCTTTGAATAGGTTTACTGTTTATCTTCTTTAAAGCTTCTGATCTTACTAGGTTATTGTTCTATGTTCATAGTGTGAGGGATCCTTTTAGGATGTTGATTAAACCTTATTAAACTGCCGTCAGTTGCCGTCGTCCATAGGCTAGGGTGTGCCGCGAGAGACAGGACACAACAGGACACAGTTAACACGTTTAATCCCCAACCCCCGAGATAACTTAGAACTAAGAACACAACCAGGTTAGATCTGCAGTAAAGAAGAAGATAAGTAGTAAACACTATACAGTGAAGAACACTATAGAATTATCAAGAAGACTATTACATGATAAGATTACAGAGATAGTAGACTTACGCCTTAAAAGATAGTATACCTCTTTATTAATACTGATAATTTTGAAAAACCTTTTCTAATGAGAAATCATCCTACTTTTGATAAAATAAGAATATTGAATGAAGGCAGATGGAAAATCCTAAAAGGATTAAAAAAAATTAATAAAAAGATTTTCTGTGCTGAATACAATATTGAAATTTATAAAGAACTTGTTTTTATTGAACCAAGAAAGCAAAGTTTAGAAGAAATCTTTGAAATATTAAAAACTTTAGTACAAAAATTGTATGATTATAAAAGTGGAAGATTTTATATTCTTCTGAATTTGAAAGCAATAAATATTTGTATTACATGACACACAACTATCTTATTATGAATAATTCAGATAAAAACAAAATTTTGAATGATATAAACCAATCTCTGGCAGTAACAAACATTGCCAAAATAGAAAATGATTTACAAAATTGGAGTATTCCTAGAGAATCCTACAGTACTATCTATCATACTGGTAAGTTTGATTTTATAAAAAATTATAACATCAAAACTTGTGAATCTACTATTGCCATCAATAACTCGATAGAAACAATCAAATTATTAGCTGCACAGGATAGTCAACATTACAGAAAGAAATTCAATTTTCTTCATATCGGATTAGTACAAGTGGCAGTCAAACCCTTATACAGATTAGGTTTAGACACCCCTCTCTGTCTCTTACTAAGAGATGACAGACTTCTTAACTTTGATGATTCTTTGTTAGGAGTTTTGCAAAGTAACTTAGCCCAAGGCCCAGTATACTTTAATTGTTATCCAAACTTTTCAGTTGACATAAATGATCAGAATGTTTTGGATACATTAACTCTTAACATAAAAACAAAAAATATGAACAACAAAGTTAATACAAGAGAGATAGCTGTAATATATAGAGTTTATTACAGACTAATGAAAACAACGTTAGCCCCAAAAGCTAAGATCGAAAGGAATAAAGGAGTTACTATGCTCATGGAATCAAGCCAAGAACATAGTAATACCTTTGTCCCTAGAATGATTCAATGGGATGAAATTCTTTCGAAAGATGAATGGAGTTTTAAATCCATTACCCAACCAATATATGAACCTGAGATTTCATACATTGAATAAGTCATTCAACATCCTTCTGGAGCCATAGACATAAAATTCTTAAGTCTAAATTCGGCTAGTGAAGCTTCTTCCAGTAGAGGAATGACCTTCACTAAACCTGCTTTTAAGGATAGCAAGAGTGACGAAGAACTTATTGAAGAAATTGATACAGAACTTAAAGGAGTAGACTTTAATAAAACTGTTCCTAAAGTTATTTATAAAACAAACCCTTTGTAACCACTCCAAGAAACTCGACTGCTGAAACAGTTGATCAATTAACAGTAATCCGAGCTGATGACTTTGAAATAGATTGAAAAAGTCTAGATACTCAGTGGTTACATCATAACAATATCATTAATAGAAATTGGTATGTTGACACCTATACTTTAAAACAAATATTATCTTTTAAAGATAATTGGATAAAAGACTTAAAAAGAATCAAATGTAATATTGAATTCTTTAAATAGTTTGAAATAGCAGGACAGATTCCAAATCAAAAGGAGTCTCTTCAAATGATTATTAATAAATGGTATACCAAAAATAAAGGTATAATAGAAGACGTTAATCCACCCTTAGAAGAAATTCTAATACCAGTCCAAAGTGAGGTAATCACATCTTCCCCTTTTAAAAGAGAAAGTGTTCATACTGATAGTGGACCAACCAACAAAGACATTAATAAAATTATTGTGCAAAAATATTACACAAATAATTTATTACATGTAGTTTCTAATCAGTTAAAGGATTCTAATAAATTAGGAATCCCTACAAGGTCTATAACAACTTCTAAAATTGAAACACATCCTATAATAAAACTTCCTGAATATTCTAAAGAGAAGTTTCCAGAATTGGAAGAAAAATTCGATTTTTCTGATAAACTTTTGGAACAAATCGAAGAAAAACTTAAAACAAAATTAGTAATCTCTAAACCAGAAACTACCCTTAACCAGGGTAGCACTAATAAAAAAACCATAGAACTTTATAATTTAATTAATAATTTAAGTTCTATTGAAAAAGATTATAATGATTTAAGAATAAAAGAAGATTTTCCTGGTAAAAAGGAAAAACTTGAGTTTCTAATACAATGCTCCAAAGAAACTTCTGAAAAAATTAGTAAAATAAAAACAGTGTCCACAATCAAATCCATTGATTCTGAAATCAATAGAATTATTAATGATCAAAGACATTCTAATAAAAAGAATTACTATGGAAGAGCATCATTTCCAGATGTACAATTTGAAGAAGATATCTATTTAACTAGTTCTAGTCATGAAGGAACTGGTATCACAGAACGGAACATAGATGGATTGGCAGAAAGCCAAATTTATAAAAAATTACACGAAATCGGTATTGCAGTAACTACCTATAAAATGAAAAAAGCTTCGGATAAATATGCCGTAACTTTAATAGTTTCAGGATTTACTGGAATGTTAAAAAATTAATGGGATAATTATCTTACAGAAGTGAATAGGAATCAAATCCTAGGGGCTACTACAATAGCAACTATAAAAACAACTGAATTAGGTGTACAAGTTGCAGAACAAGAAGCTAGAGAAGATGCTTCTGCAACTTTAATTTACTATATTGCTAAACACTTCATTGGAGAACCAAAACTTTTCCAAGATAGGAGTTTAGAACTTCTTAACAATCTTAACTGTCCAAAATTAACGGATTTTAGATGGTATAAAGATATGTTTATAGAAAAAGTAATGATCAGAGAAGACTGCGGTAGTGCTTTCTGGAAAGAAAGATTTATCAGTGATCTACCAAGATTATTTGCCGAAAAGGTAAGAACTAAAATGAAAGACAGATTTAACGGTCTAATCCCTTATTACAATCTTGCTTATGGGGATTTAATCAGTTTTATTAATGTTACCGGTCTTGACTTGTGTACAGACCTTAAACTTAAAAGCCTTATTAAAAAAGACAGACTCCAATCAAAAACATAATTAGGGAGTTTCTGTTAAGACTTTGGGTTTAAAACAATGGCTGCTTCGTCTAAAAGAGCTAAACAACATAAAAAATCTTCTGAAAAAATTAAAAGACGCCATAAGCGCAAAGAAAAAAAAAGGAAGAAACTCCTAAGAAAAGAAGATTTAAGAGACGTTCTAAAAAGGAACATGGTGATAAATGTTGGTCATGTGGTAAGACAGGGCATAGAGCAAATGAATGCCAGTCACCAACAAGAAAAAGAAAAAGGTTAATACCTTAGAACTTGATGAAAGCATTAAAGAAAAACTATTTGCTATTCTTGAACAAAATGAAAACAGCACATCATCGTCGTCATCAGATGAAAGCTATTCTGACAGCGACAATGAAATGATAAACATGGCATATAGCTCAGACAGTAGCCGCAGCTCTCAAGAAGACAACTGTAACTGCACTGGTGCAATATGTGTGTGCGGACAAAATTCTATTAAAGTTCTTACTAATGACTCTAAAGAAGTATTATTCGATATTATTAATCACATAGATGATGAAGATATTAAAATAAAATACTTAAAAGAGTTAAAAAATATCATTATTAATCAGAAAGGAAATCATCACAAAATAGAACCCTTTAACATGAAAGAGGTTATGAATAGATTTTCGGTCAAAGATGATAAACCGACTATTCAACATCTCCAAACAGAGTTAAAATCTGTAAAGGATGAAATAAAAATGGTTAAGCTTAGATTTGACAAAATAGAAATGGAAAATCTTACTAAAGAAGTATTACAAGCAGCCGATAAAAAAGAAACTATTGGTGAATACTTCACAGAAGATGATGATTCAAAAATTGATGAAGAATCAACTAGTGGTACAACAGTAAAAAAAATTACTAAAGTAAGAGCCCATAGTTATCATATTCCTATTACCTTAAAGGTAAAAGACATTACGATTAATAAATTAGCATTATTAGACTCAGGTGTGCAGATAGAAATTGAATAATGGAAGGAATAATACCAACCAAACACTTTGAAAAAAGTACTACAAAGTTATATTCCGCCACAGGAAAGAAATTAAAGATAGATTATAAACTATCAAAAGCCCACATTTGTAATGATGGAATCTGTTTTATAAATAATTTTGCGGTAACCAGGGATATAAACGAAGAAATTATCCTAGGTATACCTTTTATAACTCAGATTAAACCATTTCATGATAATTTAGAAGCTATTTGTACCACAATATTAGGAAAGGAAATAAAATTCCCTTATCTTAATTCTATCTCCAAAGAGGAAAGTGAATTCCTCAAATCAAAGACCATATTTAAAATAAACCTGCTTTCAAAGCAGGTGAATTACATAAAAAATAATATAAAAGTTCACAAAATTGAACAAACTTTAAAAACCTCGGGAATGGAGGAAAAGATAAAAAATTTCCAAGAAAAACTCGAACTTGAAGTTTGTTCAGAATTACCTAATGCCTTCTGGGAAAGGAAAAGGCATGTAGTGGAACTTCCTTATATTAATGAATTCACTGAACAAGCCATACCCACAAAAGCTAGACCTATTCAGATGAATCATGAACTCATGGAAGTTTGCAAAAGTGAAATAAACGATCTCCTTAAAAAGAAGATTATCAGACCCTCTAAATCACCTTGGAGTTGCGCAACTTTTTATGTTAATAAAAGTGCAAAAAAGGAAAGAGGAGATCCCAGGTTAGTTATTAATTATAAACCATTAAATAAGGTTTTACAACGGATCAGGTACCCGATACCCAATAAAAGAAACTTATTTAAAAGAACTTATAAAGCAAATATTTATAGCAAATTTGATATGAAGCCAGGATTTTGGCAAATTCAAATTAGCGAAAAAGATAAATATAAAACTGTCTTCAATGTCCCCTTTGGACAATATGAATGGAACGTGATGCCTTTCGGGTTAAAAAATGCCCCATCAGAATTTCAAAACATTATGAATAATATATTCAATCCATACAGTAATATGTCAATTGTTTACATTGATGATGTTTTAATATTTTCTGAAGATATAGAACCTCATTTCAAACATTTAAATACGTTCTTTAAAGTTGTAAAACATAATGGACTAGTAGTAAGTGCTAAGAAGATCAAGTTGTTTCAAACGACTATCAGATTTCTAGGACACGATCTTTACCAAGGCACTTACAAACCAATCTGTAGAGCCATTGAGTTCTCCTCAAAATTTCCTGATGAAATCTTAGATAAAACACAATTACAAAGGTTCTTAGGAAGCCTTAATTATATTGCAGACTTCATTCCCGATATTAGAAAAATCTGTGAGCCACTATACAAACGTCTCAGAAAGAATCCAGTTCCATGGAGTCAAGAACAAACCGATACTGTTAGAAGAGTCAAATCTATTGTTCAAAAACTTCCCTGCCTAGGCATCCCTAACCCTGAGGCATTCATGATAGTTGAAACTGACGCCTCTGATGAAGGGTACGGTGGTATTCTTAAACAAAGAGTCTTGTTAAACTCTTCAGAACAATTAGTCCGTTTCACTTCTGAAATTTGGAATTCGGCTCAGAAAAACTATAGTACTGTCAAAAAAGAGATTTTGTCTATAGTACTATGTATTACAAAGTTTCAAGACGACTTAATAAATAAAGAATTTTTATTAAGAGTTGATTGTAAGTCAACTAAAGAGATTTTACAAAAAGATATTAAAAACCTCATCTCAAAACAGATTTTTGCCAGATGGCAAGCACTATTATGTAGTTTTGATTTTCAAATTGAGTTTATTAAAGGTGAGGAAAATCCTTGGTACTATTCCAAAAATAGAAGGACCATTCCAACAAGCTTCTTCGAAAGCTTCGACAAGCCAAACTAGCAAGACACTCACCAATTTAGATTATGAAATGAAGACCCCAGAGTCATTTGCACAAGCAGTCAAGCCAGAGACACCATCCAAAAAGGAAGGTAAAAAACCAGCTTCTCAAGAGAAAGAAACATTTGAAATAATCTCTAAAGCACCAATCAAAGTGATAGCATTGGACAAAGGATACGAAAACTTTGATAAACAAGATTTAATTAGACCCTATTACACAAACAGGAACTATGTTGAAACTAGTGACCCCCTAAAATCAAGGAGGTATTATGAATTCATTCTTACAGATACAGGATCGGTTAGCTTTGAACATACCCTCAGAGATGACAAAGACCCTGACAGCATTAGGTACTCTAGATTCACCATTCACAAAATCATTAGCCCTTTTGAATGGGGAATGGATCATTTGCACACCCCGATTGTGCTCTCTGTACAATTCAGACCTCAAACATATAATTTCAAAGATTACATGGACGCATGGTATAACTTTATGTACCTATGCCCGGGTTCTCATACATGGTTCGTAAAATACAGCGAACAAGCAGCTAAGTCAGTCATACCAAGATGGTTCTATGACTGGTGGAAATTGATGCCTCGAAGCTTCCATATTCATTATGAGAGATTCCAGAAAGAAAAGGAAATCTCTACCCTACTAGACCACATTAAGATTTGCAAATACTACTTTGCAAAAAGGATTTCTTTTGTTATTAGTTGGACGTTCGAAATAGAACAAATCGAACGAATTCAATATTTAGTTAAGATACCAAAAATCAAAGGATGGGTTCCTGAATCAAGAGAAATCAAGAAACCCAAACCAGCCAGCATGAGTGGATCTACCAGTTCACAGGCAGAATTAAAAAAGAGACTCCTAGAAGTCTTAGCAAACATTGAAACAACAAGCCCAGTAGAAGTACATGCTATGTTAGACACAGTATCAGCATCTTCCTCAACGAAAAATTAAGATAATGGGGACATGGAAGACCCACACGGAATAGCCCAAGCTTACCGGGCCTACGCAGAAGAAGAATAGTAACTGAAGATAATGATTCTCCAGATAAATACAAATGACTCTTCAAAAAGAAGGATTCATCTGATAAAGACTACCACAAGAAGACAAACACAGTACTTGCCTCTTCAAAAAAGCAACAGACGACCTTTCAGTAAAGCAACAGACAGCAAACTGAGATCGTCCATTCAAACGGTTGAGATTAACTCAACAAAAATCTGAAGTCTATATAAGACTCCTATCATTGTAATAGAAAGCATCCAAAAATTTCCCAAGATTTTCCCTATCTTTTCTTTCCCTCTCTGTAAAAATGTTCTCTTATGTTTGTATAAAGCTTTTAACAAGTAAGTGTTTCTGTCTTTACTATTTAATTCCGCATTCATTTTATCTATTTTCAAAATAAAACTTAAGATCCTCTTAATGGTATCAAAGCCCAGGTCTCCACGGAATCGGTATTGAAGTAATTACCTATAAAATGAAAAAAGCTTTGGATAAATATGCCGCATTGCATCGAGTTCAAATCATTCGCTCGACTGCCAAGCCTACGGGCTACCTTTATTTCAAGTTCGAGCAATCACTGACTCGACCATTAAACCTACAGGCTACTTTGACTATTACGCCTACGGGCTACATTGCATCGAGTTCGAATCATTCGCTCGACTGCCAAGCCTACGGGCTACCTTTATTTCGAGTTCGAGCAATCACTCACTCGATCATTAAGCCTACGAGCTACTTTCACTATTACGCCTACGGGCTAAATTGCATCGAGTTCGAATCATTCTCTCGACTGCCAAGCCTACGGGCTACCTTTATTTCGAGTTCGAGCAATCACCCACTCGATCATTAAGCCTACAGGCTTCTTTGACTATTATGCATACGGGCTACATTGCATCGAGTTCGAATCATTCGCTCGACTGCCAAGCCTACGGGCTAACTTTATTTCGAGTTCGAGCAATCACTCACTCGACCATTAAGCCTATGGGCTACTTTGACTATTACGCCTATGGACTACATTGCATCGAGTTTGAATCATTCGCTCGACTGCCAAGCCTACGGGCTACCTTTATTTCGGGTTCGAGCAAACACTCACTCGACCATTAAGCCTACAGGCTACTTTGACTATTACGCCTACGGGCTACATTGCATCAAGTTCGAATTATTCGCTCGACTGCCAAGCCTACGGGCTACCTTTATTTCGAGTTCAAGCAATCACTCACTCGATCATTAAGCCTACGAGCTACTTTGACTATTACGCCTACAGGCTATATTGCATCGATTTCGAATCATTCGCTCGACTGCCAAGCCTACGGGCTACCTTTATTTCTAGTTCGAGCAATCACTCACTCGACCATTAAGCCTATGGGCTACTTTGACTGTTACTCCTGCTGGCTACATTGCATCGAGTTCGAATCATTCGCTCGATTGCCAAGCCCACGGGCTACCTTTATTTCGAGTTCGAGCAATCACTCACTCGATCATTAAGCCTATGGGCTGCTTTGACTATTACGCCTACGGGCTACATTGCATCGAGTTCGAATCATTCGCTCGACTGCCAAGCCTATGGGCTACCTTTATTTTGAGTTCGAGCAATCACTCACTCGATCATTAAGCCTACGGGCTATCTTTATTTTTAGTTCGAGCAATCACTCACTCGACCATTAAGCCTATGGGCTACTTTGACTATTACTCCTGCTGGCTACATTGCATCGAGTTCGAATCATTCGCTCGACTACCAAGCCTATGGGCTACCTTTATTTTGAGTTCAAGCAATAACTCACTCGATCATTAAGCCTACGGGCTATCTTTATTTTTAGTTCGAGCAATCACTCACTCGACCATTAAGCCTACGAGCTACTTTGACTATTACGCCTACGGGCTACATTGCATCGAGTTCGAATCATTCGCTTGAATACAAAGCCTACGGGCTACCTTTATTTCGGGTTCGAGCAAACACTCACTCGACCATTAAGCCTACAGGCTACTTTGACTATTACGCCTACGGGCTACATTGCATCAAGTTTGAATCATTCGCTCGACTGCCAAGCCTACGGGCTACCTTTATTTCGAGTTCGAGCAATCACTCACTCGATCATTAAGCCTACGAGCTACTTTGACTATTACGCCTACATGCTATATTACATCAATTTTGAATCATTCGCTCGACTGCCAAGCCTACGGGCTACCTTTATTTCTAGTTCGAGCAATCACTCACTCGACCATTAAGCCTACGGGATACTTTGACTGTTACTCCTCCTAGCTGCATTGCATCGAGTTCGAATCATTCGCTCGACTCCCAAGCCTACGGGCTACCTTTATTTCGAGTTCGAGCAATCACTCACTCGATCATTAAGCCTATGGGCTGCTTTGACTATTACGCCTACGGGCTACATTGCATCGAGTTCGAATCATTTGCTTGACTGCCAAGCCTATGGGCTACCTTTATTTTCAGTTCGAGCAATCACTTACTCGATCATCAAGCCGACGGGCTACATTTATTTTTAGTTCGAGCAATCACTCACTCGACCATTAAGCCTACGATCTACTTTGACTATTACGCCTACGGGCTACATTGCATCGAGTTCGAATCATTCGCTTGACTGCAAAGCCTACGGGCTACCTTTATTTTGAGTTCGAGCAATCACTCACTCGACCATTAAGCCTACGTGCTACTTTGACTGTTACTCCTGCTGGCTACATTGCATCGAGTTCGAATCATTCGCTCGACTGCCAAGCCTATGGGCTACCTTTATTTTGAGTTCGAGCAATCACTCACTCGATCATTAAGCCTATGGGATACTTTGTCTATTATGCCTACGGGCTACATTGCATCGAGTTTGAATCATTCGCTCGACTGCCAAGCCTACAGGCTACCTTTATTTCGAGTAAGAGCAATCACTCACTCGACCATTAAGCCTACGGGCTGCTGTGACTATTACGCCTACGGGCTACATTGCATCGAGTTCGAATCATTCCCTCGACTGCCAAGCCTACGGGCTACCTTTATTTTGAGTTCGAGCAATCACTTACTCGATAATTAAGCCTATGGGCTACTTTGACTGTTACTCCTATGTGCTACATTGCATTGAGTTCGAATCATTCACTCGACTGCCAACCCTACAGCTTACCTTTATTTCGAGTTCGAGCAATCACTCACTCGACCATTAAGCCTACGGGCTACTTTGACTGTTACTCCTACGGGCTACATTGCATCGAGTTCGAATCATTCGCTCGACTGCCAAGCCTACGGGCTACCTTTATTTCGAGTTCGAGCAGTCACTCACTCGATCATTAAGCCTACGAGCTACTTTGACTATTATGCCTACGGGCTACATTGCATCGAGTTCGAATCATTCGCTCGACTGCCAAGCCTAAGGGCTACCTTTATTTTGAGTTCGAGCAATCACTCACTCAACCATTAAGCCTACGAGATACTTTGACTGTTACTCCTCCTAGCTGCATTGCATCGAGTTCGAATCATTCGCTCGACTGCCAAGCCTACGGGCTACCTTTATTTCGAGTTCGAGCAATCACTCACTCAATCATTAAGCCTACGGGCTACTTTGACTGTTACTCCTATGTGCTACATTTCATCGAGTTCGAATCATTCGCTCGACTGCCAACCCTACGGGTTACCTTTATTTCGAGTTCGAGCAATCACTCACTCGACCATTAAGCCTACGGGCTTCTTTGACTATTACTCCTACAGGCTACATTGCATCGAGTTCGAATCATTCGCTCGATTGCCAAGCCTATGGGCTACCTTTATTTTGAGTTCTAGCAATCACTCACTCGATCATTAATCCTACGGGCTACCTTTATTTTTAGTTCGAGCAATCACTCACTCGGCCATTAAGCCTACGAGCTACTTTGACTATTACGCCTACGGGCTACATTGCATCGAGTTCGAATCATTCGCTTGACTGCAAAGCTTACGGGCTACCTTTATTTTGAGTTCGAGCAATCACTCACTCGACCATTAAGCCTACGTGCTACTCTGACTGTTACTCCTGCTGGCTACATTGCATCGAGTTCGAATCATTCGCTCGACTGCCAAGCCTATGGGCTACCTTTATTTTGAGTTCGAGCAATCACTCACTCGATCATTAAGCCTATGGGATACTTTGTCTATTATGCCTACGGGCTACATTGCATCGAGTTTGAATCATTCGCTCGACTGCCAAGCCTACAGGCTACCTTTATTTCGAGTAAGAGCAATCACTCACTCGACCATTAAGCCTACGGGCTGCTGTGACTATTACGCCTACGGGCTACATTGCATCGAGTTCGAATCATTCCCTCGACTGCCAAGCCTACGGGCTACCTTTATTTCAAGTTCGAGCAATCACTGACTCGACCATTAAACCTACAGGCTACTTTGACTATTACGCCTACGGGCTACATTGCATCGAGTTCGAATCATTCGCTCGACTGCCAAGCCTACGGGCTACCTTTATTTCGAGTTCGAGCAATCACTCAATCGATCATTAAGCCTACGAGCTACTTTCACTATTACGCCTACGGGCTACATTGCATCGAGTTCGAATCATTCTCTCGACTGCCAAGCCTACGGGCTACCTTTATTTCGAGTTCGAGCAATCACTCACTCGACCATTAAGCCTATGGGCTACTTTGACTGTTACTCCTGCTGGCTACATTGCATCGAGTTCGAATCATTCGCTCGATTGCCAAGCCCACGGGCTACCTTTATTTCGAGTTCGAGCAATCACTCACTCGATCATTAAGCCTATGGGCTGCTTTGACTATTACGCCTACGGGCTACATTGCATCGAGTTTGAATCATTCGCTCGACTGCCAAGCCTAAGGGCTACCTTTATTTTGAGTTCGAGCAATCACTCACTCAACCATTAAGCCTACGAGATACTTTGACTGTTACTCCTCCTAGCTGCATTGCATCGAGTTCGAATCATTCGCTCGACTGCCAAGCCTACGGGCTACCTTTATTTCGAGTTCGAGCAATCACTCACTCAATCATTAAGCCTACGGGCTACTTTGACTGTTACTCCTATGTGCTACATTTCATCGAGTTCGAATCATTCGCTCGACTGCCAACCCTACGGGTTACCTTTATTTCGAGTTCGAGCAATCACTCACTCGACCATTAAGCCTACGGGCTTCTTTGACTATTACTCCTACAGGCTACATTGCATCGAGTTCGAATCATTCGCTCGATTGCCAAGCCTATGGGCTACCTTTATTTTGAGTTCTAGCAATCACTCACTCGATCATTAATCCTACGGGCTACCTTTATTTTTAGTTCGAGCAATCACTCACTCGGCCATTAAGCCTACGAGCTACTTTGACTATTACGCCTACGGGCTACATTGCATCGAGTTCGAATCATTCGCTTGACTGCAAAGCTTACGGGCTACCTTTATTTTGAGTTCGAGCAATCACTCACTCGACCATTAAGCCTACGTGCTACTCTGACTGTTACTCCTGCTGGCTACATTGCATCGAGTTCGAATCATTCGCTCGACTGCCAAGCCTATGGGCTACCTTTATTTTGAGTTCGAGCAATCACTCACTCGATCATTAAGCCTATGGGATACTTTGTCTATTATGCCTACGGGCTACATTGCATCGAGTTTGAATCATTCGCTCGACTGCCAAGCCTACAGGCTACCTTTATTTCGAGTAAGAGCAATCACTCACT
Organism: Nicotiana tabacum; assembly: GCF_000715075.1. Lineage (NCBI taxonomy): Eukaryota > Viridiplantae > Streptophyta > Magnoliopsida > Solanales > Solanaceae > Nicotiana > Nicotiana tabacum. The sequence goes on along the minus strand of NC_134091.1, from coordinate 57,673,322 downwards.
CGACCATTAAGCCTACGGGCTGCTGTGACTATTACGCCTACGGGCTACATTGCATCGAGTTCGAATCATTCCCTCGACTGCCAAGCCTACGGGCTACCTTTATTTCAAGTTCGAGCAATCACTGACTCGACCATTAAACCTACAGGCTACTTTGACTATTACGCCTACGGGCTACATTGCATCGAGTTCGAATCATTCGCTCGACTGCCAAGCCTACGGGCTACCTTTATTTCGAGTTCGAGCAATCACTCAATCGATCATTAAGCCTACGAGCTACTTTCACTATTACGCCTACGGGCTACATTGCATCGAGTTCGAATCATTCTCTCGACTGCCAAGCCTACGGGCTACCTTTATTTCGAGTTCGAGCAATCACTCACTCGACCATTAAGCCTATGGGCTACTTTGACTATTACTCCTGCTGGCTACATTGCATCGAGTTCGAATCATTCGCTCGACTGCCAAGCCTACGGGCTAACTTTATTTCGAGTTCGAGCAATCACTCACTCGACCATTAAGCCTACGGGCTACTTTGACTATTACGCCTATGGACTACATTGCATCGAGTTTGAATCATTCGCTCGACTGCCAAGCCTACGGGCTACCTTTATTTCGGGTTCGAGCAAACACTCACTCGACCATTAAGCCTACAGGCTACTTTGACTATTACGCCTACGGGCTACATTGCATCAAGTTCGAATCATTCGCTTGACTGCCAAGCCTACAGGCTACCTTTATTTCGAGTTCAAGCAATCACTCACTCGATCATTAAGCCTACGAGCTACTTTGACTATTACGCCTACAGGCTATATTGCATCGATTTCGAATCATTCGCTCGACTGCCAAGCCTACGGGCTACCTTTATTTCTAGTTCGAGCAATCACTCACTCGACCATTAAGCCTATGGGCTACTTTGACTGTTACTCCTGCTGGCTACATTGCATCGAGTTCGAATCATTCGCTCGATTGCCAAGCCCACGGGCTACCTTTATTTCGAGTTCGAGCAATCACTCACTCGATCATTAAGCCTATGGGCTGCTTTGACTATTACGCCTACGGGCTACATTGCATCGAGTTTGAATCATTCGCTCGACTGCCAAGCCTATGGGCTACCTTTATTTTGAGTTCGAGCAATCACTCACTCGATCATTAAGCCTACGAGCTACCTTTATTTTTAGTTCGAGCAATCACTCACTCGACCGTTAAGCCTACGAGCTACTTTGACTATTACGCCTACGGGCTACATTGCATCGAGTTCGAATCATTCGCTCGACTGCCAAGCCTACGGGCTACGTTTATTTCTAGTTCGAGCAATCACTCACTCGACCATTAAGCCTATGGGCTACTTTGACTATTACTCCTGCTGGCTACATTGCATCGAGTTCGAATCATTCGCTCGACTACCAAGCCTATGGGCTACCTTTATTTTGAGTTCAAGCAATAACTCACTCGATCATTAAGCCTACGGGCTACCTTTATTTTTAGTTCGAGCAATCACTCACTCGACCATTAAGCCTACGAGCTACTTTGACTATTACGCCTACGGGCTACATTGCATCGAGTTCGAATCATTCGCTTGAATACAAAGCCTACGGGCTACCTTTATTTCGGGTTCGAGCAAACACTCACTCGACCATTAAGCCTACAGGCTACTTTGACTATTACGCCTACGGGCTACATTGCATCAAGTTTTAATCATTCGCTCGACTGCCAAGCGTACGGGCTACCTTTATTTCGAGTTCGAGCAATCACTCACTCGATCATTAAGCCTACGAGCTACTTTGACTATTACGCCTACAGGCTATATTGCATCGATTTCGAATCATTCGCTCGACTGCCAAGCCTACGGGCTACCTTTATTTCTAGTTCGAGCAATCACTCACTCGACCATTAAGCCTATGGGCTACTTTGACTGTTACTCTTGCTGGCTACATTGCATTGAGTTCGAATCATTCGCTCGATTGCCAAGCCTATGGGCTACCTTTATTTCGAGTTCGAGCAATCACTCACTCGATCATTAAGCCTATGGGCTGCTTTGACTATTACGCCTACGGGCTACATTGCATCGAGTTCGAATCATTCGCTTGACTGCCAAGCCTATGGGCTACCTTTATTTTGAGTTCGAGCAATCACTTACTCGATCATTAAGCCGACGGGCTACATTTATTTTTAGTTCGAGCAATCACTCACTCGACCATTAAGCCTACGATCTACTTTGACTATTACGCCTACGGGCTACATTGCATCGAGTTCGAATCATTCGCTTGACTGCAAAGCCTACGGGCTACCTTTATTTTGAGTTCGAGCAATCACTCACTCGACCATTAAGCCTACGTGCTACTTTGACTGTTACTCCTGCTGGCTACATTGTATCGAGTTCGAATCATTCGCTCGACTGCCAAGCCTATGGGCTACCTTTATTTTGAGTTCGAGCAATCACTCACTCGATCATTAAGCCTATGGGATACTTTGTCTATTATGCCTACGGGCTACATTGCATCGAGTTTGAATCATTCGCTCGACTGCCAAGCCTACAGGCTACCTTTATTTCGAGTAAGAGCAATCACTCACTCGACCATTAAGCCTACGGGCTGCTGTGACTATTACGCCTACGGGCTACATTGCATCGAGTTCGAATCATTCCCTCGACTGCCAAGCCTACGGGCTACCTTTATTTTGAGTTCGAGCAATCACTCACTCGATCATTAAGCCTATGGGCTACTTTGACTGTTACTCCTATGTGCTACATTGCGTTGAGTTCGAATCATTCACTCGACTGCCAACCCTACAGCTTACCTTTATTTCGAGTTCGAGCAATCACTCACTCGACCATTAAGCCTACGGGCTACTTTGACTGTTACTCCTACGGGCTACATTGCATCGAGTTCGAATCATTCGCTCGACTGCCAAGCCTACGGGCTACCTTTATTTCGAGTTCGAGCAGTCACTCACTCGATCATTAAGCCTACGAGCTACTTTGACTATTATGCCTACGGGCTACATTGCATCGAGTTCGAATCATTCGCTCGACTGCCAAGCCTAAGGGCTACCTTTATTTTGAGTTCGAGCAATCACTCACTCGACCATTAAGCCTACGGGATACTTTGACTGTTACTCCTATGGGCTACATTGCATCGAGTTCGAATCATTCGCTCGACTGCCAAGCCTACGGGCTACCTTTATTTTGAGTTCGAGAAATCACTCACTCGATCATTAAGCCTACGGGCTACTTCGACTATTACGCCTACCGGCTACATTGCATCGAGTTCGAATCATTCGCTCGACTGCCAAGCCTACGGGCTACCTTTATTTCGAGTTCGAGCAATCACTCACTCGACCATTAAGCCTACGGGCTACTTTGACAGTTACTCCTATGGGCTACATTGCATCGAGTTTGAATCATTCGCTCGACTGCCAAGCCTACGGGCTACCTTTATTTCGAGTTCGAGAAATCACTCACTCGATCATTAAGCCTACGGGCTACTTTGACTATTACGCCTACCGGCTACATTGCATCGAGTTCGAATCATTCGCTCGACTGCCAAGCCTATGGGCTACCTTTATTTTGAGTTCGAGCAATCACTCACTCGATCATTAAACCTACGGGCTGCCTTTATTTTTAGTTCGAGCAATCACTCACTCGACCATTAAGCCTACGAGCTACTTTGACTATTACGCCTACGGGCTACATTGCATCGAGTTCGAATTATTCGCTTGACTGCAAAGCATACGGGCTACCTTTATTTTGAGTTCGAGCAATCACTCACTCGACCATTAAGCCTACGTGCTACTTTGACTGTTACTCCTGCTGGCTACATTGCATCGAGTTCGAATCATTCGCTCGACTGCCAAGCATATGGGCTACCTTTATTTTGAGTTCGAGTAATCACTCACTCGATCATTAAGCCTACGGGATACTTTGACTATTATGCCTACGGGCTACATTGCATCGAGTTTGAAACATTCGCTCGACTGCCAATCCTACAGGCTACCTTTATTTCGAGTAAGAGCAATCACTCAATCGACCATTAAGCCTACGGGCTGCTGTGACTATTACGCCTACGGGCTACATTGCATCGAGTTCGAATCATTCCCTCGACTGCCAAGCCTACGGGCTACCTTTATTTTGAGTTCGAGCAATCACTCACTCGATCATTAAGCCTATGGGCTACTTTGACTGTTACTCCTATGTGCTACATTGCGTTGAGTTCGAATCATTCACTCGACTGCCAACCCTACAGCTTACCTTTATTTCGAGTTCGAGCAATCACTCACTCGACCATTAAGCCTACGGGCTACTTTGACTGTTACTCCTACGGGCTACATTGCATCGAGTTCGAATCATTCGCTCGACTGCCAAGCCTACGGGCTACCTTTATTTCGAGTTCGAGCAGTCACTCACTCGATCATTAAGCCTACGAGCTACTTTGACTATTATGCCTACGGGCTACATTGCATCGAGTTCGAATCATTCGCTCGACTGCCAAGCCTAAGGGCTACCTTTATTTTGAGTTCGAGCAATCACTCACTCGACCATTAAGCCTACGGGATACTTTGACTGTTACTCCTATGGGCTACATTGCATCGAGTTCGAATCATTCGCTCGACTGCCAAGCCTACGGGCTACCTTTATTTTGAGTTCGAGAAATCACTCACTCGATCATTAAGCCTACGGGCTACTTCGACTATTACGCCTACCGGCTACATTGCATCGAGTTCGAATCATTCGCTCGACTGCCAAGCCTACGGGCTACCTTTATTTCGAGTTCGAGCAATCACTCACTCGACCATTAAGCCTACGGGCTACTTTGACAGTTACTCCTATGGGCTACATTGCATCGAGTTTGAATCATTCGCTCGACTGCCAAGCCTACGGGCTACCTTTATTTCGAGTTCGAGAAATCACTCACTCGATCATTAAGCCTACGGGCTACTTTGACTATTACGCCTACCGGCTACATTGCATCGAGTTCGAATCATTCGCTCGACTGCCAAGCCTATGGGCTACCTTTATTTTGAGTTCGAGCAATCACTCACTCGATCATTAAGCCTACGGGCTACCTTTATTTTTAGTTCGAGCAATCACTCACTCGACCATTAAGCCTACGAGCTACTTTGACTATTACGCCTACGGGCTACATTGCATCGAGTTCGAATCATTCGCTTGACTGCAAAGCATACGGGCTACCTTTATTTTGAGTTCGAGCAATCACTCACTCGACCATTAAGCCTACGTGCTACTTTGACTGTTACTCCTGCTGGCTACATTGCATCGAGTTCGAATCATTCGCTCGACTGCCAAGCATATGGGCTACCTTTATTTTGAGTTCGAGCAATCACTCACTCGATCATTAAGCCTACGGGATACTTTGACTATTATTCCTACGGGCTACATTGCATCGAGTTTGAAACATTCGCTCGACTGCCAATCCTACAGGCTACCTTTATTTCGAGTAAGAGCAATCACTCACCCGACCATTAAGCCTACGGGCTGCTTTGACTATTACGCCTACAGGCTACATTGCATCGAGTTCGAATCATTCCCTCGACTGCCAAGCCTACGGGCTACCTTTATTTTGAGTTCGAGCAATCACTCACTCGATCAATAAGCTTGCGAACTACTTTGACTATTACGCCTACAGGCTATATTGCATCGAGTTCGAATCATTCGCTCCACTGCCAAGCCAACGGGCTACCTTTATTTCGAGTTCGAGCAATCACTCACTCGACCATTAAGCCTATGCGCTACTTTGACTATTACTCCTGCTGGCTACATTGCATCGAGTTCGAATCATTCGCTCGACTGCCAAGCCTATGGGCTACCTTTATTTCGAGTTCGAGCAATCACTCACTCGATCATTAAGCCTACGGGCTACTTTGACTATTACGCCTACGGGCCACATTGCATGGAGTTCGAATCATTCGCTCGACTGCCAAGCCTATGGGCTACCTTTATTTCGAGTTCGAGCAATCACCCACTCGATCATTAAGCCTACAGGCTTCTTTGACTATTATGCATACGGGCTACATTGCATCGAGTTTGAATCATTCGCTCGACTGCCTAGCCTACGGGCTACCTTTATTTCGAGTTCGAGCAATCACTCACTCGACTATTAAGCCTACGGGCTACTTTGACTATTACGTCTACGGGCTACATTGCATCGAGTTCGAATCATTCTCTCGTCTGCCAAGCCTACGGGCTACCGTTATTTCGAGTTCGAGCAATCACTCACTGAATCATTAAGCCTACAAGCTATGTTGACTATTATGCCTACGTGCTACATTGCATCGAGTTCGAATCATTTGCTCGACTGCCAAGCCTACTAGCTACCTTTATTTTGAGTTCGAGCAATCACTCACTCGACCATCAAACCTACGGGCTACTTTGACTATTACGCCTACGGGCTACATTGCATCGAGTTCGAATCATTCACTCGACTGCAAAGCCTACGGGCTAACTTTATTTCGAGTTCGAGCAATCACTCACTCGACCATTAAGCCTACGGGCTACTTTGACTGTTACTCCTATGGGCTACATTGCATCGAGTTCGAATCATTCGCTCGACTGCCAAGCCTACGGGCTACCTTTATTTTGAGTTCGAGAAATCACTCACTCGATCATTAAGCCTACGGGCTACTTCGACTATTACGCCTACGGGCTACATTGCATCGAGTTCGAATCATTCGCTCGACTGCCAAGCCTACGGGCTACCTTTATTTCGAGTTTGAGCTGTCACTCACTCGATCATTAAGCCTACGAGCTACTTTGACTATTATGCCTACGGGCTACATTGCGTCGAGTTCGAATCTTTCGCTCGACTGCCAAGCCGAAGGGCTACCTTTATTTTGAGTTCGAGCAATCACTCACTCAACCATTAAGCCTACGGGATACTTTGACTGTTACTCCTCCTAGCTACATTGCATCGAGTTCGAATCATTCGCTCGACTGCCAAGCCTACGGGCTACCTTTATTTCGAGTTCGAGCAATCACTCACTCAATCATTAAGCCTACGGGCTACTTTGACTGTTACTCCTATGTGCTACATTTCATCGAGTTCGAATCATTCGCTCGACTGCCAACCCTACGGGTTACTTTTATTTCGAGTTCGAGCAATCACTCACTCGACCATTAAGCCTACGGGCTACTTTGACTATTACGCCTACGGGCTACATTGCATCGAGTTCGAATCATTCGCTCGACTGCCAAGCCTATGGGCTACCTTTATTTTGAGTTCGAGCAATCACTCACTCGACTATTATGCCTACGGGCTACATTATATCGAGAAAAACTACTCATCTCTTAAGCCTACGAGCTACTTTGACTATTACGCCTACGGGCTACATTGCATCGAGTTCGAATCATTCGCTTGACTGCAAAGCATACGGGCTACCTTTATTTTGAGTTCGAGCAATCACTCACTCGACCATTAAGCCTACGTGCTACTTTGACTGTTACTCCTGCTGGCTACATTGCATCGAGTTCGAATCATTCGCTCGACTGCCAAGCCTATGGGCTACCTTTATTTTGAGTTCGAGCAATCACTCACTCGATCATTAAGCCTATGGGATACTTTGTCTATTATGCCTACGGGCTACATTGCATCGAGTTTGAAACATTCGCTCGACTGCCAATCCTACAGGCTACCTTTATTTCGAGTAAGAGCAATCACTCACCCGACCATTAAGCCTACGGGCTGCTTTGACTATTACGCCTACAGGCTACATTGCATCGAGTTCGAATCATTCCCTCGACTGCCAAGCCTACGGGCTACCTTTATTTTGAGTTCGAGCAATCACTCACTCGATCAATAAGCTTGCGAACTACTTTGACTATTACGCCTACAGGCTATATTGCATCGAGTTCGAATCATTCGCTCCACTGCCAAGCCAACGGGCTACCTTTATTTCGAGTTCGAGCAATCACTCACTCGACCATTAAGCCTATGCGGCTACTTTGACTATTACTCCTGCTGGCTACATTGCATCGAGTTCGAATCATTCGCTCGACTGCCAAGCCTATGGGCTACCTTTATTTCGAGTTCGAGCAATCACTCACTCGATCATTAAGCCTACGGGCTACTTTGACTATTACGCCTACGGGCTACATTGCATGGAGTTCGAATCATTCGCTCGACTGCCAAGCCTATAGGCTACCTTTATTTCGCGTTCGAGCAATCACCCACTCGATCATTAAGCCTACAGGCTTCTTTGACTATTATGCATACGGGCTACATTGCATCGAGTTTGAATCATTCGCTCGACTGCCTAGCCTACGGGCTACCTTTATTTCGAGTTCGAGCAATCACTCAATCGACTATTAAGCCTACGGGCTACTTTGACTATTACGTCTACGGGCTACACTGCATCGAGTTCGAATCATTCTCTCGTCTGCCAAGCCTACGGGCTACCGTTATTTCGAGTTCGAGCAATCACTCACTGAATCATTAAGCCTACAAGCTATGCTGACTATTATGCCTACGTGCTACATTGCATCGAGTTTGAATCATTCGCTCGATTGCCAAGCCTATGGGCTACCTTTATTTCGATTTCGAGCAATCACTCACTCGACCATCAAACCTACGGGCTACTTTGACTATTATGCCTACGGGCTACATTGCATCGAGTTCGAATCATTCACTCGACTGCAAAGCCTACGGGCTACCTTTATTTCGAGTTCGAGCAATCACTCACTCGACCATTAAGCCTACGGGCTACTTTGACTGTTACTCCTATGGGCTACATTGCATCGAGTTTGAATCATTCGCTCGATTGCCAAGCCTACGGGCTACCTTTATTTCGAGTTCGAGAAATCACTCACTCGATCATTAAGCCTACGGGCTACTTCGACTATTACGCCTACCGGCTACATTGCATCGAGTTCGAATCATTCGCTCGACTGCCAAGCCTACCGGCTACCTTTATTTCGAGTTCGAGCAATCACTCACTCGACCATTAAGCCTACGGGCTACTTTGACTGTTACTTCTACGGGCTACATTGCATAGAGTTGCAATAATTCACTTGATTGCCAAGCCTATGTGCTACCTTTTTTTCGAGTTCGAGCAATCACAACCTCGATCATTAAGCCTACCAGCTACTTTGACTATTACGCATACGAGCTACAATGCATCGAGTTCAAATCATTCACTCAACTGCCAAGCCTACGGGCTACCTTTATTTCGAGTTCGAGCAATCACTCACTCGACCATTAAGCCTACGGGCTACTTTGCCTGTTACTCCTGCTAGCTACATTGCATCGAGTTCAAATCATTCGTGCGACTGGCAAGCCTATGGGCTACTTTTATTTCGAGTTCGAGCAATCACTCACTAGATCATTAAGCCTACAAGCTACTTTGACTATTACGCATATGGGCTACATTGCATCGAGTTCGAATCATTCGCATGCCTGCCAATCCTAAGGGCTACCTTTATTTTGAGTTGGAGCAATCACTAACTCGACCATAAAGCCTACGGGCTACTTTGCCTGTTACTCCTGCTAGCTACATTGCATCGAGTTCGAAACATTCGCTCGACTGGCAAGCCTACGGGCTACTTTTATTTCGAGTTCGAGCAATCACTCACTAGATCATTAAGCCTACAAGGTACTTTGACTATTACGCCTATGGGCTACATTGCATCGAGTTCGAATCATTCGCACGCCTGCCAATCCTAAGGGCTACCTTTATTCTAAGTTGGAGCAATCACTCACTCGACCATTATGCCTACGGGCTACTTTGACTGTTACTCCTCCTAGCTACATTGCATCGAGTTCGAATCATTCGCTCGACTGCCAAGCCTTCGGGCTACCTTTATTTCGAGTTCAAGCAATCACTCACTCGATCATTAAGCCTACAGGCTACTTTGACTGTTACTCCTATGTGCTACATTTTATCGAGTTTGAATCATTCGCTCGACTGCCAACCCTACAGGCTACCTTTATTTCGAGTTCGAGCAATCACTCACTCGACCATTAAGCCTACGGGCTACTTTGACTATTACTCCTACAAGCTACATTGCATCGAGTTCGAATCATTCGCTCGACTGCCAAGCCTACGGGCTACCTTTATTTTGAGTTCGAGCAATCACTCTCTCGACCATCAAACCTACGGGCTACTTTGACTATTACGCCTACGGGCTACATTGCATCGAGTTCGAATCATTCACTCGACTGCCAAGCCTATGGGAATCACTCACTCGACCATTAAGCCTATGGGCTACTTTGACTGTTACTCCTATGGGCTACATTGCATCGAGTTCGAATCATTCGCTCGACTGCCAAGCCTACGGGCTACCTTTATTTTGAGTTCGAGAAATCACACACTCGATCATTAAGCCTACGGGCTACTTCGACTATTACGCCTACCGGCTACATTGCATCGAGTTCGAATCATTCGCTCGACTGCCAAGCCTACGGGCTACCTTTATTTTGAGTTCGAGCAATCACTCACTCGGCCATTAAGCCTATGGGCTACTTTGACTGTTACTCCTATGGGCTACATTGCATCGAGTTCGAATCATTCGCTCGACTGCCAAGCCTACGGGCTAACTTTATTTCGAGTTCGAGAAATCACTCACTCGATCATTAAGCCTACGGGCTACTTCGACTATTACGCCTACCGGCTACATTGCATCGAGTTCGAATCATTCGCTCGACTGCCAAGCCTACGGGCTACCTTTATTTCGAGTTCGAGCAATCACTCACTCGACCATTAAGCCTACGGGCTACTTTGACTATTACTCCTACAGGCTACATTGCATCGAGTTCGAATCATTCGCTCGACTGCCAAGCCTACGGGCTACCTTTATTTTGAGTTCGAGCAATCACTCTCTCGACCATCAAACCTACGGGCTACTTTGACTATTACGCCTACGGGCTACATTGCATCGAGTTCGAATCATTCACTCGACTGCCAAGCCTATGGGAATCACTCACTCGACCATTAAGCCTATGGGCTACTTTGACTGTTACTCCTATGGGCTACATTGCATCGAGTTCGAATCATTCGCTCGACTGCCAAGCCTACGGGCTACCTTTATTTTGAGTTCGAGAAATCACTCACTCGATCATTAAGCCTACGGGCTACTTCGACTATTACGCCTACCGGCTACATTGCATCGAGTTCGAATCATTCGCTCGACTGCCAAGCCTACGGGCTACCTTTATTTTGAGTTCGAGCAATCACTCACTCGACCATTAAGCCTATGGGCTACTTTGACTGTTACTCCTATGGGCTACATTGCATCGAGTTCGAATCATTCGCTCGACTGCCAAGCCTACGGGCTACCTTTATTTCGAGTTCGAGACACTCGATCATTAAGCCTACGGGCTACTTCGACTATTATGCCTACCGGCTACATTGCATCGAGTTCGAATCATTCGCTCGACTGCCAAGCCTACGGGCTACCTTTATTTCGAGTTCGAGCAATCACTCACTCGACCATTAAGCCTACGGGCTACTTTGACTGTTACTCCTATGGACTACATCGCATAGAGTTGGAATCATTCACTCGATTGCCAAGCCTATGGGATACCTTTTTTTTGAGTTCGAGCAATCAGTCACTCGATCATTAAGCCTACGAGCTACTTTGACTATTACGCATACGAGCTACAATGCATCGAGTTCAAATCATTCACTCGACTGCCAAGCCTACGGGCTACCTTTATTTCGAGTTCGAGCAATCACTCACTCGACCATTAAGCCTACGGGCTACTTTGCCTGTTACTCCTGCTAGCGACATTGGATCGAGTTCGAATCATTCGTGCGACTGGAAAGCCTACGGGCTACTTTTATTTCGAGTTCGAGGAATCACTCACTAGATCATTAAGCCTACAAGCTACTTTGACTATTACGCCTATGGGCTACATTGCATCGAGTTCGAATCATTCGCACGCCTGCCAATCCTAAGGGCTACCTTTATTTTGAGTTGGAGCAATCACTCATTCGACCATTAAGCCTACGGGCTACTTTGCCTGTTACTCCTGCTAGCTACATTGCATCGAGTTCGAATCATTCGCTCGACTAGCAAGCCTACGAGCTACTTTTATTTCGAGTTCGAGCAATCACTCACTAGATCATTAAGCCTACAAGCTACTTTGACTATTACGCCTATGGGCTACATTGCATCGAGTTCGAATCATTCGCACGCCTGCCAATCCTAAGGGCTACCTTTATTTTGAGTTGGAGCAATCACTCACTCGACCAGTAAGCCTACGGGCTACTTTGACTGTTACTCCTCCTAGCTACATTGCATCGAGTTCGAATCATTCGCTCGACTGCCAAGCCTACGGGCTACCTTTATTTCGAGTTCGAGCAATCACTCACTCGATCATTAAGCCTACAGGCTACTTTGACTGTTACTCCTATGTGCAACATTTTATCGAGTTTGAATCATTCGCTCGACTGCCAACCCTACAGGCTACCTTTATTTCGAGTTCGAGCAATCACTCACTCGACCATTAAGCCTACGGGCTACTTTGACTATTACTCCTACAGGCTACATTGCATCGAGTTCGAATCATTCGCTCGACTGCCAAGCCTACAGGCTACCTTTATTTTGAGTTCGAGCAATCACTCACTCGACCATCAAACCTACGGGCTACTTTGACTATTACACCTACGGGCTACATTGCATCGAGTTCGAATCATTCACTCGACTGCCAAGCCTACGGGAATCACTCACTCGACCATTAAGCCTACGGGATACTTTGACTGTTACTCCTATGGGCTACATTGCATCGAGTTCGAATCATTCGCTCGACTGCCAAGCCTACGGGCTACCTTTATTTTGAGTTCGAGAAATCACTCACTCGATCATTAAGCCTACGGGCTACTTCGACTATTACGCCTACCGGCTACATTGCATCGAGTTCGAATCATTCGCTCGACTGCCAAGCCTACGGGCTACCTTTATTTCGAGTTCGAGCAATCACTCACTCGACCATTAAGCCTACGGGCTACTTTGACAGTTACTCCTATGGGCTACATTGCATCGAGTTTGAATCATTCGCTCGACTGCCAAGCCTACGGGCTACCTTTATTTTGAGTTCGAGAAATCACTCACTCGATCATTAAGCCTACGGGCTACTTTGACTATTACGCCTACCGGCTACATTGCATCGAGTTCGAATCATTCGCTCGAATGCCAAGCCTACGGGCTACCTTTATTTCGAGTTCGAGCAATCACTCACTCGACCATTAAGCCTACGGGCTACTTTTACTGTTACTCCTACGGGCTACATTGCATAGAGTTGGAATCATTCACTCGATTGCCAAGCCTATGGGCTACCTTTTTTCGAGTTCGTGCAATCACTCACTCGATCATTAAGCCTACGAGCTAATTTGACTATTACGCATACGAGCTACAATGCATCGAGTTCAAATCATTCACTCAACTGCCAAGCCTACGGGCTACCTTTATTTCGAGTTCGAGCAATCACTCACTCGACCATTAAGCCTACGGGCTACTTTGCCTGTTACTCCTGCTAGCTACAATGCATCGAGTTCAAATCATTCGTGCGACTGGCAAGCCTACGGGCTATTTTTATTTCGAGTTCAAGCAATCACTCACTAGATCATTAAGCCTACAAACTACTTAGACTATTACGCCTATGGGCTACATTGCATCGAGTTCGAATCATTCGCACGCCTGCCAATCCTAAGGGCTACCTTTATTTTGAGTTGGAGCAATCACTCACTCGACCATTAAGCCTACGGGCTACTTCGACTATTACGCCTACCGGCTACATTGCATCGAGTTCGAATCATTCGCTCGACTGCCAAGCCTACGGGATACCTTTATTTCGAGTTCGAGCAATCACTCACTCGACCATTAAGCCTATGGGCTACTTTGACTGTTACTCCTATGGGCTACATTGCATCGAGTTTGAATCATTCGCTCGACTGCCAAGCCTACGGGCTACCTTTATTTCGAGTTCGAGAAATCACTCACTCGATCATTAAGCCTACGGGCTACTTCGACTATTACGCCTACCGGCTACATTGCATCGAGTTCGAATCATTCGCTCGAATGCCAAGCCTACGGGCTACCTTTATTTCGAGTTCGAGCAATCACTCACTCGACCATTAAGCCTACGGGCTACTTTGACTGTTACTCTTACGGGCTACATTGCATAGAGTTGGAATCATTCACTCGATTGCCAAGCCTATGGGCTACCTTTTTTTCGAGTTCGAGCAATCACTCACTCGATCATTAAGCCTACGAGCTACTTTGACTATTACGCATACGAGCTACAATGCATCGAGTTCAAATCATTCACTCGACTGCCAAGCCTACGGGCTACCTTTATTTTGAGTTCGAGCAATCACTCACTCGACCATTAAGCCTATGGGCTACTTTGACTGTTACTCCTATGGGCTACATTGCATCGAGTTCGAATCATTCGCTCGACTGCCAAGCCTACGGGCTAACTTTATTTCGAGTTCGAGAAATCACTCACTCGATCATTAAGCCTACGGGCTACTTCGACTATTACGCCTACCGGCTACATTGCATCGAGTTCGAATCATTCGCTCGACTGCCAAGCCTACGGGCTACCTTTATTTCGAGTTCGAGCAATCACTCACTCGACCATTAAGCCTACGGGCTACTTTGACTATTACTCCTACAGGCTACATTGCATCGAGTTCGAATCATTCGCTCGACTGCCAAGCCTACGGGCTACCTTTATTTTGAGTTCGAGCAATCACTCTCTCGACCATCAAACCTACGGGCTACTTTGACTATTACGCCTACGGGCTACATTGCATCGAGTTCGAATCATTCACTCGACTGCCAAGCCTATGGGAATCACTCACTCGACCATTAAGCCTATGGGCTACTTTGACTGTTACTCCTATGGGCTACATTGCATCGAGTTCGAATCATTCGCTCGACTGCCAAGCCTACGGGCTACCTTTATTTTGAGTTCGAGAAATCACTCACTCGATCATTAAGCCTACGGGCTACTTCGACTATTACGCCTACCGGCTACATTGCATCGAGTTCGAATCTTTCGCTCGACTACCAAGCCTTCGGGCTACCTTTATTTTGAGTTCGAGCAATCACTCACTCGACCATTAAGCCTACGGGCTACTTTGACTGTTACTCCTATGGACTACATCGCATAGAGTTGGAATCATTCACTCGATTGCCAAGCCTATGGGATACCTTTTTTTTGAGTTCGAGCAATCAGTCACTCGATCATTAAGCCTACGAGCTACTTTGACTATTACGCATACGAGCTACAATGCATCGAGTTCAAATCATTCACTCGACTGCCAAGCCTACGGGCTACCTTTATTTCGAGTTCGAGCAATCACTCACTCGACCATTAAGCCTACGGGCTACTTTGCCTGTTACTCCTGCTAGCGACATTGGATCGAGTTCGAATCATTCGTGCGACTGGAAAGCCTACGGGCTACTTTTATTTCGAGTTCGAGGAATCACTCACTAGATCATTAAGCCTACAAGCTACTTTGACTATTACGCCTATGGGCTACATTGCATCGAGTTCGAATCATTCGCACGCCTGCCAATCCTAAGGGCTACCTTTATTTTGAGTTGGAGCAATCACTCATTCGACCATTAAGCCTACGGGCTACTTTGCCTGTTACTCCTGCTAGCTACATTGCATCGAGTTCGAATCATTCGCTCGACTAGCAAGCCTACGAGCTACTTTTATTTCGAGTTCGAGCAATCACTCACTAGATCATTAAGCCTACAAGCTACTTTGACTATTACGCCTATGGGCTACATTGCATCGAGTTCGAATCATTCGCACGCCTGCCAATCCTAAGGGCTACCTTTATTTTGAGTTGGAGCAATCACTCACTCGACCAGTAAGCCTACGGGCTACTTTGACTGTTACTCCTCCTAGCTACATTGCATCGAGTTCGAATCATTCGCTCGACTGCCAAGCCTACGGGCTACCTTTATTTCGAGTTCGAGCAATCACTCACTCGATCATTAAGCCTACAGGCTACTTTGACTGTTACTCCTATGTGCAACATTTTATCGAGTTTGAATCATTCGCTCGACTGCCAACCCTACAGGCTACCTTTATTTCGAGTTCGAGCAATCACTCACTCGACCATTAAGCCTACGGGCTACTTTGACTATTACTCCTACAGGCTACATTGCATCGAGTTCGAATCATTCGCTCGACTGCCAAGCCTACAGGCTACCTTTATTTTGAGTTCGAGCAATCACTCACTCGACCATCAAACCTACGGGCTACTTTGACTATTACACCTACGGGCTACATTGCATCGAGTTCGAATCATTCACTCGACTGCCAAGCCTACGGGAATCACTCACTCGACCATTAAGCCTACGGGATACTTTGACTGTTACTCCTATGGGCTACATTGCATCGAGTTCGAATCATTCGCTCGACTGCCAAGCCTACGGGCTACCTTTATTTTGAGTTCGAGAAATCACTCACTCGATCATTAAGCCTACGGGCTACTTCGACTATTACGCCTACCGGCTACATTGCATCGAGTTCGAATCATTCGCTCGACTGCCAAGCCTACGGGCTACCTTTATTTCGAGTTCGAGCAATCACTCACTCGACCATTAAGCCTACGGGCTACTTTGACAGTTACTCCTATGGGCTACATTGCATCGAGTTTGAATCATTCGCTCGACTGCCAAGCCTACGGGCTACCTTTATTTTGAGTTCGAGAAATCACTCACTCGATCATTAAGCCTACGGGCTACTTTGACTATTACGCCTACCGGCTACATTGCATCGAGTTCGAATCATTCGCTCGAATGCCAAGCCTACGGGCTACCTTTATTTCGAGTTCGAGCAATCACTCACTCGACCATTAAGCCTACGGGCTACTTTTACTGTTACTCCTACGGGCTACATTGCATAGAGTTGGAATCATTCACTCGATTGCCAAGCCTATGGGCTACCTTTTTTCGAGTTCGTGCAATCACTCACTCGATCATTAAGCCTACGAGCTAATTTGACTATTACGCATACGAGCTACAATGCATCGAGTTCAAATCATTCACTCAACTGCCAAGCCTACGGGCTACCTTTATTTCGAGTTCGAGCAATCACTCACTCGACCATTAAGCCTACGGGCTACTTTGCCTGTTACTCCTGCTAGCTACAATGCATCGAGTTCAAATCATTCGTGCGACTGGCAAGCCTACGGGCTATTTTTATTTCGAGTTCAAGCAATCACTCACTAGATCATTAAGCCTACAAACTACTTAGACTATTACGCCTATGGGCTACATTGCATCGAGTTCGAATCATTCGCACGCCTGCCAATCCTAAGGGCTACCTTTATTTTGAGTTGGAGCAATCACTCACTCGACCATTAAGCCTACGGGCTACTTCGACTATTACGCCTACCGGCTACATTGCATCGAGTTCGAATCATTCGCTCGACTGCCAAGCCTACGGGATACCTTTATTTCGAGTTCGAGCAATCACTCACTCGACCATTAAGCCTATGGGCTACTTTGACTGTTACTCCTATGGGCTACATTGCATCGAGTTTGAATCATTCGCTCGACTGCCAAGCCTACGGGCTACCTTTATTTCGAGTTCGAGAAATCACTCACTCGATCATTAAGCCTACGGGCTACTTCGACTATTACGCCTACCGGCTACATTGCATCGAGTTCGAATCATTCGCTCGAATGCCAAGCCTACGGGCTACCTTTATTTCGAGTTCGAGCAATCACTCACTCGACCATTAAGCCTACGGGCTACTTTGACTGTTACTCTTACGGGCTACATTGCATAGAGTTGGAATCATTCACTCGATTGCCAAGCCTATGGGCTACCTTTTTTTCGAGTTCGAGCAATCACTCACTCGATCATTAAGCCTACGAGCTACTTTGACTATTACGCATACGAGCTACAATGCATCGAGTTCAAATCATTCACTCGACTGCCAAGCCTACGGGCTACCTTTATTTTGAGTTCGAGCAATCACTCACTCGACCATTAAGCCTATGGGCTACTTTGACTGTTACTCCTATGGGCTACATTGCATCGAGTTCGAATCATTCGCTCGACTGCCAAGCCTACGGGCTAACTTTATTTCGAGTTCGAGAAATCACTCACTCGATCATTAAGCCTACGGGCTACTTCGACTATTACGCCTACCGGCTACATTGCATCGAGTTCGAATCATTCGCTCGACTGCCAAGCCTACGGGCTACCTTTATTTCGAGTTCGAGCAATCACTCACTCGACCATTAAGCCTACGGGCTACTTTGACTATTACTCCTACAGGCTACATTGCATCGAGTTCGAATCATTCGCTCGACTGCCAAGCCTACGGGCTACCTTTATTTTGAGTTCGAGCAATCACTCTCTCGACCATCAAACCTACGGGCTACTTTGACTATTACGCCTACGGGCTACATTGCATCGAGTTCGAATCATTCACTCGACTGCCAAGCCTATGGGAATCACTCACTCGACCATTAAGCCTATGGGCTACTTTGACTGTTACTCCTATGGGCTACATTGCATCGAGTTCGAATCATTCGCTCGACTGCCAAGCCTACGGGCTACCTTTATTTTGAGTTCGAGAAATCACTCACTCGATCATTAAGCCTACGGGCTACTTCGACTATTACGCCTACCGGCTACATTGCATCGAGTTCGAATCTTTCGCTCGACTACCAAGCCTTCGGGCTACCTTTATTTTGAGTTCGAGCAATCACTCACTCGACCATTAAGCCTATGGGCTACTTTGACTGTTACTCCTATGGGCTACATTGCATCGAGTTCGAATCATTCGCTTGACTGCCAAGCCTACGGGCTACCTTTATTTCGAGTTCGAGAAATCACACACTCGATCATTAAGCCTACGGGCTACTTCGACTATTATGCCTACCGGCTACATTGCATCGAGTTCGAATCATTCGCTCGACTGCCAAGCCTACGGGCTACCTTTATTTCGAGTTCGAGCAATCACTCACTCGACCATTAAGCCTACGGGCTACTTTGACTGTTACTCCTACGGACTACATTGCATAGAGTTGGAATCATTCACTCGATTGCCAAGCCTATGGGATACCTTTTTTTCGAGTTCGAGCAATCACTCACTCGATCATTAAGCCTACGAGCTACTTTGACTATTACGCATACGAGCTACAATGCATCGAGTTCAAATCATTCACTCGACTGCCAAGCCTACGGGCTACCTTTATTTCGAGTTCGAGCAATCACTCACTCGACCATTAAGCCTACGGGCTACTTTGACTGTTACTCCTACGGGCTACATTGCATAGAGTTGGAATCATTCACTCGATTGCCAAGCCTATGGGCTACCTTTTTTCGAGTTCGAGCAATCACTCACTCGATCATTAAGCCTACGAGCTACTTTGACTATTACGCATACGAGCTACAATGCATCGAGTTCAAATCATTCACTCGACTGCCAAGCCTACGGGCTACCTTTATTTCGAGTTCGAGCAATCACTCACTCGACCATTAAGCCTACGGGCTACTTTGCCTGTTACTCCTGCTAGCTACAATGCATCGAGTTCGAATCATTCGTGCGACTGGCAAGCCTACGGGCTATTTTTATTTCGAGTTCGAGCAATCACTCACTAGATCATTAAGCCTACAAACTACTTAGACTATTACGCCTATGGGCTACATTGCATCGAGTTCGAATCATTCGCACGCCTGCCAATCCTAAGGGCTACCTTTATTTTGAGTTGGAGCAATCACTCACTCGACCATTAAGCCTACGGGCTACTTCGACTATTACGCCTACCGGCTACATTGCATCGAGTTCGAATCATTCGCTCGACTGCCAAGCCTACGGGCTACCTTTATTTCGAGTTCGAGCAATCACTCACTCGACCATTAAGCCTACGGGCTACTTTGACTGTTACTCCTATGGGCTACATTGCATCGAGTTTGAATCATTCGCTCGACTGCCAAGCCTACGGGCTACCTTTATTTCGAGTTCGAGAAATCACTCACTCGATCATTAAGCCTACGGGCTACTTTGACTATTACGCCTACCGGCTACATTGCATCGAGTTCGAATCATTCGCTCGAATGCCAAGCCTACGGGCTACCTTTATTTCGAGTTCGAGCAATCACTCACTCGACCATTAAGCCTACGGGCTACTTTGACTGTTACTCTTACGGGCTACATTGCATAGAGTTGGAATCATTCACTCGATTGCCAAGCCTATGGGCTACCTTTTTTTCGAGTTCGAGCAATCACTCACTCGATCATTAAGCCTACGAGCTACTTTGACTATTACGCATACGAGCTACAATGCATCGAGTTCAAATCATTCACTCGACTGCCAAGCCTACGGGCTACCTTTATTTTGAGTTCGAGCAATCACTCACTCGACCATTAAGCCTATGGGCTACTTTGACTGTTACTCCTATGGGCTACATTGCATCGAGTTCGAATCATTCGCTCGACTGCCAAGCCTACGGGCTAACTTTATTTCGAGTTCGAGAAATCACTCACTCGATCATTAAGCCTACGGGCTACTTCGACTATTACGCCTACCGGCTACATTGCATCGAGTTCGAATCATTCGCTCGACTGCCAAGCCTACGGGCTACCTTTATTTCGAGTTCGAGCAATCACTCACTCGACCATTAAGCCTACACGGGCTACTTTGACTATTACTCCTACAGGCTACATTGCATCGAGTTCGAATCATTCGCTCGACTGCCAAGCCTACGGGCTACCTTTATTTTGAGTTCGAGCAATCACTCTCTCGACCATCAAACCTACGGGCTACTTTGACTATTACGCCTACGGGCTACATTGCATCGAGTTCGAATCATTCACTCGACTGCCAAGCCTATGGGAATCACTCACTCGACCATTAAGCCTATGGGCTACTTTGACTGTTACTCCTATGGGCTACATTGCATCGAGTTCGAATCATTCGCTCGACTGCCAAGCCTACGGGCTACCTTTATTTTGAGTTCGAGAAATCACTCACTCGATCATTAAGCCTACGGGCTACTTCGACTATTACGCCTACCGGCTACATTGCATCGAGTTCGAATCATTCGCTCGACTGCCAAGCCTACGGGCTACCTTTATTTTGAGTTCGAGCAATCACTCACTCGACCATTAAGCCTATGGGCTACTTTGACTGTTACTCCTATGGGCTACATTGCATCGAGTTCGAATCATTCGCTCGACTGCCAAGCCTACGGGCTACCTTTATTTCGAGTTCGAGAAATCAATCACTCGATCATTAAGCCTACGGGCTACTTCGACTATTATGCCTACCGGCTACATTGCATCGAGTTCGAATCATTCGCTCGACTGCCAAGCCTACGGGCTACCTTTATTTCGAGTTCGAGCAATCACTCACTCGACCATTAAGCCTACGGGCTACTTTGACTGTTACTCCTACGGACTACATTGCATAGAGTTGGAATCATTCACTCGATTGCCAAGCCTATGGGCTACCTTTTTTTCGAGTTCGAGCAATCACTCACTCGATCATTAAGCCTACGAGCTACTTTGACTATTACGCATACGAGCTACAATGCATCGAGTTCAAATCATTCACTCGACTGCCAAGCCTACGGGCTACCTTTATTTCGAGTTCGAGCAATCACTCACTCGACCATTAAGCCTACGGGCTACTTTGCCTGTTACTCCTGCTAGCTACATTGCATCGAGTTCGAATCATTCGCTCGACTGGCAAGCCTACGGGCTACTTTTATTTCGAGTTCGAGCAATCACTCACTAGATCATTAAGCCTACAAGCTACTTTGACTATTACGCCTATGGGCTACATTGCATCGAGTTCGAATCATTCGCACGCCTGCCAATCCTAAGGGCTACCTTTATTTTGAGTTGGAGCAATCACTCACTCGACCAGTAAGCCTACGGGCTACTTTGACTGTTACTCCTCCTAGCTACATTGCATCGAGTTCGAATCATTCGCTCGACTGCCAAGCCTACGGGCTACCTTTATTTCGAGTTCGAGCAATCACTCACTCGATCATTAAGCCTACAGGCTACTTTGACTGTTACTCCTATGTGCAACATTTTATCGAGTTTGAATCATTCGCTCGACTGCCAACCCTACAGGCTACCTTTATTTCGAGTTCGAGCAATCACTCACTCGACCATTAAGCCTACGGGCTACTTTGACTATTACTCCTACAGGCTACATTGCATCGAGTTCGAATCATTCGCTCGACTGCCAAGCCTACGGGCTACCTTTATTTTGAGTTCGAGCAATCACTCACTCGACCATCAAACCTACGGGCTACTTTGACTATTACACCTACGGGCTACATTGCATCGAGTTCGAATCATTCACTCGACTGCCAAGCCTACGGGAATCACTCACTCGACCATTAAGCCTACGGGATACTTTGACTGTTACTCCTATGGGCTACATTGCATCGAGTTCGAATCATTCGCTCGACTGCCAAGCCTACGGGCTACCATTATTTTGAGTTCGAGAAATCACTCACTCGATCATTAAGCCTACGGGCTACTTCGACTATTACGCCTACCGGCTACATTGCATCGAGTTCGAATCATTCGCTCGACTGCCAAGCCTACGGGCTACCTTTATTTCGAGTTCGAGCAATCACTCACTCGACCATTAAGCCTACGGGCTACTTTGACAGTTACTCCTATGGGCTACATTGCATCGAGTTTGAATCATTCGCTCGACTGCCAAGCCTACGGGCTACCTTTATTTCGAGTTCGAGAAATCACTCACTCGATCATTAAGCCTACGGGCTACTTTGACTATTACGCCTACCGGCTACATTGCATCAAGTTCGAATCATTCGCTCGAATGCCAATCCTACGGGCTACCTTTATTTTGAGTTCGAGCAATCACTCACTCGACCATTAAGCCTACGGGATACTTTGACTGTTACTCCTACGGGCTACATTGCATAGAGTTGGAATCATTCACTCGATTGCCAAGCCTATGGGCTACCTTTTTTTCGAGTTCGTGCAATCACTCACTCGATCATTAAGCCTACGAGCTACTTTGACTATTACGCATACGAGCTACAATGCATCGAGTTCAAATCATTCACTCGACTGCCAAGCCTACGGGCTACCTTTATTTCGAGTTCGAGCAATCACTCACTCGACCATTAAGCCTACGGGCTACTTTGCCTGTTACTCCTGCTAGCTACAATGCATCGAGTTCGAATCATTCGTGCGACTGGCAAGCCTACGGGCTATTTTTATTTCGAGTTCGAGCAATCACTCACTAGATCATTAAGCCTACAAGCTACTTAGACTATTACGCCTATGGGCTACATTGCATCGAGTTCGAATCATTCGCACGCCTGCCAATCCTAAGGGCTACCTTTATTTTGAGTTGGAGCAATCACTCACTCGACCATTAAGCCTACGGGCTACTTCGACTATTACGCCTACCGGCTACATTGCATCGAGTTCGAATCATTCGCTCGACTGCCAAGCCTACGGGCTACCTTTATTTCGAGTTCGAGCAATCACTCACTCGACCATTAAGCCTACGGGCTACTTTGACTGTTACTCCTATGGGCTACATTGCATCGAGTTTGAATCATTTGCTCGACTGCCAAGCCTACGGGCTACCTTTATTTCGAGTTCGAGAAATCACTCACTCGATCATTAAGCCTACGGGCTACTTCGACTATTACGCCTACCGGCTACATTGCATCGAGTTCGAATCATTCGCTCGAATGCCAAGCCTACGGGCTACCTTTATTTCGAGTTCGAGCAATCACTCACTCGACCATTAAGCCTACGGGCTACTTTGACTGTTACTCTTACGGGCTACATTGCATAGAGTTGGAATCATTCACTCGATTGCCAAGCCTATGGGCTACCTTTTTTTCGAGTTCGAGCAATCACTCACTCGATCATTAAGCCTACGAGCTACTTTGACTATTACGCATACGAGCTACAATGCATCGAGTTCAAATCATTCACTCGACTGCCAAGCCTACGGGCTACCTTTATTTCGAGTTCGAGCAATCACTCACTCGACCATTAAGCCTACGGGCTACTTTGCCTGTTACTCCTGCTAGCGACATTGGATCGAGTTCGAATCATTCGTGCGACTGGAAAGCCTACGGGCTACTTTTATTTCGAGTTCGAGCAATCACTCACTAGATCATTAAGCCTACAAGCTACTTAGACTATTACGCCTATGGGCTACATTGCATCGAGTTCGAATCATTCGCACGCCTGCCAATCCTAAGGGCTACCTTTATTTTGAGTTGGAGCAATCACTCACTCGACCATTAAGCCTACGGGCTACTTTGACTATTACTCCTCCTAGCTACATTGCATCGAGTTCTAATCATTCGCTCGACTGCCAAGCCTACGGGCTACCTTTATTTCGAGTTCGAGCAATCAATCACTCGATCATTAAGCCTACGGGCTACTTTGACTGTTACTCCTATGTGCTACATTTTATCGAGTTCGAATCATTCGCTCGACTGCCAACCCTACAGGCTACCTTTATTTCGAGTTCGAGCAATCACTCACTCGAACATTAAGCCTACGGGCTACTTCCTGCTAGCTATATTGCATCGAGTTCGAATCATTCGCTCGCCTGGCAAGCCTACGGGCCACTTTTATTTCGAGTTCGAGCAATCACTCACTAGATCATTAAGCCTACAAGCTACTTTGACTATTACGCCTATGGGCTACATTGCATCGAGTTCGAATCATTCGCACGCCTGCCAATCCTAAGGGCTACCTTTATTTTGAGTTGGAGCAATCACTCACTCGACCATTAAGCCTACGGGCTACTTTGACTGTTACTCCTCCTAGCTACATTGCATCGAGTTCGAATCATTCGCTCGACTGCCAAGCCTACGGGCTACCTTTATTTTGAGTTCGAGCAATCAATCACTCGATCATTAAGCCTACGGGCTACTTTGACTATTACTCCTACAGGCTACATTGCATCGAGTTCGAATCAATCGCTCGACTGCCAAGCCTCCGGGCTACCTTTATTTTGAGTTCGAGCAATCACTCACTCGACCATCAAACCTACGGGCTACTTTGACTATTACGCCTATGGGTTACATTGCATCGAGTTCGAATCATTCACTCAACTGCCAAGCCTACGGGAATCACTCACTCGACCATTAAGCCTATGGGCTACTTTGACTGTTACTCCTATGTGCTACATTTTATCGAGTTCGAATCATTCGCTCGACTGCCAACCCTATAGGCTACCTTTATTTCGAGTTCGAGCAATCACTCACTCGACCATTAAGCCTACGGGCTACTTTGACTATTACTCCTACAGGCTACATTGCATCGAGTTCGAATCATTCGCTCGACTGCCAAGCCTACGGGCTACCTTTATTTTGAGTTCGAGCAATCACTCACTCGACCATCAAACCTACGGGCTACTTTGACTATTATGCCTACGGGCTACATTGCATCGAGTTCGAATCATTCACTCGACTGCCAAGCCTACGGGAATCACTCACTCGACCATTAAGCCTACGGGCTACTTTGACTGTTACTCCTATGGGCTACATTGCATCGAGTTCGAATCATTCGCTCGACTGCCAAGCCTACGGGCTACCTTTATTTTGAGTTCGAGAAATCACTCACTCGATCATTAAGCCTACGGGCTACTTCGACTATTACGCCTACCGGCTACATTGCATCGAGTTCGAATCATTCGCTCGACTGCCAAGCCTACGGGCTACCTTTATTTCGAGTTCGAGAAATCACTCACTCGATCATTAAGCCTACGGGCTACTTCGACTATTACGCCTACCGGCTACATTGCATCGAGTTCGAATCATTCGCTCGACTGCCAAGCCTACGGGCTACCTTTATTTTGAGTTCGAGCAATCACTCACTCGACCATTAAGCCTACGGGATACTTTGACTGTTACTCCTACGGGCTACATTGCATAGAGTTGGAATCATTCACTCGATTGCCAAGCCTATGGGCTACCTTTTTTTCGAGTTTTAAGCCTATGGGCTACTTTGACTGTTACTCCTATGTGCTACATTTTATCGAGTTCGAATCATTCGCTCGACTGCCAACCCTATAGGCTACCTTTATTTCGAGTTCGAGCAATCACTCACTCGACCATTAAGCCTACGGGCTACTTTGACTATTACTCCTACAGGCTACATTGCATCGAGTTCGAATCATTCGCTCGACTGCCAAGCCTACGGGCTACCTTTATTTTGAGTTCGAGCAATCACTCACTCGACCATCAAACCTACGGGCTACTTTGACTATTATGCCTACGGGCTACATTGCATCGAGTTCGAATCATTCACTCGACTGCCAAGCCTACGGGAATCACTCACTCGACCATTAAGCCTACGGGCTACTTTGACTGTTACTCCTATGGGCTACATTGCATCGAGTTCGAATCATTCGCTCGACTGCCAAGCCTACGGGCTACCTTTATTTTGAGTTCGAGAAATCACTCACTCGATCATTAAGCCTACGGGCTACTTCGACTATTACGCCTACCGGCTACATTGCATCGAGTTCGAATCATTCGCTCGACTGCCAAGCCTACGGGCTACCTTTATTTCGAGTTCGAGCAATCACTCACTCGACCATTAAGCCTACGGGCTACTTTGACTATTACTCCTACGGGCTACATTGCATAGAGTTGGAATCATTCACTCGATTGCCAAGCCTATGGGCTACCTTTTTTTCGAGTTCGAGCAATCACTCACTCGATCATTAAGCCTACGAGCTACTTTGACTATTACGCATACGAGCTACAATGCATCGAGTTCAAATCATTCACTCGACTGCCAAGCCTACGGGCTACCTTTATTTCGAGTTCGAGCAATCACTCACTCGACCATTAAGCCTACGGGCTACTTTGCCTGTTACTCCTGCTAGCTACATTGTATCGAGTTCGAATCATTCGTGCGACTGGCAAGCCTACGGGCTACTTTTATTTCGAGTTCGAGCAATCACTCACTAGATCATTAAGCCTACAAGCTACTTTGACTATTACGCCTATGGGCTACATTGCATCGAGTTCGAACCATTCGCACGCCTGCCAATCCTAAGGGCTACCTTTATTTTGAGTTGGAGCAATCACTCACTCGACCATTAAGCCTACGAGCTACTTTGACTGTTACTCCTCCTAGCTACATTGCATCGAGTTCGAACCATTCGCTCGACTGCCAAGCCTACGGGCTACCTTTATTTCGAGTTCGAGCAATCAATCACTCGATCATTAAGCCTACGGGCTACTTTGACTGTTACTCCTATGTGCTACATTTTATCGAGTTCGAATCATTCGCTCGACTGCCAACCCTACAGGCTACCTTTATTTCGAGTTCGAGAAATCACTCACTCGACCATTAAGCCTACGGGCTACTTTGACTATTACTCCTACAGGCTACATTGCATCGAGTTCGAATCATTCGCTCGACTGCCAAGCCTACGGGCTACCGTTATTTCGAGTTCGAGCAATCACTCACTCGACCATTAAGCCTACGGGCTACTTTGACTGTTACTCCTACGGGCTACATTGCATAGAGTTGGAATCATTCACTCGATTTCCAAGCCTATGGGCTACCTTTTTTTCGAGTTCGAGAAATCACTCACTCGATCATTAAGCCTACGAGATACTTTGACTATTACGCATACGAGCTACAGTGCATCGAGTTCAAATCATTCACTCGACTTCCAAGCCTACGGGCTACCTTTATTTTGAGTTGGAGCAATCACTCACTCGACCATTAAGCCTACGGGCTACTTTGACTGTTACTCCTCCTAGCTACATTGCATCGAGTTCGAATCATTCGCTCGACTGCCAAGCCTACGGGCTACCTTTATTTCGAGTTCGAGCAATCAATCACTCGATCATTAAGCCTACGGGCTACTTTGACTGTTACTCCTATGTGCTACATTTTATCGAGTTCGAATCATTCGCTCGACTGCCAACCCTACAGGCTACCTTTATTTCGAGTTCGAGAAATCACTCACTCGACCATTAAGCCTACGGGCTACTTTGACTATTACTCCTACAGGCTACATTGCATCGAGTTCGAATCATTCGCTCGACTGCCAAGCCTACCGGCAACCGTTATTTCGAGTTCGAGCAATCACTCACTCGACCATTAAGCCTACGGGCTACTTTGACTGTTACTCCTACGGGCTACATTGCATAGAGTTGGAATCATTCACTCGATTGCCAAGCCTATGGGCTACCTTTTTTTCGAGTTCGAGCAATCACTCACTCGATCAATAAGCCTACGAGCTACTTTGACTATTACGCATACGAGCTACAATGCATCGAGTTCAAATTATTCACTCGACTTCCAAGCCTACGGGCTACTTTTATTTCGAGTTCGAGCAATCACTCACTAGATCATTAAGCCTACAAGCTACTTTGACTATTACGCCTATGGGCTACATTGCATCGAGTTCGAACCATTCGCACGCCTGCCAATCCTAAGGGCTACCTTTATTTTGAGTTGGAGCAATCACTCACTCGACCATTAAGCCTACGAGCTACTTTGACTGTTACTCCTCCTAGCTACATTTCATTGAGTTCGAATCATTCGCTCGACTGCCAAGCCTACGGGCTACCTTTATTTCGAGTTCGAGCAATCAATCACTCGATCATTAAGCCTACGGGCTACTTTGACTGTTACTCCTATGTGCTACATTTATCGAGTTCGAATCATTCGCTCGACTGCCAACCCTACAGGCTACCTTTATTTCGAGTTCGAGCAATCACTCACTCGACCATTAAGCCTACGGGCTACTTTGACTATTACTCCTACAGGCTACATTGCATCGAGTTCGAATCATTCGCTCGACTGCCAAGCCTACGGGCTACCTTTATTTTGAGTTCGAGCAATCACTCACTCGACCATTAAGCCTACGGGCTACTTTGACTGTTACTCCTACGGGCTACATTGCATAGAGTTGGAATCATTCACTCGATTGCCAAGCCTATGGGCTACCTTTTTTTCGAGTTCGAGCAATCACTCACTCGATCATTAAGCCTACGAGATACTTTGACTATTATGCATACGAGCTACAATGCATCGAGTTCAAATCATTCACTCGACTTCCAAGCCTACGGGCTACCTTTATTTTGAGTTCGAGCAATCACTCACTCAACCATTATGCCTACGGGCTACTTTGCCTGTTACTCCTGCTAGCTACATTGCATCGAGTTCGAATCATTCGCTCGACTGGCAAGCCTACGGGCTACTTTTATTTCGAGTTCGAGCAATCACTCACTATATCATTAAGCCTACTATCTACATTGACTATTACGCCTATGGGCTACATTGCATCGAGTTTGAATCATTCGCACGCCTACCAATCCTAAGGGCTACCTTTATTTTGAGTTGGAGAAATCACTCACTCGACCATTAAGCCTACGGGCTACTTTGACTGTTACTCCTCCTAGCTACATTGCATCGAGTTCGAATCATTCGCTCGACTGCAAAGCCTACGGGCTACCTTTATTTCGAGTTCGAGCAATCACTCACTCGATCATTAAGCCTACGGGCTACTTTGACTGTTACTCCTATGTGCTACATTTTATCGAGTACGAATCATTCGTTCGACTGCCAACCCTACAGGCTACCTTTATTTCGAGTTCGAGCAATCACTCACTCGACCATTAAGCCTACGGGCTACTTTGACTATTACTCCTACAGGCTACATTGCATCGAGTTCGAATCATTCGCTCGACTGCCAAGCCTACGGGCTACCTTTATTTTGAGTTCGGGCAATCACTCACTCTACCATCAAACCTACGGGCTACTTTGACTATTACGCCTATGGGCTACATTGCATCGAGTTCGAATCATTCACTCGACTGCCAAGCCTACGGGAATCACTCACTCGACCATTAAGCCTACGGGCTACTTTGACTGTTACTCCTATGGGCTACATTGCATCGAGTTCGAATCATTCGCTCGACTGCCAAGCCTACGGGCTACCTTTATTTCGAGTTCGAGAAATCACTCACTCGATCATTAAGCCTACGGGCTACTTCGACTATTACGCCTACCGGCTACATTGCATCGAGTTCGAATCATTCGCTCGACTGCCAAGCCTACGGGCTACCTTTATTTCGAGTTCGAGCAATCACTCACTCGACCATTAAGCCTACGGGCTACTTTGACTGTTACTCCTATGGGCTACATTGCATCGAGTTCGAATCATTCGCTCGACTGCCAAGCCTACGGGCTACCTTTATTTTGAGTTCGAGAAATCACTCACTCGATCATTAAGCCTACGGGCTACTTCGACTATTACGCCTACCGGCTACATTGCATCGAGTTCGAATCATTCGCTCGACTGCCAAGCCTACGGGCTACCTTTATTTTGAGTTCGAGCAATCACTCACTCGACCATTAAGCCTACGGGCTACTTTGACTGTTACTCCTACGGGCTACATTGCATAGAGTTGGAATCATTCACTCGATTGCCAAGCCTATGGGCTACCTTTTTTTCGAGTTCGAGCAATCACTCACTCGATCATTAAGCCTACGAGCTACTTTGACTATTACGCATACGAGCTACAATGCATCGAGTTCAAATCATTCACTCGACTGCCAAGCCTACGGGCTACCTTTATTTCGAGTTCGAGCAATCACTCACTCGACCATTAAGCCTACGGGCTACTTTGCTTGTTACTCCTGCTAGCTACATTGCATCGAGTTCGAATCATTCGCGCGACTGGCAAGCCTACGGGCTACTTTTATTTTGAGTTCGAGCAATCACTCACTAGATCATTAAGCCTACAAGCTACTTTGACTATTACGCCTATGGGCTACATTGCATCGAGTTCGAATCATTCGCACGCCTGCCAATCCTAAGGGCTACCTTTATTTTGAGTTGGAGCAATCACTCACTCGACCATTAAGCCTACGGGCTACTTTGACTGTTACTCCTCCTAGCTACATTGCATCGAGTTCGAATCATTCGCTCGACTGCCAAGCCTACGGGCTACCTTTATTTCGAGTTCGAGCAATTAATCACTTGATCATTAAGCCTACGGGCTACTTTGACTATTACTCCTATGTGCTACATTTTATCGATTTCGAATCATTCGCTCGACTGCCAACCCTACAGGCTACCTTTATTTCGAGTTCTAGCAATCACTCACTCGACCATTAAGCCTACGGGCTACTTTGACTGTTACTCCTACGGGCTACATTGCATAGAGTTGGAATCATTCACTCGATTGCCAAGCCTATGGGCTACCTTTTTTTCGAGTTCGAGCAATCACTCACTCGATCATTATGCCTACGAGCTACTTTGACTATTACTCCTACGGACTATATTGCATCGAGTTCGAATCATTCGCTCGACTGCCAATCCTACGGGCTAACTTTATTTTGAGTTCGAGCAGTCACTCACTCGACCATTAAGCCTACGGGTTACTTTGACTGTTACTCCTCCTAGCTACATTGCATCGAGTTCGAATCATTCGCTCGACTGGCAAGCCTACATGCTACTTTTATTTCGAGTTCGAGCAATCACTCACTAGATCATTAAGCCTACAAGCTAGTTTGACTATTACGCCTATGGGCTACAATGCATCGAGTTCAAATCATTCACTCGACTGCCAAGCCTACGGGCTACCTTTATTTCGAGTTCGAGGAATCACTCACTCGACCATTAAGCCTACGGGCTACTTTGACTGTTACTCCTCCTAGCTACATTGCATCGAGTTCGAATCATTTGCTTGACTGCCAAGCCTACGGGCTGCCTTTATTTCGAGTTCGAGCAATCACTTACTCGATCATTAAGCCTACGGGCTACTTTGACTGTTACTCCTATGTGCTACATTTTATCGAGTACGAATCATTCGTTCGACTGCCAACCCTACAGGCTACCTTTATTTCGAGTACGAGCAATCACTCACTCGACCATTAAGCCTACGGGCTACTTTGACTATTACTCCTACAGGCTACATTGCATCGAGTTCGAATCATTCGCTCGACTGCCAAGCCTACGAGCTACCTTTATTTTGAGTTCGGGCAATCACTCACTCGACCATCAAACCTACGGGCTACTTTGACTATTACTCCTACGGGCTACATTGGATCGAGTTCGAATCATTCACTCGACTGCCAAGCCTACGGGAATCACTCACTCGACCATTAAGCCTACGGGCTACTTTGACTGTTACTCCTATGGGCTACATTGCATCGAGTTCGAATCTTTCGCTCGACTGCCAAGCCTACGGGCTACCTTTATTTCGAGTTCGAGAAATCACTCACTCGATCATTAAGCCTACGGGCTACTTCGACTATTATGCCTACCGGCTACATTGCATCAAGTTCGAATCATTCGCTCGACTGCCAAGCCTACGGGCTACCTTTATTTCGAGTTCGAGCAATCACTCACTCGACCATTAAGCCTACGGGCTACTTTGACTGTTACTCCTATGGGCTACATTGCATCGAGTTCGAATCATTCGCTCGACTGCCAAGCCTACGGGCTACCTTTATTTTGAGTTCGAGAAATCACTCACTCGATCATTAAGCCTACGGGCTACTTCGACTATTACGCCTACCGGCTACATTGCATCGAGTTCGAATCATTCGCTCGACTGCCAAGCCTACGGGCTACCTTTATTTTGAGTTCGAGCAATCACTCACTCGACCATTAAGCCTACGGGATACTTTGACTGTTACTCCTACGGGCTACATTGCATAGAGTTGGAATCATTCACTCGATTGCCAAGCCTATGGGCTACCTTTTTTTCGAGTTCGAGCAATCACTCACTCGATCATTAAGCCTACGAGCTACTTTGACTATTACGCATACGAGCTACAATGCATCGAGTTCAAATCATTCACTCGACTGCCAAGCCTACGGGCTACCTTTATTTCGAGTTCGAGGAATCACTCACTCGACCGTTAAGCCTACGGGCTACTTTGCCTGTTACTCCTGCTAGCTACATTGCATCGAGTTCGAATCATTCGCGCGACTGGCAAGCCTACGGGCTACTTTTATTTCGAGTTCGAGCAATCACTCACTAGATCATTAAGCCTACAAGCTACTTTGACTATTATGCCTATGGGCTACATTGCATCGAGTTCGAATCATTCGCATGCCTGCCAATCCTAAGGGCTACCTTTATTTTGAGTTGGAGCAATCACTCACTCGACCATTAAGCCTACGGGCTACTTTGACTGTTACTCCTCCTAGATACATTGCATCGAGTTCGAATCATTCGCTCGACTGCCAAGCCTACGGGCTACCTTTATTTCGAGTTCGAGCAATTAATCACTTGATCATTAAGCCTACGGGCTACTTTGACTGTTACTCCTATGTGCTACATTTTATCGATTTCGAATCATTCGCTCGACTGCCAACCCTACAGGCTACCTTTTTTTCGAGTTCGAGCAATCACTCACTCGATCATTAAGCCTACGAGCTACTTTGACTATTACGCATACGAGCTACAATGCATCGAGTTCAAATCATTCACTCGACTGCCAAGCCTACGGGCTACCTTTATTTCGAGTTCGAGGAATCACTCACTCGACCATTAAGCCTACGGGCTACTTTGACTGTTACTCCTCCTAGCTACATTGCATCGAGTTCGAATCATTTGCTTGACTGCCAAGCCTACGGGCTGCCTTTATTTCGAGTTCGAGCAATCACTTACTCGATCATTAAGCCTACGGGCTACTTTGACTGTTACTCCTATGTGCTACATTTTATCGAGTACGAATCATTCGTTCGACTGCCAACCCTACAGGCTACCTTTATTTCGAGTTCGAGCAATCACTCACTCGACCATTAAGCCTACGGGCTACTTTGACTATTACTCCTACAGGCTACATTGCATCGAGTTCGAATCATTCGCTCGACTGCCAAGCCTACGAGCTACCTTTATTTTGAGTTCGGGCAATCACTCACTCGACCATCAAACCTACGGGCTACTTTGACTATTACTCCTACGGGCTACATTGGATCGAGTTCGAATCATTCACTCGACTGCCAAGCCTACGGGAATCACTCACTCGACCATTAAGCCTACGGGCTACTTTGACTGTTACTCCTATGGGCTACATTGCATCGAGTTCGAATCATTCGCTCGACTGCCAAGCCTACGGGCTACCTTTATTTTGAGTTCGAGAAATCACTCACTCGATCATTAAGCCTACGGGCTACTTCGACTATTATGCCTACCGGCTACATTGCATCAAGTTCGAATCATTCGCTCGACTGCCAAGCCTACGGGCTACCTTTATTTCGAGTTCGAGCAATCACTCACTCGACCATTAAGCCTACGGGCTACTTTGACTGTTACTCCTATGGGCTACATTGCATCGAGTTCGAATCATTCGCTCGACTGCCAAGCCTACGGGCTACCTTTATTTTGAGTTCGAGAAATCACTCACTCGATCATTAAGCCTACGGGCTACTTCGACTATTACGCCTACCGGCTACATTGCATCGAGTTCGAATCATTCGCTCGACTACCAAGCCTACGGGCTGCCTTTATTTTGAGTTCGAGCAATCACTCACTCGACCATTAAGCCTACGGGATACTTTGACTGTTACTCCTACAGGCTACATTGCATAGAGTTGGAATCATTCACTCGATTGCCAAGCCTATGGGCTACCTTTTTTTCGAGTTCGAGCAATCACTCACTCGATCATTAAGCCTACGAGCTACTTTGACTATTACGCATACGAGCTACAATGCATCGAGTTCAAATCATTCACTCGACTGCCAAGCCTACGGGCTACCTTTATTTCGAGTTCGAGGAATCACTCACTCGACCGTTAAGCCTACGGGCTACTTTGCCTGTTACTCCTGCTAGCTACATTGCATCGAGTTCGAATCATTCGCGCGACTGGCAAGCCTACGGGCTACTTTTATTTCGAGTTCGAGCAATCACTCACTAGATCATTAAGCCTACAAGCTACTTTGACTATTATGCCTATGGGCTACATTGCATCGAGTTCGAATCATTCGCATGCCTGCCAATCCTAAGGGCTACCTTTATTTTGAGTTGGAGCAATCACTCACTCGACCATTAAGCCTACGGGCTACTTTGACTGTTACTCCTCCTAGCTACATTGCATCGAGTTCGAATCATTCGCTCGACTGCCAAGCCTACGGGCTACCTTTATTTCGAGTTCGAGCAATTAATCACTTGATCATTAAGCCTACGGGCTACTTTGACTGTTACTCCTATGTGCTACATTTTATCGATTTCGAATCATTCGCTCGACTGCCAACCCTACAGGCTACCTTTTTTTCGAGTTCGAGCAATCACTCACTCGATCATTAAGCCTACGAGCTACTTTGACTATTACGCATACGAGCTACAATGCATCGAGTTCAAATCATTCACTCGACTGCCAAGCCTACGGGCTACCTTTATTTCGAGTTCGAGGAATCACTCACTCGACCATTAAGCCTACGGGCTACTTTGACTGTTACTCCTCCTAGCTACATTGCATCGAGTTCGAATCATTTGCTTGACTGCCAAGCCTACGGGCTGCCTTTATTTCGAGTTCGAGCAATCACTTACTCGATCATTAAGCCTACGGGCTACTTTGACTGTTACTCCTATGTGCTACATTTTATCGAGTACGAATCATTCGTTCGACTGCCAACCCTACAGGCTACCTTTATTTCGAGTTCGAGCAATCACTCACTCGACCATTAAGCCTACGGGCTACTTTGACTATTACTCCTACAGGCTACATTGCATCGAGTTCGAATCATTCGCTCGACTGCCAAGCCTACGAGCTACCTTTATTTTGAGTTCGGGCAATCACTCACTCGACCATCAAACCTACGGGCTACTTTGACTATTACTCCTACGGGCTACATTGGATCGAGTTCGAATCATTCACTCGACTGCCAAGCCTACGGGAATCACTCACTCGACCATTAAGCCTACGGGCTACTTTGACTGTTACTCCTATGGGCTACATTGCATCGAGTTCGAATCTTTCGCTCGACTGCCAAGCCTACGGGCTACCTTTATTTCGAGTTCGAGAAATCACTCACTCGATCATTAAGCCTACGGGCTACTTCGACTATTATGCCTACCGGCTACATTGCATCAAGTTCGAATCATTCGCTCGACTGCCAAGCCTACGGGCTACCTTTATTTCGAGTTCGAGCAATCACTCACTCGACCATTAAGCCTACGGGCTACTTTGACTGTTACTCCTATGGGCTACATTGCATCGAGTTCGAATCATTCGCTCGACTGCCAAGCCTACGGGCTACCTTTATTTTGAGTTCGAGAAATCACTCACTCGATCATTAAGCCTACGGGCTACTTCGACTATTACGCCTACCGGCTACATTGCATCGAGTTCGAATCATTCGCTCGACTGCCAAGCCAACGGGCTACCTTTATTTTGAGTTCGAGCAATCACTCACTCGACCATTAAGCCTACGGGATACTTTGACTGTTACTCCTACGGGCTACATTGCATAGAGTTGGAATCATTCACTCGATTGCCAAGCCTATGGGCTACCTTTTTTTCGAGTTCGAGCAATCACTCACTCGATCATTAAGCCTACGAGCTACTTTGACTATTACGCATACGAGCTACAATGCATCGAGTTCAAATCATTCACTCGACTGCCAAGCCTACGGGCTACCTTTATTTCGAGTTCGAGGAATCACTCACTCGACCGTTAAGCCTACGGGCTACTTTGCCTGTTACTCCTGCTAGCTACATTGCATCGAGTTCGAATCATTCGCGCGACTGGCAAGCCTACGGGCTACTTTTATTTCGAGTTCGAGCAATCACTCACTAGATCATTAAGCCTACAAGCTACTTTGACTATTATGCCTATGGGCTACATTGCATCGAGTTCGAATCATTCGCATGCCTGCCAATCCTAAGGGCTACCTTTATTTTGAGTTGGAGCAATCACTCACTCGACCATTAAGCCTACGGGCTACTTTGACTGTTACTCCTCCTAGCTACATTGCATCGAGTTCGAATCATTCGCTCGACTGCCAAGCCTACGGGCTACCTTTATTTCGAGTTCGAGCAATTAATCACTTGATCATTAAGCCTACGGGCTACTTTGACTGTTACTCCTATGTGCTACATTTTATCGATTTCGAATCATTCGCTCGACTGCCAACCCTACAGGCTACCTTTTTTTCGAGTTCGAGCAATCACTCACTCGATCATTAAGCCTACGAGCTACTTTGACTACTACGCATACGAGCTACAATGCATCGAGTTCAAATCATTCACTCGACTGCCAAGCCTACGGGCTACCTTTATTTCGAGTTCGAGGAATCACTCACTCGACCATTAAGCCTACGGGCTACTTTGACTGTTACTCCTCCTAGCTACATTGCATCGAGTTCGAATCATTTGCTTGACTGCCAAGCCTACGGGCTGCCTTTATTTCGAGTTCGAGCAATCACTTACTCGATCATTAAGCCTACGGGCTACTTTGACTGTTACTCCTATGTGCTACATTTTATCGAGTAAGAATCATTCGTTCGACTGCCAACCCTACAGGCTACCTTTATTTCGAGTTCGAGCAATCACTCACTCGACCATTAAGCCTACGGGCTACTTTGACTATTACTCCTACAGGCTACATTGCATCGAGTTCGAATCATTCGCTCGACTGCCAAGCCTACGAGCTACCTTTATTTTGAGTTCGGGCAATCACTCACTCGACCATCAAACCTACGGGCTACTTTGACTATTACTCCTACGGGCTACATTGGATCGAGTTCGAATCATTCACTCGACTGCCAAGCCTACGGGAATCACTCACTCGACCATTAAGCCTACGGGCTACTTTGACTGTTACTCCTATGGGCTACATTGCATCGAGTTCGAATCATTCGCTCGACTGCCAAGCCTACGGGCTACCTTTATTTTGAGTTCGAGAAATCACTCACTCGATCATTAAGCCTACGGGCTACTTCGACTATTACGCCTACCGGCTACATTGCATCGAGTTCGAATCATTCGCTCGACTGCCAAGCCTACGGGCTACCTTTATTTTGAGTTCGAGCAATCACTCACTCGACCATTAAGCCTACGGGATACTTTGACTGTTACTCCTACGGGCTACATTGCATAGAGTTGGAATCATTCACTCGATTGCCAAGCCTATGGGCTACCTTTTTTTCGAGTTCGAGCAATCACTCACTCGATCATTAAGCCTACGAGCTACTTTGACTATTACGCATACGAGCTACAATGCATCGAGTTCAAATCATTCACTCGACTGCCAAGCCTACGGGCTACCTTTATTTCGAGTTCGAGGAATCACTCACTCGACCGTTAAGCCTACGGGCTACTTTGCCTGTTACTCCTGCTAGCTACATTGCATCGAGTTCGAATCATTCGCGCGACTGGCAAGCCTACGGGCTACTTTTATTTCGAGTTCGAGCAATCACTCACTAGATCATTAAGCCTACAAGCTACTTTGACTATTATGCCTATGGGCTACATTGCATCGAGTTCGAATCATTCGCATGCCTGCCAATCCTAAGGGCTACCTTTATTTTGAGTTGGAGCAATCACTCACTCGACCATTAAGCCTACGGGCTACTTTGACTGTTACTCCTCCTAGCTACATTGCATCGAGTTCGAATCATTCGCTCGACTGCCAAGCCTACGGGCTACCTTTATTTCGAGTTCGAGCAATTAATCACTTGATCATTAAGCCTACGGGCTACTTTGACTGTTACTCCTATGTGCTACATTTTATCGATTTCGAATCATTCGCTCGACTGCCAACCCTACAGGCTACCTTTTTTTCGAGTTCGAGCAATCACTCACTCGATCATTAAGCCTACGAGCTACTTTGACTATTACGCATACGAGCTACAATGCATCGAGTTCAAATCATTCACTCGACTGCCAAGCCTACGGGCTACCTTTATTTCGAGTTCGAGGAATCACTCACTCGACCATTAAGCCTACGGGCTACTTTGACTGTTACTCCTCCTAGCTACATTGCATCGAGTTCGAATCATTTGCTTGACTGCCAAGCCTACGGGCTGCCTTTATTTCGAGTTCGAGCAATCACTTACTCGATCATTAAGCCTACGGGCTACTTTGACTGTTACTCCTATGTGCTACATTTTATCGAGTACGAATCATTCGTTCGACTGCCAACCCTACAGGCTACCTTTATTTCGAGTTCGAGCAATCACTCACTCGACCATTAAGCCTACGGGCTACTTTGACTATTACTCCTACAGGCTACATTGCATCGAGTTCGAATCATTCGCTCGACTGCCAAGCCTACGAGCTACCTTTATTTTGAGTTCGGGCAATCACTCACTCGACCATCAAACCTACGGGCTACTTTGACTATTACTCCTACGGGCTACATTGGATCGAGTTCGAATCATTCACTCGACTGCCAAGCCTACGGGAATCACTCACTCGACCATTAAGCCTACGGGCTACTTTGACTGTTACTCCTATGGGCTACATTGCATCGAGTTCGAATCTTTCGCTCGACTGCCAAGCCTACGGGCTACCTTTATTTCGAGTTCGAGAAATCACTCACTCGATCATTAAGCCTACGGGCTACTTCGACTATTATGCCTACCGGCTACATTGCATCAAGTTCGAATCATTCGCTCGACTGCCAAGCCTACGGGCTACCTTTATTTCGAGTTCGAGCAATCACTCACTCGACCATTAAGCCTACGGGCTACTTTGACTGTTACTCCTATGGGCTACATTGCATCGAGTTCGAATCATTCGCTCGACTGCCAAGCCTACGGGCTACCTTTATTTTGAGTTCGAGAAATCACTCACTCGATCATTAAGCCTACGGGCTACTTCGACTATTACGCCTACCGGCTACATTGCATCGAGTTCGAATCATTCGCTCGACTGCCAAGCCTACGGGCTACCTTTATTTTGAGTTCGAGCAATCACTCACTCGACCATTAAGCCTACGGGATACTTTGACTGTTACTCCTACGGGCTACATTGCATAGAGTTGGAATCATTCACTCGATTGCCAAGCCTATGGGCTACCTTTTTTTCGAGTTCGAGCAATCACTCACTCGATCATTAAGCCTACGAGCTAATTTGACTATTACGCATACGAGCTACAATGCATCGAGTTCAAATCATTCACTCGACTGCCAAGCCTACGGGCTACCTTTATTTCGAGTTCGAGGAATCACTCACTCGACCGTTAAGCCTACGGGCTACTTTGCCTGTTACTCCTGCTAGCTACATTGCATCGAGTTCGAATCATTCGCGCGACTGGCAAGCCTACGGGCTACTTTTATTTCGAGTTCGAGCAATCACTCACTAGATCATTAAGCCTACAAGCTACTTTGACTATTATGCCTATGGGCTACATTGCATCGAGTTCGAATCATTCGCATGCCTGCCAATCCTAAGGGCTACCTTTATTTTGAGTTGGAGCAATCACTCACTCGACCATTAAGCCTACGGGCTACTTTGACTGTTACTCCTCCTAGCTACATTGCATCGAGTTCGAATCATTCGCTCGACTGCCAAGCCTACGGGCTACCTTTATTTCGAGTTCGAACAATTAATCACTTGATCATTAAGCCTACGGGCTACTTTGACTGTTACTCCTATGTGCTACATTTTATCGATTTCGAATCATTCGCTCGACTGCCAACCCTACAGGCTACCTTTATTTCGAGTTCGAGCAATCACTCACTCGACCATTAAGCCTACGGGCTACTTTGACTATTACTCCTACATGCTACATTGCATCGAGTTCGAATCATTCGCTCGACTGCCAAGCCTACAGGCTACCTTTATTTCGAGTTCGAGCAATCACTCACTCGACCATTAAGCCTACGGGCTACTTTGACTGTTACTCCTACGGGCTACATTGCATAGAGTTGGAATCATTCACTCGATTGCCAAGCCTATGGGCTACCTTTTTTCGAGTTCGTGCAATCACTCACTCGATCATTAAGCCTACGAGCTAATTTGACTATTACGCATACGAGCTACAATGCATCGAGTTCAAATCATTCACTCGACTGCCAAGCCTACGGGCTACCTTTATTTCGAGTTCGAGGAATCACTCACTCGACCATTAAGCCTACGGGCTACTTTGCTTGTTTCTCCTGCTAGCTACATTGCATCGAGTTCGAATCATTCGCGCGACTGGCAAGCCTACGGGCTACTTTTATTTCGAGTTCGAGCAATCACTCACTAGATCATTAAGCCTACAAGCTACTTTGACTATTACGCCTATGGGCTACATTGCATCGAGTTCGAATCATTCGCACGCCTGCCAATCCTAAGGGCTACCTTTATTTTGAGTTGGAGCAATCACTCACTCGACCATTAAGCCTACGGGCTACTTTGACTGTTACTCCTCCTAGCTACATTGCATCGAGTTCGAATCATTCGCTCGACTGCCAAGCCTACGGGCTACCTTTATTTCGAGTTCGAGCAATTAATCACTTGATCATTAAGCCTACGGGCTACTTTGACTATTACTCCTATGTGCTACATTTTATCGATTTCGAATAATTCGCTCGACTGCCAACCCTACAGGCTACCTTTATTTCGAGTTCGAGCAATTAATCACTCGATCATTAAGCGTACGGGCTACTTTGACTGTTACTCCTATGTGCTACATTTTATCGATTTCGAATCATTCGCTCGACTGCCAAGCCTACGGGCTACCTTTATTTCGAGTTGGAGCAATCACTCACTCGACCATTAAGCCTACGGGCTACTTTGACTGTTACTCCTCCTAGCTACATTGCATCGAGTTCGAATCATTCGCTCGACTGCCAAGCCTACGGGCTACCTTTATTTCGAGTTCGAGCAATTAATCACTCGATCATTAAGCGTACGGGCTACTTTGACTGTTACTCCTATGTGCTACATTTTATCGATTTCGAATCATTCGCTCGACTGCCAACCCTATAGGCTACCTTTATTTCGAGTTCGAGCAATCACTCACTCGATCATTAAGCCTACGGGCTACTTTGACTATTACTCCTACATGCTACATTGCATCGAGTTCGAATCATTCGCTCGACTGCCAAGCCTACAGGCTACCTTTATTTCGAGTTCGAGCAATCACTCACTCGACCATTAAGCCTACGGGCTACTTTGACTGTTACTCCTACGGGCTACATTGCATAGAGTTGGAATCATTCACTCGATTGCCAAGCCTATGGGCTACCTTTTTTCGAGTTCGTGCAATCACTCACTCGATCATTAAGCCTACGAGCTAATTTGACTATTACGCATACGAGCTACAATGCATCGAGTTCAAATCATTCACTCGACTGCCAAGCCTACGGGATACCTTTATTTCGAGTTCGAGGAATCACTCACTCGACCATTAAGCCTACGGGTTACTTTGCCTGTTACTCCTGCTAGCTACATTGCATCGAATTCGAATCATTCGCGCGACTGGCAAGCTTACGGGCTACTTTTATTTCGAGTTCGAGCAATCACTCACTAGATCATTAAGCCTACAAGCTACTTTGACTATTATGCCTATGGGCTACATTGCATCGAGTTCGAATCATTCGCATGCCTGCCAATCCTAAGGGCTACCTTTATTTTGAGTTGGAGCAATCACTCACTCGACCATTAAGCCTACGGGCTACTTTGACTGTTACTCCACCTAGCTATATTGCATCGAGTTCGAATCATTCGCTCGACTGCCAAGCCTACGGGCTACCTTTATTTCGAGTTGGAGCAATCACTCACTCGACCATTAAGCCTACGGGCTACATTGACTGTTACTCCTCCTAGCTACATTGCATCGAGTTCGAATCATTCGCTCGACTGCCAAGCCTACGGGCTACCTTTATTTCGAGTTCGAGCAATTAATCACTCGATCATTAAGCGTAC
Organism: Nicotiana tabacum; assembly: GCF_000715075.1. Lineage (NCBI taxonomy): Eukaryota > Viridiplantae > Streptophyta > Magnoliopsida > Solanales > Solanaceae > Nicotiana > Nicotiana tabacum. The sequence goes on along the minus strand of NC_134091.1, from coordinate 57,630,505 downwards.
GGGCTACTTTGACTGTTACTCCTATGTGCTACATTTTATCGATTTCGAATCATTCGCTCGACTGCCAACCCTACAGGCTACCTTTATTTCGAGTTCGAGGAATCACTCACTCGACCATTAAGCCTACGGGCTACTTTGCTTGTTTCTCCTGCTAGCTACATTGCATCGAGTTCGAATCATTCGCGCGACTGGCAAGCCTACGGGCTACTTTTATTTCGAGTTCGAGCAATCACTCACTAGATCATTAAGCCTACAAGCTACTTTGACTATTACGCCTATGGGCTACATTGCATCGAGTTCGAATCATTCGCACGCCTGCCAATCCTAAGGGCTACCTTTATTTTGAGTTGGAGCAATCACTCACTCGACCATTAAGCCTACGGGCTACTTTGACTGTTACTCCTCCTAGCTACATTGCATCGAGTTCGAATCATTCGCTCGACTGCCAAGCCTACGGGCTACCTTTATTTCGAGTTCGAGCAATTAATCACTTGATCATTAAGCCTACGGGCTACTTTGACTATTACTCCTATGTGCTACATTTTGTCGATATCGAATGATTCGCTCGACTGCCAACCCTACAGGCTACCTTTATTTCGAGTTCGAGCAATCACTCACTCGACCATTAAGCCTACGGGCTACTTTGACTGTTACTCCTACGGGCTACATTGCATAGAGTTGGAATCATTCACTCGATTGACAAGCCTATGGGCTACCTTTTTTTCGAGTTCGAGCAATCACTCACTCGACCATTAAGCCTACGGGCTACTTTGACTGTTACTCCTATGGGCTACATTGCATCGAGTTCGAATCATTCGCTCGACTGCCAAGCCTACGGGCTACCTTTATTTTGAGTTCGAGAAATCACTCACTCGATCATTAAGCCTACGGGCTACTTCGACTATTACGCCTACCGGCTACATTGCATCGAGTTCGAATCATTCGCTCGACTGCCAAGCCTACGGGCTACCTTTATTTCGAGTTCGAGGAATCACTCACTCGACCGTTAAGCCTACGGGCTACTTTGCCTGTTACTCCTGCTAGCTACATTGCATCGAGTTCGAATCATTCGCGCGACTGGCAAGCCTACGGGCTACTTTTATTTCGAGTTCGAGCAATCACTCACTAGATCATTAAGCCTACAAGCTACTTTGACTATTATGCCTATGGGCTACATTGCATCGAGTTCGAATCATTCGCATGCCTGCCAATCCTAAGGGCTACCTTTATTTTGAGTTGGAGCAATCACTCACTCGACCATTAAGCCTACGGGCTACTTTGACTGTTACTCCTCCTAGCTACATTGCATCGAGTTCGAATCATTCGCTCGACTGCCAAGCCTACGGGCTACCTTTATTTCGAGTTCGAGCAATTAATCACTTGATCATTAAGCCTACGGGCTACTTTGACTGTTACTCCTATGTGCTACATTTTATCGATTTCGAATCATTCGCTCGACTGCCAACCCTATAGGCTACCTTTATTTCGAGTTCGAGCAATCACTCACTCAACCATTAAGCCTACGGGCTACTTTGACTATTACTCCTACATGCTACATTGCATCGAGTTCGAATCATTCGCTCGACTGCCAAGCCTACAGGCTACCTTTATTTCGAGTTCGAGCAATCACTCACTCGACCATTAAGCCTACGGGCTACTTTGACTGTTACTCCTACGGGCTACATTGCATAGAGTTGGAATCATTCACTCGATTGCCAAGCCTATGGGCTACCTTTTTTCGAGTTCGAGCAATCACTCACTCAATCATTAAGCCTACGAGCTACTTTGACTATTACGCATACGAGCTACAATGCATCGAGTTCAAATCATTCACTCGACTGCCAAGCCTACGGGCTACCTTTATTTCGAGTTCGAGGAATCACTCACTCGACCATTAAGCCTACGGGTTACTTTGCCTGTTACTCCTGCTAGCTACATTGCATCGAATTCGAATCATTCGCGCGACTGGCAAGCTTACGGGCTACTTTTATTTCGAGTTCGAGCAATCACTCACTAGATCATTAAGCCTACAAGCTAGTTTGACTATTACGCCTATGGGCTACATTGCATCGAGTTCGAATCATTCGCACGCCTGCCAATCCTAAGGGCTACCTTTATTTTGAGTTGGAGCAATCACTCACTCGACCATTAAGCCTACGGGCTACTTTGACTGTTACTCCACCTAGCTATATTGCATCGAGTTCGAATCATTCGCTCGACTGCCAAGCCTACGGGCTACCTTTATTTCGAGTTGGAGCAATCACTCACTCGACCATTAAGCCTACGGGCTACTTTGACTGTTACTCCTCCTAGCTACATTGCATCGAGTTCGAATCATTCGCTCGACTGCCAAGCCTACGGGCTACCTTTATTTCGAGTTCGAGCAATTAATCACTCGATCATTAAGCCTACGGGCTACTTTGATTGTTACTCTTATGTGCTACATTTTATCGATTTCGAATCATTCGCTCGACTGCCAACCCTACAGGCTACCTTTATTTCGAGTTCGAGGAATCACTCACTCGACCATTAAGCCTACGGGCTACTTTTCCTGTTACTCCTGCTAGCTACATTGCATCGAGTTCGAATCATTCGCGCGACTGGCAAGCCTACGGGCTACTTTTATTTCGAGTTTGAGCAATCACTCACTAGATCATTAAGCCTACAAGCTAGTTTGACTATTACGCCTATGGGCTACATTGCATCAAGTTCGAATCATTCACACGCCTGCCAATCCTAAGGGCTACCTTTATTTTGAGTTGGAGCAATCACTCGCTCGACCATTAAGCCTACGGGCTACTTTGACTGTTACTCCACCTAGCTATATTGCATCGAGTTCGAATCATTCGCTCGACTGCCAAGCCTACGGGCTACCTTTATTTCGAGTTGGAGCAATCACTCACTCGACCATTAAGCCTACGGGCTACTTTGACTGTTACTCCTCCTAGCTACATTGCATCGAGTTCGAATCATTCGCTCGACTGCCAAGCCTACGGGCTACCTTTATTTCGAGTTCGAGCAATTAATCACTCGATCATTAAGCCTACGGGCTACTTTGACTGTTACTCCTATGTGCTACATTTTATCGACTTCGAATCATTCGCTCGACTGCCAACCCTACAGGCTACCTTTATTTCGAGTTCGAGGAATCACTCACTCGACCATTAAGCCTACGGGCTACTTTTCCTGTTACTCCTGCTAGCTACATTGCATCGAGTTCGAATCATTCGCGCGACTGGCAAGCCTACGGGCTACTTTTATTTCGAGTTTGAGCAATCACTCACTAGATCATTAATCCTACAAGCTAGTTTGACTATTATGCCTATGGGCTACATTGCATCAAGTTCGAATCATTCACACGCCTGCCAATCCTAAGGGCTACCTTTATTTTGAGTTGGAGCAATCACTCGCTCGACCATTAAGCCTACGGGCTACTTTGACTGTTACTCCACCTAGCTACATTGCATCGAGTTCGAATCATTCGCTCGACTGCCAAGCCTACGGGCTACCTTTATTTCGAGTTCGAGCAATCACTCACTCGATCATTAAGCCTACGGGCTACTTTGACTGTTACTCCTATGTGCTACATTTTATCGAGTTCGAATCATTCGCTCGACTGCCAACCCTACAGGCTACCTTTATTTCGAGTTCGAGCAATCACTCACTCGACCATTAAGCCTACGGGCTACTTTGACTATTACTCCTACATGCTACATTGCATCTAGTTCGAATCATTCGCTCGACTGCCAAGCCTACGGGCTACCTTTATTTCGAGTTCGAGCAATCACTCACTCGACCATTAAGCCTACGGGCTACTTTGACTGTTACTCCTACGGGCTACATTGCATAGAGTTGGAATCTTTCACTCGATTGCCAAGCCTATGGGCTACCTTTTTTTCGAGTTCGAGCAATCACTCACTCAATCATTAAGCCTACGAGCTACTTTGACTATTACGCATACGAGCTACAATGCATCGAGTTCAAATCATTCACTCGACTGCCAAGCCTACGGGCTACCTTTATTTCGAGTTCGAGGAATCACTCACTCGACCATTAAGCCTACGGGCTACTTTGCCTGTTACTCCTGCTAGCTACATTGCATCGAGTTCGAATCATTCGCGCGACTGGCAAGCCTACGGGCTACTTTTATTTCGAGTTCGAGCAATCACTCACTAGATCATTAAGCCTACAAGCTACTTTGACTATTACGCCTATGGGCTACATTGCATCGAGTTCGAATCATTCGCACGCCTGCCAATCCTAAGGGCTACCTTTATTTTGAGTTGGAGCAATCACTCACTCGACCATTAAGCCTACGGGCTACTTTGACTGTTACTCCTCCTAGCTACATTGCATCGAGTTCGAATCATTCGCTCGACTGCCAAGCCTACGGGCTACCTTTATTTCGAGTTCGAGCAATTAATCACTTGATCATTAAGCCTACGGGCTACTTTGACTGTTACTCCTATGTGCTACATTTTATCGATTTCGAATCATTCGCTCGACTGCCAACCCTACAGGCTATCTTTATTTCGAGTTCGAGCAATCACTCACTTGACCATTAAGCCTACGGGCTACTTTGACTATTACTCCTACAGGCTACATTGCATCGAGTTCGAATCATTCGCTCGACTGCCAAGCCTAGGGGCTACCTTTATTTCGAGTTCGAGCAATCACTCACTCGACCATTAAGCCTACGGGCTACTTTGACTGTTACTCCTACGGGCTACATTGCATAGAGTTGGAATCATTCACTCGATTGCCAAGCCTATGGGCTACCTTTTTTTCGAGTTCGAGCAATCACTCACTCGATCATTAAGCCTACGAGCTACTTTGACTATTACGCATACGAGCTACAATGCATCAATTCAAATCATTCACTCGACTGCCAAGCCTACGGGCTACCTTTATTTCGAGTTCGAGCAATCACTCACTCGACCATTAAGCCTACGGGCTACTTTGCCTGTTACTCCTGCTAACTACAGTGCATCGAGTTCGAATCATTCGCTCGACTGGCAAGCCTACAGGCTACTTTTATTTCGAGTTCGAGCAATCACTCACTAGATCATTAAGCCTACAAGCTACTTCGACTATTACGCCTATGGGCTACATTGCATCGAGTTCGAATCATTCGCACGCCTGCAAATCCTAAGGGCTACCTTTATTTTGAGTTGGAGCAATCACTCACTCGACTATTAAGCCTACGGGCTACTTTGACTGTTACTCCTCCTAGCTACATTGCATCGAGTTCGAATCATTCGCTTGACTGCCAAGCCTATGGGCTACCTTTATTTCGAGTTCGAGCAATCACTCACTCGATAATTAAGCCTACGTGCTACTTTGACTGTTACTCCTATGTGCTACATTTTATCGAGTTCGAATCATTCGCTCGACTGCCAACCCTACAGGCTACCTTTATTTCGAGTTCGAGCAATCACTCACTCGACCATTAAGCCTACGGGCTACTTTGACTATTACTCCTACAGGCTATATTGCATCGAGTTCGAATCATTCGCTCGACTGCCAAGCCTACGGGCTACCTTTATTTTGAGTTCGAGCAATCACTCACTCGACCATCAAACCTATGGGCTACTTTGACTATTACGCCTACGGGCTACATTGCATCGAGTTCGAATCATTCACTCGACTGCCAAGCCTACGGGAATCACTCGCTCGACCATTAAGCCTACGGGCTACTTTGACTGTTACTCCTATGGGCTACATTGCATCGAGTTCGAATCATTCGCTCGACTGCCAAGCCTACGGGCTACCTTTATTTCGAGTTCGAGAAATCACTCACTCGATCATTAAGCCTACGGGCTACTTCGACTATTACGCCTACCGGCTACATTGCATCGAGTTCGAATCATTCGCTCGACTGCCAAGCCTACGGGCTACCTTTATTTCGAGTTCGAGCAATCACTCACTCGACCATTAAGCCTACGGGCTACTTTGACTGTTACTCCTATGGGCTACATTGCATAGAGTTGGAATCATTCACTCGATTGCCAAGCCTATGGGCTACCTTTTTTTTGAGTTCGAGCAATCACTCACTCGATCATTAAGCCTACGAGCTACTTTGATTATTACGCATACGAGCTACAATGCATCGAGTTCAAATCATTCACTCGACTGCCAAGCCTACGGGCTACCTTTATTTCGAGTTCGAGCAATCACTCACTCGACCATTAAGCCTACGGGCTACTTTGCCTGTTACTCCTGCTAGCTACATTGCATCGAGTTCGAATCATTCGCTCGACTGGCAAGCCTACGGGCTACTTTTATTTCGAGTTCGAGCAATCACTCACTAGATCATTAAGCCTACAAGCTACTTTGACTATTATGCCTATGGGCTACATTGCATCGACTTCGAATCATTCGCACGCCTGAAGCTTAATGATCGAGTGAGTGATTGCTCGAACTCGAAATAAAGGTAGCCCGTAGGCTTGGCAGTCGAGCGAATGATTCGAACTCGATGCAATGTAGCTAGGAGGAGTAACAGTCAAAGTAGCCCGTAGGCTTAATGGTCGAGTGAGTGATTGCTCCAACTCAAAATAAAGGTAGCCCTTAGGACTGGCAGGTGTGCGAATGATTCGAACTCGATGCAATGTAGCCCATAGGCGTAATAGTCAAAGTAGCTTGTAGGCTTAATGATCTAGTGAGTGATTGCTCGAACTCGAAATAAAAGTAGCCTGTAGGCTTGCCAGTCGAGCGAATGATTCGAACTCGATGCACTTTAGTTAGCAGGAGTAATATGCAAAGTAGCCCGTAGGCTTAATGGTCGAGTGAGTGATTGCTCGAACTCGAAATAAAGGTAGCACGTAGGCTTGGCAGTCGAGTGAATGATTTGAACTCGATGCATTGTAGCTCGTATGCATAATAGTCATAGTAGCTCGTAGGCTTAATGATCGCGTGAGTGATTGCTCGAACTCGAAAAAAAGGTAGCCCATAGGCTTGGCAATCGAGTGAATGATTCCAACTCTATGCAATGTAGCCCGTAGGAGTAACAGTTAAAGTAGCCCGTAGGCTTAATGGTCGAGTGAGTGATTGCTCGAACTCGAAATAAAGGTAGCCCGTAGGGTTGGCAGTCGAGCGAATGATTCGAACTCGATGAAATGTAGCACATAGGAGTAACAGTCAAAGTAGATCGTAGGCTTAATGATCGAGTGAGTGATTGCTCGAACTCGAAATAAAGGTAGCCCGTAGGCTTGGCAGTCGAGCGAATGATTCGAACTCGATGCAATGTAGCTAGTAGGCGTAATAGTCGAAGTAGCCCGTAGGCTTAATGATCGAGTGAGTGATTTCTCGAACTCGAAATAAAGGTAGCCCGTAGGCTTGGCAGTCGAGCGAATGATTCGAACACGATGCAATGTAGCCCATAGGAGTAACAGTCAAAGTAGCCCGTAGGCTTAATGGTCGAGTGAGTGATTCCCGTAGGCTTGGCAGTCGAGTGAATGATTCGAACTCGATGCAATGTAGCCCATAGGCGTAATAGTCAAAGTAGCCCGTAGGTTTGATGGACGAGTGAGTGATTTCTCGAACTCAAAATAAAGGTAGCCCGTAGGCTTGGCAGTCGAGCGAATGATTCGAACTCGATGCAATGTAGCCTGTAGGAGTAATAGTCAAAGTAGCCCGTAGGCTTAATGGTCGAGTGAGTGATTGGTCGAACTCGAAATAAAGGTAGCCTGTAGGGTTGGCAATCGAGCGAATGATTCGAACTCGATAAAATGTAGCACATAGGAGTAACAGTCAAAGTAGCCCGTAGGCTTAATGATCGAGTGAGTGATTGCTCGAACTCGAAATAAAGGTAGCCCGTAGGCTTGGCAGTCGAGCGAATGATTCGAACTCGATGCAATGTAGCCCGTAGGCGTAATAGTCAAAGTAGCCCGTAGGCTTAATGGTCGAGTGAGTGATTGCTCGAACTCGAAATAAAGGGGCTACTTTGACTGTTACTCCTATGTGCTACATTTTATCGAGTTCGAATTATTCGCTCGACTGCCAACCCTACAGGCTACCTTTATTTCGAGTTCGAGCAATCACTCACTCGACCATTAAGCCTACGGGCTACTTTGACTATTACTCCTACAGGCTACATTGCATCGAGTTCGAATCATTCGCTCGACTGCCAAGCCTACGGGCTACCTTTATTTTGAGTTCGAGCAATCACTCACTCGTCCATCAAACCTACGGGCTACTTTGACTATTACGCCTACGGGCTACATTGCATCGAGTTCGAATCATTCACTCGACTGCCAAGCCTACGGGAATCACTCACTCGACCATTAAGCCTACGGGCTACTTTGACTGTTACTCCTATGGGCTACATTGCATCGTGTTCGAATCATTCGCTCGACTGCCAAGCCTACGGGCTACCTTTATTTCGAGTTCGAGAAATCACTCACTCGATCATTAAGCCTACGGGCTACTTCGACTATTACGCCTACTAGCTACATTGCATCGAGTTCGAATCATTCGCTCGACTGCCAAGCCTACGGGCTACCTTTATTTCGAGTTCGAGCAATCACTCACTCGATCATTAAGCCTACGGTCTACTTTGACTGTTACTCCTATGTGCTACATTTCATCGAGTTCGAATCATTCGCTCGACTGCCAACCCTACGGGCTACCTTTATTTCGAGTTCGAGCAATCACTCACTCGACCATTAAGCCTACGGGCTACTTTGACTATTACTCCTACAGGCTACATTGCATCGAGTTCGAATCATTCGCTCGACTGCCAATCCTACGGTCTAAATTTACTTCCAGTTGGAGCAATCACTCACTCGATCATTAAGCCTACGGGCTACTTTGATTGTTACTCCTTTGTGCTATATTTCATCGAGTTCAAATCATTCGCTCGACTGCCAACCCTACGGGTTACATTTATTTTGAGTTCGAGCAATTACTCACTCGACCATTAAGCCTACGGGCTGCTTTGACTATTACTCCTACAGGCTACATTGCATCGAGTTTGAATCATTCGCTCGACTGCCAAGCCTACGGGCTAACTTTATTTCGAGTTCGAGCAATCACTCACTCGACCATTAAGCCTACGGGCTACTTTGACTATTACTCCTACGGGCTACATTGCATCGAGTTCGAAACATTCGCTCGACTGCCAAGCCTACGGGCTACCTTTATTTCGAGTTCGAGCAATCACTCACTCGATCATTAAGCCTACGAGCTACTTTGACAATTACGCCTACGGGCTATATTGCATCGAGTTCGAATTATTCGTTCGACTGCCAACCCTACGGGCTACCTTTATTTTTAATTCGAGCAATCACTCACTCGACCATTAAGCCTATGGGCTACTTTGACTGTTACTCCTGCTGGCTACATTGCATCGAGTTTGAATCATTCGCTCGATTGCCAAGTCTACAGGCTACCTTTATTTCAAGTTTGAGCAATCACTCACTCGATCATTAAGCCTATGGGCTACTTTAACTATTACGCCTACGGGCTACATTGCATCGAGTTCGAATCATTCGCTTGACTGCCAAGCCTATGGGCTACCTTTATTTTGAGTTCGAGCAATCACTCACTCGATCATTAAGCCTACGGGCTACTTTGACTATTATGCCTACGGGCTACATTGCATCGAGTTTGAATCATTCGCTCGACTGCCAAGCCTACGGGATACCTTTATTTTGAGTTCGAGCAATCACTCACTCGATTATTAAGCCTACGGGCTACCTTTATTTTTAGTTCGAACAATCACTCACTCGACCATTAAGCCTACGAGCTACTTTGACTATTACGCCTACGGGCTACATTGCATCGAGTTCGAATCATTCGCTCGACTGCCAAGCCTATGGGCTACCATTATTTCGAGTTCAAGCAATCACTCACTCGATCATTAAGCCTACGGGCTACTATGACTATTACGCCTACGGGCTACATTGCATCGAGTTCGAATCATTCGCTCGACTTCCAAGCCTACGGGCTAACTTTTTTTCGAGTTCGAGCAATCACTCACTCGACCATTAAGCCTACGGGCAACTTTGAATGTTACTCCTATGTGCTACATTTCATCGAGTTCGAATCATTCGCTCGACTTCCAACCCTATGGGCTACCTTTATTTCGAGATCGAGCAATCACTCACTCCACCATTAAGCCTGCGGGCTACTTTGACTATTACTCCTATAGGCTACATTGCATCGAGTTCGAATCATTCGTTCGACTGTCAATCCTACGAGCTAACTTTATTTCAAGTTCGAGCAATCACTCACTCGACCATTAAGCCTACGAGCTACTTTGACTATTACTCCTACGGACTACATTGCATCGAGTTCGAATCATTCGCTCGACTGCCAATCCTACGGGCTAACTTTATTTTGAGTTCGAGCAATCACTCACTCGACCATTAAGCCTACGGGTTACTTTGACTGTTACTCCTCCTAGCTACATTGCATCGAGTTCAAATCATTCGCTCGACTGGCAAGCCTACAGGCTACTTTTATTTCGAGTTCGAGCAATCACTCACTAGATCATTAAGCCTACAAGCTAGTTTGACTATTACGCCTATGGGCTACATTGCATCGAGTTCGAATCATTCGCACGCCTGCCAATCCTAAGGGCTACCTTTATTTTGAGTTGGAGCAATCACTCACTCGACCATTAAGCCTACGGGCTACTTTGACTGTTACTCCTCCTAGCTACATTGCATCGAGTTCGAATCATTCGCTCGACTGCCAAGCCTACGGGCTACCTTTATTTCGAGTTCGAGCAATTAATCACTTGATCATTAAGCCTACGGGCTACTTTGACTGTTACTCCTATGTGCTACATTTTATCGATTTCGAATCATTCGCTCGACTGCCAACCCTACAGGCTACCTTTATTTCGAGTTCGAGCAATCACTCACTCGACCATTAAGCCTACGGGCTACTTTGACTATTACTCCTACAGGCTACATTGCATCGAGTTCGAATCATTCGCTCGACTGCCAAGCCTACGGGCTACCTTTATTTCGAGTTCGAGCAATCACTCACTCGACCATTAAGCCTACGGGCTACTTTGACTGTTACTCCTACGGGCTACATTGCATAGAGTTGGAATCATTCACTCGATTGCCAAGCCTATGGGCTACCTTTTTTTTGAGTTCGAGCAATCACTCACGCGATAATTAAGCCTACGAGCTACTATGACTATTACGCATACGAGCTACAATGCATCGAGTTCAAATCATTCACTCGACTGCCAAGCCTACGGGCTACCTTTATTTCGAGTTCGAGCAATCACTCACTTGACCATTAAGCCTACGGGCTACTTTGCCTGTTACTCCTGCTAGCTACATTGCATCGAGTTCGAATCATTCGCGCGACTGGCAAGCCTACGGGCTACTTTTATTTCGAGTTCGAGCAATCACTCACTAGATCATTAAGCCTACAAGCTACTTTGACTATTATGCCTATGGGCTACATTGCATCGAGTTCGAATCATTCGCATGCCTGCCAATCCTAAGGGCTACCTTTATTTTGAGTTGGAGCAATCACTCACTCGACCATTAAGCCTACGGGCTACTTTGACTGTTACTCCTCCTAGCTACATTGCATCGAGTTCGAATCATTCGCTCGACTGCTAAGCCTACGGGCTACCTTTATTTCGAGTTCGAGCAATCACTCACTCGATCATTAAGCCTATGGGCTACTTTGACTGTTACTCCTATGTGCTATATTTTATCGAGTTCGAATCATTCGCTCGACTGCCAACCCTACAGGCTACCTTTATTTCGAGTTCGAGCAATCACTCACTCGACCATTAAGCCTACGGGCTACTTTGACTATTACTCCTACAGGCTACATTGCATCGAGTTCGAATCATTCGCTCGACTGCCAATCCTACGGGCTACCTTTATTTTGAGTTCGAGCAATCACTCACTCGTCCATCAAACCTACGGGCTACTTTGACTATTACGCCTACGGGCTACATTGCATCGAGTTCGAATCATTCACTCGACTGCCAAGCCTACGGGAATCACTCACTCGACCATTAAGCCTACGGGCTACTTTGACTGTTACTCCTATGGGCTACATTGCATCGTGTTCGAATCATTCGCTCGACTGCCAAGCCTACGGGCTACCTTTATTTCGAGTTCGAGAAATCACTCACTCGATCATTAAGCCTACGGGCTACTTCGACTATTACGCCTACTAGCTACATTGCATCGAGTTCGAATCATTCGCTCGACTGCCAAGCCTACGGGCTACCTTTATTTCGAGTTCGAGCAATCACTCACTCGATCATTAAGCCTACGGTCTACTTTGACTGTTACTCCTATGTGCTACATTTTATCGAGTTCGAATTATTCGCTCGACTGCCAACCCTACAGGCTACCTTTATTTCGAGTTCGAGCAATCACTCACTCGACCATTAAGCCTACGGGCTACTTTGACTATTACTCCTACAGGCTACATTGCGTCGAGTTCGAATCATTCGCTCAACTGCCAATCCTACGGGCTAAATTTACTTCGAGTTGGAGCAATCACTCACTCGATCATTAAGCCTACAGGCTACTTTGACTGTTACTCCTTTGTGCTACATTTCTTCGAGTTCAAATCATTCGCTCGATTGCCAACCCTACGGGTTACATTTATTTTGAGTTCGAGCAATTACTCACTCGACCATTAAGCCTACGGGCTGCTTTGACTATTACTCCTACAGGCTACATTGCATCGAGTTTGAATCATTCGCTCGACTGCCAAGCCTACGGGCTAACTTTATTTCGAGTTCGAGCAATCACTCACTCGACCATTAAGCCTACGGGCTACTTTGACTATTACTCCTACGGGCTACATTGCATCGAGTTCGAAACATTCGCTCGACTGCCAAACCTACGGGCTACCTTTATTTCGAGTTCGAGCAATCACTCACTCGATCATTAAGCCTACGAGCTACTTTGACAATTACGCCTACGGGCTATATTGCATCGAGTTCGAATTATTCGTTCGACTGCCAACCCTACGGGCTACCTTTATTTTTAATTCGAGCAATCACTCACTCGACCATTAAGCCTATGGGCTACTTTGACTGTTACTCCTGCTGGCTACATTGCATCGAGTTTGAATCATTCGCTCGATTGCCAAGTCTACAGGCTACCTTTATTTCAAGTTTGAGCAATCACTCACTCGATCATTAAGCCTATGGGCTACTTTAACTATTACGCCTACGGGCTACATTGCATCGAGTTCGAATCATTTGCTTGACTGCCAAGCCTATGGGCTACCTTTATTTTGAGTTCGAGCAATCACTCACTCGATCATTAAGCCTACGGGCTACTTTGACTATTATGCCTACGGGCTACATTGCATCGAGTTTGAATCATTCGCTCGACTGCCAAGCCTACGGGATACCTTTATTTTGAGTTCGAGCAATCACTCACTCAATCATTAAGCCTACGAGCTACCTTTATTTTTAGTTCGAACAATCACTCACTCGACCATTAAGCCTACAAGCTACTTTGACTATTACGCCTACGGGCTACATTGCATCGAGTTCGAATCATTCGCTCGACTGCCAAGCCTACGGGCTACCATTATTTCGAGTTCGAGCAATCACTCACTCGATCATTAAGCCTACGGGCTACTATGGCTATTACGCCTACGGGCTACATTGCATCGAGTTTGAATCATTCGCTCGACTGCCAAGCCTACGTGCTAACTTTATTTTGAGTTCGAGCAATCACTCACTCGACCATTAAGCCTACGGGCAACTTTGAATGTTACTCCTATGTGCTACATTTCATCGAGTTCGAATCATTCGCTCGACTTCCAACCCTACGGGCTACCTTTATTTCGAGTTCGAGCAATCACTCACTCGACCATTAAGCCTACGGGCTACTTTGACTATTACTCCTACAAGCTACATTGCATCGAGTTTGAATCATTCGCTCGACTGTCAATCCTACGAGCTAACTTTATTTCAAGTTCGAGCAATCACTCACTCGACCATTAAGCCTACGGGCTACTTTGACTATTACTCCTACGGACTATATTGCATCGAGTTCGAATCATTCGCTCGACTGCCAATCCTACGGGCTAACTTTATTTTGAGTTCGAGCAGTCACTCACTCGACCATTAAGCCTACGGGTTACTTTGACTGTTACTCCTCCTAGCTACATTGCATCGAGTTCGAATCATTCGCTCGACTGGCAAGCCTACATGCTACTTTTATTTCGAGTTCGAGCAATCACTCACTAGATCATTAAGCCTACAAGCTAGTTTGACTATTACGCCTATGGGCTACATTGCATCGAGTTCGAATCATTCGCACGCCTGCCAATCCTAAGGGCTACCTTTATTTTGAGTTGGAGCAATCACTCACTCGACCATTAAGCCTATGGGCTACTTTGACTGTTACTCCTCCTAGCTACATTGCATCGAGTTCGAATCATTCGCTGGACTGCCAAGCCTACGGGCTACCTTTATTTCGAGTTCGAGCAATCACTCACTCGATCAATAAGCCTACGATCTACTTTGACTATTACTCCTACAGGGGACATTGCATCGAGTTCGAATCATTCGCTCGACTGCCAAGCCTACGGGCTACCTTTATTTCGAGTTCGAGCCATCACTCACTCGACCATTAAGCCTACGGGCTACTTTGACTGTTACTCCTCCTAGCTACATTGCATCGAGTTGGAATCATTCACTCGATTGTCAAGCCTATGGGCTACCTTTTTTCGAGTTCGAACAATCACTCACTCGATCATTAAGCCTACGAGCTACTTTGACTATTACGCATACGAGCTACAATGCATCGAGTTCAAATCATTCACTCGACTGCCAAGCCTACAGGATACCTTTATTTCGAGTTTGAGCAATCACTCACTCGACCATTAAGCCTACGGGCTACTTTGCCTGTTACTCCTGCTAGCTACAGTGCATCGAGTTCGAACCATTCGCTCGACTGGCAAGCCTACAGGCTACTTTTATTTCGAGTTCGAGCAATCACTCACTAGATCATTAAGCCTACAAGCTACTTTGACTATTACGCCTATGGGCTACATTGCATCGAGTTCGAATCATTCGCACGCCTGCCAATCCTAAGGGCTACCTTTATTTTAAGTTGGAGCAATCACTCACTCGACCATTAAGCCTACGGGCTACTTTGACTGTTACTCCTCCTAGCTACATTGCATCGAGTTCGAATCATTCGCTCGACTGCCAAGCCTACAGGCTACCTTTATTTCGAGTTCGAGCAATTAATCACTTGATTATTAAGCCTACGGGCTACTTTGACTGTTACTCCTATGTGCTACATTTTATCGATTTTAAATCATTCGCTCGACTGCCAACCCTACAGGCTACCTTTATTTCGAGTTCGAGCAATCACTTACTCGACCATTAAGCCTACGGGCTACTTTGACTATTACTCCTACAGGCTACATTGCATCGAGTTCGAATCATTCGCTCGACTGCCAATCCTACGGTCTAAATTTACTTCCAGTTGGAGCAATCACTCACTCGATCATTAAGCCTACGGGCTACTTTGATTGTTACTCCTTTGTGCTATATTTCATCGAGTTCAAATCATTCGCTCGACTGCCAACCCTACGGGTTACATTTATTTTGAGTTCGAGCAATTACTCACTCGACCATTAAGCCTACGGGCTGCTTTGACTATTACTCCTACAGGCTACATTGCATCGAGTTTGAATCATTTGCTCGACTGCCAAGCCTACGGGCTAACTTTATTTCGAGTTCGAGCAATCACTCACTCGACCATTAAGCCTACGGGCTACTTTGACTATTACTCCTACGGGCTACATTGCATCGAGTTCGAAACATTCGCTCGACTGCCAAGCCTACGGGCTACCTTTATTTCGAGTTCGAGCAATCACTCACTCGATCATTAAGCCTACGAGCTACTTTGACAATTACGCCTACGAGTTATATTGCATCGAGTTCGAATTATTCGTTCGACTGCCAACCCTACGGGCTACCTTTATTTTTAATTCGAGCAATCACTCACTCGACCATTAAGCCTATGGGCTACTTTGACTGTTATTCCTGCTGGCTACATTGCATCGAGTTTGAATCATTCGCTCGATTGCCAAGCCTACGGGCTACCTTTATTTCAAGTTTGAGAAATCACTCACTCGATCATTAAGCCTATGGGCTACTTTAACTATTACGCCTACGGGCTACATTGCATCGAGTTCGAATCATTCGCTTGACTGCCAAGCCTATGGGCTACCTTTATTTTGAGTTCGAGCAATCACTCACTCGATCATTAAGCCTACGGGCTACTTTGACTATTATGCCCATGGGCTACATTGCATCGAGTTTGAATCATTCGCTCGACTGCCAAGCCTACGGGATACCTTTTTTTTGAGTTCGAGCAATCACTCACTCGATCATTAAGCCTACGGGCTACCTTTATTTTTAGTTCGAACAATCACTCACTCGACCATTAAGCCTACGAGCTACTTTGACTATTACGCCTACGAGCTACATTGCATTGAGTTCGAATCATTCGCTCGACTGCCAAGCCTACGGGCTAACTTTATTTCGAGTTCGAGCAATCACTCACTCGACCATTAAGCCTACGGGCAACTTTGAATGTTACTCCTATGTGCTACATTTCATCGAGTTTGAATCATTCGCTCGACTTCCAAACCTACGGGCTACCTTTATTTCGAGTTCGAGCAATCACTCACTCGACCATTAAGCCTACGGGCTACTTTGACAATTACTCCTACAGGCTACATTGCATCGAGTTCGAATCATTCGCTCGACTGCCAATCCTACGAGCTAACTTTATTTCGAGTTCGAGCAATCACTCACTCGACCATTAAGCCTACGGGCTACTTTGACTAATACTCCTACGGACTACATTGCATCGAGTTCGAATCATTCGTTCGACTGCCAATCCTACGGGCTAACTTTATTTTGAGTTCGAGCAATCACTCACTCGACCATTAAGCCTACGGGTTACTTTGACTATTACTCCTCCTAGCTACATTGCATCGAGTTCGAATCATTCGCTCGACTGCCAAGCCTACGGGCTACATTTATTTTGAGTTCGAGCAATCACTCACTCGATCATTAAGCCTATGGGCTACTTTGACTATTATGCCTACGTGCTACATTGCATCGAGTTCGAATCATTCGCTCGACTGCCAAGCCTACGGGCTACCTTTATTTTTAGTTCGAGCAATCACTCACTCGATCATTAAGCCTACGGGCTACCTTTATTTTTAGTTCGAACAATCACTCACTCGATCATTAAGCCTATGGGCTACTTTAACTATTACGCCTACGGGCTACATTGCATCGAGTTCGAATCATTTGCTTGACTGCCAAGCCTATGGGCTACCTTTATTTTGAGTTCGAGCAATCACTCACTCGATCATTAAGCCTACGGGCTACTTTGACTATTATGCCTACGGGCTACATTGCATCGAGTTTGAATCATTCGCTCGACTGCCAAGCCTACGGGATACCTTTATTTTGAGTTCGAGCAATCACTCACTCAATCATTAAGCCTACGAGCTACCTTTATTTTTAGTTCGAACAATCACTCACTCGACCATTAAGCCTACAAGCTACTTTGACTATTACGCCTACGGGCTACATTGCATCGAGTTCGAATCATTCGCTCGACTGCCAAGCCTACGGGCTACCATTATTTCGAGTTCGAGCAATCACTCACTCGATCATTAAGCCTACGGGCTACTATGGCTATTACGCCTACGGGCTACATTGCATCGAGTTTGAATCATTCGCTCGACTGCCAAGCCTACGTGCTAACTTTATTTTGAGTTCGAGCAATCACTCACTCGACCATTAAGCCTACGGGCAACTTTGAATGTTACTCCTATGTGCTACATTTCATCGAGTTCGAATCATTCGCTCGACTTCCAACCCTACGGGCTACCTTTATTTCGAGTTCGAGCAATCACTCACTCGACCATTAAGCCTACGGGCTACTTTGACTATTACTCCTACAAGCTACATTGCATCGAGTTTGAATCATTCGCTCGACTGTCAATCCTACGAGCTAACTTTATTTCAAGTTCGAGCAATCACTCACTCGACCATTAAGCCTACGGGCTACTTTGACTATTACTCCTACGGACTATATTGCATCGAGTTCGAATCATTCGCTCGACTGCCAATCCTACGGGCTAACTTTATTTTGAGTTCGAGCAGTCACTCACTCGACCATTAAGCCTACGGGTTACTTTGACTGTTACTCCTCCTAGCTACATTGCATCGAGTTCGAATCATTCGCTCGACTGGCAAGCCTACATGCTACTTTTATTTCGAGTTCGAGCAATCACTCACT
This sequence comes from Nicotiana tabacum, assembly GCF_000715075.1. Classification (NCBI taxonomy): domain Eukaryota; kingdom Viridiplantae; phylum Streptophyta; class Magnoliopsida; order Solanales; family Solanaceae; genus Nicotiana; species Nicotiana tabacum. The sequence continues at coordinate 57,612,209 of NC_134091.1, read as the reverse complement.
AGATCATTAAGCCTACAAGCTAGTTTGACTATTACGCCTATGGGCTACATTGCATCGAGTTCGAATCATTCGCACGCCTGCCAATCCTAAGGGCTACCTTTATTTTGAGTTGGAGCAATCACTCACTCGACCATTAAGCCTATGGGCTACTTTGACTGTTACTCCTCCTAGCTACATTGCATCGAGTTCGAATCATTCGCTGGACTGCCAAGCCTACGGGCTACCTTTATTTCGAGTTCGAGCAATCACTCACTCGATCAATAAGCCTACGATCTACTTTGACTATTACTCCTACAGGGGACATTGCATCGAGTTCGAATCATTCGCTCGACTGCCAAGCCTACGGGCTACCTTTATTTCGAGTTCGAGCCATCACTCACTCGACCATTAAGCCTACGGGCTACTTTGACTGTTACTCCTCCTAGCTACATTGCATCGAGTTGGAATCATTCACTCGATTGTCAAGCCTATGGGCTACCTTTTTTCGAGTTCGAACAATCACTCACTCGATCATTAAGCCTACGAGCTACTTTGACTATTACGCATACGAGCTACAATGCATCGAGTTCAAATCATTCACTCGACTGCCAAGCCTACAGGCTACCTTTATTTCGAGTTTGAGCAATCACTCACTCGACCATTAAGCCTACGGGCTACTTTGCCTGTTACTCCTGCTAGCTACAGTGCATCGAGTTCGAACCATTCGCTCGAATGGCAAGCCTACAGGCTACTTTTATTTCGAGTTCGAGCAATCACTCACTAGATCATTAAGCCTACAAGCTACTTTGACTATTACGCCTATGGGCTACATTGCATCGAGTTCGAATCATTCGCACGCCTGCCAATCCTAAGGGCTACCTTTATTTTAAGTTGGAGCAATCACTCACTCGACCATTAAGCCTACGGGCTACTTTGACTGTTACTCCTCCTAGCTACATTGCATCGAGTTCGAATCATTCGCTCGACTGCCAAGCCTACAGGCTACCTTTATTTCGAGTTCGAGCAATTAATCACTTGATTATTAAGCCTACGGGCTACTTTGACTGTTACTCCTATGTGCTACATTTTATCGATTTTGAATCATTCGCTCGACTGCCAACCCTACAGGCTACCTTTATTTCGAGTTCGAGCAATCACTTACTCGACCATTAAGCCTACGGGCTACTTTGACTATTACTCCTACAGGCTACATTGCATCGAGTTCGAATCATTCGCTCGACTGCCAATCCTACGGTCTAAATTTACTTCCAGTTGGAGCAATCACTCACTCGATCATTAAGCCTACGGGCTACTTTGATTGTTACTCCTTTGTGCTATATTTCATCGAGTTCAAATCATTCGCTCGACTGCCAACCCTACGGGTTACATTTATTTTGAGTTCGAGCAATTACTCACTCGACCATTAAGCCTACGGGCTGCTTTGACTATTACTCCTACAGGCTACATTGCATCGAGTTTGAATCATTTGCTCGACTGCCAAGCCTACGGGCTAACTTTATTTCGAGTTCGAGCAATCACTCACTCGACCATTAAGCCTACGGGCTACTTTGACTATTACTCCTACGGGCTACATTGCATCGAGTTCGAAACATTCGCTCGACTGCCAAGCCTACGGGCTACCTTTATTTCGAGTTCGAGCAATCACTCACTCGATCATTAAGCCTACGAGCTACTTTGACAATTACGCCTACGAGTTATATTGCATCGAGTTCGAATTATTCGTTCGACTGCCAACCCTACGGGCTACCTTTATTTTTAATTCGAGCAATCACTCACTCGACCATTAAGCCTATGGGCTACTTTGACTGTTATTCCTGCTGGCTACATTGCATCGAGTTTGAATCATTCGCTCGATTGCCAAGCCTACGGGCTACCTTTATTTCAAGTTTGAGAAATCACTCACTCGATCATTAAGCCTATGGGCTACTTTAACTATTACGCCTACGGGCTACATTGCATCGAGTTCGAATCATTCGCTTGACTGCCAAGCCTATGGGCTACCTTTATTTTGAGTTCGAGCAATCACTCACTCGATCATTAAGCCTACGGGCTACTTTGACTATTATGCCCATGGGCTACATTGCATCGAGTTTGAATCATTCGCTCGACTGCCAAGCCTACGGGATACCTTTTTTTTGAGTTCGAGCAATCACTCACTCGATCATTAAGCCTACGGGCTACCTTTATTTTTAGTTCGAACAATCACTCACTCGACCATTAAGCCTACGAGCTACTTTGACTATTACGCCTACGAGCTACATTGCATTGAGTTCGAATCATTCGCTCGACTGCCAAGCCTACGGGCTAACTTTATTTCGAGTTCGAGCAATCACTCACTCGACCATTAAGCCTACGGGCAACTTTGAATGTTACTCCTATGTGCTACATTTCATCGAGTTTGAATCATTCGCTCGACTTCCAAACCTACGGGCTACCTTTATTTCGAGTTCGAGCAATCACTCACTCGACCATTAAGCCTACGGGCTACTTTGACAATTACTCCTACAGGCTACATTGCATCGAGTTCGAATCATTCGCTCGACTGCCAATCCTACGAGCTAACTTTATTTCGAGTTCGAGCAATCACTCACTCGACCATTAAGCCTACGGGCTACTTTGACTAATACTCCTACGGACTACATTGCATCGAGTTCGAATCATTCGTTCGACTGCCAATCCTACGGGCTAACTTTATTTTGAGTTCGAGCAATCACTCACTCGACCATTAAGCCTACGGGTTACTTTGACTATTACTCCTCCTAGCTACATTGCATCGAGTTCGAATCATTCGCTCGACTGCCAAGCCTACGGGCTACATTTATTTTGAGTTCGAGCAATCACTCACTCGATCATTAAGCCTATGGGCTACTTTGACTATTATGCCTACGTGCTACATTGCATCGAGTTCGAATCATTCGCTCGACTGCCAAGCCTACGGGCTACCTTTATTTTTAGTTCGAGCAATCACTCACTCGATCATTAAGCCTACGGGCTACCTTTATTTTTAGTTCGAACAATCACTCACTCGATCATTAAGCCTATGGGCTACTTTAACTATTACGCCTACGGGCTACATTGCATCGAGTTCGAATCATTCGCTTGACTGCCAAGCCTATGGGCTACCTTTATTTTGAGTTCGAGCAATCACTCACTCGATCATTAAGCCTACGGGCTACTTTGACTATTATGCCCATGGGCTACATTGCATCGAGTTTGAATCATTCGCTCGACTGCCAAGCCTACGGGATACCTTTTTTTTGAGTTCGAGCAATCACTCACTCGATCATTAAGCCTACGGGCTACCTTTATTTTTAGTTCGAACAATCACTCACTCGACCATTAAGCCTACGGGCTACTTTGACAATTACTCCTACAGGCTACATTGCATCGAGTTCGAATCATTCGCTCGACTGCCAATCCTACGAGCTAACTTTATTTCGAGTTCGAGCAATCACTCACTCGACCATTAAGCCTACGGGCTACTTTGACTGTTACTCCTATGTGCTACATTTCATCGAGTTTGAATCATTCGCTCGACTTCCAAACCTACGGGCTACCTTTATTTCGAGTTCGAGCAATCACTCACTCGACCATTAAGCCTACGGGCTACTTTGACAATTACTCCTACAGGCTACATTGCATCGAGTTCGAATCATTCGCTCGACTGCCAATCCTACGAGCTAACTTTATTTCGAGTTCGAGCAATCACTCACTCGACCATTAAGCCTACGGGCTACTTTGACTAATACTCCTACGGACTACATTGCATCGAGTTCGAATCATTCGTTCGACTGCCAATCCTACGGGCTAACTTTATTTTGAGTTCGAGCAATCACTCACTCGACCATTAAGCCTACGGGTTACTTTGACTATTACTCCTCCTAGCTACATTGCATCGAGTTCGAATCATTCGCTCGACTGCCAAGCCTACGGGCTACATTTATTTTGAGTTCGAGCAATCACTCACTCGATCATTAAGCCTATGGGCTACTTTGACTATTATGCCTACGTGCTACATTGCATCGAGTTCGAATCATTCGCTCGACTGCCAAGCCTACGGGCTACCTTTATTTTTAGTTCGAGCAATCACTCACTCGATCATTAAGCCTACGAGCTACTTTGACTATTACGCCTACGGGCTATATTTCATCGAGTTCGAATTATTAGCTCGACTGCTAAGCCTACGGGCTACCTTTATTTTTAGTTCGAGCAATCTCTCACTCGACCATTTAGCCTATGGGCTACTTTGACTGTTACTCTTGCTGGCTACATTGCATAGAGTTCGAATCATTCGCCCGACTGCCAAGCCTATGGGCTACCTTTATTTTGAGTTCGAGCAATCACTCACTCGATCATTAAGCCTACTGGCTACTTTGACTATTATGCCTACGGGCTACATTGCATCGAGTTTGAATCATTCGCTCGACTGCCAAGCCTACGGGATACCTTTATTTTGAGTTCGAGCAATCACTCACTCGATCATTAAGCCTACGGGCTACCTTTTTTTTAGTTCGAGTAATCACTCACTCGACCATTAAGCCTACGAGCTACTTTGACTATTACGCCTACGGGCTAAATTGCATCGAGTTCGAATCATTCGCTTGACAGCAAAGCCAACGGGCTACCTTTATTTTGAGTTCGAGCAATCACTCACTCGACCATTAAGCCTATGTGCTACTTTGACTGTTACTCCTGCTGGCTACATTGCATCGAGTTCGAATCATTCGCTCGACTGCCAAGCCTATGGGCTATCTTTATTTTGAGTTCGAGCAGTCACTCACTCGATCATTAAGCCTACGGGCTACTTTAACTATTATGCCTACGGGCTACATTGCATCGAGTTTGAATCATTCGCTCGACTGCCAAGCCTACGGGCTACCTTTATTTCGAGTAAGAGCAGTCAGTCACTCGATCATTAAGCCTACGAGCTACTTTTACTATTATGCCTACGGGCTATATTGCATCGAGTTCGAATCATTCGCTCGACTGCCAAGCCTACGGGCTACCTTTATTTCGAGTTCGAGCAATCACTCACTCGACCATTAAGCCTACGGGCTACTTTGACTGTTACTCCTCCTAGCTACATTGCATCGAGTTGGAATCATTCACTCGATTGTCAAGCCTATGGGCTACCTTTTTTTCGAGTTCGAACAATCACTCACTCGATCATTAAGCCTACGAGCTACTTTGACTATTACGCATACGAGCTACAATGCATCGAGTTCAAATCATTCACTCGACTGCCAAGTCTACAGGCTACCTTTATTTCGAGTTCGAGCAATCACTCACTCGACCATTAAGCCTACGGGCTACTTTGCCTGTTACTCCTGCTAGCTACAGTGCATCGAGTTCGAATCATTCGCTCGACTAGCAAGCCTACAGGCTACTTTTATTTCGAGTTCGAGCAATCACTCACTAGATCATTAAGCCTACAAGCTACTTTGACTATTACGCCTATGGGCTACATTGCATCGAGTTCGAATCATTCGCACGCCTGCCAATCCTAAGGGCTACCTTTATTTTAAGTTGGAGCAATCACTCACTCGACCATTAAGCCTACGGGCTACTTTGACTGTTACTCCTCCTAGCTACATTGCATCGAGTTCGAATCATTCGCTCGACTGCCAAGCCTACGGGCTACCTTTATTTCGAGTTCGAGCAATTAATCACTTGATCATTAAGCCTACGGGCTTCTTTGACTGTTACTCCTATGTGCTACATTTTATCGATTTTGAATTATTCGCTCGACTGCCAACCCTACAGGCTACCTTTATTTCGAGTTCGAGCAATCACTCACTCGACCATTAAGCCTACGGGCTACTTTGACTATTACTCCTACAGGCTACATTGCATCGAGTTCGAATCATTCGCTCGACTGCCAATCCTACGGTCTAAATTTACTTCCAGTTGGAGCAATCACTCACTCGATCATTAAGCCTACGGGCTACTTTGATTGTTACTCCTTTGTGCTATATTTCATCGAGTTCAAATCATTCGCTCGACTGCCAACCCTACGGGTTACATTTATTTTGAGTTCGAGCAATTACTCACTCGACCATTAAGCCTACGGGCTGCTTTGACTATTACTCCTACAGGCTACATTGCATCGAGTTTGAATCATTCGCTCGACTGCCAAGCCTACGGGCTAACTTTATTTCGAGTTCGAGCAATCACTCACTCGACCATTAAGCCTACGGGCTACTTTGACTATTACTCCTACGGGCTACATTGCATCGAGTTCGAAACATTCGCTCGACTGCCAAGCCTACGGGCTACCTTTATTTCGAGTTCGAGCAATCACTCACTCGATCATTAAGCCTACGAGCTACTTTGACAATTACGCCTACGAGTTATATTGCATCGAGTTCGAATTATTCGTTCGACTGCCAACCCTACGGGCTACCTTTATTTTTAATTCGAGCAATCACTCACTCGACCATTAAGCCTATGGGCTACTTTGACTGTTACTCCTGCTGGCTACATTGCATCGAGTTTGAATCATTCGCTCGATTGCCAAGCCTACGGGCTACCTTTATTTCAAGTTTGAGAAATCACTCACTCGATCATTAAGCCTATGGGCTACTTTAACTATTACGCCTACGGGCTACATTGCATCGAATTCGAATCATTCGCTTGACTGCCAAGCCTATGGGCTACCTTTATTTTGAGTTCGAGCAATCACTCACTCGATCATTAAGCCTACGGGCTACTTTGACTATTATGCCCATGGGCTACATTGCATCGAGTTTGAATCATTCGCTCGACTGCCAAGCCTACGGGATACCTTTTTTTTGAGTTCGAGCAATCACTCACTCGATCATTAAGCCTACGGGCTACCTTTATTTTTAGTTCGAACAATCACTCACTCGACCATTAAGCCTACGAGCTACTTTGACTATTACGCCTACGAGCTACATTGCATTGAGTTCGAATCATTCGCTCGACTGCCAAGCCTACGGGCTAACTTTATTTCGAGTTCGAGCAATCACTCACTCGACCATTAAGCCTACGGGCAACTTTGAATGTTACTCCTATGTGCTACATTTCATCGAGTTCGAATCATTCGCTCGACTGCCAAGCCTACGGGCTAACTTTATTTCGAGTTTGAGCAATCACTCACTCGACCATTAAGCCTACGGGCAACTTTGTATGTTACTCCTATGTGCTACATTTCATCGAGTTCGAATCATTCGCTCGACTTCCAAACCTACGGGCTACCTTTATTTCGAGTTCGAGCAATCACTCACTCGACCATTAAGCCTACGGGCTACTTTGACTATTACTCCTACAGGCTACATTGCATCGAGTTCGAATCATTCGCTCGACTGCCAATCCTACGAGCTAACTTTATTTCGAGTTCGAGCAATCACTCACTCGACCATTAAGCCTACGGGCTACTTTGACTAATACTCCTACGGACTACATTGCATCGAGTTCGAATCATTCGTTCGACTGCCAATCCTACGGGCTAACTTTATTTTGAGTTCGAGCAATCACTCACTCGACCATTAAGCCTACGGGTTACTTTGACTATTACTCCTCCTAGCTACATTGCATCGAGTTCGAATCATTCGCTCGACTGCCAAGCCTACGGGCTACATTTATTTTGAGTTCGAGCAATCACTCACTCGATCATTAAGCCTATGGGCTACTTTGACTATTATGCCTACGTGCTACATTGCATCGAGTTCGAATCATTCGCTCGACTGCCAAGCCTACGGGCTACCTTTATTTTTAGTTCGAGCAATCACTCACTCGATCATTAAGCCTACGAGCTACTTTGACTATTACGCCTACGGGCTATATTTCATCGAGTTCGAATTATTAGCTCGACTGCTAAGCCTACGGGCTACCTTTATTTTTAGTTCGAGCAATCTCTCACTCGACCATTTAGCCTATGGGCTACTTTGACTGTTACTCTTGCTGGCTACATTGCATCGAGTTCGAATTATTCGCCCGACTGCCAAGCCTATGGGCTACCTTTATTTTGAGTTCGAGCAATCACTCACTCGATCATTAAGCCTACTGGCTACTTTGACTATTATGCCTACAGGCTACATTGCATCGAGTTTGAATCATTCGCTCGACTGCCAAGCCTACGGGATACCTTTATTTTGAGTTCGAGCAATCACTCACTCGATCATTAAGCCTACGGGCTACCTTTTTTTTAGTTCGAGTAATCACTCACTCGACCATTAAGCCTACGAGCTACTTTGACTATTACGCCTACGGGCTACATTGCATCGAGTTCGAATCATTCGCTTGACAGCAAAGCCAACGGGCTACCTTTATTTTGAGTTCGAGCAATCACTCACTCGACCATTAAGCCTATGTGCTACTTTGACTGTTACTCCTGCTGGCTACATTGCATCGAGTTCGAATCATTCGCTCGACTGCCAAGCCTATGGGCTATCTTTATTTTGAGTTCGAGCAGTCACTCACTCGATCATTAAGCCTACGGGCTACTTTAACTATTATGCCTACGGGCTACATTGCATCGAGTTTGAATCATTCGCTCGACTGCCAAGCCTACGGGCTACCTTTATTTCGAGTAAGAGCAGTCAGTCACTCGATCATTAAGCCTACGAGCTACTTTGACTATTATGCCTACGGGCTACATTGCATCGAGTTCGAATCATTCGCTCGACTGCCAAGCCTGAGGGCTACCTTTATTTCGAGTTCGAGCAATCACTCACTCGACCATTAAGCCTACGGGATACTTTGACAGTTACTCCTCCTAGCTACATTGCATCGAGTTCGAATCATTCGCTCGACTGCCAAACCTACGGGCTACCTTTATTTCAAGTTCGAGCAATCACTCACTCGATCATTAAGCCTACGGGCTACTTTGACTGTTACTCCTATGTGCTACATTTCATCGAGTTCGAATCATTCGCTCGACTGCCAACCCTACGGGTTACCTTTATTTCGAGTTCGAGCAATCACTCACTCGACCATTAAGCCTACGGGCTTCTTTGACTATTACTCCTACAGGCTACATTGCATCGAGTTCGAATCATTCGCTCGATTGCCAAGCCTACGGGCTAACTTTATTTCGAGTTCGAGCAATCACTCACTCGACCATTAAGCCTAGGGGCTACTTTGACTGTTACTCCTATGGGCTACATTGCATCGAGTTCGAATCATTCGCTCGACTGCCAAGCCTACGGGCTACCTTTATTTCGAGTTCGAGCAATTACTCACTCGATCATTAAACCTATGGGCTTCTTCGACTATTACGCCTACCGGCTACATTGCATCGAGTTTGAATCATTCGCTCGACTGCCAAGCCTACGGGCTACCTTTATTTCGAGTAAGAGCAGTCACTCACTCGATCATTAAGCCTACGAGCTACTTTGACTATTATGCCTACGGGCTACATTGCATCGAGTTCGAATCATTCGCTCGACTGCCAAGCCTAAGGGCTACCTTTATTTTGAGTTCGAGCAATCACTCACTCGACCATTAAGCCTACGGGATACTTTGACTGTTACTCCTCCTAGCTACATTGCATCGAGTTTGAATCATTCACTCAACTGCCAAGCCTACGGGCTACCTTTATTTCGAGTTCGAGCAATCACTCACTCGATCATTAAGCCTACGGGCTACTTTGACTGTTACTCCTATGTGCTACATTTCATCGAGTTCGAATCATTCGCTCGACTGCCAACCCTACGGGTTACCTTTATTTCGAGTTCGAGCAATCACTCACTCGACCATTAAGCCTACGTGCTTCTTCGACTATTACTCCTACAGGCTACATTGCATCGAGTTCGAATCATTCGCTCAACTGCCAAGCCTACGGGCTAACTTTATTTCGAGTTCGAGCAATCACTCACTCGACCATTAAGCCTAGGGGCTACTTTGACTGTTACTCCTATGGGCTACATTGCATCGAGTTCGAATCATTCGCTCGACTGCCAAGCCTACGGGCTACCTTTATTTCGGGTTCGAGCAATCACTCACTCGATCATTAAGCCTACGGGCTACTTCGACTATTACGCCTACCGGCTACATTGCATCGAGTTCGAATCATTTGCTCGACTGCCAAGCCTATGGGCTACCTCTATTTTTAGTTCGAGCAATCAGTCACTCGATCATTAAGCCTACGGGCTACCTTTATTTTTAGTTCGAGCAATCACTCACTCGATCATTAAGCCTACGGGCTACTTTGACTATTATGCCTACGGGCTACATTCCATCGAGTTTGAATCATTCGCTCGACTGCCAAGCCTACGGGATACCTTTATTTTGAGTTCGAGCAATCACTCACTCGATCATTATGCCTACGGGCTACCTTTTTTTTTAGTTCGAGCAATCACTCACTCGACCATTAAGCCTACGTGCTACCTTCTTTTTAGTTCGAGTAATCACTCACTCGACCATTAAGCCTACGATCTACTTTGACTATTACGCCTACGGGCTACATTGCATCGAGTTCGAATCATTCGCTTGACTGCAAAGCCTACGGGCTACCTTTATTTTGAGTTCGAGCAATCACTCACTCGACCATTAAGCCTACGTGCTACTTTGACTGTTACTCCTGCCGGCTACATTGCATCGAGTTCAAATCATTCGCTTGATTACCAAGCCTATGGGCTACCTTTATTTTGAGTTCGAGCAGTCACTCACTCGATCATTAAGCCTACGGGCTACTTTAACTATTATGCCTACGGGCTACATTGCATCGAGTTTGAATCATTCGCTCGACTGCCAAGCCTACGGGCTACCTTTATTTCGAGTTCGAGCAATCACTCACTCGATCATTAAGCCTACGGGCTACTTTGACTGTTACTCCTACGGGCTATATTGCATAGAGTTCGAATCATTCGCTTAACTGCCAAGCCTACGAGTTACCTTTATTTCGAGTTCGAGCAATCACTCACTCGACCATTAAGCCTACGGGCTTCTTTGCTATTACTCCTACAGGCTACATTACATCGAGTTCGAATCATTCGCTCGACTGCCAAGGCTACGAGCTAACTTTATTTCGAGTTCGAGCAATCACTCACTGGACCATTAAGCCTAGGGGCTACTTTGACTGTTACTCCTATGGGCTACATTGCATCGAGTTCGAATCATTCGCTCGACTGCAAAGCCTACGGGCTACCTTTATTTCGAGTTCGAGCAATCACTCACTCGATCATTAAGCCTACGGGCTTCTTCGACTATTACGCCTACCGGCTACATTGCATCGAGTTTGAATCATTCGCTCGACTGCCAAGCCTACGGGCTACCTTTATTTCGAGTAAGAGCAGTCACTCACTCGATCATTAAGCCTACGAGCTACTTTGACTATTATGCCTACGGGCTACATTGCATCGAGTTCGAATCATTCGCTCGACTGCCAAGCCTAAGGGCTACCTTTATTTTGAGTTCGAGCAATCACTCACTCGACCATTAAGCCTACGGGATACTTTGACTGTTACTCCTCCTAGCTACATTGCATCGAGTTCGAATCATTCGCTCGACTGCCAAGCCTACGGGCTACCTTTATTTCGAGTTCGAGCAATCACTCACTCGATCATTAAGCGTACGGGCTACTTTGACTGTTACTCCTATGTGCTACATTTCATCGAGTTCGAATCATTCGCTCGACTGCCAACCCTACGGGTTACCTTTATTTCGAGTTCGAGCAATCACTCACTCGACCATTAAGCCTACGTGCTTCTTCGACTATTACTCCTACAGGCTACATTGCATCGAGTTCGAATCATTCGCTCAACTGCCAAGCCTACGGGCTAACTTTATTTCGAGTTCGAGCAATCACTCACTCGACCATTAAGCCTAGGGGCTACTTTGACTGTTACTCCTATGGGCTACATTGCATCGAGTTCGAATCATTCGCTCGACTGCCAAGCCTACGGGCTACCTTTATTTCGAGTTCGAGCAATCACTCACTCGATCATTAAGCCTACGGGCTACTTCGACTATTACGCCTACCGGCTACATTGCATCGAGTTCGAATCATTTGCTCGACTGCCAAGCCTATGGGCTACCTCTATTTTTAGTTCGAGCAATCAGTCACTCGATCATTAAGCCTACGGGCTACCTTTATTTTTAGTTCGAGCAATCACTCACTCGATCATTAAGCCTACGGGCTACTTTGACTATTATGCCTACGGGCTACATTGCATCGAGTTTGAATCATTCGCTCGACTGCCAAGCCTACGGGATACCTTTATTTTGAGTTCGAGCAATCACTCACTCGATCATTATGCCTACGGGCTACCTTTTTTTTTAGTTCGAGCAATCACTCACTCGACCATTAAGCCTACGTGCTACCTTCTTTTTAGTTCGAGCAATCACTCACTCGACCATTAAGCCTACGAGCTACTTTGACTATTACGCCTACGGGCTACATTGCATCGAGTTCGAATCATTCGCTTGACAGCAAAGCCTACGGGCTACCTTTATTTTGAGTTCGAGCAATCACTCACTCGACCATTAAGCCTATGTGCTACTTTGACTGTTACTCCTGCTGGCTACATTGCATCGAGTTTGAATCATTCGCTCGACTGCCAAGCCTATGGGCTACCTTTATTTTGAGTTCGAGCAGTCACTCACTCGATCATTAAGCCTACGGGCTACTTTAACTATTATGCCTACGGGCTACATTGCATCGAGTTTGAATCATTCGCTCGACTGCCAGGCCTACGGGCTACCTTTATTTCGAGTAAGAGCAGTCACTCACTCGATCATTAAGCCTACGAGCTACTTTGACTATTATGCCTACGGGCTACATTGCATCGAGTTCGAATCATTCGCTCGACTGCCAAGCCTGAGGACTACCTCTATTTTGAGTTCGAGCAATCACTCACTCGACCATTAAGCCTACGGGATACTTTGACAGTTACTCCTCCTAGCTACATTGCATCGAGTTCGAATCATTCGCTCGACTGCCAAACCTACGGGCTACCTTTATTTCGAGTTCGAGCAATCACTCACTCGATCATTAAGCCTACGGGCTACTTTGACTGTTACTCCTATGTGCTACATTTCATCGAGTTCGAATCATTCGCTCGACTGCCAACCCTACGGGTTACCTTTATTTCGAGTTCGAGCAATCACTCACTCGACCATTAAGCCTACGGGCTTCTTTGACTATTACTCCTACAGGCTACATTGCATCGAGTTCGAATCTTTCGCTCGACTGCCAAGCCTACAGGCTAACTTTATTTCGAGTTCGAGCAATCACTCACTCGACCATTAAGCCTAGGGGCTACTTTGACTGTTACTCCTATGGGCTACCTTGCATCGAGTTCGAATCATTCGCTCGACTGCCAAGCCTACGGGCGACCTTTATTTCGAGTTCGAGCAATCACTCACTCGATCATTAAGCCTACGGGCTTCTTCGACTATTATGCCTACCGGCTACATTGCATCGAGTTTGAATCATTCGCTCGACTGCTAAGCCTACGGGCTACCTTTATTTCGAGTAAGAGCAGTCACTCACTCGATCATTAAGCCTACGAGCTACTTTGACTATTATGCCTACGAGCTACATTGCATCGAGTTCGAATCATTCGCTCGACTGCCAAGCCTCAGGGCTACCTTTATTTTGAGTTCGAGCAATCACTCACTCGACCATTAAGCCTACGGGATACTTTGACTGTTATGCCTACGGGCTACATTGCATCGAGTTCTAATCATTCACTCAACTGCCAAGCCTACGGGCTACCTTTATTTCGAGTTCGAGCAATCACTCACTCGATCATTAAGCCTACGGGCTACTTTGACTGTTACTCCTATGTGCTACATTTCATCGAGTTCGAATCATTCGCTCGACTGCCAACCCTACGGGTTACCTTTATTTCGAGTTCGAGCAATCACTCACTCGACCATTAAGCCTACGTGCTTCTTCGACTATTACTCCTACAGGCTACATTGCATCGAGTTCGAATCATTCGCTCAACTGCCAAGCCTACGGGCTAACTTTATTTTGAGTTCGAGCAATCACTCACTCGACCATTAAGCCTAGGGGCTACTTTGACTGTTACTCCTATGGGCTACATTGCATCGAGTTCGAATCATTCGCTCGACTGCCAAGCCTACGGGCTACCTTTATTTCGAGTTCGAGCAATCACTCACTCGATCATTAAGCCTACGGGCTACTTCGACTATTACGCATACCGGCTACATTGCATCGAGTTCGAATCATTTGCTCGACTGCCAAGCCTATGGGCTATCTCTATTTTGAGTTCGAGCAATCACTCACCCGATCATTAAGCCTACGGGCTACCTTTATTTTTAGTTCGAGCAATCACTCACTCGATCATTAAGCCTACGGGCTACTTTGACTATTATGCCTACGGGCTACATTGCATCGAGTTTGAATCATTCGCTCGACTGCCAAGCCTACGGGATACCTTTATTTTGAGTTTGAGCAATCACTCACTCGATCATTATGCCTACGGGCTACCTTTTTTTTTTAGTTCGAGCAATCACTCACTCGACAATTAAGCCTACGATCTACTTTGACTATTATGCCTACGGGCTACATTGCATCGAGTTCGAATCATTCGCTTGACTGCAAAGCCTACGGGCTACCTTTATTTTGAGTTCGAGCAATCACTCACTCGACCATTAAGCCTACGTGCTACTTTGACTGTTACTCCTGCTGGCTACATTGCATCGCGTTCGAATCATTCGCTCGACTGCCAAGCCTATGGGCTACCTTTATTTTGAGTTCGAGCAGTCACTCACTCGATCATTAAGCCTACGGGCTACTTCGACTATTACGCCTACCGGCTACATTGCATCGAGTTCGAATCATTCGCTCGACTGCCAAGCCTACGGGCTACCTTTATTTTTAGTTCGAGCAATCACTCACTCGACCATTAAGCCTACGAGCTACTTTGACTATTACAGAGCAATCACTCACTCGACCATTAAGCCTACGAGCTACTTTGACTATTACGCCTACGGGCTACATTGCATCGAGTTTGAATCATTCGCTCGACTGCCAAGCCTACAGGCTACCTTTATTTTGAGTAAGAGCAATCACTCACTCGACCATTAAGCCTACGGGCTGCTTTGACTATTACGCCTACGGGCTACATTGCATCGAGTTCGAATCATTCGCTCGACTGCCAAGCCTACATGCTACACTTACTCGATAATTAAGCCTATGGGCTACTTTGACTGTTACTCCTATGTGCTACATTGCATTGAGTTCGAATCATTCACTCGACTGCCAACCCTACAGCTTACCTTTATTTCGAGTTCGAGCAATCACTCACTCGACCATTAAGCCTACGGGCTACTTTGACTGTTACTCCTACGGGCTACATTGCATCGAGTTCGAATCATTCGCTCGACTGCCAAGCCTACGGGCTACCTTTATTTTTAGTTCGAGCAATCACTCACACGATCATTAAGCCTACGGGCTACTTTGACTATTATGCCTACGGGCTACATTGCATCGAGTTTGAATCATTTGCTCGACTGCCAAGCCTACGAGATACCTTTATTTTGAGTTCGAGCAATCACTCACTCGATCATTAAGCCTACGGGCTACCTTTTTTTTAGTTCGAGCAATCACTCACTCGACCACTAAGCCTACGAGCTACTTTTACTATTACGCCTACGGGCTACATTGCATCGAGTTCGAATCATTCGCTTGACTGCAAAGCCTACGGGCTACCTTTATTTTGAGTTCGAGCAATCACTCACTCGACCATTAAGCCTACGTGCTACTTTGACTGTTACTCCTGCCGGCTACATTGCATCGAGTTCAAATCATTCGCTTGATTACCAAGCCTATGGGCTACCTTTATTTTGAGTTCGAGCAGTCACTCACTCGATCATTAAGCCTACGGGCTACTTTAACTATTATGCCTACGGGCTACATTGCATAGAGTTTGAATCATTCGCCTGACTGCCAAGCCTACGGGCTACCTTTATTTCGAGTTAGAGCAAACACTCACTCGACCATTAAGCCTACAGGCTACTTTGACTGTTACTCCTATGAGCTACATTGCATCGAGTTCTAATCATTCGCTCGTCTGCTAAGCCTACGGGCTACCTTTATTTTGAATTCGAGCAATTACTCTCTAGACCATTAAGCCTACGGGCTACTTCTAATCATTCGTTCGACTGCCAATCCTACGGGCTACCTTTATTTCGAGTTCGAGCTGTCACTCACTCGATCATTAAGCCTACGAGCTACTTTGACTGTTACTCCTATGGGCTACCTTTATTTTGAGTTCGAGCAGTCACTCACTCGATCATTAAGCCTACGGGCTACTTCGACTATTACGCCTACCGGCTACATTGCATCGAGTTCGAATCATTCGCTCGACTGCCAAGCCTACGGGCTACCTTTATTTTTAGTTCGAGCAATCACTCACTCGACCATTAAGCCTACGAGCTACTTTGACTATTACAGAGCAATCACTCACTCGACCATTAAGCCTACGAGCTACTTTGACTATTACGCCTACGGGCTACATTGCATCGAGTTCGAATCATTCGCTCTACTGCCAAGCATACGGGCTACCTTTATTTCGAGTTCGAGCAATCACTCACTCGACCATTAAGCTTACAGGCTACGTTGACAATTATGCCTACGGGCTACATTGCATCGAGTTCGAATCATTCACTCGACTGCCAAGCCTACGGGCTACCTTTATTTCGAGTTCAAGCAATCAGTCACTCGATCATTAAGCCTAGGGGCTACTTTAGCTATTACGCCTACGGGCTACATTGCATCGAGTTCGAATCATTTGCCCGACTTCCAAGCCTATGGGCTACCTTTATTTCGAGTTCGAGCAATCACTCACTCGACCATTAAGCCTACCGGCTACTTTGACTATTATGCCTACGGGCTACATTGCATCGAGTTCGAATCATTCGATCGACTGCCAAGCATACGGGCTACCTTTATTTCGAGTTCGAGCAATCACTCACTCGACCATTAAGCTTACGGGCTACATTGACTATTATGCCTACGGGCTACATTGCCTCGAGTTTGAATCATTCGCTCGACTGGCAAGCCTACGGGCTACCTTTATTTCGAGTTCGAGCAATCACTCACTCAATAATTAAGCCTACAGGCTACTTTGACTATTAAGCCTACGGGCTACATTGCATCGAGTTCGAATCATTTGCCCGACTTCCAAGCCTACGGGCTACCTTTATTTCGAGTTCGAGGAATCACTCACTCGATCATTAAGCCTACGGGCTACTTTGACTATTACGCCTACGGGCTACATTGCATCGAGTTCGAATCATTCGCTCTACTGCCAAGCATACGGGCTACCTTTATTTCGAGTTCGAGCAATCACTCACTCGACCATTAAGCTTACAGGCTACGTTGACAATTATGCCTACGGGCTACATTGCATCGAGTTCGAATCATTCACTCGACTGCCAAGCCTACGGGCTACCTTTATTTCGAGTTCAAGCAATCAGTCACTCGATCATTAAGCCTAGGGGCTACTTTAGCTATTACGCCTACGGGCTACATTGCATCGAGTTCGAATCATTTGCCCGACTTCCAAGCCTATGGGCTACCTTTATTTCGAGTTCGAGCAATCACTCACTCGACCATTAAGCCTACCGGCTACTTTGACTATTATGCCTACGGGCTACATTGCATCGAGTTCGAATCATTCGATCGACTGCCAAGCATACGGGCTACCTTTATTTCGAGTTCGAGCAATCACTCACTCGACCATTAAGCTTACGGGCTACATTGACTATTATGCCTACGGGCTACATTGCCTCGAGTTTGAATCATTCGCTCGACTGGCAAGCCTACGGGCTACCTTTATTTCGAGTTCGAGCAATCACTCACTCAATAATTAAGCCTACAGGCTACTTTGACTATTAAGCCTACGGGCTACATTGCATCGAGTTCGAATCATTTGCCCGACTTCCAAGCCTATGGGCTACCTTTATTTCGAGTTCGAGCAATCACTCACTCGACCATTAAGCCTACGGGCTACTTTGACTATTACGCCTACGGGCTACATTGCATCGAGTTCGAATCATTCGCTCGACTGCCAAGCCTACGGGCTACCTTTATTTCGAGTTCGAGCAATCACTCACTCGACCATTAAGCCTACGAGCTACTTTGACTGTTACTCCTACGGGCTACATTGCATCGAGTTCGTATCATTCGCTCGGCTGCCAAGCCTACGGGCTACCTTTATTTCGAGTTCGAGCAATCACTCACTTGACCATTAAGCCTATGGGCTACTTTGACTATTATGCCTACGGGCTACATTGCATCGAGTTCTAATCATTTGTTCGACTGCCAAGCCTACGGGCTACCTTTATTTTGAGTTCGAGCAATCACTCACTCGACCATTAAGCCTACGAGCTACTTTGACTGTTACTCCTACGGGCTACATTGCATCGAGTTCGAATCATTCGCTCGACTGCCAAGCATACTGGCTACCTTTATTTCGAGTTCGAGCAATCACTCACTCGATCATTAAGCCTACGGGCTACTTTGACTATTACGCCTACGGGCTACATTGCATCGAGTTCGAATCATTCGCTTGACTGCCAAGCCTACGGGCTACCTTTATTTCGAGTTCGAGCAATGCCTCACTCGACCATTAAGCCTACGAGCTACTTTGACAGTTACTCCTACGTGCTACATTGCATCGAGAATGAATCATTCGCTCGGCTGCCAAGCCTACGGGCTACCTTTATTTCGAGTTCGAGCAATCACTCACTCGATCATTAAGCCTACGGGCTACTTTGACTATTATGCCTACGGGCTACATTGCATCGAGTTCGAATCATTCGCTCGACTTCCAAGCCTACGGGCTACCTTTATTTCGAGTTCGAGAAATCACTCACTCGACCATTAAGCTTACGGGCTACTTTGACTGTTACGCCTACGGGCTACATTGCATCAAGTTCTAATCATTCACTCAACTGCCAAGCCTACGAGCTACCTTTATTTCGAGTTCGAGCAATCACTCACTTGATCATTAAGCCTACGGGCTACTTTGACTGTTACTCCTACGGGCTACATTGCATCGAGTTCGAATCATTCGCTCGACTGCCAAGCATACTAGCTACCTTTATTTTGAGTTCGAGCAATCACTCACTCGACCATTAAGCTTACGGGCTACTTTGACTATTACGCCTACGTGCTACATTGCATCGAGTTTGAATCATTCGCTCTGCTGCCAAGCCTACGGGCTAACTTTATTTCGAGTTCGAGCAATCACTCACTCGATCATTAAGCCTACGGGCTACTTTGACTATTACGCCTACGGGCTACATTGCATCGAGTTCGAATCATTCGCTCGACTTCCAAGCCTACGGGCTACCTTTATTTTGAGTTCGAGCAATCACTCACTCGACCATTAAGCTTACGGGCTACTTTGATTGTTACGCCTATGGGCTACATGGCATCGAGTTCTAATCATTCACTCAACTGCCAAGCCTACGGGCTACCTTTATTTCGAGTTCGAGCAATCACTCACTCGATCATTAAGCCTACGGGCTACTTTGAATGTTACTCCTATATGCTACATTTCATCGAGTTCGAATCATTCGCTCAACTGCCAAGCCTACGGGCTACCTTTATTTCGAGTTCGAGCAATCTCTCACTCGACCATTAAGCCTACGGGCTACTTTGACTATTACTCCTACAGGCTACATTGCATCGAGTTCGAATACTTCGCTCGACTGCCAATCCTACGGGCTACCTTTATTTCGAGTTCAAGCAATCACTCACTCGACCATTAAGCCTACGGGCTAGTTTGACTATTACTCCTACGGGCTACATTGCATCGAGTTCGAATCATTCGCTCGACTGCCAAGCCTACGGGCTACCTTTATTTCGGGTTCGAGCAAACACTCACTCGACCATTAAGCCTACGGGCTACTTTGACTATTACGCCTACGGGCTACATTGCATCTAGTTCGAATCATTCGCTCGACTGCCAAGCCTACAGGCTACCTTTATTTCGAGTTCGAGCAATCACTCACTCGATCATTAATCCTACGAGCTACTTTGACTATTACGCCTACGGGCTACATTGCATCGAGTTCTAATCATTCGTTCAACTGCCAAGCTTACGGGCTACCTTTATTTCGAGTTCGAGCAATCACTCACTCGACCATTAAGCCTTCGAGCTACTTTGACTGTTACTCCTACGGGCTACATTGCATCGAGTTCGAATCATTCGCTCGACTGCCGAGCCTACGGGCTACCGTTATTTCGGGTTCGAGCAAACACTCACTCGACCATTAAGCCTACGGGCTACTTTGACTATTACGCCTACGGGCTACATTGCATCTAGTTCGAATCATTCGCTCGACTGCCAAGCCTACAGGCTACCTTTATTTCGAGTTCGAGCAATCACTCACTCGATCATTAAGCCTACGAGCTACTTTGACTATTACGCCTACGGGCTACATTGCATCGAGTTCTAATCATTCGTTCAACTGCCAAGCCTACGGGCTACCTTTATTTCGAGTTCGAGCAATTACTCTCTTGACCATTAAGCCTACGGGCTACTTTGACTATTACTCCTACGGGCTACATTGCATCGAGTTTGAATCATTCGCTCGACTGCCAAGCCTAAAGGCTACCTTTATTTTGAGTTCGAGCAATCACTCACTCGACCACTAAGCCTACGGGCTACTTTGACTGTTACTCCTTCGCGCTACATTGCATCGAGTTCTAATCATTCGCTCGACTGCCAAGCCTACGGGCTACCTTTATTTCGGGTTCGAGCAAACACTCACTCAACTATTAAGCCTATGGGCTACTTTGACTATTACGCCTACGGGCTACATTGCATCGAGTTCGAATCATTCGCTCGACTGCCAAGCCTACGGGCTAACTTTATTTCGAGTTCGAGCAATCACTCACTCGACTATTAGGCCTAGGGGCTAATTTGTCTGTTACTCCTATGGGCTACATTGCATCGAGTTCGAATCATTCGCTCGACTGCCAAGCCTACGGGCTACCTTTATTTCGAGTTCGAACAATCACTCAGTCGATCATTAAGCCTACGGGCTACTTCGACTATTACGCCTACCGGGAACATTGCATCGAGTTCGAATCATTCGCTCGACTGCCAAGCCTACGGGCTACCTTTATTTTTAGTTCGAGCAATCACTCACACGATCATTAAGCCTACGGGCTACTTTGACTATTATGCCTACGGGCTACATTGCATCGAGTTTGAATCATTTGCTCGACTGCCAAGCCTACGAGATACCTTTATTTTGAGTTCGAGCAATCACTCACTCGATCATTAAGCCTACGGGCTACCTTTTTTTTAGTTCGAGCAATCACTCACTCGACCACTAAGCCTACGAGCTACTTTTACTATTACGCCTACGGGCTACATTGCATCGAGTTCGAATCATTCGCTTGACTGCAAAGCCTACGGGCTACCTTTATTTTGAGTTCGAGCAATCACTCACTCGACCATTAAGCCTACGTGCTACTTTGACTGTTACTCCTGCCGGCTACATTGCATCGAGTTCAAATCATTCGCTTGATTACCAAGCCTATGGGCTACCTTTATTTTGAGTTCGAGCAGTCACTCACTCGATCATTAAGCCTACGGGCTACTTTAACTATTATGCCTACGGGCTACATTGCATAGAGTTTGAATCATTCGCCTGACTGCCAAGCCTACGGGCTACCTTTATTTCGAGTTAGAGCAAACACTCACTCGACCATTAAGCCTACAGGCTACTTTGACTGTTACTCCTATGAGCTACATTGCATCGAGTTCTAATCATTCGCTCGTCTGCTAAGCCTACGGGCTACCTTTATTTTGAATTCGAGCAATTACTCTCTAGACCATTAAGCCTACGGGCTACTTTGACTATTACGCCTACGGGCTACATTGCATCAACTTCTAATCATTCGTTCGACTGCCAATCCTACGGGCTACCTTTATTTCGAGTTCGAGCTGTCACTCACTCGATCATTAAGCCTACGAGCTACTTTGAATATTATGCCTACGGGCTACATTGCATCGAGTTCGAATCATTCGCTCGACTGCCAAGCCTACGGGCTACCTTTATTTCGAGTTCGAGCAGTCACTCACTCGATCATTAAGCCTACGAGCTACTTTGACTATTATGCCTACGGGCTACATTGCATCGAGTTCGAATCATTCGCTCGACTGCCAAGCCTAAGGGCTACCTTTATTTTGAGTTCGAGCAATCACTCACTCGACCATTAAGCCTACGGGATACTTTGACTGTTACTCCTCCTAGCTACATTGCATCGAGTTCGAATCATTCGCTCGACTGCCAAGCCTACGGGCTACCTTTATTTCAAGTTAGAGCAAACACTCACTCGACCATTTAACCTACGGGCTACTTTGACTGTTACTCCTATGAGCTACATTACATCGAGTTCTAATCATTCGCTCGACTGCCAAGCCTACGGCCTACCTTTATTTTGAGTTCGAGCAATTACTCTCTCGACCATTAAGCCTATGGGCTACTTTGACTATTATGCCTACGGGCTACATTGCATCGAGTTCTAATCATTTGTTCGACTGCCAAGCCTACGGGCTACCTTTATTTTGAGTTCGAGCAATCACTCACTCGACCATTAAGCCTACGAGCTACTTTGACTGTTACTCCTACGGGCTACATTGCATCGAGTTCGAATCATTCGCTCGACTGCCAAGCATACTGGCTACCTTTATTTCGAGTTCGAGCAATCACTCACTCGATCATTAAGCCTACGGGCTACTTTGACTATTACGCCTACGGGCTACATTGCATCGAGTTCGAATCATTCGCTTGACTGCCAAGCCTACGGGCTACCTTTATTTCGAGTTCGAGCAATGCCTCACTCGACCATTAAGCCTACGAGCTACTTTGACAGTTACTCCTACGTGCTACATTGCATCGAGAATGAATCATTCGCTCGGCTGCCAAGCCTACGGGCTACCTTTATTTCGAGTTCGAGCAATCACTCACTGGATCATTAAGCCTACGGGCTACTTTGACTATTATGCCTACGGGCTACATTGCATCGAGTTCGAATCATTCGCTCGACTTCCAAGCCTACGGGCTACCTTTATTTCGAGTTCGAGCAATCACTCACTCGACCATTAAGCTTACGGGCTACTTTGACTGTTACGCCTACGGGCTACATTGCATCAAGTTCTAATCATTCACTCAACTGCCAAGCCTACGAGCTACCTTTATTTCGAGTTCGAGCAATCACTCACTTGATCATTAAGCCTACGGGCTACTTTGACTGTTACTCCTACGGGCTACATTGCATCGAGTTCGAATCATTCGCTCGACTGCCAAGCATACTAGCTACCTTTATTTTGAGTTCGAGCAATCACTCACTCGACCATTAAGCTTACGGGCTACTTTGACTATTACGCCTACGTGCTACATTGCATCGAGTTTGAATCATTCGCTCTGCTGCCAAGCCTACGGGCTAACTTTATTTCGAGTTCGAGCAATCACTCACTCGATCATTAAGCCTACGGGCTACTTTGACTATTACGCCTACGGGCTACATTGCATCGAGTTCGAATCATTCGCTCGACTTCCAAGCCTACGGGCTACCTTTATTTTGAGTTCGAGCAATCACTCACTCGACCATTAAGCTTACGGGCTACTTTGATTGTTACGCCTATGGGCTACATGGCATCGAGTTCTAATCATTCACTCAACTGCCAAGCCTACGGGCTACCTTTATTTCGAGTTCGAGCAATCACTCACTCGATCATTAAGCCTACGGGCTACTTTGAATGTTACTCCTATATGCTACATTTCATCGAGTTCGAATCATTTGCTCAACTGCCAAGCCTACGGGCTACCTTTATTTCGAGTTCGAGCAATCTCTCACTCGACCATTAAGCCTACGGGCTACTTTGACTATTACTCCTACAGGCTACATTGCATCGAGTTCGAATACTTCGCTCGACTGCCAATCCTACGGGCTACCTTTATTTCGAGTTCAAGCAATCACTCACTCGACCATTAAGCCTACGGGCTAGTTTGACTATTACTCCTACGGGCTACATTGCATCGAGTTCGAATCATTCGCTCGACTGCCAAGCCTACGGGCTACCTTTATTTCGGGTTCGAGCAAACACTCACTCGACCATTAAGCCTACGGGCTACTTTGACTATTACGCCTACGGGCTACATTGCATCTAGTTCGAATCATTCGCTCGACTGCCAAGCCTACAGGCTACCTTTATTTCGAGTTCGAGCAATCACTCACTCGATCATTAATCCTACGAGCTACTTTGACTATTACGCCTACGGGCTACATTGCATCGAGTTCTAATCATTCGTTCGACTGCCAAGCTTACGGGCTACCTTTATTTCGAGTTCGAGCAATCACTCACTCGACCATTAAGCCTTCGAGCTACTTTGACTGTTACTCCTACGGGCTACATTGCATCGAGTTCGAATCATTCGCTCGACTGCCGAGCCTACGGGCTACCGTTATTTCGGGTTCGAGCAAACACTCACTCGACCATTAAGCCTACGGGCTACTTTGACTATTACGCCTACGGGCTACATTGCATCTAGTTCGAATCATTCGCTCGACTGCCAAGCCTACGGGCTACCTTTATTTCGAGTTCGAGCAATCACTCACTCGATCATTAAGCCTACGAGCTACTTTGACTATTACGCCTACGGGCTACATTGCATCGAGTTCTAATCATTCGTTCAACTGCCAAGCCTACGGGCTACCTTTATTTCGAGTTCGAGCAATTACTCTCTTGACCATTAAGCCTACGGGCTACTTTGACTATTACTCCTACGGGCTACATTGCATCGAGTTTGAATCATTCGCTCGACTGCCAAGCCTAAAGGCTACCTTTATTTTGAGTTCGAGCAATCACTCACTCGACCACTAAGCCTACGGGCTACTTTGACTGTTACTCCTTCGCGCTACATTGCATCGAGTTCTAATCATTCGCTCGACTGCCAAGCCTACGGGCTACCTTTATTTCGGGTTCGAGCAAACACTCACTCAACTATTAAGCCTATGGGCTACTTTGACTATTACGCCTACGGGCTACATTGCATCGAGTTCGAATCATTCGCTCGACTGCCAAGCCTACGGGCTACCTTTATTTCGAGTTAGAGCAAACAATCACTCGACCATTAAGCCTACAGGCTGCTTTGACTGTTACTCCTATGAGCTACATTGCATCGAGTTCTAATCATTCACTCGTCTGCCAAGCCTACAGGCTACCTTTATTTTGAATTCGAGCAATCACTCACTCGACCATTATGCCTACGAGCTACTTTGACTATTACTCCTACGGGCTACATTGCATCGAGTTCGAATCATTCGCTCTACTGCCAAGCATACGGGCTACCTTTATTTCGAGTTCGAGCAATCACTCACTCGACCATTAAGCTTACAGGCTACGTTGACAATTATGCCTACGGGCTACATTGCATCGAGTTCGAATCATTCACTCGACTGCCAAGCCTACGGGCTACCTTTATTTCGAGTTCAAGCAATCAGTCACTCGATCATTAAGCCTAGGGGCTACTTTAGCTATTACGCCTACGGGCTACATTGCATCGAGTTCGAATCATTTGCCCGACTTCCAAGCCTATGGGCTACCTTTATTTCGAGTTCGAGCAATCACTCACTCGACCATTAAGCCTACCGGCTACTTTGACTATTATGCCTACGGGCTACATTGCATCGAGTTCGAATCATTCGATCGACTGCCAAGCATACGGGCTACCTTTATTTCGAGTTCGAGCAATCACTCACTCGACCATTAAGCTTACGGGCTACATTGACTATTATGCCTACGGGCTACATTGCCTCGAGTTTGAATCATTCGCTCGACTGGCAAGCCTACGGGCTACCTTTATTTCGAGTTCGAGCAATCACTCACTCAATAATTAAGCCTACAGGCTACTTTGACTATTAAGCCTACGGGCTACATTGCATCGAGTTCGAATCATTTGCCCGACTTCCAAGCCTACGGGCTACCTTTATTTCGAGTTCGAGGAATCACTCACTCGATCATTAAGCCTACGGGCTACTTTGACTATTACGCCTACGGGCTACATTGCATCGAGTTCGAATTATTCGCTCGACTTCCAAGCCTACGGGCTTCCTTTATTTCGAGTTCGAGCAATCACTCACTCGACCATTAAGCTTACGGGCTACTTTGACTGTTACGCCTACGTGCTACATTGCATCAAGTTCTAATCATTCACTCAACTGCCAAGCCTACGAGCTACCTTTATTTCGAGTTCGAGCAATCACTCACTTGATCATTAAGCCTACGGGCTACTTTGACTGTTACTCCTACGGGCTACATTGCATCGAGTTCGAATCATTCGCTCGACTGCCAAGCATACTAGCTACCTTTATTTTGAGTTCGAGCAATCACTCACTCGACCATTAAGCTTACGGGCTACTTTGACTATTACGCCTACGTGCTACATTGCATCGAGTTTGAATCATTCGCTCTGCTGCCAAGCCTACGGGCTAACTTTATTTCGAGTTCGAGCAATCACTCACTCGATCATTAAGCCTACGGGCTACTTTAACTATTACGCCTACGGGCTACATTGCATCGAGTTCGAATCATTCGCTCGACTTCCAAGCCTACGGGCTACCTTTATTTTGAGTTCGAGCAATCACTCACTCGACCATTAAGCTTACGGGCTACTTTGATTGTTACGCCTATGGGCTACATGGCATCGAGTTCTAATCATTCACTCAACTGCCAAGCCTACGGGCTACCTTTATTTCGAGTTCGAGCAATCACTCACTCGATCATTAAGCCTACGGGCTACTTTGTATGTTACTCCTATATGCTACATTTCATCGAGTTCGAATCATTCGCTCAACTGCCAAGCCTACGGGCTACCTTTATTTCGAGTTCGAGCAATCTCTCACTCGACCATTAAGCCTACGGGCTACTTTGACTATTACTCCTACAGGCTACATTGCATCGAGTTCGAATACTTCGCTCGACTGCCAATCCTACGGGCTACCTTTATTTCGAGTTCAAGCAATCACTCACTCGACCATTAAGCCTACGGGCTAGTTTGACTATTACTCCTACGGGCTACATTGCATCGAGTTCGAATCATTCGCTCGACTGCCAAGCCTACGGGCTACCTTTATTTCGGGTTCGAGCAAACACTCACTCGACCATTAAGCCTACGGGCTACTTTGACTATTACGCCTACGGGCTACATTGCATCTAGTTCGAATCATTCGCTCGACTGCCAAGCCTACGGGCTACCTTTATTTCGAGTTCGAGCAATCACTCACTCGATCATTAATCCTATGAGCTACTTTGACTATTACACCTACGGGCTACATTGCATCGAGTTCTAATCATTTGTTCGACTGCCAAGCCTACGGGCTACCTTTATTTCGAGTTCGAGCAATCACTCACTCGACCATTAAGCCTTCGAGCTACTTTGACTGTTACTCCTACGGGCTACATTGCATCGAGTTCGAATCATTCGCTCGACTGCCGAGCCTACGGGCTACCGTTATTTCGGGTTCGAGCAAACACTCACTCGACCATTAAGCCTACGGGCTACTTTGACTATTACGCCTACGGGCTACATTGCATCTAGTTCGAATCATTCGCTCGACTGCCAAGCCTACGGGCTACCTTTATTTCGAGTTCGAGCAATCACTCACTCGATCATTAAGCCTACGAGCTACTTTGACTATTACGCCTACGGGCTACATTGCATCGAGTTCTAATCATTCGTTCGACTGCCAAGCCTACGGGCTACCTTTATTTCGAGTTCGAGCAATTACTCTCTTGACCATTAAGCCTACGGGCTACTTTGACTATTACTCCTATGGGCTACATTGCATCGAGTTTGAATCATTCGCTCGACTGCCAAGCCTAAAGGCTACCTTTATTTTGAGTTCGAGCAATCACTCACTCGACCACTAAGCCTACGGGCTACTTTGACTGTTACTCCTTCGGGCTACATTGCATCGAGTTCTAATCATTCGCTCGACTGCCAAGCCTACGGGCTACCTTTATTTCGAGTTCGAGCAATCACTCACTCGATCATTAAGCCTACGAGCTACTTTGACTATTATGCCTACGGGCTACATTGCATCGAGTTCGAATCATTCGTTCGACTGCCAAGCCTACGGGCTACCTTTATTTCGAGTTCGAGCAATTACTCTCTTGACCATTAAGCCTACGGGCTACTTTGACTATTACTCCTACGGGCTACATTGCATCGAGTTTGAATCATTCGCTCGACTGCCAAGCCTAAAGGCTACCTTTATTTTGAGTTCGAGCAATCACTCACTCGACCACTAAGCCTACGGGCTACTTTGACTGTTACTCCTTCGGGCTACATTGCATCGAGTTCTAATCATTCGCTCGACTGCCAAGCCTACGGGCTACCTTTATTTCGAGTTCGAGCAAACACTTACTCGACCATTAAGCCTATGGGCTACTTTGACTATTACGCCTACGGGCTACATTGCATCGAGTTCGAATCATTCGCTTGACTGCCAAGCCTACGGGCTACCTTTATTTCGAGTTCGAGCAATCACTCACTCGACCATTAAGCCTACAGGATGCTTTGACTGTTACTCCTATGAGCTACATTGCATCAAGTTCTAATCATTCGCTCGTCTGCCAAGCCTACAGGCTACCTTTATTTTGAATTCGAGCAATCACTCACTCGACCATTAAGCCTACGAGCTACTTTGACTATTACTCCTACGGGCTACATTGCATCGAGTTTGAATCATTCGCTCTACTGCCAAGCATACGGGCTACCTTTATTTCGAGTTCGAGCAATCACTCACTCGACCATTAAGCTTACAGGCTACGTTGACTATTATGCCTACGGGCTACATTGCATCGAGTTCGAATCATTCACTCGACTGCCAAGCCTACGGGCTACCTTTATTTTGAGTTCAAGCAATCAGTCACTCGATCATTAAGCCTAGGGGCTACTTTAGCTATTACGCCTACGGGCTACATTGCATCGAGTTCGAATCATTTGCCCGACTTCCAAGCCTATGGGCTACCTTTATTTCGAGTTCGAGCAATCACTCACTCGACCATTAAGCCTACCGGCTACTTTGACTATTATGCCTACGGGCTACATTGCATCGAGTTCGAATCATTCGATCGACTGCCAAGCATACGGGCTACCTTTATTTCGAGTTCGAGCAATCACTCACTCGACCATTAAGCTTACGGGCTACGTTGACTATTATGCCTACGGGCTACATTGCATCGAGTTCGAATAATTCGCTCAACTGGCAAGCCTACGGGCTACCTTTATTTCGAGTTCGAGCAATCACTCACTCAATCATTAAGCCTACAGGCTACTTTGACTATTAAGCCTACGGGCTACATTGCATCGAGTTCGAATCATTTGCCCGACTTCCAAGCCTACGGGCTACCTTTATTTCGAGTTCGAGGAATCACTCACTCGATCATTAAGCCTACGGGCTACTTTGAGTATTACGCCTACGGGCTACATTGCATCGAGTTCGAATCATTCGCTCGACTTCCAAGCCTACGGGCTACCTTTATTTTGAGTTCAAGCAATCACTCACTCGACCATTAAGCTTACGGGCTACTTTGACTGTTACGCCTACGGGCTACATTGCATCGAGTTCTAATCATTCACTCAACTGCCTAGCCTACGGGCTACCTTTATTTCGAGTTCGAGCAATCACTCACTCGATTATTAAGGATACGGGCTACTTTGACTGTTACTCTTATGTGCTACATTTCATCGAGTTCGAATCATTCGCTCGACTGCCAAGCCTACGAGCTACCTTTATTTCGGGTTCGAGCAAACACTCACTCGACCATTAAGCCTACGGGCTACTTTGACTATTACGCCTACGGGCTACATTGCATCTAGTTCGAATCATTCGCTCGACTGCCAAGCCTACGGGCTACCTTTATTTCGAGTTCGAGCAATCACTCACTCGATCATTAAGCCTACGAGCTACTTTGACTATTACGCCTACGGGCTACATTGCATCGAGTTCTAATCATTCGTTTGACTGCCAAGCCTACGGGCTACCTTTATTTCGAGTTCGAGCAATTACTCTCTTGACCATTAAGCCTACGGGCTACTTTGACTATTACTCCTATGGGCTACATTGCATCGAGTTTGAATCATTCAGTCGACTGCCAAGCCTAAAGGCTACCTTTATTTTGAGTTCGAGCAATCACTCACTCGACCACTAAGCCTACGGGCTACTTTGACTGTTACTCCTTCGGGCTACATTGCATCGAGTTCTAATCATTCGCTCGACTGCCAAGCCTACGGGCTACCTTTATTTCGAGTTCGAGCAATCACTCAATCGATCATTAGGCCTACGAGCTACTTTGACTATTACGCCTACGGGCTACATTGCATCGAGTTCGAATCATTCGTTCGACTGCCAAGCCTACGGGCTACCTTTATTTCGAGTTCGAGCAATTACTCTCTTGACCATTAAGCCTACGGGCTACTTTGACTATTACTCCTACGGGCTACATTGCATCGAGTTTGAATCATTCGCTCGACTGCCAAGCCTAAAGGCTACCTTTATTTTGAGTTCGAGCAATCACTCACTCGACCACTAAGCCTACGGGCTACTTTGACTGTTACTCCTTCGGGCTACATTGCATCGAGTTCTAATCATTCGCTCGACTGCCAAGCCTACGGGCTACCTTTATTTCGGGTTCGAGCAAACACTCACTCAACCATTAAGCCTATGGGCTACTTTGACTATTACGCCTACGGGCTACATTGCATCGAGTTCGAATCATTCGCTCGACTGCCAAGCCTACGGGCTACCTTTATTTCGAGTTAGAGCAAACAATCACTCGACCATTAAGCCTACAGGCTGCTTTGACTGTTACTCCTATGAGCTACATTGCATCGAGTTCGAATCATTCGCTCGTCTGCCAAGCCTACAGGCTACCTTTATTTTTAATTCGAGCAATCACTCACTCGACCATTAAGCCTACGAGCTACTTTGACTATTACTCCTACGGGCTACATTGCATCGAGTTCGAATCATTCGCTCTACTGCCAAGCATACGGGCTACCTTTATTTCGAGTTCGAGCAATCACTCACTCGACCATTAAGCTTACATGCTACGTTGACTATTATGCCTACGGGCTATATTGCATCGAGTTCGAATCATTCACTCGACTGCCAAGCCTACGGGCTACCTTTATTTCGAGTTCAAGCAATCAGTCACTCGATCATTAAGCCTAGGGGCTACTTTAGCTATTACACCTACGGGCTACATTGCATCGAGTTCGAATCATTTGCCCGACTTCCAAGCCTATGGGCTACCTTTATTTCGAGTTCGAGGAATCACTCACTCGATCATTAAGCCTACGGGCTACTTTGAGTATTACGCCTACGGGCTACATTGCATCGAGTTCGAATCTTTCGCTCGACTTCCAAGCCTACGGGCTACCTTTATTTTGAGTTCGAGCAATCACTCACTCGACCATTAAGCTTACGGGCTACTTTGACTGTTATGCCTACGGGCTACATTGCATCGAGTTCTAATCATTCACTCAACTGCCAAGCCTACGGGCTACCTTTATTTCGAGTTCGAGCAATCACTCACTCGATCATTAAGCCTACGGGCTACTTTGACTGTTACTCCTATGTGCTACATTTCATCGAGTTCGAATCATTCGCTCGACTGCCAAGCCTACGCGCTACCTTTATTTCGGGTTCAAGCAAACACTCACTCGACCATTAAGCCTACGGGCTACTTTGACTATTACGCCTACGGGCTACATTGCATCTAGTTCGAATCATTCTCTCGACTGCCAAGCCTACGGGCTACCTTTATTTTGAGTT
The DNA here is from genome assembly GCF_000715075.1 of Nicotiana tabacum. Taxonomy (NCBI): domain Eukaryota; kingdom Viridiplantae; phylum Streptophyta; class Magnoliopsida; order Solanales; family Solanaceae; genus Nicotiana; species Nicotiana tabacum. The sequence goes on along the minus strand of NC_134091.1, from coordinate 57,580,402 downwards.
CGAGCAATCACTCACTCGATCATTAAGCCTACGAGCTACTTTGACTATTACGCCTACGGGCTACATTGCATCGAGTTCTAATCATTCGTTCGACTGCCAAGCCTACGGGCTACCTTTATTTCGAGTTCGAGCAATTACTCTCTTGACCATTAAGCCTACGGGCTACTTTGACTATTACTCCTATGGGCTACATTGCATCGAGTTTGAATCATTCGCTCGACTGCCAAGCCTAAAGGCTACCTTTATTTTGAGTTCGAGCAATCACTCACTCGACCACTAAGCCTACGGGCTACTTTGACTGTTACTCCTTCGGGCTACATTGCATCGAGTTCTAATCATTCGCTCGACTGCCAAGCCTACGGGCTACCTTTATTTTGGGTTCGAGCAAACACTCACTCAACCATTAAGCCTATGGGCTACTTTGACTATTACGCCTACGGGCTACATTGCATCGAGTTCGAATCATTCGCTCGACTGCCAAGCCTACGGGCTACCTTTATTTCGAGTTAGAGCAAACAATCACTCGACCATTAAGCCTACAGGCTACTTTGACTGTTACTCCTATGAGCTACATTGCATCGAGTTCTAATCATTCGCTCGTCTGCCAAGCCTACAGGCTACCTTTATTTTGAATTCGAGCAATTACTCTCTAGACCATTAAGCCTATGGGCTACTTTGACTATTACGCCTACGGGCTACATTGCATCAACTTCTAATCATTCGTTTGACTGCCAAGCCTACGGGCTACCTTTATTTCGAGTTCGAGCAATCACTCACTCGACCATTAAGCCTACGAGCTACTTTGACTGTTACTCCTACGGGCTACATTGCATCGAGTTCGTATCATTCACTCGACTGCCAAGCCTACGGGCTACCTTTATTTCGAGTTCGAGCAATCACTCACTCGATCATTAAGCCTACAGGCTACTTTGACTATTAAGCCTACGGGCTACATTGCATCGAGTTCGAATCATTTGCCCGACTTCCAAGCCTACGGGCTACCTTTATTTCGAGTTCGAGGAATCACTCACTCGATCATTAAGCCTACGGGCTACTTTGAGTATTACGCCTACGGGCTACATTGCATCGAGTTCGAATCATTCGCTCGACTTCCAAGCCTACGGGCTACCTTTATTTTGAGTTCGAGCAATCACTCACTCGACCATTAAGCTTACGGGCTACTTTGACTGTTACGCCTACGGGCTACATTGCATCGAGTTCTAATCATTCACTCAACTGCCAAGCCTACGGGCTACCTTTATTTCGAGTTTGAGCAATCACTCACTCGATCATTAAGCATACGGGCTACTTTGACTGTTACTCTTATGTGCTACATTTCATCGAGTTCGAATCATTCGCTCGACTGCCAAGCCTACGCGCTACCTTTATTTCGGGTTCAAGCAAACACTCACTCGACCATTAAGCCTACGGGCTACTTTGACTATTACGCCTACGGGCTACATTGCATCTAGTTCGAATCATTCTCTCGACTGCCAAGCCTACGGGCTACCTTTATTTTGAGTTCGAGCAATCACTCACTCGATCATTAAGCCTACGAGCTACTTTGACTATTACGCCTACGGGCTACATTGCATCGAGTTCTAATCATTCGTTCGACTGCCAAGCCTACGGGCTACCTTTATTTCGAGTTCGAGCAATTACTCTCTTGACCATTAAGCCTACGGGCTACTTTGACTATTACTCCTATGGGCTACATTGCATCGAGTTTGAATCATTCGCTCGACTGCCAAGCCTAAAGGCTACCTTTATTTTGAGTTCGAGCAATCACTCACTCGACCACTAAGCCTACGGGCTACTTTGACTGTTACTCCTTCGGGCTACATTGCATCGAGTTCTAATCATTCGCTCGACTGCCAAGCCTACGGGCTACCTTTATTTTGGGTTCGAGCAAACACTCACTCAACCATTAAGCCTATGGGCTACTTTGACTATTACGCCTACGGGCTACATTGCATCGAGTTCGAATCATTCGCTCGACTGCCAAGCCTACGGGCTACCTTTATTTCGAGTTAGAGCAAACAATCACTCGACCATTAAGCCTACAGGCTACTTTGACTGTTACTCCTATGAGCTACATTGCATCGAGTTCAAATCATTCGCTCGTCTGCCAAGCCTACAGGCTACCTTTATTTTGAATTCGAGCAATTACTCTCTAGACCATTAAGCCTATGGGCTACTTTGACTATTACGCCTACGGGCTACATTGCATCAACTTCTAATCATTCGTTTGACTGCCAAGCCTACGGGCTACCTTTATTTCGAGTTCGAGCAATCACTCACTCGACCATTAAGCCTACGAGCTACTTTGACTGTTACTCCTACGGGCTACATTGCATCGAGTTCGTATCATTCACTCGACTGCCAAGCCTACGGGCTACCTTTATTTCGAGTTCGAGCAATCACTCACTCGATCATTAAGCCTACAGGCTACTTTGACTATTAAGCCTACGGGCTACATTGCATCGAGTTCGAATCATTTGCCCGACTTCCAAGCCTACGGGCTACCTTTATTTCGAGTTCGAGGAATCACTCACTCGATCATTAAGCCTACGGGCTACTTTGAGTATTACGCCTACGGGCTACATTGCATCGAGTTCGAATCATTCGCTCGACTTCCAAGCCTACGGGCTACCTTTATTTTGAGTTCGAGCAATCACTCACTCGACCATTAAGCTTACGGGCTACTTTGACTGTTACGCCTACGGGCTACATTGCATCGAGTTCTAATCATTCACTCAACTGCCAAGCCTACGGGCTACCTTTATTTCGAGTTTGAGCAATCACTCACTCGATCATTAAGCATACGGGCTACTTTGACTGTTACTCTTATGTGCTACATTTCATCGAGTTCGAATCATTCGCTCGACTGCCAAGCCTACGCGCTACCTTTATTTCGGGTTCAAGCAAACACTCACTCGACCATTAAGCCTACGGGCTACTTTGACTATTACGCCTACGGGCTACATTGCATCTAGTTCGAATCATTCTCTCGACTGCCAAGCCTACGGGCTACCTTTATTTTGAGTTCGAGCAATCACTCACTCGATCATTAAGCCTACGAGCTACTTTGACTATTACGCCTACGGGCTACATTGCATCGAGTTCTAATCATTCGTTCGACTGCCAAGCCTACGGGCTACCTTTATTTCGAGTTCGAGCAATTACTCTCTTGACCATTAAGCCTACGGGCTACTTTGACTATTACTCCTATGGGCTACATTGCATCGAGTTTGAATCATTCGCTCGACTGCCAAGCCTAAAGGCTACCTTTATTTTGAGTTCGAGCAATCACTCACTCGACCACTAAGCCTACGGGCTACTTTGACTGTTACTCCTTCGGGCTACATTGCATCGAGTTCTAATCATTCGCTCGACTGCCAAGCCTACGGGCTACCTTTATTTTGGGTTCGAGCAAACACTCACTCAACCATTAAGCCTATGGGCTACTTTGACTATTACGCCTACGGGCTACATTGCATCGAGTTCGAATCATTCGCTCGACTGCCAAGCCTACGGGCTACCTTTATTTCGAGTTAGAGCAAACAATCACTCGACCATTAAGCCTACAGGCTACTTTGACTGTTACTCCTATGAGCTACATTGCATCGAGTTCTAATCATTCGCTCGTCTGCCAAGCCTACAGGCTACCTTTATTTTGAATTCGAGCAATTACTCTCTAGACCATTAAGCCTATTGGCTACTTTGACTATTACGCCTACGGGCTACATTGCATCAACTTCTAATCATTCGTTTGACTGCCAAGCCTACGGGCTACCTTTATTTCGAGTTCGAGCAATCACTCACTCGACCATTAAGCCTACGAGCTACTTTGACTGTTACTCCTACAGGCTACATTGCATCGAGTTCGTATCATTCACTCGACTGCCAAGCCTACGGGCTACCTTTATTTCGAGTTCGAGCAATCACTCACTCAATCATTAAGCCTACGAGCTACTTTGACTATTACGCCTACGGGCTACATTGCATCGAGTTCTAATCATTTGCCCAACTTCCAAGCCTACGGGCTACCTTTATTTTGAGTTCGAGGAATCACTCACTCGATCATTAAGCCTACGGGCTACTTTGAGTATTACGCCTACGGGCTACATTGCATCGAGTTCGAATCATTCGCTCGACTTCCAAGCCTACGGGCTACCTTTATTTTGAGTCGAGCAATCACTCACTCGACCATTAAGCCTACGGGCTACTTTGACTGTTACTCCTACTGTCTACATTGCATCGAGTTCTAATCATTCGCTCTACTGCCAAGCCTAAGGGCTACCTTTATTTCGGGTTCGAGCTAACACTCACTCGACCATTAAGCTTACGGGCTACTTTGACTGTTACGCCTACGGGCTACATTGCATCGAGTTCTAATCATTCACTCAACTGCCAAGCCTACGGGCTACCTTTATTTGGAGTTTGAGCAATCACTCACTCGATCATTAAGCCTACGGGCTACTTTGACTGTTACTCCTATGTGCTACATTTCATCGAGTTCGAATCATTCGCTCGACTGCCAAGCCTACGGGCTACCTTTATTTCGGGTTCGAGCAAACACTCACTCGACCATTAAGCCTACGGGCTACTTTGACTATTACGCCTATGGGCAACATTGCATCAACTTCTAATCATTCGTTCGACTGCCAAGCCTGCGGGCTACCTTTATTTCGAGTTCGAGCAATCACTCACTCGACCATTAAGCCTACGAGCTACTTTGACTGTTACTCCTACGGGCTACATTGCATCGAGTTCGTATCATTCGCTCTACTGCCAAGCATACGGGCTACCTTTATTTCGAGTTCGAGCAATCACTCACTCGACCATTAAGCTTACAGGCTACGTTGACTATTATGCCTACGGGCTACATTGCATCGAGTTCGAATCATTCACTCGACTGCCAAGCCTACGGGCTACCTTTATTACAGAGCAATCACTCACTCGACCATTAAGCCTACGAGCTACTTTGACTATTACGCCTACGGGCTACATTGCATCGAGTTCGAATCATTCGCTCTACTGCCAAGCATACGGGCTACCTTTATTTCGAGTTCGAGCAATCACTCACTCGACCATTAAGCTTACAGGCTACGTTGACTATTATGCCTACGGGCTACATTGCATCGAGTTCGAATCATTCACTCGACTGCCAAGCCTACGTGCTACCTTTATTTCGAGTTCGAGCAATCACTCACTCGATCATTAAGCCTACGAGCTACTTTGACTATTACGCCTACGGGCTACATTGCATCGAGTTCTAATCATTTGCCCAACTTCCAAGCCTACGGGCTACCTTTATTTTGAGTTCGAGGAATCACTCACTCGATCATTAAGCCTACGGGCTACTTTGAGTATTACGCCTACGGGCTACATTGCATAGAGTTCGAATCATTCGCTCGACTTCCAAGCCTACGGGCTACCTTTATTTTGAGTTCGAGCAATCACTCACTCGACCATTAAGCTTACGGGCTACTTTGACTGTTACGCCTACGGGCTACATTGCATCGAGTTCTAATCATTCACTCAACTGCCAAGCCTACGGGCTACCTTTATTTCGAGTTCGAGCAATCACTCACTCGATCATTAAGCCTACGGGCTACTTTGACTGTTACTCCTATGTGCTACATTTCATCGAGTTCGAATCATTCGCTCGACTGCCAAGCCTACGGGCTACCTTTATTTCGGGTTCGAGCAAACACTCACTCGACCATTAAGCCTACGGGCTACTTTGACTATTACGCCTACGGGCTACATTGCATCGAGTTCGAATCATTCGCTCGACTGCCAAGCCTACGGGCTACCTTTATTTCGGGTTCGAGCAAACTCTCACTCGACCATTAAGCCTACGGGCTACTTTGACTATTACGCCTACGGGCTACATTGCATCTAGTTCGAATCATTCGCTCGACTGCCAAGCCTACGGGCTACCTTTATTTTTAGTTCGAGCAATCACTCACTCGACCACTAAGCCTACGGGCTACTTTGACTGTTACTCCTTCGGGCTACATTGCATCGAGTTCTAATCATTCGCTCGACTGCCAAGCCTACGGGCTACCTTTATTTCGAGTTTCGAGCAAACACTCACTCAACCATTAAGCCTATGGGCTACTTTGACTATTACGCCTACGGGCTACATTGCATCGAGTTCGAATCATTCGCTCGACTGCCAAGCCTACGGGCTACCTTTATTTCGAGTTAGAGCAAACAATCACTCGACCATTAAGCCTACAGGCTACTTTGACTGTTACTCCTATGAGCTACATTGCATCGAGTTCTAATCATTCGCTCGTCTGCCAAGCCTACAGGCTACCTTTATTTTGAATTCGAGCAATCACTCTCTAGACCATTAAGCCTATCGGCTACTTTGACTATTACGCCTACGGGCTACATTGCATCAACTTCTAATCATTCGTTCGACTGCCAAGCCTACGGGCTACCTTTATTTCGAGTTCGAGCAATCATTCACTCGACCATTAAGCCTACGAGCTACTTTGACTATTACTCCTACGGGCTACATTGCATCGAGTTCGAATCATTCGCTCTACTGCCAAGCATACGGGCTACCTTTATTTCGAGTTCGAGCAATCACTCACTCGACCATTAAGCTTACAGGCTACGTTGACTATTATGCCTACGGGCTACATTGCATCGAGTTCGAATCATTCACTCGACTGCCAAGCCTATGGGCTACCTTTATTTCGAGTTCAAGCAATCAGTCACTCGATCATTAAGCCTAGGGGCTACTTTAGCTATTACGCCTACGGGCTACATTGCATCGAGTTCGAATCATTTGCCCGACTTCCAAGCCTATGGGCTACCTTTATTTCGAGTTCGAGCAATCACTCACTCGACCATTAAGCCTACCGGCTACTTTGACTATTATGCCTACGGGCTACATTGCATCGAGTTCGAATCATTCGATCGACTGCCAAGCATACGGGCTACCTTTATTTCGAGTTCGAGCAATCACTCACTCGACCATTAAGCTTACGGGCTACGTTGACTATTATGCCTACGGGCTACATTGCATCGAGTTCGAATAATTCGCTCAACTGCCAAGCCTTCGGGCTACCATTATTTCGAGTTCGAGCAATCACTCACTCGATCATTAAGCCTACGGGCTACTTTGACTGTTACTCCTATGTGCTACATTTCATCGAGTTCGAATCATTCGCTCGACTGCCAAGCCTACGGGCTACCTTTATTTCGGGTTCGAGCAAACACTCACTCGACCATTAAGCCTACGGGCTACTTTGACTATTACGCCTACGGGCTACATTGCATCTAGTTCGAATCATTCGCTCGACTGCCAAGCCTACGGGCTACCTTTATTTCGAGTTCGAGCAATCACTCACTCGATCATTAAGCCTACGGGCTACTTTGAGTATTACGCCTACGGGCTACATTGCATCGAGTTCGAATCATTCGCTCGACTTCCAAGCCTACGGGCTACCTTTATTTTGAGTTCGAGCAATCACTCACTCGACCATTAAGCTTACGGGCTACTTTGACTGTTACGCCTACGGGCTACATTGCATCGAGTTCTAATCATTCACTCAACTGCCAAGCCTACGGGCTACCTTTATTTCGAGTTCGAGCAATCACTCACTCGATCATTAAGCCTACGGGCTACTTTGACTGTTACTCCTATGTGCTACATTTCATCGAGTTCGAATCATTCGCTCGACTGCCAAGCCTACGGGCTACCTTTATTTCGGGTTCGAGCAAACACTCACTCGACCATTAAGCCTACGGGCTACTTTGACTATTACGCCTACGGGCTACATTGCATCTAGTTCGAATCATTCGCTCGACTGCCAAGCCTACGGGCTACCTTTATTTCGAGTTCGAGGAATCACTCACTCGATCATTAAGCCTACGGGCTACTTTGAGTATTACGCCTACGGGCTACATTGCATCGAGTTCGAATCATTCGCTCGACTTCCAAGCCTACGGGCTACCTTTATTTTGAGTTCGAGCAATCACTCACTCGACCATTAAGCTTACGGGCTACTTTGACTGTTACGCCTACGGGCTACATTGCATCGAGTTCTAATCATTCACTCAACTGCCAAGCCTACGGGCTACCTTTATTTCGAGTTCGAGCAATCACTCACTCGATCATTAAGCCTACGGGCTACTTTGACTGTTACTCTTATGTGCTACATTTCATCGAGTTCGAATCATTCGCTCGACTGCCAAGCCTACGGGCTACCTTTATTTCGGGTTCGAGCAAACACTCACTCGACCATTAAGCCTACGGGCTACATTGACTATTACGCCTACGGGCTACATTGCATCGAGTTCGAATCATTCGCTCGACTGCCAAGCCTACGGGCTACCTTTATTTCGGGTTCGAGCAAACTCTCACTCGACCATTAAGCCTACGGGCTACTTTGACTATTACGCCTACGGGCTACATTGCATCTAGTTCGAATCATTCGCTCGACTGCCAAGCCTACGGGCTACCTTTATTTTTAGTTCGAGCAATCACTCACTCGACCACTAAGCCTACGGGCTACTTTGACTGTTACTCCTTCGGGCTACATTGCATCGAGTTCTAATCATTCGCTCGACTGCCAAGCCTACGGGCTACCTTTATTTCGGGTTCGAGCAAACACTCACTCAACCATTAAGCCTATGGGCTACTTTGACTATTACGCCTACGGGCTACATTGCATCGAGTTCGAATCATTCGCTCGACTGCCAAGCCTACGGGCTACCTTTATTTCGAGTTAGAGCAAACAATCACTCGACCATTAAGCCTACAGGCTACTTTGACTGTTACTCCTATGAGCTACATTGCATCGAGTTCTAATCATTCGCTCGTCTGCCAAGCCTACAGGCTACCTTTATTTTGAATTCGAGCAATTACTCTCTAGACCATTAAGCCTATGGGCTACTTTGACTATTACGCCTACGGGCTACATTGCATCAACTTCTAATCATTCGTTTGACTGCCAAGCCTACGGGCTACCTTTATTTCGAGTTCGAGCAATTACTCTCTTGACCATTAAGCCTACGGGCTACTTTGACTATTACTCCTACGGGCTACATTGCATCGAGTTTGAATCATTCGCTCGACTGCCAAGCCTAAAGGCTACCTTTATTTTGAGTTCGAGCAATCACTCACTCGACCACTAAGCCTACGGGCTACTTTGACTGTTACTCCTTCGCGCTACATTGCATCGAGTTCGAATCATTCACTCGACTGCCAAGCCTATGGGCTACCTTTATTTCGAGTTCAAGCAATCAGTCACTCGATCATTAAGCCTAGGGGCTACTTTAGCTATTACGCCTACGGGCTACATTGCATCGAGTTCGAATCATTTGCCCGACTTCCAAGCCTATGGGCTACCTTTATTTCGAGTTCGAGCAATCACTCACTCGACCATTAAGCCTACCGGCTACTTTGACTATTATGCCTACGGGCTACATTGCATCGAGTTCGAATCATTCGATCGACTGCCAAGCATACGGGCTACCTTTATTTCGAGTTCGAGCAATCACTCACTCGACCATTAAGCTTACGGGCTACGTTGAATATTATGCCTACGGGCTACATTGCATCGAGTTCGAATCATTCGATCGACTGGCAAGCCTACGGGCTACCTTTATTTCGAGTTCGAGCAATCACTCACTCAATCATTAAGCCTACAGGCTACTTTGACTATTAAGCCTACGGGCTACATTGCATCGAGTTCGAATCATTTGCCCGACTTCCAAGCCTACGGGCTACCTTTATTTCGAGTTCGAGGAATCACTCACTCGATCATTAAGCCTACGGGCTACTTTGAGTATTACGCCTACGGGCTACATTGCATCGAGTTCGAATCATTCGCTCGACTTCCAAGCCTACGGGCTACCTTTATTTTGAGTTCGAGCAATCACTCACTCGACCATTAAGCTTACGGGCTACTTTGACTGTTACGCCTACGGGCTACATTGCATCGAGTTCTAATCATTCACTCAACTGCCAAGCCTACGGGCTACCTTTATTTCGAGTTCGAGCAATCACTCACTCGATCATTAAGCCTACGGGCTACTTTGACTGTTACTCCTATGTGCTACATTTCATCGAGTTTGAATCATTCGCTCGATTGCCAAGCCTACGGGCTACCTTTATTTCGGGTTCGAGCAAACACTCACTCGACCATTAAGCCTACGGGCTACTTTGACTATTACGCCTACGGGCTACATTGCATCTAGTTCAAATCATTCGCTCGACTGCCAAGCCTACGGGCTACCTTTATTTCGAGTTCGAGCAATCACTCACTCGATCATTAAGCCTACGGGCTACTTTGAGTATTACGCCTACGGGCTACATTGCATCGAGTTCGAATCATTCGCTCGACTTCCAAGCCTACGGGCTACCTTTATTTTGAGTTCGAGCAATCACTCACTCGACCATTAAGCTTACGGGCTACTTTGACTGTTACGCCTACGGGCTACATTGCATCGAGTTCTAATCATTCACTCAACTGCCAAGCCTACGGGCTACCTTTATTTCGAGTTCGAGCAATCACTCACTCGATCATTAAGCCTACGGGCTACTTTGACTGTTACTCCTATGTGCTACATTTCATCGAGTTCGAATCATTCGCTCGACTGCCAAGCCTACGGGCTACCTTTATTTCGGGTTCGAGCAAACACTCACTCGACCATTAAGCCTACGGGCTACTTTGACTATTACGCCTACGGGCTACATTGCATCTAGTTCGAATCATTCGCTCGACTGCCAAGCCTACGGGCTACCTTTATTTCGAGTTCGAGGAATCACTCACTCGATCATTAAGCCTACGGGCTACTTTGAGTATTACGCCTACGGGCTACATTGCATCGAGTTCGAATCATTCGCTCGACTTCCAAGCCTACGGGCTACCTTTATTTTGAGTTCGAGCAATCACTCACTCGACCATTAAGCTTACGGGCTACTTTGACTGTTACGCCTACGGGCTACATTGCATCGAGTTCTAATCATTCACTCAACTGCCAAGCCTACGGGCTACCTTTATTTCGAGTTCGAGCAATCACTCACTCGATCATTAAGCCTACGGGCTACTTTGACTGTTACTCCTATGTGCTACATTTCATCGAGTTCGAATCATTCGCTCTACTGCCAAGCCTACGCGCTACCTTTATTTCGGGTTCGAGCAAACACTCACTCGACCATTAAGCCTACGGGCTACTTTGACTATTACGCCTACGGGCTACATTGCATCTAGTTCGAATCATTCGCTCGACTGCCAAGCCTACGGGCTACCTTTATTTCGAGTTCGAGCAATCACTCACTCGATCATTAAGCCTACGAGCTACTTTGACTATTACTCCTACGGGCTACATTGCATCGAGTTCGAATCATTCGCTCTACTGCCAAGCATACGGGCTACCTTTATTTCGAGTTCGAGCAATCACTCACTCGACCATTAAGCTTACAGGCTACGTTGACTATTATGCCTACGGGCTACATTGCATCGAGTTCGAATCATTCACTCGACTGCCAAGCCTACGTGCTACCTTTATTTCGAGTTCGAGCAATCACTCACTCGATCATTAAGCCTACGAGCTACTTTGACTATTACGCCTACGGGCTACATTGCATCGAGTTCTAATCATTTGCCCAACTTCCAAGCCTACGGGCTACTTTTATTTTGAGTTCGAGCAAACACTCACTCGATCATTAAGCCTACGGGCTACTTTGAGTATTACGCCTACGGGCTACATTGCATCGAGTTCGAATCATTCGCTCGACTTCCAAGCCTACGGGCTACCATTATTTTGAGTTCGAGCAATCACTCACTCGACCATTAAGCTTACGGGCTACTTTGACTGTTACGCCTACGGGCTACATTGCATCGAGTTCGAATCATTCGCTCGACTGCCAAGCCTACGGGCTACCTTTATTTCGAGTTCGAGCAATCACTCACTCGACCATTAAGCCTACGAGCTACTTTGACTGTTACTCCTACGGGCTACATTGCATCGAGTTCGTATCATTCGCTCTACTGCCAAGCATACGGGCTACCTTTATTTCGAGTTCGAGCAATCACTCACTCGACCATTAAGCTTACAGGCTACGTTGACTATTATGCCTATGGGCTACATTGCATCGAGTTCGAATCATTCACTCGACTGCCAAGCCTACGTGCTACCTTTATTTCGAGTTCGAGCAATCACTCACTCGATCATTAAGCCTACGAGCTACTTTGACTATTACGCCTATGGGCTACATTGCATCGAGTTCTAATCATTTGCCCAACTTCCAAGCCTACGGGCTACCTTTATTTTGAGTTCGAGGAATCACTCACTCGATCATTAAGCCTACGGGCTACTTTGAGTATTACGCCTATGGGCTACATTGCATCGAGTTCGAATCATTCGCTCGACTTCCAAGCCTACGGGCTACCTTTATTTTGAGTTCGAGCAATCACTCACTCGACCATTAAGCTTACGGGCTACTTTGACTGTTACGCCTACGGGCTACATTGCATCGAGTTCTAATCATTCACTCAACTGCCAAGCCTACGGGCTACCTTTATTTCGAGTTCGAGCAATCACTCACTCGATCATTAAGCCTACGGGCTACTTTGACTGTTACTCCTATGTGCTACATTTCATCGAGTTCGAATCATTCGCTCGACTGCCAAGCCTACGGGCTACCTTTATTTCGGGTTCGAGCAAACACTCACTCGACCATTAAGCCTACGGGCTACTTTGACTATTACGCCTACGGGCTACATTGCATCTAGTTCGAATCATTCGCTCGACTGCCAAGCCTACGGGCTACCTTTATTTCGAGTTCGAGCAATCACTCACTCGATCATTAAGCCTACGAGCTACTTTGACTATTACGCCTACGGGCTACATTGCATCGAGTTCTAATCATTCGCTCGACTGCCAAGCCTACGGGCTACCTTTATTTTTAGTTCGAACAATCACTCACTCGACCACTAAGCCTACGGGCTACTTTGACTGTTACTCCTTCGGGCTACATTGCATCGAGTTCTTATCATTCGCTCGACTGCCAAGCCTACGGGCTACCTTTATTTCGGGTTCGAGCAAACACTCACTCAACCATTAAGCCTATGGGCTACTTTGACTATTACGCCTACGGGCTACATTGCATCGAGTTCGAATCATTCGCTCGACTGCCAAGCCTACGGGCTACCTTTATTTCGACTTAGAGCAAACAATCACTCGACCATTAAGCCTGTGGGCTACTTTGACTATTACGCCTACGGGCTACATTGCATCAACTTCTAATCATTCGTTCGACTGCCAAGCCTACAGGCTACCTTTATTTCGAGTTCGAGCAATCACTCACTCGACCATTAAGCCTACGAGCTACTTTGACTGTTACTCCTACGGGCTACATTGCATCGAGTTCGTATCATTCGCTCTACTGCCAAGCATACGGGCTACCTTTATTTCGAGTTCGAGCAATCACTCACTCGACCATTAAGCTTACAGGCTACGTTGACTATTATGCCTACGGGCTACATTGCATCGAGTTCGAATCATTCACTCGACTGCCAAGCCTATGGGCTACCTTTATTTCGAGTTCGAGCAATCACTCACTCGATCATTAAGCCTACGAGCTACTTTGACTATTACGCCTACGGGCTACATTGCATCGAGTTCTAATCATTTGCCCAACTTCCAAGCCTACGGGCTACCTTTATTTTGAGTTCGAGGAATCACTCACTCGATCATTAAGCCTACGGGCTACTTTGAGTATTATGCCTACGGGCTACATTGCATCGAGTTCGAATCATTCGCTCGACTTCCAAGCCTACGGGCTACCTTTATTTTGAGTTCGAGCAATCACTCACTCGACCATTAAGCTTACGGACTACTTTGACTGTTACGCCTACGGGCTACATTGCATCGAGTTCTAATCATTCACTCAACTGCCAAGCCTACGGGCTACCTTTATTTCGAGTTCGAGCAATCACTCACTCGATAATTAAGCCTACGGGCTACTTTGACTGTTACTCCTACGGGCTACATTGCATCGAGTTCGTATCATTCGCTCTACTGCCAAGCATACGGGCTACCTTTATTTCGAGTTCGAGCAATCACTCACTCGACCATTAAGCTTACAGGCTACGTTGACTATTATGCCTACGGGCTACATTGCATCGAGTTCGAATCATTCACTCGACTGCCAAGCCTACGGGCTACCTTTATTTCGAGTTCGAGCAATCACTCACTCGATCATTAAGCCTACGAGCTACTTTGACTATTACGCCTACGGGCTACATTGCATCGAGTTCTAATCATTCGTTCAACTGCCAAGCCTACGGGCTACCTTTATTTCGAGTTCGAGAAATCACTCACTCGATCATTAAGCCTACGGGCTACATTGCATCAACTTCTAATCACTCGTTCGACTGCCAAGCCTACGGGCTACCTTTATTTCGAGTTCGAGCAATCACTCACTCGACCATTAAGCCTACGAGCTACTTTGACTGTTACTCCTACGGGCTACATTGCATCGAGTTCGTATCATTCGCTCTACTGCCAAGCATACGGGCTACCTTTATTTCGAGTTCGAGCAATCACTCACTCGACCATTCAGCTTACAGGCTACGTTGACTATTATGCCTACGGGCTACATTGCATCGAGTTCGAATCATTCACTCGACTGCCAAGCCTACGGGCTACCTTTATTTCGAGTTTGAGCAATCACTCACTCGATCATTAAGCCTACGAGCTACTTTGACTATTACGCCTACGGGCTACATTGCATCGAGTTCTAATCATTTGCCCAACTTCCAAGCCTACGGGCTACCTTTATTTTGAGTTCGAGGAATCACTCACTCGATCATTAAGCCTACGGGCTACTTTGAGTATTACGCCTACTGGCTACATTGCATCGAGTTCGAATCATTTGCTCGACTTCCAAGCCTACGGGCTACCTTTATTTTGAGTTCGAGCAATCACTCACTCGACCATTAAGCTTACGGGCTACTTTGACTGTTACGCCTACGGGCTACATTGCATCGAGTTCTAATCATTCACTCAACTGCCAAGCCTACGGGCTACCTTTATTTCAAGTTCGAGCAATCACTCACTCGATCATTAAGCCTACGGGCTACTTTGACTGTTACTCCTATGTGCTACATTTCATCGAGTTCGAATCATTCGCTCGACTGCCAAGCCTACGGGCTACCTTTATTTCGGGTTCGAGCAAACACTCACTCGACCATTAAGCATACGGGCTACTTTGACTATTACGCCTACGGGCTACATTGCATCGAGTTCGAATCATTCGCTGGACTGCCAAGCCTACGGGCTACCTTTATTTCGGGTTCGAGCAAACACTCACTCGACCATTAAGCCTACGGGCTACTTTGACTATTACGCATACGGGCTACATTGCATCTAGTTCGAATCATTCGCTCGACTGCCAAGCCTACGTGCTACCTTTATTTTTAGTTCGAGCAATCACTCACTCGACCACTAAGCCTACGGGCTACTTTGACTGTTACTCCTTCGGGCTACATTGCATCGAGTTCTAATCATTCGCTCGACTGCCAAGCCTACGGGCTACCTTTATTTTGGGTTCGAGCAAACACTCACTCAACCATTAAGCTTACGGGCTACTTTGACTGTTACGCCTACGGGCTACATTGCATCGAGTTCTAATCATTCACTCAACTGCCAAGCCTACGGGCTACCTTTATTTCGATTTCGAGCAATCACTCACTCGATCATTAAGCCTACGGGCTACTTTGACTGTTACTCCTATGTGCTACATTTCATCGAGTTCGAATCATTCGCTCGACTGCCAAGCCTACGGGCTACCTTTTTTCGGGTTCGAGCAAACACTCACTCGACCATTAAGCCTACGGGCTACTTTGACTATTACGCCTACGGGCTACATTGCATCTAGTTCGAATCATTCGCTCGACTGCCAAGCCTACGGGCTACCTTTAT
This sequence comes from Nicotiana tabacum, assembly GCF_000715075.1. NCBI lineage: Eukaryota > Viridiplantae > Streptophyta > Magnoliopsida > Solanales > Solanaceae > Nicotiana > Nicotiana tabacum. The sequence continues at coordinate 57,564,439 of NC_134091.1, read as the reverse complement.
TTCGAGTTCGAGCAATCACTCACTCGATCATTAAGCCTACGAGCTACTTTGACTATTACGCCTACGGGCTACATTGCATCGAGTTCTAATCATTCGTAAGACTGCCAAGCCTACGTGCTACCTTTATTTCGAGTTCGAGCAATTACTCTCTTGACCATTAAGCCTACGGGCTACTTTGACTATTACTCCTACGGGCTACATTGCATCGAGTTTGAATCATTCGCTCGACTGCCAAGCCTAAAGGCTACCTTTATTTTGAGTTCGAGCAATCACTCACTCGACCACTAAGCCTACGGGCTACTTTGACTGTTACTCCTTCGGGCTACATTGCATCGAGTTCGAATCATTCACTCGACTGCCAAGCCTACGGGCTACCTTTATTTCGAGTTCAAGCAATCACTCACTCGATCATTAAGCCTAGGGGCTACTTTAGCTATTACGCCTATGGGCTACATTGCATCGAGTTCAAATTATTGGCCCGACTTCCAAGCCTATGGGCTACCTTTATTTCGAGTTCGAGCAATCACTCACTCGACCATTAAGCTTACTGGCTACTTTGACTATTACGCCTACGGGCTACATTGCATCGAGTTCGAATCATTCGCTCGACTGCCAAGCATACGGGCTACCTTTATTTCGAGTTCGAGCAATCACTCATTCGACCTTTAAGCTTACGGGCTACGTTGGCTATTATGCCTACGGGCTACATTGCATCGAGTTCGAATCATTCGCTCGACCGGCAAGCCTACGGGCTACCTTTATTTCGTGTTCGAGCAATCACTCACTCAATCATTAAGCCTACAAGCTACTTAGACTATTAAGTCTACGGGCTACATTGCATCGAGTTCGAATCATTTGCCCGACTTCCAAGCCTACGGGCTACCTTTATTTCGAGTTCGAGCAATCACTCACTCTACCATTAAGCCTACGGGCTACTTTGACTATTACGCCTATGGGCTACATTGCATCGAGTTCGAAACATTCACTCGACTGCCAAGCCTACGGGCTACCTTTATTTTGAGTTCGAGCCATCACTCACTCTACCATTAAGCCTATGGGCTACTTTGACTGTTACTCCTACGGGCTACATTGCATCGAGTTCGAATCATTCGCTCGACTGCCAATCCTACAGACTACCTTTATTTCGAGTTCGAGTAATCACTCACTCGACCATTAAGCCTACGAGCTACTTTGACTGTTACTCCTACGGGCAACATTGCATCGAGTTCTTATCATTCGCTCTACTGCCAAGCATACGGGCTACCTTTATTTCGAGTTCGAGCAATCACTCACTCGACCATTAAGCTTACGGGCTACGTTGACTATTATGCCTACGGGCTACATTGCATCGAGTTCGAATAATTCGCTCAACTGGCAAGCCTACGGGCTACCTTTATTTCGTGTTCGAGCAATCACTCACTCAATCATTAAGCCTACAAGCTACTTAGACTATTAAGTCTACGGGCTACATTGCATCGAGTTCGAATCATTTGCCCGACTTCCAAGCCTACGGGCTACCTTTATTTCGAGTTCGAGCAATCACTCACTCGACCATTAAGCCTACGGGCTACTTTGACTATTACGCCTATGGGCTACATTGCATCGAGTTCGAAACATTCACTCGACTGCCAAGCCTAAGGGCTACCTTTATTTTGAGTTCGAGCCATCACTCACTCTACTATTAAGCCTACGGGCTACTTTGACTGTTACTCCTACGGGCTACATTGCATCGAGTTCGAATCATTCGCTCGACTGTCAAGCCTACGGGATACCTTTATTTCGAGTTCGAAAAATCACTCACTCGACCATTAAACCTACGGGCTAATTTGACTGTTACTCCTACGGGCTACATTGCATCGACTTCTAATCATTCGCTCGACTGCCAAGCCTACGGGCTACCTTTATTTCGAGTTCGAGCAATCACTCACTCGACCATTAAGCCTACGGGCTACTTTGACTGTTACTCCTTCGGGCTACATTGCATCGAGTTCTAATAATTCGCTCGACTGCCAAGCCTACGGGCTACCTTTATTTCGGGTTCGAGCAAACACTCACTCGACCATTAAGCCTATGGGCTACTTTGATTATTACGTCTACGGGCTATATTGCATCGAGTTCGAATCATTCGCTCGACTGCCAAGCCTACGAGCTACCTTTATTTCGGGTTCGAGCAAACACTCACTCGACCATTAAGCCTACGGGCTACTCTGACTGTTATTCCCATGAGCTACGTTGCAGCGAGTTTGAATCATTCGCTCGACTGCCAAGCCTACAGGCTACCTTTATTTCGGGTTCGAGCAAACACTCACTCGACCATTAAGCCTATGGGCTACTTTGACTATTATGCCTACGGGCTACATTGCATCGAGTTCGAATCATTCGCTCGACTGCCAAGCCTACAGACTACCTTTATTTCGGGTTCGAGCAATCACTCACTCGACCATTAAGCCTACGGGCTACTTTGACTATTACGCCTATGGGCTACATTGCATCGAGTTCGAAACATTCACACGACTGCCAAGCCTACGGGCTACCTTTATTTTGAGTTCGAGCCATCACTCACTCTACCATTAAGCCTACGGGCTACTTTGACTGTTACTCCTACGGGCTACATTGCATCGAGTTCGAATCATTCGCTCGACTGCCAATCCTACAGACTACCTTTATTTCGAGTTCGAGTAATCACTCACTCGACCATTAAGCCTATGGGCTACTTTGACTATTTCGCCTACGGGCTACATTGCATTAAGTTCGAATCATTCGCTCGACTGTCAAGCCTACGGGATGCCTTTATTTCGAGTTCGAAAAATCACTCACTCGACCATTAAACCTACGGGCTAATTTGACTGTTACTCCTACGGGCTACATTGCATCGACTTCTAATCATTCGCTCGACTGTCAAGCCTACGGGATACCTTTATTTCGAGTTCGAAAAATCACTCACTCGACCATTAAACCTACGGGCTAATTTGACTGTTACTCCTACGGGCTACATTGCATCGACTTCTAATCATTCGCTCGACTGCCAAGCCTACGGGCTACCTTTATTTCGAGTTCGAGCAATCACTCACTCGACCATTAAGCCTACGGGCTACTTTGACTGTTACTCCTTCGGGCTACATTGCATCGAGTTCTAATAATTCGCTCGACTGCCAAGCCTACGGGCTACCTTTATTTCGGGTTCGAGCAAACACTCACTCGACCATTAAGCCTATGGGCTACTTTGATTATTACGTCTACGGGCTATATTGCATCGAGTTCGAATCATTCGCTCGACTGCCAAGCCTACGAGCTACCTTTATTTCGGGTTCGAGCAAACACTCACTCGACCATTAAGCCTACGGGCTACTCTGACTGTTATTCCCATGAGCTACGTTGCAGCGAGTTTGAATCATTCGCTCGACTGCCAAGCCTACAGGCTACCTTTATTTCGGGTTCGAGCAAACACTCACTCGACCATTAAGCCTATGGGCTACTTTGACTATTATGCCTACGGGCTACATTGCATCGAGTTCGAATCATTCGCTCGACTGCCAAGCCTACAGACTACCTTTATTTCGGGTTCGAGCAATCACTCACTCGACCATTAAGCCTACGGGCTACTTTGACTATTACGCCTATGGGCTACATTGCATCGAGTTCGAAACATTCACTCGACTGCCAAGCCTACGGGCTACCTTTATTTTGAGTTCGAGCCATCACTCACTCTACCATTAAGCCTACGGGCTACTTTGACTGTTACTCCTACGGGCTACATTGCATCGAGTTCGAATCATTCGCTCGACTGCCAATCCTACAGACTACCTTTATTTCGAGTTCGAGTAATCACTCACTCGACCATTAAGCCTATGGGCTACTTTGACTATTTCGCCTACGGGCTACATTGCATTAAGTTCGAATCATTCGCTCGACTGTCAAGCCTACGGGATGCCTTTATTTCGAGTTCGAAAAATCACTCACTCGACCATTAAACCTACGGGCTAATTTGACTGTTACTCCTACGGGCTACATTGCATCGACTTCTAATCATTCGCTCGACTGCCAAGCCTATGGGCTACCTTTATTTCGAGTTTGAGCAATCACTCACTCGACCATTAAGCCTACGGGCTACTTTGACTGTTACTCCTTCGGGCTACATTGCATCGAGTTCTAATAATTCGCTCGACTGCCAAGCCTACGGGCTACCTTTATTTCGGGTTCGAGCAAACACTCACTCGACCATTAAGCCTACGGGCTACTTTGACTATTACGCCTACGGGCTACATTGCATCTAGTTCGAATCATTCGCTCGACTGCCAAGCCTACGGGCTACCTTTATTTCGAGTTCGAGCAATCACTCACTCGATCATTAAGCCTACGAGCTACTTTGACTATTACGCCTACGGGCTACATTGCATCGAGTTCTAATCATTCGTAAGACTGCCAAGCCTACGTGCTACCTTTATTTCGAGTTCGAGCAATTACTCTCTTGACCATTAAGCCTACGGGCTACTTTGACTATTACTCCTACGGGCTACATTGCATCGAGTTCGAATCATTCGCTCGACTGCCAAGCATACGGGCTACCTTTATTTCGAGTTCGAGCAATCACTCATTCGACCTTTAAGCTTACGGGCTACGTTGGCTATTATGCCTACGGGCTACATTGCATCGAGTTCGAATCATTCGCTCGACCGGCAAGCCTACGGGCTACCTTTATTTCGTGTTCGAGCAATCACTCACTCAATCATTAAGCCTACAAGCTACTTAGACTATTAAGTCTACGGGCTACATTGCATCGAGTTCGAATCATTTGCCCGACTTCCAAGCCTACGGGCTACCTTTATTTCGAGTTCGAGCAATCACTCACTCTACCATTAAGCCTACGGGCTACTTTGACTATTTCGCCTACGGGCTACATTGCATTAAGTTCGAATCATTCGCTCGACTGCCAAGCCTACGGGATACCTTTATTTCGAGTTCGAAAAATCACTCACTCGACCATTAAACCTACGGGCTAATTTGACTGTTACTCCTACGGGCTACATTGCATCGACTTCTAATCATTCGCTCGACTGCCAAGCCTACGGGCTACCTTTATTTCGAGTTCTAGCAATCACTCACTCGACCATTAAGCCTACGGGATACTTTGACTATTACTCATATGGTCTACATTGCATCGAGTTCGAATCATTCGCTCGACTGCCAAGCCTAAAGGCTACCTTTATTTTGAGTTCGAGCAATCACTCACTCGACCACTAAGCCTACGGGCTACTTTGACTATTATGCCCGCGGGCTACATTGCATCGACTTCTAATCATTCGTTCGACTGCCAAGCCGACGGGCTACCTTTATCTCGAGTTCGAGCAATCACTCACTCGACCATTAAGCCTACGGGCCACTTTGACTATTACTCATATGGGCTACATTGCATCGAGTTCGAATCATTCGCTCGACTGCCAAGCCTAAAGGCTACCTTTATTTTGAGTTCGAGCAATCACTCACTCGACCACTAAGCCTACGGGCTACTTTGACTGTTACTCCTTCGGGCTACATTGCATCGAGTTCTAATCATTCGCTCGACTGCCAAGCCTACGGGCTACCTTTATTTTGGGTTCGAGCAAACACTCACTCAACCATTAAGCCTATGGGCTACTTTGACTATTACGCCTACGGGCTACATTGCATCGAGTTCGAATCATTCGCTCGACTGCCAAGCCTACGGGCTACCTTTATTTCGAGTTAGAGCAAACAATCACTCGACCATTAAGCCTACAGGCTACTTTGACTGTTACTCCTATGAGCTACATTGCATCGAGTTCTAATCATTCGCTCGACTGCCAAGCCTACGGGCTACCTTTATCTCGAGTTCGAGCAATAACTCACTCGACCATTAAGCCTACAGGCTACTTTGACTATTACTCCTATGGGCTACATTGCATCGAGTTTGAATCATTCGCTCGACTGCCAAGCATACAGGCTACCTTTATTTCGAGTTCGAGCAATCACTCACTCGACCATTAAGCTTACGGGCTACTTTGACTGTTACGCCTACGGGCTACATTGCATCGAGTTCTAATCATTCGCTCGACTGCCAAGCCTATGGGCTACCTTTATTTTGGGTTCGAGCAAACACTCTCTCGACCATTAAGCCTACAGGCTACTTTGACTATTACACCTATGGGCTACATTGCATCGAGTTCGAAACATTCGCTCGACTGCCAAGCCTACGGGCTACCTTTATTTCGGGTTCGAGCAAACACTCACTCGACCATTAATCCTATGGGCTACTTTGACTATTACGCCTACGGGCTACATTGCATCGAGTTCTAATGATTCGCTCGACTGCCAAGCCTATGGGCTACCTTTATTTCGAGTTCGAGTAAACACTCACTCGACCATTAAGCCTACGGGCTACTTTGACTGTTACACCTATGAGCTACATTGCATCGAGTTCTAATCATTCGCTCGACTTCCAAGCCTATGGGCTACCTTTATTTTGAGTTCGAGCAATTACTCTCTCGACCATTAAGCCTACGGGCTACTTTGACTATTACGCCTACGGGCTACATTGCATCGAGTTCGAAACATTCGCTCGACTGCCAAGCCTACGGGCTACCTTTATTTCGAGTTCGAGCCATCACTCACTCGACTATTAAGTCTACGGGCTACTTTGACTGTTACTCCTACTGGCTACATTGCATCGAATTTGAATCATTCGCTCGACTGACAAGCCTAAAGGCTACCTTTATTTTGAGTTTGAGCAATCACTCACTCTTTGACTATTACTCCTTCAGGCTACATTGCATCGAGTTCTAATCATTCGCTCGACTGCCAAGCCTACGGGCTACCTCTATTTCGAGTTCGAGCAAACACTCACTCGACCATTAAGCCTATGGGATACTTTGACTATTACGCCTACGGGCTACATTGCATCGAGTTCGAATCATTCGCTCGACTGCCAAGCCTACAGACTACCTTTATTTCGAGTTCGAGCAATCACTCACTCGACCAATAAGCCTACGAGCTACTTTGACTGTTACTCCTACGGGCTATATTGTATCGAGTTCGAATCATTCACTCGACTGCCAAGCATACGGGCTACCTTTATTTCGAGTTCGAGCAATCACTCACTCGACCATTAAGCTTACGGGCTACTTTGACTATTACGCCTACGGGCTACATTGCATCGAGTTCGAATCATTCGCTTGACTGCCAAGCCTACGGGCTACCTTTATTTTGAGTTCGAGCAATCACTCACTCGATAATTAAGCCTACGGGCTACTTTGACTATTACGCCTACGAGCTACATTGCATCGAGTTCGAATCATTTGCTCGACTGCCAAGCCTATGGGCTACCTTTATTTCGAGTTCGAGCAATCACTCACTCGACCATTAAGCCTACGGGCTACTTTGACTATTACTCCTACGGGCTACATTGCATCGAGTTCGAAACATTCGCTCGACTGCCAAGCCTACGGGCTACCTTTATTTCGAGTTCGAGCCATCACTCACTCGACCATTAAGCCTACGGGCTACTTTGACTGTTACTCATACGGGCTACATTGCATCGAATTCGAATCATTCGCTCGACTGACAAGCCTAAAGGCTACCTTTATTTTGAGTTCGAGCAATCACTCACTCGACCACTAAGCCTATGGGCTACTTTGACTGTTACTCCTTCGGGCTACATTGCATCGAGTTCTAATCATTCGCTCGACTGCCAAGCCTACGGGCTACCTCTATTTCGGGTTCGAGCAAACACTCACTCGACCATTAAGCCTATGGGATACTTTGACTATTACGCCTACGGGCTACATTGCATCGAGTTCGAATCATTCGCTCGACTGCCAAGCCTACATACTACCTTTATTTCAAGTTTGAGCAATCACTCACTCGACTATTAATCCTACAGCCTACTTTGACTATTTCGCCTATGGGCTACATTGCATAAAGTTCTAATCATTCGCTCGACTGCCAAGCCTATGGGCTACCTTTATTTTGAGTTCAAGAAATCACTCACTCGACCATTAAGCCTACGGGCTACTTTGACTACTACGCCCACGGGCTATATTGCACCGAGTTCTAATCATTCGTTTGACTGCCAAGCCTACGGGCTACCTTTATCTCGAGTTCGAGCAATCACTCACTCGACCATTAAGCCTACGGGCTACTTTGAATATTACTCCTATGGGCTACATTGCATCGAGTTTGAATCATTCGCTCGACTGCCAAGCATACGGGATACCTTTATTTCTAGTTCGAGCAATCACTCACTCGACCATTAAGCTTACGGGCTACTTTGACTGTTACGCCTACGGGCTACATTGCATCGAGTTCTAATCATTCGCTCGACTGCCAAGCCTACGGGCTACCTTTATTTCGGGTTCGAGCAAACACTCTCTCGACCATTAAGCCTACGGGCTACTTTGACTATTACACCTACGGGCTACATTGCATCGAGTCCTAAACATTCGCTCGACTTCCAAGCCTATGGGCTACCTTTATTTTGAGTTCGAGCAATTACTCTCTCGATGATTAAGCCTACAGGCTACTTTGACTATTACGCCTACGGGCTACATTGCATCGAGTTCTAATCATTCGTTCGACTGCCAAGCCTACGGGCTACCTTTATTTCGAGTTCGAGCAATCAGTCACTCGACCATTAAGCCTACGAGCTACTTTGACTGTTACTCCTACGGGCTATATTACATCGAGTTCGAATCATTCGCTCGACTGCCAAGCATACGTGCTACCTTTATTTCGAGTTCGAGCAATCACTCACTCGACCATTAAGCTTACGGGCTACTTTGACTATTACGCCTATGGGCTACATTGCATCGAGTTCGAATCATTCGCTTGACTGCCAAGCCTACGGGCTACCTTTATTTCGAGTTAGAGCAAACACTCACTCGACCATTAAGCCTACGGGCTACTTTGACTGTTACTCCTACGGGCTACATTGCATCGAATTCGAATCATTCGCTCGACTGACAAGCCTACAGACTACCTTTATTTCGAGTTCGAGCAATCACTCACTCGACTATTAAGCCTACGGGCTACTTTGACTATTTCGCCTACGGGTTACATTGCATTAAGTTCGAATCATTCGCTCGACTCCCAAGCCTACGGGATACCTTTATTTTGAGTTCGAGAAATCACTCACTCGACCATTAAACCTACGGGCTACTTTGACTGTTACTCCAACGGGCTACATTGCATCGACTTCTAATCATTCGTTCGACTTCCAAGCCTACGGGCTACCTTTATTTCGAGTTCGAGAAATCACTCACTCGACCATTAAGCCCACGGGCTACTTTGACTATTACGCCTATGGGCTACATTGCATCGAGTTCGAATCATTCGCTTGACTGCCAAGCCTACGGGCTACCTTTATTTCGAGTTAGAGCAAACACTCACTCGACCATTAAGCCTACGGGCTACTTTGACTGTTACTCCTACGGGCTACATTGCATCGAATTCGAATCATTCGCTCGACTGACAAGCCTACAGACTACCTTTATTTCGAGTTCGAGCAATCACTCACTCGACTATTAAGCCTACGGGCTACTTTGACTATTTCGCCTACGGGTTACATTGCATTAAGTTCGAATCATTCGCTCGACTCCCAAGCCTACGGGATACCTTTATTTTGAGTTCGAGAAATCACTCACTCGACCATTAAACCTACGGGCTACTTTGACTGTTACTCCAACGGGCTACATTGCATCGACTTCTAATCATTCGTTCGACTTCCAAGCCTACGGGCTACCTTTATTTCGAGTTCGAGAAATCACTCACTCGACCATTAAGCCCACGGGCTACTTTGACTATTACTCCTACGGGCTACATTGCATCGAGTTCGAATCATTCGCTCGACTGCGAAGCCTACAGGCTACCTTTATTTCGAGTTCGAGCAATCACTCACTCGACCATTAAGCCTACGGGCTAATTTGACTGTTACTCCTACGGGTTACGGGCTACATTGCATCAAGTTCTAATCATTCGTTCAACTGCCAAGCCTACGGGCTACCTTTATTTCGAGTTCGAGCAATCACTCACTCGACCATTAAGCATTTGAGCTACTTTGACTGTTACTCCTACGGGCTACATTGCATCGAGTTTGAATCATTCGCTCGACTGCCAAGCATACAGGATACCTTTATTTCGAATTCGAGCAATCACTCACTCGACCATTAAGCCTACGGGCTACTTTGACTGTTACTCCTACTGTCTACATTGCATCGAGTTCTAATCATTCGCTCTACTGCCAAGCCTAAGGGCTACCTTTATTTCGGGTTCGAGCAAACACTCACTCGACCATTAAGCCTATGGGCTACTTCGACTATTACGCCTACGGGCTACATTGCATCGAGTTCGAATCATTCATTCGACTACCAAGCCTACGGGCTAACTTTATTTCGAGTTCGAGCAATCACTCACTCGACCATTAAGCCTACGGGCTACTTTGACTATTACTCCTACGGGCTACATTGCATCGAGTTCGAAACATTCGCTCGACTGCCAAGCCTACGGGCTACCTTTATTTCGAGTTCGAGCAATCACTCACTCGACCATTAAGCCTACGAGCTACTTTGACTGTTACTCCTACGGGCTATATTGCATCGAGTTCGAATCATTCGCTCGACTGCCAAGCATACGTGCTACCTTTATTTCGAGTTCGAGCAATCACTCACTCGACCATTAAGCTTACGGGCTACTTTGACTATTACGCCTACGGGCTACATTGCATCGAGTTCGAATCATTCGCTTGACTACCAAGCCTACGGGCTACCTTTATTTCGAGTTCGAGCAATCACTCACTCGATCATTAAGCCTACGGGCTACTTTGACTATTACGCCTACGGGCTACATTTCATCGAGTTCGAATCATTTGCTCGACTGCCAAGCCTACGGGCTACCTTTATTTCGAGTTAGAGCAAACACTCACTCGACCATTAAGCCTACGGGCTACTTTGACTGTTACTCCTACGGGCTTCATTCCATCGAATTCGAATCATTCGCTCGACTGGAAAGCCTACAGACTACCTTTATTTCGAGTTCGAGCAATCACTCACTCGACTATTAAGCCTACGGGCTACTTTGACTATTTTGCCTACGGGTTACATTGCATTAAGTTCGAATCATTCCCTCGACTCCCAAGCCTATGGGATACCTTTATTTTGAGTTCGAGAAATCACTCACTCGACCATTAAACCTACGGGCTACTTTGACTGTTACTCCTACGGGCTACATTGCATCGACTTCTAATCATTCGCTCGACTGCCAAGCCTACGGGCTACCTTTATTTCGAGTTCGAGCAATCACTCACTCGACCATTAAGCCTACGGGCTACTTTGACTATTACTCCTACGGGCTACATTGCATCGAGTTCGAATCATTCGCTCGACTGCGAAGCCTACAGGCTACCTTTATTTCGAGTTCGAGCAATCACTCACTCGACCATTAAGCCTATGAGCTACTTTGACTGTTACTCCTACGGGCTACATTGCATCGAGTTTTAATCATTTGCTCGACTGCCAAGCATACAGGATACCTTTATTTCGAGTTCGAGCAATCACTCACTCGACCATTAAGCCTACGGGCTACTTTGACTGTTACTCCTACTGTCTACATTGCATCGAGTTCTAATCATTCGCTCTACTGCCAAGCCTAAGGGCTACCTTTATTTCGGGTTCGAGCAAACACTCACTCGACCATTAAGCCTATGGGCTACTTCGACTATTACGCCTACGGGCTACATTGCATCGAGTTCGAATCATTCATTCGACTACCAAGACTACGGGCTACCTTTATCTCGAGTTCGAGCAATCACTCACTCGACCATTAAGCCTACGGGCTACTTTGACTATTACTCCTACGGGCTACATTGCATCGAGTTCGAAACATTCGCTCGACTGCCAAGCCTACGGGCTACCTTTATTTCGAGTTCGAGCAATCACTCACTCGACCATTAAGCCTATGAGCTACTTTGACTGTTACTCCTACGGGCTACATTGCATCGAGTTTGAATTATTCGCTCGACTGCCAAGCTTACAGGATACCTTTATTTCGAGTTCGAGCAATCACTCACTCGACCATTTAGCCTACGGGCTACTTTGACTGTTACTCCTACTGTCTACATTGCATCGAGTTCTAATCATTCGCTATACTGCCAAGCCTACGGGCTACCTTTTTTCGGGTTCGAGCAAACACTCACTCAACCATTAAGCCTATGGGCTACATCGACTATTACGCCTACGGGCTACATTGCATCGAGTTCGAATCATTTGCTCGACTTCCAAGCCTATGGGCTACCTTTATTTCGAGTTCGAGCAATCAGTCACTCGACCATTAAGCCTACGGGCTACTTTGACTATTACTCCTACGGGCTACATTGCATCGAGTTCTAAACATTCGCTCGACTGCCAAGCCTATGGGCTACCTTTTTTTCGAGTTCGAGCCATCACTACTCGACCATTAAGCCCACGGGCTACTTTGACTATTATGCCTATGGGCTACATTGCATCGAGTTCGAATCATTCGCTCGACTAGCAAGCCTACAGACTACCTTTATTTCGAGTTCGAACAATCACTCACTCGACTATTAAGCCTACGGGCTACTTTGACTATTTCGCCTACGGGCTACATTGCATTAAGTTCTAATCATTCGCTCGACAGCCAAGCCTACGGGCTACCTTTATTTTGAGTTTAAGAAATCACTCACTCGACCATTAAGCCTACGGGCTACTTTGACTATTACGCCCACGGGCTACATTGCATCGAGTTCTAATCATTCATTCGACTACCAAGCCTACGAGCTACCTTTATCTCGAGTTCGAACAATCACTCACTCGACCATTAAGCCTACGGGCTACTTTGACTATTACGCCTACGGGCTACATTGCATCGAGTTCTAATCATTCGCTCGACTGCCAAGCATACGGGCTACCTTTATTTCGAGTTCGAGCAATCACTCACTCGACTATTAAGCTTACGGGCTACTTTGACTGTTACGCCTACGGGCTACATTGCATCGAGTTCTAATCATTCGCTCGACTGCCAAGCCTACGGGCTACCTTTATTTCGGGTTCGAGCAAACACTCTCTCGACCATTAAGCCTACGGGCTACTTTGACTATTACACCTACGGGCTACATTGCATCGAGTTCGAAACATTCGCTCGACTGCCAAGCCTACGGGCTACCTTTATTTCGGATTCGAGCAAACACTCACTCGACCATTAAGCCTATGGGCTACTTTGACTATTACGCTTACGGGCTACATTGCATCGAGTTCTAATCATTCATTCGACTACCAAGCCTACGGGCTACCTTTATCTCGAGTTCGAGCAATCACTCACTCGACCATTAAGCCTACGGGCTACTTTGACTATTACTCCTATGGGCTACATTGCATCGAGTTTGAATCATTCGCTCGACTGCCAAGCATACGGGCTACCTTTATTTCGAGTTCGAGCAATCACTCACTCGACCATTAAGCTTACGGGCTACTTTGACTGTTACGCCTACGGGCTACATTGCATCGAGTTCTAATCATTCGCTCGACTGCCAAGCCTACGGGCTACCTTTATTTCGGGTTCGAACAAACACTCTCTCGACCATTAAGCCTACGAGCTACTTTGACTATTACACCTACGGGCTACATTGCATCGAGTTCGAAACATTCGCTCGACTGCAAAGCCTACGGGCTACCTTTATTTCGGATTCGAGCAAACACTCACTCGACCATTAAGCCTATGGGCTACTTTGACTATTACGCCTACGGGCTACATTGCATCGAGTTCGAAACATTCGCTCGACTGCCAAGACTACGGGCTACCTTTATTTTGAGTTCGAGCCATCACTCACTCGACCATTAAGCCTACGGGCTACTTTGACTGTTACTCCTACGGGCTACATTGCATCGAATTCGAATCATTCGCTTGACTGACAAGCCTACAGACTACCTTTATTTCGAGTTCGAGCAATCACTCACTCGACTATTAAGCCTACGGGCTACTTTGACTATTACTTCTACGGGCTACATTGCATCGAGTTCGAATCATTCGCTCGACTGCGAAGCCTACAGGCTACATTTATTTCGAGTTCGAGCAATCACTCACTCGACTATTAAGCCTACGGGCTACTTTGACTGTTACTCCTACGGGCTACATTGCATCGAGTTCTAATCATTCGCTCGACTGCCAAGCCTACGGGCTACCTTTATTTCGGGTTCGAGCAAACACTCACTCGACCATTAAGCCTATGGGCTACTTTGACTATTACGCGTATGGGCTACATTGAATCGAGATTGAATCATTCGCTCGACTGCCAAGCCTACGGGCTACCTTTATTTCGAGTTAGAGCAAACACTCACTCGACCATTAAGTCTACGGGCTACTTTGACTGTTACTCCTATGAGCTACATTGCATCGAGTTCTAATCATTCGCTCGACTTCCAAGCCTACAGGCTACCTTTATTTCGAGTTCGAGCAATCACTCACTCGACCATTAAGCCTACGGGCTACTTTGACTATTACACCTACGGGCTACATTGCATCGAGTTCGAAACATTCGATCGACTGCCAAGCCTACTGGCTACCTTTATTTCGGATTCGAGCAAACACTCACTCGACCATTAAGCCTATGGGCTACTTTGACTATTACGCCTACGGGCTACATTGCATCGAGTTCTAATCATTCGCTCGACCTCCAAGCCTACGGGCTACCTTTATTTTGAGTTCGAGCAACTACTCTCTCGACCATTAAGCCTACGGGCTACTTTGATTATTACGCCTGCGGGCTACATTGCATCGAGTTTGAATCATTCGCTCGACTGCCAAGCATACGGGCTACCTTTATTTCGAGTTCGAGCAATCACTCACTCGACCGTTAAGCTTACGGGCTACTTTGACTGTTACGCCTACGGGCTACATTGCATCGAGTTCTAATCATTCGCTCGACTGCCAAGCCTACGGGCTACCTTTATTTCGGGTTCGAGCAAACACTCTCTCGACCATTAAGCCTACGGGCTACTTTGACTATTACACCTACGGGCTACATTGCATCGAGTTCGAAACATTCGCTCGACTGCCAAGCCTACGGGCTACCTTTATTTCGGATTCGAGCAAACACTCACTAGACCATTAAGCCTATGGGCTACTTTGACTATTACGCCTACGGGCTACATTGCATCGAGTTCTAATCATTCGCTCGACTGCCAAGCCTACGGGCTACCTTTATTTCGGATTCGAGCAAACACTCACTCGACCATTAAGCCTATGGGCTACTTTGACTATTACGCCTACGGGCTACATTGCATCGAGTTCTAATCATTCATTCGACTACCAAGCCTACAGGCTACCTTTATCTCGAGTTCGAGCAATCACTCACTCGACCATTAAGCCTACGGGCTACTTTGACTATTACTCCTATGGGCTACATTGCATCGAGTTTGAATCATTCGCTCGACTGCCAAGCATACGGGCTACCTTTATTTCGAGTTCGAGCAATCACTCACTCGACCATTAAGCTTACGGGCTACTTTGACTGTTACGCCTACGGGCTACATTGCATCGAGTTCTAATCATTCGCTCGACTGCCAAGCCTACGGGCTACCTTTATTTCGGGTTCGAACAAACACTCTCTCGACCATTAAGCCTACGAGCTACTTTGACTATTACACCTACGGGCTACATTGCATCGAGTTCGAAACATTCGCTCGACTGCAAAGCCTACGGGCTACCTTTATTTCGGATTCGAGCAAACACTCACTCGACCATTAAGCCTATGGGCTACTTTGACTATTACGCCTACGGGCTACATTGCATCGAGTTCGAA
Source organism: Nicotiana tabacum (assembly GCF_000715075.1). Classification (NCBI taxonomy): domain Eukaryota; kingdom Viridiplantae; phylum Streptophyta; class Magnoliopsida; order Solanales; family Solanaceae; genus Nicotiana; species Nicotiana tabacum. The sequence continues at coordinate 57,548,619 of NC_134091.1, read as the reverse complement.
ACATTCGCTCGACTGCCAAGACTACGGGCTACCTTTATTTCGAGTTCGAGCCATCACTCACTCGACCATTAAGCCTACGGGCTACTTTGACTGTTACTCCTACGGGCTACATCGCATCGAATTCGAATCATTCGCTTGACTGACAAGCCTACAGACTACCTTTATTTCGAGTTCGAGCAATCACTCACTCGACTATTAAGCCTACGGGCTACTTTGACTATTACTTCTACGGGCTACATTGCATCGAGTTCGAATCATTCGCTCGACTGCGAAGCCTACAGGCTACATTTATTTCGAGTTCGAGCAATCACTCACTCGACTATTAAGCCTACGGGCTACTTTGACTGTTACTCCTACGGGCTACATTGCATCGAGTTCTAATCATTCGCTCGACTGCCAAGCCTACGGGCTACCTTTATTTCGGGTTCGAGCAAACACTCACTCGACCATTAAGCCTATGGGCTACTTTGACTATTACGCGTATGGGCTACATTGAATCGAGATTGAATCATTCGCTCGACTGCCAAGCCTACGGGCTACCTTTATTTCGAGTTAGAGCAAACACTCACTCGACCATTAAGTCTACGGGCTACTTTGACTGTTACTCCTATGAGCTACATTGCATCGAGTTCTAATCATTCGCTCGACTTCCAAGCCTACAGGCTACCTTTATTTCGAGTTCGAGCAATCACTCACTCGACCATTAAGCCTACGGGCTACTTTGACTATTACACCTACGGGCTACATTGCATCGAGTTCGAAACATTCGATCGACTGCCAAGCCTACTGGCTACCTTTATTTCGGATTCGAGCAAACACTCACTCGACCATTAAGCCTATGGGCTACTTTGACTATTACGCCTACGGGCTACATTGCATCGAGTTCTAATCATTCGCTCGACCTCCAAGCCTACGGGCTACCTTTATTTTGAGTTCGAGCAACTACTCTCTCGACCATTAAGCCTACGGGCTACTTTGATTATTACGCCTGCGGGCTACATTGCATCGAGTTTGAATCATTCGCTCGACTGCCAAGCATACGGGCTACCTTTATTTCGAGTTCGAGCAATCACTCACTCGACCGTTAAGCTTACGGGCTACTTTGACTGTTACGCCTACGGGCTACATTGCATCGAGTTCTAATCATTCGCTCGACTGCCAAGCCTACGGGCTACCTTTATTTCGAGTTCGAGCAAACACTCTCTCGACCATTAAGCCTACGGGCTACTTTGACTATTACACCTACGGGCTACATTGCATCGAGTTCGAAACATTCGCTCGACTGCCAAGCCTACGGGCTACCTTTATTTCGGATTCGAGCAAACACTCACTAGACCATTAAGCCTATGGGCTACTTTGACTATTACGCCTACGGGCTACATTGCATCGAGTTCTAATCATTCGCTCGACTGCCAAGCCTACGGGCTACCTTTATTTCGGATTCGAGCAAACACTCAGTCGACCATTAAGCCTATGGGCTACTTTGACTATTACGCCTACGGGCTACATTGCATCGAGTTCTAATCATTCATTCGACTACCAAGCCTACAGGCTACCTTTATCTCGAGTTCGAGCAATCACTCACTCGACCATTAAGCCTACGGGCTACTTTGACTATTACTCCTATGGGCTACATTGCATCGAGTTTGAATCATTCGCTCGACTGCCAAGCATACGGGCTACCTTTATTTCGAGTTCGAGCAATCACTCACTCGACAATTAAGCTTACGGGCTACTTTGACTGTTACGCCTACGGGCTACATTGCATCGAGTTCTAATCATTCGCTCGACTGCCAAGCCTACGGGCTACCTTTATTTTGGGTTCGAGCAAACACTCTCTCGACCATTAAGCCTACGGGCTACTTTGACTATTACACCTACGGGCTACATTGCATCGAGTTCGAAACATTCGCTCGACTGCAAAGCCTACGGGCTACCTTTATTTCGGATTCGAGCAAACACTCACTCGACCATTAAGCCTATGGGCTACTTTGACTATTACGCCTACGGGCTACATTGCATCGAGTTCTAATCATTCGCTCGACTGCCAAGCCTATGGGCTACCTTTATTTCGAGTTCGAGTAAACACTCACTCGACCATTAAGCCTATGGGCTACTTTGACTGCTAATCCTATGAGCTACATTGCATCGAGTTCTAATCATTCGCTCGACTTCCAAGCCTACGGTCTACCTTTATTTTGAGTTCGAGCAATTACTCTCTCGACCATTAAGCCTACGGGCAACTTTGACTATTACGCCTACGGGCTACATTGCATCGAGTTCTAATCATTCGTTCGACTGCCAAGCCTACGGGCTACCTTTATTTCGAGTTCGAGTAAACACTCACTCGACCATTAAGTCTACGGGCTACTTTGACTGTTACTCCTATGAGCTACATTGCATCGAGTTCTAATCATTCGCTCGACCTCCAAGCCTACGGGCTACCTTTATTTTGAGTTCGAGCAACTACTCTCTCGACCATTAAGCCTACGGGCTACTTTGACTATTACGCCTGCGGGCTACATTGCATCGAGTTTGAATCATTCGCTCGACTGCCAAGCATACGGGCTACCTTTATTTCGAGTTCGAGCAATCACTCACTCGACCGTTAAGCTTACGGGCTACTTTGACTGTTACGCCTACGGGCTACATTGCATCGAGTTCTAATCATTCGCTCGACTGCCAAGCCTACGGGCTACCTTTATTTTGGGTTCGAGCAAACACTCTCTCGACCATTAAGCCTACGGGCTACTTTGACTATTACACCTATGGGCTACATTGCATCGAGTTCGAAACATTCGCTCGACTGCCAAGCCTATGGGCTACCTTTATTTCGGATTCGAGCAAACACTCACTCGACCATTAAGCCTATGGGCTACTTTGACTATTATGCCTACGGGCTACATTGCATCGAGTTCTAATCATTCGCTCGACTGCCAAGCCTATGGGCTACCTTTATTTCGAGTTCGAGTAAACACTCACTCGACCATTAAGCCTATGGGCTACTTTGACTGTTACTCCTATGAGCTACATTGCATCGAGTTCTAATCATTCGCTCGACTTCCAAGCCTACGGGCTACCTTTATTTTGAGTTCGAGCAATTACTCTCTCGACCATTAAGCCTACGGGCTACTTTGACTATTACGCCTACGGGCTACATTGCATCGAGTTCTAATCATTCGTTTGACTGCCAAGCCTACGGGCTACCTTTATTTCGAGTTCGAGCAATCACTCACTCGACCATTAAGCCTACGAGCTACTTTGACTGTTACTCCTACGGGCTACATTGCATCGAGTTCGAATCATTCGCTCGACTGCCAAGTATACGGGCTACCTTTATTTCGAGTTCGAGCAATCACTCACTCGACCATTAAGCTTACGGGCTACTTTGACTATTACGCCTACGGGCTACATTGCATCGAGTTCGAATCATTCGCTTGACTGCCAAGCCTATGGGCTACCTTTATTTCGAGTTCGAGCAATTACTCACTCGATCATTAAGCCTACGGGCTACTTTGACTATTACGCCTACGGGCTACATTGCATCGAGTTCGAATCATTTGCTCGACTGCCAAGCCTATGGGCTACCTTTATTTCGAGTTCGAGCAATCACTCACTCGACCATTAAGCCTACGGGCTACTTTGACTATTACTCCTACGGGCTACATTGCATCGAGTTTGAAACATTCGCTCGGCTGCCAAGACTACGGGCTACCTTTATTTCGAGTTCGAGCCATCACTCACTCGACCATTAAGCCTACGGGCTACTTTGACTGTTACTCCTACGGGCTACATTGCATCGAATTCGAATCATTCGCTTGACTGACAAGCCTACAGACTACCTTTATTTCGAGTTCGAGCAATCACTCACTCGACTATTAAGCCTACGGGCTACTTTGACTATTACTTCTACGGGCTACATTGCATCGAGTTCGAATCATTCGCTCGACTGCGTAGCCTACAGGCTACCTTTATTTCGAGTTCGAGCAATCACTCACTCGACCATTAAGCCTACGGGCTACTTTGACTGTTACTCCTACGGGCTACATTGCATCGAGTTCTAATCATTCGCTCGACTGCCAAGCCTACGGGCTACCTTTATTTCGGGTTCGAGCAAACACTCACTCGACCATTAAGCCTATGGGCTACTTTGACTATTACGCATATGGGCTACATTGCATCGAGTTCGAATCATTCGATCGACTGCCAAGCCGACGGGCTACCTTTATTTCGAGTTAGAGCAAACACTCACTCGACCATTAAGTCTACGGGCTACTTTGACTGTTACTCCTATGAGCTACATTGCATCGAGTTCTAATCATTCGCTCGACCTCCAAGCCTACGGGCTACCTTTATTTTGAGTTCGAGCAACTACTCTCTCGACCATTAAGCCTACGGGCTACTTTGACTATTACGCCTGCGGGCTACATTGCATCGAGTTTGAATCATTCGCTCGACTGCCAAGCATACGGGCTACCTTTATTTCGAGTTCGAGCAATCACTCACTCGACCGTTAAGCTTACGGGCTACTTTGACTGTTACGCCTACGGGCTACATTGCATCGAGTTCTAATCATTCGCTCGACTGCCAAGCCTACGGGCTACCTTTATTTCGGGTTCGAGCAAACACTCTCTCGACCATTAAGCCTACAGGCTACTTTGACTATTACACCTACGGGCTACATTGCATCGAGTTCGAAACATTCGCTCGACTGCCAAGCCTACGGGCTACCTTTATTTCGGATTCGAGCAAACACTCACTAGACCATTAAGCCTATGGGCTACTTTGACTATTACGCCTACGGGCTACATTGCATCGAGTTCTAATCATTCGCTCGACTGCCAAGCCTACGGGCTACCTTTATTTCGGATTCGAGCAAACACTCACTCGACCATTAAGCCTATGGGCTACTTTGACTATTACGCCTACGGGCTACATTGCATCGAGTTCTAATCATTCATTCGACTACCAAGCCTACAGGCTACCTTTATCTCGAGTTCGAGCAATCACTCACTCGACCATTAAGCCTACGGGCTACTTTGACTATTACTCCTATGGGCTACATTGCATCGAGTTTGAATCATTCGCTCGACTGCCAAGCATACGGGCTACCTTTATTTCGAGTTCGAGCAATCACTCACTCGACCATTAAGCTTACGGGCTACTTTGACTGTTACGCCTACGGGCTACATTGCATCGAGTTCTAATCATTCGCTCGACTGCCAAGCCTACGGGCTACCTTTATTTCGGGTTCGAACAAACACTCTCTCGACCATTAAGCCTACGAGCTACTTTGACTATTACACCTACGGGCTACATTGCATCGAGTTCGAAACATTCGCTCGACTGCAAAGCCTACGGGCTACCTTTATTTCGGATTCGAGCAAACACTCACTCGACCATTAAGCCTATGGGCTACTTTGACTATTACGCCTACGGGCTACATTGCATCGAGTTCGAAACATTCGCTCGACTGCCAAGACTACGGGCTACCTTTATTTCGAGTTCGAGCCATCACTCACTCGACCATTAAGCCTACGGGCTACTTTGACTGTTACTCCTACGGGCTACATCGCATCGAATTCGAATCATTCGCTTGACTGACAAGCCTACAGACTACCTTTATTTCGAGTTCGAGCAATCACTCACTCGACTATTAAGCCTACGGGCTACTTTGACTATTACTTCTACGGGCTACATTGCATCGAGTTCGAATCATTCGCTCGACTGCGAAGCCTACAGGCTACATTTATTTCGAGTTCGAGCAATCACTCACTCGACTATTAAGCCTACGGGCTACTTTGACTGTTACTCCTACGGGCTACATTGCATCGAGTTCTAATCATTCGCTCGACTGCCAAGCCTACGGGCTACCTTTATTTCGGGTTCGAGCAAACACTCACTCGACCATTAAGCCTATGGGCTACTTTGACTATTACGCGTATGGGCTACATTGAATCGAGATTGAATCATTCGCTCGACTGCCAAGCCTACGGGCTACCTTTATTTCGAGTTAGAGCAAACACTCACTCGACCATTAAGTCTACGGGCTACTTTGACTGTTACTCCTATGAGCTACATTGCATCGAGTTCTAATCATTCGCTCGACTTCCAAGCCTACAGGCTACCTTTATTTCGAGTTCGAGCAATCACTCACTCGACCATTAAGCCTACGGGCTACTTTGACTATTACACCTACGGGCTACATTGCATCGAGTTCGAAACATTCGATCGACTGCCAAGCCTACTGGCTACCTTTATTTCGGATTCGAGCAAACACTCACTCGACCATTAAGCCTATGGGCTACTTTGACTATTACGCCTACGGGCTACATTGCATCGAGTTCTAATCATTCGCTCGACCTCCAAGCCTACGGGCTACCTTTATTTTGAGTTCGAGCAACTACTCTCTCGACCATTAAGCCTACGGGCTACTTTGATTATTACGCCTGCGGGCTACATTGCATCGAGTTTGAATCATTCGCTCGACTGCCAAGCATACGGGCTACCTTTATTTCGAGTTCGAGCAATCACTCACTCGACCGTTAAGCTTACGGGCTACTTTGACTGTTACGCCTACGGGCTACATTGCATCGAGTTCTAATCATTCGCTCGACTGCCAAGCCTACGGGCTACCTTTATTTCGAGTTCGAGCAAACACTCTCTCGACCATTAAGCCTACGGGCTACTTTGACTATTACACCTACGGGCTACATTGCATCGAGTTCGAAACATTCGCTCGACTGCCAAGCCTACGGGCTACCTTTATTTCGGATTCGAGCAAACACTCACTAGACCATTAAGCCTATGGGCTACTTTGACTATTACGCCTACGGGCTACATTGCATCGAGTTCTAATCATTCGCTCGACTGCCAAGCCTACGGGCTACCTTTATTTCGGATTCGAGCAAACACTCAGTCGACCATTAAGCCTATGGGCTACTTTGACTATTACGCCTACGGGCTACATTGCATCGAGTTCTAATCATTCATTCGACTACCAAGCCTACAGGCTACCTTTATCTCGAGTTCGAGCAATCACTCACTCGACCATTAAGCCTACGGGCTACTTTGACTATTACTCCTATGGGCTACATTGCATCGAGTTTGAATCATTCGCTCGACTGCCAAGCATACGGGCTACCTTTATTTCGAGTTCGAGCAATCACTCACTCGACAATTAAGCTTACGGGCTACTTTGACTGTTACGCCTACGGGCTACATTGCATCGAGTTCTAATCATTCGCTCGACTGCCAAGCCTACGGGCTACCTTTATTTTGGGTTCGAGCAAACACTCTCTCGACCATTAAGCCTACGGGCTACTTTGACTATTACACCTACGGGCTACATTGCATCGAGTTCGAAACATTCGCTCGACTGCAAAGCCTACGGGCTACCTTTATTTCGGATTCGAGCAAACACTCACTCGACCATTAAGCCTATGGGCTACTTTGACTATTACGCCTACGGGCTACATTGCATCGAGTTCTAATCATTCGCTCGACTGCCAAGCCTATGGGCTACCTTTATTTCGAGTTCGAGTAAACACTCACTCGACCATTAAGCCTATGGGCTACTTTGACTGCTAATCCTATGAGCTACATTGCATCGAGTTCTAATCATTCGCTCGACTTCCAAGCCTACGGTCTACCTTTATTTTGAGTTCGAGCAATTACTCTCTCGACCATTAAGCCTACGGGCAACTTTGACTATTACGCCTACGGGCTACATTGCATCGAGTTCTAATCATTCGTTCGACTGCCAAGCCTACGGGCTACCTTTATTTCGAGTTCGAGTAAACACTCACTCGACCATTAAGTCTACGGGCTACTTTGACTGTTACTCCTATGAGCTACATTGCATCGAGTTCTAATCATTCGCTCGACCTCCAAGCCTACGGGCTACCTTTATTTTGAGTTCGAGCAACTACTCTCTCGACCATTAAGCCTACGGGCTACTTTGACTATTACGCCTGCGGGCTACATTGCATCGAGTTTGAATCATTCGCTCGACTGCCAAGCATACGGGCTACCTTTATTTCGAGTTCGAGCAATCACTCACTCGACCGTTAAGCTTACGGGCTACTTTGACTGTTACGCCTACGGGCTACATTGCATCGAGTTCTAATCATTCGCTCGACTGCCAAGCCTACGGGCTACCTTTATTTTGGGTTCGAGCAAACACTCTCTCGACCATTAAGCCTACGGGCTACTTTGACTATTACACCTATGGGCTACATTGCATCGAGTTCGAAACATTCGCTCGACTGCCAAGCCTATGGGCTACCTTTATTTCGGATTCGAGCAAACACTCACTCGACCATTAAGCCTATGGGCTACTTTGACTATTATGCCTACGGGCTACATTGCATCGAGTTCTAATCATTCGCTCGACTGCCAAGCCTATGGGCTACCTTTATTTCGAGTTCGAGTAAACACTCACTCGACCATTAAGCCTATGGGCTACTTTGACTGTTACTCCTATGAGCTACATTGCATCGAGTTCTAATCATTCGCTCGACTTCCAAGCCTACGGGCTACCTTTATTTTGAGTTCGAGCAATTACTCTCTCGACCATTAAGCCTACGGGCTACTTTGACTATTACGCCTACGGGCTACATTGCATCGAGTTCTAATCATTCGTTTGACTGCCAAGCCTACGGGCTACCTTTATTTCGAGTTCGAGCAATCACTCACTCGACCATTAAGCCTACGAGCTACTTTGACTGTTACTCCTACGGGCTACATTGCATCGAGTTCGAATCATTCGCTCGACTGCCAAGTATACGGGCTACCTTTATTTCGAGTTCGAGCAATCACTCACTCGACCATTAAGCTTACGGGCTACTTTGACTATTACGCCTACGGGCTACATTGCATCGAGTTCGAATCATTCGCTTGACTGCCAAGCCTATGGGCTACCTTTATTTCGAGTTCGAGCAATTACTCACTCGATCATTAAGCCTACGGGCTACTTTGACTATTACGCCTACGGGCTACATTGCATCGAGTTCGAATCATTTGCTCGACTGCCAAGCCTATGGGCTACCTTTATTTCGAGTTCGAGCAATCACTCACTCGACCATTAAGCCTACGGGCTACTTTGACTATTACTCCTACGGGCTACATTGCATCGAGTTTGAAACATTCGCTCGGCTGCCAAGACTACGGGCTACCTTTATTTCGAGTTCGAGCCATCACTCACTCGACCATTAAGCCTACGGGCTACTTTGACTGTTACTCCTACGGGCTACATTGCATCGAATTCGAATCATTCGCTTGACTGACAAGCCTACAGACTACCTTTATTTCGAGTTCGAGCAATCAGTCACTCGACTATTAAGCCTACGGGCTACTTTGACTATTACTTCTACGGGCTACATTGCATCGAGTTCGAATCATTCGCTCGACTGCGTAGCCTACAGGCTACCTTTATTTCGAGTTCGAGCAATCACTCACTCGACCATTAAGCCTACGGGCTACTTTGACTGTTACTCCTACGGGCTACATTGCATCGAGTTCTAATCATTCGCTCGACTGCCAAGCCTACGGGCTACCTTTATTTCGGGTTCGAGCAAACACTCACTCGACCATTAAGCCTATGGGCTACTTTGACTATTACGCATATGGGCTACATTGCATCGAGTTCGAATCATTCGATCGACTGCCAAGCCGACGGGCTACCTTTATTTCGAGTTAGAGCAAACACTCACTCGACCATTAAGTCTACGGGCTACTTTGACTGTTACTCCTATGAGCTACATTGCATCGAGTTCTAATCATTCGCTCGACCTCCAAGCCTACGGGCTACCTTTATTTTGAGTTCGAGCAACTACTCTCTCGACCATTAAGCCTACGGGCTACTTTGACTATTACGCCTGCGGGCTACATTGCATCGAGTTTGAATCATTCGCTCGACTGCCAAGCATACGGGCTACCTTTATTTCGAGTTCGAGCAATCACTCACTCGACCGTTAAGCTTACGGGCTACTTTGACTGTTACGCCTACGGGCTACATTGCATCGAGTTCTAATCATTCGCTCGACTGCCAAGCCTACGGGCTACCTTTATTTCGGGTTCGAGCAAACACTCTCTCGACCATTAAGCCTACAGGCTACTTTGACTATTACACCTACGGGCTACATTGCATCGAGTTCGAAACATTCGCTCGACTGCCAAGCCTACGGGCTACCTTTATTTCGGATTCGAGCAAACACTCACTAGACCATTAAGCCTATGGGCTACTTTGACTATTACGCCTACGGGCTACATTGCATCGAGTTCTAATCATTCGCTCGACTGCCAAGCCTACGGGCTACCTTTATTTCGGATTCGAGCAAACACTCACTCGACCATTAAGCCTATGGGCTACTTTGACTATTACGCCTACGGGCTACATTGCATCGAGTTCTAATCATTCATTCGACTACCAAGCCTACAGGGCTACCTTTATCTCGAGTTCGAGCAATCACTCACTCGACCATTAAGCCTACGGGCTACTTTGACTATTACTCCTATGGGCTACATTGCATCGAGTTTGAATCATTCGCTCGACTGCCAAGCATACGGGCTACCTTTATTTCGAGTTCGAGCAATCACTCACTCGACAATTAAGCTTACGGGCTACTTTGACTGTTACGCCTACGGGCTACATTGCATCGAGTTCTAATCATTCGCTCGACTGCCAAGCCTACGGGCTACCTTTATTTCGGGTTCGAGCAAACACTCTCTCGACCATTAAGCCTACGGGCTACTTTGACTATTACACCTACGGGCTACATTGCATCGAGTTCGAAACATTCGCTCGACTGCAAAGCCTACGGGCTACCTTTATTTCGGATTCGAGCAAACACTCACTCGAGCATTAAGCCTATGGGCTACTTTGACTATTACGCCTACGGGCTACATTGCATCGAGTTCTAATCATTCGCTCGACTGCCAAGCCTATGGGCTACCTTTATTTCGAGTTCGAGTAAACACTCACTCGACCATTAAGCCTATGGGCTGCTTTGACTGCTACTCCTATGAGCTACATTGCATCGAGTTCTAATCATTCGCTCGACTTACAAGCCTACGGGCTACCTTTATTTTGAGTTCGAGCAATTACTCTCTCGACCATTAAGCCTACGGGCTACTTTGACTATTACGCCTACGGGCTACATTGCATCGAGTTCTAATCATTCGTTCGACTGCCAAGGCTACGGGCTACCTTTATTTCGAGTTCGAGCAATCACTCACTCGACCATTAAGCCTACGAGCTACTTTGACTGTTACTCCTACGGGCTATATTGCATCGAGTTCGAATCATTCGCTCGACTGCCAAGCATACGGGCTACCTTTATTTCGAGTTCGAGCAATCACTCACTCGACCATTAAGCTTACGGGCTACTTTGACTATTACGCCTACGGGCTACATTGCATCGAGTTCGAATCATTCGCTTGACTGCCAAGCCTATGGGCTACCTTTATTTCGAGTTCGAGCAATTACTCACTCGATCATTAAGCCTACGGGCTACTTTGACTATTACGCCTACGGGCTACATTGCATCGAGTTCGAATCATTTGCTCGACTGCCAAGCCTATGGGCTACCTTTATTTCGAGTTCGAGCAATCACTCACTCGACCATTAAGCCTACGGGCTACTTTGACTATTACTCCTACGGGCTACATTGCATCGAGTTCGAAACATTCGCTCGACTGCCAAGACTACGGGCTACCTTTATTTCGAGTTCGAGCCATCACTCACTCGACCATTAAGCCTACGGGCTACTTTGACTGTTACTCCTACGGGCTACATTGCATCGAATTCGAATCATTCGCTTGACTGACAAGCCTACAGACTACCTTTATTTCGAGTTCGAGCAATCACTCACTCGACTATTAAGCCTACGGGCTACTTTGACTATTACTTCTACGGGCTACATTGCATCGAGTTCGAATCATTCGCTCGACTGCGAAGCCTACAGGCTACCTTTATTTCGAGTTCGAGCAATCACTTACTCGACTATTAAGCCTACGGGCTACTTTGACTGTTACTCCTACGGGCTACATTGCATCGAGTTCTAATCATTCGCTCGACTGCCAAGCCTACGGGCTACCTTTATTTCGGGTTCGAGCAAACACTCACTCGACCATTAAGCCTATGGGCTACTTTGACTATTACGCATATGGTCTACATTGAATCGAGTTCGAATCATTCGCTCGACTGCCAAGCCTACGGGCTACCTTTATTTCGAGTTAGAGCAAACACTCACTCGACCATTAAGTCTACGGGCTACTTTGACTGTTACTCCTATGAGCTACATTGCATCGAGTTCTAATCATTCGCTCGACCTCCAAGCCTACGGGCTACCTTTATTTTGAGTTCGAGCAACTACTCTCTCGACTATTAAGCCTACGGGCTACTTGACTATTACGACTACGGGCTATATTGCATCGAGTTCTAATCATTCGTTCGACTTCCAAGCCTACAGGCTACCTTTATTTTGAGTTCGAGCAATTACTCTCTCGACCATTAAGCCTACGGGCTACTTTGACTATTACGCCTACGGGCTACATTGCATCGAGTTTGAATCATTCGCTCGACTGCCAAGCATACAGGCTACCTTTATTTCGAGTTCGAGCAATCACTCACGCGACCATTAAGCTTACGGGCTACTTTGACTGTTACGCTTATGGGCTACATTGCATCGAGTTCTAATCATTCGCTCGACTGCCAAGCCTACGGGCTACCTTTATTTCGGGTTCTAGCAAATACTCTCTCGACCATTAAGCCTACGGGCTACTTTGACTATTACACCTACGGGCTACATTGCATCAGGTTTGAATCATTCGCTCGACTGCCAAGCCTACGGGCTACCTTTATTTTGAGTTCGAGCAATCACTCACTTGACCATTAAGCCTACGGGCTACTTTGACTGTTACGCCTATGGGCTACATTGCATCGAGTTCTAATCATTCGCTCGACTGCCAAGCCTACGGGCTACCTTTATTTCGGGTTCGAGCAAACACTCTCTCGACCATTAAGCCTATGGGCTACTTTGACTATTAAACCTATGGGCTACATTGCATCGAGTTCGAAACATTCGCTCGACTGCCAAGCCTACGGGCTACCTTTATTTCGAATTCGAGCAAACACTCACTCGACCATTAAGCCTATGGGCTACTTTGACTATTATGCCTACGGGCTACATTGCATCGAGTTCTAATCATTCGCTCGACTGCCAAGCCTATGGGCTACCTTTATTTCGAGTTCGAGTAAACACTCACTCGACCATTAAACCTAAGGGCTACTTTGACTGTTACTCCTATGAGCTACATTGCATCGAGTTCTAATCATTCGCTCGACTTTCAAGCCTACGGGCTACCTTTATTTTGAGTTCAAGCAATTACTCTCTCGACCATTAAGCCTATGGGCTACTTTGACTATTACGCCTACGGGCTACATTGCATCGAGTTCTAATCATTCGTCTGACTGCCAAGCCTACGGGCTACCTTTATTTCGAGTTCGAGCAATCACTCACTCGACCATTAAGCCTACGAGCTACTTTGACTGTTACTCCTACGGGCTATATTGCATCGAGTTCGAATCATTCGCTCGACTGCCAAGCATACGGGCTACCTTTATTTCGAGTTCGAGCAATCACTCACTCGACCATTAAGCTTACGGGCTACTTTGACTATTACGCCTACGGGCTACATTGCATCGAGTTCGAATCATTCGCTTGACTGCCAAGCCTATGGGCTACCTTTATTTCGAGTTCGAGCAATTACTCACTCGATCATTAAGCCTACGGGCTACTTTGACTATTACGCCTACGGGCTACATTGCATCAAGTTCGAATCATTTGCTCGACTGCCAAGCCTATGGGCTACCTTTATTTCGAGTTCGAGCAATCACTCACTCGACCATTAAGCCTACGGGCTACTTTGACTATTACTCCTACGGGCTACATTGCATCGAGTTCGAAACATTCGCTCGGCTGCCAAGACTATGGGCTACCTTTATTTCGAGTTCGAGCCATCACTCACTCGACCATTAAGCGTACGGGCTACTTTGACTGTTACTCCTACGGGCTACATTGAATCGAATTCGAATCATTCGCTTGACTGACAAGCCTACAGACTACCTTTATTTCGAGTTCGAGCAATCACTCACTTGACTATTTAAGCCTACGGGCTACTTTGACTATTACTTCTACGGGCTACATTGCATCGAGTTTGAATCATTCGCTCGACTGCGAAGCCTACAGGCTACCTTTATTTCGAGTTCGAGCAATCACTCACTCGACCATTAAGCCTACGGGCTACTTTGACTGTTACTCCTACGGGCTACATTGCATCGAGTTCTAATCATTCGCTCGACTGCCAAGCCTACGGGCTACCTTTATTTCGGGTTCGAGCAAACACTCACTCGACCATTAAGCCTATGGGCTACTTTGACTATTACGCATATGGTCTACATTGCATCGAGTTCGAATCATTCGCTCGACTGCCAAGCCGACGGGCTACCTTTATTTCGAGTTAGAGCAAACACTCACTCGACCATTAAGTCTACGGGCTACTTTGACTGTTACTCCTATGAGCTACATTGCATCGAGTTCTAATCATTCGCTCGACCTCCAAGCCTACGGGCTACCTTTATTTTGAGTTCGAGCAACTACTCTCTCGACTATTAAGCCTACGGGCTACTTGACTATTACGACTACGGGCTATATTGCATCGAGTTCTAATCATTCGTTCGACTTCCAAGCCTACAGGCTACCTTTATTTTGAGTTCGAGCAATTACTCTCTCGACCATTAAGCCTACGGGCTACTTTGACTATTACGCCTACGGGCTACATTGCATCGAGTTTGAATCATTCGCTCGACTGCCAAGCATACAGGCTACCTTTATTTCGAGTTCGAGCAATCACTCACGCGACCATTAAGCTTACGGGCTACTTTGACTGTTACGCTTATGGGCTACATTGCATCGAGTTCTAATCATTCGCTCGACTGCCAAGCCTACGGGCTACCTTTATTTCGGGTTCTAGCAAATACTCTCTCGACCATTAAGCCTACGGGCTACTTTGACTATTACACCTACGGGCTACATTGCATCAGGTTTGAATCATTCGCTCGACTGCCAAGCCTACGGGCTACCTTTATTTTGAGTTCGAGCAATCACTCACTTGACCATTAAGCCTACGGGCTACTTTGACTGTTACGCCTATGGGCTACATTGCATCGAGTTCTAATCATTCGCTCGACTGCCAAGCCTACGGGCTACCTTTATTTCGGGTTCGAGCAAACACTCTCTCGACCATTAAGCCTATGGGCTACTTTGACTATTAAACCTATGGGCTACATTGCATCGAGTTCGAAACATTCGCTCGACTGCCAAGCCTACGGGCTACCTTTATTTCGAATTCGAGCAAACACTCACTCGACCATTAAGCCTATGGGCTACTTTGACTATTATGCCTACGGGCTACATTGCATCGAGTTCTAATCATTCGCTCGACTGCCAAGCCTATGGGCTACCTTTATTTCGAGTTCGAGTAAACACTCACTCGACCATTAAACCTAAGGGCTACTTTGACTGTTACTCCTATGAGCTACATTGCATCGAGTTCTAATCATTCGCTCGACTTTCAAGCCTACGGGCTACCTTTATTTTGAGTTCAAGCAATTACTCTCTCGACCATTAAGCCTATGGGCTACTTTGACTATTACGCCTACGGGCTACATTGCATCGAGTTCTAATCATTCGTCTGACTGCCAAGCCTACGGGCTACCTTTATTTCGAGTTCGAGCAATCACTCACTCGACCATTAAGCCTACGAGCTACTTTGACTGTTACTCCTACGGGCTATATTGCATCGAGTTCGAATCATTCGCTCGACTGCCAAGCATACGGGCTACCTTTATTTCGAGTTCGAGCAATCACTCACTCGACCATTAAGCTTACGGGCTACTTTGACTATTACGCCTACGGGCTACATTGCATCGAGTTCGAATCATTCGCTTGACTGCCAAGCCTATGGGCTACCTTTATTTCGAGTTCGAGCAATTACTCACTCGATCATTAAGCCTACGGGCTACTTTGACTATTACGCCTACGGGCTACATTGCATCAAGTTCGAATCATTTGCTCGACTGCCAAGCCTATGGGCTACCTTTATTTCGAGTTCGAGCAATCACTCACTCGACCATTAAGCCTACGGGCTACTTTGACTATTACTCCTACGGGCTACATTGCATCGAGTTCGAAACATTCGCTCGGCTGCCAAGACTATGGGCTACCTTTATTTCGAGTTCGAGCCATCACTCACTCGACCATTAAGCGTACGGGCTACTTTGACTGTTACTCCTACGGGCTACATTGAATCGAATTCGAATCATTCGCTTGACTGACAAGCCTACAGACTACCTTTATTTCGAGTTCGAGCAATCACTCACTTGACTATTAAGCCTACGGGCTACTTTGACTATTACTTCTACGGGCTACATTGCATCGAGTTTGAATCATTCGCTCGACTGCGAAGCCTACAGGCTACCTTTATTTCGAGTTCGAGCAATCACTCACTCGACCATTAAGCCTACGGGCTACTTTGACTGTTACTCCTACGGGCTACATTGCATCGAGTTCTAATCATTCGCTCGACTGCCAAGCCTACGGGCTACCTTTATTTCGGGTTCGAGCAAACACTCACTCGACCATTAAGCCTATGGGCTACTTTGACTATTACGCATATGGTCTACATTGCATCGAGTTCGAATCATTCGCTCGACTGCCAAGCCGACGGGCTACCTTTATTTCGAGTTAGAGCAAACACTCACTCGACCATTAAGTCTACGGGCTACTTTGACTGTTACTCCTATGAGCTACATTGCATCGAGTTCTAATCATTCGCTCGACCTCCAAGCCTACGGGCTACCTTTATTTTGAGTTCGAGCAACTACTCTCTCGACCATTAAGCCTACGGGCTACTTTGACTATTACGCCTGCGGGCTACATTGCATCGAGTTTGAATCATTCGCTCGACTGCCAAGCATACGGGCTACCTTTATTTCGAGTTCGAGCAATCACTCACTCGACCGTTAAGCTTACGGGCTACTTTGACTATTATTCCTACGGGCTACATTGCATCGAGTTCTAATCATTCGCTCGACTGCCAATCCTATGGGCTACCTTTATTTCGAGTTCGAGTAAACACTCACTCGACCATTAAGCCTATGGGCTACTTTGACTGTTACTCCTATGAGCTACATTGCATCGAGTTCTAATCATTCGCTCGACTTCCAAGCCTACGGGCTACCTTTATTTTGAGTTCGAGCAATTACTCTCTCGACCATTAAGCCTACGGGCTACTTTGACTATTACGCCTACGGGCTACATTGCATCGAGTTCTAATCATTCGTTTGACTGCCAAGCCTACGGGCTACCTTTATTTCAAGTTCGAGCAATCATTCACTCGACCATTAAGCCTACGGGCTACTTTGACTATTACACCTATGGGCTACATTGCATCGAGTTCGAAACATTCGCTCGACTACCAAGCCTACGGGCTACCTTTATTTTGGATTCGAGCAAACACTCACTCGACCATTAAGCCTATGGGCTACTTTGACTATTATGCCTACGGGCTACATTGCATCGAGTTCTAATCATTCGCTCGACTGCCAAGCCTATGGGCTACCTTTATTTCGAGTTCGAGTAAACACTCACTCGACCATTAAGCCTATGGGCTACTTTGACTGTTACTCCTATGAGCTACACAGGATCGAGTTCGAATCATTCGCTCGACTGCCAAGCCTACGGGCTACCTTTATTTTGAGTTCGAGCAATCACTCACTCGACCATTAAGCCTACGGGCTACTTTGACTATTACGCCTACGGGCTACATTGCATCGAGTTCTAATCATTCGTTTGACTGCCAAGCCTACGGGCTACCTTTATTTCGAGTTCGAGCAATCACTCACTCGACCATTAAGCCTACGAGCTACTTTGACTGTTACTCATACGGGCTACATTGCATCGAGTTCGAATCATTCGCTCGACTGCCAAGCATACGGGCTACCTTTATTTCGAGTTCGAGCAATCACTCACTCGACCATTAAGCTTACGGGCTACTTTGACTATTACGCCTACGGGCTACATTGCATCGAGTTCGAATCATTCGCTTGACTGCCAAGCCTATGGGCTACCTTTATTTCGAGTTCGAGCAATTACTCACTCGATCATTAAGCCTACGGGCTACTTTGACTATTACGCCTACGGGCTACATTGCATCGAGTTCGAATCATTTGCTCGACTGCCAAGCCTATGGGCTACCTTTATTTCGAGTTCGAGCAATCACTCACCCGACCATTATGCCTACGGGCTACTTTGACTATTACTCCTACGGGCTACATTGCATCGAGTTCGAAACATTCGCTCGGCTGCCAAGACTACGGGCTACCTTTATTTCGAGTTCGAGCCATCACTCACTCGACCATTAAGCCTACGGGCTACTTTGACTGTTACTCCTAAGGACTAAATTGCATCGAATTCGAATCATTCGCTTGACTGACAAGCCTACAGACTACCTTTATTTCGAGTTCGAGCAATCACTCACTCGACTATTAAGCCTACGGGCTACTTTGACTATTACTTCTACGGGCGACATTGCATCGAGTTCGAATAATTCGCTCGACTGCGAAGCCTACAGGCTACCTTTATTTCGAGTTCGAGCAATCACTCTCTCGACCATTAAGCCTACGGGCTACTTTGACTGTTACTCCTACGGGCTACATTGCATCGAGTTCTAATCATTCGCTCGACTGCCAAGCCTACGGGCTACCTTTATTTCGGGTTCGGAGCAAACACTCACTCGACCATTAAGCCTATGGGCTACTTTGACTATTACGCATATGGGCGACATTGCATCAAGTTCAAATCATTCGCTCGACTGCCAAGCCGACGGGCTACCTTTATTTTGAGTTCGAGCAATTACTCTCTCGACCATTAAGCCTACGGGCTACTTTGACTATTACGCCTACGGGCTACATTGCATCGAGTTCTAATCATTCGTTTGACTGCCAAGCCTACGGGCTACCTTTATTTCAAGTTCGAGCAATCATTCACTCGACCATTAAGCCTACGAGCTACTTTGACTGTTACTCCTACGGGCTACATTGCATCGAGTTCGAATCATTCGCTCGACTGCCAAGCATACGGGCTACCTTTATTTCGAGTTCGAGCAATCACTCACTTGACCATTAAGCTTACGGGCTACTTTGACTATTACGCCTACGGGCTACATTGCATCGAGTTCGAATCATTCGCTTGACTGCCAAGCCTATGGGCTACCTTTATTTCGAGTTCGAGCAATTACTCACTCGATCATTAAGCCTACGGGCTACTTTGACTATTACGCCTACGGGCTACATTGCATCGAGTTCGAATCATTTGCTCGACTGCCAAGCCTATGGGCTACCTTTATTTCGAGTTCGAGCAATCACTCACCCGACCATTAAGCCTACGGGCTACTTTGACTATTACTCCTACAGGCTACATTGCATCGAGTTCGAAACATTCGCTCGGCTGCCAAGACTACGGGCTACCTTTATTTCGAGTTCGAGCCATCACTCACTCGACCATTAAGCCTACGGGCTACTTTGACTGTTACTCCTAAGGGCTACATTGCATCGAATTCGAATCATTCGCTTGACTGACAAGCCTACAGACTACCTTTATTTCGAGTTCGAGCAATCACTCACTCGACTATTAAGCCTACGGGCTACTTTGACTATTACTTCTATGGGCGACATTGCATCGAGTTCGAATAATTCGCTCGACTGCGAAGCCTACAGGCTACCTTTATTTCGAGTTCGAGCAATCACTCACTCGACCATTAAACCTACGGGCTACTTTGACTGTTACTCCTACGGGCTACATTGCATCGAGTTCTAATCATTCGCTCGACTGCCAAGCCTACGGGCTACCTTTATTTCGGGTTCGAGCAAACACTCACTCGACCATTAAGCCTATGGGCTACTTTGACTATTACGCATATGGGCTACATTGCATCAAGTTCGAATCATTCGCTCGACTGCCAAGCCGACGGGCTACCTTTATTTCGAGTTAGAGCAAACACTCACTCGACCATTAAGTCTACGGGCTACTTTGACTGTTACTCCTATGAGCTACATTGCATCGAGTTCTAATCATTCGCTCGACCTCCAAGCCTACGGGCTACCTTTATTTTGAGTTCGAGCAACTACTCTCTCGACCATTAAGCCTACGGGCTACTTTGACTATTACGCCTGCGGGCTACATTGCATCGAGTTTGAATCATTCGCTCGACTGCCAAGCATACGGGCTACCTTTATTTCGAGTTCGAGCAATCACTCACTCGACCGTTAAGCTTACGGGCTACTTTGACTGTTACGCCTACGGGCTACATTGCATCGAGTTCTAATCATTCGCTCGACTGCCAAGCCTACGCGCTACCTTTATTTCGGGTTCGAGCAAACACTCTCTCGACCATTAAGCCTACGGGCTACTTTGACTATTACACCTACGGGCTACATTGCATCGAGTTTGAAACATTCGCTCGACTGCCAAGCCTACGGGCTACCTTTATTTCGGATTAGAGCAAACACTTACTCGACCATTAAGCCTATGGGCTACTTTGACTATTACGCCTACGGGCTACATTGCATCGAGTTCTAATCATTCGCTCGACTGCCAAGCCTATGGGCTACCTTTATTTCGAGTTCGAGTAAACACTCACTCGACCATTAAGCCTATGGGCTACTTTGACTCTTACTCCTATGAGCTACATTGCAACGAGTTCTAATCATTCGCTCGACTTCCAAGCCTACGGGCTACCTTTATTTTGAGTTCGAGCAATTACTCTCTCGACCATTAAGCCTACGGGCTACTTTGACTATTACGCCTACGGGCTACATTGCATCGAGTTCTAATCATTCGTTTGACTGCCAAGCCTACGGGCTACCTTTATTTCAAGTTCGAGCAATCATTCACTCGACCATTAAGCCTACGAGCTACTTTGACTGTTACTCCTACGGGCTACATTGCATCGAGTTCGAATCATTCGCTCGACTGCCAAGCATACGGGCTACCTTTATTTCGAGTTCGAGCAATCACTCACTCGACCATTAAGCTTACGGGCTACTTTGACTATTACGCCTACGGGCTACATTGCATCGAGTTCGAATCATTCGCTTGACTGCCAAGCCTATTGGGCTACCTTTATTTCGAGTTCGAGCAATTACTCACTCGATCATTAAGCCTACGGGCTACTTTGACTATTACGCCTACGGGCTACATTGCATCGAGTTCGAATCATTTGCTCGACTGCCAAGCCTATGGGCTACCTTTATTTCGAGTTCGAGCAATCACTCACCCGACCATTAAGCCTACGGGCTACTTTGACTATTACTCCTACAGGCTACATTGCATCGAGTTCGAAACATTCGCTCGGCTGCCAAGACTACGGGCTACCTTTATTTCGAGTTCGAGCCATCACTCACTCGACCATTAAGCCTACGGGCTACTTTGACTGTTACTCCTAAGGGCTACATTGCATCGAATTCGAATCATTCGCTTGACTGACAAGCCTACAGACTACCTTTATTTCGAGTTCGAGCAATCACTCACTCGACTATTAAGCCTACGGGCTACTTTGACTATTACTTCTACGGGCGACATTGCATCGAGTTCGAATAATTCGCTCGACTGCGAAGCCTACAGGCTACCTTTATTTCGATTCGAGCAAACACTCACTCGACCATTAAGCCTATGGGCTACTTTGACTATTACGCCTACGGGCTACATTGCATCGAGTTCTAATCATTCGCTCGACTGCCAAGCCTATGGGCTACCTTTATTTCGAGTTCGAGTAAACACTCACTCGACCATTAAGCCTATGGGCTACTTTGACTGTTACGCATATGGTCTACATTGCATCGAGTTCGAATCATTCGCTCGACTGCCAAGCCGACGGGCTACCTTTATTTCGAGTTAGAGCAAACACTCACTCGACCATTAAGTCTACGGGCTACTTTGACTGTTACTCCTATGAGCTACATTGCATCGAGTTCTAATCATTCGCTCGACCTCCAAGCCTACGGGCTACCTTTATTTTGAGTTCGAGCAACTACTCTCTCGACCATTAAGCCTACGGGCTACTTTGACTATTACGCCTGCGGGCTACATTGCATCGAGTTTGAATCATTCGCTCGACTGCCAAGCATACGGGCTACCTTTATTTCGAGTTCGAGCAATCACTCACTCGACCGTTAAGCTTACGGGCTACTTTGACTGTTACGCCTACGGGCTACATTGCATCGAGTTCTAATCATTCGCTCGACTGCCAAGCCTACGCGCTACCTTTATTTCGGGTTCGAGCAAACACTCTCTCGACCATTAAGCCTACGGGCTACTTTTACTATTACACCTATGGGCTACATTGCATCGAGTTCGAAACATTCGCTCGACTGCCAAGCCTACGGGCTACCTTTATTTCGGATTCGAGCAAACACTCACTTGACCATTAAGCCTATGGGCTACTTTGACTATTATGCCTACGGGCTACATTGCATCGAGTTCTAATCATTCGCTTGACTGCCAAGCCTATGGGCTACCTTTATTTCGAGTTCGAGTAAACACTCACTCGACCATTAAGCCTATGGGCTACTTTGACTCTTACTCCTATGAGCTACATTGCATCGAGTTCTAATCATTCGCTCGACTTCCAAGCCTACGGGCTACCTTTATTTTGAGTTCGAGCAATTACTCTCTCGACCATTAAGCCTACGGGCTACTTTGACTATTACGCCTACGGGCTACATTGCATCGAGTTCTAATCATTCGTTTGACTGCCAAGCCTACGGGCTACCTTTATTTCGAGTTCGAGCAATCACTCACTCGACCATTAAGCCTACGAGCTACTTTGACTGTTACTCCTACGGGCTACATTGCATCGAGTTCGAATCATTCGCTCGACTGCCAAGCATACGGGCTACCTTTATTTCGAGTTCGAGCAATCACTCACTCGACCATTAAGCTTACGGGCTACTTTGACTATTACGCCTACGGGCTACATTGCATCGAGTTCGAATCATTCGCTTGACTGCCAAGCCTATGGGCTACCTTTATTTCGAGTTCGAGCAATTACTCACTCGATCATTAAGCCTACGGGCTACTTTGACTATTACGCCTACGGGCTACATTGCATCGAGTTCGAATCATTTGCTCGACTGCCAAGCCTATGGGCTACCTTTATTTCGAGTTCGAGCAAGCACTCACTCGACCATTAAGCCTACGGGCTACTTTGACTATTACTCCTACGGGCTACATTGCATCGAGTTCGAAACATTCGCTCGACTGCCAAGACTACAGGCTACCTTTATTTCGAGTTCCAGCCATCACTCACTCGACCATTAAGCCTACGGGCTACTTTCACTGTTACTCCTACGGGCTACATTGCATCGAATTCGAACCATTCGCTTGACTGACAAGCCTACAGACTACCTTTATTTCGAGTTCGAGCAATCACTCACTCGACTATTAAGCCTACGGGCTACTTTGACTATTACTTCTACGGGCTACATTGCATCGAGTTCAAATCATTCGCTCGACTGCGAAGCCTACAGGCTACCTTTATTTCGAGTTCGAGCAATCACTCACTCGACTATTAAGCCTACGGGCTACTTTGACTGTTACTCCTACGGGCTACATTGCATCGAGTTCTAATCATTCGCTCGACTGCCAAGCATACGGGCTACCTTTATTTCGGGTTCGAGCAAACACTCACTCGACCATTAAGCCTATGGGCTACTTTGACTATTATGCGTATGGGCTACATTGAATCGAGTTCGAATCATTCGCTCGACTGCCAAGCCTACGGGCTACCTTTATTTCGAGTTAGAGCAAACACTCACTCGACCATTAAGTCTACGGGCTACTTTGACTGTTACTCCTATGAGCTACATTGCATCGAGTTCTAATCATTCGCTCGACCTCCAAGCCTACGGGCTACCTTTATTTTGAGATCGAGCAACTACTCTCTCGACCATTAAGCCTACGGGCTACTTGACTATTATGCCTACGGGCTACATTGCATCGAGTTTGAATCATTCGCTCGACTGCCAAGCATACAGGCTACCTTTATTTCGAGTTCGAGCAATCACTCACGCGACCATTAAGCTTACGGGCTACTTTGACTGTTACGCTTATGGGCTACATTGCATCGAGTTCTAATCATTCGCTCGACTGCCAAGCCTACGGGCTACCTTTATTTCGGGTTCTAGCAAATACTCTCTCGACCATTGAGCCTACGGGCTACTTTGACTATTACACCTACGGGCTACATTGCATCAGGTTTGAATCATTCGCTCGACTGCCAAACCTACGGGCTACCTTTATTTCGAGTTCGAGCAATCACTCACTTGACCATTAAGCCTACGGGCTACTTTGACTGTTACGCCTATGGGCTACATTGCATCGAGTTCTAATCATTCGTTCGACTGCCAAGCCTACGGGCTACCTTTATTTCGGGTTCGAGCAAACACTCTCTCGACCATTAAGCCTATGGGCTACTTTGAGTATTACACCTATGGGCTACATTGCATCGAGTTCGAAACATTCGCTCGACTGCCATGCCTACGGGCTACCTTTATTTCGGATTCGAGCAAACACTCACTCGACCATTAAGCCTATAGGCTACTTTGACTATTATGCCTACGGGCTACATTGCATCGAGTTCTAATCATTCGCTTGACTGCCAAGCCTATGGGCTACCTTTATTTCGAGTTCGAGTAAACACTCACTCGACCATTAAGCCTATGGGCTACTTTGACTGTTACTCCTATGAGCTACATTGCATCGAGTTCTAATCATTCGCTCGACTTCCAAGCCTACGGGCTAACTTTATTTTGAGTTCGAGCAATTACTCTCTCGACCATTAAGCCTACGGGCTACTTTGACTATTACGCCTACGGGCTACATTGCATCGAGTTCTAATCATTCGTTCGACTGCCAAGCCTACGGGCTACCTTTATTTCGAGTTCGAGCAATCACTCACTCGACCATTAAGCCTACGAGCTACTTTGACTGTTACTCCTACGGGCTACATTGCATCGAGTTCGAATCATTCGCTCGACTGCCAAGCATACGGGCTACCTTTATTTCGAGTTCGAGCAATCACTCACTCGACCATTAAGCTTACGGGCTACTTTGACTATTACGCCTACGGGCTACATTGCATCGAGTTCGAATCATTCGCTTGACTGCCAAGCCTATGGGCTACCTTTATTTCGAGTTCGAGCAATTACTCACTCGATCATTAAGCCTACGGGCTACTTTGACTGTTACTCCTACGGGCTACTTTGACTGTTACTCCTACGGGCTACATTGCATCGAATTCGAATCATTCGCTTGACTGACAAGCCTACAGACTACCTTTATTTCGAGTTCGAGCAATCACTCACTCGACTATTAAGCCTACGGGCTACTTTGACTATTACTTCTACGGGCTACATTGCATCGAGTTCGAATCATTCGCTCGACTGCGAAGCCTACAGGCTACCTTTATTTCGAGTTCGAGCAATTACTCACTCGACTATTAAGCCTACGGGCTACTTTGACTGTTACTCCTACGGGCTACATTGCATCGAGTTCTAATCATTCGCTCGACTGCCAAGCCTACGGGCTACCTTTATTTCGGGTTCGAGCAAACACTCACTCGACCATTAAGCCTATGGGCTACTTTGACTATTACGCATATGGTCTACATTGAATCGAGTTCGAATCATTCGCTCGACTGCCAAGCCTACGGGCTACCTTTATTTCGAGTTAGAGCAAACACTCACTCGACCATTAAGTCTACGGGCTACTTTGACTGTTACTCCTATGAGCTACATTGCATCGAGTTCTAATCATTCGCTCGACCTCCAAGCCTACGGGCTACCTTTATTTTGAGATCGAGCAACTACTCTCTCGACCATTAAGCCTACGGGCTACTTTGACTGTTACTCCTATGAGCTACATTGCATCGAGTTCTAATCATTCGCTCGACTTCCAAGCCTACGGGCTACCTTTATTTTGAGTTCGAGCAATTACTCTCTCGACCATTAAGCCTACGGGCTACTTTGACTATTACGCCTACGGGCTACATTGCATCGAGTTTGAATCATTCGCTCGACTGCCAAGCATACAGGCTACCTTTATTTCGAGTTCGAGCAATCACTCACGCGACCATTAAGCTTACGGGCTACTTTGACTGTTACGCTTATGGGCTACATTGCATCGAGTTCTAATCATTCGCTCGACTGCCAAGCCTACGGGCTACCTTTATTTCGGGTTCTAGCAAATACTCTCTCGACCATTAAGCCTACGGGCTACTTTGACTATTACACCTACGGGCTACATTGCATCAGGTTTGAATCATTCGCTCGACTGCCAAGCCTACGGGCTACCTTTATTTCGAGTTCGAGCAATCACTCACTTGACCATTAAGCCTACGGGCTACTTTGATTGTTACGCCTATGGGCTACATTGCATCGAGTTCTAATCATTCGCTCGACTGCCAAGCCTACGGGCTACCTTTATTTCGGGTTCGAGCAAACACTCTCTCGACCATTAAGCCTACGGGCTACTTTGACTATTACACCTATGGGCTACATTGCATCGAGTTCGAAACATTCGCTCGACTGCCAAGCCTACGGGCTACCTTTATTTCGGATTCGAGCAAACACTCACTTGACCATTAAGCCTATGGGCTACTTTGACTATTATGCCTACGGGCTACATTGCATCGAGTTCTAATCATTCGCTTGACTGCCAAGCCTATGGGCTACCTTTATTTCGAGTTCGAGTAAACACTCACTCGACCATTAAGCCTATGGGCTACTTTGACTGTTACTCTTACGTGCTTCATTGCATCGAGTTCTAATCATTCGCTCGACTTCCAAGCCTACGGGCTACCTTTATTTTGAGTTCGAGCAATTACTCTCTCGACCATTAAGCCTACGGGCTACTTTGACTATTACGCCTACGGGCTACATTGCATCGAGTTCTAATCATTCGTTCGACCTCCAAGCCTACGGGCTACCTTTATTTCGAGTTCGAGCAATCACTCACTCGACCATTAAGCCTACGAGCTACTTTGACTGTTACTCCTACGGGCTACATTGCATCGAGTTCGTATCATTCGCTCGACTGCCAAGCATACGGGCTACCTTTATTTCAAGTTCGAGCAATCACTCACTCAACCATTAAGCTTACGGGCTACTTTGACTATTACGCCTACCGGCTACATTGCATCGAGTTCGAATCATTCGCTCGACTGCCAAGCCTACAGACTACCTTTATTTCGAGTCCGAGCAATCACTCACTCGACCATTAAGCCTACGGGCTACTTTGACTATTTCGCCTACGGGCTAAATTGCATTAAGTTCGAATCATTCGCTCGACTGCCAAGCCTACGGTATACCTTTATTTCAAGTTCGAGAAATCACTCACTCGACCATTAAACCTACGGGCTACTTTGACTGTTACTCCTACGGGCTACATTGCATCGACTTCTAATCATTCGCTCGACTGCCAAGCCTACGGGCTACCTTTATTTCGAGTTCGAGCAATCACTCACTCGACCATTAAGCCTACGGGCTACTTTGACTGTTACTCCTACGGGCTACATTGCATCGAGTTCTAATAATTCGCTCGACTACCAAGCCTATGGGCTACCTTTATTTCGGGTTCGAGCAAACACTCACTCGACCATTAAGCCTATGGGCTACTTTGACTGTTACGCCTACGGGCTACATTGCATCGAGTTCGAAACATTCGCTCGACTGCCAAGCCTACGGGCTACCTTTATTTCAAGTTCGAGCAAACACTCACTCGACCATTACGCCTACGGTCTACTTTGACTGTTACTTCTACGAGCTACATTACATCGAGTTCTAATCATTCGCTCGACTGCCAAGCCTACGACTACCTTTATTTCGAGTTTGAGAAATCAGTCACTCGATCATTAAGCCTACAAGCTACTTTGACTGTTACTCTTACGTGCTTCATTGCATCGAGTTCGAATCATTCGCTCGACTACCATGCCTACAGGCTACCTTTATTTCGAGTTCGAGCCATCACTCACTCGACCATTAAGCCTACGGGCTACTTTGACTGTAACTCCTACGGGTTACATTAGATCAAGTTCGAATCATTCGCTCGACTGCCAAGCCTACAGACTACCTTTATTTCGAGTTCGAGCAATCACTCACTCGACCATTAAGCCTACGGGATACTTTGACTATTTCGCCTACGGGCTACATTGCATTAAGTTCGAATCATTCGCTCGACTGCCAAGCCTACGGGATACCTTTATTTCGAGTTCGAGAAATCACTCACTCGACCATTAAACCTATGGGTTACTTTGACTGTTACTCCTATGGGCTACATTGCATCGACTTCTAATCATTCGCACGACTGCCAAGCCTACGGGCTACCTTTATTTCGAGTTCGAGCAATCACTCACTCGACCATTAAGCCTACGGGCTACTTTGTTTGTTACTCCTACGGGCTACATTGCATCGAGTTCTAATCATTCGCACGACTGCCAAGCCTACAGGCTACCTTTATTTCGGGTTCGAGCAAACACTCACTCGACCATTAAGCCTATGGGCTACTTTGACTATTACGCCTACGGGCTACATTGCATCGAGTTCGAATCATTCGCTCGACTGCCAAGCCTGCGGGCGAACTTTATTTCGAGTTCGAGCAATCACTCACTCGACCATTAAGCCTACGGGCTACTTTGACTGTTACTTCTACGAGCTACATTACATCGAGTTCTAATCATTCGCTCGACTGCCAAGCCTACGACTACCTTTATTTCGAGTTTGAGAAATCACTCACTCGATCATTAAGCCTACAAGCTACTTTGACTGTTACTCTTACGTGCTTCATTGCATCGAGTTCGAATCATTCGCTCGACTGCCAAGCCTACGGGCTACCTTTATTTCGAGTTCGAGCAATCACTCACTCAACCATTAAACCTACCGGCTACTTTGACTATTACTCCTACGGGCTACATTGTATCGAGTTCGAATCATTAGCTCGACTACAAAGCCTATGGTCTACTTTTATTTCGAGTTCGAGCAATCACTCACTAGACCATTAAGCTTATGGGCTACTTTGACTATTACTCCTACGGGCTACATTGCATCGAGTTCGAAATATTCCCTCGACTGCCAAGCCTACAGGCTACCTTTATTTCGAGTTCGAGCCATCACTCACTCGACCATTAAGCCTACGGGCTACTTTGACTGTTACTCCTACGGGCTACATTGCATCGAGTTCGAATCATTCGCTCGACTGCCAAGCCTACAGACTACCTTTATTTCGAGTCCGAGCAATCACTCACTCGACCATTAAGCCTACGGGCTACTTTGACTATTTCGCCTACGGGCTAAATTGTATTAAGTTCGAATCATTCGCTCGACTGCCAAGCCTACGGGATACCTTTATTTCAAGTTCGAGAAATCACTCACTCGACCATTAAACCTACGGGCTACTTTGACTGTTACTCCTACGGGCTACATTGCATCGACTTCTAATCATTCGCTCGACTGCCAAGCCTACGGGCTACCTTTATTTCGAGTTCGAGCAATCACTCACTCGACCATTAAGCCTACGGGCTACTTTGACTGTTACTCCTACGGGCTACATTGCATCGAGTTCTAATAATTCGCTCGACTACCAAGCCTATGGGCTACCTTTATTTCGGGTTCGAGCAAACACTCACTCGGACCATTAAGCCTATGGGCTACTTTGACTGTTACGCCTACGGGCTACATTGCATCGAGTTCGAAACATTCGCTCGACTGCCAAGCCTACGGGCTACCTTTATTTCAAGTTCGAGCAAACACTCACTCGACCATTACGCCTACGGTCTACTTTGACTGTTACTTCTACGAGCTACATTACATCGAGTTCTAATCATTCGCTCGACTGCCAAGCCTACGACTACCTTTATTTCGAGTTTGAGAAATCAGTCACTCGATCATTAAGCCTACAAGCTACTTTGACTGTTACTCTTACGTGCTTCATTGCATCGAGTTCGAATCATTCGCTCGACTGCCAAGCCTACGGGCTACCTTTATTTCGAGTTCGAGCCATCACTCACTCGACCATTAAGCCTACGGGCTACTTTGACTGTAACTCCTACGGGTTACATTAGATCAAGTTCGAATCATTCGCTCGACTGCCAAGCCTACAGACTACCTTTATTTCGAGTTCGAGCAATCACTCACTCGACCATTAAGCCTACGGGATACTTTGACTATTTCGCCTACGGGCTACATTGCATTATGTTCGAATCATTCGCTCGACTGCCAAGCCTACGGGATACCTTTATTTCGAGTTCGAGAAATCACTAACTCGACCATTAAACCTATGGGTTACTTTGACTGTTACTCCTATGGGCTACATTGCATCGACTTCTAATCATTCGCTCGACTGCCAAGCCTACGGGCTACCTTTATTTCGAGTTCGAGCAATCACTCACTCGACCATTAAGCCTACGGGCTACTGGGTTTGTTACTCCTACGGGCTACATTGCATCGAGTTCTAATCATTCGCACGACTGCCAAGCCTACAGGCTACCTTTCTTTCGGGTTCGAGCAAACACTCACTCGACCATTAAGCCTATGGGCTACTTTGACTATTACGCCTACGGGCTAAATTGCATTAAGTTCGAATCATTCGCTCGACTGCCAAGCCTACTGGCTACCTTTATTTTGAGTTCGAGCAAACACTCACTCGACCATTACGCCTACGGCTACTTTGACTGTTACTCCTACGAGCTACATTGCATCAAGTTCTAATCATTCGTTCGACTGCCAAGCCTACGGGCTACCTTTATTTCGATTTCGAGCAAACAATCACTCGACCATTACGCCTACGGGCTACTTTGACTGTTACTCCTACGAGCTACATTGCATCGAGTTCTAATCATTCGCTCGACTGCCAAGCCTGCGACTACCTTTATTTTGACTTCGAGAAATCAGTCACTCGATCATTAAGCCTACAAGCTACTTTGACTGTTACTCTTACGTGCTACATTACATCGAGTTCGAATCATTCGCTCGACTGCCAAGCCTACAGGCTACCTTTATTTTGAGTTCGAGCAATCACTCACTCGACTATTAAGCCTACGGGCTACTTTGACTGTTACTCCTACGGGCTACATTGCATCGAGTTCTAATAATTCGCTCGACTACCAAGCCTATGGGCTACCTTTATTTCGGGTTCGAGCAAACACTCACTCGACCATTAAGCCTATGGGCTACTTTGACTATTACGCCAACGGGCTACATTGCATCGAGTTCGAAACATTCGCTCGACTGCCAAGCCTACGGGCTACCTTTATTTCGAGTTCGAGCAAACACTCACTCGACCATTACGCCTACGGGCTACTTTGACTATTACTTCTACGAGCTACATTACATCGAGTTCTAATCATTCGCTCGACTGCCAAGCCTACGACTACCTTTATTTCGAGTTTGAGAAATCAGTCACTCGATCATTAAGCCTACAAGCTACTTTGACTGTTACTCTTACGTGCTTCATTGCATCGAGTTCGAATCATTCGCTCGACTGCCAAGCCTACGGGCTACCTTTATTTCGAGTTCGAGCCATCACTCACTCGACCATTAAGCCTACGGGCTACTTTGACTGTAACTCCTACGGGTTACATTAGATCAAGTTCGAATCATTCGCTCGACTGCCAAGCCTACAGACTACCTTTATTTCGAGTTCGAGCAATCACTCACTCGACCATTAAGCCTACGGGATACTTTGACTATTTCGCCTACGGGCTACATTGCATTAAGTTCGAATCATTCGCTCGACTGCCAAGCCTACGGGATACCTTTATTTCGAGTTCGAGAAATCACTCACTCGACCATTAAACCTATGGGTTACTTTGACGGTTACTCCTATGGGCTACATTGCATCGACTTCTAATCATTCGCTCGACTGCCAAGCCTACGGGCTACCTTTATTTTGAGTTCGAGCAATCACTCACTCGACCATTAAGCCTACGGGATACTTTGTTTGTTACTCCTACGGGCTACATTGCATCGAGTTCTAATCATTCGCACGACTGCCAAGCCTACAAGCTACCTTTATTTCGGGTTCGAGAAAACACTCACTCGAACATTAAGCCTATGGGCTACTTTGACTATTACGCCTACGGGCTAAATTGCATTAAGTTCGAATCATTCGCTCGACTGCCAAGCCTACGGGCTACCTTTATCTTGAGTTCGAGCAAACACTCACTCGACCATTACGCCTATGGCTACTTTGACTGTTACTCCTACGAGCTACATTGCATCGAGTTCTAATCATTCGCTCGACTGCCAAGCCTACGGCTACCTTTATTTCGAGTTCGAGAAATCAGTCACTCGATCACTAAGCCTACAAGCTACTTTGACTGTTACTCTTACGTGCTACATTACATCGAGTTCGAATCATTCGCTCGACTGCCAAGCCTACAGGCTACCTTTATTTCGAGTTCGAGCAATCACTCACTTGACCATTAAGCCTACGGGCTACTTTGACTGTTACTCCTACGGGCTACATTGCATCGAGTTCTAATAATTCGCTCGACTACCAAGCCTATGGGCTACCTTTATTTCGGGTTCGAGCAAACACTTACTCGACCATTAAGCCTATGGGCTACTTTGACTATTACGCCTACGGGCTACATTGCATCGAGTTCGAATCATTCGTTCGACTGCCAAGCCTACGGGCTACCTTTATTTCGATTTCGAGCAAACACTCACTCGACCATTACGCCTACGGGCTACTTTGACTGTTACTCCTACGAGCTACATTGCATCGAGTTCTAATCATTCGCTCGACTGCCAAGCCTGCGACTACCTTTATTTCGAGTTCGAGAAATCAGTCACTCCATCATTAAGCCTACAAGCTACTTTGACTGTTACTCCTACGGGCTACATTGCATCGACTTCTAATCATTCGCTCGACTGCCAAGCCTACGGGCTACCTTTATTTCGAGTTCGAGCAATCACTCACTCGACCATTAAGCCTACGGGCTACTTTGACTGTTACTCCTACGGGCTACATTGCATCGAGTTCTAATAATTCGCTCGACTACCAAGCCTATGGGCTACCTTTATTTCGGGTTCGAGCAAACACTCACTCGACCATTAAGCCTATGGGCTACTTTGACTATTACGCCAACGGGCTACATTGCATCGAGTTCGAAACATTCGCTCGACTGCCAAGCCTACGGGCTACCTTTATTTCGAGTTCGAGCAATCACTCACTCGACCATTAAGCCTACGGGCTACTTTGACTGTTACTCTTACGGGCTACATTGCATCGAGTTCTAATCATTCGCTGGACTGCCAAGCCTACGGGCTACCTTTATTTCGAGTT
This sequence comes from Nicotiana tabacum, assembly GCF_000715075.1. Taxonomy (NCBI): domain Eukaryota; kingdom Viridiplantae; phylum Streptophyta; class Magnoliopsida; order Solanales; family Solanaceae; genus Nicotiana; species Nicotiana tabacum. The sequence goes on along the minus strand of NC_134091.1, from coordinate 57,515,155 downwards.
CGAGCCATCACTCACTCGACCATTAAGCCTACGGGCTACTTTGACTGTAACTCCTACGGGTTACATTAGATCAAGTTCGAATCATTCGCTCGACTGCCAAGCCTACAGACTACCTTTATTTCGAGTTCGAGCAATCACTCACTCGACCATTAAGCCTACGGGATACTTTGACTATTACTCCTACGGGCTACATTGTATCGAGTTTGAATCATTAGCTCGACTACAAAGCCTACGGTCTACTTTTATTTCGAGTTCGAGCAATCACTCACTAGACCATTAAGCTTACGGGCTACTTTGACTATTACTCCTACGGGCTACATTGCTTCGAGTTCGAAATATTCCCTCGACTGCCAAGCCTACGGGCTACCTTTATTTCGAGTTCGAGCCATCACTCACTCGACCATTAAGCCTACGGGCTACTTTGACTGTTACTCCTACGGGCTACATTGCATCGAGTTCGAATCATTCGCTCGACTGCCAAGCCTACAGACTACCTTTATTTCGAGTCCGAGCAATCACTCACTCAACCATTAAGCCTACGGGCTACTTTGACTATTTCGCCTACGGGCTAAATTGCATTAAGTTCGAATCATTCGCTCGACTGCCAAGCCTACGGGATACCTTTATTTCAAGTTCGAGAAATCACTCACTCGACCATTAAACCTACGGGCTACTTTGACTGTTACTCCTACGGGCTACATTGCATCGACTTCTAATCATTCGCTCGACTGCCAAGCCTACGGGCTACCTTTATTTCGAGTTCGAGCAATCACTCACTCGACCATTAAGCCTACGGGCTACTTTGACTATTACTCCTACGGGCTACATTGCATCGAGTTTGAATCATTCGCTCGACTGCGAAGCCTACAGGCTACCTTTATTTCGAGTTCGAGCAATCACTCACTCGACCATTAAGCCTACGGGCTACTTTGACTGTTACTCCTACGGGCTACATTGCATCGAGTTCTAATCATTCGCTCGACTGCCAAGCCTACGGGCTACCTTTATTTCGGGTTCGAGCAAACACTCATTCGACCATTAAGCCTATGGGCTACTTTGACTATTACACCTACGGGCTATATTGCATCAAGTTCGAATCATTTCCTCGACTTCCAAGCCTATGGGCTACCTTTATTTCGAGTTCGAGCAATCACTCACTTGACCATTAAGCCTACGGGCTACTTTGACTGTTACGCCTATGGGCTACATTGCATGGAGTTCGAATCATTCACTCGAATGCTAAGACTACGGGCTACCTTTATTTCGAGTTCGAGCAATCACTCACTCGACCATTACAACTACGGGCTACATCGTATCGAGTTCGAATCACTCACTGGACTACTAAGCCTACAGGCTACATTTATTTCAAGTTCGATCAATCACTCACTCGACTATTACCCATACGGGCTACATTATTTCGAGAAAAACTACGCATTTCTTCGAATTAAATCAAACACTTATCTATTTATGCTGAAGGACACTCGAGCCCGATAAAGCAAAGGGGACTACCTACGAGGCCCGAAGGCAACGGAGATTTAAATTCAAACTATCTATTTAGTTTGAAAGGCCATTTATCTTCAAAAGGAAGAAAGGTTTATATTTACAAATATTTTGTACAGAGGCGGCTACTCTTCCAAAAGGAAGTTCTTTATACAAAAACCGAAAGCGGTATCACAATAACGTAGTGATCGACCTAAGGCCCTAAATGACTCAATCTTCATCAGAGGCCGCATTCTTGGCATCGTCCTCGTCTTCAGACTCCCCCGAGTCATCGGAGTCCTCCTCAGGAAAGGCCAACCTTAGAGCTCTGTTCTCCTCCGCCTTGGCGACTTCAATCTCAGCCCCCTCGGGAGCCTCTACCCGAGCCTGCAACTTTGCATGTTCGACCATGCCCGCTGCTTTGGCTTGATTAACTTCGACATCAATCCTGAACTGAGTCACTTTGGTATTGGCTCTTTTGTTGGCCTCGACCACTTTAGATCTGGCCACTTCAGGTTCTTTGGCCAAATCTGCTTTATCTAAAGTGGCCAAATCTAACCGATGCTGAAACTCTTTCATCTTTTCGATCAGCCCCAAAACATTTCCCTTCGCAGATCGAAGTTGGGCATTAGACAGATCCAACTGAGCTTCGACGGCTTCCTTTTTTTTCGAGGCAAGGTTATCCATACACCTTTTCAATTCTTCTCGGCCGGCAGCGCATCTACCTGTGAGTTAAGCGGTCCAATCTGCTCGATCCTCTGCCGAACTTGCAGAATTGGATCGTTAGTGGTTATCTCTTTTTCATCTTCACTATCATGAAACATTAGAATTACCTACAACTCTGTGTAAAAGAAGCGGCGAAAACGCCATCAGAGTTACCCGATTAAAAGCATGTTGGACCTTGTTGAAAAGACAGGCGGGCCCCACCACATTCATCACTGATTGATCTTCTCCGGTCACCAAGGACCGAAGGTAACTGGCAATCCCCACAGGGGAAGAAAAAATTCGGGTATCCTCAATAAAGTTGGGGACTGTAAAGACGCATAAGATGATCGAGTATTACATACGTCATGATTGGGTTCGATAAAAAGATCAGTGTATATATGATCGAGCTACTGGGAAATCATATCGTTTATCGCCACATCCTTTTTCGAGAAACGAGGGGACTATTTGTATACGGTCGAAATAGATTTCGGCCTTCCTACGTTCAATCGAGTTCGAGTGTTAAAAAGTCGGAATAAAATTTTGGGAGTGAGCTTTGAGGTTGGTACTAACGAGCCTCCAACTCGAAGGTCGCTCGAGGAGTCGGTTTGATAATCCTGTCGAGCCCGTGACGGAATCGATCCGCAAGGCACTACTTCGAGGTCGGAAATGCGCGACGCCCATCTCGAAGGTCGAACTTGAGCCAAGACCGAAGGGCCCGACCCAGTAACGAGTTCGAGTTAGTATCGAGCTCACAGACAAGAGTTGTTGCAACCGCACCAAGAGAGAGAATCTTGGCGGGAATCAAGGAAGAGACAAGTCATCATGGACCTTCCACTATATATTTTATTTTATTAATTTTTATAATGACCCTCTTCTATAAAAGGGGAATCCTTGTAAGCTAATGGGGCAGCAACAAAAGATCACGTCTTATATTGATAGTTATCCCCTTGTGCTTGTTTTACTTATTCATTCTTTTTGCTTATTATTTTCATTCTCATAGTCAACAATACGCATATTTCTATTTCTCTACACGATTTATATCGAATTGTATCGCATATCCTTAGAACCATACACAAATCTAACGTTATCTGATTTTTCTGGTAAACAAAAGTACAAGCAATACTAGATTAAATTGGTAATTGCATTCAAGTGTGACTGAATTATATACATTACTAGTTTAAATTAGAGCTCACATTCAAAGGATTATAATATTATTATTTTCTTCATTTTTTTCGTTACCTTTTATCTCATTTATCACTCTAATTTTGTACTCTTTGTCGTACTATTCTTATGGGTGGGTTGATCGTGGATTGAATTCTTAAGTAATATAAATTGAGTGTTACTTAATTATATCATCTAAATTGAACTTAATGTATATATATATGACAGATTTTATGAGTAGATATGTATTTGATGCTAAATTTGTTATTAAAGCTTTAGTTCCTATTTTCAATATTTATTTAATTTTTAAAAGAGTCACTGAAACTTCACATATCCGTGAGTTTTTAAAAACTGTTCTTAAGGTGGTATGTTTCCCAATTTTTTTGATAGGCCATAATTTTTGCTGGTCGTGGTATTAATTACACATAATATTTTTGATAGGCCAAAGAAAAAGGGTCTAGAAATATCAGAAAACCTTAATTTTTGCTAGTCGTAGTATTAATTACACATAATATCATGGTTTCTGATGGTTCTGCAGTCAGACGTATCCTTGTTGCACTCATTCATATGTTTCCACAAAAATGTCATTGAAACAATGAAAAAGAATTTTTTTTTTTTTACTAAACCCTTGTAGCCTTTGTTATGAATATCGAACAAGTGGATACAGAGGCTTTGTACGAGGATGATAATTTTTCATAAAATATATAGTACGTATTTCATGAAACTGAATTAGGTAAAGACTTTTCTTTCTCTTTTCTGAGTGCAATTGTAAGACCAAGATTAAAAATTTCCCGAATCACCTTTTAACGAAAGAAATAAAAGGCTGAGAAGGAATACACTAAAAAACTTACCAAATATTTGTCTTAGAGTTGAGCGGGAATCAGATTTATTAACAACAACTTACTATTGCTTGTCTTAGAGTTGAGCGGGAATCAGATTTATTAACAACAACTTACTATTGCTAGAGAAGGAATACAATCAACAACTGACCAAATATTCATCATAGAGTTGGAAGGGAATCAAATTTTACTAATAACAACTTATTATATATTTTAGAATTTACAAAAAATAGAACTTTGATATTTGCAGTAAAATTGGGAATAAATCAGATTTTCTCTGGTTCAGATTAGATTTTATTTTAGTAAAGTTGATAACAACTTTTGACCCTAGAGCCCCTTGTCCCTCCTATATATAGTGATATTTTTTATCAATCACCATCATTCTCAATACAACTCAGCCTATTTGCAGAGATGAGGAGGGCTACCAACACTGAAGAGAACGACGATGACGATGATGGAATCCAATTCTAGCATGAATCCTCTTCATGGATTTTTCGACATTGAGCTTGAGCTTTCGACATTAACTCTTTTTTCTTCCTTTCCTCCGATGGTAGCCTTGAGCTTTCTCGTCTCTTGTTGCAAGTTCAACCCATTGCATGTCGATCGTATTTATCCTTTAAAGTACGATCAGAATTATCTAGGAGGTTCATCAGCAGGTAATTAAGCAACAATGAATTGTTTGTTGGTTATTTTCTTGAGTCCATATCTACTCTAAATTCTGACCCTCTTTTTTTCATATATTCGTCTCAGGTCTTTCGCTAGTTTTTGGCGGACCAATCACAAGTTTGGGCACCTGCAAAATCTCTCGGAGATGTAAAAGTTTACAGCTGAATCCTGAGCCTTCTTTGGGAAGAAGCATGAAAACTTCTTAGTAATCACAGTTTTCAGTAGCAACATTCATCTCTTGAATTGATCGTAAGGATAGAAGGATTGGGAAAAGACCCGTGAGAAGAACAACAGTGACAGACCAACTTTAATATGGGAGATATGTGAAGAATTTAACAAAATAATAAGTAGATGCCATGCATAATGATTTAGACTTTGACTGTTAGACAATCAGAAGGAATTAATTTGTATGGGAAAAGAGAGGACTTTTTTCTGGCCATTAGCTTCATTGTGTAAAATGTAAACTGGTATAGTAATATGCATTTCCATTTATCGTCTTGATTATTTAAAGTGAATTCCCACATTTGCAGCCTCATCTTTAATTTGATAGTTTACCATCTAAAGAGCCATTTACTTTAGACTTTCTTCATCACGATTTAACGTTTAGGTCTATAATTTAAAGAAGCATGGAATGGAATAAGGGAACGTATCAAATGATAAAAAGATAGCTTTGCTACTGAAACAGAAGCTCACATGCACAGATCTGAATTTTCCTTTTAGTTACAACTTACTCCAATATATGCTTAACTAAATATTATTTTTGCTCTAACGTTGTCAGCCCCTGTATATACACCATGAGATCACGAGGGGATTTTGATCTGATGGTTGTGAGTCGAAGGGGGAAATTTGGGACATCCTTGCTCACAAAGTTGCATTGTATAATAACAATCAGTTCTGCCCATGATTAAACAGCAATAGCAAGGTCTGCCAGTTTTGCAGTGAGCAACATGCTGGCAAAAATCTAGTTGTATTTTCTCCCCTTTGGTAGCTTTCAGTTTTCTGTCAAATTCTCCAACATAAAGTTTGTTGCCTTCTATTTTTTCCCAACCTGTTTGAAGAGAAAATGGAATAAAAGGAGTTTAAGTGCCAACAAAGTATGAGCAATTTAAATTCGCACAAGATAAAAAATAATTTATTAGGAAAAAGAAATGAATATTTGATTTAGGTGTTTAAAACAACAAGAAAAAAGATACATGTCACAATTAATTTAAGGTAAGTCTCATAACTAGACTTTAATTGATGAGTACCAAAGAGGGTGGGAATTATAATGAGAAAGAACACAAGAAGATGCTCAAGCTTAGTAGGAAAATCCATGAATTAATTGTAAGGCCAATCTTAGATCTTGACAAACAACTAGACTAGTCTCTTTGCGTATCCAAGATGTGGATGATAAGATATGGGATGCAGAATCCTGTATCGTAAATTTATTGATTGATGCAATTTGAGAGATCGAAACTACCTATATATATGCAGTACGTACTTCAACATGAATAGTACGTGGGCTATAAGTAAATAACCTCACGAAACCTCTTCATGCAACAAGAGTCTCTATATTACTTCCTTGAAAGCTAGATTTATTTATATAGAGTTTGAGTAGTTGCAAATTTTCAGTTAGAGTTTTTTTTTTAAGTTAGAGGAATTAGAGTTCTAGATTTCTCGCAAGTCTATCTTCAATTAATTAGTTAGAGGCTCAATATATATTATGGGAGACTGTCATCAAGCTCCAGGTGAGTGATCATGTTATAATTCACTTCATTATGGCTTAGCTTTCGAGTGAATTGTGGCAAGCTAACTGCTAACACTTATCACCCAATCCTAATATTCCCACCCAATTATGCTTCTATTCTCCCTCACCCAAAGAGAACAAATTCACTATCCCAGTTATTCACTTGGGTCAAGTTGGGCGGATTCGACACTATTGACCTATTATTTAGTGCATCTTGACCCGCCCATCATAACCCAAGTTGTGCGGGGTTTGGCAATCACTCATCTATTGATTCAATTCGTAGATTTATAATTTAAATGTAATAGTCATTTGTATATAGTATTTTCGATGCGAAAAATAATTTATGTAATAGCTCACTAAAATTACAATAATTTTAGAAATATTTATTGATTGACGCAATTTGAGAGATCGAAACTATATATGCACTTCAGCATGAATAGTATGTTGGCTAAGTAAATGACCTCACGAAACCTCTTCATGCAACAAGAGTCTCTATATTACTTCCTTGAAAGCTGGATTTATCGATATAGAGTTTGAGTAGTTGCAAATTTTCAGTTAGAGATTTTTTTTGAAAGTTAGATGAACTAGAGTTCTACTTTTCTCGGAAGTCTTTCTTCAATTAATTAGTTAGAGGCTCAATATATATAATAATTGGGGACTGTCATCAAGCTCAAGGCGAGTGATCACTGGATGAAAATAACGTAATACCGTGTCCAAGATTTTTTGTTTTTGTTTGAGGTAGCGCATAACGCTTAATAATTAGCTGAAGCTCCAAATGAACAAGTTGATGGTCACGCATAAATTGAGACAGGATGTGCACAGGACAACAAATATTGTAAGATAAATAAGTCATCCATTGATACATCGTTACATAGTAGGATCGTGAATATGTTCCCTAGAAGCATGAGACAAATGGTGTCTTTTATCCATAAAATCTTACATGCACACATTAAACGAAGATGACAGACATACTTTCATAAACTCTTAAATGAAAAGGGGGATACACTTCTAAAAATTCGGTAAAAACCGACTAAAAAAACTGACCAACTTTGGTCGGTAATAGCAAAAAACGACCAAAACGCGACCATTTACGTATGGACGGTATTTTTGTGGTCGGAAAGGCATACCGACCAAAGTTGGTAGGAAATTACCGACCCACTTTGGTCGGTCAATTAAATTCAAAAAAAAAAATATTGCAAAAAAACCGACCAAAGTTGGTCAGTTTTTTCCGACCAAAGTTGGTCGTTATTTTAATTATGTAATAAAAAGATTCACCATCTGGGAATCGAACCGGGGTCTATACTATAGCAGGATACTATTCTACCACTAGACCATTGGTACATTTTATTTTAAGACTGTCTTTTATTTGATTTATACTCTTGAATTGTATTTTCGCATGAAAATAACCGACCAAAGTTGGTCGGTTTTATTAAAAAGTAAAATTATCGACCAAAGTTGGTCGGTTTTTTTAAATGACCGGCCGAATTAACCTACCAATTTTGGTCGGTTTTTTTAATATTAATTTTTATTTATTTTAATTGAAAAACCGATCAACTTTGGTCGGTTTCTTGAAACATAAATTTCGCGGGACTCAAAAATAATTTTCCGCATTTTTGCACTAAAGAAAACTAATCAAAGTTGGTCGGTTTCGTAAAAATAAAAATAAAATAAAAATATTTTGAAAAACCGACCAACTTTGGTCGGTCACTTGGTCGATTTTTGCCGAATTTCTAGTAGTGATAGGAATATTATGCTAGGGTATTTGGAGCACTCCTAGAGTTGTCAAAATTTTGGATGTTGTAGGTGTATGAAGATCGTGAAGGTTGAAAGGACTATACGTAAGATGAGCAAGGGAAGAGCATTGGGCCTGGAGGAGATCCCGGTGAATTTCTGGAAGAGCACAAATTGGGCAGGTTTGGAGTGACTTACTAGGTTGTTTAATGTCATTTTTAGGACGACAAAGATGCCTGAAGAAATGAGATGGAGTATGATGTTCCTGTTATACAAGAACAAAGGCGATATTAAAATTGCAATAAGTATAGGGATATTAAGCTGCTAAGACAGATTATGAATGTTTGGGAGAGGATGATGGGATGAGGGTGAGGAGGGATATGTCTATTTCTGAGAATTTGTTCAGATTCATGCCGGGACAATCGACTACGAAAGCCATTCACCTTGTGAGGAGTAGAGCAATATAGGGAGATAAAGAGGGACTTGCATATGGTGTTCATTGTCCTAGAAAAAGCATACAACAAATTCCCAAGATAAGTTCTATGGAGATTCTTGGAAGCTAGAGGCGTACTTGTAGTGAACATTATTAGGACATGTACGATGGAGTCAAGACCGGGGTAAGGACAGTGAGAGGAGACTCAGGTCACTTCCTAGTCGAGATAAGATTTCACTATAGATCAATACTTAGTCCGTTCTTATTTGCCTTGGTGATGGATGAATTGACGCGTGACATCCAAAGTGAGGTGCCATGGTGCATACTATTTGCAGATGACATAGTACTGATTGACAAGACATGAGGTGTTATTAACACAAGACTATAGTTTTGGAGACAAACCATAGAGTCTAGGAGTTTCAGGTTGAGCATGATTAAGACAAAATACTTGAAATGCAAGTTCATTGACGTAACACCTGAAGAGGATGTGGAAGCGAGTTGTGATACATAAGTTATCCCAAAGAGAGAAAGTTTTAAGTGTCTTGGGTCGATAATTCAAGGTAATGGGGAGATTGATGATGATTTACACATCATATATTGGATCGCTCACATCCAATGTCTTATGTGATAATAATGTGTCACTAAAACTTAAATGTAAGTTCTATTGAGTGGTTGTTAGACCTACTATATTGTATGCGGCAGAGTATTGTCCAGTCAAGAGTTCTCATGTCCAGAAGTTAAAGTAGCAGAAATAAGGATGTTGAGATAGTTGTGTGGCCCTACTAGGAGAGATAAGATTAAGAATGAAGAATGTAACGATTCAGCCGATTATTTTGTGTATTTTGAGCCACGTTTCTGTATTTGATGGTCACATATGATTGTTTGTTGTTTTGTGACTTGCGGGGTGGATGGTTTGGTTCCGAAAAAGTTTTGGAGCGAATTAGAATACTTAATTCTATTGTTGGAAGCTTAAGTTGTAAGAGTTGCCCATGGTTTGATTTTTTTGAAAATGAACTTGGATTGGTGATTTGATGGTTCCAATAGGTTCATATGGTGATTTTAGACTTAGACGTATATTCAGATTTGGATTTGGAGGTTCCTAGGATATTTCGGCTCTATTCGCCAAAAGTTAGCAATTTGAAGGTTTGAAAAGTTCACAAATTTAACCTAGAGTTGACTTTAAGAGTATCGGGTTCAGATTGTTGTTCTCGAACATAGAATAGGTTTGTTTTTCCATTTTGAACTTGTGTGCAATGTTTGGTTGCATTCTGAGTTGATTAGGCATGAATCAGACGCTTGGTTGTGAATTATGAATGTTCTTGAACTTAAAGGAATGCAACGTGGGTTTTGATACATGATTCTTGGTTGTGGATATTATTTTGATGATTTGAGCTTACGAGCGAGTTCGTGTGAGATCTATATACTCGTGTGGATGTTTGGACTGGGGTGCGAGGTGCTTTTATGAGTTTCAAATTGGTTTCAGATTGATTTTGGAAGTTGGGATGTTTTGCTAGTGCTGCAAATATTGAATTTGCGATGTCCAGCTCGCATTTGTGGACTGTTGATTGCATCTGTGATGTATTGCGACATCTGCTTTTGCGAAGGATGATTCGCAGTTGCGACATTTGGTCACTTTTATGAGATTCTTAGTCGCATTTGCGATGACTGCTGCTCTTGGGGCCTAGTTCGCATTTGTGATCCCTTTTTCGCATTTGCGAGGGTCGCTTTACGATCCTCTAGTCGCATATGCGACACCTGGAACTGGGTTATAGAGAACCAGTAGGGATTTTGGCTCATTATCTCATATTTTGAGCCCAGACTTGGGAGAGGCAATTTTGGCTTGGAGATTTTCACACAAGGTTTTGGGGTAAGTAATTTCCATTTTTTCTATTATTTGAAGAATCTATATGGATTTGTAATGCCCAAAATATGCAATTTTGAGGAAATTGTTTTTTTTGGGGGGGGGGGGGGGTTTCTTAACAACTTAAGAGAATAAAAATTAGAGATTTGAGGTAGGATTTGGATTTGGTTTTGGAATCTAATCACATATTTGGACTCGTTTGGTTATGGGTAGTCGGGATTTATCCCTTGACTCAGGTTTTAACTATGTGGGCCCGGGATTGACTTTTGTTGACTTTTAAAAATTGAATAAACATCGAAACTTTATTGTTTGGAATTGATTCTTATAGCCTAGTTGATGTTATTGAGTTATTGTTTTGCTAGATTTGATCCATTCGGAGGCCAATTTGAGAGGCAATGGATTTTTGAGTTTTAATTTTCAAGCTTTGAGGTAAGTATCTTGCCTAGGCTTGGCTTGAGGGAATTTTCTCATAGTCTATAATGTTTGATATATGTTGGGGATGACACATATGCGAGGTGACGAGCACATATGCGTGCACCATAATTATTAATGATCCGGGTATATTCTAGGCTACTATATGACTTGTTTTACTATCATACTTCTTTGATACCGTATTTTCTTTACTTGTTTGACTACGTGAGCTATTATTTATGCTAGAAATTATGTCTAGATTGTTACTCATCTGTTTGAGACATGATAGGGCTATTTTGATATGTTGAGCTATTTGTCTTAGCCATAGTCATACTTTTCAGTTATGATATTATATCCGTGTGTTCTATCTCTATCTTGGTGCATTCTTTATATGTTATCTCATATGTTGCTAGTTTCCTTGTGTGTGTGACACATGTGTTAGGTGAGACATGGCATGCTGGCTTCTTTCGTGCGATATTTTGATCATGGCACTGTGAGATATGAGCATATTGAAAATTGAGCGGATTGATGACTAATCTTGGGAAATAGAGCTGTGTTGATATTGACTGTGAGGTGGCATTTGCGTCAAGCCCCCATATTGCGCTGAGTGGCATTGATTGTTGAGTGTGGATATTGATTGAGAGGTGACACTTGATGTCTTTAAAGATGATGTCTTGATTGATATATTTGTAAAGCATGCCTATTTTCCACTTATTGTGATAAAGATGAATCTGATAAAGTTGAGTTGCCTTTCCTTTTTTCCTTTTATGATGTTATTATTGTTGTTGACTACTAAAAGAGAGTATTGGACTTTTTCCAATCTCGTCACTGCTTTCAGATCGAGGTTAGAATTGTTTCTTATTGATTACATGGAGTCAGTTTTACTCATACTATACTCTACACTTTATGTTCGGATCCAGGTGTTGCTGGTAGCGGTGATTGCTAGAGAGTTGTTATCCATATCTACATGGAGATTTTGAGGTAGCATTGATGTTCTGTTGCAGTCTTTGAAGTCCTCTTTCTTACTTCATATTATTACTGTTTAGTCGTTCGGACAACATTGTATTTGGCTAAGACCTTGATTTATTCTATAGAGCTTATGTAGTCGGTGACACCAGATTTTGGGGTGGTTATCAGTTGAATCATTGTTTTGACTTCAGTTATTTATGCTATTTAGCTATTGAGACTATTTAATTTTGTTGTTGAAGTTTATTCCTATATATTGGTTGTTGGCTTGCCTAGCAAGCAGTGTTAGATGCCATAACGACTTTCTTGGGATTTTTCGTCGTGGCAAGTTGGTATCAGAGTACAAGGTTGTTAGGTCTCATGAGTCATGAGCAAGTCTAGTAGAGTCTTGCAGATCAGTACAAAGACGTCATTACTTATCTTTGAGAGGCTACAGGACTGTTAGAAAAACTTCTCTTTCTTTTATTCTCAATCGTGAAAATTTGTTTATCCCTAAGTCTAAATCTTTTCTTTTCTATTCTCTCATAGATGGTGAGAATACGTTCTTTTGGTACAGCTGTGCAGGTGCCAGTACCCTAGGCTATGGCCGCGAGAGGCCAGGGCCGAGATAGAGGTAGGGGTGGAGCACGCGCTGCAGCTAGAGGCCTTGCTCAAGCAGCTATTGTGGTGCCACCAGTAGCTCCCATTAAGGAGTATATTCCTGACTATGTTGAGCCAGTAGGACCAACTCATGTTCCCTAAGGTTTACTTGTTACACCAGTTGTTTAGGATGCTTTGGTCCGTATAGTTGGTTTATTCGAGAGTTTGGCTTAGGCCAAGGCATTTCTTACCATACCAGCTAACTCCCAAGCAGGGGCGAAGCGCAGACTTCAGCTACTTATACACCATAGTAGATGGATTATTGTTATCAAACCCCCCGAGTGTTACCAATTGGGGGATTTCAGCCTACTATTGCCGCAGATCCTGAGGATAGGCCCGTGATGTCAGCTGATGAACTGAGGAGGCTAGATAAGGTCTCAAAGTTGCAACATCCTCACTTCACAGGTACGCCTTTAAAGGATGCCATGAGTTCTTGGATCGTTGTCAAGAGATTCTGCACAATTTAGCACGAGTTGAGTCCAAAGGAGTTTACTTCACCATCTTCCAGATATAGGATCCAACGAAAAGGTGGATGTAGGTTTATGAGCTGGAAAGACTAGCAGGATCACCTCCTCTTACTTGGGCTCAGCCCTCCAAGGTATTTATGGAGAAGTTAGTGCCCTGCACCAGGAGAGAGGAGTTGAGGAGGTAGTTTGAGTACCTTTAGCAGGGTCCGATGCCAGTTACTAAGTATGAGATGAGGTTTACCGAGCTGCCCATCATGCTACTGTTTTAGTTCCCCTCGGAGGAGGAGAGAGTAAAGAGATTCATTAATGGTCTTTACCATGAGTGTTGCCTTGCTATGTCTATAGAGGTAGAGACCGGGACATTATTCACCAAGTTGTGGAGATAACACATCATATTGAGTGCATTTGCAGTGAGACAAGAGTGATGATCCAAGGTAGGGACAAGAGGTCCCGACTTTAGGTAGCCGCAGTGGTGCCTCAACTAGAGGCCGAGGTCAATTTGGGAGAGGCCATTCTTGCAGGCCAATCTATCATTCACCACAACACAGTCGAGGAGCTTAAGTGCAGTCTTTATTCAGTGCACTTCTAGCGTAGAGTTCTCGCCGCGCTCTATCCATTCAGGGTTCATCGATACCAGGTTCTTCTAGGAGATATTCTAGTTCATAGGATCTGATTCAGTCCCCACAGTCATTTCAAGTCAGAGGTTGCTATGAGTGTGGCGACTTGGGGCACGTTAGGAAATACTGCCCCCGTTATCGCAGAGGTTCAGGGCAGAAGGAAGGTCAGACCATGATTCCTGCATCGGCTACTACACTACTCGCTCAACCAGCTCAGGGTAGAGGTCATTCGGGACGTGATGGTCCTAGAAGGGGAGCTCAGTCTAGTGGAGTCCAGGCTAGATGCTATGCATTCCCAGGGAGGACTGAGGTCGTTGCTTCTGATTCAGTGATTATAGGTATTATTTCTGTGTGCCACATGAATGCTTTGGTATTGTTTGATCCTTGTTCTACTTATTTTTATGCTTTGTCATACTTTGCTTCTTGTCTGGATATGCCACATGATTCGCTTGTTACTCCTGTTCATGTATCTACACCAGTTGGGGATTCCATTGTGGTGGATCGAGTTTATCGGTCCTGTATGGTTGCTATATGTGGTTTTGAGACGATGGTAGACTTTCTATTGTTAGTTATGATAGACTTTGAAGTGATATTGTGTATGGATTGGTTATCTTTGTACCATGCTATTCTTGATTGTCACTCTAAGACTGTGACGTTGGCTATGCGGGGGTTGTCGAGGTTGGAGTGGAAGGGTTCTGTTGGTTTCACTCCTAGCAGAGTGATCTTATTTTTGAAGGCTCAACAGATGGTGGAGAAGAGATGTTGGGCGTATCTAGCTTTTGTTAGAGATATTAGGGCTGATACTCCTACTGTTGTGTCCGTTCCAGTAGTGAGGGCGTACCCGAATGTATTTCCTATAGACCTACCGGGCAAGCAACCTGATAGGGATATTGATTTTGGAATTGATTCGGCACCAGGCACTCAATCTATTTTTATTCCACCATATTGCATGGCTCTTGTTGATTTGAAGGAACGACTACAAGAGTTTTTGGATGTGTGTGTGTGGGGGGGGGGGGGGTTCATCAGGCCAAGTTGTAATGACCCTGTCACGACCCAAAATCCACTATAGGTCGTGATGGCGCCTAATGCCGTCGTCAGGCAAGCCAACGGTGATTTATCAATTTAATTACTCATTTTAGTATTTGAAATAATAATTTTCCTTAATTGAATAGTATAAAATAGAATTTACAGAGTACTGAATATCGTTACACGAACCACAATGATGAACAACTTGAAGGAACCCCCAAAATCCGGTGTCACAAGTGCTTGACCATTTTTCTAAGGAGTACAATAATAATACAACAACTGTCCCGAATGTAATAAGATATAATAAAATAATTAGTACAATGGAGACTCGGTGGAATGCGATGCGTAGTCTGGAGTGCAGTTCACATGAAGTCTCTTCAACAGATGCGCCTACGCGCCAAGGTGGTCATCAAATGAACTTGTCAGATCCTGCACATTTAGTGCAGAAGTGCAGTATGAGTACGTAAATCAACGCATACCCAGTAGGTATCTAGCCTAACCCCGGAGAAGTAGTAACGAGGGGTCGACATCGACACTTACTAGAGGTCTAAATAAATAATATGATAAATTCATAACAGATATAAGGTGTACAACTATTGTGAAGTAAATCTGTAATCCCATAATTTTTCCGATTTGTTCCCTTTAAAGCATAAATTTTCTCAATCTTGTATTCTTCCTTAATATCTCAGAACATGCCAAGTGTACATACCAAATAAATAAGAAATACTATAAATTGCTAGGCATCAGTGGAAGGTTAGTTCGTACATATTCGGGCTACTAGCGATATAACGCACGATACTGCTGAGGTCGTTCGGCCCGATCTAGAATAATATGTACACTGTTGAGGGATGTGCATCACGATCCATAGATGTATCTATATATTGCCAAGGCGTTCGGCCCGCTCCACAAGAAAAGGAAGGAAGTTACCAAATTATGAGGCACGTGTTTACAATACAGCACATGAGCACAAAATGAATTTAATCTTTACCATTTCTCAAATAACTCGCCCAAAACTCAAGGTGTTAAGGCTTAGCCTAATGTACATATATTTACTTCTAAATCGATTTCAATTATAACTTTAATTAATTATGCCAGTAGAATGGGTTCAAATAATTCAAATACTACATGATAAGTTCCTAAGTATACCCGGACATAATATGTTGTAGCTACATATGGACTCTCCTCACCTCGTGCGTACGTAGCACCCACAACTAGTTGCACATAACAATAAATATCACCTGGGGGGGGGATAAGTTTTCCCCTCACAAGGTTAGACAGGAGACTTACCTCACTCCGAAGTTCCATAACCGGCTCCAAAGCCTCTCTAACACCTCAAACCATAGCCCATTGATCCAAAACTAGTCAAACAATGTGCAAACCAGTCAAAATAAATTCTAATACCCATAATTAATCAATTTAAATATTTTTCAACTCCGCTCGAAGAGTCAATAAAGTTAACCCTTGGGCCTATGTGCTCGGATTTATTAAATTTCTGAAGATAAACATTACCCACCACGCTACGAACTCAAATATAAAATTTATTCTCAATTCCACGTCTAATTTCGTGGCCAAAATCTAAAAATACTAAATTCTAGGTTTTCCACCAAAACCCCATAATTTCTACGAATTTCCATGTTTAAATCCTTATACAAACCATGTATTTAATTTGTAATAGGTGAGAGTCACTTACCTTGTGTTGCTTGATGAAAATCTCCCCTTGAAGCTCTCCAAATCGCCCTAACCAAGTGAAAATGGAAGAAAATAGGCCAAGTCCCGTTTTTATAAAAACTTCACTGCCACTTCTGCGGCTCCGTAGATGCTCCTCCTCGCTTCTACGGAGAAAAGGTCCACTTTTGCGGACTCTCTTCTGCGGCAACATTGTCGCTTTTGCGAAGCAGCCCTCTCTCACACTTTTGCTTCTGTGATCGATCCGCCGCAGGTGCGACTCCGCTTTTGCTGTCCACCTGCTCGATTCTGCTACCCTAGCCTCAGTCACGCCTGGCCGCTTCTGCGGCCAAAATCTCGTAGGTGTGGTTACACCAGATGCCAGTTGCTTCAGCATTTCTCCCAAGTCCAAACTGATCTGTTTTTAATCGGATTCGCACCCGAGGCCCCCGGGACGCTGTCCAAATGTACCAACACATCCCAAAGTACAATACGAACCTAGTCGAAGCCTTAAACCATGTCAAGAAACATTAAAATCATGAATCGCGCCTTGAATCTAACTTATAAATTTTCAAATTTCCAAATTCTGTGCCTTGTGCCGAACTGTACCAAATCAAGTTCGATTGACCTCAAATTTTGCACACAAGTCATAAATGACAAAACTAAGCTATTCCAAGGATCGGAATCCCAAACAGACATCAATAACATTAAATCCACTTCAAGTTAAACTTAAGAATTTCTTAAACTTTCAAAATACCAACCCTCCAAAATAAGCGCTGAAATGCTCCCGGGTGATCCGATACTCAACCCCAACATACACCCAAGTCCGAAATAATCATGCGAACCTATTGGAACCTCCAAATCCTAATTCCAAGGTCGTTTACTCAAAAGTCACACCTTAGTTAATTCTTCCAACTTAAAGCTTCCGAAATTAGAATTTTCCATCCGAATCAACTCTGAACTTTCCGGAAATTCAATTCTGACACACGTATAAGTCATAATACTTGAAGTGAAGCTACTCAAGGGCTAAAACCGCCGAACGACGTGCTAGAGCTCAAAATGACCGGTCGTCCCTGAACATGCTAGGGACTACTCCGGAGTTGTCCAAAAATCACTGTTTAACACCTCGTGCACCTACTCCTTCCACGACAATCCAGTTGAATACATTAGCTTGAGCCAGACTGAATATCCTCCCTATAACCTTAGCTAACAAGCTTTAGAACCAAGTTCCGACTTCCGAATTTCTTTACAAGGCCTGAACCTAACACACGGACACCGTACCAATCACCACACACTATACCAAAACTTGATCATGCATCTATGCTGAAATCACACCATGCACCACATAAGTCGGTTGTCCATAATAATAATCCCCGACCACAATAGCTGAAATTCCACGAATCCGATGCCCACAATACACCTCATGACACATGTAAGTCCTGTTCCAACTCTCGCAATGCTGCCACGATGAAAGCGACATGTAGAAACTCATAACCACCTGCCGGATGAATAATTCATGGAGTCTCTCCTCCTGACAAGAACCATTACCTCATTCTGAACTGAATAACGATATTTTCTCTTTAATGTACCTTATATAAATCCGATTGCACAAAATTCACTTCCAACAATCTCGCCTCAGCCAGTACAAGCTGCTCAGGCAATAAGCCATCTCAGACACTGCCAAAACTCTTATCTGATGCCCACAACGCGCCAACTAGCTACAACTCGAATGCGATACATAATGAAAATGAACTCTAGAGAAGGACTACCCAGCCTGTGTAACGAATGAATCAACCGAATAGATGTTGTAAACCTACCTCAGGGATGAAAATAAGGCACACAAAATATATGTAAGGAGCTATGCTCAACATCTCATTGTTGCGGCGTGCAACCCGATCCGACATGACACTGTTGTAACGTGCAACCCGATCCACATAACATGCTCGTGGCGGCGTGCCACCCGATATGCACATAACAATCATGAAGAAAACACACATACCAAGCCGTAATGCTTATACTTACCAAATGCTCACATATCGACCACAAGCACGCCAAGTGCATAATAACAAATCCTGGGGAGACGGATAGCGCCATACATTACGAAACCCAAGCACAACTAAGGTACAATGATGACATGCATCTCGAGAGCCACCTGCTCATATAATACCACAAGCTACACAGAACCTCAACACGCATGCAAATAATCAAGCCGCCTCATAATCCACATGGCGCAATAGAGATTTACATGGAATAACTGATGATGGGAATAACATCCAATGCCCTACTCCTCCTCCGTAAGAAATGCTATGACGAACAAACACATCTGACCTGATGCAGAGCACACAGTGACATTAGTCCCACCAGTGGACCTCACACTGATTCTGATCATGCCATACTGGGCCAATAACTTTCCAATGATCCACAATGGCCCTATTCATGACATATAAGAACAACCGTCAAATCGGAAAAAACTCACACGGGCCCCAACCCAAGGAATATGGAGCCTCTCAGGCATAAGCTCTTGCATTTGCGATATTACCATAACCTCCATACTTGGTATTAATCTTTAACAATGAAGTGACTAACATGCCACACTTATACAAATATCCCTGTGGGGTAAGCTCCCACGAACTCCCGCTCAGGTAGCAAAGTCCGCACATCCATACCACCAATCGTACTAATTTTGCAAGGCAAATCACAATCCGCCCATCAATACGCAATGCCTCTTCCACAAAAAACCATTCTCAGGTGACACAAAGTTAACGCCAGCTCACTCTAATCATCTGAATTCTTCCCTGCTCATCCGAGCTCGTGACATTCTTATCAACACCAAACCGCAACCTTGATCCTCAACTTCCAATTCTTATGCCGCTCACTGCACCCATCACGCCGCTATGAGAGAATCCAAGAATTCATCATAACCCCTGAATTACCAGTAGAACAAACACTTCATTGGCTAAAAACCTTTCACTTAACTCATTTTAGAAGAACCGATGCAACACACAACTGAATTCCTAAACCGTAGAAAATACAAACCTCAAATCGTGACCTAAATCGCCATGACTCTTCCGGAATTTATTTACACAACAAGGCCATTTGAATCAAATACCTCCTAAATCAATCAAGTTATGGTGGTTGTCAAGCCGCATTTACGTCCACAAACCACACGTATGACTTCACACACCGAAGGAGCTGATCATTGCCACAATCATACCGACTCAACCATTACTAACTGACCCAACTTCTTTCAATGTACTCTTTCCATGACTTAGAAATATAATAGTTCCATTCACAACATAACGAACTCAATCCATACTCATCCCGAGTGACCCGAATCGCGAGGCCACATCGTCTCAATACTAAATCAAGTCCGATTGACCTTAAATTTTGTACACAAGTCATAAATGACATAACAAAGCTATTCCAAGGCCCAGAATCCCAAACGAATATAGATAATATTAAATCCACTTCAAGTCAAACTTAAGAATTTAATAAACTTTTTAAATACCAAACTTCCATAATAAGCACCCAAATGCTCCTGAGTGATTCGATACTCAACCCAAACATACGCCCAAGTTCGAAATCATTATGCGAATCTATTGGAACCTCCAAATCCTTATTCTAAGGTCGTTTACTCGAAAGTCATACCTTAATCAATTCTTCCAACTTAAAGCTTCCAAAATTAAGATTTTTAATCCGAATCAACTCTGAACTTTCCCAAAATTCAATTCTGACACATGTACAAGTCATAATACTTGAATTTAAGTTACTCAAGGCCTCAAACCGCCGAACAACGTAGTAGAGCTCGAAACAACCGGTCGGGTCGTTACAGACCTGATAGGTCGTTTTGAGTATTAGCTCCACTTTTTGTATTTCAAGACCTTTCATAGATCTATTTGATAATTTATGACTTATCGATTTCCAAAAATTCTAAATGTGAATTTTCGAAAAAAAAATTTGATTTTTGACTTTGAAAATGGCTAGAGTTGACCATGGTCAACGTTTTTGGTAAACGACTTGGGATTTGTATTTTGACGATTTTGGTAGGTTCATATGATGATTTTGTACTTGTACGTATATTTGGTTGCAGTTTGGGGCGACCCGAGGCCATTTCGGCGCTTTATGTGAAAAGTTAGAAATTTGAGTTTAACCTTGAAAATCCTTGAGTTTTATGCTCGATTCTTGTTTTTGATGTTAATTTGATGATTCGAGCTTACGAGTGAGTTCATGTGCTGTTATTACACTTGTATGGATGTTTTGATTGATCCCGAGGGGCTCAAGTGAGTTTCAGATGCGTTGCAGATGGTTTTGAACAACTGAGGAAAATGCTGGTGTTGCTGAACTGCAGGTCTCGCATTTGCAAGGACCTGTTCGCAAATACGGGCCTCGCATTTGCAAGGACCTGTTCGCAAATACGGGCCTCGCATTTGTGATGAATGGGAAGGGGCTGGTAAATTCACTTTTGCGAAGTCCTTATTTCATTTACAAACTGGGATTGGGATGGGTAGCTTCGCATCTCCGAAGCTTTGCTCGCATTTGCGATGAGGGTTGTCTTCGCATTTGCTACACTAGGGGTGTCTGAGGCAGTTTCGCAATTGCGAAGCCTGGGACTCTTTTGTGGAAGGGGGCATTCACAATTGTGAATGTATTATCGCAATTGCGACAACTGGGAGGCTCAGATACTGTTCTCTTTTGCGAACAGTGGTTCGCAATTGCGATATTTGCTGCTGGGAAAATGTTGGGGACTCCGGGACTTAGCTTATTTTCCACAATTTTTGAGACCTAGATTCCATAGAGGCAATTTTTTGGAGAGATATTTCTTTCCAAATTCATATGTTAGTAACTTTAACTTATTTTTATTCAATTTCCATTACTTTTCATAAATTTTCACTATCAAATCTAGGATTTCATTGACTAAAAATTAGGGTTTTGGGTAGACATTAATGATTTTGTAAAATTTTGATTTAAACCTCAAATCGATGTCGAGTTTTGAAACAAATAACATATTCGAGCTCGGAGATAAATGGGTAATCGAGATTTGGTCTTAATTTCGGATTTTGACCACATGGGCTCGGGTTGACTTTTTGTTGACCTTTTCAATTTTATTAAAGATACCTTTATCATACGATGGTAGTTTTTAAAGCTTATTTTGACTTGTTTAACAATAATTGACTAGATTTGGGTGATTTGGAGGCTTGTTCCAATGTTAAAGTCGTGTTAGATTGTTGATCTTGTTCCGGAAAGAGGTATGTTCTTGGTTAACCTTGATTTGTGGAAAGTATGGTATAATCGAGTCAATTTTCTATGTGATCTATGTGTTAAGGATGACATATATGCAAGGTGGAGAGTGTATATGCGTTGTCCATGGGATACACATGTGGGTAGAATTAGCTTTACTTATATCATTTTACTTTGTATATTATGTCTTCCATACTTTAGATAGATTGTATAATTCTTTAATTTCTGGTATTCATGTAATTTCCTATGTTGGGATTATTGAGATTCTGGTTGAGATCGATGAGTGTTTATTGGTTGTCGGTGCTAAATTGTTGGAAGATTCTCATATGACGAGCTATGTTCAAATACTATTGTTGATGTTAAATTTGCTTCCCGCCTTGATCGATATTGTGTTGTATGTGATGCTTGGTGAGGAAGAGTGAAATGCACAAATGGTGTTGTCGTGTTTGTGAGGAAGAGTGATTGTGCACGAAGGGTGTTTCCGTGCTTTATTCATATATTGATATCATTGTACGAATAATGTTTTCTTTATTGTGTGAAAGTGAGGATATGCATGAAGGGTGTTTTTGTGCTTGTTATTATGTTATAATGTGAGGATGAGAGTCAAAGCACGAAGGGTGATGTTGTGCCGTTTGTTGATTTCATTGATCCTTACTTTGATATTCGGATTGTGGACTTGGCTTTGTGGCTTTGTTATTTATTTTTAAAAGGTTGTTAGAGTTGTTGTAAAAGTAGGAGTTGTGGTTTACTCAATAACACCTTCCTTTTCTTTCCTATTTTATGTTATTTACTTATATACTTATTGTCTTTCTCACATGTTATTCTCCTGTCATATACTTAGTACTTTACTTGTCATCTCGTAGTTCTTGATACTTGAACTGCACAGGTTTATTTGTAGGTGTCTTGCCTTAGCCTCGTCACTACCTCATCGGGGTTAGGCTCGACACTTACGTAGTATATTGGGTCGGTTGTACTCATACTACACTTCTGTACTTGTTCAGATCTAGACATAGGTACAATCGGAGTCTCAAGTGGTGCTTAGCGGATAGCAGTCAGGTGATTCAAGGTAGAGCCGCATTCCATTCGCATGCGTTAGAGTCATCTTCCATTTCCATTGTACTTTTCTATTTTTCAGACAATTTTTATTTTCCTTCAGGACAATGTATTTAGTAAACTCTAGAAGCTCATGTACTTGTGACTCCATGTCTTGGGATGGTAGAACGTTAACGTTGATTTTTGACTTATCATGTGTACTTTTGAGTTGCTTTTGCACTATATATTTATCTTGTTGTTAGTCGTTAATTATAGTTCTTTCATACTTTCTGTTGTGTGTTGACTCACCTAGAAAGCGGTGTTAGGCGCCATCACGACCCCGATTGGTTGGGATTTTGGGTCGAGACACTAGTATTTCACATTGGGGTAGGTGATATTGTTTGTAAAGAAGAAGGATGGGTCTGTGAGAATATATATTGACATACAGGCAGTTGAACAAGGTTACCATCAATAACAAGTATCCACTGCCTTAAATTGATGATTTAATTGGTCAACTTCAGGGTGATAGGGTATTCTCAAAGATTGAGTTGAGGTCAGGGTACCGCCAGTTGAAAATTAGGGCATCAGGCATTCCTAAGACAACTTTCAGGACTCGATATGGGCATTATGAGTTTTTGGTAATGTCTTTAGGTATGACTAATGCCCTAGTAGCCCTGACGCATTTGATGAACTGTGTGTTCCAACCTTATTTGGATTCTTTTGTCATTTGTTCATTGATGATATACTAGTGTATTCCCATAGTAGGGAGGAGTATGAGTAACATTTGAGGATTATGCTTTAGAGTTTGAGGGAGAAGAAGTTGTATGCTAAATTCTCCAAGTGTGAGTTCTAGTTTGACTCGGTGGCATTCTTGGGCCACGTGGTGTCTAGTGATGTGATCAAGGTGGATCCGAAGAAGATTGAGTCAGTTTAGAATTAATCCAGACCTTCTACCACTACTAAGATCAAGAGTTTTCTAGGTTTAGCTAGTTACTATCATTGCTTTGTGGATGATTTCTCGTCTATCGCAGCTCCATTAACAAAGTTGTCTCAGAAGGGCGCTCCATTCAAATGGTCGAACGAGTGTGAGGAGATCTTTTAGAAGCTCAAGATTTATTTGACTATGGCTCTAGTTTTGGTACTACCCCCAAGACCGGGGGTTGTATACTGTCTATTGTGATGCTTTGCGTGTTGGCCTTTTTAGTGTGTTGATGCAGTACGGTAGGGTGATTGCCTATGCATCGTGCCAGTTGAAGCCTCATGAGAATAATTAACCGGTTCATGATTTGGAGTTAGTATCCATTATGCATGCGCTCAAGATTTAGAGGCATTAGTTATATGGAGTGTCTTGTGAGGTGTATACGGATCATTAGGAGTCTTCAACATCTATTGAAGCAAAATGATTTGAACTTGAGGCAGTGGAGGTAGTTGGAGATATTGAAGGATTATGATATTACTATCTTGTATCACTCGGGGAAGGCTAATGTGGTAGCAGACACCTTGAATAGAAAGGCGGAGAGTATGGGGAGTTTGGCATTCATCCCAACTGTGGAAATGCCTTTAGCAATGGATGTTCCGGCGTTTGCCAGTAGATTATTAAGATTGGATATTTCTGAGTTGAGCAGAGCCTTGCTTGTGTTGTTTCACAATCGTCTTTGTTTGAGTGCATTAATGTTTGCTATTATGATGATACCCATTTGCTTGTCCTTAAGGACACGGTGTTGCAAGGCAAAGCTAAGGAGGTGACTATCTATGATGATGGTGTATTGCGACTGTAGGGTCAGATCTGTATATCTAATGCGGATGGTTTCAGAGAGTTGATTCTTGAGAAGGCTCATAGTTCGCGGTATTCTATTCATCAAGGTGCTATGAAGATGTACCATGATTTGAAGCACCATTATTGGTCACGAAGGATGAAGAAGTACATTGTTGGATATGTTGCACGATGTTTTAATTTCCAGCAGGTCAAGTATGAGCATCAGAGACCGGTCAGCTTGCTTTAGAAGATTTAGACACTAGAGTGGAAGTGGGAACGCGTTACTATAGACTTAGTTGTAGGGTTACCACGAACATTGAAGAGATTTGATGATGTTTGGGTCATTGTGGATAGACTGACCAAGTCTACACATTTCATGTTATTGATGACTTCCCACGCGTAAGAGCAATGTGCTATGATCTACATCACATAGATTGTTTGCTTGCATGGTATGCCTGTATCTATCATCTCGGATCGAGGCACTCAATTTACTTTGCACTTTTGGAGAGCCGTTTAGCATGAGTTGGGCATGCAGGTTGAGTTGATTAGTGTGCTTCACCCTCAGACGGGCGGGCAGTCCGAGATGACCATTCAAATTTTGGACGATATGTAGAGGGCCTTTGCTATTGATTTTAGAGGTTAGTGGGATCAGTTTCTACCATTAGTGGGGGTTGCATACAACAACAACTACCATTCGAGCAACTAGATGGATCTGTATGAGGTCTTATATGGAAGGCAATATAGTTCTCCAGTTGGTTGGTTTGAGCCTTGGTAAGGCAAGATTGTTAGGCATAGATTTGGTTCATGATGCTTTGGAGAAAGTGAAACTAATTCAGGAGCAGTTTTGTAAAAGGCAGTCCAAGTAAAAGAGTTATGCTGATAGGAAGGTTCGTGATGTAGCTTTTATGCATGGTGAGAAGGTTGTTCTCCGAGTTTCGCCTATGAAAGGCATAATTATATTTAGGAGAAGGGAAAGTTGAGCCCTCGGGATATTGGTCAATTTGAGGTGTTAGAGGGAGTGGGTGAGATGGCCTACAAACTTTCTTTGCCACCCAACTTTTTGGGAGTTCATATGATGTTTTATATATCCAAGCTTCAGAAGTATTATGAGGATCAGTCACACGTGTTGGATTTGAGTTCAGTGTTGGATGAAAATTTGGCTTATGAAGAAGAGCTAGTAGCCATTTTTTATAGGAAGGTTCGCAAGCTATGGTCTAAAGATATTGCATCAGTGTAGGTTCAGTGGAGAGGTCAACCGGTCGAGGAGGCGACTTGGGAGACTGGGCATGAATGATACGCGGAGTAGATATCCCTATTTTTTTGATATCCCAGGTATGATTCAAAACTCGTTCGAGGACGAACATTTATTTACAAGGGGGAGAATATATTGACGCGGCTAGTCGTTTTGTATATTTGAGCCCCCTTTCCTTATTTGATGCTTCACCTATGCTTGCTTGTTTTTTGAGACTTGCGGGATGGTTAGTTTGGTTCTGAGAAGGTTTTTGAGTCTGTTGGAATACTTAGTTCCATTGTTGGAAGCTTAAGCTGTAAGAATTGACCAAGGTTTGACTTTTGTGAAAATGATCTCGCATTGGTGATTTGATGGTTTTAATAGATTTGTATGATCATTTTGGACTAAGACATATGTTCATATTTGGTTTTGGAGGTTCCTAAGATGTTTCGGCTCTATTTGCCGAATGTTGGCAACTTGAAGGTTTGGAAAGTTCATGAGTTTGACCGAGAGTTGACTTTGAGGGTATCTGGTTCAGATTGTTTTTTCAGGATTTAGAGTAGGTTTGTTTCGCCATTTGAAACTTGTGTGCAAAGTTTAGTTGCATTCTGAGTAGATTGGTGTAAGAATCCGACTATTGGTTGTGAATTATGGAAGTTCTTGAACTTTAAAGCATGCAACATGAGTTTTGATGCTGGATTCTTGGATATGGATATTATTTGGATGATTTAAGCTCACGAGCTAGTTCTTGTGAGGTTTATATACTTTGGTGGATGTTTGGAGTGGGGTCCGAGGGGCTCGGGTGTATTTCAGATTGGTTTCAGATTGATTTTTGAAGTTGGGATTTTTGTTGGTGCTGCAGACATCGCATTTGCGATGTCCAGCTTGCATTTGCGAGGTTATCGTTTGCGGACTCTTGATCGCATATGTGATGCATGGATGTGAAGGCCAGCTTCACATTTGCGAAGCTGGTGTAATTGCGAAATCCATTTTTGCGAAGGGTGATTCACAATTGCGACATTTAGTCACTTTTGCAAGGTTCCTGGTTGCATTTGCGACGACGACTGCTCAGGGGCCTAGTTTGAATTTATAATCTTTTTTTCTGCATTTGCAAGGGTCGCATTTGTGATCCCCTGGTCACAAATGCAACACCTACAATTGTGTTATAGAGAGCCATTTCGAGATTTTTGCTCATTATCTGATATTTTGAACCCTAGACTTGCGAGAAGCGATTTTGGCTTGGAGATTCTCACAGAAGGCTTTGGGGTTAGTAATTTTTACACATTTTTGGTATTATTTAAAGAATCTACATGGATGTTTAACACCCAAAATATGGAATTTTGAGGAAAATTTGGGAGTTTTTCCTACAACTTAAAAAATTGAAAATTAGGGATTTGAGCTATGATTTGGACTTGGTTTAGGAATCTAATCATATATTTAGAATCATGGGCTTATGGGTGGTCGGGATCTACCCCTTGACTCGAGTTTTGACCATATGAGTTGGGGGTTGACTTTTATTGACTTTTTGAGAATTGAATAAAGATCGAAACTTTATTATTTGGAGTTGGTTCCAATATCCTTGTTTGAAGTTATTGGGTTGTGTTTTTTTAAAGATTTGAACCGTTCGGAGGCCGATTTGAGAGGCAGGAGATTTTTGGAGAATTTATTTTTGCGAGATAAGTATCTTTCCTAGGCTTGGCCTGAGAGTATTTTCCCGTAGGATATGATGTTTGCTATATGTTGGTGTGACACATATGCGAGTTAAGGAGCACATATGCGTGCACTATGATTATTCATGATCCGGGTGAATTTTAGGCTATTATATGCCTTATTTTACTATCATACTTCTTTGATACTGTGTTTTGTTCACTCGTATGCCTATGTGAGCTATTATTACTGTGTGAGCTATTATTCATGCTAAAAATTATGTATAAGTTGTTACTCATTTGTTTGAAACATGATAGGGCTATTTTGATATGTTGAGCTTTTTATCTTAGCCGTAGTCATACTTCTCACTCATGATATTATATCTGTGTGTTATATCCCTCTCTCGGTGCATTCTTTATATGTTATCTCAAATACTGTTAGTGTCCTTGTGTGTGTGACGCATGCTTGATATGAGGTGTGGCATGTTGGCTTATTCCATGCGGTATGTGGATAATGGCACCATGAGATTTGAGCATATTGAAAATTGAGCTGATTGATGACTGATCTTGGACCATAGAGCCGTGCTGATTGACTGTGAGGTGGTGTTTGCATCAGGGCCCAATATTGGGATGAATGGTATTGATTGTTCAGTGTGGATATTGATTGCGAGGTGACGCTTGCGCCAGACCCCATATTGGGCTGAATGGTATTGATCGTTGACTTTTGAACTGATCAGCGCTGGGGCTAGGATGCGCCCCTTTGGAGTTATGTGATAACCTATATTACTTTGGGCCCTGTGAGTGTAGGCACTTGATATGTGCTTAGTGAGGGGATTATGCTAGGCACCCTTACAATGCTGAGTATGAGATGATAGAGGGATATTTGTGCCAGGCACTATGTATGTGCTGAAAATATGTTTACTTGATGACTAAACCGTGATGTTAATTATTTTGCATGAATACTTGTCATGCAGGCATATAGTTGTATATTCTTCATGCTATTTGATATTTGATGTATTTAATGTTGATACCTTGACTAATATATTTGAAAATCATGTTTATTTTTCTCTTATTGTGATAAAGATGAATCTGATAAAATTTAGCTGCCTTTCCTTTTTCCATTATTATGCTATTATTATTGTTGTTGACTGCTTAAATAGACATTAGACTTTTTCCAATCTCGTTACTGCTTTCAAATGGTGGTTAAACTTTTTACTTATTAAGTACATGGGGGTCGGTTGTACTCATACTGCACTCTGCACTTTATGTGCAGATCCAGGTGCTGCTGGTAGTGGTGATTGCAATAGAGTTGTTATCTGTATCGGCATAGAGGTTTCAAGGTAGCACTGTTGTTCCGTTCGAAGGCCATGAAGTCCCTTTTCTTATTTCATATTATTACTTTTTAGTCAATTCGGATACTATTATATTTGGCTCAAACCATGTATTTACTTATTCTATAAAGGTCATGTGCTCGGTGACACCATATTTTGGGGCAGCTTTTTAGCTGTATCATTGTTTTGACTTCAGTAATTTATACTATTCTGCTATTGAGACTTTTTAATTATGTTGTTGAAGTTTATTATTGTATATTGGTTGTTGTCTTGCCTAGAAAGTACTGTTAGGCGCCATCACGGTTTCGATGGAATTTTAGATCGTGACAAAGACATTCGAGATAAGGTAGGAGCGAGGCTGAGATGGTTCAGAAATGTAAAGAGGAGATGTCGAGATGCCCCAGATAGTGGGTCTGAGGAGAGGTAGGCCAAAGAAGAATTGGGAATAGGTGATAAGGTAGGATATGGAACATCGACAACTTACAGAGGACATGACCTTGATAGAATGGTATGAAGGTCGAGAACTAGGGTAAAAGACTAGTAGGTGGTCAAGCTTTTTTTTTTTTTTGTTCTTACATGTAGTATCAACATTATCCTTGTACTCTCTTATACCTAGATTTCTATAATTACCGGTTACATCTTTTGTGTCGGTCATTTTATTATTTTGCTGTTGTTGTTGCTATTTCTTTTTACTGCTTCTTGTTAATGCTTTTTGCCTTTTGCTTTGGTCATCTTATTATTTTATAATATTTCTTTTTAACTATATCGTGACTATGCTTTTCTTGAGCCGATGGTCTATCGAAAACAGTCTCTCCAGCTTCACAAGGTAGGAGTAAGGTCTGCATTCTAACTACCCTTCCCATACCCCACATGTTGGATTATACTGGATTTGTTGTTATTGTTATTGTAAAAATCATATAGGCTTAGGATTGATGGATCTTGCAGCTCTAGATTAACATGATTACTATTTCAATTTGACAAACTAAACATAACAAATTAAAGTCAAACATCTGCATAATGCAAAATAAATAAGGGTTAGTTATATGAAATTATAAACCATATGTGTTATTTTGCCTTTTAAGACAATTAGAGTTCTTTGAAACTAGAGATATAACATAGATGCATAGACTTAAGGTAAGCGATTAAATATTTATGCATATTTTATAATTTTTCTAATGCAAATACATGTCTAATAAAAAAATTACTAGTTCGTCAAAAATACATAGCGCAAGGCAACAACTGACTTGTATTTCATTGATCATAAGGAGATATTTATACAAGAGCAAATACATATATAATTACATAAATAATCCCTAAAAGATACATTAACTAATATATAAATTTCATACTTATCAGTCCCCATCAAGTTGAAGTAGGTAGAAGGTTCAACTTGCCACGCAAATGACAAAAACGATCCTTCAAGAGAGGTTTGGTAAGAATATCAACAATATGGTCATGAGAAGAGAAACATACTAAACTCGAATTTCCTTTGTTTGAGCAAAATCTCAAGAAAAGTAAAAATCAATTTTTATATGCTTGGTGCGAGGTTGAAACACCAGGTTAGCGGTAAGATAAGTCGCACTTAAGTTATCACACCACAAGATAGGGACTGAAAAAGAAGAAAGACCAACTTCCTTTAACAATAGATGAATCCAATCACTAGTGGCAGCAACAACAGAATTATATTTAGCCTCAGTAGAGGAGCGCAAGACAGATTGATGTTCAGGAGAGCACCAAGAAACGAGTGCCGAACCTTAGAAAATTGCAAAACCAGTAGCAGAGTTCCGATCATCTATACTTCCTTCCTAATCAGCATCACAATACCCTTGTAATTGGAGAGACTTCTCATTTGGAAAGAAAAAAGCACGAGAGGAATTGGATTTCAAATATCGCAAGATACGCTTAACTGCTGCCTAATGTTTCTCTGTAGGACTATGCATGAACTGGGAGACTTTATTCATGGAGAAGGAAATATCAGGTCTAGTGAAGGTAAGATACTGAGAACCCCCAATAATACTTCGATAAAGACTATCATCAAGGAATTGAGTGTCATCACTTGCAAACAACACACTGTATTCCAAGATATCATATGTATACTTGATGCAACAACAACCCATCATATTGCCAAGTAGATTCAATACTTAAAATGTAATTAAGCTTGCCCAAGACACGCAAGGAGAAACAGATTTCCAACTATTGAAGCAGGGAAGCAAGCAGATGCATAGATGTGCCCAAGACTATTATGTGATCAACATATATCACACAAAACGATTTCTCAGAGCATGTGCTTCTAAGAAAGAGTGACGAATCTGTTTTAGAGTCTTGGAAACCAAGCTCAAGCAGAGCATTAGTCAAGCATTTATTCCAGACACGAGGAGCATGTTTAAGACCATGAATAGACTTCTCTAACTTGCATATATAATTTAGGCGGTTAAGGTAAAAACATTCTAGTGGTTATACATCCACCTCTAGCTTAACATGCAAGAACGCGTTGAAGATGTCAAACTGATTAATAACCATCCCCGTGACATGAAAATAGAGAGCAATAGATGAATAGTTGAAAATTTGACAACATGATTAAAAGTATCATCAAAGTAAAATCTAGGGCGTTGATGGAAACCCTCCGCAACTTATCTAGCCTTATGTCGTTCAATAGAGCTATTTGATTTTCTTTTTGTCTTGAAAACCGATTTACAACCAATTGCATTCGAAGTTTGATCAGGAGGAACCAACTTCCATGTACCATTTGCAATCAGCGCATTATATTCTGCTGACATAACAGATCTTCATTCAGAAATTTTAATAGCCTGAGTATAACATGTGGGATCAAGAACAAGGCCAGAGAAGATAGAGAAGGATTGATGCCACGAGGACGTTTTTAGTCAGTCTAAAGTCACACCCGCGCGGCAGTCATGTTGCGCACTTGACTCAGTCTTTCCCAATATTTAGCCAAATTTTTAACAAGTTTGTACTTAGATGAATTTAGGCAGCAGAATGAAGAGAACACAATCAAATACGGAAAAATCCCAACCTTTGTATTAATTTCGAAAACTTACAAAGGAACCCTCACTTGATTATGATCACAAGGCGATCACAACCCCACTTTTGACAAAGAACACAAGTCGTTCTTAGCCAACACTAAGACCTGCCCAATGCCCAGCCTTATGCACTTTTTGAAAAACATAGAAAACCTCACGTTTCTGTCTTGTTTTCCACTTGAATTTCACACGAAATTCCTACTCTCATCTGACTAAGTCCAAAGGCACCTACTTATACCACATAGGCAGCCTTTCGCACTTGACATCACATTGACACTTGTTGCCTACAACTTTTGCCACTTGGAGGGCTAAGACTAAATCGGTTCCTATCTTGTAGTTGACATCCCCAACTACATAGGCCATTATGTCCATGAAATGATAGTGGATACAAGCATAAATGAGACATGGGTATAAGTGGTTACAAAAAGGTAACTGCCAACTACTTTGGCATGTGCAATGCATGTGCTCCTTGACTTGGTTAGATGTGGCATTGCGCTCAACCTTGGAACCTTTTGACATTGCTCCGGACCAACGCCCTTGCCCGCAACCTACATCTAATGACTGCCGGCCGCACATGTCTTGGCCGAGTTTCTACCTTGTCCATGTCAAACCTTGTTTCACCCGTGCCAATGCTTGTATTTTGATTCACATAGACGTGCCTTAGATATTGAAAGCATTTGCCATCATCCCGTACTATTTTGTCTTAGCATATCCCGCATTTGGCACTGCCACAACCAAAAGTGCCTGTGCCACTGACTTTGGTGTGCATGCCATGCCATGCCGCCTCCAACTTGCCCACACTACCTTGTCAAGCCTTTGCCAAGCATGTCTCGACTGTCCCAAGACCTTAGCCAATACTTGCCAACAACAACCCACATGGAAATGTCTTGTCCATTTCCCGCATGATCGTATTTGCAGCACATAGGCCAATGGCAAGGCCATTACGCCCAATCCTTGCCACAACCGCGTCATGCTCGATGTCCAAGAGACAAGCCCTTAACAAACCACCCACACCCTTTGAAATTGTTGTCCTCTTCGAGCCAACTCAGTTTATCAGCCCTAAGAAGTTGTTGACGTACAACACCCCTATTGCTCCATTCATATCTACCACAATGGCATTTGCCTCCGCCGCTTGTTCCTATTTTTCCGCAGCTAGTATAGCATTCACCATGTCCTGCACAAGAAAGTCCTATTTCAAGTGCGGTCCACCACATGTAAAGAACCCTTTGTATTTCCCGCTTCTTTCATTGCCATTAGAAGTCTTTGCATACCTTCTACTCTTGGCATACCCTTCATCTTCGGTAGCTTGGCCCTTCCCGCTTTTCCTCTATTCCCTTGCCTTTTCCTTCCTTGCATCAGAATTTGAATACGAAGATTCTGTCGGGTCATCACCTAAATTGAAATCAGCCACCACATTTGCCGCCATAATAGCAGTAGAGAGACTTTGAACATTATGCCTTCTCAACTCTAATTGCACCCAGCCCTTCAATCCACGCATGACGTAATACAGCTTGTCTTCCTCTGCCATATTACTCACATTCAACATCAAGGATGAGAACTCCTTGACATACTCCATCACAATGCCACTTTGTTTCAAGCGACACAGTTAATCTCTTGCAACCCATGACGAGTTGCTTGAAAGGAATTGAAATGTTTATTCCTTCTTCAGCATCTCCCAAGTTTCAATCTTGGGTAGTCCAGCACTTTTCACTTCAACAACTCATATACGCCACCGCACCTTTGCAACATCAGTCAAATACATAGGTGTAATGGTCACCTTTTCCTCATCAAATACACGAGCAACCTGGAAATACTGCTCCATATCCCACAATAAAATTTTCCAGTTCTTTGGCACTTCTTGCACCAACATAAGGCTTTGGCTCCGGAATCCTCACCTTGGTGCGATCATTAGTTCTAGGGGTAGTATTTTGGTAATTCCCTTCAAAGTTGTACCACCTTCTTGCATAGTTCATTCTTTTCCTTGCATACCAAGGCCATTTCTGCCAGCATAGTCTTATGCCTCGCAGAATAATTTGCTTCCAAACGTGCCATTCTCCGAAGAACAAAAGAATATGCGGCTACTTCAAGAGCCTACCTAATGAGTACTTCCAACTGCTCCACCCTTTGCCGAAGTTTAGCATTTGTGCCACCAGTCATGTTCTCAAACAGCAATACAAAATCTACTACTGGTCCTCTTGCATCCGCCATGAACCTGTTACGCTCTGATACCGGTTGTCACAGGTGTATTTTTAGTCAGTCTAAAATCACACCCGCGCTGTAGTCAAGTTACGCACTCGACTCAGCCTTTCCCAACACTTAGCCAAATTTTTAGCAAGTTTGTACTTAGACGAATTTAGGCAGCAGAATAAAGAGAACACAATCAAATACGGAAAAAACCCAACTTTTGTATTAATTTCAAAAACTTACAAAGGCACTTGACTATGATCACAAGTCGATCATAACCCCACTTTGACAAAGAATGCAAGTCGTTCTTTAGCCAACACTAAGACCTGACCAATGCCTAATCTTAGCCCCTTTTTGTAACACTTAGAAATCCTCATGTTTCTCTATTGTTTCCCACTGGAATTTCACATGAAATTCCCATTCTCATCTGACTAAGTGAAAAGGCACCTATTTATAGCACATAGGCAATATTTCGCACTTGACAACACATTGGCACTTATTGCCTACAGCTTTTGCCACTTGGCGGGCTAAGACTAAATTAGTTCCTATCTTGTAGTTGACATCCCCAACTACACATGCCATTATCTCCACGAAATGATAGTGGATACCTGCATAACTCAGACATGGGTCCAAGTGGTTACAAAAAAGGTAACCGCCAACTACTTTGGCATGTGCAATCCATGTGCTCCTTGTCTTGGTTAGATGCTGCACGACCAAGGCTGGCATTGAGCCCAGACATGGATCCTTTTAACATTGCTCTGCACCAATGCCTTGCCCACAACCTGCCGCTCATAATTTTGCTGCACACCCAAAGCCACTGCCACTCGCACATGTCTTGGCCGAGTTTCTGCCTTGTCCATGTCAACCCTTGTTTCACCTGTGCCAATGCTTGTATTTTGATTTACATAGCCATGCCTTAGCTATTGAAAGCCTTTGAAATCATCCTGCACTGTTTGCCTTAGCTTAGCCTGCATTTGGCGCTGCCACAACACAAAGTGCCCGTGCCACTGACTTTGGCACGCATGACATGCCATGCCGCCTCCAACTTGCCCACACTGCCTTGTCAAGACTTTTTCAAGCATGTCTCACCTGTCCAAAGACCTTGGCTAATGCTTGCGCATAACATCCCACATGACTGCCCACATGATCGTTTTGCCTGCACATAGGCCAATGGCAAGGCTATCACGCCCAATCCTTGCCACAGCCGGCGCCACGCCTGATGTCAAAGAGTTAAGCCCCTAACAATTGGATACATTTTGGCTTCACATTTCCTATTTCCATGCATGTAACCACTGGATGATTGTTAGTGGGTGTGGCAAAACCCAATGAAGTAGTACCATTAAAATTAGTCACTTGGAAAATCAGAAACATCACCATCAATAGATATGCCAAGGCCTGGAAGTTGTGTAATGTGTGAGCTAGTACTACATGAATTGGGACAAGCAGTTAAGATAGAGATAGTGTAAGAGATGGGTTTATGTCAGGCTTAGTAGATGTAGCACACACACTATCCACTGCTTGAAAAGGGAATACTTGTTCATCAAACAACACATGATGTGAGATAAATAAGTTATTAGAGTCACGATCATAACATTTATAACCTTTGTAAGTGTGACTACTATCAAGAAATACATAGGGAATGGAGCGAGGATATTATTTATTTTGTGTATGAGGATGAAGACAAGGGTAGCATAAGCAACCAAAAATACGGAGTTGTTTATAATCAGGCTTGTCACCAAATAACATATGGGCTAGGTTTTATGATTTAACTGAGGTATGGGTAGGCGATTGATGAAAAGAACAACCGTTTTAAATGTAGTTGTCAAAAATTTAGAAGGAACGTAAGAGTGAAAGAGAAGCACACGACCGGTTTCAGTATCATGATTATGTTTCCTTTATGCGTACCCATACTATTCATGTAATGACACGACCGATCGTATTTTGTATTTGAGCCTTGTTACCCCTATTTGATGTTCCCAAAATGTATATTTGATGTTAGGATGGTTGGGTTGATTTCAGAAAGGTTTGAGAGTGATTGGAACATTTTGTTTTATTTTTGGAAGCTTAAGTTGTAAGAGTTGATCAAGGTTTAACATTTGAGTAGAATACATCGGATTGGTATTTTTATAGTTTCAATTAGTTCGTATGGTGATTTGAACTTAGAGGTATATTTGGATTTAGTTTTGGAGATTCCTAGGATGTTTTCGCTCTATTTGCCAAAAAATGGCAATTTGAAGGTTTTGAGAGTTTGTAAGTTTGACCGAGATTTCACTTTGATGATATCATATTCAAATTGTTGTTCTAGAACTTTAAATAGGTTCACTTTTCATTTTCAACTTGTGTGCAATGTTTTGACGTAATCCGGGTTGGTTAGGCTTGAATCAAACACATGGTTTGAAGTTAGAAATTTATTGAACTTAGGAGAAGTTCTACCTGTTTTTCGATCATTGATTCTTAGTTTTGATGTTAGTCATGATTTTTCTAGAATTTATGACAAGTTTGGATAAGGTATTGGGACTTGTTGGCTTGAGGGACTAGTTGCTTGAATTATTGATGTTGGCTATGTCTTGGTTGTGGTGTGCATGCGAGGGTTGAGCATATGTGTGTACACCGGGTTTATCCATGTTTGGGGTATTCCTTAGGATGTATTGTGCCTTGTTTTGAATATTTGTGATTCTTGATATGATGCTTTATATGTTGTACGACTATGTGATTTTGTGAATCATGCTAGAGGTCATGTGTTGGCTTGCTTTTCCTATTAGAGCATGATATTCATTGTTGTGTAGTGTATCCGCCTAATCTAAGCCATAGTTGTACACTTAGTACATTTATATACATTATAATGCTATTTTATCAGTCCAAGAGTATGTGATTTGATATACATTGGATGTATACATGTATTATTGTATATGAATTTTATGTTATGGACTAGTTTGACAACACATGAGTGGTCTGTTCGGGTTGAGTTGATTGTGGCATGTGACTTGTCCATGCAATGTGTGGATAAAGATCCATTCCCCTAGGGTCGTCTGCTCATGTTTCTCCTTGATGATGTATACGCGATTATGGAAAACTAATCAGTGTTAAGTTTTTGTGTATCTTCTCTATATGCAAACTCCTTGGATGTTTACATGATTTCACTGCATATCTCCTCTATATGTTAGTTTTGAGATATTATACCTTCCATTATACGCATACCCTCTCTCTATGTTGCTTTAGTTGATGAAATGATGCACAATCCATGTCTTCTCTATATGTATATCTCTATTTAACTTGTCTTGTCAATTTATGCATATCTTCTTTATATGCTGAATTGTTGTTCCATTTCGATGCCAGTGCATATCTTCATTATTGAACCATAGGCCTATATGTATTTCAAGCACATATTCTAGTGTTGTTGTTTCGTATATTTGTATTCTTGAACTGTACAGATTTGACACGTGAGTATCATTGGTGAGTGTCGCTACTACATCTCCGAGGTTAGTCATGATACTTATAGAGTACATGGGATCGGTTGTACTGATACTACACTCTGTACTTAATTGTACAAATTTAGGAGTCAGACTAGTTAAGCATTGAGTTCTGGACTATTATTGAGTTGTTGAGACTGAGGTAGAGCTGCTTCCTATTTGCAGTCCCTAGCATCTCCTTCTATTTTCACTACTATTTATATTCCAGATACTGTATTGTATTTCAGACCTACATTCATATACTAGAGCTTATGACTCAGTGTTATCGGTTTCTGGGGTATTATTGTAATGTTTTGGTATATTTATGCTTATTCGACTTCCAAAAGCCTTTTTTCTTTCTTTGTCATTATTATTACGTAAGTGATTATTGTTTGGATTTTCTAGCATGTGGGGTTAGGTGCCATCATGAACGGTGGTGGTTTTGGGTCGTGACAAGTTGGTATCAGAGGCATAGGTTCATACGTTCTACAAGTTATGAGCAAGTCTGGTAAAGTCTTGCGGATCGGTATGGAGACGTTTGTACGTATGTTCGAGAGGCTATCAGATTGTTAGGAGACTTCACTTCTTCCGTTCATTATTGTGCGGATTTTTTTATTCTAATGTTTGAATCTTTGTGTTCTCTGATAGATGGTGAGGAAACGTTCTTTTGGAGTAGCGGAGCAGCCGCCAGTACCAAAGGGCAATGCAGCGAGAGGCTTGGGCCGAGGCAGAGATCAGGGTGGAGCATGCGTCGTGGTTAGAGGCTTACTAGAGAAGCCACTATGGATCTACCAGTATCTCCCATTAGTGAGCAGGTTCAGGATTATGTTGAGCCAGTGGGACCAACTCAGGTACCTGAGGGACTTGCTTCTACACCTGGACTTCAGAAGACTTTGGCTTACATTTTGAGTGTGTATACGAGTTTGGCTCAATCGGTTATGATTCCAGTTGCACCAACTACCTCACAGTCTGGGGGAGGAGTCCAGACTCAGACCGCATGTACACCAGAGCAGTTAGCTCGTGGTCATCAAACACAGGAGGTTCTTCCAGTGCAGCATGTTGCTGCAATACAACCAAAGATTTTTCCATGACTACGGAGGAGTAGAAGAGATTGGATAGATTTCAAAGACTTCATCCTTCTCACTTCAGTGGAGAGCCTACTGGGTATGCATAGGGTTTTCTTGGCCGATGTCATAGAATTCTTCGTAGTTTGTGTCTGGTGGACTAAAATGGGGCTGATTTCTTCACTTTCCAACTGACAGGGCCAGCCTATAGATGGTGACAGACCTATGAGTTAAGTAGGCCAGCTGGCATAGCACCACTCACATGGCCTCAGTTCCCAGTCCTCTTGTTGGAGAAGTTTATCCCAAAGACTCACAGAGATGAGTTGCACAATGAGTTTAAGCATTTACACTAGTAGGGTATGATCGTTACTTAGTATGAGATAAGGTTAACAGAGCTGGCACATCATGATGTGTTCTTGATCCTTACTGATATGGAGAGAGTTAAGAGGTTCATTATGGGCCTCAACTTTAGTATCCGGTATGTGATGGTCCGAGAGGCTAAGACTAATACTACTTTCCATGAGGTTGTAGAGATTGGCAGGTGCTTGGAGCGTATGCTCAAGCGAAAAGAGAGAGAAGAGCTGGATTCCAAGAGACCCTGTGGTTCAGGTAGTATTAGTAGTGCCTCATCTCGAGGGCAGGGACATCGCGGTAGAGGCCGTCCTTTCAAGCTTGTTTAGTCAGCCTAGCAGGTTCATCGTGCTTTTTCAGTCAGCCATGGTTCATACAATACATGACTAGGCCAGTTGTCTTTCAGTGCATTACCATCACAGAGTTCACATCGTGCTCTGTTTGTTCAGGGTTCTTCGAGCGGGTATTCAGGTTCCAAGGAACAGTCTCACCAGAGGAGGGGTTGCTTTGAGTGTAGAGACTTGAGTCATCTAAAGTGGGATTGCCACAAACTTATGAGCAGTGTACCACACTAGGGCACCCAGTTCATGATTCCAGTGCCAGTAGTTACACCACCTGCATAGTTAGCTATGGATAGAGCTCAGTCTATTTGAGGCATCCTAATGGGGGAGGTCAGTCAAGTGGAGGACATGCCCGTTGCTATGCATTCCCGACCAGGCCAGAGGCAGTTTCTTTAGATGCCGTGATCATAGGTACTATTTCAGTGTGCTACAGGGATGCTTCAGTATTATTTGACCCTGGATTGACTTATACTTATGTGTTATCATATTTTGCTCCTTACTTGGATATGCCTCATGGTTCCCTTGATATTCTTGTTCATGTGTCTACACCTGTTGGAGATTCAATTGTGGTATATTGTGTGTGTTATTCTTGTGTGGTTAGCATTGGGGTTATGAAACTAGAATTGATTTTTTATTGCTTAATATGGGTGATTTTGAGGTGATTTTGGGTATGGATTGGTTATCTCTGTTTCATGCTATTCATGATTGTCACTCTAAGACCATGACATTGGCTAGGTCGGGTAGCCGACGTTAGAAAAGAGGGGTCCACTTGGTGACACTCCTAGTAAAGTGATTTCTTTTTTAAAGCCTCAACAGATTCTTGAGAAATGGTGTCTGGTGTATCTGGACTTTGTGAGAGATGTTAGTGTTGATACTCCTATTGTTGGGTTAGTTCCAGTAGTGAGGGAGTTCTAGATGTGTTTCCTACAAACCTACCAGGCATGCCACTCGATAGTGATATTGATTTTGGTATTGATTTGGTGCCGGGCACGCAACTCATATCTATTCCACCGTATCGCATGTCACTAGCTAAGTTGAAGTAATTGAATGAACATTTGTAGGAGCTATTAGATAATGGTTTCATCAGGTCGAGTGTTTCACCTTGGGGTGTACCGTTACTATTTGTGAAGAAGCATGGTTCAATGACAATGTGTATTGACAATAGGTAGTTGAACAAGGTTACCATCAAGAATAAGTATCCATTGTCGTGCATTTATGACTTTTTTAATTAGTTTCAAGGTGCTAGAGTGTTCTCAAATACTGATTTGAGATCGGGTTATCATCAGTTAAAGATCAGACCTTTCATTCCTAAGATGGCTTCAGAACCCGTTATGGGCATTATGAGTTTAAAGTGATATTTTTTGGTTTGACTAATGCTTCAACAACTTTCATGCACTTGATGAATGGTGTATTCCAGCTTTATTTGGGGTTCTTTGTTATTATGTTCATTGGTGATATTTTGGTATACTCTCGTGGTAGGGAGGAACACGAGCAACATTTAAGGGTCGTGCTTGAGATTTTGAGGGAAAATAAGTTGTATGCTAAATTCTCCAAGTGTGAGTTCTGGTTGGATTCTATGGCATTCTTGGGCCAAGTAGTATCTAGTGATGGGATCAAGGTGGATCTGAAGAAGATTGAGGCGGTTCAGAGTTAGCCCAGACCTTCTACCGCTATGAAGATTATGAGTTTCCTAGGTTTGGTTGGTGTTGTGGAAGGGTTTTCATCTACAACACTCCATTGACTAAATTGACTAAAATTGTGCATTATTCAGATGATCGGACTAGTGTGAGGAGAGCTTTCAGAAGCTCAAGGCTGTTTTGACTATGGCTCCCGTTTTGGTATTGCCCTTGGGATCTGGGATGTATACTATCTATTGCGATTCTTTGCGTATTGGTCTTGGTTGTGTATTGATGCAGGACGATAAGGTGATTTCTTATGCATTGCTCTAGTTGAAGCCCCATGAGAATAATTATCCAGTCCATGATTTAGAGTTGGAAATTGTTGTGCACACGCTTAAGATTTGGAGGCACTACTTATATGGCATGTTTTGTGAGTCTTACACCGATCACTAGAGTCTTTCACATTTTTTAAGTAGAAGTACCTAAATTTAAGGTAGCGAAGGTGGTTGGAGTTTTTGATGGACTATGATATTACTATTTTGTATCATCCGGTAAAGTAGCAGACGCCTTGAGTAGAAAGGCGGAGAGTATGGAAAGTTTAGCATTTATTCCAGTGGTGGAGAGGCTTTTAGCTATGGTTTTTCTGGCGTTAGCCAACAGATTGGTGAGATTGGACATTTCTGAGAGAGCATCAAGGCTCGCCAATATGATGATCCCCATTTGCTTGACCTTAAGGATACAATGCAGCAAGGTGGTGCTAAAGAGGTGGCTATTGGTTATAATGGTGTATTGCGACTTCATGGTCGGATTT
This sequence comes from Nicotiana tabacum, assembly GCF_000715075.1. Classification (NCBI taxonomy): domain Eukaryota; kingdom Viridiplantae; phylum Streptophyta; class Magnoliopsida; order Solanales; family Solanaceae; genus Nicotiana; species Nicotiana tabacum. The sequence continues at coordinate 57,473,672 of NC_134091.1, read as the reverse complement.
TTGTTCCTAATGTTAATGGTTTATGGGAGTTGATTCTTGAGAAGGCTCACAGTTTGCGATATTCTATTCATCCAGGTACTATGAAGATGTATCGTGATTTGAAGAAGCATTATTGGTGGAGAAGGATGAAGAAGGACATTATTGGGCATGTTGCACGGTGTTTAAACTGTCAACAGGTCAATTATGAGCACCAAAGATCGGGTGATTTGCTTCAAAATATTGATATATCGGAGTGGAAGTGGGAGCGTATTACTATGGACTTCGTGGTAGGGTTGCCACGGACTTTGAGGAAGTTTGATGTCATTTGGGTCATTGTGGATCGGTTGACTAAATTGGCATATTTCATTCTGATTATGACTTCCTACACTTTGGAGCAGTTGGCTAATATCTACATTCAAGAGATTGTTCGCTTGCATGGTGTACCTATTTCTATCATCTCGAATTGCAGCACTCAGTTTACATCGCACTTCTGGAGAGCTGTTAAGCGTGAGTTGGGCACGTAGGTTGAGTTGAGTACTATATTTCACCCTCATACGGATGAGTAGTCTGAGCCGACCATTTATATTTGGGAGGATATGTTGAGGGCCTGAGATGTAGCAGGAGACACTAGGACCACCCTGGCTTAGGTTAAAGCATCGACGACACTGACCATCTTGGCCATAACCTCCTAAAAGACGAGTGCAACAATGAAACCCTCTAGCTACTAAGTGTGCTGTGGAACCTCAATATGCTCATCTATGATCTACTCATCCACCTACTCCACAGGTGAGTCTGCTTCCACTGCCCTAGCCTGGTTACTGGCCCCGGTAGATGCGCCATCCCTAGCTGTAGTAGTACGACCTCTAGTAGGGGCTTTGGCTCTCCCCAACATGCGCTTTTCTTGGTAACAACCAGTGGTATTACTCTTACATTCTCTATGGCTCCAAACACGCGAGTCCTCACCATATGTGAGAAAATAGAATATAAGGATTTTTATTAGAATCAATAATAAACGCACGATGAGGAATCAAGAAAAGGAATCTTCCTAAAGCCCTATAGCCTCTTGATGATAAATATAGACATCTCTGTATTGGTCCGCAAAACTCAACTAGGCCTGCTTGTTATTTGTGATACCCTTAGAACCTAGTGCTCTGATGCCAATTTATCACGACACGAAATCTCACCAAAGGACGCGATGATGCCTAAACCGCTTGCTAGGCAAGCCAACACAATAACAATCATAAATCTAAAGCAGATTACAAGGTAGGGTCTAAACACGATCAAAACTACAAATATCACCAAAAACTGGATGTCATAATCTTCACAAGCATCTAATGAGAGTATGAGAAATCATCTAAACACATTGTCTTGAATAAAGTAAATAGGCATAAGAGAAACGTAGGGAGGGGGACTCCATGTACTGCGAATCGATCAGGTAGAGCGGCTCACCACAAAGTCTCTACGGATCCACCTACTATCCCGGATGAATACCACTTGCACCAGCCTCAGAACTCGCATGAAATGTGTAGAAGTGTAGTATGAGTATAAACTACGGTACCCAGTAAATATCAAATCTATCCTCAAAGAAGTAATGGAGAGGGGTTACTCCGACACTCACTGGCAGTAAAATACGCATGTGAGAGAAATAATCCAACAAAAAGGTAGACATGATATCATCACAGGGCCCGAGGTAACATGGGTAATTACTCACTTAGAAGGGATGGATCCATAATTCAAGCATCGATCATTTTATATTTAATGATCATCAATCAACTGTTGTGATGCGCAACCCGACCCCAAATTATAACATCATCAATTCAATATTCAGTACCAACATCGTCTCAAGTGCCCATAGTGCTAAAATACTCAACTTTCACCAATAACCATTTCCCAATCATGCATATGTATGAGAAATGAATAATAAAGGGGCGCAAAATATGATAATAAGAATGTGGATAAAAAGTCCAAATAGCAAAGTGATAGCTATGGAAAATCATATAGCTCATTTTATCATAACGGTTCAATAAGCTATTTAGCATGTTTCTCGCATAATCATTTTATTTTCATGAGCTAATTAGGCCATAAAAACCATAAAAATTATGGACCAAGTAAAGCGAGTATATGACTTATAAATTTATAATAAAGTCCGATATGACAATATAGCCCTCATGTCAAATCAACAAGTCATAACCTTGGCATGTTCCTAATTCATGAATATAAATTATCACGTAGTCATAAAATCAATTTGAACATGGGTAGCAACTTTACATAACTAAATAAAGCACAACTTAAGTCAACAAATATTGGTTATGGTCCAAACCCTAGCTATGAATATACACTCGTCACCTTGCATATACATGGATCATAAATCATGAATTAAGTAGCAATCGAGTCACCTACAGAGAGAATTCCTCTTACAAGGATAGACAAGAGCTTACCTCTGCCCGGCAACCTCAAACTAATCAAAAATCATCTAACCGTACAAATTCAACTCCAAATGACCCAAATCTAATCAAAACAACTCAATGACATCAATTAAAGCCATATCAACAAACCCAATTAATTAAGATTTGATCTTTATTCAAATATGCAAAGTCACCAAAAAGTCAATCCAGGCCCGCACCCTAACACCCGACAGAACTCACAAATCCCGAACACTCATCCCGATACGAGTCCAAGTGTACAAGTTTCATCCAAAACCTACTCCAAATCGGCATTCAAATCTGCATTATTTTCTTTCCAAAAGTTTTGCAGAAAACCCTCCAAATTTCACTTGAAAATCCAAGCTTTTAGGTGTAGAAATCCATAGAAAATCATGATATAAAGTCAAATCCAAGTGAAAATTATTTACCTCCAAATTAGTAGTGAACTTGCTCGCCGAAATCTGCACCTCTCAAAGTCTCCATTATTTTCTTTCCAAATGTTTTGCAATACACCCTCTAAATTTCACTTGAAAATCCAAGCTTTTAGGTGCAGAAATCCATGGAAAATCATGATATAAAGTCAAATACAAGTGAAAATTGTGTACCTCCAAATTAGTAGTGAACTTGCTCTTCGAAATATCCACCTCTCAAAGTCTAGGGTTCAAACTAGGAGAGAATGGGCAAAATCCCGAAATTATATCATTAAGTGCACTACCCAGTTATGTACTTCGTGATTGCGGAACCTCCTTCGCGATCGCAAAGGCCAAATTCCTGCCCAGCTTCTGCCCTTCATCGCGAACACAAGACTCCAATAGCAAACACAGAGCACTGGCCTGTCTAGCCTACGTGAACGCGAGCCTCGAACGCGAAGGCAATTCCACTGCCAGGCACCACCCCGATGCGGACATGCCTCTCCGCACGAAAACGAAATGCTTTAATTCCTCCTTCTCTTCGCGAGTGTGACACATCCATCGCAAACGCAAAGAGTAAAAGTACCCCTACCAGCTCCCATTCTCCACGATCACGAGACAAGCTCCACGTTCGCGAAGCACTCTACGCACCAGAAAACCATCAATCCAAAACTAAGAAGAATGATCAGAAACCACCCGAAAACACACCAAAGCCCCCCGGGACCTCATCCAATCATCCCAACAAGTTCCAATACCTTATCCAAACTTCTCTGACTGCTATAAACACCCCACTAACATCAAAACCAATAATCAATGACCAATTGAAGTTTAATGAACTATTCTAACTACCAAACTCTTGCCGAACCACGTCTAACCAATTCGGAATGGCTTCAAATTTTGCGCACAAGTTCCAAATGACATAACGAACCTATTCCAACTCCCAGAACAACAATACAAACTCAATAAACTCAAAGTCAATTCCTGGTCAAACCTATGAACCTTCCAAACCTTCAATTTTCCAACATTCCGCCAAATAGAGACAAATCAACCTAAGAACCTCAAAATCAAAATCCTAATATATGACTAAGTCCAAAAGTACCATATGAGCCTATTTGAATCCTTAAATCACCAAATCTGAGGTTGTTTATTCGGTGTAGGGGGTCCATCAAACTACCCACTTGAACCTGCAGCATGAAATGCATCATCCTCTGCAAAAGGGACGTTAATATGAAATAATGTACCGAGTATGTAAGGCAACTAAATAATCATAAATAAGTACTGTAATAAAATAAAAGAATACGCAAGGAAGATAACTAGATTAAACAAGGGTCAAGATCGCCTGGAGATCAGAGCTCACATCGTACAATAAGAGTAGAAGGTAATATACCACAGTTTTACCAAGCAGGACCCATAGCATTTCTCTTTAGCTTTGTCTTCCTGAACTTTCTGCAAAAATATCTCATAACTTATACCATGCCTAGTTTAGCACACGTCAGTCGTACAGACACATAAAACTAAAATGCTAACTACTCATATCGTCTAGTACATATGTGCTAGCTGCCATGCTTGTAAGTCTGTACTTTCTCGGCATGCATACCAGTACTATCATCTCATACCGGACTAATAAGCTTGTACTTACGGACTAGCGTATCCATCATTTATCAGGCTACACTGCCCATATCTACGAGGCTAGGACTCCTTACTACTAGGTCACTGGACTTGTCCGTTGTACGTATCTATCATGCCAACAACATGCCTCAACAAGTAGAGTTCTCATATCACTTCTACTAAGGTCTTCAAATCATACTACAAGAAATAATTATCAACAAAAGGTAATCTCATCATTTCTACATTCATATATAACCAACAGCTCGCATAGTACCAACTTGTATCGTCATGATACCAGAGTCCTCATAAGGAAGTCATTGTAGCACATAAACACCTTTTAAATAGGATAAGAACCCACTAACAAACATTTGAAACTGGACCTACTAAGGTGCTACCAGTTAAGGCATGTACGGGCTACTTAAGGCATGAGTAGAGCAAGCCTTAACAGTGGTTTTTTTTTATATGAATACTTTCAAGGGAGCCATCATGTTTCATATGCATTTTCAGACAGAAACAAGGGATTAGTACTTAACATATAGTACTCATGATATCGGGGCAATCTCAAGTAAGGAACATATGCAGCTGGCTAATATATGGGTAGACCAACTCGCATTAAAGGTTGTTATACTAAGGAGGTGTTTGCGAGGGAAATGTTATAGCTCAATTACACTCTCTAGAAAAGAACATGGGCTATGAAGAGCTATATGAAACACATTCTATTAGGGCAACATTAATTAAGAACATAGGAAGTCGTTAAATACACGAGTATAAAATTTCTAAGAATTTCATATTTGAACTCACTTTTCTGGAGGGGGAACTTACTATAGATTCATACTAAGGAAGAGGATAATGAATAGATTTATATACATCTAAGTTGACCTTTCTACGGCAGTGACGGAACCCTCCTTCTCCACAAATCAAGCAACATAAGAACAATATTACTATTACTAAGAGAAACATAACAACTAGCTGACGAACGACAATATGCTCAATACATGATTCTATGGCGTATATCTTCGCCTAACTCCCATTGAATCCTCATAACACCATCAATAACACATAATTACTCATACATGAATACCTCCAGCACCTCTACACCACAAAACAAATCTGAACATGTCACATAACAAATAAAACAACACTAACATAAGCAAGAGAAACATGCTAACTAACTAATGAGAAACAAGCTTTCCTTACAACTATTTCTATGGCGACAAGATATCAACTGACAGGGTCTCTGATCTTTTTCCCTATCAGTACGAAGCAATTGTGCAACCACAAGGAGAATTCTGTGGCCGCACTTAAAATTGTGTGGACCGCACATGAGAAGCAGACAACCGAAGGCCAATTGAAAGAGTGTGGACCATACTTTGAATTGTGTGGCTGCACTCTCCCTTTTCCCCTTTCAATTACTCTAAGTATAAATAGAGGTTTAGGACTCATTTTACACTTTTCACACTCTTGAGAAATCACGGTTGCTTTAAGATCTTTCCTGAGGATCCCATACTGTCAAACACACACACCCATTTGCACTCACAAGATCTTGCACACTCACATCATCTAGTATGCTTCATTTCATGTTGATTTTGTTTTATTTTGATTTTTGAATTTTTTTTAGGCCATCTGTTATTATATATCATCCACGTATTCATGTGGGGTAGTTTTTTAATATGTAGTTGTTGAAACATGCTAGAATGGGTTGGGTTAGTTGAAACTTATATGTAAACCATGTTTCCAATTAGATTTGATCAAGTTTTTGCAAAACCTAGGTAATATTTGAGACATGTTCGACTATTTTTGAAATGTACGGCCGCACTTGAATTTGTGCGATCTGTAGTTTGCTGAATGAGGCAACTGGTAGGAGGATAGTGATTCTACGGCTGCACTTTAATTGTGCGGACCGCAGAATTCCTTGAGAGGTCACATTTTTGGTCCGCACTGACTATCTGAGGCCTACCCTCTAAGTCCCTGATGTGCGGACCGCACTAAAACTTTTGCGGGTTGCAGATGAATTTTGCGGATGCATAATGACCTTGGACTGTCCCTCAGAGAGTTTGCATCTGAGACCTCCAAAAATTTGAGCAGAAGTGTAGCCGCACTTGAAATTGTGCGGTCCGCATATCCCTGCTCTGCAGCATGTTTGTTGAATCATAATCGCACTGCAACTATGTTGTTATCTCACACTTACTTGATTTTTAACTGTGTTGAATCATGATTTGCAATTTATAATACTCTTTGTGTTGATACAGCTAATGGTACGATCACGAGGACAAGGTGAATCTACCAAGGGAAGATAAGAGTCTTCAATGGGTCGAGGCTGAGGTGCCTTATCCCCAAGTGCGAAAATGACCATTTTAAAGAAAGCAACAGCAGACAGAGGGAGAGGTAGATACCTTTATGATTCTAGCTCATATGCCCCATCTAGGGAAGCCTCCTAAGAAAATTTAGTATCAATTCCAGAGGGGCACACAACTGAGCAGTCCAGGCCACATGCCGATCTGAGCTTCTAGATATGCCTTTTACATCCTACAGCACTTCCTAGGGTTAGGAAAGTGCGAGCCAGGAGTCTGAGGTAGCTACTGCAGGCTCTGGTTCTGATGACATTCTTGATGATAGGAGGGGGAGAAGTTACATCCACCGGTTTAGCTCGGACAAAGAAGAAGGAGGCTTGAGAGGATAGATTTGTGAGCCGTCTGGCTTTCTCTAATTTCTGAATATGGTGGTCGTTGAGGTATTTGACTCATGAGATAGTAGTTTCTATTTAATGATCTTGATAAGTATAATCCAGCAGTTCTAGAGTAGTTCATAAAGAGAAAGTGATGGATGCTATTTACGGAGAAGATAGTAGATGTCAAGGAGAACATTACCTCCGAATTTTATGCCAACACATCACACATTCTCAAAGGGACAAAGGTAACCAAAGTGTGCAACCTCAAGGTGAAATTTGATCAGCACATACTGAAACATACTTGGGATTTGGGGATTTGGAATCAAGGGAGTACTTAAAGAAGTTGGCTTTGAAAGAAGAGGCCGGTCTGTGGGTTACAGAGATTTTAGAATCGAGACCACCTTTGCCATGGATTTCTACTGGGGTACCTACTCTCCGGAGCACGTTCATTTTTTAGGAAAAAGGGTGGCAAACCGTTTTGTGTAGCAGGCTTGACCGAGCCAGAATGAGAACAATCTACCCGTTCCTCGAGCTATTGTGGTGGTATATATCATGGATGGGTACTCGATAATTATGGGTACCCTGATGCTGACCAACATTTCCCTGGTGGCGCAGTAAAGTAACATTGCTTACCCCTACCCCATCACTATTACTGAGTATCTGACTGATGCGAAGGTACAACCCGGGTCGCTTGACACAAAGGTAAAGCCGACATGACCGTTTGAGCAGTACAAGTTGTAGGATCCGAGGAGATCGAAGAAGAGTGCTTAGCCCTCTACTGCTGCTGGCCAGTTTGCTGAGCCGATATCGGTAGTTTGTGATACAACTGATATTCCAATCCATATCCGCTGAGCCTTTTACTAGTGCAACAGTTTGCTACGCCTGATCCAACATCTTCATCTCCTTCCACAGCTCCTAGGGTAGTCCCTACTCCAGTTCCGAGACCGGTGTCCATGCCTACATGCCCAGTTTATGCCCTGCGAGTCTCCCAGACATTAGGGAGTCTCAACAACTGGATGCAGGCAGCTACATCAAGGTTGTCTGAGTTCTCTAATGTTGTTGTAGGGCAGTCATCAACAACGACACCCCTGGATCCCACTGACATTGATAAGAAGCTGGGCAAGATCTTGGACAACTAGAAGGTGATTATGGACATACTGGTGCAACATGGCTCTGTTATTGAGGGGTTGACCAAGTAGATGAAGAAGATGCAGAAGTTCCAGGCCAGCAAGAAGTCGGCGGATAACCTTCGGACTGAGGTGACTTGGCCAGCTACAACTGAGGATTTTCCTTTTGACATGATGCTTGACACATCCCAGCCCGCCCCAGATCCATCTACACAGGATGCTCCCGCTGGCCTGTCTGAGGAGCCATGCCTTACCACCAACACTGCTGACACATTGCGTGCGATGTTCACCACTCCATCCACTCCCAGATTCAATGATGATACTCAGTTGGCTGAGTCAACAAGGACTAATGCTGTTGGGGACACAGAGATGAGCAAGGACACTTAAGGAGTTTCTTTCCCCTCTCTACCTTTCTTATTTTGTTAAGCATTGGGGGCAATGCTTACTTTTATATGGGGGGGGGGGATTATTTGATATATTTGGAATGTAATAATTGGATGGTCCTATTGTTTTACTTTTATTTTATCTATCTTTAGTAGTTATTGCTTTCATTAGCTTCTTTATTTGTTTTCTTTGAGTTTGTTTATGTTAGCAGTTTCTTTTTATGTAAGTAGCTTTTATGTTTTTCTTAGTAGTATGGATAATAAGCCTTTGATTTACTTAATTCCACGGCTCTTTCCAAAGGTGATCGTTTGTGTGAACCGGGTGACTCTTCTCGAGGATGGATGGTGTGCCAACTTTTTTAAGGGAATGAGCCTATTTTTGTGTTTAGGTAATAATAATAGTAGTAGTAATGAATAAAATCCTAATTAAGTCATTCTATAGAAAGAGTTATTCATGCTTCATTTGGGACCAGCACACTTAACTACGTGCTTGTAGTTTGAAACAAGGTTTTTGAAAGAAAATAGCTCTAGTTAGTGACTTTGAGATTCTTGAGTTGACTTTAATAATCATTGAGTGGTTGATTGGACCATAGTGACATTTAACTTGATTGTGATCATTGTGACTTTAGACTTTATCCTCTTGTACGGTCTAGTTGCATGAGAGGTGAGGTGATTTTTATTGCTAGTCCAAGTACTCGAGTGGATAGTCTAGAACTTTCCCCAAATGTGTTTCAAGGCGAAATTCTAGGTTTACTTCATTTGAAAAATGATTGTAGGCTTTCGTTGGTCCGTTTGAGCTTTCTATTGCCACGCAATGCTTGTTATCCCTAGTCAACCTTCTCTATTGGTAACCATGATACAAGCCTTTACCCATTTTGTTTGTAATCCTCTCTTAGCGCATGACCTTCCTTAACACTCTAATGAAATAAGTGTCTTAAGGCATAGGTTTGGGGGGGGGGGTGTGGAGTTGAGGAATCTAAAAGAGGTATCAAGGCACCAAGAAAAAAGAAATGATCTTTATGGAAGGAGAAAGCAAGAAAAGAAACAACAAAAAAATGCCAAAAAGAAAATAAAAAAATGAAGGTTAATGAAATAAAAAAGAGGCAAATATCCCTAGTATGGGCATCAAGGGAGAATAAAAAATGAAATGAACAATAAAGAGTGATGTCAAGTCTCTCTTGCCCCCAAGAAAAGAAATGCCTCTAAGGGATGGTAAATGTGAGCCCAGAAATGAAAAGGTAGAGTGCTTAAGGAAGGGTGTAACCACTTATCCCATATGATATCCTACCCCAATCCAAAAGCCTTCATTACAACCCGAAAGAAGTCCTACTTGATTTTGAATCAAGTGAGCTTACATTAGTGGAGATCTACATGAGGGTCAAGCCTATTGTACTTGAAGCCTTACTTGTGACATTCCTTTGTGAGAGAAAAATGAAGCCTTCATTGCTCTAGTCATTGAGTGTTAATTCTTTAAGTGAGCATGGCAAATAGAAGGTAGATGAGGAAGAGTTTGGAGTCCCCCATGATCTACATTATAGAACAAGAGTGCTTGATGAGTGAAGTCAATTCTTGAAACTCAAATGTCACATTAGAGTTATATGCACGTAACATATGGTTTGACACCTTGTTGAAAATACACGAGCATTGTGAGTAATTATTGGTCCCAACTGAGTATGAATGGATTACAATTGAATATTTGAAATGACCTTTCACTTAGAGGAGGTGCGAACTCATCTATTTGCTTGAGGATAAGCAAAAACTTAATTTTGGTGGAGTTGATAAGTGTGGACTTTAACCATTTATTAGTACCTTTTTGCTTTAGTGTTAGTCCGAAAATGTCGATTCTTGTATTGTGCAAATTGAAGGCACGTTAGAGGGTTGGACCTTAACGAAGAATTCTAACTCAAAAAGGAGTATTCCAACTCAAAAAGGCAAGAAGGAGTACAGCAGGCCAAAGTTCCCTCTGCATAAGTAATTCTACGGCCACAGAAGAATGTGCAGTCCATAGAAATACACATGCGGCTATAAAGAAGACTCCTGAGCCTCAGAGGAGTTTTAAAAAGTGTGGTCCATGCACCAAATTGTGCGGCCACAAAAGCTGTTTGCACTGACAAGATTGGAACAATTCAGAGAAGGTGCAAAAACACCAAATATGAAGCCTCGCCAAAGTGCAGTCCGTAGATGGAAAAGTGCGGCCGCACGTAGATGGAAAAGTGCAGCCGCAGAAGTTAAAGTGCAGTCACAGAATTCCTCCAACTAAAGAAGAGAAGAAAAGTGCGGACCACACATGGAATTGTGCGGCTTCAGAACCTTCTGAAGGGCATTTTTGTTAGCGAACTTTAGGATACTATAAATAGACAAAAAACACTATTTTAGGGCAAGTTTTGTATTGTAAGTAGTTAGAGCAGTTATTTTTTACCCTATTGGGAAAGTAGTGACAATTAGTGGTGAAAAATCATTAGTTTTATCATTTAAGCTTAGTTTATGGCTTTACTCACTTCTTCTACTTTGTTTTCTCCACTTTGTAGTATAAGTAATTAGATTTTTTCTAGGATTGTGACCCAACCCTAGTGTGTAAACCTTATAGGTTATTAATTTTAGTGCTTGTTTATGATTGGGTATTTATTATTTAGACTTGTTTATTCATTATTTATAGAATTAATGGTTGAAAACATTGATTCATGCCTATTTGACTTAGTTCTTACTTGAGAAAGGGGGACTTAGTATAGGAAAACTTGGCTAACAAGGAATTGGGCTAGTTAAGGTTTTGGCTAGTCTAATTAAAGGGTTTGAACTAGAGATAGAGAAAACCCGACTTGAGCTCATATCAATTGTTTGAATTGATATCCAATTGGACTTGAGAAAGCCAATTTGGGCATAACCACTCTATAACCAAGAGGTATTGAGTGGGTACTTGAGAATTGAGAGTTATAATATACCCCGATCAACAAAACAGGTATTAACGTAATTTACCCATTAAGTTAGCACCTAGGTGAAGGTTACACCCTTAGGATTTTTACCAATTGATTAACAACATCAAAAACAATTATTCTCTTTCTAGTCACTTGCAATTAGTTAAATTCTCTTACCGTTACTTAGAAAACAATCACCCTTTGTTTGGAAGTGCAATTGAGTTGTTTCACTTACTCTCATAAAGTATTTACCCTAACACCCTACACAAACTCCCTGAGAAATTCGACCCCGACTCTTGTTCGCTATTAATATATAAACAACCATGTCCACTCACTATTTAGTGCAGATTGGACATGGATCAGATACCCATCGAGCCAAAATGCTCGTGCTCACAAAGCACATGTACGTCAACATCAAGAACAATAGAGTGCACAAATATAACTGTAGGAAGATAAATAGGCATGATAGAATACGGAAAAAGGGCAAGCACCACTAGGGTGAAAGTAAGAAAATCAACATTACAAGAGCCTTCTCTCACATATATCTCCACAAGGCCAAAATGGAATTAGAACATGTGTGCGAATAGCCATGTAGCCTTACAACCCACTATATCATAAGAGAGAAACACATAACAGAGGCTGGGACACGAATAACATCTATTCATCCCGATAATATACCCACGGTAATAGTTGCGTAAGAGTAAGCGAATTCGATCTGATATGGAATACACATTCCCATTAGGATTAAATATATCCCCCAAACCTATTCCAATTATTTCCAAATAGGTATACCTTTCAAAAGCCTATAGAAACCTATCCATAATATATTCCATCATCTATCCAATTCTTAATATATCTCCACAATCTATAACCAAGGAATAATCTGCCTACGATAACATCAAGTCTCTAAACCTCTAGAATACCATAATCTCCATATCCGATCCCAACTCCAATACTCAAATGACTAATGCATCACTCTAACTCCGTTATCTTACATAAAATACTCACATTGATCTTTTGCACCTGGTAGAAAAATCTGAACCTCAGCAGCCCAAAATCAGGTGGTCACCGTAACACTAGTCCATCATTCGCATGTCAAAACATAATGCGTCTCCTAATATGCACACCCTCCTCTGGTGACACCAAATAGTGCCAGCATTCTCTTAAATACCTGAAGTCGTCCGTGCCATCTAGAACTCATGATCTTCCTTTTTAAACTAAACCACAACCTTGGGCTCGCAACTTTCAATTCCACACGGCGCACCACAACTATCATGCTAACTCGTGAAATAAGAAAAGCTCATAATCAGCTCTGAACTGTAAACAAGTTGAACACCTCATCAAAGAGAACCTTCCATTTAACTCAATCCGGGAGGACATCACCACATGCAACACACCTTTTATATCCTTAGAAGTCATCAACCCCGAGCTGCAGCCATAACCATCATAAATTTTTCGATACCCGTTAACACATACTCAAGTCATAAGAACTGATTTTTTCTAACTAAACCCTGTCACGCAGACTGCCAAACCCAAAAGTAACTCAATCCGAAATGCTTGCTCTGAGGGGACCTTCTGCGAATCTGAAGTCGTTTCTTGCATCCATCTAATACTGCCATGTCAAGCCCATATTGATATAGAAGTACCACAACTATAGACACCATCCACTACCAATCTGAAGTCCTAGCCATACATAATTTCGAAAATTCTTAAATGCCACATACAATTCTCGAACTCATCAGAAACTTTTCGATAGTCATTCACCTTGCACTAATCTCCAATACAGAGCAAATACACACAGAATAACCCACGCTTCACCAGCACATGAATGTCCAAAGAAGAAGCCAATCGATTCTTTTTCCATGCACACTACATCCGCAACGAGCGTCAAACCTGAATCATCCCCAAGACCTCTATATACCCATATGGCATATTACATCATATTCCCAGCAAATCCCTTACCCAAAATCAACCTTGATGACACATTTCTGAAATCATAGCTAAACCACGAGCGTCCCTTAGTCTATAAACTGATATAACACATGACTCTGCAATCCGATCGTCGATAGCAGACCCCTCCACTTGGCTCAGAGCCATAGAACACATCATCAGTAATCTACAGTGTCATTCCATCATAGCTGATGTGGCTCCGCACTATTGATCAGCTGAATACTTCATAAACTTACGTAAAACTAGTCATCAAATGCTCTAATGACCCTGTCGAGTACATACTCATCCTTGTGGCAGTCAAGCCAATTTCCTCAAATTCTCCAAGATAGTAGTGTATGCATTCCATTGAATAAAAGCTTCATAAGAAACACATAACCTCAACTCTTCACGTAGGAGATAACCCACCAGCTAGACTCAAATTAACACCTTCCCATGACCCCACCATGGTCACAATCAACTAGGCAATCGATTAATACTCTCGAGTCTACACTCATCGATAAGATATAAGAATATTCTTCATCCTACAAAGGAACAACTAGAGAATCTATCAACACATCAACATCCAAGCACAAACAAAATATCGCAATGGTAATAAAGCATCCATAGCCCTTCGCAACCCATCCGCAATATCCAAATCCATTGGTGCACGTTGATACTTGGTGCTCAGCATCACAAATGATAAATAAGAAGAATCAAAGTTGCAGTTTCAAGCTAAAACAAGGTTGCGCGATAAGAAAAGAAATAAGAGAAGTTTCTTAAATGCCTTGTAGCCTCTCAAAGATAGGTATGGACGTCATCATACTGATCTGCAAGACTTGCTAGACATTTACTCATGACTCGTAGAACCTACGAAACTAGTGCTCTGGTACCAATTTGTAACGACCCAAATTCTAACTAGTCATGATTTCATCAAACCCAACCCGCTAGGTTAGCCAAACAATATAAGTTCCAACTAATCTGAGAAATCAACAATATATATATATTAGGAACAATAACCGAATTAAATACAACTACCCCAATGACTGGTAGTACAATTCATGAGCAACTATGAATTAGATTTACAAATTTGATATGAAGGATAAATACAATATATTTTTGAGGTTTACGTAAACACAACTTATATCCTAAGCTACCATGAACAAGAATCAACTTGAATCTGGAACGCGGGTACGTCTTCAATGCAAGGCTTCGTCTTTCTCAGCTACGTAACTCTAAGATCTGTACACAAGGTGTAAAAGTGTAGTATGAGTACAACCGTCCCCATGTACTCAGTAAGTATCTTGACTAACATTGGTGACGCAATGACGATATTTTAAGCTAAAGATACTCACTTAATATATACCTCTGCAAGTAATAAGCAGGAAAAAAAACAAGACAAGAGATATACCAAATAATGGTAAGATTATCAACTAGAGAGCTATGGAGCAAGTTATTAGACATGGAAAACAAGAAATTCCCTCATAACCATTTCTACGAAGGAAACAATAACCGCGAAGTACGTGCAAGGATCATAACCAAACATCACTAAGAAATACCGTTGCAACATGCAACCCGAACCCAATCTCAATTAATATTATTGCGGCGTACAACCCGATCCCAATATCAATAAACACTATTGTTGCTGGCAACCCGATCCTAATATTAATAAACACTATTGCAGTGTGCAACCCCATATCAATATCAATAATATCATATGAAACCACAACAATAACCAAACGCGGGAAAAGTTCACAACGTAACATTAAGAAAACGAACACAGTGTATTCAACTAGGTAATACAACTGAATCAGAGTAAGATGAGTAGTCCAATATCAAAGGCTAGTCTATTGTATATAATGAAAAGGATTCCACATAGCATAACACACAAACAATCTAAAAGCCACCCAATCCAGTTAAGCAAAAGAGAGTAGAACATGAAACTAGTAAAGATGTTTGTCACGTAAGAACATAGAGTAAATGAAGGCATTTAATATATGAAATCAGGTAGAAAGTAGAGTCATGTAGCAAGTAAAGGAATTTAATAAGTGAAGACATACGGTAAGTAAAAGCATATAGTAAGTGAAGACATGTAGCAAGTGAAAGCATGTAGTGAGTGAAGGCATGTAACAGGTTAAGGCATCTAGCAAGTAAAGCATGTGACATTTAGAGGCATATAACATGTATGGGTTAATAACAAGTGAAGACATGAATTCCAAGAGGACATATCGCAAAAGTAAATCAAGTAAGAGCGTAAGTGTAATAGTAACAGACAAGGTAAAGACATAGCTATAAAGGTAACAAGCCAAAGGGAAATCACAAAGGAACTGCATAAGGAACTCAACAGAAAGTATCATACAAAACAACAAACACTAATAGAAACCAAAGTAAAGCGCATGTAAGTGCTTAACGAATGAGCAATCATAACAGAAATCCAACTTTCTTTTCTTTCGCACGGTAATAACCAACAAAGCAATCTCATTTCAACTGCAAGGAAATATTCATCGTGCCAACAAATCAACCGCACTGAAATACCCATCATGCTAAACATAGCCCTAATGCCCCAATCATTATCTCTTATTACAAATAAAGAGGCTCAAGTAATATGACAATAACATGTATAGATATAGGTTCCTGATACTATGATCAAATTAAGTATGCAAATGAATCTCGAAAACAACATATTAAATCCTTTTTAAGATGTTATATATTCTAACATGATTTCTAACACAAATAATTGAGTTCATTAGTCATCTAATTAATTGAATCATAGGTTAAGGGATCATCAAGCTCAAAAAAGGCACAAAGCATATAATTCCCCCTTTCGAGCATGGAAACCCTAGCACATGCATATACGTTCATCACCTCATATATGCATCACCCTTGCATGTAGCAAACAATATCAATTAGTAGGAAACATTCCCCCAACAAAGCTACGCAAGACACTTACCTCATTTCGGAAGACAAATCAACAATCAAACACTGATTTTTCTTTAGAACAAGCCTCCAAACTAGTCGAATCTAGCCAAATATCATTCAAACAATTCAAAACAAGCTTTAGAAATTACCCACAAGTGATAAATTTTCAATACTCAACTAATTTAAAAAGTCAATAAAAAGTCAACCCTGGCCTACGTGGTCAAAATGTAAAATTCGGACCAAATCCTGATTATCCATTCACCCTTGAGCCCGGATATGTAATTTGTCTCGAAATATGACCTCAATATAAGGTCTAAATCTCAATTTTACAAAATTCCTAAATTTTACCTAAAACCCTAATTTCTACTTTGAAATTCTTTAATTTGATGTCAAAAATTCATGAAAACGTAGTTGAAATTGATTGAAAACTTGTTAAAGATGCTTACTAATGAATTTGGGAAGAAAATCCTCTTAAAAAATCACTAATATGGAGTTTGAGGTTGAGAAATTGTGTAAAATGAGTTAAGTCCCAAAATTCCCCTCTTTTACCCAGTTGCAAATGTTGCAATTGCGAACTCTTGTTCACAATTGCGACCATCGCAAAAGTGAACCATAGATCGCAAAGGCGATCAGTGTCCCAACAGTGTAGTAGTCGCAAATGTGATATTACCTTCACATTTGTGAAGTCTACCAGTTTGCAATTGCGAACACAGGCATCGCAAAAGCGAAGGAACCAGATTCCCCAGGGTCGCAAATGTGACCCATCTTTCACAAATGCAACCCATCTTTCACAAATGCAATACTCTTACTAGTTGCAAATGCGATTTGTTCTTCGCAAAAGTGTAGTCCTCATCCGCCAGCCTAACTCCGCAAGTGCGAGACTGACTTCACAAAAGTGAATCTCACATTTGTGAGCAGGTCCTCGCATTTGCGAGAACTGCAGCCCAGCTGCACCAGTTTTTGTTTCAGCAGTTCATTTCCTTCCAACACTCATTCAAAACTCACTCGAGCCTCTCGGGCTCCAATTCGAACATGCACACAAATGTAATAACATCATATATACTCGCTCACTCACTCAAATCACCAAAATAACATCAAACAACAAGAATTGATCATCAAAACTCAAGGATTTTCAAGTCAATACTAATATTTTCCAACTTTTCACACAATACGCCGAAACGGCCTTGGGTCACCCGGGACCCTAACCGAACATACGTACTATTAATAATCATCATACAAACCTACAGGAATTGTCAAAATACCGATCCGAGGTTGTTTACCAAAAATATTGACCGTGGTCAACTCTAGTTATTTTAAAGTCAAAATTCACATTTTCTTTAAAAATTCACGTTTAAACATTTCGAAAATAGACACGGACCACACATATAGACATAAATCATCAAATAGATCTATTAAAAGTCTCGGGACACAAAAAGGAAAGGTAGTACTCAAAATAACCGGTCGGGTCATTACAAGGGCTGTTCAAAATCGAGCCGTAACCGTTAACCAAACCGTAAAAATGACTTATTAGTATCGGGTTATCGGGGTAATGGTTGGTGAATGGATTAAAATTTATAATTAATGTCTTAACGATTTGGGAACGGATTCCTCAATTTTCTTATTTGATAAACCGTTAACCCGTTAAGAATTTTTATATTGACACCTTACCCATATGTCTATAAAGTACTATTTGAAACCCTAAGTCACTAATTTCTCAATTCAATACTAGCAGTAGCATCCCGCAACAGTCATCTCCATTCTCTTCTCTATCACCCAAATCCCTAATAAAAATTTCTCCCAATCTTGTAAATTAAATGTTTGTAAATATAACATAGTGATTAATGCGGTGGACTGTATTCCCGGTTTTATCTCAAAGTCACCCCTATTTTGTAGTCAACCATGGATTAGTTGCCGATATTTAATATATTTTGGTAGGTGAAATGTCGGAGTTGAATGTTTCTTACTACAAGTGATAAAGAGAAGTTGTTTTTGTTTTCAAAAGTTTTTCTTCCTGAGAATATTTAAATATTTGCTCAACTAGATAGGTTTTATTGGTTATCATGAAGTCCACGACCAAGGTTGATGACCTAGCAAAAGATCAACTACAACTTCATCATTGACACTTGGTAGCATCCTTAAGAGTGGTTTTAAGAAAATGAATGTCCAACTGAATTTGTTGAAATCCACTACAGTTAAAAGTCTTTAGTCGGACAAATTCTCTAATTCTCTACTTCTTTTTTATTGTCTATTAGATTTAGCCGATAAACCGTCCGATAATCACTAATGTGATACCAATCTGTCCGATATCATATTTGATGGCTAGTGGATTACTACATTTATAAACCGATAATCGATAAGATAAATCGTTAAGCGTAAATATCGGCCTGATAAGCACTCCTAATGCGAACCAGATAGCCTTAAAGTGAACCCATGGTAAAACTTATGATATTTTTAAACCTTCAAATTGTCAACCCTCAACAAAAAGAGCCAAATCATCCTAGGAACATCCAAATCCAAATTCGGACATATGCCTAAGTCCAAGATCACCATACAAACCTATTGGAATCATCAAAACACTAATCTGAGGTCGTTAACACAAAATTCAAACCTTGGTCAACCCCTATAACTTAAACTTTCAATAATTGAACTAAGTGTTCCAATTCACTTCAAAACCTTTCCGTAACCAAATCAACCATCCCCGCAAGTTACAAAATAAAAACTAAGCACAGTAAGTATCAAATGGAATAATGGGGTTCAAATATACAAAATTACCAGCCGAGTCATCACAATAAGTATCCTCGCTAACCCTTTTTTGAGAAATTATTTCCTAAAATGGACTTATATGATAAATACTATTTGTTTTTGCGCAACTTATATGGGGTTGACAAGCGTATATGTGGGCCCTAAGTTTATACCTTATATGGGGTGGTTTTAATGCTTTATTTGGACATAACGAGTTATTAAATATGATGGATTATAGTTTGTAGCCATAGTCATACTTGTACGCAATAATACATCCCTGTATCGTGATTTTTCTCCTACGAAACCAAGGTCGAAAAGATTGAAAACATCAATCATTCACAACCATTGATGAAGGAAGAGTTAAAGATTAGTAATCTTTTTTAGAAATCTAATTGATTCGGTCTTATACATACGTGAGAAAGGTAATCAAAGAAGAAAGAAAAAAGGGTTCTTCTTTGTTTTATCACTTAGGATCAATGTGAGATGAATGTCTCATTCACAGTTTTGAATGATAGAAATAAATGAGGAATCCTCTTTTCTACTTTAAGTCTCCCACTCTAGCTGGTTCTTTTCTTTCTGTTACTTCGAAAGTAGCTGCTTCATCTTCAACCACTTGAATTTTTGATATTCTTTTTTATCTCTCATCAAATAAATGGCATCTTCTTCTTGAAATCCTAGATATTCATGGTATGATATTGGTAAATCTCATTACTATTACTCAAACAAGCATGAAATATATGCTTGCATAGTCGTCCATAGTCCTAATCCGATATGCATATGCATAATATATTATTATATCATATTTATATGCATATATTGCTGTATATAGTACTCTGTTATGGATTGATATTGGCCGGATGGCTCATCCCGTATGGTGATTGTGATAATGACATGATGGTACATTTCATGCAGTTTGATGACTGATTTATGAGATATTGATGATCGATTATGGGCTATGATGCTCAGGCACAAGGATGAGATCCATCCCTTCCAAGTCACGTGATTACCCATGTTTCTTTAGCACATATGTGTGCGTTGATCTTTGGACACCTAGGAGGTGTCGGGAACCTGGGATGTGTCGCTGGAGATTAAGTGAGTGTTATCATGGACATTCTAGACTCAGGTAGAGGCATTCCTACATATACTATTTGATGTATTTCATACTCATACGTATATTTGGTGCCTTAATTGTATTCTTGATAAATTTACTAGAATGTATGCTTGGAAACTGATTCTTGACTGACCACCTAAGTATTGATGTTAATTGTTTCTTGGTTGATCCTCATTTATTATATATTATTATAAATTGAGCTGGTTATGGAAGTGCATATTCTTTTATCTAAACCTCGCTATTCTTCATCGTAATTAGATTTGATACTTACTGAGTACGCATTGATTTTGTACTCATACTACACTTCTACGTTTGTTTTATAGACTTGTGTTAGTCCCAGCGGCATTCAAGATGGTGCTTAGTAGCTTGGCTTTCGAGACTTCATTGTGAGCTATTGTGCTAACTCGAAGTGCATGTAGTGCCCTTCTTATCTATCCTACCATTGTTTTGTTTTAGGAAGTACTTTTACGTTGGGACTTGGTTGTAATCCATTTAGTAGCTCATGACTATGTACTGCTGGGTTTTGGGAGATGGATGTTGTATTTATGTATTTGGTTGTTCATGTTAGATTTCTATCTTATGCTTTGTCTATATTAGAATAGCCGATTAACCATTATATATATTTCTTATATTGTTTATTAATGTTGGTTTTCCTATCTCCTTAGTAAGGTGCCATCATGACTCTGGTGGGATTTTTGGTCCTGACAAAATTGGTATTAGAACTATAGGTTCATAGGTTCTACGAGTCATGCGAATGTCTAATATAATCTTGCGGATCGGTATGAAGACATCTACAATTATCTTCGAGAGGGTATGGGACATATAAGGAACTTTTCTTTCTTTCTTTATTGTGTGGCCTTGTTTCATCCTAAAGTTCGATTGTTTACTCTTCTATTCTCTTATAGATATTGAGGACCCGTTCTTCTACATATGGAGAGCAAGATCCAGCACCTCTGGTTGTAGACGCTACTCGAGATAGAGGTTATGGTAGAGGTAGGGCTGGAGCTCAGGGCAAGGCATGCATAACAACACCTCGAGCTGGAGCACTCACGGCTACTCATACTCATGATAGAGCCCCTTCTAAGGAGCCCCCTATAGCTCTAGTGGTGGACAAAGTTCCAAATAAAGTTGTTCCACTAGCTCCAACTCAGGTTCCTGAGGGTTGTATTGCCACTATAGTGCTTTAGGACACCATGGTCAAGATTTTAAGTTACTTTGAGGGTTTGTCTTAGGCAGAGATGATTCATGTGATTCCATCTACTTCTTAGGCTGGAGAGGGAGCACATACCACAGATATTCACACTATAGAATAGGCCACCACTGTGTTTTGGATGCCAGAGTTCAGCCACTCCAGCAGTTAGGGTTAGTTCAACCTATTATAGTTAGGCCACAATTTAGGCCTCCTATGTCGATGGATAAGTAAAAGAGGATGGCTCAGTTTCAGAAGTTAGATCCTCCATGTTTTGATGGTGATCCCACAACGAATGCTTGGGGCTTCAGGATAGATGCCATGGAGTCCAATGGAGTTGATTTCACTACTTTTCAGTTAAGAGAGCCAACCGATATATGGTGATAGGCTTAAAAGCAGAGTAGGCCCGTAGGGTCATTTTCTCTCACTTGGACTCAATTTTATACTCTCTTCCTGGAGAAGTTCATTCGCCCCACTAGGAGAGATGAGTTTCGTAGTTAGTTTGAGCACCTACAGTATGATGGTATAATAGTTACTCACTATGAGATGAGGTTTGCGGAGTTGTCCCGTTATGCGACTTTCCTGATTCCCACTGAGACTGAGAAGGTTAGGGTGTTCATTGAGGGGCTTAACTTTTGAATTAAGCTTAATTTTACTAAAGATATAGAGATAAGGACTACTTTTCTATCAGGCAATAGAGATAGCACGAAGAATTTAGCACATCCTTTGTCAGGGGAGAGAGGAGATAAAAGATATGAGGCCTCATTATTCAGGAGAATTCAGTGGTACCTCATTTGGAGGAAGGGGACATCTGGGTAGTGGCCATCCTGGTCATCTAGTTCCTTGGAAATTTAGTTGTCTTATGGTGCTCCAGTCAGTCATAGTTCTCACTATAACCTCTCGGGGTAGGAATCCTACAATGGACGACCTTATTATGGATCATACCGTAATTATTCTAGTCATCAAGTCCGCCATCAGCCCTAACATCCATGCCAACAGAAAGGCTGCTTTGAGTATGGAAATTTGAGGTATATGAGGATGGATTGTCCCCAATTTCAGAGTAGTGTATCTCAACAGAGTACTCAAGCTATGGTTACAGACCATGTTGCTTGACCACATGCCCAGCCAGCTAGAGGTGGAGGTTAGCCAGCTAGAGGTCGCCCTAGAGAAGGAGGCCAGGTTCGATTCTATGCATTTTCTGTCAGAACTAAGGTAGTAATGTTTGGTGCAATCATTATAGATATTCTTCTTGTTTGTCATAATATGTCATCTTTCTTTGCATCTCATTTGGATATGCGTTGTGATTCTTTGGATATCTCTATTTACATTTCTAATACTATTGAAGATTTTATCATGATAGATTAGGTTTACTAGTCTTGTGAGTTCACTATTAATAGGTATGACACAACGGTTGACCATTTGTCATTGGATATGGTAGACTTTGAGGTGATTCTTGGCATGGATTGGTTATTCCGTATCATGCTATCTTGAATTGTCGAGCCAGGACTATGACTTTAGTTATCCCAAGGTTGCCTAGATTAGAGTGTAGATGGTCACTTGATCATTCTACGAGTAGGGTGATTTCATTCCTTATGGCTAAGTGTATGGTTGAGACGGGGTTTTAAGAATATTTGGCCTTTATTCGAGATTCTAATGCGGAGGTTCCTTCCGTGGCTTCAGTACCAGTAGTGAGAGAGTTCCCGAAGGTATTTTCTATTGATCTAGCTGGTATGCCACAAGATAGGCCTATTGACTTTGGTATTGACCTAGTTCTGGGCACCCAACTTATATATATTCCACCATACCACATGGATCTAGCTAAACTAAAAGAGTTGAAGGAGCAGTTACAAGATTTTCTTGATAAGGGATTCATTAGGACGAGTGTTTCTTCTTGGGGCGTGCCAATTTTATTTTTGAAGTAGAAGATGGAACTTTGAGGATGTGTATTGATTATAAACGGTTGAACAAGGTCACCATCAATAATAAGTATTTTTCATCGTATTGATAATTTGTTTGATCAACTTCAAGGTGCTAGGGTTTTCTCTAAGATAACTTGAGGTTGGAATATAATCAGGTGAATATTAGGGCTTCAGACATCCCTAAGATGACTTTTAGTACTCATTATGGTCATTATGAGTTTTTGGTGATTGCATTTGGGTGGACTAATGCTACATAAACATTCATAAATTTGATGAAATGGGTTTTCAAGGCTTATTTGGACTCTTTTGTGATAGTGCTTATTTATGACATCTTGATTTACACTCACAGTAGAGAGGAGGAGGAGCAGCATTTGAATATTGTGCTTCAGACCCTGAAGGAAAAGAAGCTTTATGCTGAGTTTTCTAAGTGTGATTTTCGGTTGGACGCAATTGTACTCTCGGGTCACATGATTTTTGGTGATGGTATTAAGGTTGATCCCAAATATATTGAAGTGGTTTAGAATTGGCCAAAACCTACTATAGCTACATACTTTAGGAGTTTCTTGGGATTGGCAGTCTACTATCATCATTTTATTGAGAGGTTTTTATCCCGCTGGAATTTTGGTTTTTATGATCAACAAAATTGTCTTAGACCTTGGGTCTACTGGTGGTTCCTAAAAATGTCATAGTCGTATGAAGAATGGGATTCCCTTTTAGCGGATATGCATTGCTGTGTATACTGTGCTGGGAGCCACGAGATGATGTCAAGAAATATTAGCATAGTCTTATGGGTCGACTTTGGTCCAAGACTACTTATGGAAGTAAATTCTACTTAGGAGATCGAAGAAAATCTTTTACATTCATTATTTGCTAGGATTACGAGATTTGGTGATCACTCTTCCACTCCTAGATCTCTACTATATATATGGTACGAGTTCATTTTTGCAAGGTTGCGCGCCTTCATACATATATGAGAAATCCTTCTTTTGAGCAGCAACTTGGTGAGAATCACGAACAAGAAAATTATAGATCCCAGTTTTCAGAGATTCAAGTTTAGTTCATTTTATCTTGATCTTGTAGTAGGCATTTTGAGTTATAATCTTAATTGTACTGTAAGTTATTGGTAAGAGTTCTTGAGTGACAATATTCTGTTCTAGAGTAAAAAATTAGTTTGGAGCGTGTAGCTACAATCATTTTGATTGTATGCTAATGAGATAGTCTCTTAGGTTATAAAAGAGTTCTGTAACCTGAAACAACTCGTTATTTTGTAGTCAAGTTTGTGAGAAAATTCAGAGTTGTATCTTGATTCTTACTTCCTTGAGCAAGGATGTTTTCCATGTAAAATTCATATCTTCTTTATTTTCTACAATTGTTAGTTACGAGAACTGTAAGAACCTTTTAAAGAATCAGGTTCTGAGGAAAACCAAAATTCTGGGTAGAAATTTTAATTAGTCGATAAACTATTCACCCCCCTCTAGTGTATAAGTGGTGCATAATTCTAATAGTTGGTATCAGAGCAGGCTTTCAGTAATAAAGCTTACACCTTTGAGAAAATTATGAGATGAGTGCACCACCTGAGATGAAGAAAGGTTCGGTCAACCACGTGTACACCTTTGTTCAATAGAAAGTACTACAGTTGGTGGAAGGCTATGATGGAGAAATTATTTACTATTGAAGATTATGAACTATGGAATATCATTCTAGATGGACCAAACATTTCCATAAAGCTTGATTCCAAAGGAAGGGAAGTTCCCAAGGAAAGAAGTGAGTTTAATGATATCGATCGGAATCTCATGGAGAAAAATTCCAGAGCCAAAAAGGACACCCTGCAAATTGTACATAAAGGCACATCACAAATGAAGCAATCCAGGATTGATATGCTATTGAGAAACTATGAACTGTTCATCATGAAATATTCGAAACCAATCCAGGATATGGTCACCAGGTTCACAGTCATCACAAACGAGTTGAGATCACTTGGGAAGTCCTTCATATCAGGAATTGGTAAGAAACATCCTGAGAATACTTCCTATCAGAAAGCAAAGTTACTGCAATCCAAGGAGAAAAAGAATTAAGTACAACCACCATGGATGAGTTGGTTGGAAATCTGAGAACTTATGAGATGAGGAAATGAAGTTGAAGAAATATGACACCAAGAGGGATAAAGGGCTGGCCCTCAAGATAACTGAAGATGCTTATTCAGATAATGAAAAAGAAATTGACATGAGTCTGCTAGCCAGACAATTCAAGAAGTTTTTGAGAAACACAAAAGGAACCGAAAAAAAGAAAAATCCTAATAAATCAAAAGACTTAGATAGGATCAGCTTCAATGGCTGGTATAAATGTGGGAAATTTGATCACATAATCAAGGATTATACACAATGGAAAATTGAGTGGGAGTGTTAATCATCTCAAGAAACAAAGGAAGGACCTCAGGAAGGACTGAGGTCCAGGAACTGGCTATATAAGAGGCCATGAGGCAAGATTTCTTGGCTGCATATGAGGACAACAGTGATGAAAGTCAAGATGAAGATGTAGAGACGGATGAGCCATTCTATTAGTTCGCCCTGACTGAAGGAGACAATCAGCAAATCTAGCAAGTTGGAGATCCAATAAATTGTCTGCCACCATTCATTGGACAATACTTTGGCTGGTGGAAGGATAAAATGGAAAGATTTTTGCAAGCTATGGACTTTGATCTATGGATGATTATGACTCAGGGTCCTTTTTTGCCAACAAAGAATGTTGATAAAGGAGAAAAAGTTGTCAAAGCTAAAAAGGAGTTCAATGCTGATGAAAAGATAATGCTTGAGAAATATTCCAGAGCTAAGTTGATTCTGTACAATGTTCTCGGTCTTGAGGAGATAGATGGGATCTCTGCATGCAACATGGCTAATGAAATCTTGAAAAGGTTGCCTGGAATGCATGAAGAAGCTCGATCTTATATGGCTCTAATGGTCTTAATAAATGCCGACTCTGGAAAGGTAAACAATGAGGATATTGTATCTATGATGGTCATGAGTGACTCTGAATTTAAAGCAGGAAACGAGGAGGTAGATTTCTCTGACCTTAAAGATAATCATCACTTTCTTCCTAAGAAAAATTTGTCTGCCATGGTGCTCTAATTAATTAATTAGATTGAAAATTTGAGTGCTAAAAAAGAAGAATTATTCAATGATTTTTCAACTACTAAGTTTGAATGACATAATCTTGATTCATCAAGTCTGAACTTGAAAAAGAAAAATATGATTTCAAGAAACAAGTCTCTATTTTAAAACCTGAAATTGAAGCACCCGAATTTGAAAATGGGAAGTTAAAGGAAGCACAATACAAAGGGAAATGAGAGATTAGTGAGATTCAAGAGTCTCTTGAAAGGGAGTTAAAACATACCAAGAAAACCTTGTATAGCCAAGTTGAACAAAATAAAACAATTCAAGAGGACATGAACAAGGTTAAATATGAACTAACTAGAACCTCCAAATTGAACGGGTCTTTAGAGGCAGAAACAAAATAGACACATGTCTCAGTGTGGTCGATGATGATCCTTTGTTGTGGCATAGACGACTAGGTCATGCGAGCCTTAGACAACTAAATAAACTAGACTCAAAAGACCTAATCGTAGGATTGCCAAAAATCAATTTTAAAAATGACAAAGTGTGTAATGCATGTGTTAGTGGCAATGCATTTTAGGTCGTCCTTTAAATCTAAAACAGTAGTCGGTGCCTCTAGACCTTTAGAATTGTTCCATATGGACCTGCATGGTTAAGTCATTTATAGAGGTGGCAAAAGATACAATCTGGTAATAGTAGATGATTACTCCAGGTATACCTGGACTCTGTTCCTTTCTAGTTAAGATGAAAACTTTCGCGTTTTCAACAATTTTCTAAGAACCATCCAAAAGACACTAGGTCTTCAACTTGTCAGCATCAAATATGAAAATGGTTAAGAATTTGAAAATGCTAAGTTTGCTTAATTTTGTAGCATTCATGGCATAGATCATAACTTCTCAGCCCCAAAAACTTCACAACAAAATAAAGTAATAGAAAAAAAGAATGGGGTCCTAGAAGACATGGGGAGAACCATATTGATCTCCAATGGTCTTCCAAAAAGCTCTTGGGAAGAAGCTGTTAACTCTTCTTATTACCAACTAAATAGATGCATGGTTAGATCCCTTATTAGAGAAAACTCTCTATGACTTACTTAAAGGAAGAAAACCCAATGTATCACATCTTAGAGCCTTTGGTTG
This sequence comes from Nicotiana tabacum, assembly GCF_000715075.1. Classification (NCBI taxonomy): domain Eukaryota; kingdom Viridiplantae; phylum Streptophyta; class Magnoliopsida; order Solanales; family Solanaceae; genus Nicotiana; species Nicotiana tabacum. The sequence goes on along the minus strand of NC_134091.1, from coordinate 57,446,110 downwards.
TAAATGTTATGTTCATAGTAATAGAAAGAAAGCTCTAGGAAAATTTGATGCTAGAAGATGTGAGTATTATTAGGTTATTCTCCACGTAGTAAGGCATATAATGTTTTTAATAAAGCAACATTGTGTCACGACCCCAATTTCTCTCCGTGTGATTTTGTGACGGCACCTAATATCTAAGATTAGTTAAGCCTAATAATTATTAAATAATTAGAAGAATTCAACAATCAAATGAAAAATACGAGATAAAAATCTTATACAAATTACAATTCCAAAAACTGGTAGTACAAGTCATATGCTCTACTGAGTTTGCTAGAAAATTCCTAAATACAACTGTTCGGATGGAATTAAACAGTATAATAAAAATATCATACGGTGACTCCGAGGCCTGCGAACGCAATGGCAGGTTTACCTTGAGTCTCTACAGCTCAACCAGCCATCTAATAATCAACAACAACCGAAGCACCTGGATCTGCACAAAAATGTGCTGAACTATAGTATGAGTACACCACAGCGGTACCCAGTAAGTATCAAGACTAACCTCGGTGGAGTAGTGATGAGGGACAGTCAAGACACCTACTAGATTAAACAACCTAAACAAGTGTGTAGATGAACGAATAGAGAAATAATATTAATATAAAGCTAAGCAGGATAAGGAATACAAGACAATACTTGCAATGATACATTAGTAACAACAATATTCAACGGGAAGCAGTCAGGTAATAATGTTGTAGAGTAACTAATCACAATCTAAGTCCGGGGAAATCAAATAAATGGAAAACCAACAATAACTCAATGAGAACAACCGCTTTCACACCAAATCTTTTCAAGCATTTCCACGAGGTACCAAACCTCATAATCACAGCTCACGAGCCCCAATTCATTAACTCTAACCACTTGGCATCTTGTGCCCACATTACAACTCATAAACGCATGGATGACTCACGTTCCAATAGAACAGTCCTCACACAGAAGGCAAGAAGATAAGAGTACGTATAATGGTTAATGTCGTCAGGATTCACCTTTTAAAATCGATAAGGGTGATTTAACTGCGTGTATGCTTATGCAAGTGTTCTACCATAATTGCAGTCAACAAATAAGAGTAGAGTCAATGAATTGAACATAAACAATGATCACTACGAAATGTATGGTGTAACAGAAGCAACAATGAAGTTTGAAGCAGCGACCAACACAATAAGATTAGGTATATAAAGCTGAGCAAATTGTGCAAAATGGAGAAAAACAATTAATAGTATGCTAAGGAAAGCAACAATCAAAGACAAGTGCACAGAAAAAGGAGAAATGACAACAAGAGCACTCCCGAAGTACTGCCTCGTAGTCTCAAATAGTAAATGAGTCACAACTTTTCTTATATCACCGCGGGAGCCTTTATATTTAGTTATTAAAAATTATTTTCCCAAAATTGCATCCCGCATTTTAGTCCACCTTATCACACTGTATGGTTTCTAGTAGTTCCCCTACTAGCCATGCGTTTCAAGCCCACCTTATCTCACCGCATGCGTTTTAACACCTATACCGTATACCACCGTATATGTATCAATAATAACAGCACGATAGAAACCTCATGCAACACAATAACAACCGCACGACAGAAAACTCGTGCAAATACAATAACAACCACACGGCAAAAACCTCGTGCAACACAATAACAACCGGATGACAGAAACCTCGTGCAAACACATAACAATTTTCTCAACAAAACACGTATGCCAAAAATATAACAACTCAAATAAATGACTTTTACCATCTATGCCCACATGCCACAACATTTCCTCAAAACAGTTTCAATATCCCAACCATGTATAGCCCTTAGCCCAATCAACAAGGAATACAACAACAACAACAACAACAACAATAATAACACGAGAATACGACAAGTAAATCAATGCAAGAACTTCAAGACACAAAGAAACAGAAGAATGAACTCACAGAGAAAAACATAACAAGGAAATAATAGTCTCAACAAGAATAGTTCAACAAGGGAGAGGTTATGTGTAACAATGATTCCACGAAAGTGCAATTCGACAACAAAAGAGATAGCATAAATCAATGATCCCAAATAAGAATACGTCAACCATGAAAGTGGTAACAAACTTCCATTAAGGCTAAGCATTTACGGGAGAGATAATAATGATTTCAATTAAGGTTTAAGCAATTACGGAAAGATAACAATGATTTCAATTAAGCTTAAGCAATTACGGAAAGATAGCATGACGATAAAAGAGGCAACAACTTTAATTAAGGCACATAAGAGTTTAATCAACAGTAAGGGTATAACATGAAGCAATTAATTCCAATTAAGACACGTAAGGGTGAATTTAGTAAATGGAGAATTTAACATGATAAAACAACTTCATATTTAATGGACATAAGAACCTAAGAGCAATTAATGGTCAAGTTTCCACAAATAAGTCAGAGCACATACTTGTCACCTCGCGTACTCGGCCTTCACATGACACAATTAGCACGAAAGACTCGAATCCTAAGGGGTAGTTTCCCCACACAATGGTAGGCAAGATACTTATCTCAAAGAAGGTAGACCGTTACTCTAAAATGATCTTCTCGAGTGAAACACACTCTGAACAGCTCAAATCTAACCAAAATAACTTCAATGCATAAATAAAACTCATAAAAAATAATTCCAGATAATAAAGCTTCAAACTTTAACAAGAACTAAAAGTCAACCCAAAAGTCAAACCCCGATCCCACACCTCGGAACCCAATCAAAATTATAAAAATCCGAACACCCATTTGATAACGAGTTCAACCATACCAAAATGATCAATTTCCGACATCAATTCGTCCTTCAAATCATCATTTTACATTTTGAAAGATTTCTACAAAATTTCCCCAAATTTCCAAATTAATTCACTAATTAAATGATGAAAATAGCATTCGATTCATAAAATATAACAAGATTCGGATAGATAACACTTACCCCAATGAGTTACTTGAAAAATCGATGAACAATCTCCCAAAATCGAGGTCTACAACTCTCAAAATGATAAAATCCTCAAACCCTTCGAAGTATATGATTCTGCCTAGAGATCCCGCTTCTGCAGCTAGCAGGTCACTTCTGCGACGTCCACTTCTGCGAAATTTATCCTCTTCGGCAGAAATGCCTTGCCTCAGTCAATGTCGCTTCTGCGACACCATATATGGTTTTGCGCATGCGCTTCTGCGCTCAACATCCCGCACCTGCGATTGCGCAGGTGTGCCCAAAACATTCGCTTCTGCGATCGTCCACATCTACGCCCCTTCTCCTACGCACCTGCGATCAGTGCACCTGAGCCCAGTGGTCCGCAAGTGCGACCTCACCAGAACTTAGCCCAAACCAGCCTCACCCAAAAATGCTCTAATTGATCTGAAGCTCATACGAAACTCACCCGAGCCCTTCGGGACCCCGATCGAATATGCCAACCTGTCCTATAACATACACGGACCTTCTCGAGGCCTCAAATCACATCAAACAATGTTAAAACTACGAATCGCACAACGAATCAAACTTATGAACTTTCAAATCTTCCAACTTCCAAAACTCGTGCCGAAACATGTCAAATCAACCCGGAATGATGTCAAAGTTTGCATGCAAGTCCCAAATGACATAAAGGAGCTAATACAATTCTCATAATCGAGATGCAACCTCAATATCACCAAAGTTAACTCTCGGTCAAACCACTCAACCTTCCAAAACTTCAATTTTCCAATTTTTGCTGAAATGCTTCAAATTACCCTACGGACCTCCAAATCCAAATCCGGATGCACGCCTAAGTCCAAATCATCATACGAAGCTATTGAAACCATAAAAAGTCCATTTCAGAATCAAATCCTTAAAGGTCAAACTCCGGTCAACTCTTTTCATTTAACCTTCAAAAATAAGAATTGTTCTTTCAATTAAATCCCGAATCATCTGAAAACCAATCTCGACCACACACGCAAGTCATAATACACATTACGAAGCTTCTCGAGACCTTAAGCCACTGAACGGGGTGCTAATTCCCAAAACGACCAGTCGGATCGTTACATTCTCCCCCTCTTAAACGAACGTTTGTCCTCGAACGTGCCTAGTATCACTCCGAGGTAATCAAATCACTAAATGTACTCATCATACATATACTCGCGGATGACTCCAAATCACCCCCAATCCACATAGGCCCTACAACGCCATCTCAACTTAATATTATTCCTTTCACCCACACTGGCAAACCTTAGAACCAAATTTGTCACCATCCAATCATCTTAAAAAGACCCGATTCCTACATCAACACAAGGTACCAACCTCAACCAGCTGCAACAACTTATGCCTACACCCACCAGGTGCAGTCACACGACGTAACACATCACACATATGCCTTAAACAACAACTCTAGCCATAGTAGCTACCCATAATCAAATCCAGTACCGGAAATTAGCTTCATATCCATTAGAACCCTATTTCAAAACATCACAATAGTGACAATGATGTAAGAAACATGAAGACCTCGTAACTATTCACCCGAACCAACAAGTCACATCTAATGTCACCGGGGCACACACCTCGCAAGCTAAAGCTATGTAAGGAGAAACACATAAGAGAACTATCAAACAAGCCTGGCAGGCACCATTCCCTATCAGTATCAGACTATGAATCAATTTTACAAAGGGAGAATCGAAGCATATGAGTAAATCACAAAGATCTCATCCTGATATAACTCCACCGCGACCTGTAAACATATCAAATCATATGAAAACGCGAGGATACCACCCTCAACTATAAATCACAAGTAGAATACACATCATACCAACCGAAACCTTCCACTAATTCAATTCCGCCAACAAAATCACAACACATACTAAACTCCCACACTAATAGAACATCTAAACCACAAATCATAGATAACCATCCGAAAATCACATCAAAACTACCATAATGAGTAACAAAAATTCACTTCTAGTCTCATAGCTCTCAATAATGAATTAAAACAACACAATAGACACATGCTACCACTATAAATCTCCCAATATGGGTAAATAATAAGCAGAGTACAAAATTACAAAACTCACCCATATGTGAAGTACAATAGAAGGACTAACCCCGATGAGCAAAAACGAAACAAGATACGAATGATGCTACTCTATAACAAATTGAAACCATAATTGTACGACATCATCTGGTGTAGCGACCTCAGCCCTACCGTAGACCTACACCCCAAGCTGGCGGTGCAGGGATGATACCAGCAACTGAAGTAGAACTCATAGCCTTAATACCCCATTGTGAAACATCTGTTTGGAATCTGGGACAGTCTCTTACCATGTGGCTGGTATTTTCAAACTCAAAGCAACCTCTCCGCTGATGTGGCTATGGAAGCTGTCTGGTACGGGTACCCTGAGATCCATGGGTACCTAGAACACTGTGCGAAACTTGAAGTGCAAATTGAACTGGCTAACCCACAAAACCTCTACCATGTCGTACCTTGCCTCCAAAATAGGAACCAATAGGTCTCTTCGGTCTACGATGCCTCTTAGCCTCCCTATCCTCTATCCCCTAACCTCGCATGACTTCTTCCTCCTGGTCCCGCATGTCCTCTAATCGGTGAGTGATCTATACTACTTGCTGAAATAGAACATCCAACTCCCGAGCCATGCTAAATCAGATATCATGACTGAGCCCCTCAATGAATTTGCAGACTCACTCTCTAACTGTAATAACCAAAGTAGGTGCATGTCTGGACATTTCATTGAATATTGCGGCATACTATGACACTGACATAGTGCAATGGCGATGTTTCTCAAACTCCACGTGCCATGCATCTCGAAAGGTCTGGGGAACAAACTCTCTCAAGAACATCTCTGAAAACTGAACCGATGATAGTGAAGTTGCGTCGGCCGGACTACTCAACTTATACGCTCGCCACCACTGATATGCTGCTCCCTTAAGCTGGAACGTAGTAAAAGAAACTTCACTCGTCTCCACAATACCCATAATGCGGAAAATACAGTAGCACTCCCCTAGGAACCATTGCTCATCCTCTAAAGCCAAACCACCGAAAGTAGGAAGGCAATACTTTTTGAACTTCGTAAGTCTAAGTTTTTTCTTTCTCATATGCTACTGCCCTAACCGCAGGCTGAACAGGGACAATAGGTTATGTCGGCATGACAATTGGAACCTGACCAACATGGACTCGCTGCTATGGAGTATGGGCGGCGAAAGTCTGAGCTCCTCCCCTGATCTGTGAAGTAGCTGGTGCAACTGGAATCAACCCCTTCTAGGACAATGTGCCAAACATGCTCAATAACTGTGCTAAAGTCTCCTGAAATCCTAGGGTCATGACAGGTGCCTCTGGTACCTATCCCCAACATGAGCTACTAGCGGCTCCTCAACGGCTGTTCCGACAGGTGCTCTAGTGTAGTGACCCGGCCGGTTGTCTTGAGAGTTATAGCCCTGATCCCCTATTAATTGCCTCTCCCATATTGTTTTCTGCTATTGTGACTTGCCGGGAGGTTTCGTTTTGGTTTTTGGAGTGTTTTGGAACACTTAGTCCCTAAACGGAAGCTTAAGCCTTAGGATTTGGGCCGTAGTCAGAATTGTGTGAAGATGACTCCAGAATGGAGTTTCGTCGATTCCGTTAGCTCCATTAGGTGATTTTGAACTTAGGGGCGTGTCCGGATTGTATTTTGGAGGTATGTAGCTCATTTAGGCTTGAAATGGTGAAAGTCAAAGTTTTTAAGATTTTAATCGGTAGTGGACTTTTTGATACCGGGGTCGGATTCCAATTCTTGAAGTTGGAATAGGTTTGTAGGGTTGAATATGACATGTGTGCAAAATTTGGGGTTAATCGGACATGGTTTGATAGGTTTCGACATCAGTTGTCGAATTTGGAAGATTCAAGTTCTTTAAGTTTGAATCGGAGGATGATTCATGATTTTAGCATTGTTTGAGGTGGTTTGAGGATTCGATTAAGGTTGTGTGATGTTTTGGGACTTGTTAGTAGGTTTGGTTGAGGTCCCGAGAGTCTCGGGTGGTTAACAGATCATTTTTGGCCTTTGGGAGAAAGCAGATTCTGGTGTTCTTCAGTTGTTGGTTTCCTTCTTCGCCTTCGCGAGGGGTGTTCCGCGATCGTGAAGAGGATCTGGGGCAGGTAGAAATTTTATGCTTCACGTTCGCGATGTCAGTCCTTCCTTCGTGAAGATCTGAGATTATAAGCCTACGTGTTCGCGAAGGATATCCCGCGTTCGCGTAGAAGAGATTGGTTGCTGGGTCCCCAGGCCCTTATGCCTACGCGTTCGCGATGTTGGTCCGGCGTTCGTGTAGGGTTGAGTTGTGAGACCTTCGTGTTCACGACTAGGACACCGAGTTCGCGATGTAGAATTTCTGGGCAAGAATAATTTTCTCTTTGCGAACGCGAGGGATATTCCACGTTTGCGGAGAAGGGAGCACCTAGGTAGATTTAAAGGTTCAAATTGAGGATTTATGTCATTTTTCACCATTTGGACCTGAGAGCTCGGAATTTGGCGATTTTTGGAGGGATTTTCACGTGAGTGTTTCGGGTAAGTGATTCTTACCTAGTTTTGGTTAATTTCCATGATTATGTCTTAGGCCAAATTTTGGGATTTTGATCGAGATTTTGGTATCGGATTTGAGTAATTTTGGTAAGAGTGAACTCATGAGTGAATGAGTGTTCGTATTTTGTGACTTTTACCCGATTTCGAGACGTGGGCCCGGGAAGACTTTTTGGGGCGATTTTCTAATTTCTTGCCTTAGCTTTGATTTCATTAATTAGAGTAATTCTTATAGGTGTATTTATGGTATGTAATTGATTTTAGCTAGATTTGGGAAATTCGGAGCCGAATATTCGTGGATAGAGCATTGTTACGGATTGACTGAGCCTGGTTTGAGGTAAGTGGCTTGCCTAACCTTATGTGGGGGGGAAATCCCCTTAGGATTTGGTACTGATTTTACTATGTGAGCGCCGTGTACGCGAGGTGACAGGTGTGTACACGGGCTTTAATTGAATATACTAACATGCGTAGTTACCCTGTTAGCTTAGAATAACATGCCTACGTGCCTTATTTGCTTAATTGAACTCTTTGTAGCATACCTATTGAAGTCCTGCTTCTTTCCTTACTTGTACTTAGTCTAGACTGTAGATTCTCTTGCTGTACTTGTCATTTGTAATTGATTGCACTGTATATTTTACTTTGGGACTACGGGATGGAATCCCGGGAGAATCCCCCAGCATATTTACTTTTGGGACTACGGGACGGCATCGCGGGAGATCCTCTCTTCACATTTACTTTGAGACTACGAGGCGATACCTCGGGAGTTCTCCCTGCACATTTACTTCGAGACTATGAGGAGGTACCTCGGGAGTTCTCCCTGCATATTTACTTTTGGGACTACGAGATGGTATCTCGGGAGATCTCCTATTGCTTAATTTCGTGCACTTTTATGTTATTTCATTGTGCTTTCCTTTTTTAAACTTTAGTCTCTTATTATACTGCTTATTCTCCTATTTTTATTATTATATACCAGTGAGTCTGACCTGACCTCGTCACTACTCTACCGAGGTTAGGCTCGGCACTTACTATGTACCGATTGTGGTGTACTCATGCTACTCTTCTGCACATATTTTGTGTGCAGAATCAGGTGCTCGTTATCAGCCGCAGTATCCGTGAGTTCGAGGCAGCTGTTGGAGACTTCAAGGTATATCTGTCGCATCCACAGACCTCGGAGTCCCCTTCTATTCTTCCCTGTGTCAAACACTTCTTCTGTTTTGTTTTTTCTAGGCTTCGGTGTATAGAGATGGTATTTACTTTTATATCTTATGACTCATGACATTCCGGGTTTTGGGAAGGCTGTAAGAGTAGAGTTTGGTTATTGTACATGTCGAGCAGCTTCGTTCTTTTGATTTAGTCAGTATCTATTGCAGTTAGAAGTCAAACTTGTTTTCTTTCGATATTGGTATTTTCTGTGAATTGTTAGGCTTACCTAGTCGTAGAGACTAGGTGTCATCACGACGTGGTTCGGAGGGATGTTTGGGTTGTGACATCTAGATATAGCACGCACTTCTCCTCGGCCTCTGCCTCTACCCCGGCTCCTAGAAATAGCAGCTTTGGGGACAGCGTCGTCGGTAACTATAGCTCGTGTCCTCACCACTTGTGAGGGAATAGATTTACAAGGGTACAAACTCCGAGATCAATAAACTCGCATGATAGGAATGAAGGAAGTGAAACTGTCCTAATAGTTCCTTAGCCTCTCAAAAATAAGTACAGACATCTCTGTACCGATCCGCAAGACTCTACTAAACTCGCTTATGACTCGTAACACCTATTAACCTAGAGTTATGATACCAACTTGTCATGACCCCAATTTCCCTCCTTAGGATGTCGTGAGGTCACCTAGTCTCTAAGACTAGGTAAGCCTGACACTTACTAAATAATTAGAAGAATTCAACCATCAAATGAAAAATACGAGATAAAAATCTTATACAAATTACAATTCTCAAAACCGGTAGTACAAGTCATAAGTTCTACTGAGTTTATTAGAAAATTCCTAAATACAACTGTTCGTATGGAATTAAACAGTATAATGAAAATATCATAAGGTGACTCCAAGGCCTGCGAACGGGATGGCAGGTTTACCTTGAGTCTCCACAGCTCGACCAGCCAGCTAATAATCAACAAAAACCGAGGCACCTAGATTTGCACAAAAATGTGCAGAAGTGTAGTATCAGTACATCACAGCGATACCCAGTAAGTATCAATATTAACCTCGGTGGAGTAGTGACTAGGGATAGCCAAGACACCTACCAGACTAAACAACCTGAACAAGTGTGTAGATGAACTAACAGAGAAACAATATTAATAGAAAGCTAAGCAGGATAAGAATACAAGACAACATTTGCAATGATACATTTGTAACAACAATATTCAACAGGAAGCAGTCAGGTAATAATGTTGTAGAGTAACTAATCACAGTCTAAGTCTGGGGAAACCAGATAAATGGAAAACCAGCAACAACTCAATGAGAACAACCGCTTTCACACCAAATCTGTTCAAGCATTTCCACGAGGTACCGAACCTTATAATCACAGCTCACGGGTCCCAATTCATGAACCCTAATCACTTGAAATCTTGTGCCAACTTTGAAACTCATAACCGCATGGACGACTCACGTGCTAATAGAACAGTCCTCACACGGAAGGCAAGAACTAAGCCCAAACCAACCTCACCCAAAAATGCTCCAATTGATCTGAAGCTCGTCCGAAACTCACCCGAGCCCCTCAGGACCCCGTCCGAGTATACCAATCAGTTCTATAACATACACGAACCCGCTCGAGGACTCAAATCACATCAAACAAAGTCGAAACTATGAATCGCACCACGTATCGAACTTATGAACTTTTAAATCTTCCAACTTCCAAAACTCGTGCCGAAATATGTCAAATCAACCCGGAATGATATCAAATTTTGCATGCAAGTCCCAAATGACATAACAGAGCTAATACAATTCTGGAATCGAGATCTGACCCCGATATCACGAAAGTCAACTCTCGATCAACCTCTCAACCTTCCAAAACTTCAATTTTCCCATTTTTGCTGAAATGCTTCAAATTACCCTACGGACCTCTAAATCCATATCTGGACGTAAGCATAAGTCCGAAATCGTCATACAAAGCTTTTGAAACCATAAAAATTCCACTCTAGAGTTGTTTGCTTAAAGGTTAAACTTCAGTCAACTCTTTTCATTTAAGTTTCAAAAATAAGAGTTGTTATTTTAATTAAATCCCGAATCATCTGAAAATAAATTTCAACCACACACGCAAAGCATAATACACATTACGAAGCTTTTCAAGATCTTAAGCCACCGAACGGGGTGCTAATTCCCAAAATGATTGATCGGATCATTACACATTGTGTATTTCTCCATATAGTAAGGCGTATAATTTTTTAATAAATAAACTATGTATGTTGAAGAAAATGTGCATGTTGCATTTGATGAATATGATCCTTCTATTGAGAATAATGTACATGATGATGATCAGGAGCTTGGTCTAGCATGAAATGAGAATTCTGATCATAATAGCTATGTAGATTGTCCTAAAAGTGAATATAGGAGGAAAGGGAGGATAACACTGGTGAAGATAAAGCATCTCATTCAGGGGGAACCTTAATCACACCTGATGAGGAAGAAGATAATGGGCTAGAAGAACCTACTCCTCCGGACGGTTCTCAAAATAGGTAGAATCCTCCTTCTAGTCCTCTAAACGAACAAGGTGAACAGCCTTTAAAAAAAGGCCTAGAAATATCAGAGCTCTCATCCCTTTGAGAACATAATCTCGTACACCAACTTAGGAACCCAGACTAGATCATATCTCAGAAATTTGTGTGCATCCAATGCTTTCCTATCCATCATTGAGCCAAAGAATACTAATGAGGCATCGCAGGATACATACTGGATTGTGGCTATGCAAGAAAAATTATATCCATTTAAAAGAAGCAATATATGGCACCCGGTTCCTAGACCTAAGGACAAGATAATCATTGAAACGAAATTGGTCATCAGAAATAAACTGGATGAACAAGGAACTATTCCAAGGAATAAGGCCAGACTCGTGGTCCAAGGGTACAATCAGGAAGGAGGAACAAATTAAGATGAGACCTTTGCTCTAGTGGCAAGGATGGAGGCCATTCAGATGCTTATTGCCTTTGCAGCATACATGGAATTCAAACTATATATGATGGATGTGAAGAGTGCATTTTTAGATGGATACCCCAAAGAGGAAGTGTATGTGGTTCAACCCTCTGGATTCAAATTGCCATTTTTCGAAGATCATGTGCATAAACTAGACAAGATTGTATATGGGCTGAAATAGGCTTCTAGAGCATGGTATGAGAGAATGTCTAAGTTTTTGCTTGAAAGTGGCTTAGGAATTCTATAATACCTTGTTTCTTAGGAAGAAAGGTAAATGTCTATTGATTGTGAAAGTATATGTTTATGATGTTATTTTTGGCGCCACTGATGAATATTTATGTAAGGAATTCTTAGGACTGATGGGTAAGAAATATGAAATGAGCATGATGGATGAATTAGATTTCTTCTTAGTGCTGAAAGTTAAGCAAACTCCTAAATAACTCGTATCCATCAACAAAAATACCTAATATAGTTACTAAAGAGATTTGAAATAGATAATTCAAAATCAATTGACACGCCAATAGCCAATACTGCCAGTCTGGATATGGATGAACATGCGAAGCCTGACGATGAAAAGAGGTATAGAGGTATCATAGGATCTATCTTGTACTTGACTGCTAATAGGACAAATATTGTCTATAGTATTAGAGTGTGTGATAGGTTCCAATCCAGTCCTAAGGAATCCTACATGAAAGTAGTCAAAAGAATTCTCAAGTACCTAAAGGGGAGTCAAGACTTAGCATTGTGGTATCCAAGAAGTGGGAGATGTGAGCTTGTTAGATTTGTTGATGCAAATTATGCAAGTTATGTAATTCTGGAATGCCCCATTTCATTGGTCTTTGCTTAGTTCTTGGGCTACTAAGAAACGTAATTCCATTGATCTTTTGACTACTAAAGCTGAGTATGTGGATGGTTCTCTTCTTGTGCTTAGCTTCCGTGGATTAAGCAATAATCGGAAGACTATGGAATCCTACGATGAGTATTTCTGTGAGGTTGAAATGAGAATGGTTTGTTGGTTATTACAGTGCGAAAGAAAAGGAAGTTGGATTTCTGTTATGATTGCTCATTCGTTAAGCACTTACATGCCCTTTACTTTGGTTTCTATTAATGTTTGTTATTTTATATGATACCTTCTGTTGAGTTCCTTATGTACTACCTCTATGATATACCTTTGGCATGTTACTGTTATAGCAATGTCTTTACCTTGTCTGTTATTATTAGACCTACGCTTTTACTTGATTTAGTTTTTCAACATGTCCTCTTCGAATTTATGCCTTTACTTGTTATTAGCTTATAACTGTTATATGCCTATAATTGTCACGTGCTTTACTTGCTAGATGCCTTAACCTGGTATATGCCTTAACTCACTGCATGCTTTTCACTTATAACATGTCTTCACTTACTATATGCTTTTACTTACTGTATGCCTTCACTTGTTAAATACCTTTACTTGCTACATGCTTCTACTTTCTACCTGATTTCATATATTGAAAGCCTTCATTTGATCTTTATTCTTACATGACAAACATCTTTACTCGTTTCATATTCGACTCTCCTTTGCTTAATCGGATTAGGTGACTTTTAAATTTGCTGTGTGTTAGGCTTTGTGCAAGCCTTGTCGTTATATATACGGTAGACTAGTCTTTGATATTGGACTTTTCATCTTACTCTATTTGAGTTATATTACCTAGTTGAATACCACATGTTAATTTCTTAGTGTTACAATGTGAACTTTTCCCGCATTTGGTTGTTTTTGCGGATTCATATGATATTATTGATATTGGGATCGGGTTGCATGCCGCAACAGTATTTATTGATATTGGGATCGGGTAGCATGCCGCAATAGTATTTATTGACATTGAGATCAGGTTGCACGCTGCAATAGTATTTTATTGTTATTGGAATCGGGTTGCACACTGCAACGATATTTGATACTGATGTTCGGTTATGATCCTTGCGCGTACTTCACAATTATTGTTTCCTTCGTAGAAATGGTGATGAGGTTATGTATTATTTGCCATGTCAATTAACTTGCTCCATATCACTCTATTTGATAATCTTAACATTATTCGATATATCTCTTGCCTTATTGTTTTCCTGCTTATTACCTGCTAAGTGAGTATCTTTAACTTAAAACCCCGTCACTACATCACCGAGGTTAGTCAAGATACTTAATGAGTATATGGGATTGGTTTTACTCATACTACACTTCTGTAACTTGCGTGTAGATCTTGGAGCTACGTAGCTGAGGAAGACGAAGCCTTGCATTGAAGATGTACCTACGTTTCAGATTCAAGCTGCTTCTTGTTCATAGTAGCTTAGTATTTAAGTTCTGTTTATGTAAACTTAAACAAATATTATATTTATACTTCATATCAGTTTTGTAAATCTAAAGCATAGTGGCTCATGACTTGGGCTACCATTCCTTGGGGTAGTTGTATTGAATTCAGTTGTAGCTCCTAATATATATATTGTTGATGTCTCAGATTAGTTGTATCTTATATCATTTAGCTTACGTAGCGGATTAGGTTAGGTGCCATCACAACTAGTTGGATTTTGGGTCATGACAGCCCTAGTTCAAATTGTTGTTCAGGGACTTAGAATAGGTCCGTTTTATTATTTAGGACTTCTGTGCAAAGTTTGGTCTTATTCAGAATTTGTTTGGTAGGAATCAGACACTTGGTTATGAATATTGAAATTCTTTGAGTTTCAAGGCCTGCATGATGTGTTTTGGTATTCGATTCATGGAATTAAATTTTATTTTGATGTTTTTAACTTGTGAGCGAGTTCGTAAGAGATTTATGTACTTGTGTGGATGTTCCGTGTGGAGCTCGAGGGGCTCCGGTAAGTTTTGGATGGATTTCGAAGTAGTTTGATGAAGCCTCAGTCTTGCTGGTACTGCAAACCCCGCATTTACGAGGGTCTGCTTGCATTTATAATTGTCCGCAATTGCGGACTCCTTATCACATTTGAAATTTTGGGCTGCCATGGGGGACCTCACAATTGTGAGGGATTTCTTCGCATTCACGACACTGGCTGGCAGGCAGGGCACTTCGCATTTCCGACGTTTGTGGTCGCATTTGTGACATTCACTGGGCAGTCTGGGTTTGCATTTATGAGTCTAAAAATTGGGGATTTGAGAATCTATTTGGACTCAATTTTGGGATCTAATCATATATTTGAGCTCGTGGGGTCATCGATAATCGGGATCTACCCCTTGACTCGGATTTTGATCGTGTGGGTCCGGGTTGACTTTTTGTTCACTTTTGAGAATTGGATAAAGATTGAGACTTTATTGTTTAAAATTGATTCCTTTAGAATTGTTTGATCTTATATAGTTATTTTTGGCAAGATTTGAGCCGGACGGAGGTGATTTTTAAAGGAAAAGCATTTTTGGAGTATTAACTTGGCTTGTTTGAGTTAAGTATCTTGTCTAACCTTGTATGGGAGAAAAGTCCCCTTAGGATTTGGAATTAATTGCCTATTTGTGTTATGTAAAAAGTAATGTGTACACAAGATGATGAGCGTGTACATAAGTGCTATGTGTGGTATGTGACCAGATTAGACCATAGGCTTCTAATATACCTTATTTTGATGATATTCTTTATATGAAACGTGCCTAATCGCGTTGTTACTACATGAACTTGATTGCTACCATTGATTTAGACACAATCATGCTTTATATATTGAACACCCATCTATATTTTATTAATGTCATGTCCTTGTACACCTTGTTGATAAATTATGAGCTCATGTTTTCTATGGTAATTTGGCATATTGCATTGTGATAATTATGGAACATGTGGACATGTGGGGTGGATTGATTGAGAGTTGACACAAGATCTTTGATGTGCAATTGTGGTTATTGTTATGCACATGTGGAGAAATAAGGGTGGAGCTTTTGGGCTTGCACATGTGCAGAAATAAGGGTGGTGGTCTTGATTATGTACATGTGACAGAATAAGGATGGCATTTCTTGATTATTACACATGCGATGAAAAATTAATGGTATCTTGATGATGTTTATGTGATGGTTTGAGAGTAATTTTATTGATGATATTCATCTGACGAAAGATGGGTGCTAATTTGATCAAGTACATGCTTTATTTAAACTTCGCTATATATATTTAAACATGTTGCAATTGTTTTTGACATGCTATCATATGCCTTTGTTTCTACTTGATGGATTGTTGTCAAAGATGAATTTTCCTAAGTTGAGTTATTATCACATGTTTAACGAGATTGTGGTATGGTATTCCATTATATATACTCTTGTTGCCAATTATTGATATGTTGAACGGGTTTTTTAGCTAGTGTGTATCACATGCTTGAACCTCGTCACTATTTCACCGAGGATAGTTTTGATACTTACTATGTATTGATTGTGGTATACTCACACTATACTTTTGTACATTTTGTGCAGATCCGTGTTGGAGGTAGCGGACCTAGGGAAGGATTGCATACATGGATCGCGAGAATTCAAGGTAAAGCTACATGACCGTCTCAGTCCCTTAGAGTCCCATCCTTATGTTGATACTGTTATTTTCATATTCAAAGAGTACTGTATTTTTGAGATTTCTGTATGTATCCAGTTTAGATCTTATGACTCTGTACTATCTAGTTCTAGGGAGTTGTATTCTGTGTTTCTATGTTGGTCCTATCTTATCGTTATTTTCAATGTTCATTGTTAATTCAATCTCATTATATCTTACTTTGGTAATTCAATATTGTTGATATGATTAGCTTACCTAGTCTTGAAGGTTTGGTGCCATCATGACTACTTTGGCGGAATTTTGATCGTGACACTTATCTTATCCAGAAAAAGTCCTTCACCTTCTAAAATGCCCTTTCCTCTAACTTTGGCCTCTTAATGCTCCAAATCTAGTCAAACAATACTCAACGAGGTCAAATAAAGTCATAAAATTCAACTTCAAATAATAAAGCTTTAATCTTTAATTAAATTTCAAAAGTCAACAATAGTGAGCACGGGTTCACATGGTCAAAATTCAAGTCAAAATTCGGATCCCGTTGAACCATAACCCTACGAGTACAAACATGAAATTAGTTTTTATCCAAGTCCAATTCGATGTTAAAAATTCCAAATTTTGCTGTCTTATGTTTTGGACAAAAATCCCAAATTCTAGTCTTTGATTACATGTTCTAGGTATAAAATTCATGAATAATAGAGGTTTATGAATAAATTCAAGTAAAAATTACTTACCCTCAATATTGGGGAGAAAACACTCTTTAAAATCTCATCCTCCCTTCTCAAAACTCAAAAATGGTGAAAATATGCTAAATCCCAAAATTTGGACAAAATATACTCTAGACATCATCTCTTTATCGCCATCATGATTGTTGTCACACGACTACAAAGAATAACTCCTAACTACTTTACGCGATGGCGACCCCTCTCACGTGTTTGCGAAGAACAAACCCCCGGTCCCCGATATCCTTATACGTGATCGCTACCCTATGCCACACGATCGCGACCCTATGCCATGTGATCACGATTAATATTCCTAAAAGCATATGTCAGCTGCTACAACAAGTCTAAAATGATTGAAAACTGCCTCGAAACTCATAAGAGCTTCTTGGGATCTCTCTAAATCATTCCGGCTAGTCCGTATACCCTCCACAAACTTGTCCAAAGGCTCAAAACACAAATAACAACATAAAAACTAGAAATTGAAGATCGAATCAAATCATGAAGCTCTCT
The DNA here is from genome assembly GCF_000715075.1 of Nicotiana tabacum. Lineage (NCBI taxonomy): Eukaryota > Viridiplantae > Streptophyta > Magnoliopsida > Solanales > Solanaceae > Nicotiana > Nicotiana tabacum. The sequence goes on along the minus strand of NC_134091.1, from coordinate 57,428,699 downwards.
TAAATTTATAAATTCCAACTTTCTAAAGACTTGCCCAAATCACACTCGAGCACATCGGGTGCTCAACTGAGCATTCGTACTAGTCAAATATCACCATACGAACATATAAGAATCTTCAAAATACTAATACACGGTCGTTTATCCAAAATATTAACTTTGGTGAACTCTTCCAACTTAAAGTCTCTAGTTAGGAATTAGGTATTCCAAATCATTCCCAAACCTCATGAAACCAAACTACCCATTCCCGTAAGTCATAAAATATAGAATAAATCTATAGAATTTCTCAAATAGAAAAATGGATTATAGAATTCAAAACAACTGGTTGGGTTGTTACAATCAATTATTATTGTCTTTAACTACATGTGGCCCACAAATGAGAGCATGGGGGACCACCTCCAAAAGAGGGTCTTCAATACCATGACTAAAAAATAAGCCCAATACCTCTTAATTACGATACAGCCAAAATTATACAATTGTTCACTATTTTCAATCTGTACAATTTTTTCCGGCCTAGGGTTAAATACATAAAAGAAAACTACAATAGTAACAAACACAATACTCCTTGTATAATACTCAACCTCAAATAAAGATTATTGGTCCATATCTATAGAAAACTCTCTCACCTCACTTTGAGAAATGTATTTGGCGACATGAGATTTGATAAAAGCTTCACCATGATGAAACCAGAAAAGAATATATTATTTAACTGACATGTCTTTGATTTTACCCTACAGTGAAAAGGAAAAGGGCAAAAGAAATGCACACGTCAGAAGATTCGGAAACAACAAATGGAAATCCTAGGGTAAAAATGCTATTTTCGATAGATAGTTTGAGTAGAGATGTCTAAATAAAAAAGGAGCCAACTTTAAGGGGCCGCTTATGGATTTATCTACTTGGTCGAACAACGGCTATAATACTAAAAATTATATTTTTATATTTTTCCCTTCACAAAGAACTTCTTATAGTCAGTCTTGATTATGCGCATATGGTGGGATAAAGATGGCATTTCGTGATTATTGCACATGCGGAGAAAAATGAATGGCATCTTGATGATGTTTATGTGATGGTTTGAGGGTGATTTTCTTGATGATATTCATCTGACGAAACGTGGGTGATATTTTTGATCAAGTACATGCTTTCTTTAAATTTTGTTATATATATTTCAACAAGTTGCAATTGTATTTGACATGCTATCATATGCATCTGTTTCTACATGATGAATTGTTTTCAAAGATAGATTTTCCTACGTTGAGTCATTATCATATGTTTTAACGCGATTGTGGTATTGTATTATATATATATATTCTTTTTGCGAGTTATTGATATATTTCACAGGTTTTTTAGCTAGTGAGTATCACATGCTTGAACCTTGTCACTATTTTATAGAGGTTAGTCTTGATATTTGTTGGGTAGCGATTGTGGTATAATAATACTACACTTATATATATTTTTGTACAGATCCTGGTGTTGGAGGCAATGGAATGAGGGAGTGAGTCCATACATTGATCAAGAGGATTTAAGGTAAAGCTGCATGATCATTGCAGTTCCTTGGAGTCCCACCCTTATGTTGATACTGCTATTTTCATATTCAAAGAATATTGTATTTTGAGATTTCTTTATATATCCAGTTTAGAGCTCATGACTCTATACCACCTAGTTCTGCAGAATTGTATTGTGTGTTGCTATGTTGGGATTATGTTATCATTATTTCTGTTGTTCATTGTTAATTCAATCTCATTATGTCTTACTTTGGTAATTCAATATTGTTGATGTGATTGGCTTACATAGTATTGAAGTTTAGGTGTCATCACGACTCCTTTGGTGGGATTTGGATCGTGACACTTATCTTATCTGAAAAAAGGCCTCCACCTTCCAAAATACCATTTCCTCTAACTTTGGCCTACGAATGCTCCAAATCTAGCCAAATAATACTCAAAGATGTCAAATGAAGTCATAAAAATCAACTTCAATTAATAAAGCTTCAATCTTTAATTAAATTTTAAAAGTCAACAAAAAGTGAGCATGGGCCCACATGGTCAAAAGCCAAGTCAAAATTCGAATCCTCTTGAATAATAACCCCACGAGTCCAAATATGTTATTAGTTTTAAAATTCAAGTCCAAATCAATGTTCAAAATTCCAAATTTTGCTCTCTTATGTTTTAGGCAAAACTCCCATATTCTAGTATTTGATTCCATGTTTTAGGTATAAACATTTATGGATAATCAAGGTTTATGAATAAATTCAAGTAAAAATTATGTACCCTCAAGGTTAGGGGGTTAAATCCATCTTACAAATCTCATCATCCCCTTCTCAAAATTTAAAAATGGTAAAAATAAGCTAAATCCCAATATTTGGATAAAATATACCCCTGGTAACATCTCTTTATCACCATCGCGACTTCTGTCGCATGACCGCGAAGAATAACTCCCAGCTGCTTTGCGCGATCGCGACTATGACCCGTCTCATATTTTCACAAAGAACAAACCCCTGGTCCCCCATATCCTTCTATGCGATCGCGACCCTGTGCCACACGATCACGATTAATACCCTGACAGCGGATGTCAGCTACTGCAACAAGTCCAAAAATGATCTGGAGCTACCTCGAAACTCATCAGAGCCCCTTGGGACCTCTCTATATCAATCTAGCAAGTCTGTATACTCTACACAAATTTGTCCACAGACTCAAAATACAAATAACAACATCAAACCTAGAAATTGAAGATCAAATCAAATCATGAAGCTCTCTTAAGTTCATAAATTTTTAACTTCCCAAAGACTTGCCTGAATCAATACCCGAGGCCCTCGGGTGCTCAACCGAACATCCGTACTAGTCCAAATCACCATATGAATCTATAGAAACCTTCAAAATACCAATACGTGATCGTTTATCTAAAATATTAATTTTGGTCAAACCCTTCCAACTTAAAGCATCTAGTTAGGAGTTAAGTATTCCAAATCATTCCTGAACTTCATGAAACCAAAACTACACATTCTTGTTAGTTGTCTCAAATAGAGAAATGAGATATATAACTCAAAATAACCTGCTGGATCGTTACAATTAGTTATTATTGGATTCAATCACCTATGGCACACAAATAAGAGCACGAGGGACCACCTCCAAAAGAGGGTCTTCAATAACATGACTAATAAATAAGTTCAATACCCCTTATTTAAGATACAACCAATATTATGCAATTGTTTATTATTTTCAATATGTACAAATTTTTCCAACCAAGGGTTAACGACATAAAAAATCCAACTGTAACATACACGATACTCCTTGTATAATACTCAAGCTCAAATAAATATTAGTGGTACTTATCTATAGGAAGCTCTCTGCTCTCACTTTCACCAATGTATCTGGCACAAGAGCTTTGATAAAAGCTTCACCATGGTGAAAACAGAAAAGAATATATTCTTTAACTGACATGTCTTTGAATTTACCCTACAATAAAAAAGAAAAAAGGCAAAGAAATGCACACATCAGATGATTAAGAAACACCAAATGGAAATCATAAGTTTTCGTCTAAAAGTTCAAAAAAAACTTTGCAGTAACAAAACCCCTAATAAAATAAAAACAGTATTAAAATAGCTAAAATGACACTTACCACTACTAGAACAACGAGCAATAACACTACTGGTATGTAAATCCAACAACAATGAAAGTCCGCTATAAGAAGTGATCCAAACTAAAGCTGAAGTTGATGAAAGACGGATGAAATTTAAGACGATATTTGGATTATAGCCTTCAAACCAACGAAAAACCACTAAATCCATGGTTTCACCTCCTATGGTTTGAGATTTTTGTTAGCAGGGTGAGAGACAATGTTTGTAATTTGGAATTTAGGTAAAAAGTGAAAACGGTTATTTTATTTCAACTCGGTGTGGGTTATCTTCATGGGTGTGGGTTAATTTTTTCAGGTTGGGTCCTAGGTGGATAATAAGTCTAAGTGGTAACCAATAATTCGTTGACTTTATACGTGGGTAGTTCTTATGAACACGCGCTTGAGTTATAAGTTGAAGTCAGCATTTTGTGTTTAAATAGTATATGAGGGAAGAGGTTAGAGTGTCAAAATAGAAAAGGTTTGAGTAGAAGTGTCTAAATAAAAAACAGAGCCAACTTTAAGTGGGCGTTTATATTTTTCCCATTACAAAGAACTTCTTATACTTTGGCAAAGAAATAAATAGTTTAGGGAGAATTAAGAGGATAGGGTGAAAGTTAGAAAACAGGTACATACATTAAAGGTGCAAAATGCTAAAAATCACCTAAATCATGAAAAAGAGTAAGAAAATGTGTACGCAGAGGAAGATGAAATTAATGTCTTAATTTGATTCAATTATGAATCTTGCTTTAGATTTCATTAGAAATTACAATTACTATGGAGGAGTATGCTAGCTATAAATAACTCCATGGTACTCGAATTCCATAAATATCTGATAATACAATTAGTTTCTTCTTAGTTAATTAGCTCTCTTCTTTTGCCCTTAAATCTTCAAAGAGCTAGCATTGAATTATTATGGTGGTTGAATGAATTAAGCGTACTTAAACTTGGTTTGAAGATCTTTAGTAAGCCAAGAATGTGACTTTGAAGAAAACAATTTTTAAAAAAAAGTTCGTTAGCCGATTAAAGTATAATTAAGCCACGTAGGTGTCTTGATTTGCTATCATTTTTGGATCTATATTTATTCTCGTCATGTTGGGAAATCAAAATAGAGAGATGTATATTGAACAAGATCATTGTTGCAATTCGAAACACTAAACAAACGTATTTTTTGGTCCTTTAAGACAATATATATAGAGTTCTTTGAAACTAGAGATATAACATATAGATATTAGACACATAGTTCTTGCTTGGTTTTGGTGACATTCCGTATAAGTCATACTACTACTGCTAATGGTACTATTACTACTACTGCTAATGCTACTCTACTGCTACTTCCTCTTTTGCTGTTGCTGCTGCTGTTGTTGTTGCTGCAGCTGTTATTGTTGCTGCTGTTGTTGTTGCTGCAGCTGTTATTGTTGCTGCTGTTGTTGTTGCTGCAATTGTTGTTGCTGCTACTTCTGCAGCATCTGATGCTGGAAGCTCAAAGGAATTGAAGCCAAGGGAAATCAGATGGCAAACACATAGTTGGTTGCTCGCACGAAATAGTCGTCATTGCTTGCAAACACTAAATTGAAAGAAAAAACAACTCAAACACAGAATCCACCTAAAACCGGTGATGATAGATAAGCCAAATTTTCTATTCATAGTATGATATATAATCTTTCTGCTACTGTTTAAATAAGATATGGTTTATGAAAATAACTAATCAATCAATATCGAAGAATGCTTAAAAGAATTAATTCCGCAAATGAGATCAAAAAATTATTTTAAATGGGATGGAGAGTGTGTATCAATTTTATTTTCAAGCGTTATTCTTCTTTTTATCCTTAAAAAGTATTTGGAAGCATGGAGTATTTGCAAGAAAGAGTTAATTAAGCCCCAAGGCATCACAACATAAGCACATCGATGGGGTCAAGGGTTAGAAATCAAAGAACAAAAGGAGAGAACGTTATCAAATAAGCAATGGCTAATTAAGAAGAGATGATAAATCCAATACTTTAACATGGTGACTCATTGATTCAATTTCGATGAATTGGAATTGGAATTGGATTCCATCATCTTCATCATTGTTATTGTCCTGAGCGCTCTTCATGAGTGTGATGGCCACAACTTGAGATGTGATATATGAAAGAGTGGTAAAGCACGAGTTTATATAGGGAGGGAATGGAACTCCAGGGTTTTCTTTTTTAATTTGTTTCCTTCTTTATTATTGTAACTAATAATTAATAGTAAGTTGTTATAAGTAAAATCAGATTCACTTCCAGACAAATATTTGGTCATTATTTATTGTCTTTTCGAGATTTTTTCCCTTCCATTAAAAAATATTGAACAAACTTCTAATCTTGATCTTACAATTGCAGTATATGGAAAAAAAGAGCCTTTACCTAACTTCTCTTGAACTACGTACTATTTTTTCTTTTTTCATGTGAATCACGTACTAAGTATTCTACGAAAAATTAATGTCATCCTCCTACGAAACCTTTATATACACTTGTATTTGGTATCCATACCAAAGACTTCAAAGCGAAGCCTTTATGTGCCTCTATTATTGACAGAAAAATGATAAATCGTGAAATTTTTGGCTAGGCCGCTGAAAAAATATGAACACCTGGATTAAATTTTTTTAAAATTTTTTCAACGAGCTTTCCTTCGCAACAAAGTAATGACCGCATAAAAGGATATGTCCAACTGCAAAACTATCGAAAACTATGACGTTCTGCGTAAGTAATGCCATAGCTGTCAAAAATTATAGTTTCCTAATATTCTGGGACCCTTTTTCTATGGCTTGTTTATTGAAAAGAATGCCATGGCCTTCAAAAGCTTAGAAAACTTACTAGCATAATGGGTATATTCCAGAACTATAGATATGTGCACTTGCAATACCTCTTATGACATAACATAAACTAAGTTCAGGAAATTTGCTACTAAGGAATACTGAAAATGTATTAAACATCAAATAGTTTCTACTGACTGCAATCTGTCCTACACATATTACATTAAATTTACATCATATAATTAAATAACAGTTATTTTACTTTAATTAAGAGTCCAACTGTCACGACTCAAAATCTAACCCGTCGTGATGACGCCTATCGCGATACTAGGCAAGCCGACATTTCCAAAACACTTTCAACATTTAACATAAATGAATTAATATATTTAAAATAACCGGAGTCTTTTATAAAAACGGGATAAAACCCAAAGCATAAGTACGGAAAAATAGTCCGACATCGGGGTGTCACTGAGTCATGAGCATCTAGATATCCAGTAGAATACAAACAGTGTCTAAGTATCAATATAGAAAAGAAAGAAAACATAAAAGGAGAGACAATGTCTGCGGACACCGGCAGCTACCTCGTAGTCTCCAATACTCGATCGCGCACGAACTCAACGACCTCCGTGATCAAACACACCTAGACCTGCACATGAAGTGCATGGTGTAGCATGAGTACAACCAACTCAGCAAGTAACAGAAATAAATAAGGAACTGAGAAGGTAGTAACGAGCTATACAAATACAATTCATTTTCAATAATTCCACCAAAGAATAGACATGCTTTCAAATCCGGCAGTTCAAGTCAAATCAGTTTATACAGTTACAGTGCAGGTAATTCGGATGTAGAATCTTTCAAAAATTTCACAACAATGACAGATAGCAACTAAGTGCATCAACAAATGAAAAAAATAAGTATAGCCTCTCAGGGCAACAGACTCTCAACTCGTCACAATAGCTCAATCACTCGGCTCTCAGCCCTCAGTACTCACACTCAATAAGTACCTACGCTCACTGGGGGTGTGCAAACTCCGTAGGTGCTCCTTCAGCCCAAGCACTATATCGCTGCGGCGTGCAGCCCAATCAAATATAAATAGCCATAAGGCTAGTTGCGTCGTGCAACCCGATCCATATACATTCATCCCTGAGGCTCGTTACGGCGTGCAACCCGATCCATATATACATACATATAGCTCACAGCTCGGCACTCATGCCCTAACTCAGTCACCAACCTCTCTAGTCTCTCGGGCTCTCAAAAATCATAAAGATCAGCCCAAACAAAAATAACATAGTGTATCAACAAGAATCAAGAAGAGACTAAGATATGATACGCAAGTAAAACCACGACTGAGTACAAGACAATAATTAGTAAATACTTTAACAAGTACACGACCTTTGCGGATCACAACGGTACCATCACATAGCCTAAGCATGATTTCTAACATGATTTGCAGTCAAATTTCTATAGCACAAAGAGAACAGGTAATTAACAATAGGATATTCGACTTTATAGTCTCACGAGATGGACCAAGTCACAATCCTCCACGGTGCACGCCCACACACCCGTCACCTAGCATGTGTGTCACCTCCAAAATAGTCACATCATGATAGGTTTAAGTTCAAGTTTCAATGATGACAATATTATCTTATGTTATATTTGCAGGACTAACAAAAAGGAAAGAATGGAGATGCTCAGCAAGATGTTGTTGCTATATCAATGATCAATCAAGAGAAGCAAATTTATTCATCCAGAGTTAAGCTCACTCCAGGCAGATCAAAGGCATCAACGCTGATGCCAAGGGAAGATGCAATTCATATCAAACAAAGGGGAAGAAGAAAGGACAAAAGACATGGGAGACAAGTTGAATGGAAAACACATTATAGTGGGAGACACTTGGAAGAGGTGCTTCTTGTCATCAAGCACTCGTTGGATTATTTGAAAGCCACCAAATAAAGACCATTTGACATACGCCCATCCTCAAGGAAAATATGAAGCATCTCAGTATAGAATAGTGCACTCCACAGTTTCTAGCCCATCTCTCTCGGTATGGAACAAAGTATTCCAAGACGAAATCAGAGACACTCTGCTCGAATACAACACTCAGCTCTTTGAAAGAATCAGAGACAGAAAGATAGAATTTGTGCAACTACATACATTGTATTCTAAGTCTGTCTACTTCTTAGTTCATACACTGGAATCTTTAGTTATCAGTGTCTCAAAAGATAAAAATATCTAGAACGCAAAAGAGATTTATGTCAATTATTCAGAACGCAAAGTGCGACACTGTTCGTTGATGGTGAACGTGTTAAAACCATCTGAATTGTAACATTTTTAAAGATCTTAAGGAAACCCTTGTGACCCAAGGAAAACTAGATGTAAGTACTACAACGGTACCGAACCAGTATAAATCGCTGTGTGCTATTTAATATTCTTCACTTCTTACCTTAATTCTGCATTGTGATCAGTCAACTAATACTTGTGTTAGTCGACTAATTTTTAAATAGTCAACAATTCACTACCACCCCTCTTGTACGTTCAATTGGTATCAGAGCAAGGCTCACAATCTTGCCTAATCGCTAGTGAGGAAAAGATCATGGGATCCAATACTGTTGTTGTTGCTCTCTTTCAAGAAGGGACTTCTCAGGTCCGACCCCCTTACTTCAACGGTCAACATTTCTTTCACGGGAAAGTTCGCATGGAAACATATACTATGTCATATGACATCAAGGTATGACGCGTGATCAAAAAGGGAAATCTTCCAATTCCTCCCAAGAAGGATGCAAATGGTCAAGTCATCATATCTACTTATCCTCTTGACTTCGATGATTACACTGATGAACAAGCTGTTGTCATCACTATTAATGTAAAAGCAAAAAATCTACTGTATAATGCTTTCAGTGGAGAAGAATATGAAAAGATATCAAGTTGCAAAACTGCAAAAGAAATGTGGGACAAACTGGAAGTCACTTACGAAGGAACCAACAAAGTGAAAGAGACTAGGATAAACCTCTTGGTTCAGGACTATGAGTTATTTCAGATGAATGATGGTGAATCTGTAGAAGAAATGTTTTTCAGGTTTAGCAAAATACTTGGAGACCTCAAATCATTTGGAAGACCTATTAAAAGTGGCGAACAGGTGAGAAAGATCCTCAGAAGTCTACCTACAATTTGGCAGGCAAAGGTCATTGCATTAGAATGTCAAGATCTGGACAAAATTTCCTATGATAAGCTCAGAGGTGATCTAATTGCTTTTGAGAACAATCATCTTGACAGACAAATTCAAGAGAAGAAGAAAACCATTGCTTTCAAGGCAATTGTGGCTAAACCAGAAAATGAAGAAGAAGAAGAAGAAGAAGAAGAAGAAGGAGGAGGAGGAGAACAAGATGAAAACATTGCAATGCTCTCCCAAGTCGTAACCAGCATGGCGAGAAGAAACAGAAATAACATAAGAGGGAAGTCCAACTTCAGGAAAGGAAGGATGAGAAATGAAGTTGATAAAAATGATGGAAGATGTTACGAATGTGGGATGTTTGGTCATATTCAAGCTGACTGTCCGGAATTAAAGAAGAAGCTTAGCAGAAACTTACAAAAGAAGAAAGCTTTCGGGGCATAGAGTGATGAGGAAGAATCTGATCACGAGGAAATTGCTAACATATGTTTCATGTCTCTAAGTAACAATGAAGATTTAGGAAAACTTGGACTAATGGCAGACAACAATGATGAGGAAGACGACTCAAGAGAACCTTGTTCAGTGTCAGATGAAGGAACTAGTGAGGTACATACTCCTTTATGTCCCAATTGTTATGAACTTCTAGATTTTGTTGATATTGCTCCTGCAGACATAGAAAGAGTAGTAAATGAGCTCAGAAAAATCAAGAGAGAAAAAGAGAGAGAGAAGAAAGACTGGGCTTTGAAAATAGAAGTGTGCGAAATTGAGCGGGATATGCTTCAAGATGAAGTAAATGAACTTAAGCTTCAATTGAATGGCTTGCAAAAAACTACGAGCCTCAGTCCAATCAAGTCAAATCAAACTGCTCATCATAAAATAAAAATCGCCTGTTCTTTTTGTGGTAAAAATGGCCATAGTACTAATAATTACATGATTAGAATTAGAGATGAAAGTAGTACTGGTAATTCTAACAGCTTATCCTGCTCCTATTGTGGTAAAAGAGGTCACATCTCAAATCATTGCAGGTTAAAAAACAACAGGAGATGGGTCTGGAGACCAAAATCTTCAAATCAAACTAACACTCAGCAGTCTAACCATTCAGGACCTAAGCAAGCTTGGGTACCTAAAAATGAGTAATCTTGTTTTGCAGGAACACCGCAAGAAGAATCAAAAAGGAAAAATGGTATCTCGATAGCGCATTTTCCAGACATATGACGGGTGACAAACAACTGTTCAAATCAGTCACCAAGCTAGATAGAGGAGTAGTTACGTTTGGTGAAAAATCCAAAGGAAATGTTATTGGTGTTGGAAAAGTTCCTTTAAGCTCAACTTGTGATGTAGATGAAGTCTACCTAGTTGATGAACTTGGCTATAATCTTCTCAGCATCAGTCAACTATGTGACAATGATTATGAGGATCGTTTTAAGTAACATGGCTAGTTTATAGAAGATGAATCAGGTAATATCATTCTCTCAGGTAATAGAGACAAAAATAGCTACACTATCAAGAACTTAGAAAAAATTGGGGATCAAATCTGTCTTACATCCATGGTTGAAGATCCCTGGGTTTGGCATAGAAAACTTGGCCATGCAAGCATGCATACTATTCAAAAACTGTCTAAATATGATCTTGTTAATGGACTCCCAAAACTAGATTTTTCGAAAGATCATATCTGTGATGCATGTCAACTAGGAAAAAAAACTCGCTCATTTTTCAAAGTCAAAAACATTGTTTCTACCTCTAAACATCTTTAATTGCTGCATACAGATTTATTTGGTCCTACTAGAACTGCTAGTATAGGAGGTAAAAAATATGCTTTTGTTCTTGTAGATGATTTCTCTAGATTTACCTGGGTTATGTTTCTTAGTCATAAAGATGATGCTCTGAAGAATTTTGAAGTTTTTTGTAAGAAGGTTCAACGAGAAAAGGGATACTACATCTTTACTATCAAAAGTGATCATGGAGGTGAGTTTGAAAGTAGAGCTTTTGAAATTTTCTGCAACGATCAAGGAATCTATCACAATTTCACCTCACCAAGATCACCACATCAAAATGGAGTAGTAGAGCGTAAAAACAGAACCTTGCAGGATATGGCAAGAACCATGATCATGGAAAACACTCTACCTCATCATTTTTGGGCAGAAGTTGTGAGTACAGTATGTCACATCATCTAAAGATGTCTGATTCGACCAATTCTAAAAAAAACTCCTTATGAACTGTGGAATGGTAAGAAACCAAATATCAACTATTTCCACCCCTTTGAAAGCAAATGCTTCATCCATAATAATGGGAAGGATAATCTTGGTAAGTTTGATCCAAAAAGTGATGAAGGTATGTTTCTTGGTTACCCTCCTTCAAGTAGAGCTTACAGAGTTTATAATAAGAGAACCTTATGTATTGAAGAATCTATTCATGTTATTTTTTTTTTATACTAACCCTCATCCAAGGAATGAATATATTCCTGAAGATAAGGAAATTTTATGTGCTCCTAAGTCAATTATTATAGGTAAGGATCATAAAAATGAGTGAGCTAATCAACAGACTCAATTAGCTGAAGTACCACTAGAAGATTTTGACCTACTCCAACCAGATCAGTCGACTTCTCAAGAAAGGGTGACTCCAGTAATTACTCCAAATGAATGAAAGAGTGAACCGGGATATCCTCACAAATTCATTATAGGAGTGAACCGGGATATCCTCACAAATTCATTATAGGAGATCCACAGGAGGGGATAACTACAAGGAAATCTCAAAAGAACAAATCTCATGTAGCTCTCATTTCTCAAATTGAGCCCAAGAAAGTGAATGAAGCTCTAAAGGATTCTCATTGGATTAGTGCTATAAAATAAGAATTAGATAAGTTTGAAAGAAATGAAGTGTGGAAATTAGTTCCAAAGCCTCAAAACTCTTCTGTTGTTAGAACTAAGTGGGTCTTCAGAAACAAATTGAATGAATCAGGTCAAGTTGTTCGAAACAAAGCAAGACTAGTGGCTCAAGGTTATTCTCAACAGGAAGGAATTGACTATGATGAAACCTTTGCACCTGTGGCAAGACTTGAATTCATTCGAATACTACTCGCCTTTGCTGCTCACAAATGATTCAAATTATTTCAAATGTATGTTAAAAGTGCGTTCCTAAATAGTTATATCTCTGAAGAAGTATACGTAAAGCAATCACCTGGCTTTGCAAATTCCACCTTTCCAAATCATGTATACAAGCTAACTAAAGCCCTATACGGTCTCAAACAAGCTCCTCGAGCATGGTATGAAATGTTAAGTTCTTTCCTTCTAAATCAAGGTTTCAAATGAGGTAATATCGATACAACCTTTTTTATTAAATAATCCAGGTCAGGTAATCTTATTACTCAAATTTATATAGATGATATTATTTTTGGTAGCCCTAACTCTGTTCTTTGTGAAGAATTTATTCTTTCCATGAAATGAGCATGATGGGAGAACTGACCTTCTTCCTTGGGCTTCAAATCAAGCAGTCCCCTAAAGGGATTTTTATCTTCCAAACCAAATATACCAATGAACTTATCAAAAAGTTTGGGATGGAAGATGCTAAGGCTATTGGTACTCCAATGAGTCCAACTACCATGCTAGATGAAGATAGCAATGGAAAAATGTTGATGAAACCATGTATAGAAGGATGATTGGCTCTCTACTATATCTAACTGCCAGTCGACCAAATATCATATTCAGTGTATGCAAATGTGCTAGATTTCAGTCGGCTCCTAAAGAATCTCATCTCTCTGCTGTTAAATGAATTATTAGATATTTAATTGGTACATCTGAACTGGGACTATGGTATGATCACTCTAACAATTTCTCTCTAAGAGGCTTTTCAGATGTTGATTTTGCAGGAGACAATATTGATAGGAAAAGTACCAGTGGGACATGTCAATTGTTAGGAAATGCATTAGTATCTTGGCACAGCAAGAAATAAAATTGTGTTGCACTATTAACGACTGAGGCAGAATACCTAGCTGTTGGAAGCTGTTGTACACAAGTTCTATAGATTATGCACCAACTTCTTGATTATGATTTATCTCTTACATCCACTCCTATCCTTTGTGACAATACTATTGTTATCTGTTTATAAAAGAATTTTGTGCATCATTCTAGAGCAAAGTATATAGAAATTAAATATCATTTTATCCGTGATCATGTAGCAAAAGGTGACATTGTTTTAGAGTTTATTGGTACGGATTCTTAAATTGCTGAAATCTTATATGTGATCTAATTTCTTTTCTGTGTAAACATAATTTTTGCAAGTACCGTCGTTTAGTCACTGCCAAACCATCATTTCCGTCTGAACTTGGCCTTTCCATTAACCAAGGCGCCTCTTCGCTCTTCCCAAAATTTTCAATAAAAACCCTCCATCTTCAATACTCCTCTCATTCTCTACCAAATAACCCTTCACACCATAGCCAAAAGAAATCCCTCCTATGCAACCAGACGTAGTCGAAGGTTTCAAAAACCACTTAACACTGAAGTGCCTGTGGATGTGGAGTCGTCCATTGACTCAGATTTTCTCGGAACAGACAATGAAAGCAACAAATCGTCTGAAAATCCTCCAATTAGCCCAAAAAAGGCCGACAAGAGAACCATGGAGCAAACCTCCAAAAAGGCTGCATGCAAGAAGGGTAAAGTGGAATGCTTGGAATTTGGTCCCGAGGACAAATTAATCTTCTAAGGTCCCAGTGAAAAGGCAAGGTTTGAATCATACAAATCAAAATCCATGGCTTATGGGCGCTCTGTACGTCTCTCTCTTATGAAAAGTCTTCATTGTGATGTGACTGCAATTATTGATTTTCAGCACCTTTCCCCTCTCTTTGACAATATTGGAAACTCTGTGTATGAAGAACCTGTTAAAATGTTTTATGTAAATCTTTTCGTGAATGATAAAGATGATTTGGAATCTATGGTCTTAGGGACTAGAATCGTTTTGGACTCGTACCAATTTGAAAAGATCTTTTCTGCCAAGTTTAGTGGGTATGATGTGTTTGTCCAAAATTCTTGGCCCAAAGATTTTGAAGTATCTTTTGATGAAGAAATTTTTTTTTTGTCCGATAACCCCCCTGACATTGGCCCCAAAAATCTTAAGTTTGAACACCGTGTCTTGGCCCACATGATTGCCACTACTCTCCTTCCCAGATCTGGGTCCCTTAGCTCTTTGTCCACTAGAGATGTCTTTGTCCTCTACTGCCTGGTTAATAATAAACTTCTTGATTAGTTTATGTGGATTCGTCATTTTATGCTTTAGAGTATCAGGGATATATCCTCCTCTGCTGCATGTCTGCCCTATGGTCTTCTCATCTCTCATATTCTAGAAGTCATGAAAGTAGACTTGGCACCATTTACACCCAAGTACATCACCAGTACTTATGATAAGATAACTTTTTCAATGATTGGGTACACTCTGGGTGATGATGGATGGGTTAGGCGAGCCAAGGTTGAAAGTGCTCCAGTACCAGTTGAAGTCCAAAATGATCAACCAACTTCTCAGTCGACTGCCTCTCAAAGTTACCTTGATGGAGTCAAGCTGCTTCTTGTAGAGATAAAAGAACAGGTAGATAAAATCAGGGACGTCACCAATGAAACAGGTACAGATGTGGCCAAGCTCAGGATGGACATAGGAGCCACACGGAGATAAGGAACCAGGACTTTCAATTCTATGAGTGAAAAGATGGACAAACTCGTCAAGGACGTTAAAAATTCCTATGAATCCTTCTGTACAAAAGTGATCAACACCCTCAAATACTTCCTGAGAAGAAGTTAATACATCTTACCATGATGTTATGCCAAACAATTTCTTTTGCTTATGCTTATTTTGGGTTTGTACTAACTAAGCCTCTGCTGAAGGCACTACTTCTGCCGCTCTAACCACCTTATTAGTATGTACTTTTTATCCTATATTATTCTGTGTGCTCTTCTTTCCTTTTTGATTGATGTCAAAGGGGGAGAAAAAATGTGAGTAAACACCAGCAGGAGGACCTGCAATTATAGTTATTCAAGAGAAGATGGAAACATCATAATATCAGGGGGAGCAACACAACTCAGGGGGAGCAACATCTTCAAAGGGATGTATACTAAATTATTGTTTACTCCTTATTGATTGTCATCATAAAAAATGGGGAGATTGATAGGTTTAAGTTTAAGTTTCAATGATGACAATATTATCTTATGTTATATTTGCAGGACTAACAAAAAGGAAAGAATGGAGATGCTCAGCAAGATGCGATTGCTACAGGATTCGAAATAGCAAAAAATTTATTCATCCAGAGTTAAGCTCACTCCAGGCAGATCAAAGGCATCAACATGGATGCAAAGGGAAGCTGCAATTCACATCAAAAAAAGGGGAAGAAGAAATGACAAAAGATATGGGAGACAAGTTGAGTGTGAAACACATTATAGTGGGAGACACTTGGAAGTGGTGCTTCTTGTCATCAAGCACTCATTGGATTATTTGAAATCCACCAAATAAAGACCATCTGACATACGCCCATCCTCAAGGAAAATATGAAGCATCTCGGTATGGAACAATGCACTCTATAGTTTAAATAATTTCTAGCCCATCTCTCTCGGTATGGAACACAGCACTCCAAGAGCATTCCAAGAAGAAATCAGAGACACTCTGCTCGAATACAATGCTTAGCTCTTTGAAAGAATCAGAGATACCTTGCTGGATTAAAATACATACGCAAAAAAATGCTTGCCTATAAGTTACTGGAAAAATCAAGCAGCATTTGCGCAACTACATACATTGTATTCTAAGTATGCCTACTTCTTAGTTCAAACACTGGAATCTTTAGTTATCAGTATCTCAAAAGATAGAAAGATCTAGAACGCAAAAGAGAGTTGTGTCAATTACTCAGAACTCAAAGTGCGACACTGTTCGTTGATGGTGAATGTGTTAAAACCATCTGAATTGTAACATTTTCAAAGATCTTAAGGAAACCCTTGTGACCCAAGGGAAACTGGATGTAAGTACCATAACGGTACCAAACCAGTATAAATCGTTGTGTGCTATTTACTCTTCTTCACTGCTTACCTTCATTCTCCATTGTGATCAGTCAACTAATACTTGTGTTAGTCAACTAATTTTTAAATAGTCAACAATTCACCCCTCTCTTGTACGTTCACATCATACCAAAAATCTGGGATTTCATACCCTCAGGACCAGATTTATAACTGTTATTTACCTCAACCCACGCAATATCCTACTCCGCAATGGCTTTACTCCTCGAGTCAATATTCAAATGCCCCGAATCTAGCCACAAGCAGTACGATATAATTAATATAGGCTATAAGAATTAATTCCACAAGAAAAATACTAAACAATAAGCCAAAATCCGAAATAGGCTCAAACCGGCCCCTGGGTCCACGTCCCGAAATTCGACAAAAGTCAGAAAATATGAACACCCATCCACTCACGAGTCCAACCATACAAGAATTACTCGAATCCAACCTCAAATCACCTTCCAAAACTCAAAATTTTAGCCTATGAAGTTTCTACCATTTTCCCCCAAATTTACAACTCAAATCCCTAATTAGATGATGAAAATAACAATAGATTCATGAAATATAGTCCAATCCGAGTTAGAATCAGTTACCCCAACAATCTTCTTGAAGAAACCTCAAAATATCTTGTCACGCCTTGAGCCTGGGTAGGGGGGGATGAGACCAAAGTGGTATCAGAGCTGTTTTGTCCTAGGGAGTCTAAAAGCCGTGTCTAGTAGGGTCTTGTTTATAGATGTGTTGTGTACCACATTATATAAGCAGGGGACTACAAGGCATTTAGGAGTTGGTTACCGTTTTTTAAAATCTAAATCATCCTATAGAACTAAGTTATAGGAAATTTGAGTTAAACTTACGTATTGGCATTTGTATGCACAGATGACGGTGACTAGGAAGACTACGGCTAGTCAGAGGAGAGATACAACAGTAGGTGAGGGGACCAGCAGGGTACCCCCAATAGATGGGGCCTAATCGGAGGCCCAGAGTAAGATCCCTACCCAACCATTACCGGCTTCTCCACCACCTGAGGAGATTCCTAGGGAGACCGCCCATCCAATTCTCCCTCCGATTCCATCAGATCAGGACTTGAGGAGTGCAGTGCATTTGTTGACACGTTTGGTAGCTACCCAGCAACAGGCTAGGGCACCCTCTCGTGCGGGATATTCTTAGGGGTCTGGGAGTTCAAGGGTTGAGAGTTTATTGCTTTGAGTCTCCTAGAGTTCACGAGGACAGATCAGAGGGAGGACCCGCAGGTTTTTATAGATCAACTTCACAGGATCTTTCAAGTTATGCATGCCACAGAGGAAGAGGCAGTTAAGCTAGTAGTTTTTTGACTCCGAGATATAGCCATCCTTTGGTGCGAGGGATGGGAGAGGTCCAGGGGACGTGATGCATCTCCAGCTATTTGGGAGAATTTTTCAGATGCCTTCCTTCACCAGTACTTACCGCTGGAGATCTGACAGGCTAGAGTCGATCAGTTTCTAGCCCTCAAGCAGGGTAATATGAGTGTTCATGAGTATAGTCTCCATTTTGACTCATTGGCCCGATATGCACCATCCATAGTTGCTACTATGCGGGACAAGATCCACAGGTTTATAGCAGGGTTGGCCCGAGAGTTGATCGAGGCATGTGCCACTGCTGCACTGCATGATAGTATGGATATCTCCCAAAATTAGGCATTCGCCCAGAATATAGAAAGAGGTAGGTGTCAGTAGCAGGGTACAGAGAGGACTGCGTCAGAGCAGCATAAGAGGATGAGATTTTCCAGGTCTCAGGAGTAGTCTCAGGGTAGTTATAGGACCCAGTACTTCGAACGGCCACCTAGGCCTCTGCCACCTCAGTTACAGGGTTACGGGTATGACCGCTATACTCAGTCAGGACCTGGTGAGAGCTCACAGGCGTTGGGTTTACCGCAGCAGCGAGGTTCAGGGCAGACATGGTCATTTCCGCCGCGGTGTGACATCTGTGGTAGAGGACACTTGGGCCAATGCCTATCCGGTTCCGATATTGTTATATATGTGGACGTCTGGGGCATATGATGCGAGGTTGCCCAAATAGAGATTCTGGGGGTATGGCACAACAAGAGAATTCAGCAACAGGATCATCTATGTCCGTGCATCCTTCAGGGTGCGAGTCTCAGTCTTCGGTTGGTAGATGTCGAGGCAGAAGTAGAGGTTCCAGTTCAGGTAGTAACCAGAATTGTAGCTATGCTTTAGCGGGCCAACAGTACCAGGAATCTTTACCAGATGTTGTGACAGGTATGTTGACCATTTGCTCTCACGATGCTTATGCCTTGATAGACCCAGGATCTACTTTTATCGTGTATTACCCTATTTGTCGCGGGGAAGTTTGGTATAGTGCCTGAAATACTAAGTGATCCTTTGCGGTATCTACACTGGTCGAAGAGTCGATTATTGCTTGACGGGTTTACCGAGGTTGTACGATGACAGTTTGTGGTTGTCAGACCCCAGCTGACCTAGTTGAGCTAGAGATGTTGGATTTTGATGCTATCATGGGCATGGACTAGTTGGCAGCTTGCTATGGCACAGTTGATTGTCAAGCATAGACAGCCAGATTTCATTTTCCGGGTGAGCCAGTCCTTGAATGGGTAGGTAATACAGTGACACCCAAAGGTAGGTTTATTTCCTATCTGAAGGCGAGGAAAATGATTGCAAAAGGGTGCATTTATCATATTGTGCGAGTTAGAGATGTAGATGCTGAGATGCCTGCATTTCAGTCTATTCCAATAATAAAAGAGTATGCAGATGTATTTCCAGATGAGCTTCCAGGTGTTCCTCCAGAGCGAGAGATTGATTTTGGCATCGTTATGCTTCCGGGAACTCAACCAATATCCATCCCACCGTATAGAATGGAACCTTCCGAATTGAAGGAGTTGAAGGAGAAGTTAAAAGATTTGCTGGAGAATGGTTTTATCAGGCCCGATACCTCACCTTGGGGTGCACCGGTACTGTTCGTACGGAAGAAAGACGGATCGCTGAGGATGTGTATCGATTATATGCAGCTGAACAAGGTAACTATTAAGAATAAGTATCCACTTCCAAGGATAGATGACTTGTTTGATCAGTTGCAGGGAGCTAGATGCTTTTCAAAGATAGATTTGAGGTCAGGGTACCACCAAGTCAGGGTTTGGGAGAAAGATGTTCCCAAGACAGCCTTCATGACCCGATATGGCCACTTCGAGTTCCTTGTCATGTCCTTCAGGTTGACGAATGCACCTGCCGTATTTATGGAGTTGATGAATAGCCTATTCCGGACATTTTTAGATCTGTTCATGATAGTATTTATTGATGATATTCTAGTATATTCACGTTCCAAGGATGAGCATGCAGACCACCTGCGAGCGGTGCTCCAAACCCTCCATGATAGTAAATTATATTCTAAGTTTTCTAAATGTGAGTTCTAGTTGAAGTCTGTAGCATTCTTGGGGAACAATGTATCCGATGGAGGTGTAAAGGTAGACAATCAGAAGATTGAGGCTGTGAAATCCTGGCCTAGACCTACCACTCCGACAGAGCTTAGTAGCTTTCTTGGCTTAGCAGGATACTACCGGAGGTTCTTAGAGAGTTTTTCTTCCCTTTCGGAACCATTGACAAAGTTGACGCAGAAATCAACTAAGTTTCAGTGGATAGAGGCTTGCGAGCACAGTTTCCAAGAGCTTAAGAACAGGTTGACCTCAACGCCAGTTCTAGCACTTCCAGAGGGTCCAGATGGCTATGCCATGTATTATGACGCCTTAGGTGTCAGGTTAGGATGTGTCCTGATTCAACATGGGAAGGTAATTACGTATGCTTCAAGGCAGTAAAGGAAGTACGAGCAGAATTATCCGACCCATGACCTCAAGTTAGCTGCGATTGTCTATGCACTTAAGATATAGCCGCATTATTTATATGGTGTTCATGTTGATGTATTTACAGATCATAAAAGTCTGCAATATATCTTCAAGCAAAAAGAGTTGAATTTGTGATAGAGGCGATGACTTGAGTTATTGAAAGATTACGATGTTAACATTCTCTACCATCCAGGTAAAGCTAATGTGGTAGCAGATGCTTTAAGTTGCCAATCTATGAGTAGCTTAGCACATGTAGACGTTGAGAAAAGATAATTAACTAGAGAGGTCCATCAATTGGCTTGTTTGGGGGTTTAGTTAGTAGACTCCAAAATACTGCAAAATCATCTCTCATAGCTGAAGTAAAGAAGAGGCAGTACGAGGACCCAAAGTTGGTCAAGTTGAGAGAGCGAGTTCCGCAGCAGAAGAAGCCGTTGTGAAAGCTCAAGGGAGATGGGGTTCTTAGATACAGGGGTCGTTTATGTGTTCCAGATGTAGCAGGCCTACGAGACAAGATTATGTCAGAAATAGCCTCACACTGAGATCTCAAAGTCCCAAAATCGAAATGGAAATCAAATCCTCGAAATCCCATTTCCTGCCCAGTTCTTCTGCATCTGCGGACACACTGTCACACCTGCGACGCCGCACCTGTGGAATTTTCCTCACAGGTGCAGAAATGACTTAAAGGGCTGGGTCCACATCTACGATGAAAGGGCCGCACCTGCATGTGCACGCCTGCAGAAAATGGTCCGCTTCTGCTTTCACCTCCTCCACCTCACTCTCCGTATCCGTGGAACTTTAAGCGCATCTGCGGGTTCCCAAATGCAGAAATCCTCTCGCACCTGCGACCCCTGGCCATCTCCTCCATTTTCGCTTCTGCGCTCATTCACCCGCACGTGCGAGTACGCACCTGCAGTTTCCCCACCGCAGGTGCAAAACCACCAGATATCAGAACTTCAACCATTTGCCTAAGTCAAAATTCAACCCGTTAAGCATCCGAAACACCCCAAGGCCCCCGAGACCTCAACCAAATATACCTACAAGTCCAAAATTAACTATAGACCTCAAATTCACAGTCCGGACAATCTCCTAAGTCCAAAATCACCCAACGGAGCTACCGTAACTGTCAGAACTCCATTCCGGATTCGTCTTCACACAATTCGGACTACGGTCCAAATCCTAAGGCTTAAGCTTTCGTTTTAGGGGCTAACTGTCCCAAAATACTCCGAAACCAAAAACAAGACCCGTGTTACGACCCAAACTAACCCTGTCGTGATGGCATCTATCGTGGAACTAGGCAAGCTGACTCATTTCCAAAACAAACCGATATTTTCATTTCAAAGACAATTTCAGTTCTATTTAACATAAAGACCTTCGTAAAGGAGTTCAAATCAAAACAAAAGTGAGGAAAAGAAAAGCCCGACATCAGGTTGTCACTAGTCATGAGAATCTACTACAATTTGTCTGACAATATCGAGACTAACATAGTCTAGAAAATAGCTAAATACAACTAAAGGAAGATAAGAGGGAGAAGAGAAGGGTTGCGATTGCCAGGCAGCTACCTTGCTATCCCCGAGAAAACCTGCAACCGGAATAGTCAATAGCCGTTACCGTATCCACATATGCCTGGATCTGCACACAAGGTGCAGGGAGTAACGTGAGTACGCCAACTTAGTAAGTAACAATAGTAAATAAAGACTGAGAAGTAGTGACGAGCAATAACGCAAGTAAAGTTCATATCACAAATATTTAGTAAAATACAGCATGTTTTTAAAACTAGAGTTTGAATCAAATCAGCTCTTTTAAATCCAGTTCCAGTAAAATCATTTAAAGACAACTTTCAATAGTTTTCAACAAAGGCTCAATGCAAAAGAAAGCAAAAATAATGAAATCATAATCATCCCCTCGGGCAACATCACTCATATACAGCCCCTCGGGCAAACCTCACAATCACTCGTATACAGCCCCTCGGGCAGACCTCACCATCACTCATGCCTCCCAGTCACTCAGCACTCGGCACTCGGCACTCAGTAGGTATCTACGCTCACTGGGGGTGTGTACAGACTCCGGAGGGGCTCATTCAGCAGAAACACTATATCAATCCAATCATGGCATAAATCAATGAGTCTTTCGGCCTATATCAAACATGTTGCGGCGTGCAGCCCGATCCCATATATCTCTCACAAATCAGGCCCTCGGCCACACTCATTCATAGCCTATCGTGGAACTAGGCAAGCCGACTCATTTCCAAAACAAACCGATATTTTCATTTCAAAGATAATTTCAATGCTATTTAACATAAAAACCTTCGTAAAAGAGTTCAAATAAAAACCAAAGTGCAAAAAAGGAAAGCCCGACATCGGAGTGTCACTAGGCATGAGCATCTACTATCATTTGTATGACAATATCAAGACTAACATAGTCTGGAAAATAGTTAAATACAACTAAAGGAAGATAAAAAGGAGAAGTACAGGGGCTGCGATCGCCAAGCAGCTACCTTGCTATCCCCAAGAAAATATGCAACCAGAATAATCAATAACCGCTACCGTGTCCAGCTACACCTGGATCTGTACACAAAATACAGGGAGTAACGTGAGTACGCCAACTCAGTAAGTAACAACAATAAATAAATTTTGAGTAGTGGTGACGAGCAATAAAGCATAAAAAGTTCATATCATGAAATCTCAATAAAATACAACATGCTTTTAAAATCAGGATTTGAATCAAAACATCTCGTTTAAACCCAATTCCAGTAAAATCATTTAAAGATATTTTTGAACAGCTTTCAAACAGAGGCTAAATGAAAAGGTGAGAAACAAATGATGAAATCATAAACAGCCCCTCGGGCAAAACAACACTCATATACAGCCCCTCGGGCAAACCTCACAGTCACTCATGCCTCTCGGGCATACCTCACAGTCACTCATGCCACTAGGGCATACCTCACAATCACTCATACCACTCGGGCATACCTCACAATCACTCATACCTCCTAGTCACTCGGCACTCACACTCAGTAGGTACCTGCTCTCACTGGGGGTGTGTATAGACTGCAGAGGGGCTCCTTCAGGCCAAGCATTTTATCCAGCCAAATCATGGCATAAATCATTCAGTCCCTCGGCCTATATCAAACATGCTGTGGCGTGTAGCCCGATCCCATAAATATCCTCACAAATCAGGCCCTCGGCCTCACTCAGTCATAAACCTTTCAAGCCACTCGTGCATTTCAGTAAAAACAGGGCATTCGGCCCAAAACAAAATTTATAGGTATCAAAATATAGTCATAAAACTGAGTTATGCAGTAAACAAGTATAACCATGACTGAGTATAGATTTTCAATCGAAAACAGTGAGAGGATAGTAAGAAAAGGTTCCTAAGGGTCCAAACAACACTGGCACACGGCCCAAAAAATGGCATTCAGCCCAATTTACAGAAACTCTTTCTAAACATATAAGTATCATATAGTTTCAACAAAATATGCAACTTCACAGTTACTGCGGGACGGACCAAGTCACAATCCCCAACAGTGCATGCCCACACACCCGTCATCTAGCATGTGCGTCACTTAAAAATAGTAAAATGATACAAAATCTAGGATTTCATACCCCCAGGACTAGATTTACAATCGTTACTTACCTCAAACCGGTCAAATCTCTACACCGTAATGCTCTTGCCTCTCAAATCGGCCTCCAAATACTCTGAATCTATTCACAATCAGTAGAATACCATCAATATACGCAAATGGAATGAATTCCGCAAGAAAAACTATCAAATTAATCCAAAACCCAAAATTGGCTCAACTCGGCCCCCGGGCCCACGTCTCAAAATCCAATAAAATTTACAAAAAGCTCATCCACTCACGAGTCAATACATATGAAATTTATCAAAATCCGACATCGTTTGGTCCCTCAAATCCTTAAATTAAACTCTCCAAAATCCCAAGCCCTAACCCCTCATTTTCACTAATTACATGATTAAACAATGGAAAATCACCATACATACGAGTGTTAGGGCTCAAGAAACTTAACTCACTGATAGCCCTTGAATCACCCTTCAAAGATCACTCCAAAAGCTCCAAAAACCGACTTGAAAATGGTGGAAATGAACCAAATTCGTGAAGGGTTCTATTTATGGTTTCAGCCCAGGATTTTCGCACCTACAGACAATTCCTCGCTTCTGCCCCACCGAACCTGTGGTCCAAACAACCGCACCTCCGCAAGTCACTTAAACGCCCAGATTCCGCACCTGCGCTCCATTTCCGCATCTGCGACCATGCAGGTGCGGAAAATACCTCGCACTTGCGGCCACTGCCTAACTTCCTCACTTCCACTTCTACGTCACCTATCCACATCTACGGACTTGCAGATGCGACCTATCCTACGCACCTGCCGACCCAGCCTACCTCGACATTGTCCGCACCTGCGACCTCTTGTGCGCTTCTGCAGCCTCGCAGGTGCGGGAACTTCATCGCACCTACGCCTTCTGCCCAGCTCCTCCAACCTCGCATCTGCGACATCCCGCTCGTTTCTGCAGGCTCGCACCTGCGATGATACATATGCAGTTGCGATTATGACAGCTAAGTTCCAACTTCAGCAATCCTCCAATATCCACTTGTTCCGTTAATCACCCAAAATCACCCCGAGGCCCTCGGGACCTCAACCAAAAATACCAACAAGTTATATATCAACATACAAACTTAGTTGAACCTTTGAGTCACTCAAAACAACATCAAATCACCAAATTACCCTCGGATTCAAGTATAAGAACTTCTAAATGTCAAAATTCGGCAACCGATGCCGAAACCAACCAAACCACGTCCGAATGACCTTAATTTTTGCACACACGTCAAAAATTACACTATGAACCTACTCCAACTTCTGGAATTCCATTCTAACCCCGATATCAAATTTTCCACTGCCGATCAAAATCGCCAAATTTCCAATTTCGCCAATTCAAGCCTAATTCCACTCCGGACCTCCAAATCACATTCTGGATGTGCTCCTAAGTCCAAAATCACTTAACAGAGCTAACGGAACCATCAGAATTGAAATCCGAGATCGTTTATACATAGGTCAACATCCAATTGACTCTTTCCAACTTAAGTTTCTACTTTAGAGACTAAGTGTCTCATTCAACTTTGAAACCACTCCAGACCCGATACAATACAATACAACTATATAACACATAAAGAAGCAGGAATGGGGAAAATAGGGCTATAACTCTCGAAACGGCCGGCCGGATCGTTACAATATACCACCCTGACGAAGATGCTCGAACTGCCTGCGCAGCTCCTCTCTGCGGGACTGGGGCACAAACTTCTCCAAAAAGAGAGCGGAGAACTGCTTCCAGGTAAGGGGCGCTGCATCAACATGCCTACGCCTCTTATAAGCCTCCCACCAAGTAAAGGCAACTCCTGAAAACTGGAAAGTAGTGAACGAGACCCACTAGTCTCCAAAATACCTGAAGTCCAAAGCATCCTCTAACACTTGTCCAAGAAACCTTGGGCGTCCTCGCCCTTTGCACCACTGAAAGTCGGAGGCTGAAGTCTACCAAACCTCTCCAATCTACGCTGCTCATCCTCAGGCATAGCAGGAACCACATAATCCTGAGCAGCGGCAATCGGCTGGGCTGGTTGTAAGGCCCCGTAAAATTTTGCAAAGTAAAAATAATGTTTCATGATGTCGGACTAGGATCACTTGTTTGTGGATTGTAGAAATTCTTTGCGGCGAGCAAGCTCGCCGCGGCTCGGACCTTTTAGGTTGAACAATGCACCGGAAAGTGAAGGAAAATTTTTGGCAGAAAAGTGCATTTTTGTGGTCCATTATGCGATCGCAGAATCACTCTGCGGGCCGCATAATGGCCGCAAACATGAGGAAGGAGAGGGTCAGTCTGGAAGTAATTATGCGGTCGACTATGCGACCGCATAATTATTCTACGATGCATTATGCGACCGCAGAACAGTTATGCGGATCGCATAGTGACCGCAGACACAGGTAGATTACCCCGTACTCCTCGTAAGTTTGACTTGATTTGGGTGATTGTGGATCGACTCACGAAATCACCACATGTTTTCCTAGTTAAGACTACCGATACGGCAGAGCAATATGTTCAATTGTATATCAAAGAAATAGTCAGGCTGTATGGCCCTCCAGTTTCTCTCATATCTGATCGGGGAGCACAATTCACTGCTAACTTTTGGAAGACATTTCAGCAAGGTTTGGGTACTCAGGTGAATCTTAGTACGGCCTTTCACCCGCAGACTGATGGGCAGGCAGAGTGGAGTATTCAGATGCTTGAGGATATGTTGGGCGCTTGTGTTCTAGACTTCAAAGGTAGTTGGGATGATCATTTACCACTGTTCGAGGCTTTATATGGCACCGTTCGAGGCTTTATATGGTAGGAGATGTAGATCTACCATTGGGTGGTTCGCAATTGAGGAAGCAGAGTTGATAGGGCCAGACCTCGAGCATCAAGCTATGGAAAACGTTAAAATCATTAAGGAGCGGTTGAAAACTGCTCAGAGTCGTCAGAAATCCTATTCGGATGTTTGTCGTATGGATTTGGAGTTCAAAGAAGATTATTGGGTATTCGTGAAAGTTTCCCCCATGAAGGGTGTAATGATATTTGGTAAGAAAGGGAAATTGAGTCCGAGGTATGTAAGACCGTACAAAATCATTCAGAGGATTGGTGAGGTGGCTGACAAGCTTGAGCTACCACCTGAGATGTCATTAGTGCACCCAATATTGTTGAAGAAGGTAGTTGGAGATCCGTCAGCTATTGTACCGGCTGAGACCATTGAGGTTAATGAAGAACTGTCATATGAATAAATTCCAATTGCCATTCTTGATAGGAATGTTCGAAAGTTGAGGAATAAAGAAATTACCTCTGTGAAGGTGTTGTGGCGAAACTATCAATTTGAAGAGGCTACTTGGGAGGCCGAGGAATAAATGAAAAAGAAGTATCATTACTTGTTTGTATAAACTATATGACCTTTTTATAAGACTGTCGCTTATGGATTCTTGTATCGTTTGTTCAGTTATTGTAAAGGTGCTTCTTTCTAAATATATTACTTGTGAGGCCAAAGTTGATGTTGTTTTGTGTTATGTTACGTCGTAGGATTATGTATATATTGTTAGGATGTATTTCTGGGGCTCTCTGACAGGTGGATAGGCCCAGTTACAATGAAAACTCTGGCGAAATTTTAGGAAATTTAGGGAGTTAGTCAAATTTGGGGATGCTAGTGTGTGGTATGAAAACACTGAGTTTCATAAGATGCTAATAACATATTTTCACCCTCATTCGAGGACGAATGATCCTAAGTGGGGGAGAACGTAAGGCCACGTAAAATTTTGCAAAGGAAAAATAATGTTTCATGGTGCCGGACTAGGCTCACATGTTTGTGGATTGTAGAACGAGAAGCAGAAAATTGAAAAGTAGTGAACGAGACCCCACTGGTCTCCAGAATACCTGTCGTATAGAGTATCCTCTCACACCTGTCCAAGAAACCATGTGCATCCTCTCCCTCTGCACCACTGAAAGATGGAGGCTGGAGCCTCCCAAACCTCTCCAATCTACGCTGCTCATCCTCAGGCATAGCAGGAACAACATAATCCTGAGCAGCGGCAACCGGCTGGGCTGGTTGTAAGGCCCTGTAAAATTTTGCAAAGTAAAAATAATATTTCATGGTGGCGGACTAAGCTCACAGCGGCTCGGACCTTTTGGGTTGAACAATGCACTGGAAAGTAAAGGAAACATTTTGGCAGAAAAGTGTATTTCTGCGGTCCATTATGCGACCGCAGAATCACTCTGCGGGCTGCATAATAGCCGCAGAAGTGAGGCAGGAGAGGGTCAGTCTGGAAGCAATTATGCGGTCGACTATGCGACCGCATAACTGTTCTACGGTGCATTATGCGACTGCAGAACAGTTATGCGGACCGCATAGTGACCGCAGACATAGGCAGATTTTTGGTCATTTTGGTCACCGATTATGCGACCGATATGCGGTCCGCATAACCATTATGCGGTCGCATATGCGACCGCAGAACCTGTTCCGGAGCTTCATTTTTGGATTTTCAAAACTCGACCCTACTTCATTAAATACACACTTTGGGCCATGTTTGAGCTATAATATGATATTTTAGAGTGAGAGAGAGTGCTCTAGAGTGAGAAGTTGTTCTTCAATAATTGTTCTTCAATTCTTGCTCATATTTTGGAAGATTAAGAAGGGAAATTCACTAGGTCTTCATCCTATAGGTAAGATTCTACACCTTAACCCATAATTTCGAAATTATCTGAAAATGGATAATTGGCAAGATAATTTTTGGGTATGAGAGTTGTTTATTTTATATGCATGTGATATCAAGGGGTGTAGGAAGATTGTTGAACTAAGCATGGTAAATATTGGGTTGTGGGATGATGGAATCCTCCATAAAAGGACCTTGAAACCTTGTGCACACCTATTGTTTGATAAAATGCTCAAATGAGCTAGAACCATGATCATCTTCCTAATTTTGGTTCAATTTGTTATATTTCTAAAATAGATTGAAGTTGCTAATAATTCCGAAACATTTTGAGTGTAAGGAAGCCCAAGTGAGGTATGTTGGCTAAACTCTTCTTTAAGAATTAGAATTCCCATTATCTTTGTAAGTTCCAAGATGTTGATTATAAATCAAGTATTCCGATAAGTTTCGTGATGAAGATATATGTTCAATTCGTGTTTCAAATTCTCTTATCATATTTCATTATAAATTGAGGATGTGTCCCAAACTATGGATTGTGTATCCACATGTTATAATTTTAAGTCGTGATTTATGTGAAAGTTATTATGACAAGTTGTATAGAGATTGTGATTGTGATACACCTCCACCCGCATATATTGGGGTGAGGCGGCATGACCGCTTTGTATTGGGATTATGATATAGTGGGACTGCACCTCCACCTGCATACTTTGGGGTGAGGCGGTGCGACCGCTTTGTGTATAGTTTTGTGTATTGTTGTGGCACCACCACCCACATATATACATTGGGGTGAGGCGGCATAGCCATTTTGTGTTGGTATTGGTATCGTTGATGTATTTCCACCCGCATACATTGGGGTGAGGCGGCATAGCTGCTTTGTGTTGGTATTGATATCATTGATGCATTTCCACCCGCATACATTGGGGTGAGGTGGCATAGCCGCTTTGTGTAAGTTTTTGGTATTGTGGTTATACTTCCACCCGCATACATTGGGGTGAGGCGGCAGGGCCACTTGAGTAGAGTTTTGGTATTGTGCTTACACCTCTACCTGCATACATTGGGTGAGGCGGCGGGGCTGCTTTGTGTAAAGATGGTTACAGTGGATCTCATCTTAAATCCTATAAATGTTATTGACAGCTCTTAATAAGCTTGCTATGGTTTAAACGGTTATTTATACTATTCTATTGTCACCCTGATTCATCATATTCATATTGTATTTCTGAATTCATAAATTGGTGTTTGGTTTTCATACTAGTACTATTCGACGGTACTAACGTCACTTTTGCCGGGGGCGCTGCATCTTTAAATGGATGCAGGTGGTTCCACAGCAGGAGATATTGATCAGTGATAGCAGTACACCTTTTTCCTAGCTGACTCGGTGAGCCCCACTTCATCCCGGGGTCATGTATCTTTGTTCTTTGTGTATTTTGTTTGAGGTATTGCGGGGGCGTTGTTGCCGGCATTATCATTGTACTCTTCCTTATCTATAGAGGCTCCGTAGACATAGTGTGGGTTATGTATTGGTGCTGGGAAAGACAAACTATGTTATGTTGTGGTTGTATTACTTGTCCCATTTGAGACTTTAAAAATGATAAAAACTATTGGTAATGAATTGGTATTTTACACATGATCACCTGTTGTATAATTAATGAAAATATGTATGATCTCCATTCATGGATGAGTTTGGGTAGAAGAAAATTTAATAGGCTTGCTCGATCAAGTTCACTCGGTTGAGCGTCGGTCGCGCTCCTTGGTTTTGGGGCATAACACTGGTGGTGCCTCCGGTGTCTAGAATCCCTGTACCACCTGCTTTGGTGTGCGGGCGGCGGGAGTCTGAGTGCTTCCCCCAGCTTGAGAAGTGGCTGTTGCAGCCGGAACAGAGACCGCCTGAGCAAGACTGGTACACGCAGTCAGAATCTGAGCTAAGGCTTCCTGAAGGCCTGGAATCACAATAGGCACAGGTGGTGCCAGAGCTGGTCCCATAGGCTCATCCACAACTGGTGAATGCTCATTGACTAGGGCAACTAGTGGGTCTGCAGGTACTGCAGCAGCTACTGTGCGGGTTGCACCTATGCCGCTACCGCGACCTCGACCTCTCTCGGCCCTGACTGGAGGTACTGGTGGCTGTCCATCATGCCCTGAAGTACAAGTCCTCACCATCTGTGAGAAAATGAAACAACAGATGTTTAGTCACCAGAATCAACAGATTCGCACGACAAGAATTCAAGAATTAGAATTTTTGCCTAAGGGTTCGGCAGCCTCTCGAAGATAAGTACAAACGTCTCTGTACCGATCTGTAAGACTCTACTAAACCTTCTCATGATTCGTGAGACCTATGTAACCTAGGCTCTGATACCAACTTGTCTTGACTCAGAACCTAACCCGTCGTGATGGCGCCTATCGCGATACTAGGCAAGTCGACATCTCCAAAACACTTTCAATATTTAACAGAAATAAATTAATATATTTAAAATAACCGGAGTCTTTTATAAAATCGGGGTAAAACCCAAAGCATAAGTGTGGAAAAATAGCTCGACATCGGCGTGTTACTAAGTCATGAGCATCTAGATATCCAGTCTAAGTATCAATACAGAAAAGAAAGAAAACATAGAAGGAGAGACAAGGTCTGCAGACGCCGGCAGCTACCTCGTAGTATCTGGTACTCGATCGCACACGAACTCAACGACCTCTATGATCATACACACTTGGATCTGTACATGAAGTGCAGGGTATTGCATGAGTACAACCAACTCAACAAGTAACAGAAATAAATAAGAACTTAGAAGGTAGTGACGAGCTATACAAATACAGTTCATTTTCAATAATTCCAGCAAAGAATAGACATGCTTTCAAATCCAACAGTTTAAGTCAATTCAGTTTATGCAGTTACAGTGCAAGTAATCCGGATGTATAATCTTTCAGAAATTTCACAAGAATGACAGATAGTAACTAAGTGCATCAACAAATAAAAACACAAGTACAGCCTTTCAGGGCAACATACTCTCAACTCGTCACAACATCTCAATCACTCGGCTCTCAGCCCTCAATACTCACACTCAATAGGTACTTGCGCTCAATGGGGGAGTGCAGACTTCAGAGGGGCTCCTTCAGCCCAAGTGCTATATCACTGCAGCATACAACCCGATCCCATATAAATAGCCATAAGGCTCGTTGCGGCGTGCAACCCCATCCGTATATATATACAACCCTGAGATTCGTTACGGCGTGCAACCCGATCCATATATACATACATATAGCTCATAGCTCAGCACTCAGGCCCTAACTTAGTCACCAACCTCTGTAGTCTCTCGGGCTCTCAGAAATGCTAAAGATCAGCCCAAACAATGATAACATAGTGTATCAACAAGAATCAAGAAGAGACTGATATATGATACACAAGTAAAAGCATGACTGAGTACAAGACAACAATTTGCAAATATTTCAACATGTACGCGACCTTTACGGGTCCCAACGGTACCATCACATATCCTAAGCATGATTTCTAACATGATTTGAAATCTAATTTCTATAACACATAGAGAACAGGTAATTAACAATAGGCTATTCGACTTTACAGTCTCACGAGACGGTCGTAGCACATCCACCTACGACCGTTAGGTCTTGGGTTCGAGTCACGCTAGAGGGGAAGTATGGAAACACTATAGATCCTCCTAATTTGGGATGGGTTTTTTTAAAAAAATGAAACTGATAGATTAAAAATGCTTAGGGTAAGCTACGAACGAAAAGGAGAAGACTATATCAAGCAGCTCTTGCGAGCACTGCCATGGCCACTCCGGCCGGTGGCCAGAATCCTCTAATGGCTGGGCTACCCCCTCAACCTCCTCCTACCATTCCTAACCCTACTACCCAAACAAAAACACCACTGGACTATTCCAAAATCCTTAAACCAGTCGCGCTTAATGCACCAGTGATGGCGAACCCTTGTTCTAGCCCGAACGTTGATCCAGTTCCTCTTAGATGTACTACTTTCGTGAATGGGCAACCAATGGTGAAGTTTACTGAAGATGAAGTTGATCGCATCAACGTCATTGAAGGTCTTCAGTATGCTGTCGTGTGTAAGTTCTAGTATGGCTGGCCTGAACTCCCAGAACTGCGTAGAATTGTGCCTGCACAATGTGGAATCAAAGGGGAGTGTAATATTGGATATCTTAGAGATAGGCACGTATTGATCAGGTTAACATTATGGGAAGATTTTATAAGTTTTATGTCAAAAAGTGTTTACTATGTGAAGGGTAAAGATGGTTATGAATAACAGTTAAGAACACTAATTTATGATGCCAAATTTAAAGCTGGGGAAGAAACACCTAAGGTTATGGCATGGATTTCATTCCCAAATCTACTGCCTACTTTCTTCGTTAAGGAATGTCTTTTTTCATTAGCATCAGCTGTGAGGAAGCCGTTACACTTGGATATGGCTACTATAAATAAGACTCGACCAAGTTGTACAAGGGTGAAAGTTTTAGTCGATCTTCTATCTGACTTACCAAAGAAAGTACGTATAGATATAGAAAATGAAGCCATTGGAAAGTTCGTACTGAATGGGTAAAGATTAACTATGACTACCTGCCTAAATATTGTAAGACATGCAAATTGCAAGGGCATGATGAGTTTGAGTGTTGGCGTATTTACCCAGAGTTAATGGAGACCAAAGATAATGGTAAACAAGTGATACATGATGTGCAAAGTGGAGAATTTGTTGATCAAATTGTGCAGAAAAAGAAAAGCAATGTTAATCAGCCTATAATGATCTTATCGAGTAGTAAAATTGTTGGAAATTTGGGAGAACAATGGAATGAGGTTCATGATAACTGAGTGAAACAATCTAGGCAGCAGGTGAAACTTCAAACTAATGCTAATGCTAGGAAAGAAATAATCCCTGGTGATACTGTTCAAATGACTAATAAATATGATGCATTGATGGAGGATTCAGGGGATAAGGAAGAAAACAATCAACTTGCATTAGTGGAACAAAGTTATGTGAATTGAAGTCCTACAGCTGGGAAAGATTAAAATCAAGTTGATCGCATTATGGAGAAGGAAAATCAACTGACAGTAATTGATCAAGGTAATGTAATGAGGAAACCTAGACCTAGTCCTAGGAATACTGGGAAACTAAATGCAGCAACAGCTTTTAATCCTAATACTACTGGGATTGAGGTTGCTAAGGAAGGTGCAAGTACTACTCCTAAAGGGATCAAGGAATCGACAACACAATGGGTTAATAGAGCTTTTAGAGTCCATAATGTTACTACAAATCAGTCATATCAGGAAATTCTGTTTCAATCGCTGGACACAAGTGTTATTCCTGAGCAGGGAGATTTAAATGATCGTGTGAATTTTGTCTGGAGGTATACTATGGAGTGAACAAGTTGAGGAAGAATTATATGAAGGAGAGTTTCTTGAAGGGCATGAGGATGTGGAGGAAGTGAAGGAACAAGTTGAGGAAGAATCAGATGAAGGGCATGAGGAAACAAAGTGTAGATGAAGGCAACAATGTTAAACATGCAGCTGAACATGCTTCTATTCCCCAAATTGATCAACAAATTGGTAATCCTAACCCACTCTCTATACATAATCCCAAAGAAGTGCAGGGCTCTACAACAATACCTTCCAAGGTAAATAAAAATCATATAGTTCCAGCAGTTGATCCAGGAGATAAAAGAGGTGAAGAGCTAGAACATCCAGGTGAAAGTTCTTTGAATGAGCTGGAAAGAGGGGTGCAACAGAAATTAAATCCTGTTACTCCAGGAATTGGAGCAGTAAAATTAGCACTGAAGGATGGAGTTTTAAGTAGTCCTAAGAAACCAGTTAATCCAACTGGAGTGGTGCAGAAAGAAAATACTACTAAGAACTTGATACCAAAACCTACCAAGAATCAGATGGTCACTCAAGAATTTAATGATGATGAGGAGCAAAATCAGCGGGCAAAAGGAAGGGACATGGATGCAGAATCAACTGCCCAGAACTTCATGAATGTGGCTAGACAAAGGGACATTTTCCCTAGGCAAATGGAGAAATGAAGATCAGCAGGTAGGGGAAAAAGAAAGCAAGCAAAGGATACTCCTGGGGTACAACCACCTGGAGTTCAAACAAGAAGAACTATATCCAAATCAATCAATTAATGATGAATGCTTTGATTTGGAATATTAGGTCAGTTAATACGATGCAAGCCTTTGAAAGGGTTACCACAATGGATAGGCAGTACCACTTTCATTTTATTGCATTGATGGAGCCCATGCAAGAGGCTAGGAAGGTGGATCAATATAGGAGGAGGCTAGGTTTTGAGCAAGATGTGGTTAATGTGTCCGACAAAATATGGGCCTTCATAGATGAGAAATATGAATTTGACATTCTATTTAACATGGAGCAAAAACTCACTCTGAAGTTGATTGACACAAAGGATCATAAGGAATTTATAATTATAATGGTTTATGCTACATGCGATGCAATTGAAAGAATTGAGCTGTGGGATACTCTATACACATTGGCTATAGATATGTCTTTGCCATGACTAGTAGGTGGTGACTTTAATAAGATATGGTATGAAGAAGCAAAATTTGAAGGGCTTCCAGTTCATATTAATGAGATAGATGATTTCAGTCATTGTGTTAATACGTGCAATCTCTTTGATCTTGGCTTCAATGGAAGCATTTACACCTGGTGGAATGGGAGAGCCAAGGAAGACTGCATATTCAAACGACTGGATAGATATTTGGGCAACATAGAACTTCAACAATTTTAGCCTGGCTTGGAGATTACTCATTTATCAAAGATTGGTTTTGATCACAGTCCAATACTTCTTAGTTGCAACCGCAGCACTGGCACAATCAAGAAGGCTTTTAGATTTCTTAATTTTTGGATCAAACATGACACATTCATAGATGTTGTGAAGGATAACTGGCAGGTAGACTTTCATGCTAGCCCATTTATTTTATTCAAGTACAAAATGAAGAAATTGAAGAAAGCATTATCCTTATGGAGTAAGGCAACCTTTGGTGATATATTTCAGAAATTGGCTAGTTTGGAGGAGGTTGTTAAGGTGCATGAGACTCAATTTGAACTGAATCCCATAATTCAAAATCGAGAAAGACTCCAAAAGGTGTAAGTAGAGTTGATTCGTGTATAGTCTTTAGAAGAGGAGTTTTGGAAGCAAAAAGCTGGCATGGCTTGGTTTAAAGATGGAGACAGAAATACAAAATTATTTAATGCTAATGTTAAAGTAGAAAAAAGAAATTGTAGCTTAAAAGAATTCAAGATACATATGGTAATTGGATAGAGGAGACTAAGGGTATGGCCAATGAGGCAGTACATTTTTTTCAGCAGCAGTTTCATGAAGCGAGTGTTCCTACTGACTTTAGGATTCTAGATCATGTACCATTGATGTTGAGTGCTGAGCAGAATCACAAACTGACTATGCAACCTACGATAGAGGAAGTAAAGCATGCAGTATTTGGATTGAATTGGGACAGTACTGGGGGACCAGATGGCTTCAATGGGAATTTCTTCCATGCTTGTTGGGAGATCATTGGTGGAGATATAGTAGAAATGGTGCAGGCATTCTTCAGTGGGCAGGAGCTTCCTAAGTTTGTGACTCACACAAATCTAGTTTTGTTGCCTAAGAAGAAAGAGGTGAAGAACTTTTCAGATATGAAACCAATTAGCTTGAGTAATTTCATCAACAAAAAATTTTCGAGGGTCATTCATGAGAGGTTTGTTAATATCCTTCCTAATATTATTTCTGATGAACAAGCAGGGTTTGTAAAGGGTAGAAGTATTGTTGTAAATGTGCTCCTTACTCAAGAAATAATCAAGGACATAAGACTGAGAACAAAGGCATGTCCTAATGTGGTGATAAAGCTTGACATGATGAAAGCATACGATAGGCTGTCTTGGCTATTTCTCACTAAAGTCTCAAGGAAGATGGGGTTTTCTAAAAGGTTTACAAGATTGATCTTTGGTATTGTGTCTAATAATTGGTACTCAGTCCTTGTCAATGGACAACCACATGGATTCTTTAAATCAACTAGGGGTGTGAAACAAGGTGATCCTTTGTCACCTTCGCTATTCATTTTAGTAGCAGAAGCACTGTCTAGGGGGCTAAATGCACTGCACTTGAACTTGTACTTCTGTGGTTTTGGCTTGCCAAAGTGGAGTCCTAAGATCAATCACTTAGCATATGCAGATGACACAATTATATTTTCATCTTCAAATGCTACTTTATTACAATTAGTCATGGAGGTATTGTATGCTTATGAAGTAGCTTCTGGCCAGTTGATAAACAAATCTAAATATGCTATATACCTACATCACTTAGCAACTGACGAAGTGGTGAGGAAAGTTGAAAGAATAACTGGAATTGGAAGGCAGGAATTCCCGTTTACCTACTATTCTACAAAAGGAGAAGGATGGATTACTCTGAGGGGATAATCACTAAGGTGCTGGACAAATTACAATCATGGAAGGGGAAGCTTTTATCAATTGGAGGAAGGGCAGTTTTGATCTCTAGTGTGCTTCAAAGTATGCTCATTCACTTGCTTTCAGCAGTGAATCCACCTGCCAATGTGATCAACAAATTTCACAAATTGTTTGCTAGGTTCTTTTGCAGCAATTCCATTGATGGTAAATCTAGGCATTAGGCGTCATGGGATACTTTATGTCTGCCGTATGATGAAGGAGGTATAGGATTTTGATCTTTACATGACATGTCTAAGTCTCTCTTTTGTAAATTACGGTGGAACTTCAGAATTAAGTCATCTTTATAGAGCGCTTTTATGAGCCAAAAATATTGCAAGAAGCTGAATGTCATGGTGGTACCTTAGAGGAATGGGTTGCATATATGGAGGAAAATGTTGGAGTGCATAGACCTTGTGGAGCACCAGATCTTATGGAAACTAAAAATGGGATCCTCCCTTTTTTGGTTTGACAATTGGACATGCTTGGTATCTCTTTACTTTGTCATACCTCTGGATTTATTTTGTGATGAAATATTTCATAATGTGAATGATGTTGTGATGGAAGGAGGGTGTGATGAGTAGAAAATTAGAGAAATACTTCCAGAAGACTTGGCTTCACATATTCTGGAAAATATAAAATGCCCAGCTATGCAAGAGGAGCTAGACAAGCCGGTTTGGACCTTAGAAACTAGAGGGAATTTCACAGTTAAGTCTGCTTGGGATTAATTAAGAAGGAGGAGAGATCCAACTATCACTTATGCTAATATGGGGGTAAAAGGGTTGCCTTTTAAAATATCTTTCTTTATGTGCAAGTTATGGAAGGAAACATTACCACTTGATGATACATTAAGGAGAATAGGATACTTCATGCCCTCAAAATGTCGGTGTTGTGTAGCTCCAAAGGAAGAGACAGTGGCTCATGTGTTATTTAGATCATTTACTGCTGCTAGAGTGTGGTCATACTTTTTCTCGTATGCAGGTTTATGCATTGAAGGGTTAAACTTACATCAAGCTATTGTTAAGTGTTGGACATTAGAGGTAATTCCTAGACTCAATCCTATCTTTCAAGAACTGCCTAGTATCATTGTTTGGGAGCTTTGGAATAAGAGAAATAGCTGCAAATATGGAGATGTTGTGTCTACTAATTGAGTTGTGTATCAAGTTTGTACCACAATTCAGTCACTTATTAAGGTGAGGAAGCTAGGTATTATCAATGTTCCATTTAGATGGCTATATATACTGTGAATGATGGAATACTATACACCTAAGTTGATGTTTAACAAGGTGTTATGGGAATTTCTTATGACGGGGTGGACAAAAGTCAATACGGATGGGGCATCGAGGGGTAATCCAGGTAGGAGTTCAATTGAATTTTGTTCGAGGAATGAATATGGAGATGTGATATATGCATGTGGGAAAGAAATTCAAGAGGTAACAAATAGTCAAGTAGAAGCTATGGCAATTCTGAAGGCATTAAACTACTGCATTGCTAATGACCTATCAAATATTTGGCTGCAAACGAATTTTATGTTGCTTAAAAATGTGATTGAAGGGATTTGGAAGCCACCTTGGGATATTGAGGAAAAGGTAGAGGAGATAAATCTGATGTTGTCAATGTGCAATGGTAGAGTATCACATATATTCATAGAAGGGAATAAGCTAGAAGATCATTTGGCAAACTATGCCCTTGATCAAGGGTTCATAGAATGCCATGCTTTTCATCATCTAGACTCACAAGGCATGAGGATAGTGAATGGAGATAAGCTTCAATGTACATATTTGAGAGTCAAGGTGTCAAAGAGCTAAGAGGGGAAGGAGTAAGAGAAGAATAGGAGAAAACTGGAGCATACACAAGGAATTACCATGTTCAAATCCAAAAGGAGGAGAGCATGGTGATGCATTTTTTCACTAACATTGTTTTTTTTTTGTAGGAAAAGTCATTGTCTCTATGCTCTATTTTTTGAGGAACTTCCAGTTGGTGGTATTAGTACTTAGTACTTATTCCACTGGAGGAGAATCAAAAATAAGCGGAAGCATAGAACCAAGAAGGAACACACTATTGTCCAGTATTAGGATGATATGCAGCTGTTTTTGGCAAATAAATCTGGGAACAAAGGAGGCTTTTTGGGATGATACTACAACACATATCAGCACATCAAGGATTCAGAAAGGGAGTCACATAAAGTTTCACTCAGTTTAACAGAGGATAGCACACGCAATCTTCATAGAAACGTGTTGGGTCAGCTGTGTATAGCACTGGTACATAGTGGAAACTATTAAGCACGCTTGTGGAGTAGCTGGTTTTTGGATCATAAATCCAATTAACTGTGACATGCCAGTTGAACATACAGGGAGTCAGGCAAAAAGCAATGAAGAACTCCTTAGTTTTGAGGAAGTTTTCACAGTCATCTACCATGTTCAAATCCTTAGGGAGGAGAACATGGTGATGAATTGTTTCACTAACAAGGTTTTCTTTTTTGCAGGGAACATTACTGTGGCTATACCTTATCTAATGAAAAACCTTTAATTGGTGGTATTACTACTTTGTACTCATTCCATTGAAGGAGAATCATGGATGTGCACAAGTATAGCAGCTAGGGCAGGAAGGGGCAAATCTGCTGCCCAATATTTACACATACATGATCTTTCAAGATGCTGGATTTGGCAAAGATTTTTGGAAAAATGGATGCATTGAGGTGCAAAATCTTAGTGCAGCACTCTAAACCAACAATCCAGAAGCTAAACCATGCAAAGGTCTCAACAAGAAGGATAGATATGGAACACGAAATTGGATACGAAAATAGTATAGTTGATCACTGCTGGATAGGGCAAGCGATAAGACATTTTTGGCAAGACATTGCGGCTTCATTAGAGACAAACTGGGTTTATATCTGGATGCTATATTATAGTAAGACAAACAAGCATGAACTCCATACAAAGAACTCAACAGAAAACCTTGAAACATCGCCTCACACCGAGCTCTCAAAGTCCCAAAATCGAAATGGAAATCAAACCCTCGAAATCTCATTTTCTTCCCAGTTCTTCCGCATCTGCGGACACACTGTCGCACCTATGGAATTTCCCTCGCAGGTGCGAAAATGACTTAAAAGGATGGTTCCGCATCTACGATAAATGGGCCACACCTGCATGTGCGCGCCTGCGGAAAATAGTCTGCTTCTGCGTTCACTCCCTCCAGCTTACTCTCCGCATCTGCGGAACTTCAAGCGCATGTGCATGTTCGCAGATGCAGAAATTCCCTTGCACCTGCGACCCCTTGCCATCTCCTCTATTTTCGCTTCTACGCTTCTTCATCCCCACGTGCGAGTACGCACCTGCGGTCTCTCCACCACAGGTGTGAAACCACCAGATATCGAAACTTCAGCCATTTGCCTAAGTTCAAATTCAACCCGTTAAGCATCTGAAATACCCCCGAGGCCCCCCGGACCTCAACCAAATATACCAACAAGTCCTAAATTAGCTACAGACCTCAAATTCACAGTCTGAACATGCTGCTAAGTCCAAAACCACCCAACAGAGCTACTGGAACCGACGGAACTCCATTCCGGAGTTGTCTTCACACAATTCCGACTACGGTCCAAATTCTAAGGCTTAAGCTTCTGTTTTAGGGACTAAGTGTCCCAAAATACTTTGAAACCAAAAACAAGACCCCCCGACAAGTCACATAAGCAGAAACAGATACGGAAAAATAATAAATAGGGGATCAGGACTAATACACTCAAAACGACCGGCCGGATCGTTACACCAATATACAAACAGCCTGTCCGTCCAGAGTTGTATAACCAAGAATACAAAAGGAAAGTAAATGGACATATGAGAGAAAAATAAACAAGAAAATGAAGAAAAAAATAAATAGGTATTCTGATCTTAAAAGGTTCTAAGGTCAATCTTCTTGAAGGAAAATATATATACAAGGATATTTGATAAGTGGCATGCCACGTGACATTTCCCTCACCCAAATAGAAGAACACGTGGAATGTTGTTGGCCACGGCAGAAGGAGTTAACGGGCGAATGGCACAACTTTGAGCCACTTTCATAATGGTAAGGAGTTTTTTGTTCGGAACTTAACAAAAAATTAAATGTAAACAATATTTAAAAGTAGAAGGACTTGGTCCTTTTTTCCTTTATTTTTTCATCGCGAACAGTTTAAGATTTTGAAGTAGGGAATTTCTTTTGCATGAAATAATTTGGAAAGAGCTAAAAGAAAAGGAGTCTAAAATACAGAAAAAATTGCACTTAAAATAACTAGCTACCAATCAATTAAATTCCCTCTTTTCTCTTTCCTTTGGGATTCCATTTCCACTCCAACAAAGAAGATATGTTCTCTTGTACTCACTTAATTGAAGAAATTGACCCTATAAATATTTTATATCTTGTATTTACGAATAATTTGTGTTATTTTTCATTGATCTCGTGTAAATAATGTCATATAAAAAAAAAATAACATTTGTATTGTACTATAAGGCCACATATCTCTCATAAAATAAAGTCAACCGCTGCAACTAATTAAGATCATTTTTATGTTGTATAATGAGCTTCTCACTATTATATATTCACTTAAATATTTATGTTCGAGAAAAAAATGGACTCGATAAAATACAAAGAATATTGTTACGATCAAAAATCTCACCTTAAGGATCGTGATGGCACCTAGTTTCTAAAACTAGGTAAGCCAATCACTTACAACAGTTAAACCAATTAAACATGACATAATAAAACATGATTTAATATAAATACAGAAATAAAGGTGATACAAGCCTACACGGCAATAATCACAACAAATTTCCCAAGACTAGGTAGTATAGAGTCATGAACTATACGGAATACATAAAAACACTCGAAATACAATATTGTTCTGATAGAGAGTGTAACGACCTGGATGGTCATTTTGAGTATTTTAACCCTGTTTCCCTATTTACTGCTTATTCTATATTCATTTGTGGTTATGTGACATGCCTGGGTGGTTAGTTTGGTTAGGGGGATATTTCGGAATGAATTTGGCCACTTAGTCCCAAAGTTGGAAGCTAAAGTTGGAAGAGTTTACCGGATATTGACTTATGAGTAAAGGATTCTGGAATGGAGTTTTGATGGCTTTGATAGCTTTGTATGGTGATTTTGAACTTAAGAGTATTTCTGAATATTGGTTTGGAGGTCTGTAGGTCGCTTTGGCTTGAATTGGTGAAAGCTGAAAAGTTAAAGGTTTGGAAAGATGAGAAGTTTGACCGAGAGTTGACTTTGTTGATACCGGGTTCAAGTTTTAATTCCGAAAGTTGGAATTGGCCCGTTTTGAGGTCAATTGGAATTGGTGTGATCGGTTTTGGCATTAGTTTTAGAAGTGGGAAATCCACTAGTTTCAATACACTTCAATTGAAGTGCGATTCATATTTTTGATGTTATTTGATGTTGAACTAAGTTCGTATGATATTTTAGGATGTGTTGGTATTTTTGGATGGGGTACCGGGGGGCTCGAATGTGATTCGGATTGAAATCTGAATGAATTTTGGACTTATGGAAAATCTTTTAGGTTCAAGTCTAGTGTAACCGCACCTGCGTGAAATTGGTCGTATGTGCGGAGTCGCAGAAGCGGACAGGAGTGCGCATATGCGAAATTGGGCAAGGCTGGGAATTTGCGCAGGTGCGAGAGAAATTCCGCATCTGCGAGCTTGCAAATGCGGGTAGGTGGTCGCAGAAGCAGATGTGGCCTGGGAGGCTTTTGTCACAGAAGCAGAGAGGATTCTGCAGAAGCGGGAAAAGGGCCGTAGAAGCGGGTAGTCGGGATTTAAGTGGGCTTCACAGAAGTGTTGGATTTTTTGCAAAATCAAAACCGCAAGTGCGGTGTATGTGTCCGCAGGTGTGAGATGCCTGGACAGAAGGTTATAATCGAGGGGTTGGAGATTTCTTTTATTTTTAGACTTTGGAAGCTTGGTTTATGGCGGTTTTTGAGAGGGGCTTCACTATATTTCAATAGTTAAGAAACGTTTGATCCCTTTTGTCAATTAATATTGAATAACATTGATTTCTATATCTAGATTATGTGTTTTTAAGGTGAAATTTGGGGGATTTATGGTCTAGGTATTGTAGAGTATGATTTGGGGATTTGAGGTTCGATTTGTGGCCGGAATTGGATGATTTTGGTTTGGTTGGACTCGTTATAAAATGGGTATTCGGATTTTGTAAATTTTGTCGATTTATGAGGCATGGTCGCGGGGTTGACTTTTTGGATTGACTTTTTAAATTTGGTTAAAGAACTTAGCTTTATCATATCAAATCGATTCCTATAGTTTGTTGGAGCATTAAGTTACGCACTTTGAGGTAAGTGACATTTCTAAACTTGGTATTGAGGGCATGAATCCCTGGAATACGTGTTATATGATCGGTGTTAGGTTGATACGCATGCTAGGTAACGGGAGTGTGGGCGTGCACCGTGGTAATTATGACTCGGCTGATTCTGTGGTGCTGTGTAGTTACCTAGTATTGTTTTATCCGTATAATTCGTACGATTTAGAGTAATTGACATGTGATTCATGTTAGAAATCATGTCTAGGCAATGTGCTTATTTTGTTGGGACCCATTGAGGTTATTTGTAACGACCCAGTCAGTCATTTTGAGCATTTGCTTTCCGTTCAGCTATTTGGAGTCTTG
Organism: Nicotiana tabacum; assembly: GCF_000715075.1. Lineage (NCBI taxonomy): Eukaryota > Viridiplantae > Streptophyta > Magnoliopsida > Solanales > Solanaceae > Nicotiana > Nicotiana tabacum. Next base: position 57,384,910 of record NC_134091.1, on the reverse strand, counting down.
AGTAGCTTTGTATGATGTATTATGACTTGTATGAAACCTCGATTTTTATTTACAGGTGATTTAAATTGATTTGGAAGAATGAATTTCATGATTGAAGCTTTAAGTTGGAAGCATTGGCCGAGTTTGACTTTTGGGTATTTAACCCCATATCAGAGTTTTGATGGTTCCGTTAGGTTCGGATGGTGATTTTGGACTCGGGCGTATACCCGGATTTGTATTTGGATATTTGTAGAAGGTTTACACACTAATTGGCGAAGGTTAGAAATTTGAAGGTTTGGATACGGATTGTGGATTTGTGAATTGTAATAGCTTCATTATGTCATTTGGGACATGTATGAAAATTTTGAGTTCATTCCAAGTTGATTTGATATATTTCGGCACGAGTTTTGGAAATTGAAAGATTTAATGTTCATTATATTTGATTTGAGATGCGATTCGTTATTTTGATGTTGTTATACGTGATTTGGGGCCTCGTGTAGGTTCATATTATGTTATTGGACTTATTGGTATATTTGGACAAGGTCCCGAGGGGATCGGGTGAGTTACAGACGTCGTTCAGATCACTTTTATCTCATGTTGCATTGCTGAAGAGGAGCTGGTTCTGGTGTGACCGCACCTGTGGAGGGCACAGCTGAGGAGCCGCAAAAGTGGCAGTGGCAGTGGAATCGCAGAAGCGAAGAGTACTGCTGGGAGCAAGAGACCCCAAATGTGGAGTTCTTCTTCGCATCTGCGAAGGCGCATATCCGGTATGTTTGGGCGCAGAAGCGAAGGGCAGCGTAGATGCATGAATTTTGTTCTCACCTGCGTTTGCGTAGGAGCGGAGCTTGTTCTGCATGTTCGAAGGGCGTGTGTCCAGAGCTTCTCCGTAGAAGCGGAATATTAGTCACGAAAGCGACGCTGCCGAAGCAGCTTTTGTTTCGCAAATGCGAAATTGCTTGGGCAGAAGCTTTAAATCGAGGCTTGTCCATTTTTATCATATATTGAGCTATAGACCTCAGATTTGGGCGATTTTGGAAGAGATTTTCATCATATGGATTGGGGTAAGTGTTCTACACTCGGTTTTGATTATATTTCATGAATCTATCTTTGTTATTGGCATTTGATTAATGTTTTCAAAAGAGAAATTTGGGGGGGTTTGCCTAAGATTTCATAAAGTGAATTGTTGAGTTTTGAGCATCGATTTGGAGTTGGATTTGAGTAAAACTAGTATGATTGGACTCGTAATTGAATGAGTTATTGGATTTTATGAGCTTTGACGGGTTTCGAGGTGCGGGCCCGGGTTTGACTTTTTGGTTGACTTTGGATTTTTGATTAAGATTTGACCTTTATCGATTGGTTTATTTCCTTTGGCATTATTTGATGTTCTTCAGTTGCTTTTGGCTAATTTTGAGCCGATCCGAGATCGGTATGTGCGGGATGGTATTTCTAGAATTTTGTTTGGCTTGCTCGATATTGGATTCGGCTTGTTCGAGGTAAGTAATACTTCTAAACTTGGTGCTGCGGGTATGAATCCCTGAATATACGTGTTATGTGCTTAGTGTTAAGGTGACACACATGCTAGGTGATGGGTGTGTGGGCATGCACTGTGTGAATTATGATTTGGTTGATTATGTGGTACTATGTGGTTACTTAACCTTGTCTTTATTTATGAAATTTCTACGTTCTAGAGTAATTGAGCTGTGATTCATGTTAGAAACCATATTTAGGCTATATGATTATTCTGTTGGGACCCATTGAGGTCATTCCTGTTGTTGAGATATTTGTTTAAATTGCAGTTACATACTCAGTCATATTCATTCATTTGCATATCATATCGCAGTCTTTGCTATTATTTGTTATGACAACATGTTATCATTGTTTGGGTTGATTGGCATGAGATTTGTGAGCCCGAAAGACTGGAGAGATTGACGACTGAGTTGGGTTCTGAGAGCCGTGTTGTGAGTGAGATATGTGGATCGGGTTGCATGTCGCAACATGCCTTATGGTTATATGTGTATCGGGTTGCACGTCGCAACAAGCCTTTTGGCTATACGTGGATCAGGTTGCACGCCGTAATAGGACTTATGGTTATATGTGGATCGGGTTTCATGCTGCAATATGCCTTATATTTATATGTGGATCGGGTTGCATGTCGTAATAGGCCTTATGGCTATATGTGGATCGGGATGCACGCCGCAGCAGGCCTTATTACGATTGATGAGATCGGGTTGCGCGCCACAGTGCTGGGTGATTGAGTGTGCTGAGGGATTGAGCATTACAAGTGGGAGTGCAAGACAGTGAGATTGAGTACTCTGAGATTGTGAGTACATGAGTTCATCACTGTGATGCATTACATTGACATGTATACTTGACATACAGGCATAGAGATACATTTCCTCATGCTACACGGTATTGTGACATTCATGACTTTACATGCACATTGACATCCAGGCACATAGATGTACTTTCCTCATGCAATCTGAGATTTAAATATTTTATCTGTTGTAGAAAGTTTTTTTTTTGGAAAAAATCATAGTTTTCTAATATGCTCACATTTTGGTGAATTCGGTGAAAGATTTGGGTTTTACTATTATACTTGAGAAGCATGCCTATTTTTCCGCAACTGTGGACGAGCTAAGCATCATATCTTTGAGTTGTTTCTTGTACTAGTTTTATTATATTGTTATGAGCTATTGTTGGCCATTGGTGTTGGACTCTGACCGTTTGTTGAAGCTCGTCATTGCTTTCAACCTAAGGTTAGGTTTGTTACTTATTGAGTACACGGGATTGGTTGTACTCATACTACACTTCTGCACCTTGCGTGCTGATTTTGAATGTTGATGTTGTTGTGTATGGAGGGAGCTAGCATTGATGACGTACCTGCATTCCGGTTATAGATACTTCTTGTTCATGGTAACTTTAGACTTATAAAAATCTATTTATGTACATTTCACACAGATGATGTATTTATTTCATACTAGCTTTGTAAATTCTAAATCTTAGAAGCTCATGATTTGTACTACCAATCCTTGGAAATTCTTTATATAAAAGATCAACATATTATCATTATTTCTCTTAGTAAATCTCATTTGAATTTAATTGTTGCTAATTGGCTTATCTAGTGGGTTAGACTAGGTGCCATCACGACTACTTGGATTTCGGGTTGTGACAAGTTGGTATCAGTGCTCTAGGTTTATAGGTTCTACAAGTCATGAGCAAGTGTCTAGTAGAGTCTTAAGGATTTATATGATGACATCCATACTTATCTTCGAGAGGCTACAGGGCATTTAAGAAAAACTTCCCATATTTCTTTTCTTATCGTGCGACATTGATTCAGCTTGAAGCGTATCTCTTTGAATTCCTTCAACTCAGTCGTATGTGCACGTGAGCGCTCGATATCAGCTATACACCGATGACTTGTGATTCTGTGGATGAGATACGAGATGTGTTTTCTGTATTTTAGTGATGGGCCAGTCTGGAGGACTTGATGTCTGGTTTGGACCGTAGCTTAGGCTCGGTAGTTTCAGTTGTGTGAGCATGTGCTTTTGGAATTCTATGTCTAGTGATGTCCCTATGTGTGGGATTGGTGGCTCAGTGAGTGGTTGGATAGCTATATGATGAGTATGACGTGATTGCGGGATGTGTTAAGATGGTTTAAATGTGACGAAAAACATTTTCTTGAGATGTAAAAAGGATTATTGGGTGCTTGATTTCTATCTTGACGTGACGTACAATCTCCTGTTATGAGTGTGTTGAAGGATCTTTCATCTTGTTTAATTGTGTAACGAATTAGATTCTCATGTCTTGTTGATGAGTTTAAAATAAGGAAGATTAAGTGATTGCATAGTAGTTGTGACTGTAAAAGGGTATAGAGAGATTTCAGTTTGAGGCAAAGCAAGTGGGTTATCACCTAGGGCAATTCATTGATGTGTGATATCTATGATGTTGTGTGAAGGCTTTTCTTTTCTACCAGTGGGTATATGTGTTGGGATTTGAGTTTGGATTGGTTGAGAAAGTTGACCTTGCCGTCTCGAGGATATATGCGAGCTTAGCAGATGATTTGAGGTACTACATGGTTTGTGTCACATGAGCTTATGAAGGATTTAGTTGAATCTCATGGTACTACATGGTATGGGCATTGTAAGTTATCCAGTGTTTTTATCTATGGCTTTGAGATAAGTAGGGGAGTCTGCTATCGACGATTTGATTGCATGGTTACATGTTGTATTGGTTTCGGTCTGAGGCATAATTGTGGATCGGTTATGACTTGCAGAGGCTGGTTTTAAGGATGACTTAAGCGGTGAAATTTTCGGATGCATGGTGTATCACACTTTATTTGTATATGAGAATCATGGAATGATTTGAACTGTTATTCGTGAAGGATGCAGTGCGCATGGAGTAGGAATTTACTCGGTTGATTAGAGGCGTGGATTACTTCTTTGGGTGTTGTTGTGCTAATTGGGCAGTGCAAATGTGATTCGAGCAGAGTGGATGACTCTCGAGAAAGTTCTAATGGATTCAAGATTTATATGTAGCAATTGCGAATTGTTCGGATTTGTATATGACTAGAATCTGAGATTTGCTTCAGATGGTGTCGGGACTTGCGGTATTTTTGTATCACTATGGATTCTACATTTTAGTATCAGGAAGGTGCAGGATACCGCTTTAGATTCACATAAGGTCTCTTCAGAGTGGGCGTCTCGGTTGTGGTACTTTTGGGGTGCTTAAGAGGGAATACAATGACTTCTGGGCCTTAGGGCAGTGTGGTTTTATTCTACGATATCTTGTGGTGAGCTTTCAGGTAAGGATCGTGGTGTTCTAGCAAGGAGAAGTGTCAACTTGAGGGTAATTCGGAAGGAACTCTGAGGAAATAGGATAACTTAGTAGTAAACTGGATCAGTATGGTAATGATGTGCCGGTTGTTTTGGTTCTTAAGATGAGGTGAGGCTTTACGGGTGTTTTGTGGCAATAATCATGGATTTGGCGACCTGCGTAGCTTAATGGAGTTAGAGAGATTTAGTTTTGATGGCTTGGTTATGTGCAAATGGGTTTCGAAGAGTTCTCGATTGTTTCTACCACGGTTTGAACGGATATTTCTTACCGATGCGAGGAGCATGATGTGTATTGTTATTTTCTCCTGGATGGGATCAAGTGAAAGGTTTTTGACTGATCAGGTATGTATTTTGCTGGTGACTCAGAGTTGATTGTGAGATTCTCGTGCTTTTCATATGATGGCATGATAGATACGGTGTATTGTGTGGGATTAAGATTTGCATGTGCAAGGTCACGGTTCAGTTTTGAAGGCAAGGTCATGAATTATTAGACAACATCAACGGTTTCATATGACTGGATGAATGCTATTACTAATTGGTATTGCCTGAGAAGGATGCGCATTTTAGAAGGTGCACTGAGTTTTGACTTGCCAACAGAAGGGCTGCTTTGAGTATGGAAATTTGAGGCATATGAGGATGGATTGTCCCTAATTTCAGAGTAGTGCATCTCAACAAAGTACTCAAGCTATGGTTACAGACCAAGTTGCTTGACCACATGCAAAGCTAGCTAGAGGTTGAGGTTAGCCAGCTAGAGGTCACCTTAGACAAGGAGGCCAGGTTCGATTCTATGATTTCCTGGCAGAACTAAGGTAGTAATGTTTGGTGCAATCATTATAGGTATTCTTCTTGTTTGTCATAATATGTCATCTTACTTTGCATCTCATTTGTATATGCCTTGTGATTCTTTGGATATCTTTATTTATGTGTCTAATACTTTTGAAGATTTTATCGTGATAGATTAGCTTTACTAGTCTTGTGTGGTCACTATTAATAGGTATGACACAATGGTTGACCTTTTGTCATTGGATACGGTGGAATTTGAGGTGATTTTTGGCATGTATTGGTTATTCTCGTATCATGCTATCTTGAATCGTCACGCCAGGACTATGACTTTAGCTATCCCATGGTTGCCTATATTAGAGTGTAGAGGGTTACTTGGTCATTCTACGAGTAGGGTGATTTCATTCCTTGTAGCTAAGTGTATGGTTGTGAAGGGTTTTTTTAGCATATTTTGCCTTCATTCGAGATTCTAATGCGGAGGTTCCTTCTGTGGCTTCAGTACCAGTAGTGACAGAGTTCCCGAAGGTATTTCCCCTCTTTTACCCAGCTGCAAATGTCGCAATTGCGAACTCTTGTTCACAATTGCGACCATCGCAAAAGCGAACCACAGATCTCAAATGCGATCAGTGTCTCAACAGTGTAGTAGTCGCAAATGTGACATTACCTTCGCATTTGCGAAGTCTACCAGTTCGCAATTGCGAACACAAGTGTCGCAAAAGTGAAGGAACACAGATTTCCTAGGGTCGTAAATGCGACCCATCTTTAACAAATGCGACCCATCTTTCAAAAATGTGATACACCTACCAGTTGCAAATGCGATATTTTCTTCTCAAAAGCGTAGTCCTCATCCCCCAGCCCAACTCCGTAAGTGCGAGACTGACTTCGCAAAAGTGAAGCTCACATTTGCGAGCAGGTCCTCGCATTTGCGAGAACTGCAGCCCAGCTGCACCCATTTTTGCTTCAGCATTTCATTTCCTTCCAGACTCATTCAAAACTCACCCGAGCCCCTCGGGCTCCAATCTGAATATGCACACAAGTGTAATAACATAATATATACTCGTGCACTTATTCAAATCACAAAAATAACATAAAGCAACAAGAATTGATCTTCAAACTCAAGGATTTTCAAGTTTAAAACTATGTTTTTCCAGCATTTCACATAATGTGCCGAAATAGCCTTTGGTCACTCGGGACCCCAACCGAACATACGTACTATTCGAAAATCATCATATAAACCTACAGGAATTGTCAAAATACCGATCCGAGGTTGTTTGTCAAAAAGGTTGACCGTGGTCAACTCTAGTCATTTTAAAAATAAAAAATCATATTTTCTTTAAAAATTCATGTTTAAACTTTTCGAAAATAGACACGGACCACACACAGAGTCATAAATCATCAAATAGATCTATTAAGAGTCTCGTAACACAAAAAAGAAAGGTAGTACTCAAAATAACTGGTCAGCTCATTACAAGGGCTATTCAAAATTGAGCTGTAACTATTAACCGAACCGCAAAAATGACTTATTGGTATCGGGTTAGGGGTAATGGTTGGTGAACATATTAAAATTTAAAATTAACGGCTTAACGATTTGGGGACGGATTCCTCAATTTCCTTATCTGATATATCGTTAACAGGTTAAGAATTTTTATGTTGACACCTTACCCATATGTCTATAAAGTACTATTTGAAACCCTAAGTCCCTAATTTCTCAATTCAATACTAGCAGTAACAGCCCGCAACAGTCATCTTTATTTCTTCTCTATCACCCAAATCCCTAATAAACATTTCTCCCAATCTTGTAAAATAAATGTTTGTAAATATAACATAGTTTTTAATGCGGTGGACTGTATTCCTGGTTTTATCTCAAAGTCACCCCTATTTTGTAGTCAACCATGGATCAGTTACCGATATTTAATATATTTTGGTAGGTGAAATGTCGGAGTTGAATGTTTCTTACTACAAGTGATAAAGAGTAGTTTTTTTTGGTATAGAACATGTAAGGTTCAAAAAACTTTCTTCCTGAGAATATTTACATATTTGCTCAACTAGATAGGTTTCATGGGTTATCATGAAGTCCACGACCGAGGTTGATAACTTTGCAAAAGATCAACAACAACTTCATCATTGACACTTGGCAGCATCCTTAAGAGTGGTTTTAACAAAATGAATGCCCAGCTGATTATGTTAAAATTCACTACAGTTAAAAGTCTGAAGTTTGACAATTTTCTAGTTTTCTACTTCTTTTTTATTGTCTAGTTGATTTAGGCCATGTGTGCGTGGTGATCTTTGGACACCTAGGAGGTGTCGGGCACCTGGGAGGTGTCGGTGGAGATTAAGTGAGTGTTATCATGCATAGACATTCTAGACTCAGGTAGAGGCATTCATGCATATACTATTTGATGTATTTTATCCTCATACGCATATTCAGTGCCTTAATTGTATTCTTGATAAATTTACTAGAAAGTATGCTTGGAAACTGATTCTTGACTGAGCACCTAACTATTGATGTTAATTGTTTCTTGGTTGATCCTCATTTATTGTATATTATTATAAATTGAGAAGGTTGTAGAAGTGCATATTCTTTTATCTAAACCTCACTATTCTTCATCGGAGATAGACTTGATACTTACTGAGTACGCATTGATTTTGTACTCATACTACACTTCTATATTTTTTGTGTAGATTTTTGTGTTAGTCCTAGCAGCGTTCAGGAGGGTGCTTAGTAGCTTGGCTTTCAAGACTTCGTGGTGAGCTATTATGCTAACTCACAGTGCATGCAGTTCCCTTCTTATCTATCCTACCATTATTTTGCTTTAGGAAGTACTTTTATGTTTGAGACTTGGTTGTACTCCATTTAGTAGCTCATGACTATGTACTGCTAGATTTTGGGAGATGGATGTTGTATTTATGTATTTGGTTGTTCATGTTAGATTTCGGTCTTATGCTTTGTCTATATCAGAATAGCCGATTAACCTTTATATATCTTTCTTTCGTTGTTTATTAATGCTGGATTTCCTTGCTGCTTAGTTAGGTGCCATCATGACTCTAGTGGGATTTTTGGTCCTGACAAAGTTGGTATTAGAACTCTAGGTTCATGGGTTCTACGGGTCATATGAATGTCTAGTAGAATCTTGCGGATCAGTATGAAGACATCTACACTTATCTTCGAGAGGGTGTGGGACATATAAGAAACTTCTCTTTCTTTCTTTATTGTGCGACCTTGTTTCATCCTAACCTTGTTTCTTTATTGTGCCTTGCGGATCAGGGCATGCACGACAACACCTCGAGGTAGAGCACTTGCGGCTACTCATACTCATGATAGAGCCCCTTTGAGGAGCCCCATCTTGCTCTAGTGGTGGAGCAGGTTCCAATTAAGGTTGTTCCACTGGGTCCAACTCAGGTTCTTGAGGGTTTTATTGCCACTATAGTGCTTTAGGACACCATGGTCAATATTTTGAGTTACTCTTAGTGTTTGTCATAAGTAGGGATGATTCATGTGATCCAAGCTACTTCTTAGGCTGGAGAGGGAGCACATACCCCAGCTACTCACACTCTAGAGTAGGCCATTACTATATTTCGGACGCTAGAGTTCAGCCACTCCAGAAGTTAGTGTTAGTTCAGCCTATTATAATTAGGCCAGAATTTTGGCCTCCTATGTTGATGGATGAGTAGTAGAGGATGGCTCAGTTCAAGAAGTTAGATCCTCCATGTTTTGATGGTGATCCCACAGCGATTTCCTAGGGTTTCTTGGATAGATGCCATGAGATTTTGTACAACTTAGGCCTTGTGGAGTCCAATGGAGTTGATTTCATTACTTTTCAGTTGAGAGAGCCAACCAAGATATGGTGACAGACTTATAAGCAGAGTAGGCCCGTAGGGTCATCTTCTCTCACTTGGACTCAATTTTCTACTCTCTTCCTAGAGAAGTTCATTCACTGCACTAGGAGAGATGAGTTGCGTAGTTAGTTTGAGCACCTACAATAGGATGGTATAATAGTTACTCACTATGAGATGAGGTTTGTGGAGTTGTCCCATTATGCGGATTTCCTGATTCCTACTGAGACTGAGAAGGTTAGGGGGTTCATTGAGGGGCTTAACTTTTGGATTAAGCTTAATATGACTAAAGAGATAGAGATAATGACTACTTTCTATTGGGAAGTAGAGATAGCATGAAAAATTTAGCACATCCGTTGTCAGTGGAGATATGAGATAAAGGATAAGAAGCCTCATCATTCAGGAGAATTCAGTGGTACCTCATTTGGAGGCAGGGGACATCTGGGTAGTGACCATCCTGGTCATTTAGTTCCTTGCCACTTTAGTCGTCTCATGGTGCTCTAGTCAGTCATGGTTCTCATTATAACCTCTTAGGGTAGGAATCCTACAATGCACGTCCATATTATGGATCATACCGTAATTATTCTAGTCATCAAGTCCGCCATCAGCCCCAACAGCCATGCAAATAGAAGGGCTACTTTGAGTATGGAAATTTGAGGCATATGAGGATGGATTGTCCCCAATTTCAGAGTAGCATCTCAACAGAGTACTCAAGATATGGTTACAGACCCAGTTGCTTGACCACATGCCCAGCCAGCTAGAGGTGGAGGTTAGCCAGCTAGAGGTCGCCCTAGAAAAGGAGGCCAAGTTCGATTCTATGCATTTTCTCGCAGAACTAAGGTAGTAATGTTTGGTTCAATCATTATAGATATTCTTATTGTTTGTCATAATATGTCATCTTTCTTTGTATCTCATTTGAATATGCCTTGTGATTCTATAGATATGTCTGTTTACGTGTCCAATACTATTAAAGATTCTATCGTGATAGATTAGGTTTACTAGTCTTTTGTGTTTACTATTAATAGGTATGACACAATGGTTGACCTTTTGTTGTTGGATATGGTAAACTTTGAGATAATTCTTGGTATGGATTGATTATTCCCGTATCATGCTATCCTGAATTATCGGGCCAAGACTATGACTTTAGCTATCCCAATATTTCCTAGATTATAGTGTAGAGGGTCACTTGGTCATTCTACTAGTAGGGCGATTTCATTCCTTATGGCTAAGTGTATGGTTGAGAAGGGTTTTTAAGCACATTTTGCCTTCATTCGAGATTCTAATATGTAGGTTCCTTATGTGGCTTCAGTACCAGTAGTGAGAGACTTCCCGAAGGTATTTTCCCTCTTTTACCCAGCTGCAAATATCGCAATTGCGAACTCTTGTTCACCATCAACAATAAGTATTTTTCATCGTATTGATAATTTGTTTGATCATCTTCAAAAAAACATGATTTCAAGAAACAAGTCTCTATTTTAAAACCTGAAATTGAAGCACCCAAATTTGATAATGGGAAGTTAAAGGAAGCACATTACAAAGGGAAAGGAGAGATTAGTGAGATTCAAGAATCTCTTGAAAAGGAGTTGAAACATACCAAAGAAACCTTGTATAGCCAAGTTGAACAAAATAAAATAATTCAAGAGGACATGAACAAGGTTAAATATGAACTAACTAGAACCTCCAAATTGAACGGGTCTTTAGAGGCTCTAGAATGGCTGAACCAAAATTATAGCAGAAACAAAATAGACACATGTCTCAATGTGGTTGATGATGATACCTTGTTGTGGCATAGCTGACTACGTCATGCGAGCCTTGGGCAGCTAAATAAACTAGCCTCAAAAGACCTAATCGTGGGATTGACAAAAATCAATTCTAAAAATGATAAAGTGTGCAATGCATGTGTTAGGGGCAATGCATTTTAGCTCTTTCTTTAAATCTAAAAAGGTAGTTAGTGCCTCTAGACCTTTAGAATTGTTCAATATGGACCAACATGATTGAGGGTCATTAGTAGAGGTGGCAAAAGATACAATCTGGTAATAGTAGATGATTACTCCAGGTATATCTGGACCCTGTTCCTTTCTAGTAAAGATGAATCTTTCATGTTTTCTACAATTTTCTCAGAACCATCCAAAAGACACTACATCTTCAATTTGTCAGCATCAGATATGAAAATGGTTAAGAATTTGAAAATGCTAAGTTTGCTTAATTTTGTAGCATTCATGACATAGATCATAACTTCTCAACCCCAAAAATATCACAACAAAATAGAGTAATAGAAAGAAAGAATAGGGTCCTACAAGACATGGGGAGAACCATATTAATCTCCAATGGTCTTCCAAAAAGCTCTTGGGAAGAAGCTGTTAACTCTTCTTGTTACCAACTAAATAGATGCATGGTTAGACCCCTTATTAGAAAAAACTCTCTATCAATTACTTAAAGGAAGAAAACCCAATATATCACATCTTAGAGCCTTTGGTTGTAAATGTTATGTTCAGAGTAATAGCAAGGAAGCTCTAGGAAAATTTGATGCTAGAAGATGTGAGTATTATTAGGTTATTCTCCACGTAGTAAGGCATATAATGTTTTTAATAAACCAACATTGTGTCACGACCCCAATTTTTCTCCATATGATTTCGTGACAACACCTAGTTTTTAAGACTAGGTAAGCCTAACACTTACTAAATAATTAGAAGAATTCAACAATCAAATGAAAAATACGAGATAAAAATCTTAGACAAATTATAATTCCCAAAACTGGTAGTACAAGACATAAGCTCTACTGAGTTTGCTAGAAAATCCCTAAATACAACTGTTCGGATGGAATTAAACAGTACAATGAAAATATCATAAGGTGACTCTGAGGCTTGTGAATGCGACGATAAGTTTACCTTGAGTCTCCACAACTCGAGCAGCCATCTAATAATCAACAACAACCGAGGCACCTGGATCTGCACAAAAATGTACAGAAGTGCAGTATGAGTACACCACAGCGGTACCCAATAAGTGTCAAGACTATCCTCGGTGGTGTAGTGATGAGGGACAGTCAAGACACCTACCGGACTAAACATCCTGAACAAGTCTATAGATGAACTAATAGAGAAACAATATTAATATAAAGCTAAGAAGGATAAGGATTACAAGACAATACTTATAATGATACACTAGTAACAACAATGTTCGACAGGAAGAAGTCAATTAATAATCCTGTAGAGTAACTAATCACAATCTAAGTCCGGGGAAATCAAATAAATGGAAAACCAACAACAACTCAATGAGAACAACCGCTTTCACACCAAATCTTTCCAAGCATTTCCACGAGGTGCCGAACGTCATAATCACAACTCACGAGTCCTAATTCATGAAATCTAATCACTTGGCATCTTGTGCCCACATTACAACTCATAACCACACGGACGACTCACGTGCCAATAGAACAATCCTCACACCTAAGGAAAGAAGATAAGAGTACGTATAATGGTTAATGTTGTCAGGATTCACCTTTTAAAATCGATATGGATGATTTAACTGCGTGTATGCTTGTGCAAGTGTTCTACTATAATTCCAGTCAACAAATAAGAGTAGAGTCAATGAATGGAACATAAGCAACAATTACCACAAAATGTATGGTGTAATAGAAGTAACAATGAAGTTTGAAGCATCGACCAACACAACAAGATTAGCTACACAGAGCTGAGCAAATAGTGTAACACGGAGAAAATAATTAATAGTATGCTAAGGAAAACAACAATCAAAGACAATTGCACAGAAAAGGGGAAATGACAACAAGAGCACTCCCAAGGTACCACCTCGTAGTCTCAAATTTTAAATGAATCACAACTTTCCTTATATCAACGCGGGAGCCTTTATATTTAGTTTTTAAAAATTATTTTCCCGAAATTGCATCCCACATTTTAGTCCACCTTGTTACACTGCATGGCTTCTAGTAGTTCCTTTACTAGGCATGAATTTCAAGACCACCTTATTTCACCGCATATTTTTCAACTCCCGATTTGTACCAGCGCATGCGTATCAATAACAACAGTACGATAGAAACCTCGGGCAACACAATAATAACCGCACGACAGAAAACTCGTGCAAATACAATAACAACCGCACGGCAGAAACCTCGTGCAACACAATAACAACCGCACGACAGAAACCTCGTGCAAACACATAACAATTTTCTCAACAAAACACGTATGCCAAAAACATAACAACTCAAATAAATGACTTTCACCATCTGTGCCCACATGCCACAATATTTCCTCAAAACAGTTTCTATATCCCAACAATGTATAGTCCTTGGCCCAATCAACATAGAATACAACAACAACAACAACAACAATAATACGAGAATACGACAAGTAAATCAACACAAGAATTTTAGAACACAAAGAAACGGAAGAACGAACTCACAGAGAAAAACACAACAGGGAAATAATAGTCTCGACAAGAATAGTTCAACAAGGGAGAGCTTATGTGTAACAATGATTCTACGAAAGTACTCGATCCTAAGGGGTAGTTCCCCCACACAATGTTAGGTAAGATACTTACCTCAAAGAAGCTAGATTGTTACTATAAAATGACCTTTTCCAGTGAAACACCCTCCAAACGGCTCAAATCTAACCAAAATAATTCTGGATAATAAAGCTTCAATCTTTAACAAGAATCAAAAGTCAACCAAAATATATACGAACCCGCTCGAGGTCTCAAATCATATCAAACAATGTCAAAACTACGAATCGCACAACGAATCACACTTATGAACTTTTAAACCTTCCAACTTCCAAAACTCGTGCCGAAACATATCAAATCAACCCAGAATGACGTGAAATTTTGCATGCAAGTCCCAAATAACATAACTGAGCTAATCCAATTCTCGGAATAGAGATCCAATCCCAATATCACCAAAGTCAACTCTCAGTCAAACCAGTCAACCTTCCAAAACTTCAATTTTCTAATTTTCGCTGAAATGCTTCAAATTACCCTACGGACCTCCAAATCCAAATTCGGATGCCATGCCTAAGGCCAAATCATCATACGAAGCTATTGAAACCATAAAAATACCATTCCGGAATTATTTTCTTAAAGGTCAAACACCGGTCAACTCTTTTTATTTAAGCTTTAAAAATAAAAATTGTTCATCAAATCAACCGGTCGGATCGTTACATTCTCTCCCTCTTAAACGAACGTTCGTCCTCAAACGTGCCCAGTACCACTGCGAGGTCATCAAATCACTGAATGGTCTTCCAATAAGCTCTTGGGAAGAAGCTGTTAACTCTTCTTGTTACCAACTAAAAAGATGCATGGTTAGACCCCTTATTAGAAAAAACTCTCTATGACTTACTTAAAGGAAGAAAACCCAATGTATCACATCTTAGAGCCTTTGGTTGTAAATGTTATGTTCATAGTAATAGCAAGGAAGCTCTAGGAAATTTTGATGCTAGAAGATGTGAGTATTATTAGGTTATTCTCCACGTAGTAAGGCATTTAATGTTTTTAATAAACCAACATTGTGTCACGACCCCAATTTTTCTCCATATGATTTCGTGACAACACCTAGTATTTAAGACTAGGTAAGCCTAACACTTACTAAATAATTAGTAACATACACAGACCCACTCGTCTGAATATAACAACCAGTCCTGTAACATACACGGACCCACTCGAGGACTCAAATCACATCAAATAAATTTAAAACTACGAATCGCACCATGAATCGAACTTATGAACTTTTAAATCTTCCAACTTCCAAAACTCGTGCCGAAACAGGTCAAATCAACCCGGAATGACATCAAATTTTGCATGCAAGTCCCAAATGACATAACGGAGCTAATACAATTCTGGAATCAAGATCCGACCCCGATATCACCAAAGTCAACTCTCGGTCAAACATCTCAATCTTTCAAAACTTTAATTTTCCAATTTTCGCCGAAATACTTGAAATTTCCCTATGGACCTCTAAATCCATATCTGGACGCAAGCCTAAGTCTAAAATAATTATACGAAGCTATTGAAACCATACAAATTCTATTCCAGAGACATTTGCTTAAAGGTCAAACTTTGGTCAACTATTTTTATTTAAGTTTCAAAAATAAGAATTGTTCTTTCAATTAAATCCCGAATCATCTAAAAACTAATCTAGACCACACACGTAAAGCATAGTACATATTAAGAAACTTTTCGAGATCTTAATTAATCGAACGGGACGCTAATTCCCAAAACGACCGGTCGGGTCGTTACACATTGTGTGTTTCTCCACATAGTAAGGCGTATAAAGTTTTTAATAAACAAAATATGTGTGTTGAATAAACTGTGCATGTTGTATTTGATGAATCTGATCCTTCTATTGAGAAAAATGTACAGGATGATGATCAGGATCTTGGTCTAGCATGAAATGAGAATTCTGATCATAATAGCTATGTAGACTATCCTAAAAGTGAAAATAGGAGGAAAGGGAGGATAACACTGGTGAAGATGAAGCATCGCATTCAGGGGGAACCTTAATCACACCTGATGAGGAAGAAGATAATGGGCTAGAAGAACCTGCTCCTCCGGACGGTTCTCAAAATAGGTAGAATCCTCTTTCTGGTCCTCTAAATGAACAAGGTGAACAACCTTAAGAAAAAGGCCTAGAAAACCCCAATAGTAACATAAACAATACTCCTTGTATAATACTCAAGCTCAAATAAAGATTAGTGGTCCTTATCTATAGGAAACTCTCTCACCTCACTTTGAGAAATGTATTTGGCGATAGGAGCTTTGATAAAAGTTTCACCATGATGAAACCAGAAAAGAATATATTATTTAACTCACATGTCTTTGATTTTACCCTACATTGAAAAGGAAAAAGGCAAAAGAAATGCACACGTCAGAAGATTCGGAAACACCAAATGGAAATCCTAGGGTAGAAATGCTATTTTCGATAGACATTTCGAGTAGAGATGTCTAAATGAAAATGGGAGCTAACTTTAAGGGGCCGCTTATGGGTTTATCTACTTGGTCGAACAACGGCTATGATGCTAAAAATTATGGTTTTATATTTTTCCCTTCACAAAGAACTTCTTATACTTGGTCTTGATTATGCGCATATGGCGGAATAAAGATGGCATTTCGTGATTATTGCACATGCGGAGAAAAATGAATGGCATCTTGATGATGTTTATGTGATGGTTTGAGGGTGATTTTCTTGATGATATTCATCTGACGAAACGTGGGTGATATTTTTGATCAAGTACATGCTTTCTTTAAATTTTGTTATATATATTTCAACAAGTTGCAATTGTATTTGACATGCTATCATATGCCTTTGTTTCTACATGATGAATTGTTGTCAAAGATAGATTTTTCATGCGTTGAGTTGTTATCACATGTTTTAACGAGATTGTGGTGTTGTATTTCGTTATATATAATTCTTGTTGCCAGTTATTGATATATTGCACAAGTTCTTTATTCCTTTTGCAATTTATTGATATATTTCACAACTTTTTTAGCTAGTGAGTATCACATGCTTGAACTTCGTCACTATTTTATCGAGGTTAGTCTTGATATTTATTGGGTACCGATTGTGGTATAATAATACTATACTTATGTATATTATTGTATAGATCCTGGTGTTGGAGGCAGCAAAATGAGGGAGTGAGTGCATATATTGTTAGCGAGGATTCAAGGTAAAGCTGCATGACCGTCGCAGTCCCTTGGAGTCCCACCCTTATGTTGATACTGCTATTTTCACATACAAAGAATATTGAATTTTGAGATTTCTTTATATATCCAGTTTAAAGCTCATGACTCTATACCACCTAGTTCTGTAGAGTTGTGTGTGTTGCTATTTTGGGATTATGTTATCATTATTTCCGTTGTTCATTGTTAATTCAATCTCATTATGTCTTAGTTTGGTAATTCGATATTGTTGACGTGATTGGCTTATCTAGTCTTGAAGTTTAGGTGCCATCACGACTCCTTTGGTGAGATTTGGATCGTGCCACTTATCTTATCTGAAAAAAGGCCTCCACCTTCCAAAATACCATTTCCTCTAACTTTGGCCTCTAAATGCTCCAAATCTAGTCAAACAATACTCAAAGAGGTCAAACGAAGTCACAAAAATCGACTTCAAATAATAAATCTTCAAACTTTCATTAAATTTCAAAAGACAACAAAAAGTGAGCATGGGCCCACATGGTCCAAAGCCAAGTCAAAATTCGGATCTCCTTGAACCATAACCCCACGAGTCTAAATATGTTATTAGTTTTAAAATCCAAGTCCAAATCAATATTCAAAATCCCAAATTCTGCTCTCTTAAGTTTTAGACAAAAAACCCATATTCTAGTATTTGATTCCATTAGGTATAAAATTTTATGGATAATCAAGGTTTATGAATAAATTCAAGTAAAAATTACTTACCCTCAAGGTTGAGGGTTAAATCCCTCTTAAAAATCTCATCATCCCCTTCTCAAAATTTAAAAATGGTAAAAATAAGCTAAATCCCAATATTTGGATAAAATATACCCCTGGTAACATCTCTTTATCACCATCGCGACTTCTGTCGCATGACCGCGAAGAATAACTCCCAGCTGCTTTGCGCGATCGCGACTATGACCCGTCTCATATTTTCACAAAGAACAAACCCCTGGTCCCCCATATCCTTCTATGCAATCGCGACCCTATGCCACGCGATCGCGATTAATACCCTGACAACGGATGTTAGCTGCTGCAACAAGTCCAAAAATGATCTGGAACTACCTTGAAACTCATCATAGCCCCTTGGGACCTCTCTATATCAATATGGCAAGTCTGTATACCCTCCAGAAACTTGTCAACGGGCTCAAAATACAAATAACAACATCAAACCTAAAAATTGAAGATCAAATCAAATCATGAAGCTCTCTTAAGTTCATAAATTGTTAACTTTCCAAAGACTTTCCTGAATCACACCCGAGGCCCTTGGGTGCTCAACTGAACATCCGTACTAGTCCAAATCACTATATGAACCTATAGAAATCTTCAAAATACCAATACGCGATCGTTTATCCAAAATATTAATTTTGTCAAACTCTTCCAACTTAAAGCCTCTAGTTAGGAGTTAAGTATTCCAAATAATTTCCGAACCTCATGAAAGCAAAACTACTCATTATTGTTAGTCATAAAATATAGAATAAACCTACGGAATGTCTCAAATAGGGAAATGAGCTATAGAACTCAAAACAACCAGTTGGATCATTACAATCAGTTATTATTGGCTTCAATCACCTATGTCACACAAATAAGAGCATGAGGGATCACCTCCAAAAGAGGGTCTTCAATAACATGACTAATAAATAAGTCCAATACCCCTTATTTAAGATACAACCAATATTATGCAATTATTCTTTATTTTCAATCTGTACAAAGTTTTCCAACCTAGGGTTAACGACATAAAAAATCCAACAATAACATACACGATACTGCTTGTATAATACTCAAGCTCAAATAAATATTAGTGGTCCTTATCTATAGGAAGCTCTCTCACCTCACTTTCACCAATGTATTTGGCGACAAGAGTTTTGATAAAAGTTTCACCATGGTGAAAACAGAAAAAAATATATTCTTTAACTGACATGTCTCTGACGTTACCCTATAATAAAAAGGAAAAAGGCAAAGAAATGCACACATCAGATGATTAAGAAACACCAAATGGAAATCCTAAGTTTTCGTCTGAAATTTCAAAAACATCATTGCAGTTACAAAACCCCTAATAAAATAAAAACATTATTAAAATAGCTAAAATGACACTTACCATTACTAGAACCGCGAGCAATAACACTAGTGGTATGTAAATCCAACAACAATGAAAGTCCACTATAAGAAGTGATCCAAACTAAAGCTGAACTTGATGAAAGACGGATGAAATTTAAGACGATATTTGGATTATAGCCTTCAAACCAATGAAAAACCAGTAAAATCCATGGTTTCACCTCCTATGGTTTGAGATTTTTGTTAGCAGGGTGAGAGACAATGTTTGTAATTTGGAATTTAGATAAAAAGTGAAAACAGTTATTTTATTTCAACTTGGTGTGGGTTATCTTCATGGGTGTGGGTTATTTTTTCCAGGTTGGGTCCTAGGTGGATAATAAGTCCAAGTGGTAGCCAATAATTCGTTGACTTTATACGTGGGTAGTGCTTATGAACACGCGCTTGAGTTATAAATTGAAGTCAGCATTTTGTGTTTAAATGGTATATGAGGGAAGGGGTTAGAGTGTCAAAATAAAAAAGGTTTGAGTAGAGGTGTCTAAATAAAAAGCAGAGCCAACTTTAAGGGGTCGCTTATGGGTTTATCTACTTGGTCGAACAACAACTATGATGCTAAAAATTATGTTTTTATATTTTTTCCATCACAAAGAACTTCTTATACTTTGGCAAAGAAATAAATAGGTTAGCTAGGGAGAATTTAGAGGATAGGGTGAAAGTTAGAAAAAAGATACATACATTAAAGCTGCAAAATGCTAAAACTCACCTAAATCATGAAAAAGAATAAGAAAATGTGTACGCAGAGGAAGAAGAAATTAATGTCTTAATTTGATTCAATTATGAATCTAGCTTTAGATTTCATTAGAAATTACACTTACTATAGAGGAGTATGCTAGTTATAAATAACTCCATTGTACTCGAATTCCATAAATATCTGATAATACAATTAGTTTCTTCTTAGTTAATTAGGTCTCTTCTTTTGCCCTTAAATCTTCAAAGAGCTAGCATTGAATTATTATGGTGGTTGAATGAATTAAGCGTACTTAAACTTGGTTTGAAGATCTTTAGTAAGCCAAGAATGTGACTTTGAAGAAAACAATTTTTAAAAAAAGTTCGTTAGCCGATTAAAGTATAATTAAGCCATTTAGGTGACTTGATTTGCTATCATTTTTGGATCTATATTTATTCTCGTTATGTTGGGAAATCAAAATAAAGAGATGTATATTTAACAAGATCACTGTTGCAATTCGAAACACTAAACAAACGTATTTTTTGGTCCTTTAAGACAATATATATAGAGTTCTTTGAAACTAGAGATATAACATATTGATATTAGACACATAGTTCTTGCTTGGTTTTGGTGACATTCCGTATAAGTCATACAACTACTGCTAATGGTACTATTACTATTACTGCTAATGCTACTCTACTGCTACTTCCTCTGTTGCTGCTGCTGCTGTTGTTGTTGCTGCAATTGTTGTTGCTGCTGCTGCTGTTGTTGTTGCTGCTACTTCTGCAGCATCTGATGCTGGAAGCTCGCACGTTGGTTGCTCGCACGAAATTGCCGTCATTGCTTGCAAACACTAAATTGAAAGAAAAAATAACTCAAACACAGAATCCACCTAAAACCGGTGATGATAGATAAGCCAAATTTTCTATTCATAGCATGATATATAATCTTTCTGCTACTGTTTAAATAAGAGATGGTTTAAGAAAATAACTAATCAATCAATATCGAAGAATACTTAAAAGAATTAATTCCACAAATGAGATCAAAAAATTATTTAAAATGGGATGGCTAGTGTGTATCAATTTTATTTTCACGCGTTATTCTTCTTTTTATCCTTAAAAAGTATTTGGAAGCATGGAGTATTTGCAAGAAAGAGTTAATTAAGCCCCAAGGCATCACAACATAAGCACATCGATGGGGTCAAGGGTTAGAAATCAAAGAACAAAAGGAGAGAACGTTATCAAATAAGCAATGGCTAATTAAGAAGAGATGATAAATCCAATACTTTAACATGGTGACTCATTGATTCAATTTCGATGAATTGGAATTGGAATTGGATTCCGACATCTTCATCATTGTTATTGTCTTGAGCGCTCTTCATGAGTGTGATGGCCACAACTTGAGATGTGATATATGAAAGAGTGGTAAAGCATGATATTATATAGGGAGGGAATGGAACTCCAGGGTTTTCTTTTTTAATTTGTTTCCTTCTTTATTATTGTAACTAATAATAAATAGTAAGTTGTTATTAGTAAAATCAGATTCACTTCCAACTTTAAGACAAATATATGGTCATAATTTACTGTCTTTTCGAGGTTTTTTCCCTTCCATTAACGGATATTCAACAAACTTCTAATCTTGATCTTACCAAAAAAAAAGTCTTTACCTAAGTATTTTTTTCCTAACGGATAATCTGTGTTATTTTTCATTAATCTCACGTAAAAAATGTCATATAAAAAAATAACATTTGTATTGTACTACAAGGCCACATATCTCTCATCAAATAAAGTCAACCGCTTCAACTAATTAAGATCATTTTTATGTTGTATAATGACCTTCTCGGTATTACATATTCACTTAAATATTTAAGTTCGAGAAACAAATATGAAAACAGAACATGAAGCAATTCTATCACGATGTCACGAACCAAAATCTCACCTTAAGGATCGTCATGGCACCTAGTCTTTTAAACTAGGTACGCCAATCACTTACAATAGTTAAATCAATTAAACATGACGTAATAAAATATGATTTAATATAAATACAGAAATAAAGGTGATACAAGCTTACACGATAATAATCACAACAAATTTCTCAAGACTAAGTAGTACAAAGTTACGAACTATACGGAATACATAGAAACACTCGAAATACAATATCGTTCGGATAGAGAGTGTAACGACCCGGACGGTCGTTTTGAGTATTGTAGCTCTGTTTCCCCATTTACTACTTATTCTATGTTCATTTGTAGTTATGTGACTTGCCAGGGTTGGTTTGGTTCCGGAGATGTTTCGGAATGAATTGGGACACTTAGTCCCAAGATTGGAAGCGTAAGTTGAAAGAGTTGACCGGATATTGACTTATGAGTAAACGATTCCGGAATGGAATTTTGATGGTTCCGATAGCTTCGTATAGTGATTTTGAACTTAAGAGTTTGTCCGAATATTGATTTGGAGGTTCGTAGGTCGTTTTTGCTTGAATTGGTGAAAGTTGAAAAGTTAAAGGTTTGAAAAGTTGAGATGTTTGACCGAGAGTTGACTTTGTTAATACCGTGCTCAAATTTTAATTTCGGAAGTTGGAATAGTCCCCTTGTGTCAGTTATGACTTGTGTGTAAAATTTTAGGTCAATCAGAATTGGTTTGATAGGTTTCGGCATTGGTTTTAGAAGTTAGAAATCCATTAGTTTCAATAGGCTTCAATTGGGGTGCGATTCGTATTTTTAATATTTCTTGATGTGATTTGAGGCCTGGACTAAGTTCGTATGATTTTTTAGGATGTATTGGTATTTTTGGATAGGGTCCCAGGGGGCCTCAGGTGTGATTCAAATTGAAATCGGAATGAATTTTGGACTTATGGAAAATCTATGGGTTCAAGTCTGGTGTAACCGCACCTGTGTACATGTGCGGAGCTGCAGAAGCGGCCAGGAGTGCGCAGATGCAGAATTGGGCAAGGCTGGGCATTTGCGCAAGTGCGGAAGAAATTCCGCACCTGCAAACTTGCAGATGTGGGTGGGTGGTCGCAGAAGCGAATGTGGCCTGGGAGGCTTTTGTCGCAGAAGCGGAGAGAACTCCGCAGAAGCGGGAAAGGGCCGCAGAAGCGGGTGGTCAGGATTTAAGCAGGCTCCTTTCATTTTTGACTTTGGAAGCTCGGTTTGTGGTGGTTTTCTAGAGGGGTTTCACTATATTTCAATAGGTAAGAAACTTTTGATCATTTTTGTCCATTAATATTGAATACTATTGATTTCTATACCTAGATTATGTGTTTTTAATGTGAAATTTGGGGGATTTGTGGTATAGGTATTATAGAGTAAGATTTGGGGATTTGAGGCTCGATATGTGGTGGGAATTGGATGATTTTGATATGGTTGGACTCGTTATATAATGAGTGTTCAGATTTTGTGAATTTTGTCGGTTTCTGAGGCATGGGCCTGGGGTTGACTTTTTGGATTGACTTTTTGTATTTGTTTAAAGAACTTAGCTTTATCATTTGGAATCGCTTCCTATAGTTTGTATTGATTATATTAAGTTGTTTGTGACTAGATTCGAGTCGTTCGGAGGCCGATTCGCGAGGCAAGGGTTTTGTTAGAGCATTGAGTTGCGCACTTTGAGGTACGTGACACTTCTAAACTTGGTATTAAGGGCATGAATCACTGGAATACGTGTTATATGATTGGTGTTAGGTTGATGCACATGCTAGGTGACGGACGTGTGGGCGTACACCATGATAATTATAACTCCGCTAATTATGTGGCTATGTAGTTACCTAGTCTTGTTTTATCCATGTAATTCATACGAGTTAGAGTAATTGAGCTGTGATTCATGTTAGAATTCATGTCTACGCTATGTGCTTATTCTGTTGGGACCCACTGAGGTTATTTATAACAATCCAGCAGGTCGTTTTGAGCATTTGCATTCCGTTCAGCTATTTAGAGTCTTTAGTAGCTTCGTATGATGTATTATGACTCGTGTAAAACTTCGATTTTGATTTTCAGGTGATTCAGAATTGATTTGGAAGAATGAATTTCATGGTTGAAGCTTCAAGTTGGAAGAGTTGGCCGAGTTTGACTTTTGGATATTTGTCCTCGATCAGAGTTTTGATGGCTCTGTTAGGTCCGGATGGTGATTTTAGACTCGGGTGTATGCCCGGATTTGTATTTGGATATTTTTAGAAGGTTTCGACACTAATTGGAGAAAGTTGGAAATTTGAAGGTTTGGAATGTTCATAGGTTTGACCGAGAGTTGACTTTGATGATATCATATTCAGATTGTGGTTTCGGAAATTTGAATAGCTTTGTTATGTCATTTGGGACTTGTGTGCAAAATTTAAGTTCATTCCGAGTTGATTTGATATGTTTCGGCACGAGTTTTGTAAGTTGGAAGATTCAAAGTTCATTATATTTGATTTGAGGTGCGATTCATCATTTCAATATTGTTATGCATGATTTGAGGCCTTGAATAGGTCTGTGTTATGTTATGGGACTTGTTGGATTATTTGGATGGGGTCCCGAGATGCTTGAGTGAGTTACGGACGTGGTTCAGATTAATTTTGTCTCATATTGCATTGCTGTAGGGTAGCTGGTTCTGGTGTGACTGTACCTGCGAAGCTATGGGCGCAGGTTCGGAGATGCAAAAACGGCAGTGGCATCGCAGAAGCAAAGAGTACTACTGGGAGCAAGAGACCGCAAATGCGGAGTTCTTCTGCGCATCTACAAAGGCACAAATACGTGAATTTTTTCACATCTACGTTTGCGCATGAGCGGAGCTTGTTCCGCAGGTGCGAAGGGCAGGTCTCCAGTGCTTCTCCGTAGAACGGGAATTTTAGTCGCAAAAGCGATGCCGTATAAGTGGCTATTGTTTCGCAAATGCGAAATTGCCTAGGCAAAAGCTATAAATTGGGGGTTGTCCATTTTTATCATATATTGATCTATAGACCTCGGATTTGGGAGATTTTGGAAGAGATTTTCATCATATGGATTGGGGTAAGTGTTCTACACTCAGTTTTAATTATATTTCATCAATCTATCTTCGTTATTGGCATTTGATTAATGTTTTCGTTATTGATATTTGGGGGTTTTTGTCTAAGATTTCATAAAGTAAATTTTCGAGTTTTGAGTATCGATTCAGAGTCGGATTTTAGTGAAACAGTATGGTTGGACTCATAATTGAATGGGTTATCGAATTTTGTGATTTTTGTCGAGTTCCGAGGTGCGGTCCTGGATTTGACTTTTTGGTTGACTTTAGGCTTTTGATTAAGATTCGACCTTTATCGATTGGGTTTGTTTACTTTGGCATTATTTGATATTCTCGAGTTGCTTTTGGCTAGTTTCGAGTCCTTAGGAGGTCGATATGCGTATGATGGTGTTTCTGGATTATTGTTTGGCTTGCTCGATATTGGATTCGGCTTGTTCGAGGTAAGTAAAACTTCTAACTTGGTGCTGAGGGTATGAACCCCTGAATATACGTGTTATGTGCTCAGTGTTAAGGTGACGCACATGCTACGTGACGGGCGTGTGGACATGCACCGTGTGAATTATGATTCGGTTAACTCTGTGGTACTATGTGATTACTTAACCTTCTCTTTATCCATGAAATTTCTACATGCTAGAGTAATAGAGCTGCGATCCATGTTAGAAACCGTGTTTAGGCTATATACTTATTCTGTTGAGACCCACTGAAGGCATTTCAGTTGTTGAGATATTTGCTTAAATTACAGTTACATACTCATATATATTCTTTCATTTGTATATCATATCTCTGTCTCTGCTATTATTTGTTGTCACAACATGTTATCATTGTTTGGGCTGATTGGCATCAGATTTTTGAGCTCGAGAGATTGGAGAGATTGATGACTGAGTTGGGGCCTGAGAGTCGTGTTGTGAGTGAGATATGTGGATCGGGTTGTACTCCGCAACATGCCTTATGGCTATATGTTGATCGGGTTGCACGCCGCAATAAGCCTTATGTATATATGTGGACGGGGTTGCACGCTGCAACAGGCCTTATGGCTATGTGTGGATCGAGTTGCACGCCACAATAGGCCTTATGGCTATATGTGGATCAGGTTGCACACTGCAACATGCCTTATGGTATATGTGGATCGGGATGCATGCCGCAGCAGGCCTTATATGCTTTATTACTATTGATGGGACCGGGTTGCGCGCCGCACCAGGCACCGTACAATGCTGAGTGATTGAGTACGCTGAGGGATTAAGCATGATGAGTGGGAGTGCGAGACAGTGAGATTGAGCACTCTGAGATTGTGAGTACATGATTTCATCACTGTGATGCATTGCATTGACATGTATACTTTACATACAGGCATATAGATGCATTTCCTCATGCTACATGGTATTGTGACATTCATGACTTCACATGCACATTGACATCCAGGCATAGAGATGTACTTTCCTCATGCAATTTGAGATTTAAATATTTTATCCGTTGTTGAAAGTTTTGTTTTTGGAAAAAATCACAGTTTTCTAATTTACTCACATTTTGGTGAATTCGGTGAAAGATTTGGGTTTTAGTATTATACGTGAGAAGCATGCCTATTTTTCTGTAACTGTGGATTAGTATTACACATTTTGAGTTGTTTCTTGTACTACTTTTATTATATTGTTATGAGCTGTTGTTGGCCATTGGTGTTGGACTCTGATAGTTTGTTCATGCTCGTCACTGCTATCAACCTAATTTTAGGTTTGTTACTTATTCAGTACACGGGATCGGTTGTACTCATACTACACTTCTGCACCTTGCGTGCAAATTTTGGATGTTGATGTTGCTGTGTATGGCGGGAGCTAGCATTGAAGACGTACCTGCATTACGGTTATAGCTGCATCTTGTTCATGGTAGCTTTAGACTTATGAAAATCTGTTTATGTATATTTCAGACAGATGATGTATTTATTTAATACTAGCTTTGTAAGTGTTCCTGCACCACTTACGTGGCATGAGTTCTCATATCTCTTCTTAGAGAAATTTATTCCATAGACTCGCAGAGAGGAGTTGTGTAGTTGTTTTGAGCAGCTAAGCCAGGAGGATATGTTAGTGACCCAGTATGAGATGAGGTTTTAGAGTTGGCTCATCATGAGGTATTGTTAGTTCCCACTGATGGGAGAGGATTATGAGGTTCATTGATGGCCTCAACTATGGACTGTGTTTCATCATGACTTGGAAGATTTCGACAGGTGCGTGGTTTGACGAGGTGGTTGATATTGCTAAACACCTAGAGTTGGTTCGCAATCAGGAGCGTAAGGAGAGGGAGGCCAAGAGGCCTCGTGGTTAAGGTGGTTTCAGTAGTGCGTCATCTGGAGGACAGTCCCACCACAGCAGGGGTCATCCTTATGGGCCCGCTCAGATATCTCATCTGGTTCATCATAGTGCATCAGCTAGCCATGTTTAATATAATGCTCATCCGGGTCAGTCATCCTTTAGTGCCCTCCCAGCTCAGAGTTCATCTCGTGTTCCATCAGTTCAAGGTTCATCTGTACCAGGTTCTTCTAGTGGTTATTTTGGTTCTCGGGTTCAGATTCAGTCCTCGTCGCTATTGTCCGATCAGAGTTGCTTCTAGAGTGGAGAGTTGGGGTATGTGAGGAGGTATTTTCCTCGTCTTATGGGAGGTCCAGTTCACCAGAGGGGTCAGGCTATGAATTCTGTACCAATTACTTCACCACCCGCTCAGCCAGCTCGGGGTGGGACTCAGGCAGCTCGAGGTCGCTGTAAAGGGGGAGGCTGATCAGGTGGTGGTCAGGCTCAATGCGATGATTTTCTCTCCAAGCCAGAGGTTGTTGCTTTGGATGCAGTGATTACATGTATTGTTTCACTGTTCCACAGGGATGCTTCGATATTATTTCACACTGGTTCCACTTATTCATATGTATATCGTATTTTGCTCGTTATTTGGATATGTTCCGTGATTCCTTGGCTACACTTGTTTATGTATCTATACTGGTGGGTGATCTAATATTGTGGACCGTGATTTTTGATCGTGTGTGGTGACTATTGTGAGATTAGAGATGAAAGTTGATCTCTTGTTGTGTAGCATGGTTGATTTTCATGTGATTCTAGGCATGGATTGGTTGCCCCCATGTCATGCTATTCTAGACTGTCACACTAAGACCGTAACGCTGGCGATGCCGGGATTGCCTAGGATTGAGTGGAGAGGTTTCTCTGGACTATGTTCCCGGTAAAGTGATTTCATATTTGAAGGCCCAATGGATGGTTGGATAAGGTTGACTGGCATAATTGGCCTCTATGAGGGATGTTGGTGCTGATACTTCTACCATTGAGTCTGTTCCGGTAGTGCCTGACTTTTCAGGTGTGTTTCATGCAGACCTACCGGGCATGCCATCTGACAGGGACATTGATTTTGGTATTGACTTGGTGCTGGGCTCTCACCCCATCTCTATTCCTCTGTATCATATGGCACCAGCAGAATTGAAGGAATTAAAATAGCAGCTTCAGGAGCTTCTTGATAAGGGATTTATTAGTCCTAGTGTGTCATCTTAGGGTGCACCGGGAGCTATTTGACCAACTTCAGGGAGCTAGAGTGTTCTCTAAGATTGATTTGAGGTCTGGGTATCACCAGTTGAAGATTCGAGATTCTGATATCCTAAAGACAAAATTCAGGACAGCTATGGCCACTACGAGTTCATTGTGATGTCTTTTAGGCTAACCAATGCCCCCGCAACATTTATACATCTGATGAACAGTGTGTTCTATCCATATCTTGATTCTTTTGTCATAATATTCATTAATGATAGACTGGTGTACTCACGTAGGAGCATGCGCATCATTTGAGGATTGTACTACAAACGTTGAGGGAGAAAAAGCTTTATGCTAAATTCACCAAGTGTGAGTTCTGGCTTAATTTTGTGGCGTTCTTAGGGCACGTGGTGTCCAGTGAGGGGATCGAGGTAGATTTGAAGAAGATTAAAGTAGTTCAGATTAGGCCCAGACCATCTTCAACTACTGAGATTTAGAGTTTTCTTGGCTTGATCGGATATTATCGTCGTTTTGTGGAGAGTTTCTCGTCCATTGCTGCACCTTTGACTAAATTTACCTAGAAGGGTGCCCCATTGAGGTGGTATGATGAGTATGAGGAGAGCTTTCAGAATCTCAAGTTTTTTTACCACAGGTCCAGTTCTAGTTTTACCATCAGCATCGGGTTCATATACGGTGTATTGTGATGCCTCTCGGATTGGTATTGGGTGTGTCTTGATGCAGAAGGGTAGAGTGATTGCTTATGTTTTGCGCCAGTTGATCGAAGACCTATGAGAAGAACTACCCTATTTATGATTTAGAGTTGGCAGCCATTCTTCATGCATTGAAGATTTGGAGGCATTATCTCTACGGTGTGTCTTGTGAGGTATTTATAGATCAGCAGAGTCTACAACACTTGTTCAAGCAAAAGGATCTAAATTTGAGGCAGTGGAGATGGTTAGAGTTGTTAAAAGACTATGATATCACCATTTTGTATCATCCCGGGAAGGCCAATATGGTGGCTGATGCCTTGAGTAGAAAGGCGGTGAGTATGGATAGCCTTGCATATATTCCTGTTGGTGAGAGACCGCTTGTATCAAATGTTCATGCTTTGGCCAATCAGTTCATGAGGTTAGATCTTTCGGAGCCTAGTCGGGTTCTAGCTTGCGTGGTTTCTCGGTCTTTATTATATGAGCACATGAGAGTGCGTTAGTATGATTACCCCCATTTGCTTGTCCTTAAGGACATGGTATAAAACGGTGATGCCAAGGAGGTTTCTATTGGAGATGATGGGGTGTTGCGGATGCATGGTCAGATTTGAGTGCCCAATGTCGATGAGTTAGATGAGTTGATCCTTGAGGAGGCCCACAGTTTACGGTATTCCATTCATCCGAGTGCCGCAAAGATGTATCAGGATTTGAGGCAGCACTATTAGTAGAGAAGGATGAAGAAAGATATAGTGGAGTATGTGGCTCGGTGCTTGAACTGTCAGCAGGTGAAGTATGAGCATCAGAGGCCGGGCGAATTGCTTCAGAGGCTTGAGATTCCTGAGTGGGAATGGGAGCGTATCGCCATGGACTTTGTTGTTGGGCTCCCATGAACTTTGTAGAAATTTGATGCTATTTGGGTGATTATGGACTGATTGATTAAGCCCACACATTTCATTCTAGTTGTGACTACCTATTCTTCGGAGCAGTTGGCAAAGATCTATATCCGCGAGATTGTTCGTCTTCACGGTGTGTCGGCGTCCATTATTATGATTGGGGCACACAGTTCACATCACAATTTTGCAGAGAAGTACAGTGAGAGTTGTGCACACAGGTTGAGTTGAGTACAACATTCCACCCATATATGGACAGACATTCCGAGCGCACCATTCAGATATTGAAGGATATGCTACGCACTTGTGTTATGGATTTTGGGGGTTCTTGGGATCAGTTTCTAGTGCTTGCATATTTTACCTATAACAACATCTATCAATCGAGTATTAACATTGCTCCTTATGAGGCCTTATATGAGAGGTGGTGTCATTCTCTAGTTGTTTAGTTTGAGCTGGGGGAGGCTAGGCCATTGGGCACGGATCTAGTTTAGGATGCATTGGATCAGAAGGTTAGTTTCGCACGGCATAGTGTAAACAAAAGAGCTATGACGATCGGAAGGTGCATGATGTTGCATATATGGTGGGAAAGAAGTTATTGCTCAGATTATCGCCCATGAAGGGTGTGATGAGGTTCGAAAAGAAGGGAAAGTTGAGCCCTCGGTATATTGTCCCTTTTGAGGTTCTTGAGAGGATTGAAGAGATGCCCTACAATCTTGCATTGCCACCTAGTATATCGGGTGTTCACCAAGTGTTTCATGTTTTCATCCTCCGGAAGTATTACGATGATCTGTCTCATGTGTTTAATTTTAGCATAGTTCAGTTAGATGGAGATTTGACATATGATATTGAACCAGTGGCCATGTTGGATTGGCATGTTCGAAAGTTGAGGTCAAAGAATATAGCTTCAGTAAAAGTGCAGTGGAGAGGTCAGCCCGTGGACGAGGCTACTTGGGAGACCGAGCAGGAGATACAAAGCAGCTATCCACACCTATTTGAGACTCCAAGTATTATTGTAGATACATTCAAGGACGAACGTTTGTTTAATAGGGGGAGAATGTAAGGACCCAGCCAATCATTTTAACTACTGTAGCCCTGTTCCTTTATTTAATGCTTATTCTATGTTCATTTGTAGTTATGTGTCTTGCCGGAGTGGTTGGTTTAGTTTCAGAGATATTTCAAAATAAATTGGGACATTTAGTCTCAAGGTTGGAAGCTTAAGTTGAATGAGTTGACTAGATGTTGACTTATTAGTAAACGACTCTGGAATGGAGTTTTGATGGTTCTGATAGCTTTTTATGGTGATTTTTGACTTAGGAGTATGTCCTGGTGTTGATTTGGAGGTCCATAGGTCGTTTTGGCTTGAATTGGCGAAAGTTGGAAAGTTGAAGGTTAGGAAAGTTGAGAAGTTTGACCGAGAGTTGACTTTGTTGATACCAGGCTTGGATTTTAGTTCCGGAAGTTTGAATAGGTCCGTTGTGTCATTTATGACTTAGATGCAAAATTTAAGGTAAATCGGAATTGGATTGATAGGTTTCGACATTGGTTTTAGAAATTGGTAATCCATTAGTTTCAATAGGCTTGAATTGGTGTGTGATTCATGTTTTTATGTGATTTGAGGCTTCGACTAAGTTCGTATGATATTTTAGGATGTTTTGGCATGTTTGGTTGGGGTCCCAGGGGCCTCGGGTGTGATTCAAATTGAAATGGGAATGAATTTTGGACTTATGGAAAATCTGTTGGGTTCAAGTCTGGTGTAATCGCACCTGCGTGGAATTCGCCGTAGGTGCGAAGCCGCAAAAGAGTCCAAGAGGGTGTAGATGCGGAATTGGGCAAGGTTGGGCATTTGCGCAGGTGCGAGAGAAATTCCGCACCTACGAGCTCGCAAATGCGGTTAGGTGGTCGCAGAAGAGGTTGTGGCTTGTGAGGCTTTTGTCGCAGAAGCCGAGAGGACTCTGCAGAAGCGGACCCGTAGAATGGAAAAAGGGCCGCAGAAGCGGGTGGTCGAGATTTAAGTGGGCTTCGCAGAAGCGGTGGATTTTTATATTAAGTTGTTTCTGATTAGATTCGAGTCATTCAGAGGCCGATTGCGAGGCAAAGGTTTGTTGGAGCATTGTGTTGCACACTTTGAGATAAGTAACACTTCTAAACTTTGTACTGCGTGTATGAATCCCTAGAATACATGTTATATGGTTGGTGTTGGGGTGACGCACATGCTAGGTGACGGCCGTATGGGCGTGCACCGTGGTTATTATGACTCGGTTGATTCTGTGCTGCTGTATAGTTTCCTAGTCTTGTTTTATCTGTGTAATTATTATTATTATTATTATTATTATTATTATTATTATTATTATTATTATTATTATTATTATTATTATTATTATTATTATTATTATTATTATTATTATTATTATTATTATTATTATTATTATTATTATTATTATTATTATTATTATTATTATTATTATTATTATTATTATTATTATTATTATTATTATTATTATTATTATTATTATTATTATTATTATTATTATTATTATTATTATTATTATTATTATTATTATTATTATTATTATTATTATTATTATTATTATTATTATTATTATTATTATTATTATTATTATTATTATTATTATTATTATTATTATTATTATTATTATTATTATTATTATTATTATTATTATTATTATTATTATTATTATTATTATTATTATTATTATTATTATTATTATTATTATTATTATTATTATTATTATTATTATTATTATTATTATTATTATTGTTATTATTATTATTATTATTATTATTATTATTGTTATTATTATTATTATTATTGTTATTATTGTTATTGTTATTATTGTTGTTATTGTTATTATTGTTATTATTATTGTTATTATTGTTATTATTGTTATTGTTGTATTATTGTTATTAATTGTTATTATTATTATTATTATTATTATTATTATTATTATTATTATTATTATGATTATTATTATTATTATTATTATTATTATTATTATTATTATTACTATTAGTATTATTATTATTATTATTATTACTATTATAATAACCTAAGAGTGTAAAACGGTCAATTTCCACATATGAGCCCGGGTACACACTTGTCACCTCCTGGATACGGCTTTCACAAATTCAAATAATGTAATGACGCCAAATCCTACGGGTAATTTCCTCCACACAAAGTTAGGCAAGATACTTACCTCAAATAAGCCAAATAAATCTACTAATAAGCCCTTCCCACATGAATAAACTTCCGGACGGCTCAAATCTAGCCAAAATAACTTAATATCATAAATAAAAGCCATAGAAACTGATTCCGAATAATAAAGGTTCAATCTTAAACAAGAATAAAAAAGTCAACCCAAAATATCAATCTTGGGCCCGCTCACCAGAACCTGGCAAAACTCACAAATTCCGCACACGCAATCAAATACGAGTCTAACCATACCAAAATCATCCAATTCTGACTTCAAATCGGCCTTCAAATAATCAATTTATCATTTTGAAAAGATTTTACTAAAATGCCCAATTTCTCTACATCAAATCATCAATCACACACTAAAACCAAGGTTGGAATCATGAAATATAAACAAATCCAAGCTAGGATTATTTACCCCAATCCAAATCGTGAAAATCCCCTCCAATTCGCTCAAAACAAAGCTCTCCATCTAAAAATGTGATAAAAAAAGAAAAGCCCTCGAAATAGAGTACTATATAAGTCTGCCTAGGGGTCCTCACTCCTCTTCGCGATCGTATGACCTACATCGCGATCGCGAAGAAGTAATCATCAACTGGCAAAAATCCTCATTCACGAACGTGGTCTGACACTCGCGAACGTCATGCACAACTCCCACAACCCTTCACAAACGCAGTCACCTACACGCGAAGGCCAACAACCAGGAAGCCACGTCCAGTCTTCACTCTACGCGTATGGGACAACAGAGAAGCGAACACGATGGCCACCACTCATCAATGCTCAGCGAACGCGACCATCACATCGTGAAAATGATAACCAAAACAACAGCCTCCCAAATAACACTTCAGAATCGCAATGAGCTGCGAAACATCAGAAAACCAACAACTCCAAATATGAGTGAAATGGTCTGAAACTCGTCTGAAACTCATCCAAAACGCACCCGAGGTCTCGGGATACCGTCCAATTGCACCAACCAGTTTCAAAATATAACACGGACCTAATTGGGACCTGAAATCATACCAAACAACATCAAAACTATGAATCACACCTCAATTCAAGCATAATGAACTAATAAACTTCCAACTTCCAAAACTAATGTTGAACCATATCAAATCAACCCAAAATGACCTCAAATTTTGCATGCAAGTCCCAAATGACATAATGGACATATACCAACTCCCGAAACCATAGTCAGAATCCTATATCAACAAAGTCAACTTTCGGTCAAACCTAATAACCTTTTAAACCTTCAACTATCCAACGTTCACTAATTCCAAACCTTGCCGCCTTTCCACATTGTACAATTCTTATCAGATTTGCTTATGCTTGTTAAGTTTATCAGTTTATATTTATGATTAGTATATTATCAATAGGTTTAGATATGATCGACACTTAGTGCCAGCTATCCATTGCGGCCCTAAGCTGAGTCGTGACATAACTTCTGGACCCGATCTATTGCCTTCTACTCATCCATCGACATAGAAGGCCTAATATCTGCCTAACTATAATAGGTTGAACTACCCCAACAACTGGAATGGCTAGAACTCCGACGTTCAAAATATAGTAGTGGCCTGCTTTGGAGTGTGATTATTTGGGTTCGTGCTCCCTCTCCAGCCTAAGAAGTAGTTGGGACCACAAGAATCATCTTGGCCTATGCCAAACTCTCGAAGTAACTCAAAATCTTGACAATGGCATCTTGAATCACAAGAATAACAATAAAACCCTTAGGAACCTATGTTGGACCTGGTGGAACAACCTGATTTGGAACTTGATCCACCACTGGAGATATAGGGGGCTCCTTGAAGGGGCTCTAGTATGAGCATGAGTAGTCACGGGTACTCCACTTCGAGGTGCTGTTGTGCACGCCCTGGCCTGAGCTCCAGCCCTACCTCTACCATGACCTCTATCTCGAGTTGCGGCTACAAACTGGTGTGTCGGCTCTTTCTTTCCATGCGCAGAAGAACGTGTCCTCACTATGTTTAAGAGAATAGACGAGTAAAAATTCGAACATTAGGATGAAACAAGGTCGCACAATAAAGAAAGAGAAGTTTCTTAAATATCCCATACCCTCTCGAAGATAAGTATAGATATCTTCATACCGATCCGCAAGACTCTATTAGGCCTTCTCATGACTCGTAGAACCTATGAACCTAGAGCTCTAATACCAACTTTGTTAGAACCCAAAATCCCACCAGAGTCATAATGGCACCTAACCTAAGAAGCTAGGAAAGACAATATTAACAAACAACCAAAGCAAGATAGATAAAGGTTAATCAGTTATTTTGATATAGACAAAGCATAAGATAGAAATCTAACATCAACAACCAAATACATAAATACAACATCCATCTCTTAAAACCCAGTAGTACATAGTCATGAGCTACTAAATAGAGTAAACCTAAGTCTCAAATGTAAACGTGCTTCCTAAAACAAAAAGAATAGTAGGATAGATAAGCAGAGGAATACATGCACTATGAATCACCATAATAGCTCACCACAAAGTATCCAAAGCCAAGCTACTAAGTGCACTCCTGAATGTCGTTGGGACTAACACCAAAATCTACACAAAAAATAAAGAATAGTAGTATGAGTACAAAATCATTGTGTACTCAGTAAGTATTCAGTTTAACCCTGATGAAGAATAGTGAGGTTTAGATAAAAGAATATTCACTTCCATAACCTACTCAACATGAGTCTAGAATGTCTATGCATGATAAAACTCATTCCATCTCCACCGATACCTCCCAAGTGCCTGACATCTCCTAGGGGTCCAAAGATCACCACGCATACACGGACTAAAAGTAACATGGGTAATTACGTGACTTGGAAGGGAAGGATCCAATCCATGCACCCGAGCATCATAGCCCATTATCGGTCATCAATGTCTCATAAATCAGTCATCAAACTGTATGGAATGTACCACCGTTCCATAATCATAATCACCACACGGAATGACCCATCATGCAAATCTCAATCTATAAATATATGGATATAAATAAGAGATAAGTATATATTATGCATATGCATATCCGATTTGGCTTATGGATCACTATGCAAGCATATGTTTCATGCTTGTTTGAGTATTAGTAATGAGATTTCTCAATATCATGCTAAGAATAACTAGGATTTACAGATGAAGATGTCATTCGTTTAATGATAAATAAAAAGGAATATCAAAAATTTGAGAGGATGAAGCTGAATCATCTTTCAAAGTAACAGAAAGAAAAACAAAAATTGGAGTGGGAGAGTCTGAGCCAAAAAAGGGAACCGTCACTTCTTTCTCTCATTCAAAACTGTTCATGAGACTTTCATCTCACACGACTCCTAAGTGATAAAAGAAAGAAGAACCCTTTTTCTTTCTTCTTTGATTACCTTTCTCACGTATGTATAAGACCGAAACCATTCAATTTCTAAGAAGGATTGTTAATCCTTAACTTTTTAATTAAATCTTCGTCATTGGATGTGAATAACTGATTTTTTTAATCTTTTCAACCTTGGTTTCGTAGGAGCAAAATCATCATACAAGGATGTATACTTGTGTACAAGTATGACTATATATAAAAAATATAATCCAACACATCGAATAACATTTCATGTCCAAATAAAGCATCAAAAGCACCCCAAATATGGTATACCCTTTGCAACCACATATACACTTGTCACCACCATATAATTATTTCCAAAACAAATAGTATTTATCATATAAGTTCATTTTAGGAAAAATTCCCTCAAAATAAAGTTAGTCAGGATCAGTCATTTTGTGTATTTAAACCGTATTTTGCCATTTGATGCTTCATGTATTCTTAATTGTTATTTTATGAGTTGCGGGGATGGTTGATTTGGTTCCGGAAATATTTTAGAGTGAATTGGAATTCTATTATTGGAATTTTAAGTTATAGGGGTTAACCAAGGTTTGACTTTAGTGTTAACGACCTCAGATTCATATTTTGATAGTTCTAATAGGTTTGTATGGTTATTTTGAATATTGGCGTATGTCCGAATTTAGATTTGAAAGTTCCTAGGATGATTTGACTCTTTTTGTCGAGGTTTGGCAATTTGAAGGTTTAGAAATTTCATAAGCTTGACCATGGGTTAACTTTAAGGCTATCTGGTTCATATTGTTGTTTTGAAACTTGGAATAGGTCTGTTTTATTATTTGGGACTTGTGTGTAAAGTTTGATCTCATTCCAAGTTGGTTTGGTAGGAATCAGACATTTGGTTATGAATATTGAAGGTTTTGAGTTTCAAGGCTTGCATGATGTGTTTTGGTGTTCGATTCGTGGTATTGGATATTATTTTGAAGTTTTTAACTTGCGAGTGAGTTTGTAAGAGGTTTATGTACCTGTGTGGATTTTTCGCGTGGAGCCCTAGGGGCTCGAGTGAGTTTTGGATGGATTTCGGTGTAGTTTGATGACGTCTCACTTTTGCCGGTGCTGCAAACCTCGCATTTGCGAGAGTCTGCTCGCATTTACGAATGTCTGCAATTGCAGACCTCTTATCGCATATGCAATTGTGGGCTGCTATGGGGGACCTCACAATTGCGAGGGATTTCGTCGCATTTAAGGCATTGTTTGGCATGCTGGGCACTTCGGATTTGCGACGTTTGCGGTCGCATTTGCTGGGGCAGTTTGGGTTCGCATTTGTGAGCCTAAGGTCGTATTTGCGAATGGAGTGCCAGTTGTGGATCCACGGTCTTCCGAACAGGGCATTATATCTCATGTCCCCTTCGATCACATAAAACATGGTCTCCTGGATGGTCCCGGCTGCGTTCACTGGTAATGTTATTTCTCCCTTAGTAGTTTCACAAGGCATGTTGAATCCGTTTAGCACTCGAGCCGCGGGCACAATTTTGTCCTATAGGCCGAGTTGTTCTACGACCCTTGATCGAATGATGTTGGCCGAACTACCTGGATCAATTAATACACGTTTAACTTGAGTTTTATTCATCATAATCCGGACATGCTCCTAAGTCCAAAATAACCCAACACAACTAAGGGAACCATCAAAATGCTATTCCGGAGTCGTTTACACACAAGTCAACATCCGGTCAACCATTTCAACTTAAGCTTTCAACCTTGAGACTAAGTGTCTCAATTCATTCCGGACCCGAACCAATTACCCCGGTAAGTCACATAGTATCTATAAAGAATAAAATGAGTAGTAAATGGGGGAACAATGCTATAACTCTCAAAACGACTGACCGGGTCGTTACAGTCTGGTAGGTGTCTTGACTTGCCCTCGTCACTAGTCTACCAAGGTTAGGCTTGATACTTACTGGGTACCGTTGTGGTGTACTCATGCTACGCTTCTACATATTTTTGTGTAGATTCAGGTATTTGTGATCGTATTGTTGAGAGTTATGTCTGCGCGGCTGGAGATTTCAAGGTATTCTTGCTTGACTTTCGCAAGCCTCGAAGTCATCTTCAGATATCTTCCCATTATTATTTATCATTTTATCAGATGGTGTTGTATTAGAGGTTTTAGTACATTTCTCTAGAGCTTATGAATCAGTTTCACCGGATTATGAGACTTATCGGCTTTATTTTATTATTTTAGTAGTTATTAATGTAATATTTCCTTGTTGTTAGGTACCTAGTCTTAGAGACTAGGTACCATCACGACATCCTAAGGTAGAAAATTGGGGTCGTGACAATATATATAGTCGAAGACCTAGTAGAAGAAGAATATATTTTTGTCTGGCCAATATCAAGCTCTTTATTCTACCCTAAATAAGCATTGAAATTTATATTTGCTTTACTGTGTAACTAATAGAGAGAAGAAAGAGAGAGAAATATTGGTGAGGTACTGTATCAAAATATTAAGAGTTTATTTTATCTTTGAAAGGCGTTAGTGGGTATTGTACTCATCAACATATGTATAATAAGAACTCCAAGGAGCATTAAAGAGGGAACCCTTTTGTAACCCAAAGGGAATGGACTAGGATTCATATTGAATCCGAACCAGTATAAAATATCAGTATCATTTACTTTCTGCACCGTACATTTTGAGCTTATTTTTTACTTTTGCTCAAATGTTTAGCTGACTAATTGACAAACTAGTCGACTATCTTTCAAAAATAAATATACAGGAGTCAATTCACCCCTGTACTTTCATAAATATGTGATTCATTTTCAAATCCAAGTCCAAATCGATATTCAAAATTCCAAATTTTGCTCTCTTAAGTTTTAGATATAACCCCAAATTCTAGTCTTTGATTCCATATTTTAGGTATAAAAATTCATGGATAATCATGGTTTATGAATAAATTCAAGTAAAATTACTTACCCTTAATATTTGGGTGAAATCTCCTTT
Organism: Nicotiana tabacum; assembly: GCF_000715075.1. Classification (NCBI taxonomy): domain Eukaryota; kingdom Viridiplantae; phylum Streptophyta; class Magnoliopsida; order Solanales; family Solanaceae; genus Nicotiana; species Nicotiana tabacum. The sequence continues at coordinate 57,345,427 of NC_134091.1, read as the reverse complement.
ACTTCTCAAAACTCAAAAATGGTGAAAATAAGCTAAATTCCAAAATTTGGACAAAATATACCGCTGGCAGCATCTCTTTATTGTCATCACGACTGCTGCCACACGATCGCGAAAAATAACTCCCAGCTACTTTACGTGATCTCAACCCCCCCTCACGCATTAGCGAAGAACAAACCTTTAGTCCCCAATATCCTTTTATGCGATCGCGACCCTATGCCACGCGATTGCGATTAATACCCCTGATAGCAGATGTTAGCTACTGCAACAAGTCCAAAAATGATCGGAAACTACCTTGAAACTCATCAGAGCCCCTTTGGACCTCTATAAATCATATCGGCAAGTCTGTATACCCTGTATGAACTTGTCCAAAGGCTCGAAACACAAATAATAACATCAAAACTAGAAATTGAATATCAAATCAAATCATGAAGCTCTCTTAAGTTCATAAATTCTAACTTTCCAAAGAATAGCCTGAATCACACCTGATTCCCTTGGGTGCTCAACCAAACATCCATACTAGTCCAACATCACCATACGAACCTATAGAAATCTTCAAAATACCAATACGTGGTTGTTTATCCAAAATGTTGACTTTGGTCAACTCTTCTAACTTAAAATCTCTAGTTAGGAACTAAATATTCCAAATTATTCCCGAACCTCATGAAACCAAAACTACTCATTCTCGTAAGTCATAAAATATAGAATAAACCTACAGAATATCCCAAATAGGGAAATGGGTTCCAGAACTTAAAATAACCGATTGAGTCGTTACCATCAATTATATTGGCCTTAACCACCTGTGGCCCACAAATAAGAGCATGAGGGACCACCTCCATAAGAGGGTCTTCAATAACATGACTAACAAATAAGTCCAATACCCCTTGTTTACGATACAATCAATATTATACAATTGTCCATTATTTTCAATGAGTACAAAATTTTTCGACCTAGGGTGAAAGACATAAAAAATATCAACAGTAACATACACGATACTACTTGTATAATACTTAAACTCAAATAAAGATTAGTGGTCCTTATCTACAGAAATCTCTCACCTCACTTTCATCAAAGTATTTGGCGGCAGGAGCTTTGATAAAAGCGGAGCTAACTTTAAGGGGCCGCTTACGGGTTTATCTACTTGGTCAAACAATAGCTATGATGCTCAAAATTATGTTTTTATATTTTTTCCATCGCAACGAACTTCTTGTACTTATGCAAAGAAAGAAATAGGTTAGGGAGAATTAAGAGGATAGGGTGAAAGTGAGAAAAAAGGTACATACATTAAAGGTGCAAAATACTAAAAATCACCTAAATCATGAAAAAGAATAAGAAAATGTGTACGCAGAGGAAGAAGAAATTAATGTCTTAATCAGATTCAATTATGAATCTAGCTTTAGATTTCATTAGAAATTACACTTACTATAGAGCAGTATGCTAGCTATAAACAACTTCATTGTACTCGAATTCCATAAATATCTGATAATAATACAATTAGTTTCTTCTTAGTTAATTAGCCCTCTTCTTTTGCCCTTACATCATCAAAGAGCTAGCATTGAATTATTGTGGTGGTTGAATGAATTAAGCGTACTTAAACTTGGTTTGAAGATCTTTAGTAAGTCAAGAAGGTGACTTTGAAGAAAACAATTAAAAAAAACAAATTTGTAAGCCGATTAAAGTATTAGCCATTCAGATGTCTTGATTTGCTATAATTTTTGGATCTATGTGTATTCTCGTCATGTTCGGAAATCAAAATAAAGAGATGTATATTTAACAAGATTGTTGTTGCAATTCGAAACACTAAACAAACGTATTTTTTGGTCCTTTAAGACAATATATATATAGTTCTTTGAAACTAGAGATATAACATATAGATATTAGACACATAGTTCTTGCTTGGTTTTGGTGACATTCCGTACAAGTCATACTACTACTGCTAATGGTACTATTACTACTACTGCTAATGCTACTCTACTGCTACTTCCTCTTTTGCTGCTGCAGCTGTTATTGCTGTTGTTGTTGTTGCTACTTCTACAGCATCTTATGCCTGAAGCTCAAAGGAATTGAAGCCTCAACGAGAGGTGGAGGACATTCAGAGGGAAGCTTTAATTTTTAAAACATCAGTCCTACAAGTGAAAGTGCATAATCTCTCTGCAAAAGATAAAAGAAATCAAATTTTCGACTTCCAATATCATCATTAGTTTATCCAAATTAAAGCAAATTCGAAATGTTATTGCTTTACCTGCGCACTTTCCAAGGGGAATCAGATTGCAAACATATAGTTGGTTGCTCGCACGAAATTTTCGCCACAGCTTGCAGACACTAAATTGAATGAAAAAACAACTCAAACACAGAATAAATCGGTGACGATAGATAAGCCAAATTTTCTATTCATGCCCATGATACTCTTTCTGCTACTGTTTAAATAAGAGATGGTTTACGAAAAAAAACTATTCAATCAATATAGAAGAATACTTAAAAGATTTAGCATCATGTTTTTAATTAACTTCCACAAATGAGATGAAAAAATTATTTTAAATGGGATAGAGTTAATCAATATGGAAGCGTGGAGTATTTGCAAGAAAGAGTTAATTCAAACCCCAAAGCTTCATAACGTAAGCACATTGATGAGGTCAAGGGTTAGAAATCAAAGAACAAAAAGAGAGCACAATATTATCAAATAACAAAAATGGTTAATTAAGAAGAGACGATAAATCCAATACTTTAACATGGTGATTCATTGATTCAATTTTGACGAATTGGAATTGGAATTGGATTCCAACATCTTCATCATTGTTATTGTCTTGATCGCTCTTCATGAGTGTGATGGCCACAACTTGAGATGTGATATATGAAAGAGTGGTAAAGCATGAGTTTATATAGGAGGGGAAATGGAACTCCAGGGTTTTCTTTTTAAATTTATTTCCTTCTTTATTATTGTAACTACAAATAGATAGTCAGTTGTTATTAGGAAGATCTGATTCGCTTCCAATTCTAAGAAAAATATTTGGTAAATTTTTTATTTTATTCTTTTTCGAGGTTTTTTTTCCTTCCGTTTACGGACATTCAAGAAACTTCTAATCTTGATCTTACAATTGTTGTATATGAAAAAAAGAGCCTTTCCCTAACTTCTTTTGAACTACGTACTATTTTTTCTTTTTTTTATTTGAACTATGTACTAAGTATTAAACGAAAAACTAATGTCATCCTCCTACAAAGCCTTTATATACACTTGTATTTGGTATCCATACCAAAGACTTCAAAGTGAAGCCTTTTTGTGCCTCTATTATTGACAGAAAAAATGAACCGTGAAATCTTTGGCTAGGCCGCTGAAAACATATGAACACCTGGATTATTTATTTTTTAAAAATATTTCAACGATCTCTCCTTCAAAAACAAATTAATGACTGCATGAAAGGATATGTCCAACTGCAAAACCATCAAAAAGTATGACGTTCTGCGTAAATAATACCATGGCCGTCAAAAATTATAGTTTCTTAATATTCTGGGACCCTTTTTCTATGGCTTGTTTATTGAAAATAATGCCATGGCCTTCAAAAGATTGAAACTTACTAGCTTAATGGGTATTTTCCAGAACTACTAGATATGTGCACTTTCAATACCTTGTTTATCCTAAAAATCGGATAATAATTGAATTTATATGTGATTTTAAGGATACGTGATATAACTTGATACAAATTAAGGAAACAAATTAGAATTGAAATTGACGATAAAAGAATAAATGCAAACCACACAAATCGAATAGCCTTACGCTAAACTGTTTACCAAATCGAACAGCCTTGGCCTTCGAGTTTGATCACCCTTAAACCAAGAGATGTCTTAATTGATGTATAAACAGAATAACAAGATGATAAAAGCTAGAAAACGACAGTATATTGCTTTATGTTGCGTAATGCGTTCTTTTTTACAAATGATAAGACCCCCTTTACATAGTATGGGAGTCCTACTCTTGATATAATTCTATACAAGGTAAAATATTTCATGATTTGCTAATCAATTGGCCTATCCTTGATACGTGCCGATATTTCCGCTATGATCTACAACCGATCACGGATATTTCGCCCTTCTGTTATTCGGCTCGGCATATTTCCCTCGATCTCGTCTAATCTCAATTTTGTTCGATGACATGGTCTCAAGCTTAATGATATAACGTCGCACCTAGGTTCGATATAAGCCGAGGTCGAATTTTAACCTACCATATTTCAGTCTCGATTAGGCACACAAGAGGCGATGGATTGTCTAACCACATTGCCCGTGGGTGGCTTCAGTACGATGCCAAGTCTAAACCCATTTGCGTTCAATGCACCGTCCATAAAGAGGGTCCAAATTCCCGAGGATATTTCTGAGTTTACCAACAACTCTCTTTCGACCTCGGGTATTAGGGTCGGAGTGAAGTCGGCCACGAAATCTGCCAAGATTTGAGACTTAATTGTTGTTCGGAGTCGATATTCGATATCGTACCTGCTGATTTCCACGGCCTATTTGGCCAATCGTCCCGAGAGTTCAGGTTTATGCATTACATTTCGCAATGGGTAAGTTGTCACAACACATATAGGGTGGCATTGAAAGTACGATTTTAGTTTCCTAGAGGCGCTTAACAAAGCGAGCGCCAATTTTTCTAGGTGGGGGTATCTTGTTTCGGCCTCACCCAAGGTCCGGCTAACATAATAAATACTCTTTTACGTACCTTGTTCTTTCCGAACTAGGACTCCACTTACTGCTATCTCCAATACTGCTAAATATAAGTACAGTTGTTCGTATGTCGTCGGCGTGTGAAGCAGTGGCGGGCTCGACAAGTATCGCTTAAGTTCTTCTAGGGCCCGTTGGCATTCCAAAGTCCATGTGAAGTTATTTTTCTTCTTCAACAATGAGAAAATTGATGACTCTTATCGAAGGACCTCGAGATGAATCGTCCCAGGGCGGCTATGCGCCCGGTTAGCCTCTGCACGACCTTCATGTTTTCCACTACCGTGATATCCTCGATAACTTTGATCTTGTCGGGGTTGATCCCGATTTCTCGGTTGGATACCATGAATCCGAGAAATTTACTTGACCCGACTCCGTACGCGCATTTTTCTGGATGCAATTTCATGTTGTACCTCCTCAATATACTGAAGGTTTCCTGCAAATTCTTCAAATGGTCCTCTGCTCGCAGGAACCTAACTAACATGTCATCAATGTAAATTTCTATAAATTTCCCTATTTTTTCTTCTAACATCCGGTTTACTAGGCGTTGGTAAGTGGCAGCAGCATTTTTTAATTCAAATGGCATTACGTTATAGCAGTATGTGCCATACTTAGTGATGGAGGAGGTCTTTTTCTGATCATCTGTGTTCATTTGTATTTGGTTGTACCCGGAATAGGCATCGAAAAAACTGAGGATCTTGTAGTCGGTCGTGGCTTCGATCATGCGATCGATGTTAGGTAAAGGAAAAGAGTCCTTGGAGCATGCCTTATTTAAATCTTTGTAATCTACACACATTCTTAGTTTGTTCCCTTTCTTAGGGACTACTACTACGTTTGGTAGCCATTTGGGATATTTGACTTCCCGGATGGACCCTATTTTAAGGAGCTTAGTTACCTCGTCTTTGATGAGGCATGCTTGATCTCTGACTGGGGTATCCTTTTCTGCTTCACCGGATGGATTTTTGGGTCCAAGCTCAGTTTATGAGTGGTGATCTCTGGTGGGATTCCTGTCATGTCGAGATGGGACAAGAAAAACAGTCCATGTTAGCTATAAGAAATTGAATGAGTTTTTTCCTGAGCTCCGGAGTTAACCCCGTGCCCTGGTATAACTTTCGATCAGGCAGATGTTCGATCAGTATGACCTACTCCAGCTCTTCGACCGTTGATTTGGTAGCGTCAGAATCATCGGGGACTATGAAGGATCGAGGAACTCCATAATCATCATCTTCGTCAGTCCCATGCTTATCTAGTTGGGTCGAGGCCGACGTTTGTGATTTCTATTCTGCTTCCTGTTTTGCTTTCAAATCTGACTCCTTTGTCAATGAGAGTGTCGATATTGGAATCACTTCATCGACGGCAAATATTTCCTTCACGGCGGGTTGCTCCGCGTAGATTGTTTTAATCCCTTCTGGTGTTGCGAATTTTAGCACCTGGTGAAGGGTCGAGGGCACATTGTGGATCCGAGGTCTCCTGAACAGGGCGTTATATCTCATGTCCCCTTCGATCACATAAAACTTGGTCTCCTGGATGATCTCGGTTGTGTTCACTGGTAATAATATTTCTCCCTTGGTAGTTTCACATGCCATGTTGAATCCGTTTAGCACTTGAGTCGCGAGCACAATTTTGTCCTATTGGCCGAGTTGTTCTACGACCCTTGATCGAATGATGTTGGCCGAACTACCTGGATCAATTAAAACATGTTTAGCTCGAGTTTTATTCATCAATACAGATATTACCAGTGCATCATTATGGGGTTGTATGATTCCTTCTGCATCCTCGTCATTGAAAGATAAGGTTTCTTCTAGTATAGTAGTCCCGAATTCATTTTTCCCTCGTGATTAACACCTAGGTGCATTTTAACATCGGACCTTTGGGAAAATCGACCCCTCTGATAATCATATGAATGACGTGTTGAGGTTCTTCTTACTCATTTTGTTTAATGGAATCCCTGTTTCTGAAATGATTCTTGGCTCGATCACTCAAAAACTCCCGAAGGTGTCTGTCGTTGAATAACCTGGCAACTTCTTCTCTAAACTGTCGACAATCTTCTGTTCTGTGGCCATGGGTACCATGATATTTGCACATTTGGTTGGGATTTCTCTGGGCTTGATCGGTTTGTAAAGGTCGAGGCCATTTAATATCTTTGATGCGTCCGATAGCCGATACGATGGCGGCTGCATCAACATTAAAGTTATATTCTGTTAATCGTGGTGCCTCTTTAGGTCCGATAGGCCTGTCGAAGCCGTTCTTACTCATAAGCCCTCGAGAGCTCTGGCCTCGATCACTCCTCCTTTTATTTCGTACAGGATTTCGCCCAGATCCGCTGCTCCTACGATCTCTATTATACGGCTGGTACCGATCCCTGTTCAACCTCGGTTCTCGGTCAATGTCCCTCTTGATTCTATCAACGGGCCTGATAGGATAAACAGACCTGGAAGGAGCACCAAGTTGGTCGCCTTCGACCCTGATCTTTGATTGATACCGATTGTGCACATCGGCCCAAGTAAGAGCCGGGTATTCTATCAAATTCTACTTCAACTGCTGCGAAGCCACTGAACTTCGAACATTGAGTCCTTGGGTGAAAGCTTGAACAGCCCAATTATCGGCGACCAGGTGCAGATCCATTCGTTCCATTTGGAATCGAGACATGAATTCTCTAAGCATTTCATTGTCCTTCTGCCTTATCTTGAACAAGTCTAACTTCCTGGTTTCGACCTTTATGGCCCCATCGTGTGCCTTTACAAAAGAATCTGCAAGCATAACAAACGAATCAATAGAATTAGGTGGTAAATTGTGGTATCATATCATAGCTCCCTTTGACAAGGGTTCCCCAAATTTCTTTAGCAAGACAGATTCGATCTCGTCATCCTCTATATCATTCCCTTTGATAGCACACGTGTAAGAGGTAACATGCTCGTTTGGGTTGGTCGTTTCATTGTATTTAGGAATCTTGGGCATGCGGAACTTCTTGGGAATCGGTTTGGGAGCCACGCTCGGGGGAAGGGTGTTTGCACAAATATTTTGGAATCCAGACCCTTCAATATTGGTGGTGTCCCCGGGATTTGATCGACCCTAGAGTTGTAAGTTTCCACCTTATTGTCATTTGCCTCGATCTTCTTTTCCCCCGACTCAACTCGTTTTGTCAGTTCTTCGAGCATCTTCATGATTGCAGGATCGTCCCCTGATTCCTTCTCGTTCGATTTCCTTGAAACCCATTCGACCCAATGGACAACTTCCTGGGACGGCTCGGGCTCGATCCTGCTCGGTGGGTGATTCTGGTTTTGGAGCTGGGCTATCGCTGCTTGTTGAGCCTGCAACATTTCGATGATCACTCGCAGGCTGATCCCGTCCTGTTCGCCTCCATGTATGCTTCGAGGGACTGATCGAATATCTCTATGAATGCTGCTCTCGGGATCGACGACCAAATTTGCTATGATGGCTACATGTGAGCTGACGTCGATTGGATCTACAGCCGGAACTCGATCGAGGCCAACTGGAGGTACGTCGTTCCCTGGTGCTTTGTTATCATTTTCGTCGTGGTGACCAAAATCATTGTCCACGTGTAGGAGTGCTGACTGAGAGTTCGATATTGTGATCCTGGAATAAAAGATACTCCAAATAACAAGTGTAAAATAGTGTGTGTTATGAAAGTTTGTACCAGATAATCATTATTATCCGTAGCCCCACGGTGGGCGCCAAACTGTTTACCCTAAAAATGGATAACAATTGAATTTATACGCAGTTTTAAGGATACGTGATATAACTTTATATAAATTATGGAAACATATTAGAATTAAAATTGATGATAAAAGAATAAATGTAAACCACACAAATCGAATAGCCTTACACCAAATTGTTTACCAAATCGAACAGCCTTGGCCCTCGAGTTCGATCACCTTTGAACCAAGAGATGTCTCGACTGATGTATGAACAGAATAACAAGATGATAAAATCTAGAAAATGACAGTATATTGCTATATGTTGCGTAATGTGTTCTTTTTTACAAAGGATCAGATCCTCTTTATATAGTAGGGGAGTCCTACTCTTGATACAATTTCATACAAGGTAAAAAATCTCATGATTTGCTAATCAATCGGCATATCCTTGATACGTGCCAAGATTTTCGCCGTGATCTACAACCGATCGCGGATATTTCGTCCTTCTGTTATTCGGCTAGGAAAATTTTCCTCGATCTCGTCTGATCTTGATTTTGTTCGATGACATGGTCTCGAGCTTAACGATATAACTTCGCTCCTCGATTCGAAATAAGCCGAGATCGAATTTTAACCTGCCATATTTCAATCTCGATTAGTCACACAAGAGGCGAACACGGTTTTGACCGTATACATAACTCTTATGACATAACATTAACTAAATTCAGGAAATTTGCTACTAAGGAAAAACGTATTAAATATCAAATAAGTGTCTACTGACTACACTCTGTCCTACAAATACATTACATTCAATTTACATCATATAATTAAATAACAATTATTTTACTTTAATTAAGAGTCCAACGTACAAACAGCCTGTCCGTCCAGAGTTGTACAGCCAAGAATACAAAAATAAAGTAAATGGACATATGAGAGAAAAAATAAAAGAGAAAAGGAGAAAAACAAATAGGTATTCTAATCTTAAAAGGTGACTAAGGTCATATCTTGTCGAAGGAAAATATATATATATATATATATATATATATATATATATATATATATATATATATATATATATATATATAAAAGGATATTTGATAAGTGGCATGCCACGTGGCATCTAGCTCAGCCAAATATAAGAACACGTGGAATGTTGTTGGTCACGGTAGAAGGAGTTAACAGGCGAAGGGTAGAACTTTGACCCACTTTCATGATGGTAAGGGCAAAGGGCAAAACTTTGAGCCAAGCAACAATCAACAATGCCGCCACTACCGCCACTACTACCGCCACCACAATCCGGCTCGCTACAACAGGGAAGAGGAATACTACAACCACCACTACAACCACCAGCAAACACAAACAAACAACTACTACTTCCAAACCACTGTGATTCCAGTACCCGTACCAGTGGTGGTGAACCAAGTTCCCTGCCCAATACGGGCAATCCCAGCACCTCCACAACAGGTTCCTACACTGGACATCCAAGGGCTACAAAAACATGCCTCACTATTGTTGGAGAACACACAGGCACTGATTGATCAACTACAAGAAGGATGGGGACCAAACACTACGATATCAATGTAGACGCTCTACGCTCAGGAAGTGGCAGCCATGGAAATGGTCAACCATTTGAACAACTACAACACCATTCAACAGGTGCCACCAACCAAGTAACCCAGCAGGAGGAGACTACACACCAACAGAACATTTGGTTGCTATCGTTGCCAGAGGAAGAGATCCAACTACCGGAGAATCTAGACCTAGAGGAGGAAATACAGCCTCTAGAGCTATTGTCCCCTTTGAACCCGGAAGAAGACATAATAATCCTCCTGAACTTAGGATTACCGGTACCAAACATCCTAGATCAAATATTACAACATATCACTCCCTCAGAGTCACTGTCGACCACAATGCACGAAAACAGAGAAAAACGATATTTCATCACCGTCCCAATGAATGTGCCGAGAAGTGAAATGAACATCCGCACATACCCCTTCTCGATTATCTACAAGTATGCAACATTGATCTTGCCAACCCTGACGGAGGAGGACTTACCACTGCCAATGAACAATGGAGACGACCATCCACTGCTCTTATGCTTGCGCATGTCACTGGCTCCGGGTGGGAGCTCACACATCATCAATGAACCAAAAATGAAGATTCTCTTGTGGAAATGTAGAGGCTGCAACAACCAGTAGTTCGGGAGGAATTTCAAGGACATAGTTGACTGGAACATCCCCTCCATTTTGCGCCTTACTGAAACTCGCATGCAAAATCACTACGACCTAATTGAGCTTATTGACTTCACTGATTTATTTGAAATTAGCGTAGATGGCTACTCTTGCAGGTTAGTGCTTATGTGGAAACAAGAGGAGCTACACATGGACCCGGTGGCAATCAGAGATCAAGAGATACAGGTCAATGTCCAGGTTGGTACTACTACAAATACATCGTTATTATCCTTAGTTTATGCTAGTACTCTATTAGTTAATAGAAAGATACTGTGGAATAATTTAGAAATAGTAGGCAAAAATAACACATTGTCGTGGCTGCTTTGTGGGGACTTCAATGAAGTCACAAACGGTTCCGAAAAGTTTGGAGGTAGGCCATCAACAATAATAGAGCTACTGCCTTCCAAAACTGTTTGGATAACATTAATATGATAGATTTGGGTTTCGTGGGTCCTAGGTTACTTGGACAAACTGTAGGAAAAACCAAAGGCACAGAATCTTGGAAAGATTAGATTTGGGTTTCGTGGGTCCTAGGTTACTTGGACAAACTGTAGGAAAAAACAAAGGCACAGAATCTTGGAAAGATTGGACTGCTTCCTTGGCAGCTCGGACTGGGTACAATTATTCCCAGACGCAATTGTCACCCACCTTCCTCGCACACACTCCGACCATTATCCTATAATTCTCAATCTGACAAAGCCTTTTGATAGACCAACCCACGTCTTCAGATTTGAAACTAATCAGTCACCCACATTTTAATAGTATTGTAAAACATCATCGGGCAAATAATTTAAATTACAAAAACGCAATCTCCTCATTCACACAACATGTGGAAGAGTGGAACGCGAATACTTTTGGAAATATCTTCATGAAAAAAAATACTACTTGCCCGTTTTCTTGGACTACAAAAAATTGAGTCGACAGGAAAAAATAATTATCACTATAATCTAGAAAGAAAATCTTATTCAGGAATATAACCCCATTTTACAAAATGGGCAAGATTTTCAGAAACTAAAATCTAGAGTTCAATGGCTAAATGACGGAGATGCTGACACTAAGTTTTTCCACAATTCTACTATTCAACCCAGTAGGAAAAATAGGATGCTAGGTCTTAATGACTCGGTTGGAAATTGGACCTTTGACCCGCAAGAAATCCATGATATTATTTTAGGACACTTTAATAAAACGTACACAATTGAGTTGACTTCCTGTCCTAAAGCAGCTACAATCAACCCAAGCCTCCTAAGCATCTTACCACAGCAAGACAGGGATAGCCTTACAAAACCCCCATTAATTTCTGAAATCAAGAATGCTATCCAATCTTTCAAACCACTAAAAGCACCAGGACCAGGATCTGATGGAATCCACCCAGTTTTCTTCCAAAAATATTGGATTGATACAGGCTCGGCTGTCATAGATAGTTGTATCAATGCTTTTACCACCCTGAAAATACCAGAGGACATTAACAAGACTTTTGTCACACTCATCCCAAAGGTAAAACACCCACAAAATATTACACAATATAGCCCAATTAGCCTATGCAACACTATCTACAAGACTATTATAAAGATTATAGTAAATTGACTTAGACCCCTTCTAAACAATATAATCAGTCCTAATCAGTGCAACTTTATTCCAGGAAGGAGAGCCATTGACAATGCAATAATTGTCCGAGAAGCAATCCACTCATTCAGTAAAACTATTGGCCACACTGAAAAACGATGCTCAAGATTGACCTAGAAAAGGCGTTTGACAGGCTTGAATGGTCCTTTGTCAGAAGCTCGATGCAGGCGCTAAATTTTCCAAATGATCTAATAACTTTAATAATGAATTGCATATCAACGACTTCCACATCTAACATTGCAAATGGAAAACCAACTGATCTTTACCAACTATCTAGGGGTATTCGTTAAGGCGACCCCCTTTTACCGTATCTATTTATAATATGCATGCAATCTTTAACAAGATGCATCGATCACCAAGTTGACATCACTAATTGGAAGCCAATAAAACTAAACTATTTCGGCCCACTATTATCATACCTTTTATTTGCGGATGATCTTATCCTTTTTTTCAGAAGCGGACACTACTAGCGCAACCTCTATTATTGATATTTTTAACTTCATATCCCAACAATCAGGGCAAAGAATTAATTTTACTAAATCAAAATCGCTTTTCTCATCCAATGTAAATCAACAAGTGCAAACTGAGCTTTCCACCCTCCTAAACATCAAAATTACAACCAATGTAGGGAAATACCTAGGATTCCCCATTACTAACCTAAAACCCAAAAGCACAGACTACCAATACATCCTTGACATAATGAACACTAGGCTAAAAGGATGGAAAGCTAAACTACTAACACTAACAGGACGCTTAACTCTTATTCAAACAACGATATTGTCATCCCAACCCACTCAATGCATATAAACACCCTTCCTACAAAAATTAAAAACAATATTGACAGGATCCAGCGTGATTTCCTAGGGGAATCTATTACTAACAAAAAAAAGATACACCACATCAACTAGGAAACAATGACTACTCCTAAGTCCAATGGCGGGCTTGGTTTGTATAAACACATGGGAAAAATACTCCCCTACATTCAAGTATTCTATGGAGAGTTCATTGTAAGCCTGACTCACTATGGGCCAAAGTACTAAAAGGAAAATACCTTAGACAAGGCTTCAGAACTGATTATCAAACATTCAAAAACAATGACTCTTATATTTGGAAAAGTATCTCCAAAACTCACATGCTATTTGCCAAAGGCTTAGCATGGAACATTGACAGCTGTTCACAAATAAACCTATGGGAAGATAGATGGATCCTAGGAAAATACACACTCAAGGAATTAGTACATGGACCCCTTGACAAAGAGGATTCAAACAAAAGCCTTTCGCATATTATTCCTAATAAAAAGTGGAATCTAAGGGCACTTCAATACCACCTACCACCCAAAATCAACACATACATCAAGCAAACATACATCCCCTTCTCATACAACGCACGAGACACTTTCTTCTGGAAAGAAACGGAGGACGGAAACTTCACAACTAAATCTGCATATATGATATCCCTCAAACTATCTGAGACAAATCCATTACTACGGAGCTTTGACCATAATTAGATTTGGAAGGCTCAATGCCACAATAAACTAAAAACATTCCTCTGGCTACTAGTACACCAAAGACTTCCAACGGCAACATTACTTTAGCACAGACATATAATACCCGCGAAAAATTACTCACATTGCAGGACTGAGGACATACACCACATCTTCTTCTCTTGCACAACAAACATCACCATTTGGGATGACTTAAACATTACTACACCTGCATCTGATCCGATAAAATGGGTAAAACATATGTGCACATTGCAAAGTATAGCCAGCTTACCAAATAACACACAAATCCCACTCGCAATTGTAACACCCTTAATACTCTAGCATATTTGGCTTAATCGAAACAACAACATCTTTACAAGTGCTCCAATCCAATAAACACTTGAAAAACCTTCACATATGTAGTAGAATATCTTTACCTAACAAACCAACAAAAATCAACAAAAAATACAATCAAAATCCCGATCAGGTGGACACCACCGCCACACAACATCTATAAACAAAATATAGATGGAGCACACAAAGAAAGCTCCAACACTAGAGGAGCAGGAGGAATCATCCGAGATTCCCATTGTAACTGGATTGATGGATTCTCCAGCAATATAGTTGCCACATCACCTATACAAAAAATAGAATACTATTGATAGTGGAGACGGACTGCCAGGTATTAATCTCCTTATTACAACAAAATGTGATACCAAATCTTATGTTAATCTTCTACAGGACTGCAGGTTCCTGCTCGAGGCAATGGGTAACCGCCCGTTAGGCATGTCTATCGTGAAGGGAATCAAGTCGCGCATACTCTAACTAAATATGGGAGTACCTGGGACTCACATACATATGCTGAATGCGACGACGCATTTTGGAGTGAACCACCTTATTTGCTTTCTTGATATTCCGCAAAGATTATTTACGGACTGCATCATTTAGATCCGTCCCATGTTGTAATTACACTCCTTAATTTCCTGCTTTTAATAAATAATCCTTTTAATTAGCCAAAAAAAAAAAAACACAAACATGTCAATCTTTTTTCATTTCTTGTTCTGAAATGGCTAGAATATTAAAAGATCATCTCAGTTCGTAATGCCTCCATCATATATTGCCCTCACAAAAATTCCTTATATTTTTCATTCTTTTCTTAGCCCTCTCTTGTCCTATACAAATCATACTAATATCTAAGTCTCATTCATTAGTACAATATTTGGCAAGTTATCTATCATTTTGTTCTTCCCATATCGCCCACATAAGATGGTTTATAAATGTCGTTCTCACTTTTTTTTTTTTTTCAATCCTTGCATAGTCCCGATTGCCTGAACAAGGAAGATCTTGGATGTATTTTTAAATGGTTCTAATCTGACTTTGCCTTAAACTTCTAAAAATTCAGACCACTTCTCCAATTCAGCATACACTTCACAGTCCTGGAATCTTTGCTTAAGATGTGCACCCAAATATGACCATTATCATCAGCCTGTGCCAAGAAAGAATCATACAAAGGCATAGGGGTAACGTACCTAAGGATGAAATGAAAACACAATTCAAATGACAATTCTGCTAAATATTTTCACAAGATACAGATTCGATGGGTTTTCTCTTATGCTATATGAGAAACCATAAACTAAAAAGAACTAAAATAACTCAGATTTTTTGTCACTTATATACGATGTATGTATAATTCAGACTTGTTTTGATAAGGAATAGTTCTAGACTTGTTCACATATGCATTTATATGTGAAACATAGAAAATTGATGTTTGGCTATAAATATATACTTTTAGTGCATTACTTACCTTATATTTTGGTGCTTTAATGCTAAATTTACTTTATTTGTGATTAATTAAGTTTAATTTATATATAGGTACTTTGGAGATAAAATTGAAAATAAAATAAAGATTTTATTTATATTTTATGCACTACAAAAATAGCTCATGATTATTTAATAATTAAAAATATTATGATGTCATTATTGTGCCAAGCAAAAGAAGACAAAAGAACAATTGAAAAAGAAGAGAAAAGAAATGGAAAAGTTAGGCAGCAAATCAAAGTTCCAACCGACGCGAGATTCATTCCTCGCGTTAGGCCTCGGGACGCGAGGTACAGCCCGCGCTGCTTCACCTGTTTCGCGTGGCGACGCACGGGTTCGGATTTTAAAACTATTGTATCTTCTTTTTTGTTTTGGACTTGATTATTTTTGCCTAGGCTTTTATCCTATACTAATAAATAATCCTTAAACATAATTTTTACACAACGTTTGACGAACGGAAAGCACAGAGCCGCCGTGGAGGCCGGGTTTCATATTTTCTTCCACTAAACTTAGTAATTTTTATGGTTCTCTGTTGTCACGACCCAAATCTCACATGTCGTGATGGCGCCTATCGCAATACTAGGAAAGCCGACAACCTCAATAACCCACGCATTCTTTAAATTGAAAACATAATAAAATAAGCTTAAGAGTAATACCGCGACTCAATACAATATTCCCCCAAAATCTGGGTGTCACTAAGTGCATGAGCATCTATACAATATCATGGTCTGAAACACTGTCTAGGAAGGTAGAACAGTACAAATAAAACTAAAAGATAAAAGAGGAGAGTCAAGGTCTGCGGACGCCAAAGCAGCTACCTCGAGAATCTTCGAACTGATAAAGCTCCAAAAATCAGCAACCACCGTACCCGAAAGTACCTGGATCTGCACACGAAGTGCAGAATGTAGTATGAGTACAACCGACCCAATGTACTCAATAAGTAACAAGACTAACCTTGAGCTGAAAGCAGTGACGAGCTCAACAGGTACAGTCCAAATAAAGAAATAATGGTATAGAAATGTAAACATGCTTTCAACTTCAACAGTTTAAGCTCAAAACAGATAAAATATGCCAAGTGTAACTGGAATGAGGAATGGTACATCTCTATATCTACATGTCAATTATGAATGCCAACTGTAATGCAACACAATGATAAAATCATATGCATACTCTTTGAGTATCAATTCACTCAGCCCTCACAATCACTCAGTCCTCACAGTCACTCAGTCCTCCATATCACTTGGCACTCGCTCTCGGCACTCGCACTCAGTAAGTACATGCGCTCTCTGCTAATAAGTTAGACTCCGAAGGGGCGGATCCTGCCCAAGCGCTAAAATAAGCCAATCATGGCATGAATCAATAAAGCTTGTTGCGACATGCAGCCCGATCCCATTAATATCCTCACAATCAGGCCCTCGGCCTCACTCAGTCATCAATCTCTCCAGTCTCTCGGGCTCACAAGTATCATGATAATCAGTCCAAACAATGATGATATGATGTATCAATAAATGGCAACAGAGACTGAGATATGATATACAAATAATAGTTGTGACTGAGTACATAATTACAAATTAAGCAAATAATTCCATAGCAACACGACCTATGTGGGTGCCAACAGTACCAGCATATAGCCTAAGCATGATTTCTAATATGAATCACAGCTCAATTTCTTTCAAACATGGGGAATACATGGAAAATAACAAGTTATATGACTACACAGTTCCACAGAATCGACCGAGTCACAATTCCTACGGTGCACGCCCTCACGCCTGTCACCTATCATGTGGGTCACCTCAACACCAATCACATAACATGTAATTCAGGGATTCACACCCTGAGAACCAAGTTTAGAAGTCTTATATACCTCAAATCGTGCAAATCTCTACTCCAATAAGCCATTTCCTAGCAAATCGCCCTCCGAACGCCTCGAATCTAGCCACAAACAACTCGATACGATCAACACAAGCTATAGGAATCAATTCCATATGAAAAAGTTAAGTTCTTAATCAAAAGTCAAAAAGTAAACCCCCGGACCCACGTCTCGGAATCCAACAAAAGTTACAAAATCCGAATACCCATTCAACCACGAGTCCAACCATTCCAAAATTACTCATATCTGATCACGACGCGACACTCAAATCCTCAAATTAAAGCCTAGGAAGTTTCTACAATTTTTCCCCAAATTTCAACCCAAAACACTAATTAAATGATGAAATCAATGATATGTTTGTGTAATTTAACCAAATCCAAGTTAGAATCACTTACCCCAATCAGTCCCATGAAAATCTCTCCATGAATCGCCTCAATCCGAGCTCTCAGAATGAAATTGTGAAATATAACTCAAACCCTCATTTTTTATATTTTATATTCTGCCCAGAAGTCCTCCTTCACGATCACGAAGTACAAAAACTAAGCTGCTAAGAATTAACTCTCCACGAACGCACACAAACCCACGCAGACGAAAAGATCAAACATCCCTGACCTACGCGATCGCATAGAACAACGCGTGAAATCCCCAGATCCTTCCTTTTCTCTATGCGAAGATGACTTAACCCACGTGTTTGCGATGAACGAATGCCAAAGCTTCGCGATCGCGGACCTTCCTATGCGACCGCATAGAACAGAATCCCAGCTGCCCAAAATAAGCCTACGCGATCGCGGACCTTCCCACGTGATCGCATATAAGGATATATTTAGGCCCCCGGGACCTCAAAACAACATACCAAAAAGTCCTAAAATATCATACGAACTTAGTCGAGGCCTCAAATCACATCAAACAATATCAAAAAATACGAATCACACCCCAAGTCAAGCCTAATGAAAAGTAATAAATTCCAACTTCTACAATCGATGCCGAAACCTATTAAATCAACTCTGATTGGCCTCAAATTTTGCACACAAGTCATAAATGACACAAAGGACCTACTCTAACTTTTGGAACCAAAATCTAAGCCCGATATCCGTAAAGTCAACTCTCGGTCAAACATCCCAACTCTCGAAACTTCAAATTTTCCAACTTTCGCCATTTCAAGCCAAAATCACCTGCGGACCTCCAAATCAATACCCGGACACACTCCTAAGTCCAAAATCACCATTCAAAGCTATTGTAACCATCAAAACTCCATTTTGGAGTCGTTTACACATAAGTCAATATCTGATCAACTCTTTCAACTTAAGCTTCCAACCTTGGGACTAAATGTCCCAATTCATTCTGAAACATCCCCAGAACCGAACCAACCACCCCGGCAAGTCACATAACAAAACTTGAGCGCAGAATAAGCATTAAATGGGGGAACGAGACTACAACACTCAAAATGATCGGCCAGATCGTTACATCTGTATGATTTGTTATTTGGCTACCATGTCTTTCTAAAGCTAAACTTCACGTTCTATGGTTGTGGTTCTTTCATGAATGTGGTTCTTTCATGACTATTGTTATTCGAATATATATATATATTTATTTATCATATTAGTTTATTTATTCAATCCTACGCTTAATTATTTGATTGATTGATCACCAATTGAATACTATCTATGAATCTGGAGTTGAACTCAAAAGTGAGAATTCTAGATTGCATATAGGATTGAATAGATCAAGTTCTTGAACCGAGCATCGGGGAATGGATTTGCGGTTAGGATAGACATATGCTAATTGCCTTAGTTAGTTATAATACAGGAGTTACGAATGCATTCTTGTTGATGCTAACTCTATAGACATATAGGCGTTATGTTAGCTTGAATAGACGAGTAAGAACTCTATAGATTCTTATGAGAAATATTAACCCCGTCAATCAATAAACCAGATAAATTAATTAGTTAATTCAATTGAAGAATACAATAAGATTGTTAGATAGTCTATAACACTAGATTATTTTCATCGCATTGATACCATAAAAATCTACTTTTCTTTTTGTGATAATCTGATAGGTCATTTTGAGTATTACCCTTAATTGCGTGTTTTGAAATCTTTTTAGTGCCGTTTGATATTTTTTTGGTTTGCGTGTGTGGTCCATGTCGCTTTTTGAAAAGCCTTTATGTGAAAAATTTGAAGAAATAATGATTTTTGACTTTAAAAACAACTTGAGTTGACCATGGTCAACATTTTGTGAAAACGACCTCAGATCGGTGTTTTGAAGATTCTGGTATATCCGTATCGTAATTTTGGACTTGGACGTATGCCCGAAAATGAAATTGGAGGTCCCTAGATTGATTTGACTCATTTTGCCGAAAACTAGTATTTTGAAAATTTGAAAATATCCTATGTTTGCCCGTAAGTTGAATTCATAGCTAACGGGTTCAGATTTTGCTGTTGAAACTTGGAATAGGCCCGTACACTATTTGAAACTTGTTTGCAAAATTTGGTACAATTCGGAATTGATTTGACATGATTCGGACGTTTAGATGTGATTCTAGTTGTTCTTGAGTTTACTTTGAAATTTTATTCGTTTTTAGAGTTGATTTGTAGATTTAGATGTTATTTTGGTGATTTGGTTGCGCGAGCAAGTTCGTATGATATCATTACACTCATGTGAATATTAGGTTTGGAGCCCGAGGGACTCAGGTGAGTTTTAGATGTATTTCGAATGTGTTTGGTTAGTCTGAAGACAGTTGGTGCAATACCAGTTCTGGTGTTTGCTGCAGATGTTGCATTTGTGAGGCCTAGCTCACAAATGCGAGCCTCTCTTTTGCGAAGAATTATTCGCATTTACGAGCATGGGCTGGGCTAGGTGAATCTCGCATTTGCGAGATTTTGTTCGCTTTTGCGAACTGTGGCCTTTCGCTTTTGCGAAGGAAGTGGTCGCATTTGCGATCACTGACCACTTGAGTCTGCTTCGCATTTGCGAAGTTCTTGACCATATTTGCGATGGTGGAGGCTTTGCATTTGCGAATTCTATTCTTCTGTGACATGGTTTGCATTTGCGACCTTGTCTCACATTTGCGATGTTCGCAATTGCTAAAAAGACATCGCAATTGCGACTTCTGCAACTGGGTAAAAGAGGAAAAAATCGGGACTTAGCTCGTTTTACACCATTTATCAACCCTAAACACTCAAGAGGTGATTTTCCAAGAGACCTTTCTTCCCAAATTCATTGCTAAGTGACTTTAATCATTGCTTTTCAATTACCCATTACCTTTCATGAGATTTCAACATCAAATTTAGGATTTTCATGGTAAACATTAGGGATTTGGGTTGAATTGGAAATTTTTGTAAAATTGAGGTCATATTTCGAAACAAAATACATAACCAGGCTCGAGGGTGATTGGGTAATCGAGTTTTGGTCCGAACCTCGGGTATTGACCAAGCGAGCCTGGGGTTGACTTTTGTTGACTTTTTAAAAAATAATCAAAATTGAACCACTTTCATTAATGGGTAGTTTCTAAAGCTTATTTTGAATCTTTTGATCGATAATTTGCTAGATTCGGTTAGTTTGGAGGCTTGTTCGAAAGGCAATGTCATGGTTGATTGATTGCTTAATTTGCGAAGTGAGGTAAGTATTGAGTCTAATCTTGATTTGAGGGAATTAGGGAACAGTGAACTGTGTGTAATGTGAATTATGTGTAAAATGGCGTATATGCGAGGTATCGGGTATATATACGCTGTCATGATATTTCGTTTCCATATATTCATTTATTTCAGGATATATCTTGCTTCATGCCTTAATTGTTACATGCTCTATTTGACTTCTATGCCATCATTGTTACTTGTCATTTAATTGTTCTTGTATTAAATTCTCCGTCCCTTCCATGACTTTATGTTTATTTGCTACTTGTCTCTACTTGATTTACTTGCATATCTAAATTGTCATAGGCTTTACTTGCCTTATAGTTTTGTAATATTTGTTGCCTTTTACAATGCGGTTTCACTTGCATGAGTTATTTAATTGATAGATATCGATGAATTGGTAAAGTTGAGACTTCGAGTTGTTAGATATTCTTTGATTATCATGGGCTTCTTTACTCCCTCATGCAATTACCCTCTTGATGTTGAAATTCTTGTTAATTTGGTTGTTGAATTGTTGTTGTTGATTGAAATTGTTTGGGGAGTGGGTTGCACGCCGCAACGGAAATTGAAAGGTAATGAATTAAAATGGTAGAATAAGGATGGATTATGATATTAACAGATGATGATATGGTAGGATCGGGTTGCGCATCGCAACGGATTGTATATGTGGCACTTGTTTGTGATTGTTGGATTTGCCTCAGTATTGTGATATGAAATTATGAGACTTGTTGTTCTGGGCTCTCTGGTAATTAGACTTCAGTTTTGTTTTCATGAGTTGACTGCTTTACTTCCATTTCCTGTTTTTCTGTTATTATTATTATTGCGTACAAGTTGTTGTAAGTGGCCCGCCTTAGACTCGTCACTACTTTATCAAGGTTAGGCTTGACACTTACAGCGTACATGGAGTCGGTTGTACTCATACTACACTCTGTACTTTTTTGTGCCGATACCAGAGTTGGTCCTAACAGTGTTGAGTGAGATTGCCCGGATCCAGCTATCTGTGAAGACTTGAGGTACAATTGTACGACGCCCGCAGCCCTGGAGTCCCCTTATATGTCATTTTAGCTGTTTATTTTGATTCAAATAGTTGTGTTTTATTCAGATAATTATTTGTAGTACTCTAGACGCTCATATATTCGTGACTACAGTTTCTAGGATTGTATTTGGATTACGTCGTTCATTAGTTTATCACTTTATTTCAGACTACTCGGTTTTATTGTTATCATTTTATTTGAATTGATAAAATGGTTAATAAATACAGGTAAAGTTGGCCTGCCTAGTAAGTGAAATGTTAGGCGCTATCATGATCCCGATGGTGGGAATTTCGTGTCGTGACAAGTTGGTATCAGAGCACTAGGTTTCATAGGTCTCAGGAGTCATGAGCAAGCTTGATAGAGTCTAGAGGATCGGTACAGAGATGTCTATACTTATCTACTAGAGCCTATAAGGATTTAGGAAATTTCACTTCTTTCTTTCTCTATCGTGCGACTTATTTCCATTATTGAAGTTTGAACCATTCTACTCTTGTTCTCTCGAAGATGGTGAGAACTCGCACAACGTCTACAGTCAGGCAGGAGCCAGATTCCCCTATCACAGCCACTACCAGGGGTAGGGGCCCGGGCCAAGGTAGAGGCAGAGCTCAGCCTAGAGCACGAGAAGTAGTAGCACACATGGTGGAGCCTCAAACTGACCATGAGAAGCAGGTCCCAGTTTAGACCGTACCAGTCAGACCCGCTCAGGTCCCTAAGGGATTCATTGCCACTCTCGTACTTCAGGACGCTCTAATCCGCTTAATAGGAATCACAGAGAGTGTGGTTCAGATCGGAGTATTTCCTATGGCACCAGCCGTCTCTCGGGCTGGAGGAGGAGCACATACTCTCGTCACTCACACTCCAGAGCAGATGGCTCCACTATACCAGACTCCAACAGCTCTAGCAGTTCGGGTAGTTCAGCCCATAGTTGCTACACAGCCCGGGAGAGGCCCACGATATCTTCTGAGGGATTGATGAGGTTGGATAAGCTCTCCAAGCTCTTTCCTTTTCATTATAGCGGTGCACCCTCCGAGGACCTACAGGATTATTTGGACCGTTACCATGAGGTATTGCGCAACATGGGTATTATTCCTTTGATGTTGTTTTGCGCATGGATTGGTTGTCACTTTATCATTCTATATTGGACTGTCACACCAAGACGGTGACTTTAGCCATGTCGGGTTTCCCCAATTAGAGTGGAGGGGGACTCCTTGCCATAGTGAAGTTATTTCTCATGAGAAGGCTCGTCATATTATCGAGAAGGGATGTCTAGCATATTTGGCCTATGTTCGTGATTCTAGTTCGGAGATTCCTTCTATGGATTCAGTACCTATTATACGTGAGTTTCCAGAAGTGTTTCCTGCAGATCTGCCGGGGATGCCACCCGATAGAGATATTGACTTTTGTATTGACTTGGCTCTAGGCACTCAGCCCATTTCTATTCCACCATATCGTATGGCGCAACCTGAGTTGAAGGAATTGAAGGAGCAATTGCAAGATTTGCTCGATAAAGGATTCATTCGACCTAGTGTATCGCCCTGGGGTGCGCCAGTGTTGTTTGTGAAGAAGAAGGATGGTTCGATGAGGATGTATATAGATTATCAGCAGTTGAACAAAGTCACTATCATGAACAAATATCTATTGTTGAAGATTGATGACTTATTTGATTATCTTCAGGGTGCCAAAGTATTTTCCAAGATTGATTTGAGATTTGGCTACCATCAGCTGAAGATTAGGGCATCGGATGTCCCTAAGACAGCTTTTCATACTCGGTATGGCCATTATGAATTCCTAGTGATGTCATTTGGTTTGACAAATGCCCCAGCAACATTTATGGATTTGATGAATCGGGTATTTAAGCCCTCTTTGGATTCTTTTGTGATCGTCTTCATTGATGATATTTTGATCTACTCACGTAGTCGAGAGGAGCATGAGCAACATCTTCGGATTGTTCTTAAGACATTGAGAGATAGTCGGTTGTACGCCAAGTTTTTAAAGTGTGAGTTTTGGTTGGACTCGGTTGCCTTTTTGGGACATGTTGTATCTGTCGAGTTCATTAAAGTGGATCCTAAGAAGATTGAGGTAGTTCAGAAGTGGCATAGACCTACTTCAGCTACAGAGATTTGGAGCTTCATGGGTTTGGCGGGTTATTATGGCTGGTTCGTGGAGAGGTTTTTATCTATCGCAGCCTCATTGACCAGATTGACCCAAAAGGGTTCCCCACTCAGGTGGTCTATGAAGTTTTCCCCTATGAATTATTATGTATCACTTGTACAGTTTATGTTAAGGGTGTTCCTTTCTGGTAATATATTGTCTATGAGGCCACAACTGGTGTTAATTTCATGTTTTGTTGCATCGTTGGATTATGTATATGTTGTTAGGATTGGTTCTGTGATTCTCTAGCAAGTGGATAGGCCCAATTACAGGGGAGACTCTAGCAAAAGTTTTAGAAATTTAGGGAGTTGGCCAAAGTTTGGAACTGCTAGTGTATGAAATAGCAGCTGAGTCACATTGGATGCTAATGGCAAATTTTGACCCTCATTCGAGGATGAATGATCTTAAGTGAGGGAGGATGTAAGGTCCCGTAAAATTTCACCTAAAACCCGAGGTTTCGTGGTGCTAAGATAGACTTATCCCTCGGACATTTTGGGTTGAACAGCGTGTTGGGGAGTTAAAGAAAATCTTTGGAAGTGTAGGGCATTTTTGTGGTCCATTCTGCGGTCGCAAAACTGATTTGCGGACCGCATATCCGCCGCAGAGTGAAGCAGAGAACTGGGAAAATTTGGGATGATATTTTGCGGTCAATTATGCGGCTGCATAATCATTTCACGGGCCGCACTTTCGTCGCATAAGCCAACATGAGAAACATCAAAAGGAGGTTCTGCGGTCCATTATGTGACCGCATAACTAGTCTGCGGACCGCAGACCTAACCCGAACATCCCAGTTTGGGACCCTTTTTTGCGGTCCCCTTTACGGACCGCATACCTATTTTGCGGTCCATGGGACCGCAACCCAGCTTTGTAGGGTTTAAGTTTAGAAAATTTCACCCGATCCCATTTTTATAAAAAAAACTTGGGGTCTATTTTGGTTGGTCCTAACTGGTATTTTAGAGAGAAGAAAGTGATTTAGAGTGATGAGGGGATCCCTAAGCTAAGTGTTTAACAATCTTGGCTAACGTATTGAAGAATTCACAAGAAAGAGTGAGAAGGTCTTCATCCTAGAGGTAAGATTCTACACCCTAACCCTCAATTTCGAGATTTAACTAAAATAGGTAATAAGGCAAGCAATTCTTGGGTATGAGAGTGTATCTATGCATGCATGTACAAGCATGAGCATGGTAAGGTACTTGAGCCCAAATGGGTAGACCTTGGGTTGTGGGGTGAGGGAAATCCACCATAGGAGAAGCTAGAAAATATAATGCCCGCCTAGTGTTTGATAAAATACTCAAATGAGCTGGAACCATGAACTCCTTCCTAATTGTGTTCAATTTTGCTATATTTCTAAATAGATCGAAGTGGCTAAGATTTTTGGAATATTATAGTAATTTAAGAAAGCTCAAGGCGAGGTATGTTGGCTAAACTTCTCTCTTAGTGTTGAGTCTCATGATATTCTTGTAAGCCCCGAGTTGATCATTATAAATTTGACTATTTCGAATGCTTTTATCTTATTGTGTTATCCTTCGGGAATGTAATTTAAGTATGGGATGTGTGTTAATATGTTATGACTACCAAAACATGATTTTAATGAAAGCTATCATGTCGAACTGTGTAGGAAATCACATGTGCCTACGATCCTTATTTGCTCAAATGTGTACTTAAAGTCTTGAATAGAAATGTTTGTTGTTGATGATCTGTGATGATGTTTGAAAGTGAAATAGTAAGCATGAAATATGTATTATGGCCAACGTGCCAAGAGCGATATTAAAATTGTGGCTGCTAGTGCTAGTAAAACGGAAAGATGTGTAAAGCATTATGAAAGGGGTAGTGAATCCTTTTAATAATAAATGCTTTGGGAGTATTGTTTAGCCACCGAGGAAGAGTAGGTCTAAATAACCTAACCCCGAAACTACACGTACCGGTATAGGTGTGATTTAGGGGTAAATCCCCGTGTTAATGTGATGAGGTTGTATCCCCTTATATGGGATGAGATTGATGTGTTGAGATGATTCCCCTCAAATAGGATGAGATTATTTCTAGAAAGATGTGATGTGATGTCTACCAACACGGCATTATGGTGAGATGACTTAGCCGATCGGGCTGAGATCGGATGCCATGCCGCGCACATGGTGGTATTGTGAGTGGATGTCTCGGAGTGAGACAGCTTAGCCGTTTGGGCTAAGATCGGACTCCGTGCTAAAACCATGAGGGTGTATCGCTGCTAAAGATCTCCCAACTTAAAGGACTGAAACTTACTTGAAATTTACATTTCCCCTAACTTGACACCTTGGTACTGTTTGAGTCTTTTATTGATTTCATGTTTTCTTCTCCGTTTACTGTTACTCATTCTATTGAGAGGGTATTTAGTTTTACATACTAGTACTATTCCATATGTACTAACGTCCCTTATGCCGGGGGCGCTGTATCATTAATGGATGCAGGTGGTTCCATAGCAGGTGGTATTGATCGGTGATAGTAGCATGCCCTCTCCTCAACTGACTTGGTGAGCCCCACTTCATTTCGGGGTCCTGTATCTCTTGTTCTTTGTACATAGCATTTTGAGGTATAGCCGGGGCCTTGTTGGCAGCACTGTCGTATCACTCTTTGTTCTGTTAGAGGCTCCGTAGATATAGTGTGGGTTGTATCTTGTTTTGGGAAGGTTAAACTAAAAATGTTGTAATCGTACCATCTGTTACACTTTAACTATGATTGTATAGTGCACTATTTTGGAGACTTGTTTATGATGTAACTTGTGGAAATAAACCGGTGTTGTACACATGACCTCTTACCATCTAATTAATGAAATGTATTCTTCTCTTTATTCATGGGTGAGTTGGGTAGACGACATTGTGCACTCTTGATCGACCGTGGTAACTCGGTTGAGCGCCAGCTGCATTCCCCAAGATCGGGGCGTGACAAATTAGAATCCAATACTTCTAAGTTTAATTCTTTTTTTGATAATTAGGATAGTCAAATTAAGTTAATAGTTAATCACAAGTCCTTGTGGGTTTTACATCCAACTTTTAGTCACTTTATTAATTGACGACTGCATATACTTGCGTGTGCATTTGGCCGCAACAAGTTTTTGGCTCCGTTGCCGGGGACTTATAAATTAGCTATTTTTCTAGATTAGACTTTTACTTTTATCTTTATAGTTATTTTTTTGTAAATATTTTATTTTTATAACTATTTGATTTTTCTCTTAGTATGTTTCTAAGTTATCTTAGCATGACATATGGGGATGAAATATACAGAGGTAAGGTTATTGATAAAGACGCTTGGTTGATGGAATACTTTTATGGCTCGTAATTTTGGTCTTGTCGTAGCCCGACCTCTTATAAGTCTGAATTTGAATATAGGAGTAAGGGTTGGTAGTAGGACGAATATTCTCGATTAAGGGAGTATGCTAAACGACGTTGTCTTCTAACAACGTTGGTGAATGATTGGTCTAAGGAGAGAATTGATCTTGCACAAGAAATTGATAGGTTTGGCTTGGTTGTGCACAACTTGGATGTAGATTTGAGTGCAAAGGTTGGTGCGTGTTCATCCACGTCCAATCCACACTCAATAGTGAGTGGAAAGGGTCGTTGGAAGAATAGTACCCAACAAGAGTCGAGGTCGATTTCCACATGGAGTGTAATATGGGTGTTAGGATGTACACCTGATGAGAGTAAATGGAATAACTAAATTGCACTTCTAAACAAGGGATTTTGTTTTCTACTTCTAATTTAACACTTACAATGATAAACTAATGAGAAGAAACTAGAAAGCGAGTGATTGTTTTTGTTGTTTTTACAAAATGGTCAAAAGGCCTAGGGGTGTGACCTTTACCTAGGTGTTCGCCTAATGGGTTAAGTACGTTAACACTTGTTTTATTCATCGGGGTGTATTATAGCTCTCAACTCCAAGTTACCCACTCAATACCTCTCGGTCATAGAGTGATTTTGCCCAATTTGGCTTTCTCAAGCCTAAATGGGTGCCAAGCTAAATAGTTGATATGAGCTCAAGGCAGGTTTTCCCTATCTCTAGTTCAAACCCTTTTATTAGGCTAGTCAAATCCTCAACTAGCCCAATTTCTTATTAGCCAACCTTTCCAAGACTAAGTCCCTCTTTCTCAAGTAAAGACCAAGTCAAAAAGGCATGAATCAATGTTTGCAACCATTAATTCTAAAATTAAAGCATAAACAAGGCTAAATAATCAACACCCAATCATAAACAAGCATTAAATTAAATAGCCATAAGGTTTACACATTAGGGTTGGGTCACAACCCTAGGAAATGTCTAGATACTCATAGTAGAAAATGAATAAAACAAAAAAGAAATACTAATTAAACTTATAATATAAAATTAAAATGATAAACTATGATAATTTTATCCCAAAATGATCACAAATTTCCTAAAATGGAAAACTACAATGGCTACAGCTGCTAGAATTTCAAAACTTGACCTAAAAATGTGATTCCCGTCTATTTATAATGGCCCAAAATTCTCTAACAAAAATGCCCCTCGGGAGGTTCTACGGCTGCACAATTCCATGTGCGCTCCGCACATTGCTTCAGCTTGGTGGGAACTGGATTCTGCAGTTGCACAATTTGGTCTGCGGTTGCAAGTCACCTTCTACGGACCATGTTTTGCGGCTGCGCAAATTGTATGTTGTCCGCACTTCTACTTCAAGTACTGATGGGTCAATTCTGCAGCCGCAGAGGGAATTCTGCTGCGGCTGCAAAAATACTTTTGCGGACCGCACATCTTGTGTGTTGTGCCCCTTCTTGCCTTTTGAGTCGGAACACTCCTTTTTGAGTTAAATTTCTTCATAAGAGCCCAAATTTCCAACATTCCTATAATTTGTACACTTTCATTAGTTTTGGAAACATAAATCAATACTTTCGGACTAAAACAAAAATAAAAAGGTACTAGTAAGTGGTCAAAATCCACACTTATCAACTCCCCCAAACTTAAGTCTTTGCTTGTCCTTAAGCAAATAGTTTAGTTCCCACCTCCTCAGAGTGAAAGGTCATTTCAGCGAGTCAATGGTGAGCCATTCATACTCTGTCAGGACCAACAACTACCCACACTACTCATGCATTATCAATAAGGTGACAAGTCAAATATTCATGCGCATATAGCTCTAGTGTGACATTCGAGCTTCAAGAATTCACTCTACTCATCAAGGACTATTGTTCTGTCATGTAGGTCATGGTGGACTCCAAACTCTTCCTCCTCTACCTTCCATTTGCCAAGCTCACTTCAAAAGTTAGCACTCAATATTAAGCTTCATGAAAGGATCACTCTTCTCTCACAAGAAAATGCCACAAGTACAGATTCAAGTACCATAGGCTTACCCCTCATGTAGATCACCACTAATATAAGTTCACTCGGTTCGAAATCAAGTAAGACTTCTTTCGGGTTGTAATGAAGGCTTTTGGATTAGGATAGGATACCATATGGGTAAGTCATTACACCTTTCCTTATGCACTCCACATTTTTGTTTCTCGGCTTACAATTACCAATTCTTAGAGGCATTTTCTTTTTGTTGGGGACTAGAGAGGCTTAACATCACTCTTTTTTGTTCATTTCATTCTTTTTCTCCCTTAATGCTCCTGTTAGGGACCATTACCTCTTTTTGAATCGACCAACCCTTCACTTATTCTCTTTTTTGCATTTTTCTTTTTGTTCCTTTTCTTTTCATGCCTTCTCTTTTCATCGAGATCATTTCTTTTCTCTTCTTGTGCCTTGATGCCTTTTTCAAACTCCTCATCTCTCCCCCAAACTTATGCTTTAAGCCACTTATTTCACAAGAGTGTTAAGGAAAGTCCGGGTGCCAAGAGAGGATCATGACAAGACGGGTAAAGGCTTATAACATGGTTATCAAATGAGAAAGGCTAGAGGCTCAAAAGGGGGTTGACAAGGGATAATGTCATTGGTTGGCAATAGAATCCTCAAACGGGCCAACGAAAGCCTATAATCATTTCTCAATCCAAGCAAAACTTAGGATTTCGCGTTGAAACACATTCAGAGCTAGTTCTAGACCATTCGCACGGATACTTGGACTAGCAACAAATCATCTCATCCCTCGCGAAACTATACCATAAAATAGGATAGAGTCAAGAGCCTACAACAACTAGACTCATGTTTAAATATCAATATGGTCCAATAAACCACTCGACGATTGCCAAAGTCAACTCAAGAGTCTCAAAGTCACTATCTAGAGCTATTTTTCTTCCAAAAACCTTGTTTCAACCATAAGCACGTAGTTAGGTGTGTTGGTACCAAATGTAGCATGAATAACTCTTTTTCGAGAATAACTTTATTAGTCCTTTTATTCATTACTGCTACTATTATTACCTAAATACAAAAACGGACCCATTCCCTTAAGAAGATTGTCACGCCATCCATCGTTGGGGCGAGTCTCCCGATTCACACAAAAAACTACCTTTAAAAAGAACCATGGCCTTAAGAAAATCAAAGGCTTATTATCTACGAAAGCATTAAAAGAAGTAACTAACAAAACAAGAACTAAAGAAGAAAAGTAAAGAAGCTAATGAACAATAACTACTAAAGATAGATAAATAAAAATAAGAAAACAAATAGAATCAACAAATTATTACAGTCCAAATGTATCCAAAATCAATGTATCAAATTAACTCCACCCCCCGAATAAAAGTAAGCATTATCCCCAATGCTTAGCAAAATAAGAGTGAAAGAAGAGAGGGTGAAGAAAAATCCCTAAGGATCCTTAGACATCTTAGTGTACCCAACAATATCATCACCTGCAGGATCAGCTAACTGTATCTCATCATCATCAAATCTAGGCATGGCAGGAGTGGAGAACATCGCACGCACTGCCTCAGCAATGTTGGCAACAAGGTCTGGCTCCTCAGACTGGCCAACTGGTGCTACCGGTGCAGATAGTGCTTATGGATCTGGGGAAGACTGGTGCGGGTCAAGTATCATATCAAAAGGTAGGTCCCAAGATGTTGCAAGTTTAGTCACCTCCTGTCTGAGCTTGTCAACTGATTTCTTGCTTGCTTGGGACTTCCTCATCTTCTTCACTTCTTTTCCCAACTCCTCAATAATTGACCCATGCTGCACCAAGGTGGCCATGATCGTCTTCTAGTTGTACAGAATCTTCTTGAGCATCTCATCAATTTCAGAGGGGGCCTATGGTGATTGTGTAGTGGATTGCGCTGCACCAATACTATATAAGTTAGACAACTTTGAAGTAGTTGTTTGTATCCAGTTGTTGAGACTCGCCAATGTCTGGAAGACTCGCAGAGCAAATAATGGAGTTGTAAGCATGGGCAATGGCCTTAGAGCTGTAGCAGGGGCTGCCCTGGGGGCTGTGGTAGGAGCTTAGGATGACAGTGAAGGCATAGTGGCGACACTGGAAGAGGGCTCAACAGAGGTGGATGGAAGATCAGCTGTCTCAGAAACTACCACTGCCGGCTCATCAGACTGGCCTGTCGTGGTAGAAGGCTGGGTTTTCTTCTTTGGGTTGGTCTCATCCATCAGTGAATACCAGTCAAATGGTTTCTTTGGCGTCACCTTGGTGTCAAAAGATCTTGGCTCTACCTTTGCATCAGTAAGGTACTCTGTGATAGTGTTGGGTTACGGGTAGGCCAAGCAAGCATGTCGTGCTATTAAAGAAATGTTGGCCGACATCACGAGACCCTCATTAATTGGGTACCCTGCCATGACAGAATACACAAGAATAGCCGGGGAGTAGGTAGATGAGTCTCATTCTGACATGGATCCAGTCTGCTACAAACATAGGTCTGCCACCCCTTCGCCTCGAAGCTCAACGTGTTCCGCTGAATGGCAACCCCAACGATGATCCACGGTAGTGGTGGCCCTGGTGTTGCTAAGATTGCAACTAGCCAAGGTCTGACTTCTTCCTTCATTGCATAGTTCTCCAGGTACTCCTTTGGCTCCACGTCCTCAAATCCCAAGTATGCATTTAGCATATGTTGATCAAACCTCACCTTGAGGTTGCATACTTTCGTCACCTTGATCCCTTTCTTTATGTGAGCAATATTAGCATAGAACTCTCTGACGAGGTATTCCTTGTCATCCCCAACTCTCTCAGTGAACCACATCTAACCTTTTCTTGATCTAAACTGCCTCAAGATCGTCAGGTCGTATTTCTCCAAGTCTTTCAATAAGAACTATCTCTCAAGAGTCAAAAACCTCACTAGCCACCACATGCGAAAATCAATGAAGGCAGCCAAGCTGACAAACCTATCCTCCCATACCTCCTTCTTCTTTTATCTCTCCACACCAGTGGCTGTACCATCTCCCCTTCTACCATCATCGGGAATCTTCTTTATAGTCTGTGCCTCTATGTGTGGTGTAGCTGATGGCTCAGAGGCCTGTCTAGCACTCTCTGACCCCTCAGAAGTGTTGTGCGATGAAGAGGGCTCATACTTGAGGTTGTATCTCCCTTGTGGATTTGACTGTGTGGTTGTCTTCTCCTCCTGAATAGAGGCTGAGTTGCCCTCTGATGCTTCCCTAGATAGGACATAGGAGCTAGACTCGGAGAGGTCTGCACCTCTCCCTCTGCCTGAGTGCCTTTCTTTCTAATGGTCTTTGGCTGGCCAAGGGGTAAGGTACCTCTACCTCGACCCCTAGAAGATTGACCTCTTCCCTTTGTAGTGTTGCCTCGGTCGCTCGATCGAACCATTATATGTATTAAAGAAAAAAAGACTACTAGTTGCTAGTCATCATTCAGCACATTCAAGACTTATGTAGGCAAGGGAGGCACATGGGGACAAGTGGGGTTGTGCTTAAAATACAGGGTTGCAGGTAATGGGTTCTGCGGTCCGCACATTTTTTATGTGCGACCGCAAAAAGGAACTGTGGTCTGCAGATTTTGGTTGTGCGACCGCAGGAAGGAAGTGCGGTCGCACTTCAGATTTTCAAAGTGCAGAGTCTGAAGACGGTGCGATGGTCGATCTGTGGCCGCCAGAGAAATCTGCGGTCCGCACATTTTTAATTGAGGCTGCAGATCCCTTGCTTCACTTAGTTGCCCAGGTTTTCTAATCTGTGGTCCGCACAAATTTAAGTGCGACCGTAGATTTCAAAAAGTACGAACAATCAATTTGTTTCTACTTAGATTTTTCAATTTCTTGCACAAATAGACATGGCAACATGGTAAAAATATGAAATTTCACTAACCCATTCCCATTAGAGCATGTATTTTGATTACTCAGTTTAGATCTACCTCATATGGACACATGGATGAACTCTAATAACAGATGGCCTAAAAAGAAACCAAACTTCTAAAATTAAACTTACACAAAACTTTAACATGAATTGAAACATACAAGATAGATTGAGTGCAATGGGTGAATAATCACAGGTGGTTGCGTGTGGGGACAGTAAAAATCTCTCAAGAAAATCAACAGAGCAACAGTATTTGTTCAGAGAGTGAAAAGTGTAAAATGATCTCTATTCTACTATTTATACCAAGCAACTGGAAGAGGAAAAGAGTGGAGTGCAGCCGCACATTTTCATGTGCGGTCCGCGCTTTGTCACCTGTGTTGAAAGTTTCTGAGCTTAATGTGCGGCCACAGATTTCACGTGCGGTCGCAGATTAGCCTCCGCACTGACAAGCTCAAACTTTAGAGAGTTAGCATTTTGACACTTTTTCAATATTCCAATTGTGCGGTCTGCATGAGAAATGTGCGACCACGATTCCCTTCTGCTGTGGCACACAGAAATGTGCGGCCCGCACAAATAAAGTGCGGTCCGCATAATTTTGAACACTTAGCCATATTTTTGTCCACTTTTCTTGCAAGTCACACTCATCCATGTAGCAAACTTCAAATCAATTTAGAACACAAATAACACCTAACTACAAAAAAGGAAAGAACTTGGGTTGCCTCCAAAGAAGTGTCTGATTTAACGTCGTGACACGACGCAAAATACCCTCAAGTGAATTGAATAACTGCCACCACATAAGCATTGTACCGGAACTCATCCAGTTCATTCAAATGTGCAACCCTCAAGTTAGCGGCTACATCCCAATCAAGATTTAACTTCTTTAGAGCCCACATTGCTTTGTGCTCTAGTTCCTCCAGAAGATGACAAGCTTTTCCGAACACCAACCGATATGGCGACATTTCAATAGGTATTTTGTAAGCCAATAATGCATCATCAAGCTTCTTGGACCAATCCGTCCGATTAGCATTCACCATTTTAGACAAGATACTCTTTATCTCCCGGTTCGAGACTTCCACTTGCCCACTAGCTTGTGGGTGATAGGGAGTCATGACTTTGTGAGTGACACCATACTTTCTAAGTAAAGTGTCAAAAGCTTTGTTGCAAAAGCGTGACCCCCCATCGCTTATGATTGCACGTGGAGTACCAAACCTTGTGAAAATATTCTTCTTCAAGAAAGTCACTACACTTCTCGCCTCATCGTTGGGTAAAGCGACGACCTCAACCCATTTGGATACATAATCCACCGCGACCAAGATGTAGGTGTTTTCACAAGAACTCATCAAAGAGGCCCACGAAGTCAATGCCCCAAACATCAAAAATATCAATCTCCAAGATGGTTGTGAGAGGCATTTCATGTTTCTTTGAGATTCTACCGGCCCGTTGACATTCATCACATATTTTCACCCAACTCGCTAGCATCTTTGTAAAAAGTCAGCCAATAGAAACCACAACTAAGCACTTTGGCCGACGTTCTTGCTCCACCATGATGACCACATATGGCGAATAATGACAAGCCCCAAGAATATCACCTTGCTCTTCTCCCGGTACACACCTCCTAATTACCCCATCCGTACAAATCCAGAAAAGGTATGGTTCATCCCAATAATAATCTTGACAATCCCTTTTGAGCTTCTTCCTTTGGCTTGAAGAGAACTCATCCAGAATGATTCCATACACAAGAAAATTTCCTAAGTGCGTGAACCATGGCACCTCTTTCATTGAAATTGCCAAAAGTTGCTCATTAGGGAAGGAGTTATTGATTTCAAGGCCATCATGCGGCCTCCCCTCCTCCTCCAAACAAGACAAGAGGTCCGTCACTTGGTTTTCACTGCCTTTCCTATCTTGGACGTCAATATCAAATTCTTGTAACAAGAGCACCCATCTCATCAACTGAGCTTTGGAGTCCTTTTTGCTGATAAGATAAGGAAGCGTCGCGTGGTCCGTGTAGACAATAACCTTTGCACCCATCAATAAGGTGACAAGTCAAATATTCATGCGCATATAGCTCTAGTGTGACATTCGAGCTTCAAGAATTCACTCTACTCATCAAGGACTATTGTTCTGTCATGTAGGTCATGGTGGACTCCAAACTCTTCCTCCTCTACCTTCCATTTGCCAAGCTCACTTCAAAAGTTAGCACTTAATATTAAGCTTCATGAAAGGATCACTCTTCTCTCACAAGAAAATGCCACAAGTACAGATTCAAGTACCATAGGCTTACCCCTCATGTAGATCACCATTAATATAAGTTCACTCGGTTCGAAATCAAGTAAGACTTCTTTCGGGTTGTAATGAAGGCTTTTGGATTAGGATAGGATACCATATGGGTAAGTCATTACACCTTTCCTTACGCACTCCACATTTTTGTTTCTCGGCTTACAATTACCAATTCTTAGAGGCATTTTCTTTTTGTTGGGGACTAGAGAGGCTTAACATCACTCTTTTTTGTTCATTTCATTCTTTTTCTCCCTTAATGATCATGTTAGGGACCATTACCTCTTTTTGAATCGACCAACCCTTCACTTATTCTCTTTTTTGCATTTTTCTTTTTGTTCCTTTTCTTTTCATGCCTTCTCTTTTCATCGAGATCATTTCTTTTCTCTTCTTGTGTCTTGATGCCTTTTTCAAACTCCTCATCTCTCCCCCAAACTTATGCTTTAATCCACTTATTTCACAAGAGTGTTAAGGAAAGTCCGGGTGCCAAGAGAGGATCATGACAAGACGGGTAAAGGCTTATAACATGGTTATCAAATGAGAAAGGCTAGAGGCTCAAAAGGGGGTTGACAAGGGATAATGTCATTGGTTGGCAATAGAATCCTCAAACGGGCCAAGGAAAGCCTATAATCATTTCTCAATCCAAGCAAAACTTAGGATTTCGCGTTGAAATACATTCAGAGCTAGTTCTAGACCATTCGCATGGATACTTGGACTAGCAACAAATCATCTCATCCCTCGCGAAACTATACCATAAAATAGGATAGAGTCAAGAGCCTACAACAACCAGACTCATGTTTAAATATCAATATGGTCCAATAAACCACTCGACGATTGCCAAAGTCAACTCAAGAGTCTCAAAGTCACTATCTAGAGCTATTTTTCTTCCAAAAACCTTGTTTCAACCATAAGCACATAGTTAGGTGTGTTGGTACCAAATGTAGCATGAATAACTCTTTTTCGAGAATAACTTTATTAGTCCTTTTATTCATTACTGCTACTATTATTACCTAAATACAAAAACGGACCCATTCCCTTAAGAAGATTGTCACGCCATCCATCGTTGGGGCGAGTCTCCCGATTCACACAAAAAACTACCTTTAAAAAGAACCATGGCCTTAAGAAAATCAAAGGCTTATTATCTACGAAAGCATTAAAAGAAGTAACTAACAAAACAAGAACTAAAGAAGAAAAGTAAAGAAGCTAATGAACAATAACTACTAAAGATAGATAAATAAAAATAAGAAAACAAATAGAATCATCAAATTATTACAGTCCAAATGTATCCAAAATCTATGTATCAAATTAACTCCACCCCCCGAATAAAAGTAAGCATTATCCCCAATGCTTAGCAAAATAAGAGTGAAAGAAGAGAGGGTGAAGA
The DNA here is from genome assembly GCF_000715075.1 of Nicotiana tabacum. Classification (NCBI taxonomy): domain Eukaryota; kingdom Viridiplantae; phylum Streptophyta; class Magnoliopsida; order Solanales; family Solanaceae; genus Nicotiana; species Nicotiana tabacum. The sequence goes on along the minus strand of NC_134091.1, from coordinate 57,308,404 downwards.
AAAATCCCTAAGGATCCTTAGACATCTTAGTGTACCCAAAAATATCATCACCTGCAGGATCAGCTAACTGTATCTCATCATCATCAAATCTAGGCGTGGTAGGAGTGGAGAACATCGCACGCACTGCCTCAGCAATGTTGGCAACAAGGTTTGGCTCCTCAGACTGGCCAACTGGTGCTACCGGTGCAGATAGTGCTTATGGATCTGGGGAAGACTGGTGCGGGTCAAGTATCATATCAAAAGGTAGGTCCCAAGATGTTGCAAGTTTAGTCACCTCCTGTCTGAGCTTGTCAACTGATTTCTTGCTTGCTTGGGACTTCCTCATCTTCTTCACTTCTTTTCCCAACTCCTCAATAATTGACCCATGCTGCACCAAGGTGGCCATGATCGTCTTCTAGTTGTACAGAATCTTCTTGAGCATCTCATCAATTTCAGAGGGGGCCTATGGTGATTGTGTAGTGGATTGCGCTGCACCAATACTATATAAGTTAGACAACTTTGAAGTAGTTGTTTGTATCCAGTTGTTGAGACTCGCCAATGTCTGGAAGACTCGCAGAGCAAATAATGGAGTTGTAAGCATGGGCAATGGCCTTAGAGCTGTAGCAGGGGCTGCCCTGGGGGCTGTGGTAGGAGCTTAGGATGACAGTGAAGGCATAGTGGCGACACTGGAAGAGGGCTCAACAGAGGTGGATGGAAGATCAGCTGTCTCAGAAACTACCACTGCCGGCTCATCAGACTGGCCTGTCGTGGTAGAAGGCTGGGTTTTCTTCTTTGGGTTGGTCTCATCCATCAGTGAATACCAGTCAAATGGTTTCTTTGGCGTCACCTTGGTGTCAAAAGATCTTGGCTCTACCTTTGCATCAGTAAGGTACTCTGTGATAGTGTTGGGTTACGGGTAGGCCAAGCAAGCATGTCGTGCTATTAAAGAAATGTTGGCCGACATCACGAGACCCTCATTAATTGGGTACCCTGCCATGACAGAATACACAAGAATAGCCGGGGAGTAGGTAGATGAGTCTCATTCTGACATGGATCCAGTCTGCTACAAACATAGGTCTGCCACCCCTTCGCCTCGAAGCTCAACGTGTTCCGCTGAATGGCAACCCCAACGATGATCCACGGTAGTGGTGGCCCTGGTGTTGCTAAGATTGCAACTAGCCAAGGTCTGACTTCTTCCTTCATTGCATAGTTCTCCAGGTACTCCTTTGGCTCCACGTCCTCAAATCCCAAGTATGCATTTAGCATATGTTGATCAAACCTCACCTTGAGGTTGCATACTTTCGTCACCTTGATCCCTTTCTTTATGTGAGCAATATTAGCATAGAACTCTCTGACGAGGTATTCCTTGTCATCCCCAACTCTCTCAGTGAACCACATCTAACCTTTTCTTGATCTGAACTGCCTCAAGATCGTCAGGTCGTATTTCTCCAAGTCTTTCAATAAGAACTATCTCTCAAGAGTCAAAAACCTCACTAGCCACCACATGCGAAAATCAATGAAGGCAGCCAAGCTGACAAACCTATCCTCCCATACCTCCTTCTTCTTTTATCTCTCCACACCAGTGGCTGTACCATCTCCCCTTCTACCATCATCGGGAATCTTCTTTATAGTCTGTGCCTCTATGTGTGGTGTAGCTGATGGCTCAGAGGCCTGTCTAGCACTCTCTGACCCCTCAGAAGTGTTGTGCGATGAAGAGGGCTCATACTTGAGGTTGTATCTCCCTTGTGGATTTGACTGTGTGGTTGTCTTCTCCTCCTGAATAGAGGCTGAGTTGCCCTCTGATGCTTCCCTAGATAGGACATAGGAGCTAGACTCGGAGAGGTCTGCACCTCTCCCTCTGCCTGAGTGCCTTTCTTTCTAATGGTCTTTGGCTGGCCAAGGGGTAAGGTACCTCTACCTCGACCCCTAGAAGATTGACCTCTTCCCTTTGTAGTGTTGCCTCGGTCGCTCGATCGAACCATTATATGTATTAAAGAAAAAAAGACTACTAGTTGCTAGTCATCATTCAGCACATTCAAGACTTATGTAGGCAAGGGAGGCACATGGGGACGGTGCGATGGTCAATCTGTGGCCGCCAGAGAAATCTGCGGTCCGCACATTTTTAATTGAGGCTGCAGATCCCTTGCTTCACTTAGTTGCCCAGGTTTTCTAATCTGTGGTCCGCACAAATTTAAGTGCGACCGCAGATTTCAAAAAGTACAAACAATCAATTTGTTTCTACTTAGATTTTTCAATTTCTTGCACAAATAGACATGGCAACGTGGTAAAATATGAAATTTCACTAACCCATTCCCATTAGAGCATGTATTTTGATTACTCAGTTTAGATCTACCTCATATGGACACATGGATGAACTCTAATAACAGATGGCCTAAAAAGAAACCAAACTTCTAAAATTAAACTTACACAAAACTTTAACATGAATTGAAACATACAAGATAGATTGAGTGCAATGGGTGAATAATCACAGGTGGTTGCGTGTGGGGACAGTAAAAATCTCTCAAGAAAATCAACAGAGCAACAGTATTTGTTCAGAGAGTGAAAAGTGTAAAATGATCTCTATTCTACTATTTATACCAAGCAACTGGAAGAGGAAAAGAGTGGAGTGCAGCCGCACATTTTCATGTGCGGTCCGCGCTTTGTCACCTGTGTTGAAAGTTTCTGAGCTTAATGTGCGGCCACAGATTTCACGTGCGGTCGCAGATTAGCCTCCGCACTGACAAGCTCAAACTTTAGAGAGTTAGCATTTTGACACTTTTTCAATATTCCAAATGTGCGGTCCGCATGAGAAATGTGCGACCACGATTCCCTTCTGCTGTGGCACACAGAAATGTGCGGCCCGCACAAATAAAGTGCGGTCCGCATAATTTTGAACACTTAGCCATATTTTTGTCCACTTTTCTTGCAAGTCACACTCATCCATGTAGCAAACTTCAAATCAATTTAGAACACAAATAACACCTAACTACAAAAAAGGAAAGAACTTGGGTTGCCTCCCAAGAAGTGTCTGATTTAACGTCGCGACACGACGCAAAATACCCTCAAGTGAATTGAATAACTGCCACCACATAAGCATTGTACCGGAACTCATCCAGTTCATTCAAATGTGCAACCCTCAAGTTAGCGGCTACATCCCAATCAAGATTTAACTTCTTTAGAGACCACATTGCTTTGTGCTCTAGTTCCTCCAGAAGATGACAAGCTTTTCCGAACACCAACCGATATGGCGACATTTCAATAGGTATTTTGTAAGCCAATAATGCATCATCAAGCTTCTTGGACCAATCCGTCCGATTAGCATTCACCATTTTAGACAAGATACTCTTTATCTCCCGGTTTGAGACTTCCACTTGCCCACTAGCTTGTGGGTGATAGGGAGTCATGACTTTGTGAGTGACACCATACTTTCTAAGTAAAGTGTCAAAAGCTTTGTTGCAAAAGCGTGACCCCCCATCGCTTATGATTGCACGTGGAGTACCAAACCTTGTGAAAATATTCTTCTTCAAGAAAGTCACTACACTTCTCGCCTCATTGTTGGGTAAAGCGACGACCTCAACCCATTTGGATACATAATCCACCGCGACCAAGATGTAGGTGTTTTCACAAGAACTCATCAAAGAGGCCCATGAAGTCAATGCCCCAAGCATCAAAAATATCAATCTCCAAGATGGTTGTGAGAGGCATTTCATGTTTCTTTGAGATTCTACCGGCCCGTTGACATTCATCACATATTTTCACCAACTCGCTAGCATCTTTGTAAAAAGTCAGCCAATAGAAACCACAACTAAGCACTTTGGCTGACGTTCTTGCTCCACCATGATGACCACCATATGGCGAATAATGACAAGCCCCAAGAATATCACCTTGCTCTTCTCCCGGTACACACCTCCTAATTACCCCATCCGTACAAATCCAGAAAAGGTATGGTTCATCCCAATAATAATCTTGACAATCCCTTTTGAGCTTCTTCCTTTGGCTTGAAGAGAACTCATCCAGAATGATTCCATACACAAGAAAATTTCCTAAGTGCGTGAACCATGGCACCTCTTTCATTGAAATTGCCAAAAGTTGCTCATTAGGGAAGGAGTTATTGATTTCAAGGCCATCATGCGGCCTCCCCTCCTCCTCCAAACAAGACAAGTGGTCTGTCACTTGGTTTTCACTGCCTTTCCTATCTTGGACGTCAATATCAAATTCTTGTAACAAGAGCACCCATCTCATCAACTGAGCTTTGGAGTCCTTTTTGCTGATAAGATAAGGAAGCGTCGCATGGTCCGTGTAGACAATAACCTTTGCACCCATCAAGTACGGGCGGAACTTCTCAATTGCAAACACAATAACAAGGAGCTCTTTCTCAGTAACGGTGTAGTTGAATTGGGCACTATTCATGGTCTGTGTAGAAAATCTTGTTGATATGATGTCCCAAAACAGCCCCAACTGCTACGTCACTTGCATCATATATGAGTTCAAAAGGCAAACTCCAATTTGGAGCGGTGATGATGGGAGTAGTTGTCAACTTGAGTTTCAACAATTCAAAAAATCTCAAGCAATCATCATTGAAATTAAACTTGGAAATCCTCTCAAGAAGCTTGCACAACGGGTTCACCACTTTAGATTAATCTTTTATAAAGCACCGGTAAAAACCCACATGGCCTAAGAAACTCCCCACACCCTTCACCGAAGTTAGGGGGGTGGAAGCTTAAAGATCACCTCATTCTTTGCCTTGTCAACTTCAATTTCATTCCTTGAGATTTTATGGCCACGTACAATACCTTCCTCAACCATGAAATGACATTTCTCCCAATTGAGTACCAAATTAGTTTCTTCACATCTAGCCAACGCTTTGTCCAAATTTGCAAGACAATCATCAAAAGAATCCCTAACCACCGAGAAGTCATCCATGAAAACTTCAAGGTAGTCCTTCACGATGTCCATTAAAATAGCCATCATACACCTTTGAAAAGTCGTTGGTGCATTGCACAAACAATGGAATACCACTTTTTCATTGGTCTAGAAGACAGTTTTAGCTATTTTCACAAAAGAACACACCTCACTGCTATTTGGTTGCCGCATGGACTTACACACATGGAATACCACTTTTTCATCACCAACCCGGAAAGTGAGTTCTCCGGCTTCAACATCACAAAGAGCCTTACCCGTAGCAAGGAAAGGTCTCCTAAGAATAATTGTCACTTCATAATCAACCTCATAATCTAAAATGACAAAATCCGCCTGAAGAATGAATATATCAACCTGGACCAAAACATCTTCAATCACACCCAACGGCCCATTCATGGTGTGATCGGCCATTTGCAATCTCATCGAAGTGGGTCTTGGTTGTCCAATCCTCAAACTCTTGAAAACCAAATAGGGCATAAAATTTATACTTGCCCCAAGATCACAAAGAGCTTTGGCAAACTTGGCACTTCCAATTGTACAAATAATCGTGAAAGCACCGGGATCCTCCAACTTAGAAGCCACTGAATGAACAATTGCACTCACTTGATGAGTGACTTTGATGGTCTCAAAATTCATTGACCGCTTCTTTGTCACAAGATCTTTCATAAACTTTGCATAATCGGGCATTTTTTCCAAAGCTTCTACCAATGGCACATTGATTGAAAGACTCTTCATCATTTGAATGAAGTTCTTGAATTGATTCTCACCATTCTTCTTGGCAAGTCTTTGAGGGTATGGAGGTGGAGGCCTAGGCAATGGTGCCTTCGCCTTTTGCACTACCGACTCTGGTATGTCAATAATGTGTTCCCTAGAGAGGTTCACCTCCTCTTGAGTCTCTTCCACACTATCATCAATATCAATCCTATTTCCTCATTAGGTTGAATAACATTGTTCGGGATCTCTTCTTCTTGCATCACTTGATCATCATCAACAAGTTTCCTTTCACTTGAGGTGGGTGCATTCCCGTCTCTTCCACTTCTTGTGATAACCACCATAGCATGCCCTGTATTATTTCCACCCTTTGGGTTTACCACCGTGTAACTTGGTAGTGCCCCTTTAGAACGAGAATTTAAAGCTTGAGAGATTTGCCCCATTTGAACTTCTAGGTTGCGGATTGATGTGTTGTGTGAGGCAAGTTGGGCATACAAATCATTATTCTTCTCCATTATTTTCTTGAACATACTTTCAATACATCCCATCTCATTATTTGAAAAACTTGAACCATGGAAAGAATAAGGAGGTGGGTTGATCAGTTGTTGATATATTGGGGGCCTTTGAAAATCCGACCCCCTGTTGCCTTGATTGTTACTCCAACCACCTTGATTGCTGCCTCCCCAATTTCCTTGGTTGTTTCCATTCCAATTTCCTTGATTGTTGTTTTTATGCCAGTTCCCTTGGTTGTTAGAATTCTAATTGCCATGATTGTTTTGTGGTCGCCATTGTTGTTGTTGGGCCTTGGAAGTTGTTTCTTTGCCCTTAAAAATTATTCACATATTGCACTTCCTCCTCGTGCTCAATATAAGAATCATCTTTCTCATAACCACCATCATCTTTCACGTAGTTCCCCACTCGATTTTGCACTTGTGGACCCTTAGTCCTCCTCTTATTCACCAAAACATTCACTCCCTCCATAGCATTAAGTTGCTTAGGAGCTTGCACTTGATTTAGTTGGGCCTGTGCTAGTTAGGTCATGATAGTGGTCAATTCGGCAATGGCTTGCCCATGATCTTGCAATTCTTTGTGAAGGTAGATCATATTCGTGTCACCTTGTGGGACATTGGCCCGGGATTGCCAAACCGACGACGTTTCCGCCATCTCATCCAAAATTTCACACGCCTCCGCATAAGTGATGACGTCCAAATCCACTACTACAAATTAAATGGACACGATCGCATGCAATATAATTTACCCAACTATGAGTCGGGGTCGAATCCCACAGAGAACAATATGTAGGCGATTAGGCGTGTAAGAGAATTATCACTTATTATGCTAAGCCAAACACTTAGAAAAATTTTGAGAAAATATTTAATAACTAATTGCGAAATTGTAAACTAACCTAGAAAGCAAGTAAAATGATCAATGACTACAAGCATGGATACATGGGGAATTACACTCAAGTAACGATCTAATGTATTTCACGATTTTACAAATATGAGCCAGTTCATGTTAATTAGCCTCGGGTAATAATTCTATATTAGCTTCTTCCGAAGACTAGAAAGACTTTCTAATTGAATTATCCCTAAAACAATTAAGAGAATAAGCACACCCGAATATGGCTACAAGTAGTTCAATCCTATCCCTAGATAGAATCTGTAAAATGAGGGTTAACGCTTCAAGTTCTTGTTAATTAATCTTTCCCAACCCCAAATTATCTTTCCCAAAATTAATTCAAAGTAAATGGGCGTGTCCTAGGGTTAGCTAATCTCTTTGGAAAAATTAAAGAACAAGAATAATTAAAGAAACAATAATTTACTTCATAATAAATAAAAATCATTCAATACATAAGCACAACAAGATATTTAATCCACACTTTAAATACGAATATTCCCATAAACAAGATTCAAGTGTTGAAAAAAATACTACACACTTAGATATACAATACAAAGCAATAAAATAAAGAAATGAACATAAATGGGTAAGCAATTCTCAACCAAAAGCTTCAAATCTTCAAGTCCCAAGTGTGTGTGCAAGAACTCTAGCTCCAATACTTGTGTTCTCTAGTCAAGAGACTGAAAATAAGCCCAAAGATATGTTTTCAATCAGCTAGGTCGTGTATTTGTGGGTTTAGAATGAAAAAAATGTGAAATGACATAAATGTCCAGGTCTGAAGCCCGTAGAAGCGGTTTTTGTGGAGAATTTAATCTTCCACATAAGCGACCATATTGCTGCAGAAGCGGCTTCGCAAATGCAGACCCCCAAGTGCAGAAACGCGACCGCATAAGCGGTTTGTGAATCACAAATGCGATTTTTGCCTCGCATATCTTCTTTTGCAAATGCACAACATTTCTCGCAGATGCGAGACCGCAAATACGGATAAATCTGCGTAGATGCGATTTCACTGGAAGTTTTGCACTTCTTTCACTCTTAGCATAATTCCACTTCATTTAATTTCAATTTTCTTCGAGACTTCATTTACCTGAAATTTAGCAATGCACACCATAAATCACCTCATTTTACAATTAAAGGACACAAAAACTAAAGTAAAAAGACTAGAATAAGTGGTAAAATCACCACTCATCAATAAGGCATAGTCATAAAGTTCCCACCGGCTAGTTGATTCACTACACATTGGTTGGTTGTGTTAATCCCACGATAAAAGGTTTGTTGTATCATGTTTTCCGTCATATTGTTGTTGGGATTCCTTAACCATTGTTCTATAGCGCTCCCATATTTTATGTAGTAGTTCATTTGGCTCTTGCTTGAATGCCAATATCTTATATCGAAGTGTAGCCATGTGCCCGGGAGAGAAAAATTTAGCAATGAACTTTTCCGCCAACTCATCCCAACTGTGAATTGAATGGTTCGACAATCATTTTTACCAATCTAAAGCTTTCCTCCATAGAGAGAAGGGAAAAAGCCTTAGCCTCAATGCATCCTTGTAAACTTTAGTTTTCTTGCTCCCCCAACATGTATCCACAAAGCCCTTCAAATTTTTATAAGCATTTTGAGTTGGAACACCGGTAAAGAAATCTCGTTGCTTACGCAAAGTGAGTATCACATTGCTGATTTGTAAGTTGTCCGCCCTAATACGTGGAGGGTTTATTTCACTAGCAAAACCTTCATTGAGCAATATCCGATGTGTAGTCCCTCGTGGTGGAGGTGTGGGTGGAACGGGCATGCTGTCATGTGGTACCCGGCCTCTCCGATTGGCTTGACGCTCAAGAGGTACCTCCTCTACTTGTTCCTCCTCGCTGTCCAATCCCCCAAAGGCAAATTTCCGAGATCATTGTTCACCATGTTTGTACCTATAATTTCTTAAACAAGTTAGTAACACGGAAGGGAAAGAAAATATTCCAAAAACACACTCAAATATATAGCTAACACCATTTTAACTCTCCGACAATAGCGCCAAAAATTGATTCACGTCCAATCCGCACTCAACAGTGAGTGAAAACGGTCATTGGAAGAATAGTACCCAACAAGAGTCGGGGTCGATTTCCACAGGGTGTTTAATATGGGTTTTAAGATATACACTTGATGAGAGTAAATGAAATAACTAAATTGCGCTTCCATACAAGGGATTTTATTTTCTACTTCTAAATTAACACTAACAATGATAAACTAATGAGAAGAAACTGGAAAGCGTGTCATTGTTTTGTTGTTTTTACCAAATAGTTGAAATGCCTAGGGGTATAACCTTTACCTAGGTGTCCGCCTAATGGGTTAAATACATTAACACTTGTTTTATTGATCGGGGTATATTATAGCTCTCAACTCTAAGTTACCCACTCAATACCTCTCGGTCATAGAGAGATTTTGCCCAATTTGGCTTTCTCAAGCCCAAATGGGTATCAAGCTAAATAGTTGATATGAGCTCAAGTCAGGTTTTCCCTATCTCTAGTTCAAACCCTTTAATTAGGCTAGTAAAATCCTCAACTAGCCCAATTTCTTGGTAGCCAAGCTTTCCTAAACTAGGTACTCTTTCTCAAGTAAAGACCAAGTCAAAAAGGCATGAATCAATATTTGCAACCAGTAATTAAAAAATTAAAGCATAAACAAGGCTAAATAATCAACAACCAATCATAAACAAGCATTAAATAAAATACCCATAAGGTTTACACACTAGGGTTGGGTCACAACCCTAGTAAATGTCTAGCTACTCATAGTAGAAAATGAAGAAAACAAAGAAGAAATACTAATTAAACTCATAATATAAAATTAAAATGATAAACTTTGATATTTTTATGTCATAATGATCACAAATTTCCTAAAATGGAAAACTATAATGGCTACAGCTGCTAGAACTTCAAATTTTGACCTAAAGATGTGATTCCCATCTATTTGTCGTGGCCCAAAATTCGCGGACAAAAATGCCCATCGGGAGGTTCCGCAGCCGCATAATTCCATGTCCGCGCACATTGCTTCTTCTTGGAGGGAACTAGATTCTGCAGCCGCACAATTTGGTCTGCGGCTAAAAGTCAGTTTCTGCGGCCGCATAGTTCTTGTGCGGTCCGCACTTCAGGGAAGGCTTCAGTCTTGGTCATTTGCACACTCTCTGAAATTTTTGAATTCTTGTCAGTGCGGACCATGATCTACGGCCACAGAAATTGTGTGCGGTCCGCACTTCTACTTCAAGTATTGTGGGCTTCTTCATCAGTTCTGTGGCCGCAGAGGGAATTCTGCAGTCCGCACTTGCTTCTGCGGACCACACTTCTTGTGTGTTGTGCCCCTTCTTGCTTTGTGAGTCGCAACACTCCTTTTTTAGTTCGATTTCTTCATAAGAGCCCAAATTTCGAACAATCCTGCAATTTGTACACTTTCATTAGTTTGGGAACGTAAATCAATTCTTTTGGACTAAAACAAAAGTAAAAAGGTAGTAATAAGTGATCAAAATCCACAGTTATCACGTGTAACGCCCAACAATTTAATGATGAGTTATGTGAAGCTAAAAAAAGTCTTCTAGACCAAACTGAGGAGCTAACACGAGAATACCAATCATTAGACAATGTTTTTCTTGATGCAAATGTTGAGAAGAGTGCTCTAGAGTCATGTGAGGGAGTAGGTAACATTACTTTGGGAGACTTGAGTGTGTGTATATGGGGATGTAAATAGTAGTACAATTCATGAGTTAGGTGCACTAGACCTCATTCTTTTTCCACATTGTATTTAGATAGTAAGATAGTAATCGAGTCATATGAGTCTATGGGGGAGTTAAAAGGTGGGGATGAGAGTGCCTATATTCTTAAATTTGTTTTGCTAAAAAGTAAAAATTACATTCCTCATCTAAAGGCCGAGAAGTGCAGAGTGAAAAATTTATTACTTAGCCTCGTTATCTTTGTAGCCCCACCAAAGGAGCATAGCCGCAGACTAGATACCCTATTAGGGGTACAATTCATAAGTTCAAGATTGTGGAAAAAGTGGTTCACGTCATGCCGCAACGTTAAATTAGGCGCTTGTTAGGAAGCAACCCAGTTTTACTACTTTCTTTTATTTTTGTTTATTTTATTTTTCTATTATTTTTGTAGTGTTGTTTTATTTTATAGGATTATGAACATTGGAAGAAAAGCCTCTAGAAGTGCGTAAAAATGAGCCAGATGGTTGGAGCTTAGTATGAGGTACCCGCACAAAGGACCATCCTTGGGAGAAGTTTGAGTACCACGTGAGTTGCTATTGCTTCGGCCTTTGGCCTTTCGAGGAGTTTCTTGTCCACCTTCATTATTTTTGCTTTACTTGTGCATTGGGGACACTATACTATTTTAAGTGAGGAGTGGGAAAATTCCTCTAGATAATTAATAGTAGCATGTTACTAAAAATATTAACTTCTTATTTTAATTTTAGCTTCTTGTTTTTATCTTAGTAGTAGTTTTAGTAGCTTATAAAAAAAAATCAATATATATATATATATATATATATATATATATATATATATATATATATATATATATGAAAGAATTAAAATTGAAAAAACAATTAAAATTTTTGATTTTCCCCAATGATGGATCTCCTAGGCAGTTTTCTTGAGGGATTAAAGTCTAAACAAAAATACAAAAATATGTCTTTTTATTTTTTAGGTAGCAATAATCCCATGTGATTTTTTCTTTGTGTCCCGATTCTTTTTCATGGGATGTAGTTTGAACAAGGTAGTATTTTTTATTTTTATAATAGGTTACAATTTAGGGAATAAATGGAGGAAGAAAGATGAGATTCATAGGTGCCTTGACTTGTTTGATAGTAGCATATTGAGGCTTTGGCATGTGTAGTATATTCCCTATGTTTTGAAATTGATCATGATACCTTTATATATTGGATAGCATGTTTTGTGATGCCTACGTCTCGTTTTCTTGACTTATGTTCACTTTGTGCTAAATGCTTAATATCTCGTGGCTTCGTGAATACTTGCATTAGTTTGAGAGTCGGAATGTGACCGTCCTTAGTGAGTCGTGTTCCATGTGTGGAGTGAGATTCTTGTGTAGCCTATGTTATAGTGATTGAGTCTAGAACTTGCCCGGCATGTGAGTTGAAGCAAAATAATATGTGATGCTTGGTTTGAAATATGATTATAGGCTTTCTTTGATCTTTGAGCTTTAATGCTTATTACAAATAAAATTTATCCCTATGTCACGACCCAAAATTCACTAGTCGTGATGGCACCTAACCCAACCCGCTAGGTAAGCCAACTAATAACTATCCAATTTTAATAATATTTAACATGACAATTAATCAAAAGAAATTATCTGAATCTTACACATTCCCCAAGAACTGGTAGTACAAATCATGAGCTTCTAAGAATATAGTTTATAAAGCGAAAATAAAATAAATACATAGTCTGTTTGAATAATACATAAACAGAGTTTTACATATCTAATGCTACCACGAACAAGAGGCAGCTACAGTCGGGACGCAGGTACATCTTCAATCTAGCTCCCATCGAACACAGCAACATCAACAACCAACATCTGCACGCAAGGTGCAGAGTGTAGTATGAGTACAACCGACCCCATGTACTCAATAACAAACCTAACCTTAGGTTGAAAGTAGTGACGAGCTAACAGAAAGGTCGGGTCCAATACCAATATTCCCCAACAGTTCATAACAGTATAGTACAATAACAAAAGAAGAATCCCATAAATAAAAGGCTCAGTTCGTTCACAGTTTCAGAAAAATACGCATTTCTTTTCAAGTATCTTAGTGAAAATCCAAATATTTTACCGAAAAGCCAATATATGAGCAAGTTTGAAAACTATGATTTTTCCCAAAACTCCATTCAACAAATAGTAAGATGTTTCATTTTCAGATGGCATGAGGAAGGTACTTCTCTATGCCTACATGTCAAGATATAGGTAAAATCATAAATGTCCCCAAAACTGGGTAGCAGAAGGAAATGCACATTTATGCATGTATCTCAAGTACGTATGTCAAATGCAATGCATCTCGATGATGAGCTCATCTACTCACACTCTCAGAGTACTCAATCTCACTGTCTCGCATTCTCTCTCACTATGCTCAGCAAACTCAAACACTCAGCGATGTACCATACCCGTTGCGGCATGCAGTCCAATCCCTATTAATAGTTGACTACGCTCACTGGGGGTGTGCAGACTCCGAAGGGGCTCCTTTCAGCCCCAGCGCTACAATCCGCACGGACAACTCACGTTCCATAATATCAATATCTAGAATCGCACGGACAACTCACGTGCCGCACAGACAACTCACGTGCTATAATATAAACATCTGGAATCACACGGACAACTCGCGTGCTATAGTGAAAACATCCGCACAAACAGGCCCCCGGCCTCACTCAGTCATCAATCTCTCCAGTCTCACTCATGGGCTCACAATGTCATGAAACTAGCTCGACAACAATGATATGATGTATCGATAAATAACTGAGACTGAGAAATGATATGAATGCATGAATATGACTGAGTACGAAATATCAATGAAATCAGTGAGATGACAGAAAGAAGCGACCACTATGGGTCCAAACAATACCGGCAAAATGCCTAAACATGATATCTAGCATGATTGACAGCTCAACTACTTTATCACATGATGAAAATACAGATACCAACACAATAGGACCACTATACAGTGCCATGGAAATAATAGAGTCCCAATTCACATGGTGCACGCCTACATGCTCATCACCTAGCATGTGCATAACCTCAATACCAATCACATAACACATATTTCGGGGTTTCATACCCTCAGCACTAAGATTAGAAGAGTTACTTACCTCGAACAAGCCAATACCAATGTCGAACAAGCCAAACGGTGCTCCAAAGATACCATCACACTCGTTCCTACCTCCGATCGGCTTGAAACTAACCAAAAACAACTCAAGTACATCAAACAGTGCTAAGGGAACCAATCCCGATCGAAAAAGATCAAATCTTGAATCAAAAGCCCAAAATCGGCAAAAGTCCCAACATGGGCCCGTACCTCGAAATCCGAAATAATTTACAAAATACAACAACCCATTCAATTATGAGTCCAACCATACTAGTTTCGCTCAAATTCGACTCCAATTCGATGTTCAAAACTCAAATATTCATATTATGAAACTTTCGGCCAAAACCCCCAATTTCCTCTATAAAATTCACAATCCAATTACCAAAAACGAAGGTAGATTCGTGATATAAGATAAACAATGAGTAGAGAACACTTACCCCAGTCCACAAGATGAAAATTCCTCCAAGAATCGCCTCAATCCGAGCTTGGAAATGTTAAAATGAAACCAAAATCGCGAACCCTTGTATTTATCATTCTGCCCAGCACTTTCGCACCTGCGGCATATTAGCCGCTTCTGCAGCGTCGCATTTGCGACCAAACACATGCTTCTGCGGAGAAGCACTAGAGGTCTGCCTTCGCACATGCGGTAAAATACCCGCATCTGCGCACTCGCAGGTGCGCACCCACTTGTTGCTTCTGCGCTTCCAATCCGCTTATGCGTTATGCGAAGCAATCTCCGCTTCTGCGGAACCCTTCTCCCAGCAATATTTCTGCTTCTGCGGAACCCTTCTCCCAGCAATATTTCCACTCTTGCAATCCCTTCGTCGCTCTGCGACCCTCGCACCTGCGCAAACCAGCCGCAGGTGTGGTCACACTAGAACCAGCAATAGCAACATTGAAGAAAATGATCTGAAAGCAATCTGAAACATGCCTGAGCCCCTCGGGACCCCGCCCGAATATACCAACAAGTCCAATAACACAACACGGACCTACTCAAGGCCTCAAATCACGCATAACAACATCGAAATGATGAATCGTACCTCAAATCGAAATCTATGAACTTTGAACTTTCAAATTCAATAATTCGTGCTGAAATATAGCAAATAAATTCGGAATGACTTCAAATTTTGCACACAAGTCCCAAATAACATAACGAAGCTATGTCAATTCTCGGAATCATAATCCGAATCCGATATCAAAAAGTCTACTCCTGGTCAAACTTTCCAAAATTTCAACTTCCGCCATTTCAAGTCAAATTAAACTACAGACCTCCAAATCACAATCCGGACACGCTCCTAAGTCCAAAATCACCCAACAGAGCTAATAGAACAATCAGAACTCCGTTCCGGGTTCAAATTCACAAAAAGTCAAACTTGGTCGACTCTTTCAAATTTAAAGCTTCTAGCTGAGAATCATTCTTTCAAATCAATTCTGAATAACCTGAAAACCAAAACCGACAATTCACATAAGTCATATTACATCATACGGAGCTACTCATGCCCTCAAACAACCGAGCGAAGTGTAAATGCTCAAAATGACCGGTCGGGTCATTACATCCTTCCCCCACTTAAACATACGTTCGTCCTCGAACGTGTCTATAGTTGTTTTCAAAGCCATCAAACCGATGTATAACCTTGCCATGAACATACTCGGGGGTGATCCCACGTCACCCTATCCCATATAAGTCCGATAACACAACATAACTAAAATTTCTCAATTCAACCTAGCCCACAAGCCTTCGTATCAAATTTCCAACATCCGGAATTTCTTATAAGATCAGAATCCTGCAACCTACACACTGTATAAGTCTGAACAAGTTGTATCAAAAGCCGTAACCATTACTCAAATACTCAAAACTCAAATATCACATAGCTCAAATGCTCGAAGCAATGATTTCTAATCATAGCAGCAGCTCAAAACAACCCAATGTTGGTAACAAACCTCATATCAAACAAGACTCCATTCTAAAACATTCGTACACTACCGATGATGAAAGAAACACCAGAAAGTCGTAACCATTCATCAGATCCACCAGTCGTGGAGCTCCCTTTCCTTCGGCAAGAACCATAGCAAATTTCTAAGCCGACTTTCGATAATATCCTTCCAAATATACCAGAATCAAATCTGATAGCACCCATCCTAGATCCGGCGACTTCATCTTATCAAATACCAGCTACTCTACTGACACGCCACACCAATAATATCTAAAGCCAAAACCCATTCAATCCGTGCACCAATAAGCAACCTTCCAAATATACTCAAATCATGAAAAACCTTATTCAGACGGGAGAACTATCTCGCAAGCTCCACAAGTACCACTACAACGCAATACTATGAACCTATCACACACCGTAGAACCAAAACACACGAATCTAACACAAAGGATCAGATCTTAACATAACTTTGTTGCAATGCGTGACCCTATCCAAATACTGGTCCATATGAAATACCTCAAGCCACCCTGCTAAAACTCAATACCCATGCTCAATTTGACATCAAGTACTCTAAGTGCATTACCATAACCACGGAGAAGCAAATGATACAATGCCACACAAAACCCAAAAGAACATAACCAATACTCCATCAACCAAGCAATACCCAATACTTTTCTCTCTCAAATTCCGCAATAAGGCCTCAATAGAACTGCACCATATGTGCATATAACCAGATAATCACAACTCCTCGTAGCATAGAAGAGTAACTCATAGATCATCTCAGAACACGAATAAGCTCAACAACAACTGAATAGTATATCTCTCAACAGTAGCCGTATGGAGCCAACCAATCCGGCTCGATGTATAATACACATCTTAATCGGGCCTACCAATGGACCCTCAACTTAACTCTGGGTACCCACACATGGATAAATAACCCTCCGAAAGCCCACAATAAACAAATCATAATGCTTTCTATCATCTAGCTAGCTTCGGCCATGACTTCACAGTCCACAACCATGAAAACCACCTGCTCTTGAGAACTCCCTGTCTCTAAATCCATAAAACACACGAATCCCATATCTGAACCCAACTCCACCGCCAAAATGTCTAACAAATCTCTCATACACGATCATCCCACGAGGAATACTTCTAAAAATCTTCCGTGCCACCTGGAAAAATTTGAATATCAGCAGTCGATCAACCAGGAGAGTGTCGTAATACCAATGAATTGCCCATAAATCAAAACACCTTGCCCCTTCTGAAATGTATACTCTCATCAGGCCATACCGATTAGTAATATCATTTGCCTAGTCATCTGAATCCGTCCATGCTGCCTACGAATTTATGTCCTTCCATTCAAAACTGAACTGTGACCTTGCACAAACAAATCTCAATCCCACGCAATACACCGCGTCTGCCATGCCATCCTGCGAAGAGTACAAGAATCACATAATCAACTCTGAGTCACAAGCACAATACATAACCGATCAGCCAAGGACCTTCGATTTGATCTCATCCCGGAGAAAATTCCAATACGCAACATATTCCTCACGCCGGTAGGAAATATACACCT
The DNA here is from genome assembly GCF_000715075.1 of Nicotiana tabacum. NCBI lineage: Eukaryota > Viridiplantae > Streptophyta > Magnoliopsida > Solanales > Solanaceae > Nicotiana > Nicotiana tabacum. The sequence goes on along the minus strand of NC_134091.1, from coordinate 57,291,043 downwards.
CAAACCGTGGCAAAAGCCATTGAGAACTCTTCGAAACCCATTTGCACAAGACCAAGCTATCAGAATCAAATCTCTCTAACTCAACCCAGCCACGCAGGTTGCCAAAACCCAAGAGCATTACCACGAAACACCTGTAGAATCTAGCAATGTCATAAGTACCCAAAGAACCAATCATACCCATTATTGTGCTAACCCAACCTACTACCACGATGTCCTATTTCTCCAAGTCCTTTCCAAATTGCCTTCAAGTTGATACTTCTCCTTGCTGGAGCACCACGATCACTAACCAAAATTCACCACACTAGAGGTCCTAGTATAAAACCACCATGCCCTAAGGCCCATAAGCCATTGACTTCCCTCGTAAGCACCCCAAAGCACCACAACCGAGATACGCACTCTAAAGAGACCTTATGTGAACCTAAAACTTTTTCCTTCACCTTCTTGATACTGGAATGCATAATCCACAGTGATATAAAAATGCCACAAGTCTCGACACCATCCAATGCAACTCCCAGTTTCTAGCCATATATAAATATTGAAAATTCCAAATCTCTACATATAAATCTTGAATCCATTAGAACCATTCTCGAGAGTCATCCACTCTACTCAAATCTCAATTGAACCGACCAAACGTACCGAACGACCTGTGCCCCATTAGCACACCAACACCCAAGGGAATAAAGAGTAACCCACACTCTTAAGCAACCGAGCAAATTCCTACTCCATGAATACTACATCCTTTGCGAATAACCACTGAATTATTTTATGATTCCCATATACACATAGAGTGTAATACAACCTATATCCAGAAATTCCCTTACTCGAGTCATCCTCAATCTCAACTTCTGCACGTCATAACTGATTCACCAGTGTACCTCGAACCGAAACCAATACAACACATAACTATGCAATCCACTCGTCGATAGTAGATTCCCCCACTTGGCTCGAAGCCATAGAACAAAACAGTCGATAACATCACGATATCCATACTCTATTGCTGCTAGAATTCCGCGCTAAAATTCAACTAAATCCTTCGCAAGCCCATGTAACACAAACCATATAATACCTCAAATCGTCTGTAAATCTCGCATTCACCCTTGTAATAGTCAAGCCAACTTCCACAAGCGATCCAAACTCAAATTGCAACATATATCATTCACTGGTAAAAGAGAACTCTCTACAAAATATCATAAGGACCACACAACCTCAGGACACCTCACAGGAGATAACCTGCCTGCTCTGCCTCAAACCGACGTCTCTCTATACCCTTCCACAGTCATGACCACTACGCAATCATTTAATCTTCTTGATTCTAAAATCATCAACAAGACATAAGAATCTACTTCACTCCACAACTAAATAATATGAGAGATCCCTCAACACACCCATAACTCGAGACCATACGCCAAATCAAGACAGAAATCAAACACCCCATAGTCCTTGCTACATCTCAAGTAAACTCTTCTCATCACATTCGAACAATCCGAACACATTTCGCAGTCTCATCATACTCACCACCTAGTCATCCAATCACAAATTCCACTAACAGGGACACCACCGGACATATAAGTCCCACAAACATGTGTTCACACAACCGAAATCTCTGTGCTTAAGCCACCGTCAAAACCCGGCCTCAAGTCCTCTAGATTGGCCTATTATCATCACGCCAAAATCACATCTCCTACCTCAACCATGGAATCACAAGTCGTTGGCGCACAGCCGATACCGAGCGCTCACATGCGCATATAAATGCGTGGAAGGAATTCAAAGAGTTACGCTTCAAGCTAAATCAATGCCGCACGATAAAGAAAGAAAGATGGAAAGTATATCTTAAATGTCTTGTAGCCTCTCAAAGATAGGTATGGACGTCATTATACCGATCCACAAGACTCTACTAGACACTTGCTTATGACTTGTAAAACCTATGAACCGACCCAAAATCCACTAGTCGTGATGGCACCTAACTCAACCCACTAGGTAAGCCAACTAATAACTATCCATAATATTTAACATGATAATTAATCAAAAGAAATTATCTGAATCTTATACATTCCCCAAGAACTGGTAGTACAAACATGAGCTTCTCAGAATAGAGTTTACAAAGCGTAAATGAAATAAATACATAGTCTGTTTGAATAGTACATAAATGGAGTTTTACAGATCTAAAGCTACCACGAACAACTCATGTGCCATAATATCAATATCTGGAATCGCATGGATAACTCACGTGCTATAATATCAACATCTGGAATCGCACGGACAACACGTGCTGCACAGACAACTCACGTGCTATAGTGACACCATCCTCACAAATAGGCCCCCCGGGCTCACTCAATCATCAATCTCTCCAGTCTCACTCACGGGCTCACAATGTCATGAAACTAGCCCGACAACAATGATATGATGTATCGATAAATAACTGAGACTGGGATATGATATGAATGCATGAATATGACTGAGTACGAAATATCAATAAAATCAGTGAGATGACAGTAAGAAACGACCACTATGGTTCCAAACAATATCGGCAAAATGCCTAAACATGATATCTAGCATGATTGAAATCTTAACTACTTTATCAAATGATGAAAACACGGATACCAACAAAGTAGGACCACTATACAATACCATGGAAATAACAAAGTCCCAATTCACATGGTGCACGCCCACACGCCCGTCACCTAGCATGTGCGTCACCTCAATACCAATCACAAAACACGTATTTCGGGGTTTCATACCCTCAGCGCTAAGATTAGAAGAGTTACTTACCTCGAACAAGCCAATACCAATGTCGAACAAGCCAAGAAGTGCTCCAAAGATGCCATCACGTGTGTTCCGACCTCCGAACGGCTCGAAACTAACCAAAAACAACTCAAGTACATCAAATAATGCTAAAGGAAACAATCCCGATCGAAAAAGACCAAATCTTGAATCTAAAGCCCAAAATCGGCCAAAAGCCCAGCCGGTCCGGCACCTCGGAACCCGACAAAAATTACAAAATCCAACAATTCATTCAATTACGAGTCCAACCATACTAGTTTCACTCAAATCCGACTCCAATTCGATGTTCAAAACTTAAAAATTTATATTATGAAACTTTAGGCCAAAACCCCCCAATTTATTCTATAAAATTCACAATCCAATTACCAAAAATGAAGCTAGATTCATGATATAAGATCAAAAATGAGTAGAGAACACTTACCCCAGTCCACAAGATGAAAATTGCTCTAAGAATCGCCTCAATCCAAGCTTGGGAACGTTAAAATGAAGCCAAAATTGCGAACCCTTGTATTTATCATTCCTCCCTGCACTTTCGCACCTGCGGCACATTAGCCGCTTCTGCGGCGTCGCATTTACGACCAAAAACACGCTTCTGCGGAGAAGCACTAGAGGTCTACCTTCGCACCTGCAGTAAAATACATGCATCTGTGCTTCCAATCCGCTTCTGCGCCTTCGCAAATGCGAAGCAATCTCCGCTTCTGCGGAACCATTCTCCCAGCAATATTTCCGCTCTTGCGACACCTTCGTCGGTTCTGCGACACTCGCACCTGCGCAAACCAGCCGCAGGTGTGGTCACACCAGAACCAACAATAGCAACATTGAAGAAAATGATCTGAAATCAATCCGAAACACGCCCGAGTCCCTCGGGACCCCGCCCGAATATACCAACAAGTCCAATAACATAACATGGACCTACTCGAGGCCTCGCATCATGCATAACAACATCGAAATGATGAATCGCATCTCAAATTGAAATCTATGAACTGTGAACTTTCAAATTCAATAACTTATGCCGAAACATAGCAAATCAATCCGGAATGACTTCAAATTTTGCACACTAGTCCCAAATAACATAATGAAGCTATTCCAATTCCCGGAATCATAATCTGAATTCGATATAAAAAAGTCCACTCCCGGTCAAACTTTCCAAAATTTCAACTTCCGCCATTTCAAGTCAAATTCCACTACGGACCTCCAAATCATAATCCAGATGCGCTCCTAAGTCCGAAATCACCCAACTGAGCTAATAAAACAATCAGAACTCCGTTCCGGTTCAAATTCACAAAATGTCAAACTTGGTCGACTCTTTCAAATTTAAAGCTTCTAGCTGAGAATAATTCTTTCAAATCAATTCTGAATAACCTGAAAACCAAAATAGATGATTTACATAAGTCAAATTACATCATACGGAGCTACTCATGCCCTCAAACAGCCGAGCGAAGTGTAAATGCTCAAAATGACCGGTCGAGTCGTTACACCCTAGTTAACGCTTTTGAGCCTGTAGAATTTTATTTGGAACCCACATTACAAGCCAATGTCCATTTTTGTTCTTAATTGACATATTTTGATCCTTTTACCTCTTAAGGCACTTTAATTGTAAAATGAGTGCTAAAAGAAGGAAGAAATGTGGGAAGCTTTTGAGTGGAACCAACAAAAGAAAGAAATGTGCACTTGCGTTGTAGAGATACACCGCTAGCGAGAATTAAGAAAAAAATTGCAAAAGAAAGAAAATTCAAAAAAAAAGAGAAGAAAAAGAAGAGGAAAAAAAAGTTGGCAAAAGAACCTTGCTAGTGGGTATGAATTAAAGTAGTGCTTAAAGAAAGAGGGAACATTGTTGGGAGTGATTTCAGTTGTGAAGTTGAAGTTGGGATTGAAGAATTTGCCCTTAATTTTGTGATGTCTTAAAGTGCTTAGGAGGGTTAGTCACTATTTCTAAATATATCCTATTCTTCCCTTAGCTCACGTTATAACCATAAAAAGTCCTAATTGATTTTAGATCAAGCGAACCTACATTAGTAGAGATTTACATTAAAGGCAGGCATATGGTACCATTTGCATACATGTGACTTCTTTGTGAGAGTGAGCGATTTCTTTGATATATATGTGAGTCCTTAAACTATAATTGAGCATTTGATTTGAATGTGTGGATTCTACTTAATGTCTCTGATTTTATTGTGAGGGCACATGGTTTCGCAAGAGATAAGTAATGTTATTAGACTTCTCCACGATGTTGAGTGTTTAATCAATGAGTGCATTGTGACATTTAGTTAATTTTTGAGGCTGGGATTATCGAGCATGTTGTCTTTGTTGTGAATATATTTTTTGAAGAATGGCATAAGAAAAAGGAAAGTGTGTGTTGAATGCATATGCTCTAGTTTAATTGTTGCTATCAATCATGGTCATTGGTGTAGTGTGCTTCAGTTATGTTAAGTATAAAGTGCTCAAGGATAGTGTAAATTGTTGGTTGACTCGAGGACGAGCAACGTTTAAGTGTGGGGTAGTGATGTTTGGCTATAATTATATATTTTTAGTGCATTACTTACCTTACATTTTGGTGCTTTAATGCTAAATTAAACTTTATTTGTGTTTAATTAAGTTTATTTTATGTGTACAAGAACAAATATGCGAAGAAGCAAATGATTACTAGAAGAAATTACACGTCAATAATTCTCAATACCACAACCAATCCTTTCCTTAGAGCGATGACCATCAGACTACGATAGTAAACCCAAAACTTTCATAGTGTGAGAAATATACTCAAGATATCAAATAAAATGACACGGTAACACCCTTCGTGTGTTTATCCCATCCTCACCAAATATATGAATGTATTTTAAATCAAATGGCACGGCAACACCCCTCGTGTATTTATCTCTCTCTCACCAAGAATATATATATATATATAACAGTACCAACCAGGTGAAAGAAAAACCAACAACAGTAATGACAAAGTGGGAAGTACATAGGTAGCAATAACGAACAAGGCAGTGCATATGAACAACAGTAACAGACTAGGTGAGAGGCATAGAAGTAATGATAGCAAATAAGATTGGAGAACATAAATTTCACTAACTAATATGGTAGAAAGCTTATACAAAAGTGCAAAAAATGAGAAATGGTACATATGTAGATATAACAAACAAGAAGAAAAACATGATCTTTATAAGCTAAATAAAATAGCAGGCATGGATAATTAACATGGTAGAAGTCTTATACGAAAGTGCAACAAATGAGAAATGGTAGATATAGATATAACAAACAAGAAGAAAAGCATGATCTTTATAAGCTAAACAGATATAACACATGGGTAATATAACAACGATTTAGGTAGTAGATGTCACGACCCAAAATCCCACCACAGGCGTCGTGATGGCACCTAGTCTCTAAGACTAGGTAAGCCGATTTCAATTACCTTTAGAAGCCATTTTTTTTTTTGAAACTGACAGCGAAAATAATTACAATATACAACCTCCCAAGACTGGTAGTACTGAGTCATTAACTCTAACTGAATACATGGAATGATCACGAGGACCGAATATAAAATATTTTTTGATTAAAAATTAACAGTACAATGAAATGAAAAGACTCCAAGGAACTGCGACGGCCAAGCAGCTCTACCTTGAATACTTATGATCCCGCTTTTACTCTACTCAAGTCCAATATCTACAATACCTGGCTCTGCACAAAAATGTGCAGGAGTGTAGTATGAGTACATTACGGTCGGTACCCAGTAAGTATCAAGACTAACCTCAATGGAGTAGAGACGAGGTGCAGTCAAGACACTCACTAGTCTATTAACCTGTGCATATAATATATAGAATAATAGGAAACAGATAGCAATAAGGACAGGATAAAATAACCAGTAGTATACACAACAAGACAACAAGAATACCATAAATATCACTCAAGAATTAATAAATACATGTACGCCCAATTAATTCAAGTTTTTCAAATAAATATCCTTTACATATAATGCTTCCAAATAACTCTCTTTCAAATGCAGTTTTCTCAAATAATTATTTTTCAAATATAATTTCCTCGAATAAATATATTTCAATACAATTCTTTCATATATTTCTTTTTGAATAAAAATCCTTCCAAATAAATATTTTGAACATAATTCTTTCAATTTAAAAGTCACCATGTGACACTTTATTTCATAATCATAAAAATACGGGTCTCAGCCTATTTTCATATATTTCGAAAATACGGGTCTCAGCCCATATTCATATTTCCACGGCACCTCGTGCCCATAATTAAATCATCATATTTTTCCTACACCTCGTGCCCTCATTTCATATCACCACTGCATGGACAATTCACGTGCCAAATATCATCAACATTTCATCACAGCACCTCGTTCCCACATTTCATATCACAACTGCAAAGACAATTCATGTGCCAAATATCCTCATTATTTACTCACGGCACTTCGTGCCCACATTTCATTTTATAATCCGCCTGGCAATAGCCACATGCTCTCAATTTCAACATAAATAAGATTGTTATCAATTTACCAACAACAAAATAAATTGCACAAGGTATAGAAATAAACACAAGAAAATCACAACATCACATGAGAATCATCAACACCACAACCCCACATCTTCACATATCGTCCCTGACAATAGCCACCCTTATCGCTCCTATTGCCACCCTTATCACTCCTATAGCCACCCTTATCACTCTGCCCAAACAATATCAATAGCCACCCTTATCGCTCCTATTTTCACCCTTATCGCTCCTATAGCCACCCTTATCGCTCTGCCCAGACAATATTCTAACAAATACAACAACAGTTAAATGCCACCCTTATACCCACATAATGACAACGGTGAAATGTCACCCTTATCTCCCCAAAATAATAACTCACACAACACAATAATTTACACGGAAAATTAACACGACAACATAATAAAATCAAATTCATATCACAATTTGCCCAATGGCCACAACCAAATTTCAAAGATATAACAAAATCAATTAATTTCACAACAAATAGTCTAAGGCTCCACAAATGTATATAACACCCAAAAACAATCAATAGGGATAAAAATTACTCAGCATAAAGCAAAACCTTCATTAATGCAAATTTAGATGATTATATTAACACTTATTCTTAAGCTCACTTAAATTAATTATTTCCATACGAAAATTCATATTGGAATTAATTTTCAAGAAATATTAAACCAACAATACTCACGAAATTTCACAAATATTTCATGTAACAATCACATCAAATTATTTTATAAAAGCAAATTCAAAAATAAGGATTTAGGCATGGCAAGCAGATGATTTAATAATTTTCCATCATTTCACAATTTACTACACAATAATGCCTAAGACTTTAATTCAATGAATTTTGCACGTATAAGCCCGAGTACGTACTCGTCACCCCGCGTACACAGATTTTCACATTTCACAAATGGCACATAAGACTCAATGCCTAAGGGGTAATTCCCCCACTCGAGGTTAAGCAAGACACTTACCTTTTTGAAGTTAGGTCGATATTCCAAAATAGCTTTCTCACGTGAAGTGACCTCCGGACGGCTCCAATCTTTCTTGAGCCTTCCTTACATTACTACGAGGTTCCAGAAATCCTAACAACTTCAATCTATTTAGAAACATAACAAAAGTGAACCATAATTAGGAAGATTTTCATGGTTTCAGCTCATTTGAGCATTTTATCAATCACTAGGTGTGCAAATTTGGCTACAAGGTTCTTCTATAAGATTTCCTTCATTCCACAACCCAATCTTTACTTATTTGATCTCAACAATATTTTCATAAACCTTATTGGTACAAGCATATATACATAATACTCTTACAACCAAGAATCATACTCCCAATCACCAATCATTTACCCCAAACTCGAAATTTGAAGACTAGGGGTTGAATCTTACCTCTTAGATGAAGATCTTGTGATTAGCTTCCTTGATTCTTGAAGATTGGATGATTAGAATGTTAGGTTCCCTCCTTCTCTCTATCTAAAATGCTCTTACCTCTCTCTAAAACACTCAGAAAAACACCCCAAAATAAGCCCCAAAGGCTATTTATCAAAATGGGGTCAGGTTATGAAAATAGGAAAATTAACCCTTCGAACTCAGCTATGCGGTCGCACAATGGACCGCACAATTGGTGTGCGGGTTGCAAAATGATAGCACAAATCGGTGCCCAGAACTGGGCTGTTCTGGACCATTTTGCGACCAGTTTGCGGTCACATAACTATTTTGCGATCGCATAATTGGTCGCAGAATCGCATTTTATCAGTCTTTGGTAATTTGGTCATAACCTCTTATAGGAATGTCCAAATGACAAACGGTTTAAAGCATTGGAAACTAGACACATAGACCTTTCTTTTGATAGGTAATACACCATACGAATCTTCATATCAAGATAGGTATGATCTTTTCAAGTTAGGTCTTGTGCGAACTCACTTGAAAATTTAGTCTATTATGAAATTTCCAACTTCAATATTCGATGCTGAAACCTATCAATCAAGTCCGATTGACCTCAAATTTTGCACACAAGTCATAAGTGACATAACAGACCTATTCAAATTTCCAGAATCGTATTCCGACCTCGTTATCAAAATTTCAACCTCTGATCGAATTTTCCGAAAATTGTCTATTTTCCAACTTTCGCCAAAATGCGTCGAATTGTCCTACGGACTTCCAAATCCAAATTCAAACACGCTCCTAAGTCCGAAATCACCATACCAAGCTATTGACATCATCAAAATTCTATTTTTGAGGTCGTTTGCTCAAAAGTCAACTCTTTCCATTTAAGCTTCAAAAATAAGAATTTCTCTTTCAATTAAATTCTAAATCTTCCGAAAATCAAACTCGACCACACCCGCGGGTCATAATACATATTATGAAGTTGCCCAGGACCTTAAGTCATTGAACAGGGTGTTAATTCTTTAAACGTCAAGCCGGGTCGTTACATTCTTCATCTCTTAAACATACGTTCGTCCTTGAACGTGCCAAGATTCTTTCTAAGGACTTTAAATTACTGAGTGTATTCTTACATACATACTTGTGGGTGATTCTACATTCCCGCAATTTAACACGGGTCCGACGACACCATCTCAATTGAGATTATTTCTTTTCTCCATTCTTATAAGCATTAAAGCAAATTCCCTAACTCTCTAATAATTTCCAAAAGGCATGATTTTCACTTCGACACACGGTATTGTTCTCAACTGGCTATAGTAACTCGTGCCTACGGACACATCAACTTTCTTGATAGTGTTGAAGTACTTCAAAAATTTTCCGTGTTGCTACATTATTCCCCGCTTAAGATCATTCTCCCTCAAACACATAACATATTTATCTCTTCCTTTGCAAATCTCAATCCTCCAAATTTTACTAACTCCCAAATTTTTTAGAAGTTTTGGCAGAGTCCCCCCTGTAATTGGACCTATCCACCTGCCAGAGTAACACCAAAACAACTCCTAACAACACATCCACAACCCAACAAAATACCACAAGGTATATATTAATAACACCAATCTCAATATTACAAGCACTACATTATCATAATGATATCAGGACATGAAGCACATCATATGTATGCTCATCACCACATCTCTGGTCTTAAAAGCTATTCATAATTAATTCCAGCATCATCAATTAATCTCATATTAACCACTACCTCATTTCGAATTTTCACACCACTGACAACAGAATGTATGGCATGGAGACCTCATGATTGCTTACTCAGATTAATGAGTCACATTTAACGCTACCTGGGCACTCATCTCATAGGTTGAAACTCAATGTTTACAGCACGAAAATGGCTGAATATGAACAAAAAACATACAAGAATTATCAAATAAGCCTAACAGGCATGACTCCCAATTAATATTATTGTACAAATTAATTTCACAAAGGGAGAATTTTAAACTCATAAATATTTCATCACAAGGACCTCGTCCTTACATAACTTCCACCGCGGCTTGCAACCCGGTTTAAATATTTCACATCCTATAAAAATGCGAGGATCTCGTCCTCAACTCTGAATCAGAAGTATGTTGCACATTGTGCCAATGAAATTTTTAATTTTCTTTGTTTCTTATTTTCAATATATTTCATAAATAATTTTCACAACATATAATGAACCCTCATACCGGTAGGGTATATAATTCATAAAAATTGGAATCGATTATTCCGAAACACATTAAACCCACGGTAATGAATAATAAAAATTACTTTTGGGCTTATAGCCCTCAATGGTGTACCAAAAATAAAATGACAGACACGGGTTCACATCTTTAAATCTCCCCACAGGGATAAACATATATGTGGGTCACAAATTTACGAAGCTCACCCATAAGTGGAGCATAATAGGAGGACTCACCTCAATATTTAGAACCAAATCAAATTAAGGAAAATATCCTTTTATAATAAAAACAGGATCGTACCTGTAACAACACCATCTGGTGTATTGGCCTCAGCCAAATCATAGTGATTAAATCAACGGGTCGGACCTCCACCTCTTAAGCGCCCACTACCCGACTGTCCTCCAGCTCTAGCTGGCTGTGCACGTGGAGTATCAACTGGAATAAAGCTTGTGGCTGGAGTGTTCAGATGAAATCCACCCCTCCCAAGTCTGGGAAAATCTCTCATGGCATGCCTATTATCACCACACTCATAACAACCCCTCTGAGGTCGCGCCTACGCATACTGAGTCTGTGCCGGATAATTGGAATAACCACTGTAAGAATCTCGTATTGGTGGTGCACTATAAACTGGAGCACTCCGAGTAATCTGATGTGCGGACTGAGCTGACCGACTGCTTGAGCCTCCGCTATAATGGGTTCTAGCTAAAGAGTAAAACCCACTGAACCCTCTAGATCTTCGAGACCTTTTGGCCTCCTTAGACTCCCTTTCCTCGCCTAAAACACCCTCAATCTTCCTTGCAATCTCCACTACTTGTTGAAATGGAGCATCAGTTTGCAACTCTCGAGCCATGCATATTTTAATATCATAATCGAGCCCCTCAATGAATCTGCGGACCCGTTCTCTGATTGTAGGAACTAAGATAGGTGCATGACGAGCTAACTCACTGAACTTGATAGCATACACTGACACTGTCATAGTGCCCTGATGCAACCGTTCAAACTCTGTGCGCCACGCATCTCTGAGAGTCTAGGGAACAAACTCTTTTAAGAACATTTCCGAAAATTGAGCCCAAGTTAGTGGCGTGGCATCGGCTGGTCTACCTTCTTCATAGATTTGCCACCACCGATACGTTGCGCCTGACAGTTGAAATATAGTAAAGGAAACTCCACTCACTTCCACAATACCCATGGTGCGGAGAATACAGTGACAATTTTCCAGAAATCCTTGGGCATCCTCTGTAGCTGTGCCATTGAAAGTTGGTGGATCATATTTCTTATTCTTAAACCTTTCAAGTCTCTTTTGTTCTTCTTCTGATGCCTCGGGCCTGACCTCAGACTGAACCGGAATAACAGGTTGTACCGGTACTACACCCGGAACCTGACCAACATGAACCTGTTGCTCTGGAGTTGTGGTAGGAGTCTGAGCTACTCCCCTAATCTGCGGAATGTTTGGTGCAACAGAGATCAATCCCGCCTGAGTTAATGTACCAAACATACTCAGGAACTGTGCTAAAGTCTCCTGGAGTCCTGGGGTAACAACAGGTGCTTCTGGTACCTGTCCCCCAACTGGAGCTACTAGTGGCTCCTCAACTGTTGTTCTAACAGGTGCTCTAGTCGCAGCACGTGCCCTTCTTCGACCTCTACCTCGGCCCCGGCCTCTTGCAGCCCTAGCAGTATGTGCGGATGCCTTCTCAGCTAACCCAGTAGCACGTGTCCTCACCATCTGTGAGAGAATGGAGATACAAAGGTTCAAATTCAAAATTCAACAAAATTCCGCACTACATGAATGAAAGAAATGGAAATTTCCTAACCGTTCTGTAGCCTCTCGAAGATAAGTACAGACGTCTCCATACCGATCCGCAAGACTCTACTAGACTCGTTCGTGACTCGTAGAACCTATGAACTTAGAGCTTTGATACCAACTTGTCACGACCCAAAATCCCACCACAGGCGTCGGGATGGCACCTAGTCTCTAAGACTAGGTAAGCCGATTTCAATTACCTTTTGAAGCCATTTTTTTTAAAACTAACAGCAAAACTAATGACAATATACGACCTCCCAAGACTGGTAGTACTGAGTCATGAACTCTAACTGAATACATGGAATGATCACAAGGACCGAATATACAATATTGTTTGATTACAAAGTAACAGTACAATAAAATGAAAAGACTCCAAGGAACTGCGACGGCCAAGCAGCTCTAACTTGAATCCTTATGATCGCGCTTTAACTCTACTCAAGTCTGATATTTTCAATACCTGGCTCTGCACAAAAATGTGCAGGAGTGTAGTATGAGTACACCACGGTCGGTACCCAGTAAGTATCAAGACTAACCTCAATGGAGTAGAGACGAGGTACAGTCAAGACACCTACTAGTCTATTAACTTGTGCATATAATATATAGAATAATAGGAAACAAATAGCAATAAGGACAGGATAAAACAACCAGTGGTATGCACAACAAGACAACAAGAATACCATAAATATCACTCAAGAATTAATAAATACATGTACGCCCAATTAATTCAAGTTTTTCAAATAAATATCCTTCACATATAATTCTTCCAAATAACTCTCTTTCAAATGTAGTTTTCTCAAATAATTATTTTTCAAATATAATTTCCTCGAATAAATATATTTCAATACAATTCTTTCATATATTTCTTTTTGAATAAAAATCCTTCCAAATAAATATTTTGAACATAATTCTTTATATTTAAAAGTCACCATGTGACACCTCATTTCATAATTATAAAAATATGGGTCTCAGCCCATTTTCATATATTTCATAAACACGGGTCTCAGCCCATTTTCATATTTCCACGGCACCTCGTGCCCATAATTAAATCATCATATTTTTCCGACACCTCGCACCCTCATTTCATATCATCACTGCACGGACAATTCACATGCCAAATATCATCATTATTTCATCACAACACCTCGTGCCCTTATTTCATATCACCAGTGCACGGACAATTCACGTTCCAAATATCATCATCATTTCATCACAGCACCTCGTGCCCACATTTCATATCACAACTGTACAGACAATTCACGTGCCAAATATCCACATTATTTACTCACGGCACCTCGTGCCCATATTTTATTTTATAATCCGCCTTGCAATAGTCACAGGGTCTCAATTTCAACATAAATCAGATTGTTATCAATTTGCCAACAATAAAACAAATTGCACGAGGTATAAAAATAAACACAAAAAAATCACAACATCACATGAGAATCATCAACACCACAACCCCACATCATCACATATCGTCCCTGACAATAGCCACCCTTATCGCTCCTATTGCCACCCTTATCACTCCTATAGCCACCCTTATCACTCCGCCCAGACAATATCAATAGCCACCCTTATCGCTCCAATTGCCACTCTTATCGCTCCGCCCACACAATACTCCAACAAATACAACAAAAGTGAAATGCCATCCTTATATCCACATAATGACAACGGTGAAATGTCACCCTTATCTCCCCAAAATAATAACTAACACAACATAACAATTTACACGAAAAATTAACACGGCAACACAATAAAATCAATTCATATCACAATTTGCCCAATGGCCACAACCAAATTCCAAAGATATAACAAAATCAATTAATTTCACAACAAATAGCCTAAGGCTCCACAAATGTATATAACAACCAAAAACAATCAATAGAGATAGAAATTACTCAGCATAAAGCAAAATCTTCATTAATGTAAATTTAGATAATTATATTAACACTTATTCTTAAGCTCGCTTAAATTAATTATTTGCATAGGAAAATTCATATTGGAATTAATTTCCAAGAAATATTAAACCAACAATACTCACGAAATTTCACAAATATTTCAAGTAACAATCACATAAAATTATCATATAAAAATAAATTCAAAAATAAGAATTTAGGCATGGCAAGCAGATGATTTAATAATTTCCATAATTTTTCAATTTACTACACAATAATGCCTAAGACTTTAATTCAATGAATTTTGCACGTATAAGCCCGAGTACGTTCTCGTCACCCCGCGTATAAGGCTTTTTACATTTCACAAATGGTACATAAGACTCAATGCCTAAGGGGTAATTCCCCCACTCGAGGCTAAGCAAGACACTTACCTTTTTTAAGTTAGGTCGATATTCCAAAATAGCTTTCTCATGTGAATTGACCTCCGGACGGCTCCAATCTTTCTTGAGCCTTCCTTACATTACTACGAGGTTCCGGAAATCCTAGCAACTTCAATCTATTTAGAAACATAACAAAAGTGAACTATAATTAGGAAGATTTTCATGGTTTCAGCTCATTTGAGCATTTTATCAATCACTATGTGTACAAATTTGACTACAAGTTTCTTCTACAAGATTTTCTTCATTCCACAACCCAATCTTTACTTATTTGATCTCAACAATCTTTCCATAAACCTTATTGGTACAAGCATATATACATAACACTCTTACAATCAAGAATCATACTCCCAATCAATAATCTTTTACCCCAAACTCGAAATTTGAAGACTAGGGGTTGAATCTTACCTCTTAGATGAAGATCTTGTGATTAGCTTCCTTGATTCTTGAAGATTGGATGATTAGAATGTTAGGTTCCTTCCTTCTCTCTCTCTAAAATGCTCTTACCTCTCTCTAAAACCCTTAGAAAAATACCCCAAAATAAGCCCCAAAGGCTATTTTTCAAAATGGGGTCGGGTTATGAAAATAGAAAAATTAACCCTCCGAACTCAGCTATGCGGTCGCACAATGGACCACACAATTGGTGTGCGGGTCGCAAAATGATCACACAAATCGGTGCCCAAAACTGGGCTGTTCTGGACCATTTTCCGACCAGTTTTCGGTCGCATAACCATTTTGCCATCGCATAATGGTCGCATAGTGGTCGCATAATTGGTCGTAGAATCGCATTCTGTCAGACTTTGGTAATTTGGTCATAACTTCTTGTAGGAATGTCCAAATGACGAACGGTTTGAAGAGTTGGAAACTAGACACATAGACCTTTCTTTTGATAGGTAACACATCATATAACTCTTCATATCAAGAGAGGTAAGATTTCAAGTTAGGTCTTATGGGAACTCACTTGAAACTTTAGTCTATTATGAAATTTTCAACTTCAACATTCGATGTCGAAACCTATCGAATCAAGTCCGATTGACCTAAAATTTTGCACACAAGTCATAAGTAACATAATAGACCTATTCAAATTTCCAGAATCAGATTCCGACCTTGTTATCAAAAATTCAACCTTCGATCGAACTTTCCGAAAATCGTCTATTTTCCAACTTTCGCCAAAATGCGTCGAATTATCCTACGGACTTCCAAATCCAAATACGAATACGCTCCTAAGTCCGAAATCACCATACGAAGCTAATGACATCATCAAAATTTAATTTCGAGGTCGTTTGCTCAAAAGTCAACTCTTTGGTCAACTCTTTCCATTTAAGCTTCAAAAATGAGAATTTCTCTTTCAATTAAATTCTAAATCTTCCGAAAATCAAACTCGACCACACCTGCGGGTCATAATACATATTATGAAGTTGCCCGGGACCTTAAGTCATTGAACGGGGTGTTAATTCTTTAAACGACAAATTGGGTCGTTACAGTAGACAAAGACAGAACAACAACGACAAGTCACATAGAAAACATAGGTGCAACAGTAAAACCTCAAGATAAAGGCATAAATGTATACACAAGGAAAAGATATCACAATATAATGCATGTCTCTTATCCTCGCCTGCACGCAAACACCCTTCGTGCCATGAACACATGATAATATAAAAATAATGGCACAACATCACCCTTCGTATTTTTACTCTCGTCCTCACATGATTATGTAAATTCAATGACACAGCATCACCCTTCGTGTTTTACTCTTTTTCTCACATGATAATATATATGAAATGGCACGGCATCACCCTTCGTGCTTTACACTCTTCCTCACATGACAATGTATATGCAATGGCATGGAATCACTCTTCGTGTTTTACACTCTTCCTCACCAAGTATATGTATATCTCAACGAATCTCAAAAGCAATCGTCAAATCAAGTATGAAATCAAAATTTCTCAAGAATAACGGTCGTAGCGATGTATTTGTGATTAGGTATAATGATGACCGAATTTAGCACATCAATAGTTTCATAAAAAGGTTTGTCAATTTTAATCAAGTTATAATAAGCTAAATCATGGTTTATAGCATTTAACTTCATATTCATATTAATCTAGAAGTCAGTAAAATATGAAGCAAGAATGTCACATATTTCACAAGGCACAAATAATTGTATAATCTACCCCCAAGCATGATTAACCCTGACATATGCATATACGCTTATTAACTCATATATGCATCACCCCCACATATAGAAAACAATATCAAATAATAGGAAAAATAGTTCCAACAAAGTTAGGCAAGACACTCACCTCGAACAAGCCAAATCGATACACTAGAAGCACCATCTCGCATAAATCGACCTCCGAATGGCTTAAAACTATCCAAAAATAACTCAACATCACCAAATAATGCGATAGAAAGCAAACCCAAACGATAAAGGTCGAATCTTTAATCAAATACTCAAAGTATACAAAAAAGTCAACTCGGGCTCGCATCTCGAAACCCGACAAAACTCACAAATTTCGATAACTCATTCAAATACGAGTCCAACCATACTAAATTTCATCTAGTTCTGACCTCAAATCAACTTTCAAATTATCAGTTTATGTTTTACAAAAGAGTTTACGAAAATTCTCAATTTCTTCAATTTGATTCATCAAACAATCGCTAAATTCAAGGTTGGAAACATGAAATATAAACAAATCCTAGTCAAAAACACTTACCCAATCCAAATTGTGAAAATCCCCTCCAAAATCGCCCGAATTCGAGCTCCAACATCTTGTGAGAAAAAGTAACTAAATTTCGGAACAAGTAAAAATAGGCAGCAGTTATAGCTCGAATCAGATTCTAGATGACCCCGAAACTCATATTCGATAAGCTCAACATAATCCTTGCGAGATTACACCCAAGATAGCCTTTTGAATCGCCCAATTTGGACGTAAAATGAGAGAGATATGATGTTTTAATGTTTAAAAGGAAGTATGAAAATTTAAGGGACAAAAATGATATTTTCGTAATTATTTTACACCAGAAAATCAGCAGTAAAAGAATCTTCGTTTTATCACCCAAAACTCATTCGGAACCTCCCGGAAACAAGCCATGTATGCATTTCAATCATAAAATAAGCTACAAACCTGCTCGCGCACTCAAAACACAGAAAAGAGGTCATCTTGACCCCAATATTGACCATGGTCAAACTCCAAATCCTTAACTAGTTTCTCAACCAATGATCCAAAATACACCCGAACCCCTCGGGACCCCATCCAATCACACCAACAAGTACAAATACATTATCCAAACTTATCCTAAGCTCAAAACACCCATTGGAACATCACAACAAAGAATTATGGCTCAAACCGAAAGGAATTTCTCTAAAGTTGTTAAATCTTCATTCTTTCAAAAGAGTGTCCGAATCACTGTTAAACACTTCGGATTACTTCCAAATTTTGCACACAAGTTCAATTCAACTATATAGACCTATCAAAAGTCTTGAAACACTAAATGGTGTTCAATAATATCAAAGTCAACTCTTGGTCAAATTTAAGAACTCTTATATTCTTTAAATTGCCAACTTTCGTCAAATAGTGTCGAATCCTTCTAGGAATCTCCAAAAATGAATCTGAACATATGTACAATTCCAAAATCATCATACGAATATATCGGAACCATAAAAACTCGATTCCGAGTCTGTTTACCTAAAAGTCAAATCTTGGTCAACTCTTCCAACTTAAAACTTCCAAATCGAGAGTCATTCTTCCAAATTAATCTCGAACTACTCAAAAACTAAAACTGACCATACATGCATGTCATAATACATCATATGAAGCTATTCAAAGTCTTAAACAACCGAACAGAATGCTAGAGCTCAAAACGATTGATCGGGTCGTAACATCCTCCTCCCCCCACTTAAACATACGTTCGTCCTCGAACGTGCCAAGAATCGTTTCAAAACCATCAATTCATTGTATTAACCCGCCATAAACATACTCATTGGTGATCCTACGTCACCTCAATACATAAAAACCTATCGACATAATCTCGACTGAAGATTCTTCCTTTAACTTGAACCGATAAGCATACATAAATAAATTCTCGCATACATACACTGTAGCGATATCAACCAGTTGCAACAAATCATAAATAAATTCACAAGATATAACCACATAATATAGCCAATCGCTCATATGCCCATAGCAATATCTCTGACCACAATAGTTGCCCATTATCAAATCGGGTACCGGTAACAAACCTCATATCAAATAAAACCTTGTTCCAAACCTTCGTACTCTTCCAATGATGAAAGCAACATGTAGAAACTCCGGGTGCCGGTTGCGCTAGTCTTTTTGGGGCGTGACAGTTTGTTGATAATTTATTCTTTTATTAAAATGACTAAAATATCCTTAAAAACTTTACAAAAGATTATAAATTAAAAAGTTTCTTTGTAAGGAAAAAGATGAACAATGAATATGGAATGAAAAGAAAGTTAGAAAATTTATTTTGAAAAAAATATTTTGTGAATTTTAAAGTATTATTAAGGATAAACTAGTAAAAATTTTGGTCAAACTAAAAGTGCTTATAAGTTAAAAAAATCATAAGTTGAGGGTAACCAACTTATGACTTATGGCTAATTTCACTTTGGGTATTTACCAAAAACGTAAATAAGCCAAAAGGTACTTATAAATTAATTTGACCAACTTATAAACTTAGACAACACACCTTCTATATGGTTCATAATTTCATATAACTAACCCTTATTCATTCTGCATTATGCAGTTGATTGATTTGAATTTGTTAAGTTTAGTTTGTCGAGTTACAACAATAATCCTGTTAAACAACATCTCTTTAATTGGATTTCCCAACATGATGAGAATAAATAACGATCCAAAAATGATAGTACTCCACATATGTTCGACGACACCATACCGAAGTCACTCGTGTTTAGCGAAAACTGATATATTGCAAAGTTAAATAAAAGGAATCTATACCCTTTCAAGAATAGTTCCTCCTTATTCTTGGTCAAGGATGCATCGCAATTATGAACCCAGTTATGTACTAAGGAAAAAGAGCCAAGAACTCGCTCGTGCAAACATTTCAATACTTAAAACTGCTATTTTCCCTATAGTCAAATATATAATTTTCTTCTAAGACGTGATGTGCCACCTCTTTAAGATCATAATATTAGCCTTTTCTTCTTTTTTTGTTACTTTTTTTTTATCTCATTTGTCACTCTAATTTTGTACTAATCTTAGGAAGAGATAAAATCAGCCTATTTTGAGAAGTATTTTTTTTCAAAAGTATTTTTTTCAAAAGTATTTTTGGCGAGAAACAATTTGTGTTTGGCTAATCAAATTGAAAAACACTTCAGAGCAGGAATTAGTGTATGCCCAAACTTTTAAAAAGTCCTTGTATATGTATTTTTCTCAAAAGGACTTTTCAAAAAGAGTTAATACCCTAAAACCTCCTTAAATTATCACGTTTTTGTGAGTTCCCTACTTAAACTATTCAGTGTCCTCAAAATTCTCCTGAACTATATTGTCCTTCATATTTAAACCCCCTCGTTACATTCTTAGAATTAATCAGTCATCCGAAAGTACTACATCCTGAATAAACTACAAAAAAAAAAAATACTAGTACAAAACATAAGTTAATATAGTTAGACGCACCTCTAAGAATTTAATATGGAATTTTAATATATAGGACAATATAGTTCAGGGGGTTATTGGGGATACCAGATAGTTTAACAAAGTAACTAACAAAAAAATTATAGTTTAGGGGGTTTTTAAACCGAGTTAAATAGCCATGTGTAGGGGTGTACAAAGCAAACCGATAAACCGCACCAAACCGAGTCAAACCGGAAACAAAACCCGACTAGTGGTTTGGTATGTAAAAAAAAATCCGACTATAATAGGTTTGGTTTGGCATTAACTAAAATAAGTCAACCCGAGACCAAACCAACCCGATATTTATGTATGTAGTTTTTAAATTTATTTTATACAAAATAAATATTTACTATAATACAATTTATATATATTTCTTTTAATTTATCATTATTTATTATTATTAACATTATATTTGGGCTTACAATTTTAGCCCACTCCATATACGTCTAGCAAGCCAAATAAAGCCCAAAAGGAATAACAAAAGTTAACAAATGTAAAAGAAAAAAGACCACTAAGACTGAGGTCATAACTCATAAGGCATCGACTTTTCCGCCAAAAGCATAATACTTTCCCCCTAAATCAAAGACCCCTAACTTCTTCCCACCCATATCAAAAACCCTAACTTCATCTTCCCCAAATTGAAGATTCCAAATCTGAGGTCGTTGAAGCTTCTTTCTTCAGGTAAAAGTTCTTGAAACTTATTTCATTTATTGCTCATTTTCTCCTCTAAGTTTTGTTCTATGTCTAAGTTTTACCCTATATCATAATCTTTTCTTCTAAATATTTTTTAGTATTAATTTTTTGAACTTATTATCTTCAGAACCAATTACACACTCTAGTTTTCACTCATTTTTTAGGGATTTTTGCGACTTTTTTTGGTTCTGGGGATGAAAGAAATTTTTAGAAATATAACATTTTGCTTTGAAAGTGGCTCTCTTTCACTTAGTTGTGCTGTTTTACTTAGTTTTATATCAGAAAGCTCATAAATATTGTTTTGAGATTACAATTTTATTTTCATGTACATGATACCTTTTTTCGGATGGAAACTACAACTTTTGGACCAGATGTGGAGGTGATTGTAAATACCCTCTGACTATGCCAGCAGTAGCTCAACAACAAGGTCAAGACGCTCCTCATCGACGCACTCCTCCTAAAAAGCAAAAACAAACAACTCGTCCAGTACCTTCTAAATCTGGAAATACTGGCAGAGAGACGTCTGAGATTTGGAATCATTTCTTCAAGTTTACTGCTAAAAGGAGGTAAATGTAGGGCTTTGCTTCTGAGAGCAAGAATGGGAGTACTACGTTATGGACATATTTAAATATGACATGTCACAAGTCCCCCTTTAGAATCGTTGATAAGAGGCAATCAACATTAAACCCTATCAAAGAAGAGTGGCTAGAAGGAGGTTCGGGTTCCACTGAGAGGGTGGTGTATAATGTGGAGGATATTAGGAGAGCTATTGCCGAATTTGTAATCATTGATGAGCAACCGTTTAGAGTTGTTAAGGGAGTAGGATTCAAGAAATTAATGGCAAAAGCCTTGCCTAATTTTGAATTACCTTCCCGTGTAACTGTTGCTAGACTCTGTTTAAAGATTTATCAAGAAGAAAAAGAAAAACTCAAAAATCTTATCAAAAACCAGCGTGTATGTATTACTAGTGATACATGGACATCACTATAAAATTTAACTTATATGATTGTCACTGCACATTGGATTGATGAACAATGTAATATATAAAAGAAAATTCTAAACTTTTTTCAAACACCGGATCACAAAGGTGAACCTATTGCTAAGGGAATTGAAGAATGCTTATTAGGTTGGTGTATTGAGAACTTGTTTACAGTGACCCTCGATAATGCAATTGCTAATGATGCTGCCATTAAGCATTTGAAGGTGCGCATTGATGATTGGAAAGGGGTAATACTTGAAAATGATTAGTCGACTCTATTCATGATGCACCATCTGTTTGAGAATTGGTATGAGAACTTATTTAATCATTCTTGATACTGATTTTATCTTTGGCATATGGTTCAAATCTAATGCTTTATATCAGAATACTGATTTTATCTTTGGCAGATATAATATATGAAAGTGTATTTTCAAACCAGTATGCTTCGGAAAATCTTTTTGTGAAATTTAAATTTTCTGTAGATGTAGACTTAATATATCTTTTGTTCGTCGAGCAGTTTGATATCACTTTTTCAACTATTCGATGTTCACTGCTCAATCTTGATGCAAAGGATATTAGTGGAGAAGAACTATATATTTTGCATTAGTCCGCTGATATATATAGAGTTACACCTAAAAGGCTAAAACCCCTTCATTCTATCTTCAGTACTAGCTTTCTCCCACCATTTGAATATAAAGGATTATGCATTCATGAATGATCTGCGATATTCCTCTGCTTATTAGTTCATATGATTCTGCTATGGACTTTCGCCTTGATTTTGAGAGGGTATTTTATGCACTATTCCTCTGTATTTATGTATATCTTGTCAATATTCACATATGTTAGTCTTTTATAAAACTTTAATTTATTTGTCAGAAGATTTAAGGGTGAATTTTGGAAATTTGGTGAGATCCATGAAGTTTCAAGAACTAAAGACTAAATTCTTTGGTCTTTTGAGTTGCTGCTATTATGTTATTAAGTTTGAACACCTTTTGGGAAGATCTTAGTGAAGATATCTTGTGTTTAGTTTATTTTGTGATTTGTAACAAGGATATCTATAGCTCAAGGTTAACTGGAGATCATGTTTAGATTGAATTAGCCTAGAATTTTCATATTTAGATTGAGATAGCTATTGTAATAGTATAGATGATCTTGTTATTTCATATGTGGATTCTTATTTTTGTTATATTCTATTGTCTCTGATGTTATTGTAAGATGCTTCACAGCGAACCACAAAAAAATTCGAGAAATTCGAGATTGAAAAACACGACTATTGTTGGTTTGGTTTGGTATATAGATTTAAAAATCCGAGATAATTGGTTTGGTTTGGTAAATGAAAAATTCGAATCAATCAGGACTATGTACACCCCTAGCCAAGTGTAGTGTCACATGACACGTTTTTAGATGATTAGGAGCGTGACTAGACATACCACTAAGAATGCAACGAGGGTTTTTTAATATGAAGAGTAATATAGTTCAGAGGATTTTAGGGGCGTCGAAAAGTTTAAGTAGGAAACTGACAAAAATGTAATAGTTTAGGGGGGTTTAGGGTATTAACTCTTTCAAAAAAGTATTTCTAGGAAGAAGCTACCTTTTATGCTTCTTCAAATCTGCTTTTGCTTCTAGTCAAAAACATTTTTTTCCTTCTAAAATTGTCAAACACTTCAGATTTTTTTAAAAAAATACTTTTTTAGAAAAAGAAAGTGCTTTTGGCCTTGAAAAAATTTGGCCAAACATGTATTAGTTTGGTATCTCTCATGACTAGGAGTGACAAATAGGCGGGTCGGGTCGGATATGGTTCGGGTCGAAAACGTGTAATGAAAAAAATGGATAAATTATCCGACCCGGCCCATATTTAATACGGATAAAAAATGGGTTAACCGACGGATAATATGGGTAACCATATTATCCATGACTTTTTGAATATGATCACTTTTGGGATAATTCCTAATCTCCCAAACTTGAGCAACCCCCAATTTGAGGCTTTACAAATGTAAAAGTTAAACTCATTGGTTATCCATTGGTTACCTATTAGTTATCCATTTTCTAAATGGATAATATGGTTCTTATCCATATTTGATCCGTTTTTAAAAAGTTCATTATTCAACTCATTTTTTAGTGGATAATATAGGTGGTTAACTATTTTCTTTTAACCATTTTGCCACCACTACTCATGAGGGATGCCATTTAATGATTCTGAAGATAGATAAAAAGTGCCCGAGGGAGTATATTATTGTCGATGTATGGCAATAGGCTATTCGTTCACAGGCTTTATATTGAAGAATATGACGGAAAACTGAAAATGGGGAGAAAATACAACTAGATTTTTGCAAGCATATCTCACGATAAAACGGGCAGACCATGCTATTCCTGTTTAATCATGGGCAGAGCCACTTTATGCTAAAGGAGTCCCCCTTACATTGTTAGCTAAGATCAAAATTTTATTTTATATACATAAATATAAATATTAAATATTGATTCCCATTATTTTCTTCGTATGTTTACTTTTTTATATTTTCACTTCCCTATTCCTGACTCTACCACGGATCATAAGGAGAACTAATTGCCATTACACAATGCAACTTTCTGAGCAAGGATGCCCCCAGTGGCGGATCCAAGATTTTATCCAAGGGGGTTCAATAAATATAATAACATTAGGGGAGATAGTAGTCAATAATAGAAATTACCGAGTAACAGAAAGTGAATTTTGAATATATATGTCTCAACTTTTAATCTGTGTGTGTGTGTGTGTGTCAACTTTTAATCCGTTATAAGACTATAAATTTTCTTTTAAAGTCTTCAGTTTTAAATTCTTATGTTTTACTCAAAAGATAAGTTAATACAATAACAATCTAATAATTTTGAAACACTATAAATATAAATAAAGTAAGAATTAAAATTAACAGACAATTTACTTGAACAATAAAGAAATAAACACACAGTTTAATAAAACAGTAAATAAATTTAAAAAGAACTAATTGCAAAAAAAGAAGAAGAGTAAAAACGCAACTTTACATAAAAGTGCAAAATTAAGATATTAGAAACTAAATACACAGATTTCACTAAAATAAAACTTTTAAAAGCTAAGTATTATTTACAAATAATAAATAATTATAACAACTAAAAACAACTTTTATATGACAAATGGCAAATAATAAACCTCAAAAGGAAAAATAACCTAACAATTTTGACATACATATTAGTAGATGGTACTAATTCGAACTCATGTCGTGTGCCATAAATTGACCCTGCTTGACCATTGAACTGCTATTACTTTGCTGGACTAAGTGAGTTAATTTTATCTACATATCACTTTGTGAATATAATTTACACATATAATTAACAAAATAATTCGGCGAAGCGGATTCAATTGAACCCACTTGATACAACGTGGGTCCGCCCCTGGATGCCCCAGATTTCCCCTCGAACTCATCGAAATTCCTCCATGATCTTATCCCATATATATAAGGATTGATAATGTAAAAGAAAAAAGTAATTTTGAGTAAAATTATAAGTTTATAAACTAAAAGGGAAGTTTAGATCTGTGTAATTTTACTTCAATTTCAGTAGCAAAGTTATCTTTTCATCATTTGATGCGTACACTTGTTCCTTCCATGTCTTTAAATTCCTTAACTAAACAATAACCCTAAACATTAAAAAGGCTTCAAAATAAATAAGAACAGAGAAACGAAAACTGCAAATTAATGTGGGAATTCTATAGTAAAAGAGGTGCGGAAAAAAAATGTCTACAATAAATCTCTCTTTAGATTGTAAAGTGTCAAATGGAAACTGAATATGCAAATGTGAGAAATCTCTTAAAACAATCAAGACAATAAATGGAAATTCATATTAAACTACCACTTTACACCTTACATACTGAAGCTAATTTCCAGAAAAAAGCCTTCTCTTGTACATCCTATACAAATCAATTCATTCTGATTATCTAAGTTTAAATCATTCATAATATTTAATTAATAAGCTATCTATTATTTTGTTTTTCCGATATCTCCCCCATTAAAGTTGTTCTTGTCTTTCCAAGCATTCTATCCTCGCGATCAATTCAAGAAGTGAAGGTTGCTATTGGAAAACGTGATCAGTGGGTCGAAGCTTGCAACAAGAGACGTGAAAGCTCAAGGCTACCATCGGAAGAAAGGAAGACAAGGAAATTGATGTAGCCTTCCCAGGTGAATCAGACATTCCGTCTTTTATTGTTGCAGCAAAACCACAAAACATGCACACTACGAAAACAACAAGTCAATAAATATAATTCATTAGACTCCATGTGTTTGTGTGAGTTTTATAAAGGAAAAGGGCACATCGATCAACATACCAATGATGAGAACCAAAGCATAAACAAAGAGGGAAGAACTTACAAATATGGTGACTCATTGATTCAATGTTGAAGAATCCATGAAGAGGATTCATAAGGAATTGGATGTCATCGTCTTCATCATCATCATTATTGTCATCCTCATTGACGTTCTCTTCGCTGTTGGTAGCCCTCTTCATCTCCACTGCAGGTGCCAGGTAGGTTAAGTTGTGTTGAGAATGAGGATGAGTGGTAAAGCATATCTCTATATATAGGAGGGGAATTGGGCTCTATGGTCAAAAGTTGTTACAAACTTTACTAACATATAATCTGATTTACTTGGTATAATCTGATTTACTCCACAAAAGATCTGATTTACTAACAATTTTAATGCAAATGTCAAAATTCTATTTTTGTGGGATTGTGGTCCTTGTCCATGGATAATAATTGTACTATTTGAATTTTTTTTACTGAATTCACGTAAATCTATAGATAACGTCTAGATCCATCCCTGACACTAGGACCATGGGAGAAGATGACCCAATTAATATAGAGTAAATAAAATCTGGAGACATGTCAATAAAATAGAGAATATGATATGAAAGTTCTTTATTATTTCAGGGGCTCTTTTTGTGAATGGATGTGCGGGCACACTAGGTTGGATAAGGTTAGGAATGAGGATATTCGAGCGAAGGTGGGCATGACCTCCATGAAGGACAAAATGCGAGAAGCGAAGCTTAGATGGTTCAGGCATGTGAAAAGGAGAAGCCTAAATGCCCCAACTAGGAGGTGTGAACGATTGACTTTGGCGGATTCGAGAAGAGGTAGAGGGCGACCTAAGAAGTATTAGAGAGAGGTGATCAGGCAGGACATGGCGTTATTTCAGCTCACTAAGGATATGGCCCTTGATAGGAGGGTGTGGAGGTCGGAATTAGGGTAGAAGGATGCCAGATAGTCGGGCTTTTTTCTGATCCTAACTGGGCTGTTTAGGGCTAGTCTGGTAGTATCTTGTTGTTGTTCCTAGATTGCTAGTATTACGGCTACTTCTTACTATCTTCCACTTCAGTTTTCTAGTATCCTATTGTGGTTACTGCTTGTTGCTATTGCTAGTGAATTCCTTCTCCTTGCACACTACATCCGCCATAAATAATAAACCCGAATCATTCCACGATTTTCATATACCCATAAAGTATAATATATCATGCATCTCTCCCAGTACTAACCTCGAAGCCAGCCCTCTTCAAGTCATATCTGATCCACAAAAATGCCTTAGACAAAACTAACATAACACATGACCATTCAACCTGATCATCGATAGCAGACTCCCTCACTTGGCTCGAAGCCATAGAACATAACATCTGATAACCCATGATATTCTTAGTCCATAACTGCCATAATTTCGCATTATAATTCAACTACATCCTTCATACGCTCATGTAGCTCAAATCATAAAATATCTCAAATCATCTGCTGACCGCATATCCATCCTCGCGACAATCATTCAAACTTTCTCAAGCGATCCGAACTCAAATTGCAGCACATAAACATTTTGTTGGTTGAAAGGAAACACTTCACAGAAACATCATAGGGATCATTTAAGCTCAAAAATATTCCGTAGGAGATAATCCACCTGCTTAGCCTCAAACTGGTATTTCTCTATGCCCTAACATGCTCACAACCACTATGTAATCGCTAAATCCTCCGTGCCAGAACTCGTCAACAAGACATAAGAATCTACTTTATTACACAAATTAACAACATAAAAGATCCCTCAACACACCTATAACTCAAGACTGTACAATACATTAAGACAGAAATCAAGGATCCATAGTCCTTTTGCACCCCAAGCAAAATTCTTCTCGTCACATCCAAACCATCTAAGCATATTTCACAGTCACATAATACTAATCATATAGCTATCTAACCACTCACTGGGCCATCAATCCCACTCATAGGGACACTACCGGACATATAAGTCCAAATGTACATATCCACGCAACTGAAACTACCGAGCCCAAGCTACAATATGAACTCGGCCTCAAGTCCTTCAGACTGCCTACCTCCACAATCACAAAGAGCACATCTCGCACCACATCCATGACATCACAAGTCGTGGATGCACAGTTGATACCGAGTGACCAACATAACATATGGGTGGATGGAAGGAATTCAAAGGGATACGCTTCAAGCTGAATCAAAACCACACGATAAGGAAAGAAAGATGAAAAATGTTCCTATATGCCCCGTAGCATCTCGAAGATAAGTATGGATGTCATCATACCGATCTGCTAGACACTTGCTCATGACTCGTAGAACCTATGAACCTAGAGCACGGATAACAACTTATCACGACCTAAAATTCACCTGGTCATGATGACACCTAACTTAACCCGCTAGGTAAGCCAAACAAGAGCCAACACAACTCAAATAAGAATAATAAGAAATCAATAGGTAAAATAACTGAATTTTGTATATAATGACCCAAGGATTTAGTAGTACAAGTCACGAGCCACTAAGACTTAGAGTTACAAAAATGGTATGAAAATAAATATGACATCTATTTGGAATATAAATAAACAAAATACAAATCCAAAATTACCAAGGATAAGTGGTAGCTATATCTGGAAAGCAGGTACATCTTCAATGCCAGCTCCCGCTATACTCAGCAACATTAGCTCCAAGATCTGCACGCAAGGTGCAGAAGTGTAGTATGAGTACAACTGATCTCATATACTCAACAAACAATAAACCTAACCTCAAGTTGAAAGCAGTGACGAGCTCGGAAAAGGATCAGTGTCCAACACCAATAATCAATAATAACACATGATATGATAATGCAGTAACAGTAAATAATTCAAAAGGTATCATATTGAACTCGTTCACAAGTACGGAAAACTAGGCATACTTTACAAGTATAAGAGTTAAAGACTAAATCTTCCATGGAAGCACTATGATACGAGTTTATCAAAGATCATTGATTTTTTTCCAAACTTTCAACAACAAATAAGGCATTTCATTTACTAGCTAGCCTGAGGAAAATACATCTCTATGCCTACATATCATGTATACATGTCAAGTCAATACCATATGTTTACCATTTAACATGAGAAAAACACATCTCTATGCCTACATGTCAAATATAAATGTCAAGTCAATAACACCACAGTAAAATCATCAAGTACACTCACTCTCAGCACACTCAAGATGCCTGGCATACATGCCCCTCACTATCACGCACACAATCACTCAGCACTTTACTGGTACCTGGCAAAAATGCCCCTCACCGAAGCACATATATCTCTGTGCCTACGCTCAGTGTAATATCAGACTCCAGAGGGGCAGATCCTGACCCAACTGCTAATCAATAGTCAATATGACCTGTTGCGTTATGTAACCTTATCCAAATAGCAATCTGTTGCGGAGTGTCACCCGATCCAAATAATAATCTATTGCGGCGTGCAACCCGATCCAAATAACACTCAAAATATGGCTCTATGACCCACATCAGTCATCAATCCGCTCAAGTCTTAATGACTCACATCTCACATAATCCAATTATACAATACGGAGTATCACAATTTGCCACAAATTCAGCTCAAACTCATGCCACGTAGAAGGACACCGATAACAAGTGAGGCAGCATATCAAAAGTACATAGATATAGAGATATACCATGCGGATATAACGATCATGGCTGAACAGTATGACTACGGCTAAGGCAAATAGCTCAACATGGTAAAATAGCCCTATCATGTATCAAATAATCAAGCAGATAGCCTAAATATAATTTTTAGCTTGAATAATAACTCACGTAGTCATACAAATAGAGAAAAAATGTTATCAAAGTAGCATGATGGCAAAACAAGTCATATAATAGCCTAAAAACTACCCGGATTATGAATACTCCGGTGCACACACAAACGTCCATCACCTAGCACGTGTGTCACCCCCAACATATCTCAATATCACAGTTATCAGGGTTAATTACCCTCAGATCCAAGTCTAGATATGTTATTTACTTCGAACAAGTCAAAACAATACCGAGCAAGACAAAACAATACTCTAGAAACGCAATCTCGCACGAATCGACCTCCAAACGGCTCCAAACTAGCCAAAAGCAACTCAAATCATCAAATAATGCCATAGGAAACAAACGCAAACGATAAAGGTCGAATCTTTAATCAAATACTCAAAGTCAATAAAAAGTTCAACTCGGGCCCGCATCTCAAAACCTGACAAAACTCACAAATTCCGACAACCCATTCGAATACTAGTCAACCATACTAATTTCATCCAATTCCGACTCAGAATCATTGTTCAAAACTCAATTATTCACTTTAGGAATGTTTAGACAAAAACTCCCAATTTCTCTTTTGGATTCATCAATTAAATACCAAAATCGAAGATGGAATTATGTAATATAATCAAATCCGAGTAAAAAAATACTTATCCCAATCCTAATCGTGAAAATCCCCTCCAGGATCGCCAAAATCCGAGCTCTATAACTCAAAATGGGATATAATAACTCAAAATCTAAAATAGAGTACTTATATGCACTGCCCAGGTAAACCTTTCGCGATCGCGGGACCCACTTTGTGATCGTGAAGAACAAAGATGAACGCTGCTGGAATGAACTTTGAGTTTGCGTCAATTACATCGCAAACGCGATGACCACAAGCACTAGAACCCCGCGAATGCGCCAGCTCCCACGCGAACCCGATGGCAAACCCAGCTCCCACACTGAAAAACAATCACGAACCTACTACCGTGAACACGATGGTCAAATATCTCAAACCTCCGCGAATGCGTTGAATAAAACACTAGCAGCTCACAGAACACTCCGAAATGGTCCAAAATCAAATCTGAACCCCCTCGAGCCCCTCGGGACCCTGTCCGAACATGCCAACAAGTCCCAAAATATAAAGTGGACCTGCTCGAGGCCTCAAATCACATATATCATCTTCAAAATCACGAATCGCACGTCAAATCAAGCTTAATGAACTATTTCAAATTCCAAAATTCAAAGCTTGCGCCAAACACGTCTAAACAACTCGGAATCAACTCAAATTTTGCACACAAGAACCTATGAATTTTTCAAACCTTCAAATTGCCAACTCTCGCCAATTAGTGCCAAAACCTTTTAGAAACATCCATATGCAAATACGAGTATACGCCCAAGTCCAAAATCACCATCCGAACCTAATAGAACCATAAAAACTCCAATCCGAGGTCAAATACAGAAAAGTTAAACTTGGTCAACTCTTCTAACTTAAAGCTTCCTAGTTGAGAATCATTCTTCCAAATCAATCCCGAACCACTCGAAAATCAAAACCGACGATACACGCATGTCATAATACACTATATGAAAGTACTCAGGACCTTAAATCACCGAACGGAATGCAAATGCTCAAAACGACGGTCGGGTTGTTACAATTTGCCAGTCCACAAACTAGCTAAAAGCCAAAATATTGCAGGCAAATTCCGTGTTACTAATAGTTCCAAAAGTTTATAACAACTTCACAAGATTAGAAAAAAAAAACTTTAAGGCCCGTATTCCTCCTATATAAACTCATATATATGGCAGAGAAACTTCAAGTTGTAGGATCTTTATTCATAGGATATCATTTAATTGATTTGTTTTTGTCAACCACAAGCTTAACATGCATTTAGAGAAACTTCAAAGTCACAAAATAAAGCTTCAAGTTCTAGCTCTTGCAATCTTCTTCTTGTGGAAAAAGCTTTTGACGAGGGCATGCACCGCAACCAATCAAGTGGTTAATGGCCGATGTACTACTTATTCTGCCTCGATCTAGACGTACAGAACAAATTTTATATGTCATAACAAATGCAATCATCACAACTACATGGACGCAAACCCTAAACTCCTAAAGAGAGCGAGATATTCGTGTTTTAACCCGAAGAATTTCTTGTTATTATTTTTTTTTTCAAGTGTACTCGTATTTTCATCAACAATTAGTTTAGCCAGAAAGATGGAGGATGTTTTTGTTGGATACATAATTTATGCTGAAAAAAAGAAGAGATCGAATACCTCCAATGGCAGAGAAGCCACAAAAATTGTGCAGCATCGATGAATCTGAACTATAATACAGTCTCCATGTTATCGATGCTAGTAAACTGTTTCTTTTTGTCTAATTCGCTGCTTTCAGGTTTCTTTTGCATGAACCTTATCTCTAACATTGCCAACGGCTTACATGCAAAAGAACATAGTATGTAAATTAACATATCTTTGTCTCTAAAAGATCAAACTCCTCCTCCATTATAATCTTGTTGTACATACAACTCTTTTTTTTGAAGTGAAAATTATAACGACTCGGTCGATCGCTTTGTGTATTCGAGTATTGTTCCCCTATTTGATACTTCTCGTATGAGTATCTGTTATTTTGTGACTTGCGGGGATGGTTGATTTCGTTTCGGGAAGGTTCGGAAGTGATTTGGAACACTTGGTATCCTTTTTGGAAGCTTAAGTTGTAAGAATTGACCGATGTTTGACTTTTGTGGAAACTACCTCAGATTGATGATTTGATGGTTCTAATATTTTTATATGGTGATTTTGGACTTAGGCGTATGTTCGGAATTTGATTTGAAGGTTCATAGAATGTTTTGGTACTATTTGCCAAAAGTTGACAATTTGTAGGATTGGAGAGTTCATAGGTTTGACCGAGGGTTGACTTTGAGGTTATCGAATTCGTATTGTTATTCCGGAAGTTGGAATGAGTTTGTTTTGTCATTTGAGACTTGTGTGCAAAGTTTTTTAAGATTGGTTAGGCTTGAATCAGATGCTTAGTATGAAGTTTAAAAGTTAATGAATTGGATAGGTTTGGGGAAGGTATTAGGACTTGTCAGTGTGATTGGACGGGGTCTCGAGGGGCTCGAATGTGTTTCGGATGAGTTTTAGAACATGTTGAAGTTTGAGGGCTGTTCTGGTCTTGTGTTTTCGCACATGCGAGGTTTGGAGTGTATGTGCAAGTCCGCAGATGCAGACAGGTGAGTGCAGAAGCGGAATTTGGGCATGGGACAGGGATTTTACAGGTGCGAAGTTTTGGTGCAAAAGTGGTCGTATACCGGCGAGGTTGTTTTGTAGGTGCGGCCTCAAAGAAGTGAGGACTTGCTTTGTAGAAGCGAAGAGGTGGTGATGTTATTGAGCTCGCAGATGCGAACATATTTCCGCAGAAGCGGAGTCGCAAAAGTGACTTTCGTGTCCGCAAAAGCGAATTGCTTGGTAGTGTTATTTTAATCGAGGGTTTGGCCTATTTTATCATATTTTGATATTGGGAGCTCGGATTCAGGCACTTTTTGAGGCAATTTTTACCCACTTAGATTGGTTAAGTATTTTTAACCCGGATTTATTTATTATTCATAATTTTATCCTTGATTTTGGTTTTTGGTTGATAAAAATCTAAAGGAGAAAATTGGGATTTCTGTGATAAGTTTTGAAAAAAAAATAATGGAGATTTGAACCCTGATTTGGAGTCAGTTTTGAATGAAATTTGTATGCTTGAACTTGTATCGGAATGGTATTCGAGATTTGTGAGTTTTATCGAGTTCCTAGAGGCGGGACCGGGTTGGTTTTTTGTGTTGACTTTGTGTATTTGATTAAGGACTCCACTTTTATAATTTAGATTTAATTTCTTTGCCTTTGTTTGACGTTATTGGGTTGTATTTGACTAGATTTGAGCCGTTTTGTGTTGGATTTTGAGGATTTGGGCATTTTTTATGAGTCTTACGCTACCGGGTGGAGGAAAAATCTCTTGGCTAACCTTGTTAAGAGGAAAACCCCTAGTTTGCTATGTGTTTAAGGTATTGGGGGTAGTGTATATACGTGATGGAGAGCTCAAATGCATTTATCGAATTTATATCATGACCAGGGTAGAACTAGAATATGTGCTCATTTGATTCATGAATTATTTGTCTTATGTGACTACGTTTGGTCTCTTACTCATGTTAGAAATCATGCCTAGGCTTATGATTAATTGTGAAGGTATGAGAACTTATCATTAATATGTTGAATTTCATGATTATCCATAGTCACATAGAGATTTCTTGAGCACATATCCGTATGATATTTATTAAGTCTTTGTGCACCTCTTATCGATAATTCTTGAGCCTATACATATATTTTGAATAATACATATGTGGTTTGGACTGAGGATTTTGGCACGAAGAGTAAGCGTGCGGATGAGATACAATCACCGCACGTTGGATATGATGATCGGAAATTGATTTATGAGGGATACTATTATGCCCCTCTTTGCTCTTGGATTGGATCCATCCCTCCGGAGTCAGGTGATAACCCATGTTACTTTGGGGCATGTGAACATAGTAGGTATATGGATTTTGTACTTGATCGATACATGAATTTTGTATCGGGTTATGTTGATACATGAATTGTGTATCGGGTACATGGATCTTGTATCGGTTGAGCATGCATTCTTATTGTTGACTCGTTTTGAAGTATTTATTCAACTATTAATTGTTACTCGACATCCTTATATGCTAATTGGGAGTCTCGACTCCGTTATTTGAGCATGTTATCTTGCAATTCTGTATCTAAGTAGCGTTATGGTTATTTCTGTGCTAGGAAAGCATGCTTAATACTATTCAACTGTTGATATCATTGACTCTTGTTATTCATGATATTACATATTGTTTCTATTCATAATTTTGTTATTATACTTGTGGTAAGTTTCCGGAAGCATACTAGCCTCGCCATTACTTTTTCGAGGTTAGGCTTGATACTTACTAGGTACCGATTGCGGTATACTCATTCTACACTTCTGCACATCTTATTATGCAGATCCTCAGGTGGGTCTTAGTAGAGCTTCCTGATTTGGCTAGGAGGCTATACGGAGACTTAGGGTGAGCTGCACTCCATGGTTTCGTTTTGCAGTTCCTGAATCCCTGCTCATTTACTATTTCTATCTATTTTGTATTTTTGAAAACTTGACATGTATACAGATTTGATCTCATTTCTGTAGTTGCTCGTGTACTTGTGCCATCTAGTTTTGGGGGCGTACTGTATTAGATGTGTTTAGGCTGTGTTTGGGTTTTTATTAGATATTATTACTAATTTGGATCATTATTGTATTAACTTATGATATAGCACTATAAATTACAGAAAATAGACTTAAATTATTGAACGTGAGTTGGCTTGCTTAGCAAGTTTGGCTAGGCGTCATAACGACCTTGAGGTGGTCTTTTGGGTCGTGACAACAACCTAATAAGACTCAACTAAAATCCAGAAGTTAAGTAATAAAAAATTGACTTGTCAATAAATGATATCCGTATTAAAATAAATAAATAACTAAAACTTCTTACTATATTATTAATGATACTTGTATTAGGTTCCTTTTTGGATTGCTAGGTTCTTGAAGATTTACCTACTATTACTAACATAATCTTTTTTTATCCCTAACAACTAAATTATTTGTGTTGGCGGGGGAGGGTGTTGGACACTATATCACTACACCTTACTGCTCCTACTATTGTCGTGTGTTTATACATGTTGCTAGGACTCCTAACCGTATTATATTTACTTTTGATACGGATAAAAAGGTACTCATCGCATGCAACCAATGTTAATCGAATTAATAGAAAACATTAGAGAAGATGTGAATTGAAGGTTGCCCCTTTTCAAAATAATTCTCTTTCCGTATCAAAGCTTAGGCAGAATATAGATTGGGACCTCCCCCGAACTGGTCTAATTACCCCTCTTAACTTGACGGTTCGATATCGTTGACTTCTTAAATGTTAACGTGGCAAAGAGTATGAATACACTATCTTTTAGGTGCATGTGATGAAAGTAAAATTAAAAAAAAAACATCTTTCAAGTGGAGTTTTTCCAAATATTAATTACAAAATAATCAAATACAATAATTAATTTGTTTTAACTTATTTCTACTTGTTTCATCTTAATATTCATTGCATATTTTATCCTAATTGTATTTTTTCCTCTTAGATGCAATGGCTATTTGTTTTAACTGTGTATTTCTTCTTCTTTTTTTCGGGATAAATATTTGAAACTCCATTAGTTTAGCTAAATAAAAAGAAGTTTTAGCCAATGTATTGGAGTTCAAATGGTGTATTTTGTAGAGTGAACAAATTGTGAATTTCTTCTTTTTATGAGATGATATTTTTTTAACTGTGTGTTAATTATTTTTCAGCTCAAATTCATAATATATTGTTGAAGTTCTATTATTTTTAGCAAAAAAACTTTTAGCCAAAATAATAGAGTTTCGACTGCGTATTTCATTTTTATTTCTTCTTTAGATGCAATAATTATTTGTTATAACTGTGTACTTCTTCTTTTTATGATGAAATATGTCAAAACATCTTGATTAAGATATCATTAATTTTAGCCAAAATAATAAAGTTGTGGCCAAAACAATATTGTTATAATTTTTGTTTATAGATTTGGCTCGAAGAAGATGACGAGCTCGAAACACACACTTAAATTATGCCCGCTAATCAAATATAGTATAATATAATATCGTATACACCGGAATTGGATTTAAACAGTATTCTCGTAGTTTCTAGCTTCGTTGCTATCCAAGATGATCAATAATTGAGATTTATAAGATATCTAACTAAAATTAACTAGGAATCTAAAGCAATTGACTAATGACAATTGCACCAAGGATCAAGTAAAGAAGGTTATCAATGGGAGAATATAGGGTTTTGATGGGATAGGTGCAAGATAATTGTTTGGGATCTAACTCTAGATAATTCACTTATAATGTTCAAGTGAGTCTCTCGAATTCACTCAATTATTAGTTCAAACATTAGGCAAAACTCCTCTCTCGATTAAGTCTTAACCTCTCAAGATGAACCAATTTAAGCACGTGAAGATATGCAAGAATGCGTAGTGGATTGGTCTTTAGGAGCACCTCTCTCGATTATCCTCCTAACTAGGTTTAATCAATGATTCAACTAGCCTCTTTCGATTACTAAGAAGAATTAATGAACTAAACCAACAATATAATGCAAAGATATCACAAGTTATGCCTCTCTCGATTGCATGAACAAGTGAATATAGATGCAACGATTAAATCATCCAAAAACGCTTCAATACATAAAAACTAGAGTTATAATTCACAAACAATCATCAATACACCAAATCCATCAAACCCTAAAGATAACTACTCCATAGACATGGAGCAATTCATCACAAATAAAGTTAAAGTATACGAAAATATAAATTCAATCCAAACTCGGGTCTTGAGTGAGAAAGGAGTGATGAAATCCTTGTACTCATGTTCTTCCAACTCCTCCTTATCCTCCTTAGGTCGAATATGCGTCAAAAGTCTAGAAAATAATATTTTTTTCATCTATTTATACCAAGTAGGGTCGGGCCTAGACGAAACCACCTTCTCCTAGCCGAAATAGGACATTTACTCTGTAAAAATTGCACAAGCGCCGCATGGGGCGACGCGCCATGTGGGGCATTAGTGGGGAAATCCAAAGAGCCAAGTTCTAACATACACTAGGAATTTGTACAAGCGTGGCACCCCACGCGGCGCCTCACGCATTGTGGCATTGGGAAATTCTCAAAGTGTGGTTCAAACTTCGATTTTTAATGTCCAGACTTGGTCCTCGACCCTCGAACATGATCCCGGTTTAATCCCTTGGGCTTTTACTCAGACTTCAAAGCTTCAAATAGCTCAAATTAGCTCCACAATATCTACATAGCTCGGAATCACTCCTACAAGGCATAAAACACACAATAAATGCAAAACACTATCAATTAACGCTCAAACATGAATAAAGTGCAGTAAATTAGAGTGCAATAAGTGACTAAAATACGAGATTATAGCCTACCATCAACACCCCACACTTAAACCATTGCTCGTCCTCGAGCAATCAAACTACACTTTCATATAGATACGACCTTTATCAACCACTCTCATAACTCGTCACACCAATAATATTTAAAACAGCATAAGCACAATACCGTAACATCCTAGACTCAAAATGTGACTCAAAAGCACCACACATTATTTATAACCTGCTCACTTACTCTAGCACAGAGGTCAACGACATTACCTTTCCTTCATGAATTAAGTGCCCTCACACAACAATAGAGAGTAGTTCCACACACAATGAAATTTAAGAACAATTAGGAACTCAAGATAGAAAGAATTCACTCACTCTCAGAAGTAACATTCATATGCCACAAAAGACGTACCATAGGCTTGCCCGTAGTGTACTACTCTGCTAATTAAGCTCATTCAGTCAAGGATCAAATAGGACTTTAATTGGTTGTAATGTAGGCTGCGGCATGGGTATGATATATTTGGATATAAGAGTGACTACACCTCCCTAAGCACTTTAATACATGTAATTAGCCATTAAAACTCCACACTTATGTCAAACCAAAACTCCACCTTCACATCAATATACATTAACTCCCTACTTGTTTAAGCACAATTACATCAAGTTACCACTATCAAGGAACATTTTTCACAATCATACACTTAGTTTTTTTCTTTTTCAATTCAAGTAGCTCTTACTTTTTCAAAACAGTGCACCTTCTTCCTTATTTCAATAATTCCACTCTAAAGCCAAACCAACCAACCTACACTTTACCTTTTACAAAGTTCATAACAAATTCAAGTACCCACGAGAGGTAAAAGTTCAAATAGATGGTCAATTCAATCAAATGGGTAAGGCTTGTACTGTGGTTGCCAAAGAAATAGGATTACATGCCCAAAGGGGTTAACTACAATACATAACAATTAGGTGGGTAAAAGCTTATAACTCGCTCAACAAAGAAATACCTAAATCACTTCCAAGACTGAATAAAACTACTATTTCACTTTGCAAACACACAAGGCAAGTTCTAGACATCAAATATAATGCACAGAATACACAAGATCTCACACACACCTGGCACATAACTCACTCAGTATTGGACTATCAAGACACTCTAGTCAAAGCAGTTAAGCAAAGTTAAGATCATACAATTTAAGGTACTTATACAAGAGTCTAAAACTGAGCCTAAGCGTCACAACTAAAGCACTTACTATTCTCAAGGCATAATAAGATCAAAAGATATTGCTTTCAATTCAAATCATAGCACAAGGTTTCATACTACTCTACAAAACAAAAACTAACTATACCCGATTCAAACAAAACCCTTGAAAAAGAACCGCGACACAAAGAAAAACCAAGAGGGAATTATTACACTACCTACAAAAATTAAAATCTTTTTATCTTTTTTTTCCGACTTTAATCCCTCAAGAAACCTGTCGATGATATCCATCGTCGGGAAAAATAAAAAATTTTAATTTTTTTATGTTTTATGATGCTTCTTTTTTCTATCTCTCACTACTACAACTAACAATAAGAAAACTAATATACATACATACATACAACATATCCCCCACCCTATACTTTAAGTTGTGGCATGTCCCCATGACACACAACTAAAAAGCATAAGGCAAAAGAAACTTCCCTGAACATCTAGTCGGGGTCTGAGTCGAAGTCGGGGTCTATTCCTCACCTTCGAATTAATGCACACATCCATGCAGACATCTTCTTCTCAGCCTTTTTAGGGGTATACCCCATATTTATCTTTCTCGCTCTCCGCGCCCTTCTCATTCGAACCCTTCACTTTCTGCTCAACAATTGCAGTTGGTTTTTCCTTTTGTGCCCCCTTTTCTACATTCATCTCAAAAGTCACAGTCTCCTTACCCACTCTAAGCATGAGTTTTCTCTCGTGTATATCTAATATAGCTCTAGCCGTCGCTAAGAATGGTCTTCCTAGGATGAGGGGGACCTCCTTAGTTTCCTCCATATTCATCACTATAAAATCCACAGGAAATACGAACTTATCTACCCGAACTAACACATCTTTCACTATTTCCTCGGGTATTATAGTCGTCTGGTTTGCCAGCTGCAAAGATATGGGTGCAGACCTCATCTCTCCAATCTCCTTCTGCACTTTCCTGTAAATAGATAGAGGCATTAAATTAATTGAGGCACCATAATCACATAAAGACTTATCAAAATTAATAGCTCCTAAAGATCAAGGTATAGTAAAACTCCCTGGATCTCCACACTTTTGTGGGAGTTTATTTTGCAATATCGCACTACAATGCTTTGTGAGCTTGACCACTGAAATCTCTTCTATCTTTCTCTTCTTTGTCAGGATTTTATTCAAGAATTTGGCATAAGCAGGTATTTTTTAGAGCACTTCTATGAATGGTAAGTTTATATAAACCTGTTTCAGCACATCCAGAAATCTCCCAAACTACTTGTCCAGCTTTTCTATATATAGCTTTTGGGGGAAAGGTAAAGCAAGCATATGCTCGCTCTCATCATGTTCCTCCCTTCTCGAAGTTTCCTCCTTCTTAGTTTTCTCAGCTTTTATCTGGCCCTTCTTCTTTTTATCAACATAATTATTCAGGTGCTCCCCACTTTCTTTTTCAAGTATCACATCTTTTTGGATCGGGGTAGGATCTTTCATCACTTGCCCACTTCTCAAGGTTACATCATTCACTATTTTTTTAGGATTTCTCTTAGTATCAGCATGGAGAGTCCCTGGAGCCCTCTCAGATAATACTGTTGCAATCTGTCTCACTTGTCTCTCCAAGTTTCGAAAATATGTTCCCAATTCTTTGATAGCTTCTCCATGGGTGTCCAGCCTCTCATCTGTCTTGATAATGAAAGCTTTCATCAGATCCTCTAGACCAGGATGAATGTGCTGTTGAGGCTAAAATTACTGCCTCTACTGATTTTGGTATGCTGGAGCTCCATGTCCCTGGGGTCTAGATGTATTTTGTTGCCAAGCATTCACATTACCCCCCAGGAGAACTCCATGATAAACAAGGGTGCCTCTGACCCATTCCATTAAAATTGTAGTTTCCCACAAATTCACTTCCTCAGTTGAGGCTTGACACTCATGAGTAGGGTGTCCTCTTCCACATATAACACAAACTGGGTGAGGCTCATTTTGTATCAAGGCTAAGGTCAGCTTTCTTATTTCTTTGGTCATAACATCAAGTTGTACCTGCACAGATGTGTTAGGATCGCCTTGGTGAACACCGGTTGATCTTCTTCTTTCAGCACTCTCAGGGGGCCATTGATTTGCATCTTCAGACTACTCATCAAGAATTATGACTATCTCTTCTGGAGTCTTCTTCATCAACGGGCCTCCAGCTGCATTGCTCAATGTTCTACGTGAGGCCGTTGTCAATCCATCCCAAAAGTCCTGGAGTTGCATCCAGAGTTTAATTCCGCTATGTTGACACTTCCGAATAATCTCCTTAAACCTCTCCCATTCTTCAAAAACAGTTTCAGTCTCTTTCTGGCAAAAGTTATGGATTTCTCTTCTAAACTTGCCCGTCTTATCTGATGAGAAATATTTATCAAGAAATTTTCTGGTCATATCCTCCGATGTTCTAATCGATCCCGTGGGTAAACTTCGAAGCCACTATTTTACATCATCTTTGAGTGTGAAGGGGAGTGCCCTTGAGTACACTGCATCTCGTGATATAACATTGTATTGAAAAATGTTTATAATCTCCTCGAAGTCCATTAGATGTGTATTTGGATCTTCGTTTGGCTTCCCTATGAAGACACAACAATTCTGAATGGTTTGAAGCAACCCATGCTTCAACTCGAAATTGTTAGCTGCAATTAGAGGTGGTCTAACACTTGATAAGCCTTGATTGTAGACCGGTCTAGCATAATCACCTAGTGGTCTCCCAGACATAGGAGCTATATTTCATAACTGGTCTGCAGCCAAGGGTTGATTCTGAGCAATTCTCCGACCCCTTTCTTCTTCATAGATGATCTGTGCATCTCTAATAGCTGCTTCCTCAGCATCCCGTGCAACTTTTTCTCATTGTTGTGCTGCCTCCCTCGCATCCAAATCTACATTATCATCACCGTTTCCAGCCATAGTTTCTTTGGTTGAGGATTGACCAACCTTTTCTGATGTTTTGGTGAGATCTCTTTCCTTCCTCAGCTGTCGCAATTGTTTTTCTGTCTCGGGCTCGTATGGTAGCACTTCCTTCGCAGAAGTTTTAGTCATGCACCAATCTTAACCTGTAACCTGCGCACAATCAAAGAACACCAACCGTAAAAGGGAAAAAAATTAAATAAAAAGAAAAAAATATTCCTGAATTAGCACTACAAACTACTTCAAACACTATTGATTGCCAATCCATGGCATCGGCTCGAAGAAGATGA
This sequence comes from Nicotiana tabacum, assembly GCF_000715075.1. NCBI lineage: Eukaryota > Viridiplantae > Streptophyta > Magnoliopsida > Solanales > Solanaceae > Nicotiana > Nicotiana tabacum. The sequence continues at coordinate 57,248,160 of NC_134091.1, read as the reverse complement.
TGAGCTCGAAACACACACTTAAATTATGCTCACTAATCAAATATAGTATAGCATAATATCGTATCCACATGGATTGGATTTAATCAGTATTCTCGTAGTTTCTAGCTTGGTTGCTATCCAAGATGATCAACAATTGAGATTTATATGATTTCTAACTATAATTAACTAGGAATATAAAGCTATTGACTAATGACAATCGCACCAAAGATCAAGAAAAGAAGGTTATCAATGGGAGAAGATAGGGTTTTGATGGGATAGGTGCAAGATAATTGTTTGGGATCTAACTCTAGATAATTCACTTCTAATGTTCAAGTGAGTCTCTCGAATTCACTCAATTATTTGTTCAAACATTAGGCAAAACTCCTATCTCGATTAAGTCTTAACCTCTCAAGATGAACCAATTTAAGCGCGTGAAGATATGTAGGAATGCGTAGTGGATTGGTCTTTAGGAGCACCTCTCTCAATTATTCTCCTAATTAGGTTTAATCAATGATTCAACTAGCGTCTTTTGATTACTAAGAAGAATTAATGAACTCAACCAACAATATAATGCAAAGATATCACAAGTTATGCCTCTCTCGATTGCATGAACAAGTGAATATATATGCAATGATTAAATCATCCAAAAATGCTTCAATGCATAAAACTAGAGTTATAATCCACAAACAATCATCAGTATACCAAATCCATCAAACCCTAAAGAGAACTACTCCATAGACATGGAGCAATTCATCACAAATAAAGTTAAAGTATAGGAAAACATAAATTCAATCCAAACTCGGGTCTTGAGTGGGGAAAGAATGATAAAATCCTTGTGCTCGTATTCTTCCAACTCCTCCTTAGCCTCCTTAGGTCGAAGATGTGTCAAAAGTCTAGAAAATAATATTTTTTCATGTATTTATACCAAGTAGGGTCGGGCCAAGACGAAACTACCTTCTCCTAGCTGAAGTAGGACATTTACTCTGTAAACATTGCACAGGCGCGCCACATAGGGCAACGCGCCATGCGGGGCATTAGGGGAAAAATCCAGAGAACTAAGTTCTGACAGACAATAGGAATTTGTACAAGCACGGCACCCCACGCGCCGCGACAGTGGGAAATTCTCAGAGTGCGGTTCAAACTTCGATCTTTGATGTCCAGACTTGGTCCTCGACCCCCGAACACGATCCTGGCTTAATCCCTTGGGTTTTTACTCAGACTTCAAAACTCCAAATAGTTCAAATTAGCTCCACAATCTCTATATAGCTCGGAATCACTCCTATAAGGTATAAAACACACAATAAGTATAAAACACTATCAATTAAAGAACAAACATGAATAAAGATTATCATACTGCCAAGTTCAAAGGGAAATTAGGCCAACACAAAGTTTAGGTATAAACTGAATAAAAGTCATCTATTCTGCCAATTTGGAGTGTAAATGGATAACAACTATAAATGCAGAATAAAACAAATTAATTACCCTTAATGAAATTATTTTCTTAAATTCTTCGATAAAGCTAAATATTGTCCACATTCAAACTCGTTATACACGTGAAATACACTCATTTTATCTAGCTCTAGCCGTTAAGCTGCCATATGTGCTAGGTCAACTGTCCAACACTTGAACGAGTAAAGGTGCCTAGATAAAATGTTGTGGAGTAAAAGGGATGGAATGTCAAAACTAAACAAGTAGGGGTCTAAATAACCTTATTCGGCCTTTGTTTTAAATACCACAAGTTTCAAAGTATTTCTTTTTTAAATAATTTCTCAATTTAAATATTGTCACATAAATTGTTACGAGACAACATTATTTTAAGAGTTTGACGAAATGAAGGAGTTTGATATTTTTAATACGATTAGTGTAATGACCCGACTTGTCATTTTAAGAATTAACATCCCGTTCGGTGACTTGAGATCTCGAGAAGCCGTTGCATTCCCACAATTCAAGCACCGAAAGGTCTACTACTGCACCCCCCCCCCTCCAAGACTAGATGACATACCGCAACTATAATCAAGAGTACATAGCCCTTCATAGTCCATCCACATCATCACAAACCGTCGGCGCATAGCTAATATCGAGTGTGCAACATGACATATGAGTGAATAGGAAGAAATATATAGGCGCCAAGCTGAAACAAAGACGCACGATGTGGAAAGAAAGATGGGAAGTTTCCTAGAAGCCCTATAGCCTCTCGAAGATAGGTATAGACATCATCATACCAATCTGCAAGATTCTACTAGACACTTGCTCATGACTCGTAGAACCTACGAACCTAGTGCTCTGATACCAACTTGTCACGACCCAAAATTCAACTAGTCGTGATGGCACCTAACCCAACTCGCTAGGTAAAACCAATAACAGTCAACACAATTCTAATAAAATAAAAGTGAACAACAAATGATATAATCGAATTCTATACAATATCCCAAGGACTGGTAGTACAAGTCATGAGCTACTACGACTGGATTTTTGCAATAACTGATATGAACTAAATACAACTTCTATTTGAAATGTACATAAACAGAATTCAACTCTAAAACAACCCAAGGACAAGTGAAAGCTAAATCCGGAAAGCAGGTACATCTCCAATATCAGCTCCCATAATCCACCGCATCTCCTCCAAGATCTGCACACAAGGTGCAGAAGTGGAGTATGAGTACAACCGACCCCATGTACCCAATAAATATCTTGACTAACCTCGGTGAATTAGTGACGAAGCTTTTAGGTTAAAAAATACTCACTGATATAACTTGTGCAATTGAATTTGCAATAGAAACAATACTAGAACATAACAGAGAAGATTACAAGAACAAATATGTGAAGTGGTACATGATTACAAGAAGAAATTACAGTCAATAATTATCAATACCACAACAAATCTTTTCCTTAAAGCGATGACCATCAAACTACGGCAGTAAACCAGAACTTTCATAGTGTGAGAAATATACTCAAGATATCAAATCAAATGATACAGCAACACCTTTCGTGCGTTTATCTTATCCTCACCAAATATATGAATGTATTTCAAATCAAATGGCACGGAAACACCTCTCGTGCATTTATCTTTTCCTCACCAAGCATATGTATAACAATATTAACTAGGTGAAAGAAATACCGACAACAGTAATGACAAAGTGGGAAGTACATAGGTAGCAATAACGAACAAGGCAGTGCATATGAACAAAGATAATAGACTAGGTGAGAGGCATAGAAGTAATGATAGCAACTAAGATAGGAGAACATAAATTTCACTAGCTAACATGGTATGCTTATACGAAAGTGCAACAAATAAGAAATGGCATAAATGTAGATATAACAAACAAGAAGTAAAGCATGATCTTTATAAGCTAAACAAAATAGAATGCATGGATAATTAGCATTGTAGAAGTCTTATACGAAAGGGTAACAAGTAAGAAATGGCATAGATGTAGATATAACAAACAAGAAGAAAAGCATGATCTTTATAAGCTAAACATATAGAAGGCATGGATAATATAACAACAATTTAGGTAGAGAACAAAGACAGAACAACAATGACAAATCACATAAAAAACATAGGTGCAACAGTAACAACTCAAGATAAAGGCATAAATGTATACACAAGGAAAATATATCATAATATAATACATGTCTCCCGTCCTCGCCTGCACGGAAACATCCTTCGTGCCATGAACACATGCTAATATAAAAATAATAGCACGACACCACCCTTCGTACTTTTACTCTCGTCCTCACATGATAATGTAAATACAATGGCACGGCATCACCCTTCGTGCTTGACTCTCTTCCTTATACTCTTGCTCATATGACAATGTATATGGAAGGGCACGGCATCACCCTCTGTGCTTTACACTCTTCCTCACCAAGCATATATATATCAATAACAAGCAAGGTAGGAAGCATGAATAACATCAAGAAGATGATTAAGCAAATACTCCAAATGAACATCAATCACAACTTTCAAGCCAATAACAACTCAATAAACCTCAAGAATCTTATTGTTCAAGTATCTCAACAAATCTCAAAAGATATTTTCAAATAAAGTATGGAATCCAAATATATCAAGAATAACGTTCGTAGTGATATATTTGTGATTAGTTATAGTGATGACCGAATTGAGCACATCAATAGTTTCACAAAAAGTCCATCAAATTTTAGTCAAGTTATAATAAGCTAAATCATGATTTCTAGTATTTAACTTCATATTCATATTAATCTAGAAGTCAAGTAAAACATGAAGCAAGAAGGTCGCACATTCCAACAAGGCACAAATAATCGTATAATATACCCTCAGGCATGATTAACCCTGGCACATGCATATATGCTCGTTACCTCGTATATGTATCACTCCCGCATGTAGGAAACAATATCAAATAGTAGAAAAAAATTTTCCAACAAAGTTTGACAAGACACTTTCCTCGAACAAGCCAAATCGATACACTAGAAGCATCATCCCGCATAAATCGACCTCCGAACAGCTCGAAACTAGCCAAAAGCAACTCAAAATCATCGAATAATGCGATAGAAAGTAAACCCAAATAATAACGGTCGAATCTTTAATCAAATACTCAAAGTCAACGAAAAGATTAACCCGAGGCCGCATCCCGGAACCTGAAAAACTGACAAATTTTGATAACCCACTCGGATACGAGTTCAACCATACTAATTTCATCCATTTCCGACCTCAAATCGGCCTTCAAATCATCAATTTATATTTTAGAAATGTTTTTACTAAAATTCTCAATTTCTTCAATTTGATTCATCAAACAATCGCAAAATTCAAGGTTAGAATAATGAAATATAAATAAATTCGAGTCAAAAATACTTTACCAATCCAAATTGTGAAAATTTCCTCCAAAATCGCCCAAATCCGAACTCAAAAGTCTTGTGAGAAAAAATGACTAAATTTCGGAACAAGCAAAACAATGCAGCAGTTGTTATAGCTTGAATTACATACTAGATGAACCTAAAACTTATATTTGATAATTCCAACATAATCCTTGCAAGATTACACCCAAGATAGCCTTTTGAATTACCCAATTTGGCCTTACAATGAGAGAGATATGATGTTTTGAAGTTTTAAAGAAATCTGAAAATTTAAGGGACAAAAATGACATTGTCGTAAATATTTTACACCAGAAAAGCAGCAACAAAAGACTCTTCGTTTTAGCACCCAAAATTCATTCGGAACCTCCCGGACACAAACCAAATATGCATTTCAATCAAAAAACACATTACGAACCTTCTAGCGCACTCAAAACACCGAAAAGAGGTCATCTTGACCCGATATTGACCATGGTCAAACTCAAAATTCTTAAATTAACTAATTTCTCAACCAATGATCAAAAACACACTCGAGCCCCTCGAGACCCCATCCAATCATACCAAAAATTACAAATACACTATCCAAACTTATCCTAAGCCTCAAAACACCCACAAGAACATCACAACAAAGAATTGAGGCTCAAACCGAATAGAATTTGTCTTAAGTTGTTAAATCTCCATTCTTTTAAAAGAGTGTCAGAATCACACTTAAACACTTCGAATTACTTCTAAATTTTGTACACAAGTTTAATACAACTATACAGACCTATCCAAAGTCTCGGAACACCAATTGGTGTCCAATAACATCAAAGTCAACATTTGGTCAAACTTTTAAACTCTCAAGTTCTTCAAAATGCCAACTTACGACAAATAGTATGAAAACCTTCTAGGAACCTCCAAAATCGAATCCGAACATACGTACAAGTCCAAAATCATCATACGAATCTATCGCAACCATAAAAACTTGATTCCGAGTCCGTTGACCCAAAAGTCAAACCTTGGTCAACTCTTCCAACATAAAGCTTCCAAATCGAGAGTCAATCTTCCAAATCAATTCCGAACCACTCGAAAACTAAAACCGGCTATACACGCAAGTCATAATATATCATA